>NC_056625.2:212399526-213832026 GCF_002870075.4 Lactuca sativa
GAGTATTTTAGTAATTGATTTTAAGATGATTAAGATTAACATGTATGAAATCCCACTGTTGATTTTAATTTTTCTTTAGCTTTGTAACCATTTTTTTATCATTTAAATGTATACTTCGGCTACTCTCTCTCTCTCTCTCTCACACACAAAAAAAAAAAAAAAAAAAAAAAAAAAAAAAAAAAAAGGTATGTGTTATCAATATTTTTAAAATGTATGTCAAGTAATTAGTTGAGGGTTCATGTGGCATGATGTACAAATATATAAATTTAGGAATAAAATTATAGGATATATGAGTTAACATTTTGAAAAAATATAATTATCCACGATTGATTATTTGACATCTAAATAATTTAATACTTAAGATTATAATATCTTTATATAAATACTAGAAAAATATACATATATAATTTTGATACTAATAGTTTTTAATTCAACTAGTAATGTAGAGTGAAATGAAAATTAGAAGAATGAAAATAGAGGGCTTAAAGGGATTTGTCTGGTAAAGTGAAGAGCGCATGCCATGGAAAGAGATGGGTCAAAATATAAGGCAACTTTAGAAGATATGCCCATGCCCCATGCCTCACCGTCAACACTACTTTATGATTACCATGCAATGCAAGCCAATTCCAAGTCATCAAACCTTGATTTTACCAATGTCAAGACATAAACTGGATCTTTATTGCTAAATAAATAATTTAATTAGTGTTGGATCGTATGATAATGGTTAGAAAAAACTATAGAAATGGTCTTTAATATCGATTTTTTTCAAATCTTATGATAATGGTTTAAAAAAATTATAGAGATGGTCCCCTGATATCGATTTTTTCATAAAAAATGCCCTAACTTTGAAAAAATTGGATGAAATGTCTTTTTCAACAAGTTTGTTTGTGGCTTTGGTTTCGATCCAAACTAAAAAAAAACTATGATATCTTTATTTCTTAATTTTAAGGATTTTTTTATATTTAATATATTAAAAAGAAATTTCTCTCTCTCTCTCTCTCTCTCTCTCTCTCTCTCTCTCTCTCTCTCTCTCTCTCTCTCTCTCTCTCTCTCTCTCAAAAACCGAAAATGTGTCTCCTACCCTTCCCCCACCATCGGAACTTTCATCAACCATCACCAATCCACCACATGGGTTTGCAATTTGCATCATCTTTCACTATTTTAATGTTTCTTTGCAATGTAAAACTATTAAAGCATCAACTACAATTTATAATGACATAATTGTATCATATTACACCATTAAAATTCGCAGACCTTGAATTTTTTAACTATCGATTTGCAGGGGATGATTGAGAAAGAATGTTAACAATGGGCTAGCAAAGGGGTATATAATTGGTACCAAATTAGAGAGTCGTGGAGTGTACATAGCTTCCGCTTCTTGTAGTGGCGATGTATCAGATGGTAATGAAGATGATATCTTATTTTGTAGATTTTGTAAACTAAAACACCGCACCTTCTGTCATAACCCCAAACCAGAACGGCGGAAACGTATGGAGGCGGATGGAGTGACTTCATGTACAATATCATAACACTTTAATAGTAATGAAACGTAGCAACACAAACATTCGTACATTGATAATACAAGTTTACATCGTTTAGAACATTTTACTTGTTCAAAAGTTAAATACAAATAACTGAAAAGTAGAAATCATTAAACGACGACACCAAGAAGGTTTGAATATCTGTCTACTAGTTTCCTGAGAATACAAGTGATTTTGAAAAGTGTTAACGATTACGCTGGTGAGTTCATAAACATTTTGTATGAAAGGGATTTGTAACGTTTTCGAGAAATTGATTTTTGTATACTTCTAGAAAATTCGATATTTTCTTTTTAAAAACAAATTTTAAGTCTTATACCAAAGACCAAAAATGTATGTATTTTCTTTGTATCTCTTCCTTGTAAAATTATAATGTACGTTTCCAAAAAAATCCAAAATTTTATTATGTATGAATTGTAGATGTATGTATTTCCTTTGTATACTTTCCTTATAATTGTAAAATGCATGTTCCCAGAAAATCCAGTATTTTCTGATGTATGAAAATTGTAGTCTTAAACCCTAAGACCAAAAATGTACGAGAGTTGCTGTACTAAACAATAGTATGTAGTTATATCTTTTTAGAAAAAATAATGAAGTGTAAGCTCCCTGTAAACCGAGATAGTATGTTAATCCCTATGTGAGTTATTATAACTATGTTAATGTGACTATATGCATGTGCACGACGTTCTTCAGGCATCGGAAAAGGTAAGACGTTTGTCACCCTAGACTAGTCCATCAAACTGTAACGAACAACTAAGGTGTGGGGTTGTCAATCCCGTATAGATCTATACACAATGGTCTCGCTCTCCCTCCAGGAGACTCTGGTTATAATGTAGGACTTCAAGTGTACGCTAGGTAAGTACGGTGAAGAGAACGTCTCACAAGAGCATTAACTGATTTACGTGAACTATGACTCCTTTTGTTTGTAAAATGAAATAAATATATCTATGAAACTATTTATATAATCTTTTATATAAATATGTGTCACACCCCAAAAGGTACCAAAATGAAAAGTACAACTGGTAAGGTCTCAAACAGTGAATACAGTGGATACAGTGAAAACAGTGGATACAGTGAATACAGACCTCGGACAGTATCAAATGAAAGATACGTCTTGTAAGGTCAAAACAGAGAAAACAGACCCCAGACAGTATCAAATGAAAGATACGTCTTGTAAGGTCAAAACAGTGTGACTCTGAAAATGAATTACCATCATACAGTGTAAATTGCTGGCGAAATATTGTTACCTTAAGGCCAAAGAATTATAAGGTAACCCGGGATACTCGTAACCATACTGACTAGAGTACCAGATGCCTTACAAGCGTCTAAATTATGACATCTGTCACCCGTTGGCTTGGTAGGCCGGGACTGTAGCTCGCAGTCTGGGTGCGGGGTTGTCAATCCCGTATAGATCTATACACACAATGTCCGCTCTCCCTAAAGGAGATTCTGCTTACCAACTAGACGACGGAAAAGGCCACGTCCTGAAGATGCATCCCAAATAGTGGGTAGAGACTTCCAAATAGTGGGTAGTGTGTTTCTAATGTAAGTGTAGACTAGAGGTAGAGACTTTTAATTGAACTGACTAGAGAATTCCTGTATGTCCATACTCATATACATAATATATAACTAATGAACCAAACAACCTTCGAACGGCCATCCAATCCCACCAGACCACATCTCAACGAAGAAAAGGAAATAGGGCGGACGAACCTTCCTAAGTCTTTCATTCATTACTTATATGTATTTATATAAGCACAGACATACATCTAACTACGACTGAGTGTGTATCAAGTAAAAGTGATTCTTGTGAAGTAGGAGTGTCTAACACGTGAAATAGGAGCGGTCGCAAGTGAAGTAGGAGTGTCGAACAAGTATAAGCGTATCACGAAGTAGAGATGACATAAGTGAAGAAGAGCGTCTATCAGGTATAAGCGACTACAAGTATAAGTGAAGTAGGAGCGATATCAAGTATAAGTGAAGTAGGAACGTATCACTAAGTAAGAGTGTGAACAAGTATAAGCGTCCATCAGGTATGAATGTATCGCGAAGTGGAAACGTTATCAAGTATAAGTGTATCTCGATGTGGAAACATTATCGAGTAGAAGTATAAAAACATAGGCGTAAACTTTGGAAAACCTTTATATTTTAAGAAAATCACGACTTGGTATTCCTTTGGAAAACCTTTATATTTTAAGAAAATCACGACTTGGTATTCCTTTATATTTTAAGAAGTAGAGATGACATAAGTGAAGAAGAGCGTCTATCAGGTATAAGCGACTACAAGTATAAGTGAAGTAGGAGCGATATCAAGTATAAGTGAAGTAGGAACGTATCACTAAGTAAGAGTGTGAACAAGTATAAGCGTCCATCAGGTATGAATGTATCGCGAAGTGGAAATGTTATCAAGTATAAGTGTATCTCGATGTGGAAACATTATCGAGTAGAAGTATAAAAACATAGGCGTAAACTTTGGAAAACCTTTATATTTTAAGAAAATCACGACTTGGTATTCCTTTGTGAAATAAGTTTGATGTAACACTTTTAGAAATTCTTTGGAAATCTTTCATAAATCAGTTTGAAATGAAACTTTGATAAAACAGTAAAAGTAAGAACTTGAACAAGTGAAAACCTTTTAGAAAACCATTTATAGTGTCCTACTCGGTAAAACAGTATACATTGTGGTAAAATCTTGTGCATGCGAGTTATCAATCTTATGCATGCGAGTTATCAATCACATGTGATTGATATGATAACTGGCATGTTTAACTTGTATTCCCCCCTATAAAACATGTAAAAACATTTAAAAGTTTCATTCAGGGGTATGAAACTCACCTGGTATAAGTAAGTCCGACGAAGGTGCCGTTTGGGCGTTCGGTGTCAAGTAAGGACTTGGACACACTTAGAGACCTATTTAACATATGACAACATATGTTCACATACAATTAGTATATTATATACCAATTAAACAAGTATACGCTCTCTAAGGAGTGAAAACACATTGGTTAAGTGTTTGGGGTGTCCCGGGTAACATCTAAAGGTGTGTATGGCTTAGGAATGGAGTTTACTCTCCGAGAGTAAACTCCCAAAGCTTAGTTTACGGCCCAAGGACTACTCACCATGAGTTTATGGCCGTAAACTCATGGTGAGGGTATTTAGTGTGCTAAAGTGTCTCATGTCAATTGTGGATTTATGCTAGGCTCAAGTATCAAATGTGTGAATGGGTTTATAGCATGAAATGGCCCCTTTGAGTAGTTTACGACCATAAGCAAGGGAGCTTACGGCCGTAAGCTCCTATACATACCCTCTTTTGGTGTTTTTAAAGGCTTAAGTGGTAGAGGGTAATTTCCTAAGCATTTTGGTAATAGTCTAAGGCCATTTGGGGGACAAAATCAATGTTTTGGGCATGTTTAAGGGTGTTTATGGCCCTGGTACATGCCTGGGCCGTAAAATCTTTTGACCCTTCATTTTGTTGTGTTTAATTGATCCAAACCCAAAAGGACAAGCCCCTAATTATGTCTTAAGCCTTGGTATGAATTTAGGGCACCTTTGAACATGTTTTTATGAGTTTACGGCCCTGGAACTATTTCTTGGGAAGCTTTGGCCGTAAACTCCTAAATGGAAGGTGTTTGACATGTTTAAGGTCCCCAAAACTATTTTTAGGTGATTCTAGGATTTATTCCAAGCCTATTGGTGGAGTTATATGGCTTTTGAACATGTAAAAATGAGTTTGCTCCCCATGTATGAGGGGTTTACGGCCCAAGCACCTTCCTTGGCCGTAAACTCTTATTTGCTCCTCAAAATTCATGATTAGGGTGTTCTAAGTCCGGATTTGCAAGCCATAAGCTTGTATCTAAGTCCCACTGTTGGTTTAGAAGGGTTAAATTGCTCAAAAACCCATTTATTAAGTGTTTACGGCCCAAGCATGCTCCTTGTCCGTAAACACATGTTCCAATTCCAATTCTAAGCTATAAACACGAATCATAATGTTTAGAGTAAGCTAGGGTAAGCGGACTTACGATTTGGAAGTGTTTGGTTGCGGATTCGAGTCGAAAACGAGTCTAGAGAGAGAGTATAGAGAGAGAGGGTGGAAAAGCTCCAAATGGAGTTTACTCCCCTTTATATATGGGTAGGAGTTGGAGCTCGGTGGAATTCTACCCAATACTGCCGTTATACGGGGCTTTTGGTCGCACCCGATTTAGTGGTCGTAATAATAAAAACTAACTTTTTCCAATTAATTGGAAATGTATGTTATGTGTTTTTATTTCCTTTCATCACGACTTAACGGCCTATTAAACATAAAAAATTTTAATGTTTATTTAATTGACGACCTCCAATTAACGGACCTTTTATAAACTGGAATATTCCGTTAACGGTAACAGGGAAATGTAACGGGACAACTTGGGTTGTCACATCATCCCCCCGTTAGAGGGAATTTCGTCCCGAAATGCAGGTCTAGGCAAGGAAGTAGGTATGAATGGCCAAGTAGAGTTAAGACAGTACTTCCTATACGGTTGTCCTCACGTTCCCAAGTGAACTCTAGTCTGTGTTTGTCATTCCGACAGACCTTCACGTACGAGATGCGGATTCCGTCTAGTGTAGCTAGTGGGTTCCAACTGGTGTATCTACAAGGTTAGGGTTCTCAATGGAGTCTATCAAGATGAGTGAGGCACGAAGATTGTTTTCGGGAAATCACATATCAAGTCTAAGGAGTGGATCGATCGGGTGTGAATCTTATGGTATATCCGAAAGTAGTAGCGGCCTAAAAAGGGTTGGACCATGTCTCCATGAGGATTCTCGGATGGTCCTAATCTCTCGAAATGGTAGAGCTTTTCAGCACTTAGAATGTAGTGTACTTCCATGGAAAGATCATCACTGGCGTGATCGCCATTCCGAAGTTCCTGACGTTCTCACTGGTACTGGGTGTGTAGTCCTGCAGGTTGGTTCTTGGGGAGCTCGGGTGCTCTTTTGGTTTCATGTTTCCTGTCAACTGGTTGATAGAGACTTTCTAGGTCGCCGAGTGGGTTGCGTGACTATGATTATCTGTTTGCTATAGAGTGTCTATCTCAAGCTTGTGCAAAATGAACCTGCACTAAAGAATCTTGAGATACAGAAACCCTGAGGGTCAGGGAGATAGGGTTTCACTAGACGAGTGTTGGACTATCTCTATGTGAGGTATTATTTGTGGAACACCTAATAGTCCAAAGATTCTCCAACACTTTGGTTTATCCTAGTGCGGAAAGTGTATGTTCCTGCATAACCCTTCGACTAACAACAGGGCTGGTATCAAGTCTATAATCTCTTTAGGATCTGGGTCATGAGGCTTGACGCAACTACTTTCTCATTTTGATAAAGTATTCTTGGCTGTGAAGGTTATCCTGGGGTTCACGGTATCCTAGTGTTCACTTTGGAGAATGTATTTTATCGTCTATAGGGCGACGACGATTTCCTCCATGCAAGAGGGCGGAGGATGATAGGCATTGCTCGTCTATAACTGGGTGGACGAGGTGCCTGAGTAGTGCGAGTACCTACCGTAACTACTCTTCCGAAGGTTCTGAGTTTTCTCGGTCTAGGTCAAATCTAGTGGGTATAGAGTCTCATCACTCGGAACTTTACTAGCTCAACCCGCAGTGCTTCTCTTGACTCCGGCTCCTGTGTTATGGAATAGGGTGAAAGTGTCTTTCTAGGGAATCTACTAGGTATGCTTCGGGTGGTTATCGTCTTTCGGAATGCATGCAGTGTCTTTCGCTTCGGTGTCCATTTGACTACGAGGGGTCGGTCAACAGCGTACGGTACCCTCTCTTGGGTACTTCGGAAGGTTTGAGATAAGAGGGACGATTGACGGTTCGCATTACGTTTGATTATTTGTGTTAGGTTTAGGTTCGGGAGAACCTTTATTTGCCGACATGGCTACGGAGAAAGTTCTTTTTACACAACACTAAGAGTGTACACATGGTTGCACGAAGTCGAACCATGATCAGTAGAGTCGCCAAAGTTGGCACACTCCGACATGATGTATAATGAAGATCGATAGAGTCAGGTGCCGACCAGGCACACAAGTTCTAGGCGTCTCGGGTTTCGTCCTATGTATCACTACCGCGGATACTTGGACCGATAGAGTCGACGCGGAACTATAGAGAGTCCTAAGTGTTTCCGAATAGAGTACCTTTTCATGGGTGGATTCTCACAAGGCATTTCTATAATCGCCTCACATATACTAGTCAAGTATATTTAAGGTGAGGAGGACTGTTGACTGAGCGACTCCGCCCTAAATCCACAACCAAACGAGGAACAGGAAATGAGGCGGCATTCGCTCACTCTAGGTTTGTCCATCTTAAATATACATGGCCGTAACGTATATGTTTAGCCATTATAGTTTTACCTGATGAATTTTTAAATTTTATAACAGTGCTGCGACTTTCGCCTTACAAAAATCTACCGAGTGTATTGATGCTTCTTCCTAAGCAGTAGAGTTAGGCTCCTTCTGTGTCTTTGTTGTTTCCTTCAGTTGGGCAATCTCTTTTGAAGTGTCCAATCGCACCACATAGATGGCAAACTGGATTTGTCGTCACATTGGTGATTGATGAATACGCTCCACCGGAGTTCTGCATACACGAGCAGTATGCCCCTCCATGTTGCACCTAGCACATAAGAGTTCCCGGCAGGCACCATGATGATGGTAGCTGCACTTGCTGCAGTGGGGAAGGTCTCCTAGGTATGGTCTTCTTGAAGTCGGGAGGGAAGGATTAACAGGAGTTTTAGCTGTCTCAGCTCGTTGCCCTTCGGAAGGTCCTTGAGCCGAGGTACTTCCCTCCTCATTCTTGAGTTTTCTATTTAGTGGGTTCGTTTGAGGTGCTTGTGTGACTGGGTATGAAAGTGTTGGTTGCTGCTGTCCATTGGCAGGATTGGAAATCCCGACAGGCACCTTGCTAACATTGGCGTTGTTAGCATTCAGGTGAGCCATGACAGCTGCTACGGCTGCTGAGACTGCAGCTTGGAACGTAGCTTCATCGAATAAGAGAGTGGGTTTCTAGTTTGTGGGCTGGCCACGCTTCTTCGGCGGCATGGTTTTCCTACACGGAAAGGAACACAAGGCAATGAGAGACGATGGTTAACCCTAGACATTTATGTCCTGACGTATTAGGCATAATTTTTTCCTGTGCCTCGGGTACTGGTTGTCTGAGTGTCGACCTACATCCCTATGATGTAGTCCTGGAAATCAAGGTAGGTGTATGAGTATCGGAAAAAGGCCATAAGATGCATGTCGTTCCTACTAAGTTACCTTTATACTGGGGAAAGGTTTCACTCTCCGGCCTGGAGAGATTTGAGAATGGTTCGGAACGAAACTGCGGAAAGAGAGGCTCATGAAAGCTCATGGCTAAACACTCTCAATAGAGGTGTGGGGATCCGCTCTAAACATGTAACTGGCAACGGGAAACAACGATTTACCGAACACATAGCGTGAGTAGTGTAACCACTAACTCACTAAATTGTATTATTTTAAGGGTGTTTTAGCGTGACGAACACGAGGGAAAAGACAACTCTCGGGTTCCATGTACTGGCTCCCTCTGTGTCTGCCTCGTATCATTGACTGAAGTCGACGTTGGTTTCCTTTGGGTAGTTACCTAGGGTTCTCTCCTCGTATGGACATATTGAATTTCTACTCCGCCTTCCTTCTGATTCCAACTCTGGGTATCACCACTTCATGATGGATGATTGGGAATCTCCAAAGTTTAGGCGAGTTTCTCGCCGATGTCCCTAAAAAGATATAGGCACTTGGTGAATTCAATAGTCCCAACCTATTTCATTTATTTCCGAACTGGAAATCTTCTCAATGAACTTCTTCGGGGTCGGAATCAACTCTTCTGTCAAGCACTGAAGAGGGTAGGGTTTTCTACAGGGTTCGTGCGAGAATGGATATGTCTAAAGAATCCTAAGAGATTATTAACATTTCACTGGGTGATCCATATCGAGTCCTGCTACGATTACACAGGGTATACAAATCATATATAGCTTAGATCCGATAGGCCTTCGAATATGTGATACTACTCTAGATCCACATCAAAACAAGGAAAAGGAAATAGGGAGAAACCACACATTCTTAGCCTATGGGATCCTTATAATATATAACCTTGGGAGTATACTCTCTGTAATTGTAGGTATATCAATAAGGATCTTTTTAGTTCTTCACACAAGGTTAGTTATGGATCCTAAAATACCCCTGTGGTATTTTAATTCTTGTTTGATTCTTATCCTCTTATTATGATTCTGGGATTAGTGTGAATCTTTTAGTGTTCCGAAATAATCCTATAGTATTTTATCTTACTGTTTGACTCTAACATTCCTAGTTGGTAAGTTTCAGACCTGTTGCAACACCACTATCACTCCCAAGCACACGTTCATCGCATCTCGAATAAATGTAGTTGATCAGGTTACATTTATTCCAGCTTACGATTACATAACTGCCCAGGTTTGACTGTAGTGCTCAACATCCGAAGACTTTTATTATTGTTCTTCTTGTGATACTTTTGTTCAAGTGTTTAGGTTTTGGATGTTATTATACTTTGGTAAAATATGGTTATATTTTAAAGTATAACTCTTGGTCAGAGTGTTTTATCTCTTTGTGTTTATAGGTTGTATATCTTTTATGAATTAATATACTTAGCTCACTATAAACAATGCTCTGATACCAATCTGTCACACCCTAAAAGGTACCAAAATGAAAGGTACAGCTGGTAAGGTCTCAAACAGTGAATATAGTGGATACAGTGAAAACAGTGGATACAGTGAATATAGACCCCAGACAGTATCAAATGAAAGATACGTCTTGTAAGGTCAAAACAGAGAAAACAGACCCCAGACAGTATCAAATGAAAGATACGTCTTGTAAGGTCAAAACAGTGTGACTCTGAAAATGAATTACTAGCATACAGTGTAAATTGCTGGCGAAATACTGGTACCTTAAGGCCAAAGAATTATAAGGTAACCCGGGATACTTGTAACCATACTGACTAGAGTACCAGACGCCCTACAAGCGTCTAAATTATGACATTTGTCACCCGTTGGCTTGGTAGGCCGGGACTGTAGCTAGCAGTCTAGGTGCGGGGTTGTCAATCCCGTATAGATCTATACACACAATGTCCGCTCTCCCTACAGGAGATTCTGGTTACCAACTAGACGACGGAGAAGGCCGTGTCCTAAAGATGCATCCCAAATAGTGGGTAGAGACTTCCAAATAGTGGGTAGTGTGTTTCTAATGTAAGTGTAGACTAGAGGTAGAGACTTTTAACTGAATTGACTAGAGAATTCCTGTATGTCCATACTCATATACATAATATATAACTAAAGAACCAAACGACCTTCGAACGACCATCCGATCCCACCAGACCACATCTCAACGAAGAAAAGGAAATAGGGCAGACGAACCTTCCTAATTCTTTCAGCCATTACTTATATGTATCTATATAAGCACAGACATACATCTAACTACGACTGAGTGTATATCAAGTAAAAGTGATTCTTGTGAAGTAGGAGTGTCTAACAAGTGAAGTAGGAGCGGTCGCAAGTGAAGTAGGAGTGTCGAACAAGTATAAGCGTATCACGAAGTAGAGACGACATAAGTTAAGAAGAGCGTCTATCAGGTATAAGCGACTACAAGTATAAGTGAAGTAGGAACGTATCACTAAGTAAGAGTGTGAACAAGTATAAGCGTCCATCAGGTATGAATGTATCGCGAAGTGGAAATGTTATCAAGTATAAGTGTATCTCGAAGTGGAAACATTATCGAGTAGAAGTATAAAAACATAGGCGTAAACTTTGGAAAACCTTTATATTTTAAGAAAATCACGACTTGGTATTCCTTTGTGAAATAAGTTTGATGTAACACTTTTAGAAATTCTTTGGAAATCTTTCATAAATCAGTTTGAAATGAAACTTTGATAAAACAGTAAAAGTAAGAACTTGAACAAGTGAAAACCTTTTAGAAAACCATTTATAGTGTCCTACTCGGTAAAACAGTATACATTGTGGTAAAATCTTGTGCATGCGGGTTATCAATCACATGTGATTGATATGATAACTGGCATGTTTAACTTGTATTCCCCCCCTATAAAACATGTAAAAACATTTAAAAGGTTCATTCAGGGGTATGAACTCACCTGGTATAAGTAGGTCCGACGAAGGTGCCGTTTGGGCGTTCGGTGTCAAGGAAGGACTTGGACACACTTAGAGACCTATTTAACATATGACAACATATGTTCACATACAATTAGTATATTATATACCAATTAAACAAGTATACACACTCTAAGGAGCGAAAACACATTGGTTAAGTGTTTGGGGTGTCCCGGGTAACATCTAAAGGTGTGTATGGCTTAGGAATGGAGTTTACTCTCCGAGAGTAAACTCCCAAAGCTTAGTTTACGGCCCAAGGACTACTCACCATGAGTTTATGGCCGTAAACTCATGGTGAGGGTATCTAGTGTGCTAAAGTGTCTCATGTCAATGTGGATTTATGCTAGGCTCAAGTATCAAATGTGTGAATGGGTTTATAGCATGAAATGGCCCCTTTGAGTAGTTTACGGCCATAAGCAAGGGAGCTTACGGCCGTAAGCTACTATACATACCCTCTTTTGGTGTTTTTAAAGGCTTAAGTGGTAGAGGGTAATTTCCTAAGCATTTTGGTAATAGTCTAAGGCCATTTGGGGGACAAAATCAATGTTTTGGGCATGTTTAAGGGTGTTTATGGCCCTGGTACATGCCTGGGCCGTAAACTATTTTGACCCTTCATTTTGTTGTGTTTAATTGATCCAAACCCAAAAGGACAAGCCCCTAATTATGTCTTAAGCCTTGGTATGAATTTAGGGCACCTTTGAACATGTTTTTATGAGTTTACGGCCCTGGAACTATTTCTTGGGAAGCTTTGGCCGTAAACTCCTAAATGGAAGGTGTTTGACATGTTTAAGGTCCCCAAAACTATTTTTAGGTGATTCTAGGATTTATTCCAAGCCTATTGGTGGAGTTATATGGCTTTTGAACATGTAAAAATGAGTTTGCTCCCCATGTATGAGGGGTTTACGGCCCAAGCACCTTCCTTGGCCGTAAACTCTTATTTGCTCCTCAAAATTCATGATAGGGTGTTCTAAGTCCGGATTTGCAAGCCATAAGGTCGTATCTAAGTCCCAATGTTGGTTTGGAAGGGTTAAATTGCTCAAAAACCCATGTTCCAAGTCCAATTCTAAGCTATAAACACGAATCATAATGTTTAGAGTAAGCTAGGGTAAGCGGACTTACGATTTGGAAGTGTTTGGTTGCGGATTCGGGTCGAAAACGAGTCTAGAGAGAGAGAGTATAGAGAGAGAGGGTGGAAAAGCTCCAAATGGAGTTTACTCCCCTTTATATATGGGTGGGAGTTGGAGCTCGGTGGAATTCTACCCAATACTGCCGTTATACGGGGCTTTTGGTCGCACCCGATTTAGTGGTCGTAATAATAAAAACTAACTTTTTCCAATTAAATGGAAATGTATGTTATGTGTTTTTATTTCCTTTCATCACGACTTAACGACCTATTAAACATAAACAATTGTAATGTTTATTTAATTGAAGACCTCCAATTAACGGAACTTTTATAAACTGGAATATTCCGTTAACGGTAACAGGGAAATGTAACGGGACAACTTGGGTTGTCACAATATGAAACTGTAATTTTGCCTAGTATGAAAATATGAAATTGGATCGTAATATTTTTGGGTTAAAACCCACCAAATTAGTAAGTGACTATAATGTAATCACTTTTGCTAGAAAAACTATCTTTTAGTAAAAGTTTCCAAAAAACATGTAGTTTTATAAACATAAATTTTCTTATGGTTTTATATCATAGATTATGTTCATTTCTAACAATATGAATATCAAAAATATTTAAGCCGAAAACTACTATAAACCATGAGTTATGCAAATAATATTTTATCTTTAACTTAAAGATGTAAACATGAAATTATTTGTGGTATAAACAAAGTTTTACTTGTATTCCCCCTTAAAACATGAAAAAGCTTGAAAAAGTGGGGGTATGAACTCACCTTGGTTTGGTTTGGTGCATGATTAGTGTTCTGAAGAGATTTTGAGCCTAAAACACTAGTATGTGTTTGATGAACTTCTTGGAGATTATGATACCCTAAGGATATCAACAGACAATAATGTGTGTAAATAGGATGAAATTAGCATATTAATGTGTAAAATCACTAGGGGTTCACGAAATTGCTTGCCAAAATGCCTAGGACCACTTAGATGATGATGATCCTTGGAAAGCACCTAGTTTGTTCTTGAGAGAAGTTTTGAAATATGAAGGTGGAAGGAAATAAGATAACGAAAGAAGGTGCTGAATGGATGGAAAAATGTGTTCTCTGGATGTGGTTATATGGAAAGAATGGGTATTGATATTTGATAGTCAATGGAATGTTCTGCATAGTTGTTTGTTGGGTAAAGTTGTGTAAAGTTGAATCCCTTTTCCTAAGTAAATCTTTGACGTACAACAAATCTAATAGAAAACTCCTCCTTGGAACTACTTTTTAGTGAATTACTTTGTGGGTTACTGCCATAGGAAGGGGTTTGCGGTCATAAAGAAGGTGTTTGCTGTCCATCATGACTGAAATCATCTTAAATCATTCACAAAAGAGTGATTTCGGTCCTAATGGACCTTAAAGAAGGGATTTTGGTCCCAAAAGGTTGGGTTTTCGGCCCTAATGGATGTAGACATTGGGTTTTCGGTCTTAGCTAATTCCTTGAAGGTGATTTCGGTTCTAGCTTCTTAAAAGTATTTGATTTCGGTCCTACAGTGTTCCTAAGAAGTTGATTTCGGTTCTATAGTGTTCCAACATTCTAAAAATCAAAATCTTTAAGTAATATACAATACCATACATATATGTAACACCCCAAGTCCAGGTATATCTTGTAAAACCTTGATGTTTTGAGCTCTTGTCTATTTTGGCCCTTATTAGAGAAAATGTGGTAAATATGTACGCGAGGCGTACTAGAGTGTACGCTCAGTGTACTCGAATGCGTGCATGTGACGCGGAGGCCACCTAGTACGTTGGGCGTACCAATGGGTATGCTAGGCGTACTAGTCCTAGAATGAAACCATAATTGTTATTGAGATCCCTATTTAAAGGACATGATGGCCTCATTCTTGGCCACCATTCCCAAACACCAAACCCTCCTAACCCTAAATCTTCGTCCTTATAGCTGGAGAGTGCATTTGAGAGCTTGTGAGTGTAATCTTGTGTTCTTGAAGTAGAGAAGAAGCTTTGGAGAAGAAGGAGTGAGAGCCCCAGGAGTTTGGATCTGAGCTTAGCTGTGTGGAAAGCTTCACATGAAGGTTTAAAGCTTGAAGCTTTCTCATTCTATTGTTTGGTTCATTCATATGAAGTATTTAAGGGTTTTTTCCTAAAATATAGAGACTTAATGAGATAATGAGATCCAGAGACCTTGATCTACCCCTTTCTAGTGTATTTTGTTGAGTAGAGTCATAAAAATGTAATCTTGGACGTTAGGAGTGGGCCATGCATGAGTTATGAGCTTCATGAGGAAAAGGGATCAATTTATTGAGTGTTTGTGACGTAATCAGCCATGCAAAGGCTTAAATTCACCGACTTTATGGATTAAGAGACATTAGGGAGTCCAGATAAAAGATATGAGCCTATGCCTTAACTGATTAAAACCAAAAATGTGAAGAGAGTGAAACTGGGACGTATGCTGGGTGTAATCCCAGTACACACAACGTAGGGGTGAGCATCCCCGATGCCTGCATGGCAGCCGAGTACGCCCAACATAGAGAGTTGGTACGCGTAACATACTCCCTGCCGTTGACTTTCGGTTGACTTTTAGGGTTTGGTCAATGTGTGGTCTATTAAGCCCATGGAGGGGTAAAATGGTCGTTTACCCTTCTGTGAGTGTATGGAAGGGTTAGTCTATCCTTGTGAGAGTCGTTCTTAATTAGGGATAATTATTGTGTGTGTTAGGCGGAGGCTAGATTGGTGATTCGAGTTCGGGATTATTCGAGTTCTTACGAGGTGAGTCTTCTCACTATACTTTACTTAGAGTGGTAATTATGTGTGACCAGAGGGTCTTATGTGCTTGCTTGAGTTATGCATTTTCTGTATGATATGTACTGTGTGCTATATTATGAGATACTTAGACTGGACCGAAGGGTCCAACGACCGGACCGGAGGGTCCAATGAGCAGTGAGACTGGAGGGTCCTTACTTAGACTAGACTAGAGGGTCCAACGAGCTGTGGGACTGGAGGGTCCCACTGGGACACATTGACCGGACAGTTTTACAGAGCTATAGCCTCGAGTGGCTAATTATATATGCGTGGTATTTTGGGGAACTCACTAAGCTTTGTGCTTACCGTGTTATGTGTTATGTGTTTCAGGGACTTCCGAGGATCTCGGGAAGGCACCGGCTTGATTGTACACACACACACCTGAGTTGGAGTTATATTTATTATTGGATCCTAGATTTGTGATAAACTATTTTTGAAATTATGTTTTGACATTGATACTTGAAGTTTTGGAGAAATGTGATATGTAATTTACCGTGTTTGAAAAATGAAAAACTGGTTTGACAATTTTACAACGTTACAAGTTCGTATCAGAGCATTGGCTTGAGGGATTCGGATGCACCTTCGGGCATGTCCGGACTCGAACTGAGGATATGAAAAAAAATTTCAAGAGAAACGATTTTTCTAAAACGAGTAAGAGTTTCTAAGAGAAAAACGAGAAAGAGCAGTGTGTACAATCAACCAGAACTCGAACGGTGATATCCCAAAATACCCTTTCTTTCTGTGTTATGAGATATTTCTGAGATATTATACGATATATTATGCATGTTAGAGAGTAGGAGATGTATTTCATAATTTAGGACTAGAGTGGCCTGATTTGTGATGCCTTAGCCTAGGGGTTACTGCTACCGGTGATTTGCTTCGAGTGCGAGTATGTAGTAGAAAGGAGCTTATGAGACGTCTACTAAGAAAGTAGTTTGTGTTTGGCGAGATATAGAGTACTTGTGAACTAGGATCCTAGGAGGAAGACTTGGAATGGACACAGATGCTGTGTGGAAGGTAGTATTGGGCCCGTACTACTGGAAACACCATATCAGTGAGCAGTCCAAGTAAGAATCCTTAAGGTGCTAAGGAACAAGTAGGGGAGAGTGATCAAGTGTGAGTATTCTCGATTGAGTCTCTGATTATTTTGTGTTATGTTTCAGAGACATCATGGTGGGTACAAGTCACAACCCGGAGAGCAGTGGAGTTAGTGATGATGAGATTTGCAGGATGATTCATGACGAGGTGGCCGCCGATATCCGAGAGGCCATCCCAGAGATGTTTGGGTCTATTAAGACCAATTTGATTGAGACGTTTGATGAGTGGTATGCTGCTTTTACCAAGGCGGCGGCTGTAGACACCGCAACTGTCGCTGCTACTAGGCCACAGGGGGTGCCTCGTTGCTGTACTGAGAGTTCAGCAACACGAAGCCGCCAGAGTTTGATGGGACTCATGATCCAATTGCCAAGATTAGATAGATCTCTTATATTGAGGGGTGTTTCTACACTTGTTCATGTCTGGAGCATTTGAGGGTACGGTTCGTGCTGAACCAGGTTCGCTTAGGGGCGAACGACTAGTGGAAGTTTGTGACAGCCAACTACACTTCTGTAGAGCTCACTGCAATGACATGGGAGAGGATTACTGTGATGTTTCGAGATGAGCATGTTCCCTCGGTGGAGAGGGAATGATTGGCCCAGGAGTTTCTGTCCCTCAAGTAGAGGACGGAGTCAGTGACAGTGATTTCGAGGATGTTCCATGAGAGGGAGATGTTTTTCCCTCAGCACGTATCTACCGAACAGGCACGTATGAGCCAGTATTTGAGCATTCTGAGGAGGGATATTCGAGAGTTCGTGGCAAAATCGACTTATCGGCCATCTACTGAGCTTCAGGTAAATGCCTGAAAGAGGGAGATTGAGCTGGAGACTCAGGCCAGAGAGGAGGTGAAGTCTTAGGGGAGGGATCGGCGACCGACACAGTCTCAGTCAGCAGCCAAGCGGGCAAAACTCGCTGATTCGAGATCTGGAGGCCAGAAGGGTCGCGCTTGTGGGAAGTGCGACAAGAGTCATTAGGGAGAATGTCGAGCGGGTGTTTGCTACAAGTGTGGCAAAGAGGGTCATAACGCGAGAGATTTACCCAAGGGGTTTGCAGTCTGTTTTCACTGTAACTAGAGCGTCCATCGGAAGGCCGAGTGCCCACAGCTTCTATAGGGATCAGCACAGATCTGCCCCTGCTGCTTTACGAGCTACAGAGAGCCAGCCAGTGAAGGCCGAGGTACCAAAGGTTCGTGGGAGAGCCTTTCAGTAGACAGCGAAAGAGGTCCGTGCAACACCTGATGTCGTGGCCGGTATGTGTTCTTGTACTTATCCTACTTTGAGCTATATTGTGCTTATATTGTGTTATGCTTAGGTACTTTTCTAGTGAGTTTTGTACCTGCCTTGGGTTTATTTGACTTGGGTGCGAGTCGATCCTTCGTATCATTAGCGTTTAGTCGTCACATCAATATCCGACGAGAGGCGTTGAGTCGACGTCTGAGAGTCTCCATAGCCGATGAGCAAGCGGTATTTGTGACTACTGTGATCCGGGGATGTGTGCTCGAGATTTTGGTGTTGAGATCCCAATAGATCTTGTTCCGATCGCGTTGGGTTATGTTTGTATCATTGTGGGCATGGACTGGTTAAGTCGATTCGGAGCTGTGATTGATTGTGAGTGCCAATTTGTGACCATACGAGACCCTAGTGGGGGAGTGCTTACAGTGTATGGAGAGGGTACCCGATCCGGGTCAGCATTTTGCTCAGCTGCCAGAGCAAGACAAAGTCTTCACCAAGGTTCTAGGGGTTTCGTAGCGTATGTGATCGATATCGGGTGTGCCTCCTAAGATGCAGGAATTATCCTCACAGCTTCAAGAGCTGTTGGGGAAGGGCTTTATCTGACAGAGTAGCTCGCCGTGGGGAGCGATGATCCTTTTTGTCAAGAAAAAGGATGGTTCATACCGGATGTGAATTGATTACCGGGAGTTCAACAACCTGACGGTCAAGAACCATTATCCACTTCCGAGGATCGATGATCTGTTCCAGAAGTTGCAGGGCACATCTTGGTTCTCCAAGATCGATTTGAGGTCTGGATATCATTAGATGAGAGTCCGTGAGGAGGATATTCTGAAGACGGCCTTTACGACTCGTTATGGGCATTACGAGTTCGTGGTGATGACTTTTGGACTCGCCAACGCATCGGCAGCATTCATGGATCTCATGAATCGGGTGTGTAGGCCTATGTTGGGTTGATCGGTGATCGTGTTCATCAACGTTATTTTGGTGTATTCGACATCCAGAGAGCATCATGAGGAGCATTTGAGAGAGATTCTTGGAGTGTTAAGATCGGAGAGGCTCTATTCCAAATTCACCAAGTGTGATTTCTGGTTATGAGAGGTCCAGTTCCTGGGACACCTTGTTAATCAAAATGGGATTTTGGTCGATCCGGCCAAGATTGAGGCAGTTATGAGATGGGAGGTGCCGAGATTGTTAGGGTCGAAGATATTTTGTAATGAGTCAAAGTCTGTACCCTTCATATATTTTGTAATGTATTTACTAAGGTGTCTAGTATTCGAAGGTTAATGTCTATGTCTTAGTATTTTTTGTATGCTTTCATGTTTCCTATAAATAGGGACTTTACTTAGAGTTAGATAAGAGTTTTTACAGAACTTGTCTTTTTACTCTCTGTAAAACATTGGAAGTATAATAGAGTTAAAACAAGATCATATTTACATCTCGTGTTCATTTCATATCGTTTTCACTCTGATTTGATTCTTTTTACTCGATTATCACTTCATCAATTGGTATCGGAGTAGGAATCATTACTGCGATATGATTTTCTGTTGAATCATTTGTTTTTGAATCATAAAGTTTGGTTCAAAAGTTTCCATAATGTTAGATTCAGAAAGTCATCACGGATCATAAGTTTTGATTTGATTCTGCATTGAATTTGCTTAATCGAGTGTTTGTTTTTAATTTTCTATTTAATTCATCCAGTCAAATACAAATTTCTTCAAGTTTTCTAAAAATTCATATCCGTACAACAATGGAGAATTTCAACATGAACACGATGACTTCTTTCTCACATCTGTTAGGATCTTCTACTAAAATTCCATTGTTGATTCCAGAATATTACGACCAATGGTTGATCGAATGGAGGATTATCTAGATGGTTTAATTGAAGAACTATGGAGTTGCATCTCAGGAATTGCTCAACTTCCATCAAATGTTCAAAACATCGGATCTTCAAATTCCACTGTTGCTGTTGATGAACAATCTGCAAGAATGAAGAAAAATGAGAAACGATGTTTGAGGGAATTGAGAGGTACACTACCACCAGTGGTTTACAATTACGTTCGTGATTGTAATAGTGCAAAGGAGATCTGGAATACTCTCAAGGAGAAATATCAAGGAAGCGAAAAGACGAAAATCAACTCAGTGAAACAATGTTTTGTGGAGCTGGAAGAATTCAGACAAAAGGAGAATGAGACAATTGAGGTCTACTATGATCACTTCAACGAGATGATATATTGATGAAATCAATATGGAATCACAAGGTCTGAAATGGAATTCAATCTTACATTTGTGATGGGACTCCAAAAAGAATGGAGGAGCGTAAGCATGATCATGAAGAATCAACAAAGTTTTGACACATCTTCTTTGAATGATTTGTATAATCAACTAAAAACCCACGAAAATGAGGTTAATGAGATGGCGGAAGAGTCGAAGCTCAATATAGGAGGTCCTTTGGCACTTGTCTCTGTAACAGCTCGGATTCCTAGGTATTAATTATTATTGTATTTTTGGCATTTTGTTAGGAGACTCGGCGAGTTGGAGCTCAAACTCGCCGAGTAGGATCGCGGTTTGGACGCGGGTTCGCGTCTGGACTCGCGAGTCGAAGGAGTGGACTCGGTGAGTCCACGCTGTTTAATGAAACCCTAATTTCCAGGGTATGAGACCTATTTAAGGGGCTTATGGCCGTCATTTGCGGCCATCAACCCCAGAGAGAACCCTAAAGAGTCCTTGAGTGTTTTGTGAGAGAGAAGAGGAAGATCCTTGACTATTTGTGGTGTTTTTGCACATAGAAGAGGATCAAGGTAAGAGGAGACCAAAGAAGGTGCTAATCCAGTGATTTCTGAGCTCAGAGACTTCATTTGAGGTAACCATTCGTTCCTTTCTCAGTCGTTGGTGTGAATCTTAGAGTTAGGGTTTCTTTGTGGAATGCTCCATTGAGTAATTGGCCTTTTCTTGTGTTGGTGCTTTAGATCTGGACCCAAAGAGGTCCAGAGACCCTTTTCCCTCAAGCTTTATGAGTGTTAATGGAGGCCATGAGCTTAGAATAGCATTCTAGAGACCATATCATCAAATAAGGCCTTTGGACCTTTACATGAGCACCAAGATTGTAACTTTACGTGATGTATGTGCTTGGAAGGACTGGATCTAGGAGTTATTGGATCGAATCTGACCTTAGGAGTGAGTTTGAGTTTATGCATGGCATAGACTCGCTGAGTCCAAAGAATAGACTCGGCGAGTAGCATGAATATTGTCCGTAACCACTCAGCGAGTGGTCTTGCCGAGTTAAGGGGCTAACTCAGTGAGTCAGGGAGAGTCAGAGAGGGTTGATGGGTGGACCGAGTCAAGGTGGAACTCGCCGAGTTGTTCTTGAGACTTGGCGAGTTGAGTCACGGTGGCCCCGCTATTCATGCCAGGTGGAACTCGTCGAGTCAGGGAAGTACTCGACGTGTCAAGAGAGGATCCGAGGGAGTCAGTGAACACGTGTAGACTTGCCGAGTCGCTTTGGTGCACTCGCTGAGTCCGGTCAAAGTTGACCGTTGACCAGAGTTGACCAGTGTTGACTTAATAGGGTTAGTCAACCTTAGTTGTGAAAGTGTTAATTAGAGATATATTGTATTATAGGAGGATTATAGCTCGGGGGATCGAGCACGAGTGATTTCAGAGATTTGCGAGCTATCGAGATACGCGAGGTGAGTCTTCTCACTATACTTTACCTTGAGTAGGTAACTAGAGTTATGTGATACAGTGTTTGTATGCTATATATGTGATTATGTGTTGCACTGCATTATTCTATGTGATTTATGCTGTGCATGTTTACAGAGTTAGAACCTGAGGGTTCACAGAGTTTGGGTGCACGACCCACAGAGCTATAGCCTCGAGTGACAAATATGTGTTATATGTGGTATTTTGGGGAACTCACTAAGCTTTGTGCTTACAGTGTTTTGTGCTATAGCCTCGAGTGGCTAATATGTGTTAAAATTTTCTAAAAGAAGTAAAAGATTTCTAGAGAAACTCAGAGCAGAAACGTGTGTACGATCAGTTAGCGCCTGAACGGTGATTTCCTAAAATACCCTTATATTATATGTTTATGAGATTGATATGATGTATTCTATTGCTAGAGTAGGCTAGGTATTCCAATTAGGACTAGGGTGCCCTGATTTGTGATGCCTTAGCCTAGGTAGAGGTGAGCTGCTATGAGATGCTTGAGAGTGAATAGGTAGCAGCGAGGAGCTTATGAGAGATCTGTTAGAGAATAATTTATGCATGATAGAGTACTTGGAACTTGGGATCCGAAGAGGGGGATTTCGGGTGTATACCGAGACGGTGCGGACAGTAGTATTGGGCCCGTACTACTGAAAGCACTGGGCGGTGTACAGTTCAACTAAGAATCTTCGGAATGCCAAGGATCAAGGAGGGATGAGTTGTCGAGTGTGGGTATGCTCGAATCGGTTCTAATTTATCGTATGTTGTATTTCAGAGGTAGATCATGGTGAGGACACGTCTGATGCCAGAGAGCAGTGGGGCTAGTGATGAGGAGATCCGCCGGATCATCCACGAGGAGGTGGCTGCGGCCATCAGGGTAGTGATACCAGGGATGTTCGGGTCTATTAAGACCACGTTGATTGAGACTTTGGATGAACGTTATGCTACTCTTTCTAAGGCTGCTGTTGCGGCGGCCACCATAGCTGTTGCTGCTGCGAGGCCGCAGGGCGGTGATGTGTTGCTATTCCAAGAGCTTAGCAACACAAAACCACCGGAGTTTGATGGGACCCAGGACCCGGTGGAGGCTATGAGATGGATTTCTGACATAGAGGGGTGTTTCTTCACTTGGTCATCTCCTGAGCATTTGAGAGTTCGGTTCGCGCTGAACCAGCTTCGCTTGGGAGCGAAGGACTGGTGGAAGTTTGTGACAGCGCACTTTACGCCTGTTGAGCTTGCGGCGGTAACCTGGGAGAGGTTCACTGCCATGTTCTGAGATGAGTACGTTCCCCAGGTGGAGAGGGAGCGTTTGGCCCAGGAGTTTCTGACCCTCAAGCAGGGTACTGAGTCTGTTACGGTGATTACCAGGATGTTCCACGAGAGGGTGATGTTCTGCCCAGAGCACATGTCCACTGAGCAGGCACGTATGAGCCAGTGTTTGAGTATCTTGAGGCGAGACATTCGGGAGTTCGTGGCGAACTCCTCGTACCGGACATTTGCCGAGCTTCAGGAAAATGCTCGGAAGAGGGAGATCGAGCTAGAGACTCAGGCTAAGGAGGAGGCTGAGTCTCAGGGGAGGGATCGACAACTGGCACAGTCCCAGCCGACAGCCAAGAGGGCTAAGCCCGCTGATCCCAAATCTGGGAACCAGAAGGGCCGCACTTGTGGAAAGTGCGGCAAGGGTCATGATGGAGTTTGTAGAGCTGGATCTTGCTACAAGTGTGGCAAGGAGGGGCATATGGCCAAGGACTGCCCCAAGGGGTTTGCAGTGTGTTTTCACTATGATCAGATCGGACACCGGAAGGCGAAGTGTCCACAGTTGTGGGGATCAGCACAGGGAGCACCTCAGGGATCTGCCCCTGCCGCCATCAGAGCTACCGAGGTTCGGCCAGTGAAGGCCGAGGCGCCGAGGGCACGAGGGAGAGCCTTTCAGTTGACCGCGGAGGAGGTCCGCGCAGCGCCCGATGTCGTGGCTGGTATGTATTCTTTCGTGTATTTATTTTGATGTTGAGATATTATGCTTATATTATGTTATGCGTAGGTACTTTTCTTGTGAATTCTGTACCTGCCTTGGTGTTATTTGACTCGGGTGCGAGTCGGTCTTTTGTATCTTTGGCTTTTAGTCAGCATATTAGTGTTAGTCGCGAGGCGCTGAGTCGGCCTCTGAGGGTTTCCATAGCTGATGAGAGGGTGATATATGCCACGGAGGTGATCCGCGGGTGCGTATTTGAGATTTTTGGTGTTGAGTTTCCGATTGATTTGGTTCCTATTGCGATGCGTGATGTCTGTGTCATTGTGGGCATGGACTGGTTGAGCAGATTTGGTGCGGTTATCGACTGCGAGCAACATCTGGTGACCATACGAGACCCTAGTGGGGGAGTTCTTATGGTGTACGGCGAAGGTACCCGTTTTGGATCAGCGTTTTGTTCGGCCGCTAGGGTGAGGCAGTGTCTATAGCAGGGCTGTAAGGGTTTTGTGGCGTACGTGTCGGATACGCGGGTTGATTCCGAGAGGCCGAGGTCAGTGGAGGAGGTTCCTATAGTGCATGAGTTCCTGGATGTCATTCCAGAGGAGTTGCCGGGTGTGCCTCCCGTGAGGCAAGTAGAGTTCAGTATCGATTTGGTTCCGGGGGCCGCGCCTATTGCCAAGGTGCCTTATCGTCCTGCACCTCCAGAGATGCAAGAGTTATCCTCGCAGCTTCAGGAGCTGCTGGGAAAGGGGTTTATTCGGCCAAGCAGCTCGCCGTGGGGAGCGCCTATCCTTTTTGTCAAGAAGAAGGATGGTTCACACCAGATGTGCATTGATTACCAGGAGTTAAAAAAGCTGACGGTCAAGAACAGTTACCCGTTGCCGAGGATCGACAATTTGTTCGATTAGTTGCATGGAGCATTGTGGTTCTCCAAGATCGATTTGAGGTCCGGATATCATCAGGTGAGGATGCGAGATGAGGACATCCAGAAGACAGCTTTCAGGATGTGTTATGGGCATTATGAGTTTGTGGTGATGCCTTTCGGGCTCACCAATACCCCGGGCAGTGCTCATGGATCTCATGAACTGGGTGTGCAGGCCGATGTTGGATCGGTCGGTGATTGTATTCATCGATGATATCTTGGTATATTCGTGATCTAGAGAGCAGCATGAGGAGCATTTGAGGGAGATCCTCGGAGTTCTGAGATCGGAGAGGCTTTATGCCAAATTCTCCAAGTGTGATTTCTGGTTGCAGGAGGTCCAGTTCCTGGGTCATCTCGTTAACCAGAAAGGGATATTGGTCGACCCGACCAAAGTTGAGGCGGTGATGAGTTGGGAGGTGCCGAGGCCACCTTCCGAGATCAGGAGTTTCCTAGGGTTGGCGGGTTATTATCGGAGGTTTATCAGGGATTTCTCTAAGATCGCAGTGCCACTCACCAGATTGACCAGGAAGGGTGTTGCTTTTTCATGGGGCCCCAAGCAGCAGGCCTCCTTTGAGATGCTTCACCAAAGGTTATGTGAAGCCCTGGTGTTAGCCCTCCCAGAGGGGATGGAGGACTTTGTGGTATATTATGATGCGTCGATCTTGGGGTTGGGAGCGGTGCTGATGCAGAGAGGGCATGTGGCAGCATACGCTTCGAGACAGCTGAAGCCTCATGAGTCGAGGTATCCCACCCATGATCTAGAGTTGGGGGCAGTGGTGTTCGCCCTCAAGATTTGGCATCACTATCTGTATGGGGTTCGGTGTACGATATACACGGACCATAAGAGCCTGAAGTATTTGATGGATCAGCCCAACCTAAATATGCGGCAGAGAAGGTGGTTGGATGTGGTTAAGGATTATGATTGTGAGATCCTGTACCATCTGGGCAAGGCTAATGTGGTAGCCGACGCCTTGAGTCGCAGGGCGGAGAGCGCCCCGCTGCGAAATGTATGTTTGCGATTGAGGCCGGAGAACCAGAAGAGAGAGCGAGTTGTTAGGTTGGTATCGGAGTTCGTTACCGATGGTCGGGGGCTTATGAAATTTCAGGGGCTTATTTGGGTACCGTTTGTGGGAGGAACGCGTACCATTTTGATGGAAGAGGCTCATCGGTCGAAATTCTCGATCCATCCTGGGGCCACTAAGATGTATTTGGATTTGAGGAGGGAGTATTGGTGGCCCTGTATGAAGAGGGATGTTGCGTGGTTTGTTGAGAGGTGCTTAACCTGTCGTAGGATTAAGGCTGAGCACCAGAGACCACATGGTAAGTTGCAGCCATTGGGGGTTCCCGAATGGAAGTGGGAACAGATCACCATGGATTTTATCACCAAATTGCCAACGACTACTAGGGGAGTTGATGCGATTTGGGTGATTGTGGATAGGTTGAGGAAGAGCGCTCACTTCCTTGCTATCAGCGAGAGTTCTTCCGCAGAGAAGTTAGTAGAGATGTACGTGAGGGAAGTGGTATCTCGGCATGGGGTGCCGATCTCGATTGTCTCAGACCGGGATGTACGTTTCACTTCCAGATTCGGGAAGAAGTTTCATGAGGTGCTGGGTACGAGGCTGCATTTTAGTACCGCATATCACCCCCAGACAGACGGACAGAGTGAGCGGACGATTCAAACGCTCGAGGACATGCTCCGGGCATGTGTGTTGGATTTCGGGGGGGAGTTGGGATATGTACTTGCCCTTGGCAGAGTTTTCTTACAACAATAACCATCATTCGAGCATTGGTATGCCAAACTTTGAGCTGTTTTATGGGAGGAGGTGTCAGACCCCCATTTACTGGGGAGAGGTTGGACAGCGTGTTATGGTCAGTACTGAGATAGTGCTTCAGACAACAGAGTAGATCCAGCAGGTCAAGCAGAGGTTGTTGACCGCTCAGAGTCGTCAGAAGAGTTATGCGGACAGACGCCGGTCCGAGCTTGAGTTTCAGCTCGGCGACTTTGTGCTCCTGAAGGTCTCTCCTTGGAAAGGAGTGATTCGATTCAGGAAGAGGGTCAAGTTGGGGCCCCGATATATTGGTCCATTTCGGGTGGTCGCGAGGGTAGGCAGGGTGCCCTATCGTTTGGATTTGCCAGCAGAGTTGGGACAGATTCACGACACTTTTCATGTGTCACAATTTCGGAAGTGTATAGCCGATGAGTCGGCAGTGGTTCCATTAGAGGATATTCAGGGCTTATGGTCGTCATTTGCGGCCATCAACCCCAGAGAGAACCCTAAAGAGTCCTTGAGCGTTTTGTTAGAGAGAAGAGAAAGATCCTTGACTATTTGTGGGTGTTTTTGCACAGACAAGAGGATCAAGGTAAGAGGAGACCAAAGAAGGTGCTAATCCAGTGATTTCTGAGCTCAGAGACTTCATTTGAGGTAACCATTCGTTCCTTTCTCAGTCCTTGGTGTGAATCTTAGAGTTAGGGTTTCTTTATGGAGTGGTCCATGGAGTAATTGGCCTCTTCTTGTGTTGGTGCTTTAGATCTGGACCCAAAGAGGTCCAGAGACCCTTTTCCCTCAAGCTTTGTGAGTGTTAATGGAGGCCATGAGCTTAGAATAGCATTCTAGAGACCATATCATCAAATAAGGCCTTTGGACCTTTGCATGAGCACCAAGATTGTAACTTTACGTGATGTATGTGCTTAGAAGGACTGGATCTAGGAGTTATTGGATCGGATCTGACCTAAGGAGTGAGTTTGAGTTTATGCTTGGCATAGACTCGCCGAGTCCGAAGAACAGACTCGGCGAGTAGCATGAAGATTGTCCATAACCACTCAGCGAGGGGTCTTGCCGAGTTAAGGGGCTAACTCAGTGAGTCAGGGACAGTCAGAGAGGGTTGACGGGTGGACCGAGTCAAGGTGGAACTCGTCGAGTTGTTCTTGAGACTCCGCGAGTTGAGTCACGGTGGCCCCACTATTCATGCCAGGTGGAACTCGTCAAGTCAGGGAAGTACTCGACGTGTCAAGAGAGGATCCGAGGGAGTCAGTGAACACGTGTAGACTCGCCGAGTCGCTTTGGTGCACTCGCCGAGTCCGGTCAAAGTTGACCGTTGACCAGTGTTGACTTAATAGGGTTAGTCAACTTTAGTTGTGAAAGTGTTAATTAGAGATATATTGTATTATAGGAGGATTATAGCTCGAGGGATCGAGCACAAGTGATTTCAGAGATTTGCGAGCTATCGAGATACGCGAGGTGAGTCTTCTCACTATACTTTACCTTGAGTAGGTAACTAGAGTTATGTGATATAGTGTTTGTATGCTATATATGTGATTATGTGTTGCACTGCATTATTCTATATGATTTATGTTGTGCATGTTTACAGAGTTAGAACCTGAGGGTTCACAGAGTTTGGGTGTACGGACCCACAGAGCTATAGCCTCGAGTGGCTAATATGTGTTTTATGTTGTATTTTGGGGAACTCACTAAGCTTTGTGCTTACAGTGTTTGGTGTTATTGTTTCAGGTACTAGTGATGACCGAGGGAAGGCGCCTACTTGATCTGTACACACACACGGGATTTTTACATTTCGAGATCTTGGGATTTTTGTATGACACGGATTGAGTTTCAAACATTGATGTTTTTATGAATATTAAATGAATTATGTTTATATAAAATGCGAAAAAAATTGTTTGAAATTTTACGGTGTTACAGTCTCATAAGTAACTGAAAAAGAACCAGTTGAAAGTGGTGATTTGGATGTTGAAGAGGGGCTTTTAATGAATTTGGATGATGAAGCAAATGATTTGTATTCGAATAACAAAGTCAAAAAGTTCTTCAAGAAACCGTTTAATCCGAAGTCGAGGCAGAGTGAAGGAAGATGAAATTTTGTTAACAAGGCTGTTAGAGAGGAGAAGAAGAAGACTGAAAAGAAAGAAGTGAAAGTTGCTAAGGAGAAAAGAGAGAAGAAATTGAAAGGAGATTCAGGAGTAGATTGTCACTACTGCAACGGAGAAAATCATCTTGCGAATGATTGTATGCTTCATAAGAAAGATGAGAAGAAGAACAAGGTGAAGGATGAGGCGTACTACACAGAGAGGCTGGAAGAAGTGAGAGCAAAGGCGAAAAACATGTCCTTGGTGGCTAAAGGCGAACATGAAGAAGATTGTACTTATCAGATCTGGTCTTCAAGCTTAGATGATGATGAAATGCGTAATCTGACGCATGGTGCCATGTATGCGAAGTTCGAAGATGATTCTGACGAAGAGATCACAGGTCGGTGCTTCGTATCCAAATCAGCTGATAAGTCTCCGATGACTACGAAGGTACTTTCTATTCTTGAATCTTTCAATATTCCTTTAAATGCATATAATTCTGAAATTGTTGCTTTTGATTATACTGTTGCTTACTTCGATTTAATTGTTGTATCTGCTAGTAACGAAGCTATGAAACTTAGCACACAATTGTTAGAGACATAGAAGAAGTTAGATTCGAAAATAACTATGATAGAGTGTTTAGAAATGCAAGTTATAAACATCATGTGTGATAGAGGTTCTCTTTCAAGTGATGTAAAACTTTTATTAGCACAAAGAAATATAAATTGTAACTCTGCTAAAAGACTCTATGGAAAACTTACAACATTGTATCATTCAAGTGACATTAGCAAAGATCAACATAGAAAGTTATTACCTTTTCTATCTTTTGACAGAGAGAGAAGTTTGATAACATATCTTATGATTGTGAGAAAACAATTATTGAATTTGATAAAATTACAGATGATAAATATGCATATGATATTGTAAAAATTGATGAATGTCTTGATTCGAATGAATTAGTTGATACAGTGAATGTTACCTTGACCAAAAATGAACAAATCAAAATTTTGAAAAAGACTAAGAATTCGACATCTGACTTACAAACTAATTTTGCTGATATTGAAGATGATTCTAATAATATTAGTCAAATCAGTGAGTTTAAGGATGTTGATTGTTCTCAGTTGTCTATCATTAATGTTGCATCAAAATCTAAAGGAAAATAAATTTGTAAGTTTTCGAATGTTAAGATTGACACTGACAAACGTTCAACTTCGAAAGTTTGTGATCCTGATTTGGTTGATATTCGAGATAGTCAAACATACGACAGTGATGATGAAAATGAGGAAGAAGTTCAAAAGGAACTTACATTCAATAAAGGTTCGAATGAAATTGAAATTCCATGAATAGTCGTTGATCAAGTGTATGGAGACACTGAAAAATTCAAAAAGGTGTTGTCTGAAAAAGGTGCTCATTATTTGCAAACCAACACCGTGGTTGATCTGAATTTCAAGTGACTTAAGGATGTAATATTCCCGAATCAAGTCTTTGTTACTACTGGGAATGTTGAGAATGTAAAACCGGAGCTCAACAAACTATTTGAAGAAGACAACAAGAAAACATCTGACGACAGATTCTTTTCAAGCCAAAGCACTGTTGAAAATAATCTAACAACGAATTCGTATGTTTTTCAAAGACAAAAACCTCAACGAAAATGGGTTGAGAAATCTAAAGTTGTTAAAGAGGTTTTGAAACACGATGTTGTGGATGAAGAAAATTTTGTCAAATTAAATTCAAAAGAATTCAAAGAACAAATTGACAAATTTTCGAAAGATAATAAAATCTCAAAAAGGAAATCACGAAAGAAGATTGTCTAGCAAACCATTGAGTCACGAATAACACAAAATGATTTTGAAATTGAAAACATCTAAAAACATAAAAACTCCATTTGTTAAGAACAAGACTATGTTTTCATCATCTTATTTAGACAAAAGGAAAAATCCCGATCAAAACAAGGTTTCAAAAGATCAGAGAACATCATTTTCTTTAAAGGCTCATAATTCTTCAAAGAGATTTCAAAATCAAAAACTTGAAAATTGTTTTCCGTATCATCCACAACAAAGATTTTCTCAAAATCAGAACCTAAAACCAATATCATTTTCAAATCCATCGAAACATTATCAAAATAGATTTTCTCTAAAAACAAATGATAAGAAAAAGGTTGTTGGTACATATGTTCAAAATTTTCGCCCAAATCCAATGTTGATTTTATTCCACAAAAATCGAATTTTCCAAATCCTTCAGTGAAACAACCTTCAAAAGTTTCTTACACAAAAGGGTTGTCTCGAGAGAAAAACTTTGATCACTGGTTTGAAGGAAAAGGACGACTGTATCAATCAAGGAATTACTCTCAACAACAAATCAAAGACGCTTATGAGAAGTATGTAAATACTTCGTCAACTAAAAGATCATCTTCAAAAGATTCGAATGATTCAGTAAGAAGTGGATAGCAGTTGTGAAAGACACGAATGTTGAACCACAATCTCAGAGGACGAAGGCCTATGTCAGTGACAATCCCAAACCTTCGAAGACTTATGTTTTGAATCTTTTACCTAGTGATGTGGACTTAATTGATAGTTTCAAAACTAAAGTTTGTGATTGGGTTAAGAGACTGCATTTCATGCTATTCTTAAAACTAATTTCCAAGGACCCAAACAGCCTTGGGTACCTAAATTCTTTCAATGATCACAGGTACTTTGTGACGAGGAATATGATGAGAAATGGTATATTGATAGCGGTTGCTCACGTCACATGACTAGACGAAAGGAGAATTTGCAAGATTATTGAAGCTTGGATAATGTTGGAGTTGTGAAGTTTGGCAACAATCACAAATGTCAAGTCAAAGTTTACGGAAAAGTAACGAATAGTCAATTCACAGTAAATCGTGTTGCTTATGTTGATGGCCTTAAACATAATTTGATAAGTGTTTTGCAATTAGTTGTGGGCACTAGCAATCAAGTTGTGTTTAATGAAGAAGGCAGTATTATTTCGAAGATTGACACAAACGAAGTCTTGCTAAAATCAAAACGATATGGCGATATGTTTACTCTTGATATCAAACCGATTGTTGGGAAACCATCAATTTGTTTACTTTTGAAAGCTACATCTGATATTAGCTGGTTATGGCATCATCGGTTATCACATTTAAATTTTCAAAATTTATATAAGTTGGCAACTGAAGATCTTGTTCGAGGCTTTCCAATATTAAAATTTGATAACGATAATTTATGTGCAGCTTGCGAACAAGGGAAACAACATCAAAAAGGACATCCAATTGTGATAGATTCGAAAATTGTGGAACCGTTGGAACTTCTTCATATTGACCTCTGTGGCCCGTCAACTGTTGAAACTCTCAACAAGAAACGGTACATTTTGGTTATTGTTAATGATTTTTCATGATTTACGTGGGTGTATTTTCTCAGGATAAAATCTAAAGTCGCTCAAAAAATGATTGAATTTATCAAGCAAGTTGAGAAAAGTCTGAAGAAGAGTGTTCGAAAGATCAAAAGTGGTGATGGGTCTGCGTTTAAGAACAAAGTGCTTGATTCGTTCTTAATTGAAAAAGGAATTTCGCATAATTTTTCGTCACCATATACACCACCAAAAAATGGTGTAGTTGAACGAAGAAATAGGTCACTTTGCGAAGCAGCAAGAACAATGTTGACATATGCGAATCTTCCTCAATATTTTTGGGCCAAAGCAGTGTCAAGAACATGCTTTACTCATAATCGTTCTTTTCTTCATCGACGTTTCAATATCACTCCATATGAAACAATCAATAATCTAAAACCAATTGTTAAATTTTTCCATGTGTTTGGTTATAGGTGCTTTATCATGAATCTCAAGGATAATCTTTCAAAGTTTCAAGCTGAGGCTGACGAAGGAGTATTTTTTGGATATTCTCACAATTCGGTTGCATATAGAGTGTTAGATAAACGAACACGGAAAGTCGAAGAAACATTCAATCTTACTTTTGATGACTATTATGTTAAACAAGTTGATAAACTCTTCGAACAAAAGCCAATTATTAATGAATCAAATGATGAAACTGAAATTGTAACTTCATCTGATTTTGATTATGATTTAATTTTTGGTGCTCCTGATAGGGTTGTGAATGCTAAAGATCATGCGAATGATAATAATCAATATGAATCTTCGAAGCACTTTCATGTATCGGATCTTACCCAAATTCTTGATGACAATAATTCAACATCGAATTCTCCAAGAATTGGCGAAAGTATGCTAAATAATCCAGTGGAGGGGGAGCACTTGGATTCGAATACTCAAATTGAGGGGGATCATTCTTTTGAGGGGGAGAATGGGAGAATGAATGATGATGTTGAGGGGGAGCAACATAATCAAAATAACAGTGATACGATAAGTCTTGATATAAATGATGAGTTTCATGAAATTAATGATAATCCTTCTGTTGTAGGTTCAGAAAATGAAGATTTATACGAAGATGCACATTTGGATTTTGATCCAGTATATCCACCACTCGAAAAATGGATAAAAGATCATCCAAAAGAACAAGTAATTGGGAATCCACAAGATGGAGTTTTAACAAGAGCTCAACTTCGTGCAAAGAATGAGGTATCGAATACTCATCAAGAATTTTTCATGTTCAATGTTTTCATTTCGAAAACCGAACCAAAGATAGTTAAGGATGCAATGGAACGCTCTGATTGGGTTGTCAATCTGAATTGGCTGAATTTGAACGAAATAAGGTTTGGAGATTAATTCCTAAACCTGAAAATATTTCGATTTTCGGGTTAAAATGGATTTTCAAAAATAAAACCGATAAAGATGGAAGCATTATTCGAAAGAAAGCCATGTTTGTTGTAAAAGCTTATTCACAACAAGAAGGAATAGACTATGAAGAAACTTTCACCCCTGTCGTATGACTCGAGGCTGTTCGTATATTTCTGGCTTATGCAACTCACAAAGATTTCGATATATATCAAATGGACGTGAAGTGTGCATTTTTGAATGAAGAACTCGAAGAAACGGTATATGTGAAACAACCTCCAAGTTTTGTCAATAAAGATCATCCTAATTATTGTTATACTTTAGATAAGGCAGTTTATGGGTTAAAACAAGCACCAAGAGCCTGGTATGCAACTCCTACCTCTTTCTTAAAACAATCGAAATTCAAACAAGGATCAGTTGACCCCACATTATTTTGAAAGAAAGTTGGGAATCATCTTATGCTTGTTCAAATTTATGTTGATGATATTATTTTTTGCTCTACTGACCCTGCTTTGTCTAATGAGTTTGAAAATCTGATGAAAAGTAAATTTGAAATGAGCATGATGGGAAATATTAATAATTTTCTTGGTCTAAGTATTCGTCAAAGCAGAGAAGGAATTTTTATCACCCAAGAAAAGTATACGAAGAATTTGCTTGAAAAGTTTGGATTGACGAATAACACAAAATTACGAGTACCAATGGCAACTGGAACAAAGCTTACACCTTCGTTAGATAAACCAACAGTTGACTTAACTCTTTATCGAAGCATGATAGGTTCGTTACTTTATCTCACAGCAAGTAGACCTGATATCATGTTTTCTGTGTGTAATTGTGCTAGGTACCAGTCAAATCCACGACAAACACATCTTGCTGCAGGCAAGAATATTTTTCGTTATCTCAAAGGCTCAATTTCATTAGGATTATGGTATCCTTCGAAAACAGGTTTCTTTATTCAAGCTTTCTTAGATGCTAATTTGGGAGGTTGCAATCTTGATCGAAAAAGCACGAGTGGAGCATGTCGATTACTTGATGGGAATTGGTGAGCTGGAAATCAAAGAAGCAAACATGTGTTTGAATTTCGACTGCCGAAGCAGAATATGTTGTTGCTGCTGATTGCACATCACAAATAATTTAGATTCAAAGTCAATTGCGTGATAATGCAATAAAAATGAAGAGAATTCCATTATATTGTGATTCTTAAAGTGCAATTAGTATTTGTCATAATCCTGTGGAGCATTCGAAGACTAAGCATATTGCTCTTCGTCACCATTTCATAAAAGATCATGTAGATGATGGTAATATTGAAGTGCATTTTGTGAAAACCATTGATCAGTTGGCTGATATTTTCACAAAACCGTTAGATGAAAATTTATTTGTGAGAATTTTAGGAGGACTAGGAATGGTGGAAGGGGGTTGTGTTTCAAAAGAATAGCGAAAAATGGACAGTTATGAGTGTCAAAGGTTACTGTTCATAGTCAACGCTTCAATGCCCTTCGTCTTTGTAAATTGGAGCTGAAAATTTTGTGTTTCTAGTACATTTTTAATATTTTTGTCAAGTTGATTTTATTTTCGAAAAACACAAAAACAACAAAAAGATTTTTCATTTGTTTTGTTATTTCTTTTCGAAAAACAAAAAAAACAACAAAAAGATTTTTTATTTGTTTTCTCTTTTATTTTCGAAAAATCAAAAATCACAAAAATATTTTGTTTTGTATTATTTTGTCTTGAGTGTTTTGTTTCAGATAACAAAGATGAATCTTAATGGTTACTGCTTGCAGTTCTATGGCTAGGAAAATATTTCGAAACTTTTGTACTAGTTAAGATGTCCCTAGAAGCATGCTGCAGCATGTTGACCAAAGTCTCGAATGATTCTATGTGTGTTTAACGAAAGCCTTAATGAAATATTTCATACGAAAATTTCTTCCCAAGTTAGGCTTGTATTCACATTAGTCACATGAGCTACCTGACTCTTCTCACATGAGTTAAGAATTTACTGTTTTGTCTAAAATAATAGAGGTGCAAATGATTTCTTAAACGAATCTTTTTCATCTAAACATTCTTACATGATGACACACGAAGACATATGTCCAAGAGGTCTCTGATCAAACCTATTGATTCTTAGACATATCAAAAATCTGTGTTTATTATCTGATATCATGAGACCGTGATGAAAGTGAAACCCAATTCTCTAAATTTTAAGGAATTGACGGTGAACTTTGTTCCAGTTCTTAACGAAACTTTTGTTTCTGTACCTATATTCGAAACACCAAATCATATTCATTTCGTATGATCAAACTATCGAAACCCACGATGTTTGTTACCTAACAGGATCCAGCATAAATTTTTTCATGAATATGATTTCCGTGAGAGTTTCATTTTATTTCTAAGTCATTTTTAAAATTACTCCAAAGCATACTTGTCACTAACTACACTGGTCAAACTAGTAATTTCTGTTGCAATTACTCACCTTATGTTAAGGATGATATGTAACGAAATTGTGTAACTAACCCACGAAGCCTTGAAAAAGAAGCCCTTCGAAACTTCTCAATAAGTTTTTGATTGTAATTCATGGGAAGACACACAAGCAGTTGATTAGCTCTCTTGATAATTAACAAAGTAACTTTTGCTAGGGGTTTAACTGCTTTCTTGTCAAAATGTTTTTGACATCACAAATCCAAAGTTTATTTTTCTTTGATGCTTATCTTTTTCTTTGGAACACTGCACTCACGAAATCCTTGAGGTTCTGAGTAATACCACCTTAGGCTGATGATTTCGAATGTCTGGCACATGACTTCGCTTTAAATCCCAAACGTGAATGAGCCTAACCTCCATCTGAAGGTTGTTGAAGGTTCATATTCCATTGGGAGAAATAAACAGGCTGTTAGAAGTGACGTCTTGTATTCTATCTAGTTTTCAAGGAGAAGTGACAGTTACTTTTTCACGCGTGGCTACTTTATCGGAATAGTGGTGCGAGTTTCAAGGTGTCACGTTGGATTTCATTAAATGCATATCCCGCTTCAAATTCAAACCACAAGGATACCTGTAAAAGGGGATTCAAGGGTTCTTCATCAATTTACGCTTTCAAAAGAAAAATTCTCAAATTCTCTCTGAAAAATTGATTTGTTCTTCAGAAAATTCCAAAACCCTACTCATGGCTACTCAAGCTAATGTTGATGCACCATCCCAAACCACAGAAAACGTTACATCTCAACCGATCATGAAGATAAAAGGAGCCAACTATCAAGTCGAAGAAGGCATATCTCTTTATCCCGATGATTTAATGATGTTGGTGGTTGCTCTAAATATTTCTATTCTTTCCACAGCAATGTTTAACTCTTTTGCTATTCCTCTTTCCTGGCTCTTGATAGCAGGATCAACTGCAACTTACAGCAATGCCCTAGATGCCATTACCTTTAATCTGGCAAGTGACAAGAAGGTTAGATTGACGAAGAAGTTGTTTTGTCAAATTCTGGAAATTCCAAACACACCACCATTCACTGCTCTTTCTTTTGCACAAGTAAATCACATGCTCAATGAGATGGGTCATCAACCCCTACTCACTAAGATAAGCGATTTTAGGAAGGCTGGTCCTCCGACTGTCTGGAACTTTCTTTTTGGAATCTTTTTACGATGTTTGAATGATCATAGTGTGGGTCTTGGTAAAGGGAGAACGGAAGTTTATGCCATGGTTGCAGGGGTGTATTATGATATTCCAATCAGTTATTCAACACAGTTATGGAAGGAGTTACAGAAGAGTGCTGAAAACACTAATGTAGTGCAAGGTATTTCATATGCATGATATCGGAGTCTTATTCTTCGATATTTTTATGATAAAGAAGGGATTTAGGTGTCTGATGAAGAGGAAGCTGCAGAGTTCATGAAATATCATTTTCCGGAGGTTTCAGATGATGCTGCAATTTTCACACATGTTGCATGAATTCCTGATGCCATGTTGAAACGTGTTGATCCGAAAAGTTATGTGCTTATCGAATATATGACAACTATTAATCCCAAAATTGAAACTGGGAAGTTGTTAATGAAAGAAGATGCAAGTCCTTCGAAGAAATCCATGACATCCAAGAAGACTGTGATCATTACTCCCGAGCCAGTAGTTCATGAAACAAAGAAAACAAAGTCTCCTAAGAAAACAACAAAGCAAGATGAGCAAGTTTCGACAGTTTTGGTCAAGCCATTTGAACCCATTACACCTGTTGTTTCAGAACCAACTTCAGTTACTATTCCATCAAAGAATGGAGTTTTTCAAAGACTGAAGAAGAAGTATGGCGGTTCTCCAACTTCGAGTGTAGTTCACAAGCCTCACGTTACTCATCAAGGGGTTATTATGCACGAAGTTCCAGCTCTTGTTTCTCCTTTATCAAAGAAACAAAGAGTTGAAAATATGGTAAATCGGATTTCGAAGAAGAAAAAGAAGACAAAGAAGAGGCAACTTGTTATTCCCACGCAATCTTCTAAAGACAAAGATGTGCTTGAAACACCCGAAGCCATTCCAATCATTGAACCGTCATCTTCTGAGAAGACTGTTGTCATACCACCCGAAGTTTCGTCTGCCAAATCATTTCATGAGGAGGTATGAACTTCAGACATCATTACAAACGTATCTGATACGGATGTAAATGTCAACATGGGTGAAGGAGATTTGCTAAAAGACGCTTCGTTATCTTCCCAAGGTACTCCAGTTATTATCGAACCTATTTCTAGTGCTTTTGTTTCTTTACCTCCATATATCATCCCTACTACTTCCACCAGTGAGTTGCCCACTTTTGAAAACATAATCAACCAACCCTTCACTTCAATTTTTTCATCCCAATCCATTGATCAACAAATGGACGAGTATGAAAATGAAGAAGTTGGTTTTGGAGGTACTTTCGAAGACTTGGCATTTGACGAAGAAGAAGAAGAAGACTTCCCAGACCATATGTTGATGTCCATGAAACAGTTCACAATTCTGAATAAAAAGCTGAATTCCATTATTCAGTCTCAAGACGATAGGGGGGAGGAAGTTCAGTTTCTAGTTTTGAACTTGATGGTCTGATGAAGGCATTCGAAGCCCAAATGGTGAGCAAAGTATTGGGTATGGTTAAAGACTGAAAATCAAGAATCTTAGAGAATGTGGATCATGCTGATTACACAACAGAGTCAAGCGTGAATTCGTTAAATCGAAAGTTTGTTGGTGCAGTGAAGGAATTAACGAATGTTCAGAAAGAAAGACATACATTATTTGTTTTGGATGTGAAGAAGGTTAGAGAAGATGTTAACTTTAAGCTTCAAGAGCTTCGTGACGATATGGTTAAAGAAGTTGATGCTGTTCAGCATGATTATGCAACTCTACACAAAAGGTTGAAATTATTTGTGACGCTGTAACGAAGTATGTCAAGTTGTACGAAAGCTTGAACCCTCAACTTACTCAACTTTCTACAAGTGACAATCAACAGTTTAGGGAGGTTATTTCGATGATAAAAGATTTAAAAGATTCAGTGCTCAAGCCTGATTCATCTTCAATAATTACTCCAGAGTTCCTCTCTCAAAAATTTTCACAATTCGAAGCAATTCTGCATAAGCAATTGGCTCCTTTATCTACAATTTCGAATTTCTACCAACCAGTGCCCCACCTGTTCGTACAAGGGTGCAAGGGGGAGAGAAGAAAGTTGGAGAAGCTTCTCATGCGAAGGCTGGAGGTGAAGCTTCACATGGAGAGATTAAAGTTGTTGGCAAAAATTTTCCTTCGAAACTTCCATCATCTATGCCAATAATTTCGAGTGTTGGGCCAGTTACCTCAACACTCGTGACATCTATGCCAATCACAAAGCCAATCACAAAGGGGATTGTAATTGGTTCATCTACTGATCAAGGTGATGCTTCTAAAATGAAAGATGTTACAGAAAGATCAACAGACAAAGGAAAGCTAATTTTTGTTGAAAAATCGAAGGAAGAGAATAAAGCAAAGGCTGAAGCTGAAATTGAAAAATTAAGAGTAGTACAAAGCATCATGAGGTAAAGGGCAAGTGATCCTCCTAGATTGAACGAAGGAGATCCTGCAAAACATTACAAGTACGAGACGATAGAAGCGAAGGTGGCGTAGAACCATATGTATGCATTTGAGAAGAAACCGAAATAGAGTTATGTGGTTTCGAATGCAGACATGAGCCAGCTTGACTTCCCAATCAATGAGATGATGTTTCTGATGCATTAGTTCAAAACTTCGGATAAATTCAAGAGCAAAGATGACTACAACTACATGAGGCTTCGTTTTCATGTTGTTCTTAAAAAAGCTCCAAAGGAAATTTGGTCATTGATCAAAATCAAGAAAGTGATTAGCATCAAGATGGATGTTTTGTTTGAAGATATTATGCAGAATTTGAGATGTTTTGTTGCAAGGGAAAATGGTCAAACTTGTGATTTCACAGTTGCAGATTTTCCACTGATGAACTTGTATGGCCTTATACAAGTTGCATTACTCTTAAAAGACAAAAAAATCTTCATACCTTCGAGAAACTGATCCTGAAGTTTTTTGACTGGGAATTGCTCATATCAAGATCTTTTTGGAGAATTACTATGAGTGTTTGGCTCTTACTGATGTGGAGCTAGCAACAGTGAAGGGGTTAGAAGTTAAAGTATCCATGGAACCGACCAAGTCTCAACAAGAGTTGAAGAAATATGCTGATGGGGAAATTTGTTTAAAACCATTTGGAATGGTCTTCACTGGAAAGGAAAACGCTGAAAAAACCAAAAGATTTTTGTTCCAAGCCTATGAAATCGAAATATATACATCGTCCCAATATACGAACTTCATTGTTCATATGAATAATTGTAAGAAAAATAATGAAGGGGAAAAGAAGGAGCTTAAGAAGATTATATCTTGGTATACGGAAATTCGAAGGGTGATGACATATGCCATTCAGATTCTTATGAACTGAGTGAAGTCGACTTCATTCCAAAGGGGAGATTGTTAGGGTCGAAGACATTTTGTAATGAGTCGAAGTATGTACCCTTCGTATATTTCGTAATGTAATTACTAAGGTGTCCGACATTCGAAGCTTAATGTCTATGCCTTAGTATTTTTTTCTACTTTCATGTTTCCTATAGATAGGGACTTTACTTAGAGTTAGATAAGAGTTTTTATAGAAGTTGTCTTTTTTACTCTCTGTAAAACTTTGGAAGTATAATAGAGCTGAAACAAGATCATTTTTACATCTCATGTTCATTTCATATCGTTTTCACTCTGATTTGATTCTTTTTACTTGATTATCACTTCATCAAAGATCCCCGACCGAGATCAGGAGTTTTCTAGGGTTGGCCGGTTACTATCGGAGATTTATCAGGGATTTCTTCAAGATTGTCGTCCCCCTCACCAAGTTGACCTGTAAGGGCGTTACTTTTACTTGGGAGCCGGAGCAGAAGACCTCTTTTGAGACTCTTCGCCAGAGATTTTACTTGGGAGTGGAGGACTTTGAGGTTTTCTTTGATGCATCCATATCTAGGTTGGGAGCGCTGCTGATGCAGAGAGGGCATGTGGTAGCCGACGCCCTGAGTCATCGAGCAAAGAGTACCCCGATTCGATACATGTGTATAAGGATGACACTGATGACTCCATTCCTAGATACCATTCGAGAGGCCCAAGCGGAGGCCGTGAAACCGGAGAACCGTAAGAGAGAGCGAGTGATTGGGCAGGCGTCCGAGTTTGTGACGGATAGCCGAGGACTTATGACTTTCCAAGGGCAGATCTGGGTGCCTTATATGGTCGAAGCTCCGCGTATATTGATGGGAGGTGCATAGATCGAGGTTCTCGATCCATACTGGGGCCACTAAGATATATTTAGACCTAAATAGAGACTACTGGTGGCCCTGTATGATGAGGGATGTTGCATGAGTAGTTGAGAGGTGCTTGACCTGCCGCCAAGTCAAGGCAGAGCACCAATGACCACATGGTCCATTGCAGCCTTTAGAGATTCCCCAGTGGAAGTGGGAGCAGATTACCATGGATTTTATCAACAAATCACCAAGAACAGTGCGTAGAGTTGACACGATTTGGTTAATTGTGGATTGGCTGACAAAGAGTGCTCACTTGCTTGTTATTAGTTAGAGCTCATTGTAGAGAGATTGGCCGAGATCTATGTGAGAGAGGCAGTAGCTCAGCATGGAGTGCCGATCTCGATAGTGTCGGATCGCACATGCATTTCACTTCTAGGTTTTTGAAGAAATTTTATGAGGAGTTGGGCACGCGCCTGCATTTCAACATTGCTTATCACCCGCAGACGAACGGGCATAGCGAGCGGACGATTCAGACACTTGAGGACATGTTGCATGCATATGTCATGGACTTCAAAGGACGTTGGGACACCTACATACCACTGTCTGAGTTTTCTTACAACAACAACTATCATTCGAGTATTGGTATGCCTCCGTGTGAGCTTTTATATGGGAGGAGGTGCCGGACTCCCATTTGCTGGGGAGAGGTGGGATAGAGAGTGATGGATGGCATGGAGATAGTACTCAAGACTGTTGGATAAGGTGACTAAGTCCATAACTTATTTGGTATATACTTGACCCGACCCGACATGGTCCATTTGGGTTGCATTTCATCCGAACTATTTATGGATAATTTTATGAGAGTTATACACATATGTTTATTAATATATTATAAGTTATAATATATTAATATGAAGACATGTTATTTAATTAGTCTTAGTCTTAAATTAATTATGAATTAATTTAGAGATTAAAAGGAAGACTAATTGAATTATGGGCTAATACTCATTTGTTAATGGGCTAGGCTTATATGGATGTCCATGGATGATCCATGGAGCTTTTAACCCATGGATCCTTGGGAAAGGAAAGGTCATGGGTTATTAGGGTTTTACCCTAATCATGTACACTATATAAGCATGCTTATGTTGCATGAAATAGCCACTAGTGGCACTAGTTGTGTGAGATTTTTGTGTGGCCGATTTTATAAGTGTGTATACACTCTCTCAAAGTTTTCCAAGAGTTTGTGGTGATTTGTGATTCCATTTGAGGCATTCACACTATTGGTGCTTGGCCCTCAAACTCCTTAAGAATCAAACTCATCAAAAGGTATGTAATCTCATCTAATTCTTTTATGTTTAAAAGTACCCCATGCCATGTTAGATAGGTTATGAACCTTGGAAAATTATTATTTTTGCATGTATTTAGACAAACATAGATCCAAGGTTTATTAGGGTTGCATGCACACTTTGGAAGTGTTAGATTGCTCAAAACCCAACAGTGGTATCAGAGCCTAGGCTTGCTTGTTTGATACTTGATGCAAAATAAAAAAAAATAAAAAAAAACAGAATTTCGACTTTTGCTGCTGGAAATGGACTAGAAATATTACCCTAAACTGTTTTGGTGTTTTAAAACTTGTTTTAGTTGGTGTAATGGTTGTTCTAATCCATATACAATAGCATATATCAAAATTCCATGATTTTTTATGTGTTCATATAATTCTTGAAATTTTGATGATCATGTTCATGTTCTTATGAATTTAGAAGATGTTAGGAATTATTTGCTGAATTGTTTGGAATTAATTCTTGATCATTTATGTGTTTTAATGGGCTCCATAATTTGTCCTCAAGTTATGGATATCCAAAGGTCACTTTTCTTTAACACACATTTAAACACATAAGTTACATGAAAATGAAGATTATTCATTTTTATGAACCTTTAATTCATAAGTTATGAAATCAAAAGTTTTTGAATTGTTCAAAACTTGCCCTCAAGTTTTGGAATTTGTAAAGTCTCACACAAACTTTAATTCCATACCCTAGAAGTTTTAAAAGTTAAAATTCTACCCTTATACTATTTATAACATTAATGGTTAATTATTATATATATGTATAAGAACAAGTCGTTTTACCGTTAGTAGGCCTCATTCACAAAGCCGGTCTATAAGGTGGGTATAAGGTTGTTGCCTATAAAATGGCGACTTAATGGGTGTCCACTCTCACCCACCGTTTGCTTGATCGGTGGAGGGTCGTTAGCCGAACGGGTAGGACAATGACTTTAAATTCTCATTAAAAGTATAATGAATATTATAAAGTAACTAAATATTTTTTATTTAATTCCCAATCTTAGTTACTTTAGGAAAAATGTGAATTTGGTGCTAGCCCGTGGAATTCACACTTTGTACCTTACCAAGTCGTTGGTGGAGTGTGTGTGGTTAACCGGCACACTAACTTGGACTAGTAAGGATCACGACGGGTGACTTAATATTTGTCATAGATCAATGGAGCTTGTGTGGTTAACCGGCACATTGATTGGGTGATAATATTAAGGGTACCAAGTGAATTGGTATGGTTATTCACACCTTGTTTTATGATCCTCGGCATCCTAGTCACAAAATTTGAGAGGGCACACTCGAGATTGAAACATGCCATTGAAAAGTTCAATGAATCTAAAAAGATCTAGGAATTTCAAATCCAATTAAAACCTAATAAATTATTTCATTTTTCATGGTGGAAATTGGTGAATCGTCATTCGACTACCTTCAAAAATTTTATAGCTTGGATTACGGCATCCCTCTTCCAAATTATAAAATATTGTGTTGGGTCCTAGCCTTAATATTTCATATTGGGTGTTATATTAAGGACTTTGAATCAACTAACTTGATTTTCTCCCATTATAGATGTCTGGTTCAGACAACTATGATCTTCCCAAATCTCTTGAAGATGGTGTCCCTCAACATCATGCTTCACTTCCTCCACCTCGTCTAATTATTCTCCCTCACCCACAAGCTCTTGAAAAGTTTAAAGTCACTCAATCCCTATTGGCAAGCATAGTCTATGTGTGCTCACATCTTGGAGATAAAGTCACATATTGACAAGCCGGGAGAGTTGGGTGTCAAAGTCTCGTGAAAGTTGGATGTTCAATCACTTTCTTAGTAACATAGTGAGTCTCTTTGGGACTACTATGAGACAGACTATGACATGACCCTTAATGACGTTATCTATTTGCTTGGTGTTGTGGAATCAGCAATGATTTGGAACACCAGTAAAGCAAATTTGATTAAAAGAACAACTTCCCAAGTCTTAAATGGACATTGACAATGGTAGCATTGGATATCTAGAAAAAGATTTCTCTTCCCAATGGAAAGGGATCGGCCATAGTCAAATCAGTTGACCAAATGGTAAAGAGAAAGGCTAAGTCTGAGATAGTCTCATGTGCCATTTCCAAAGAGTCCATGTGTTTTTTGTTGCCAAAGGAAGGAGCATTGGTTGCGAAGCTGCCCTATTCACCTGAAAGGTCATAAGGTTGATCTAGTCAAGAGGTTTGACTCTACTTCGGGTAAAGTCCACTGACTAACTCTATTAAGTTTCTATTTGGAGATTCTTATTACATAATGTGAATGGGTCACATGTTGATGTTTTTAAGAATCAAAGAAAAGATAGGAAGCTTAAAGTAAGTATATGTTGATTCTGATTGCGAAGGTGGGTTTCGATCGCATGGTTCGGTAATCAGAATTTTGAGTTGTTGCTTAAGAGTTATAATATATTGCTTATGAATAGATAACAACAAGGTTTTCATGTGGATTGTAAGGATAAGTTTTTCCGCAAAGTTTTAAAATAAAAGAAAAAAAAGGTTTTAATTTTATTTATTTTAAAAATATCCTTACAATGGCATCTGTGGAAAATTGTTGCTTATATGTTTCCAGTAATAGCAATATTGGAAAGTGGACTTGATTCCTTCATTTTTGGTAGTTTCTGAATTTACCAAATGAAGAAAGTTTTTCATCACCCAAGTTTCAATTGGACAGAAACTTGGAATCATACAAGTTGTATTGTATGATGAATGAGAATTTTCATCTTTGAAAATTAAGACTAATTCTTTGATCACATGTATATGTGAGTCAATTGAAGGACTAAGGAATTAGGTACACTAGGTGTGCGCTGGTCAAGGTCCACCACAAAGATTGATTTGTCATGATTTACTAAAGATTAGTAAATATGATTATACTTATAAGGTTAAGTATAATTCTGTAACATTGGAAAGGTTACAATGTATGACAAAACAAATGAGAAGAATCAAATTTGGCAGAAAGATAAAAGTTTCTCAAATCTGAAAGGATGGGAGAGTACTTTAGTATCATATTTCATGATCATCTTAATGATTATGAAACCATATCACAAATTCATACTCTAAGGACGTCTTAGTGCATTGTTATGGCTAAGAAGAGAGGTGATGAATTGTTGGATTGGTTAAGATCAAGAAGATGAGTCATACTTCGTTCCAAAACAATTCTTAGAGTCATACTCCAAGATTGTAACTTTGAGTGACATAAAGGAAGATTTAAAACACTTATCAAATGTAAGAGTAAAATGTTTTCTACTCTTGTACATTTGAGATTGGTAAGTTGTGATGTCTTGGATGAGACAAAGACCAACTAAGACCAATTATGTGAAGTGTTAGTCTTGATAAGAATCCGCACTATCCCTTGAATATTTGTTTTGTCAAGGAATGGTTCTTGACTGGGGAAACTTATATGTTAAGGGGACAGTGGGAGCCTTAAATATCCTGAAAGAGTTTCAAGATTTAATCAAGAGTAAAACCTGTAATTTATCACTAGCACACGACTTAAGGTTTGCAACCTATCGTGTTGACATAATTCTTATTTCTGTACCTACTTCAAATAAGTTGAATTTGCATGTGAGTTATCAGAGTTCAACTTGGAAGCATTGGTGGGCCTTGTGCTACCAAGGTGACAAGAAACTAAGATTGAACAAGTTTAATCCATGTAAGGCTGAATTTGTCACTAACCTTATCTTGTAATTATGGTTTTGACAAATTCACATGGATAGGAACTCATACACTATAAAATCTAAGTGTCATAAGGTTTCTCTCCGATTCATGAAAATGATGGTGAGGAAACGCTTTCGCTAAGTAGATTTTATGTAGATATCAATTGTGTTATTTGCATTTTTCAAAAGTCGTTAGTGGAGCGTGTGTGGTTAACCGACACACTAACATGGACTTGTGAGAAATGGCAAATGCCTAAGCAATTGAGACTATGATTACGGTATCCCTTTTCATAGTTCTGAAAATTGTTTAGACACACATGTGAGCTATCTAAGAAAGGGTGTATGAATCTAAATTTCAGAAGTCCAGCAGATTTCTGGAAATATGTCAGAGCTAGTGGGAGCATAAGTGTTATGTTGATAATCATCATGTTAGTGGGAGCATGATTATTACGTTTAGTGTTGCAAGTTAGCAATGTTAATTATAGAAAACAAAGTTTCAATTCGTGAAGTTGCAGGGGTTGAAAAGTTGTTTTGCTATAATTAAGGGAGAGGAAATTATACTTCATTTCAATTCTAAAGCTTAGATTGAGATTTTAATCATCTTTAGTCAAGGACATATATATGAATTTTATGTCTGAATGGTTCGACTTAAGGAAATTCTAAAGCTTAGATTGAGATGTTAATCATCTTTAGTCAAGGAAATATATATGAATTTTATCTCTGAATGCCTCGACTTAAGGAAATTCTATATATATTGCGTTCTCAAAATTCAATTATGACTACGACATCCCTCTTCATAGTTAAATTTTGAAAACATGGCAAATAAAAAAATATTGTAGCAAAAGACTGGTCTAGTATCATGTCTTTATGTCAAACATCATGAATCGTGTCTCATATGCTTCGGATATAGGATCGATTCCATGTGCTATAATATTCATCTTTTCTAAATTTTCCAAATGCTCAGAGCATTTAGAAGGGAAAAGTCTAGAACTGGATATGACTAAAGTGATTGAGCAATTGTCGAGGACAATCTGAGGTTCGCCAAAGATTGGTTGCTCAGGGAAAGTTGGAAGTATGATGTAAGTTGTCGGAAAGGACCATATTGACATATTCTGAAAAGAAGTAACTCTTGTTCAGAAGTGATAGTCGAAATGGGACTATGGAAATGTCTCCATAGGTGGAAGTTATTCAATCTATGTAAGATTAGAAAAGCTTAATGCAAGAAGGATGTTCAAAGCAACGTACTTTGAATATGAGACTTCCGTTCCATAGAAGTTGACTTTCTTTGGAATACTCTGTAATGACTGGTGACAAGGTTTTGGTGACTTTGTGAATAATCATTACAAGAGGAACATTGCATAAAAGTTTAAAATCTAACAGATTTTTTTGGTAAATGATAGGAATCGGGGATTCTCACATTTACAGTAAGGATTTGGGATTGTGAAATGAGTATCAATGGAATCACGTTCAATTTATCTACATCACAATGTAAGGATCATAGACAAACATAGTGTGCATACTTGGGGTATGGCATAACTATTGTTTAGAAAAAAAACAAAGTGTATATGCTAGGAGCATGGGACGACTGTTTTTTTATTCAAGTCTTAAGTTGATTGTTTGAAGCATTATACAATGAATAATGTGTAATCAATATGGTGATAAATAAAAGGTGGTTTTATTTATATTCAAAAGGGTTCTGAGACCATATTGGATTCGATTATTATTGTGTTTCACTTTGCATGTTTTGACTTCCAAAATAGCTAGGTTATTCTTTCCGAATGACTAAGTTATTTAAACACTCCACAGTCGTTCATATGTTGGAAGTAGGTATGAATCAAGACTGTCATGAATCGAGTTTTTAGATGGCTAAATGGGTTTAGTCATAGCAATGGTTGCTACAACATTCATGAGTGCTCATAAGTTATGAGTATTGGAATAAACCCACAGTCACTTGTATCACTTCATGGAATTTATCTCGAGTGACCGTGAGACGGTAATATCATATAAATCTTCAAACCTAGAGATATGAGTTGTTACCTATGAGTTGGTTGTGCATTGATTGCACGTATACGCATTAGTAACCTGATGTTATAAAATGTGCCTTTGTGTACAATTCAACAAGTAGTAGAACAAGCATATGAGTCGAAGTTTATATGTTCCTTCTAGAAATAGAAGCGATATTTAGGCCCCTCGATGATTTTGTTGTGACCTATGTACCGGCCGGTCAGAACTAAATTGATGTGTTCGATTAAGTTCTTTGTCAAACAAATCGGAAATCGGGAAACAAACTGTTGGACAATAAGTACGACGTTGTTCCATGTATTTGTCCGGCTGATATCATGAGAACAGAGGATTATACGATCACTTATCTAAAATGGCGCTTCATAGTTCAACAGAGTTTTCGAGAGCTACGATTACTGGTTGGTTCCTGAAGTAACATACGCAAATATAGTTATTAGACTTATCCAAAAGGGAGTCTGTTGGATAAGGTGTCTATGTCCATAACTTATTTGGTATATACTTGACCCGACCCGGCATGGTCCATTTGGGTTGCATTTCATCCGAACTATTTATGGATAATTTTATGAGAGTTATACACATATGTTTATTAATATATTATAAGTTATAATACATTAATATGAAGACATGTTATTTAATTAGTCTTAGTCTTAAATTAATTATGAATTAATTTAGAGATTAAAAGGAAGACTAATTGAATTGTGGGCTAATACTCATTTGTTAATGGGCTAGGCTTATATGGAAGTCCATGGATGATCCATGGAGCTTTTAACCCATGGACCCTTGGGAAAGGAAAGGTCATGGGTTATTAGGGTTTCACCCTAATCATGTACACTATATAAGCATGCTTATGTTGCATGAAATAGCCACTAGTGGCACTAGTTGTGTGAGATTTTTGTGTGGCCGATTTTATAAGTGTGTATACACTCTCTCAAAGTTTTCCAAGAGTTTGTGGTGATTTCTGATTCCATTTGAGGCATTCACACTATTGGTGCTTGGCCCTCAAACTCCTTAAGAATCAAACTCATCAAAAGGTATGTAATCTCATCTAATTCTTTTATGTTTAAAAGTACCCCATGCCATGTTAGATAGGTTATGAACCTTGGAAAATTATTATTTTGCATGTATTTAGACAAACATAGATCCAAGGTTTATTAGGGTTGCATGCACACTTAGGAAGTGTTAGATTGCTCAAAACCCAACAAAGACGAACGAGCAGATTCAGCAGGGCAGACAGAGGTTACTGACGGCCCGGATTCATCAGAAGAGTTATTCGGACAGGCGACGATCCGCGCTAGAATTTATGGTCGGAGATTTTGTGCTCCTAAAGGTATCCCCATGGAAATGGGTGATCCAATTCAGGAAGCGAGGTAAGTTGGGACCCTGATACATCGGTCCTTTCAGAGTGATCGCTAGAGTGGGTAGAGTAGCATACCAGTTGGAACTACCTGCGGAATTGAGTCAGATCCATAACACCTTCCACGTATCCCAGCTGACGAAGTGTGTAGCCGATGAGATGGCAGTGGTACCACTAGAGGACATTCAGGTGGATGCAAGCCTAAATTACGTCTAGAGGCCAAATGCGATTTTGGATCGAAAGGTTACGGTTATGAGGAACAAGGAAGTGTCTCGGGTTCAGGTCCAGTGGCAACACCGGAGGGGGTCCGAGCTGACTTGGAACTAGAGTCAGAGATGTAGGAGCAGCATCCAGAGTTATTTGTGGAGCATGACTTCGAGGGTGAAGTCTGATTCTAGTGGGAGAGAATTGTAACATCCCAAGTCAATGTATATCTTGTACAACCTTGATCTTTTGAGCTCTTGTCCATTTTGGACCTTATTAGAGAAAAGGTGGTAAAGGAATAAGTGGGGCACACTAGAGTTTACGCTCAGCGTACTCGAATGCGTGCATGTGACGCGGGGGCCACCTAGTACGCTGGGCGTACTAGGCCCAGAATGAAACCCTAATTGTTAGTGAGCTTCTTATTTAAAGGACATGATGGCCTTATTCCTAGGCACCATTCCCAGACACCAAACCCTCCTAACCCTAAATCTTCATCCTTATAGATGGAGAGTGCATTTGAGAGCTTGTGTATGTAATCTTGTGTTCTTGAAGTAGAGAAGAAGCTTTGGAGAAGAAGGAGTGAGAGCCCCAGGAGTTTGGATCAGAGCTTAGCTTTGTTGAAAGCTTCACATAAAGGTATAAAGCTTCAAGCTTTCTCATTCTATTGTTTGGTTCATTCATTTGAAGTATTTGAGGGTTTTGTCCCAATAAGTTGGAGACTTTATGAGATAATGAGCTCCAGAGACCTTGAACTACCCCTTTCCAGTGTATTTTGTGGAGTAGAGTCATAAAAATCCAATCTTGGACGTTAGGAGTGAGCCATGCATGAGTTATGAGATTCATGACGAAAGGGGATGGGTGTTTTGAGTGTTTGTGACCTAATCAGCCATGCAAAGGCTTAAAGTTACAGAATTTATGGATTAAGAGACAGTATGGAGTGTATATCTGATATATGAGCCTATGTCTTAACTGATTAAGACAAAAAAATGTAAGGAGAGTGAAACTGGGACGTACGCTAGACATAATCCCAGTACGCACAGTGTAGGGTTCGAGAATCCCTGATACCTACATGGCAGCTAAGTACGCTCAACGTAGAGAGTTGGTACGTGCAGCGTACTCCCTGCCGGTGACTTTCGGTTGACTTTTAGGGTTTGATCAACATGTGGTCTATTAAGCCCATGGAGGGGTAAAGTGGTCTTTTACCCTTCCGTGAGTGTATGGAAGGGTTAGTCTAGCCTTGTGAGAGCCGTTATTAATTAGGGATAATTATTGTGTGTGTTAGGCGGAGGCTAGACGGGCGATTCGAGTTCGAGATTATCTGAGTTCTTACGAGGTGAGTCTTCTCACTATACTTTACCTAGAGTGGTAATTATGTGTGACCATAGGGTCTTATGTGCTTGCTTGAGTTATGCATTTTCTGTATGATATGTACTATATGCTTTATTATGAGATACTTAGACCGGACTGGAGGGTCCAATGAACTATTAGACCGGAGGGTCCTCACTTAGACCAGACCAGAGGTTCCAACAAATAGTAAGACCGGAGGGTCCTTTCTTAGACCGAACCAGAGGGTCCAATGAGCTGCGGGACTAGAGGGTCCTTGTGAGACACATTGACCGGACGGTCCTACAGAGTTATAGCCTCGAGTGGCTAATTATATGTGCGTGGTATTTTGGGGAAATCACTAAGCTTCGTTCTTACCGTGTTATGTGTTATGTGTTTCAGGTACTTCCGAGGATCGCGGGAAGGCACCGACTTGATTGTACACGCACACACACCTGAGCCGGAGTTATATTTATTATTGGATTTTGGATTCGTGATAAACTATTTTTGAAATTATGTTTTGACATTGATACTTAGAAATGTGATATGTAATTTACCGTGTTTGAAAAATGAAAAATTGGTTTAAAAATTTTACATCGTTACAACAGGAGCCCAAAAGACTACAAACACAAACAAACCCTAGTGTCCTACAACATAGTGAGCAAACTCACCTCAATCTGTTGACAGTCAAATAGATTCTCGGCTACTGGACTGGAAAATAGCGGTGATAACCAACCAAATACAACCTTTATTAATAACTAGGTCATAAACCATAATTGAGACTTTAATTTATTAACCCCGACTCCTAGGGTAAAAGATCATTTTACCCTTCCCCTTTATTGGCCCAATTAACCATGGCCCAAATTCAATGGCACTCAAACCCTAATAATAGCCAAAATCCCAAAAAGACACTCAAGGCTCAATATGGGCCCAAATCCATGAATTTCCAAGGCCTAGCAATGGCCCAACTCAGAAAGACTTGTGGCCCAACAAGAGCCCAAAACCCTAGAGTCCAAAAGTGGCCCAAAACTGAAATGTCCAAATGGTTCCTAATGAGTATGCTATACTTACTAACTGGCTACGCCCAGCGTACATCTCGCGACCAAGGGAGTTACGATGCTTTATCCGCGTACGCTGGAGTATGCCCGACGTACGTCCCATATGGCCAAATCTTCATTAAGCACTTAATGCTTTAAGATCAAACGTCCAATTTTCATATCTAGACCTTGGGGGATGTCTTAAACAATAAAGTTACCAACATGATGCCTTTACATGACTCAAACAGACTCAAACGCTAGATTTAGCATCCTACATCAAGATGTAAACTTTATGGGCTACGAACCTTAGAAACATCAAGATGAGCTACTCATAACTTATGGAGTGACAAATACTCACTAGAACTCATACATGGGACCAAAATGTGCTCAAAACTTTACTAGGTCTAGATCTAAGCATAGAACAACCAAGGTCAAGATATTATACCTCAATGAAGATGAGAAATGACAGTAGATTCTGGATTTACAAGCTCCAACTTGATCAATGCTCCTTCTCCAAGCTTCTTCTTCTTCAAGGTTTACCAAACACCCACTAAAACACACATACAAAGGGTCAAATCTCTATAGACGAGTTAGGATTTCGAAATGAGGCTCAAAAGGGAAATGGAGATTGGAAAATAAGATAACCTTAGGGAATAAGGTTGTTTAAATAGGGTCTAAATCCTAAAAATTAGGGTTTGTCCCCTGACCATGTACATCTAACGTACAAGAGTGTATGCCCAGCGTACGCACGCCTTCCCCATTTTCATTTAACACCCTTATGGACCAATTTTGCAAACTATTTTTTACCAAGGTTTAAAAATGAAAAATACCTTGCAGCAGGTGTTACATTGCGTCATCGCATCAAGAAGGGATGAGCATTAAATTCACTTGTAACGACCAAAAATTTTAACCAATTTAAAACATTTTATTTCATTCAAAAACCATTACCTTCATACATCTTGTTTTCAAAATAGTTTAAACATCAGAGTATTCCCCAAAATCATATCACATAAATCATAAAACATGAGGAGCGGTACGATAACGCCTTCTCCTTCCCACGATCTCGTGAAGCACCTGAAACAATAAACCATAACTGTAAGCCCGAAAGCTTAGTGAGTTCCCCAAAGTACCCATACACACATAAACATACACATACAACAAAGACCAACATACTACAGGACCAATCAACCTTCCGGTTGGAATACCCTAGACCCTCAAGCATCGGGTTGGAATGCCTACATAACACGAGCCTAATCATCCTACCGGGATGGAATACTCTCGGCCCACAACCATCGGGTTGGAATGCCCAAACCTATATGTACAACAATAACTACTATGGGTCGATTCATCTCGTAAGATAGAATACCCCAGGCCCCTCAACCATCGGGTTGGAATGCCAACCTACTATGAGTCCAATCATCCTACCGGGATGAAATACTCCTAGCCCACAACCATCGGGTTGGAATTCCACACTCCCTATACATACAGTAACTACTACAACTATGTGTCCAATCATCTTGCAAGATGGAATACCCCAGGCCCACAACCATCGAGTTGGAATGCCAACCTACTATGAGTCCAATCATCCTACCGGGATGGAATACTCCTGGCCCACAACCATCGGGTTAGAATGCCCTACACTAGTAAACATGCACACATAGTAGGCAACCACATAATAATCTACATAACCAACATATTAGGGCCCTATCATCCTACCGGGATGGAATACCCTCTCCTACTGCTCAACATACATAAGCCGCAGGTAACCTCCTACCAGCATACATAAGGCAAGACCAACTACAGGTCTATAAATAACCACTACCCAACTACCAGGGCGCTGATCCAACAGAACTAACCATCACATAACTATCCATTTGTCTAGGATACTAAGCTAACAAGGCATATCCACATATCACTATCCTATCTATCAGGATACTAGCAAGCATATCATCACATTACATAACAAGCTCTAACAACAATTCAAAGGGCCATCCTTGGTGCCATAGCCCTTGAGTACAGTGAGGATAACTCACCTTGCAACTGCCGAAATCCTGCAAATCTCTGACTACTGACTCACCAGAAATCCCAACTATCACATGCAAATCATCACATTAGAATCCATCATAACTTTCTAGGCCAAGGGACCACAACACTCATTAAGTCCACTATCCTCTTATTGGGCCAAGACCCAAAACCAAATCCTCATGCAAAGCCCAATATTGGCCCAATTTACTAAATTGGGCCCACCTTTCCAAACTGGCCTAGATCCATGGTCCATAATAATTATTATGTCCAATTTACTCCATCCATAATGTTCAGTCACGGACTAAGCCCAGCTAGCCCATAAACATTCCAATTACTTAAGGCCTAAGATTGAAAACCCAACAGAGGGAGTACTCTGGGCGTACCCCTCTTGGTACACTGGGCGTACTTCGATTCTCGCGGACTGGAAACGGGACGTTGACCCACTACGCTGGGCGTTCATCAACTTACGCGGGGCATAACCTCGCTGAACTAAAATTCCTCATAATTTCTCAATGGCTTAAGCACTTAAGCCCAACCTCCAGATCCATCGACCAAACATGCCTATGATTCATGAAGTCTAAAACTTTATTACTTGGGACGTCCAGAAAGCTCTTTCCTCAAGATCTTAATCCATTAAGACCTACATCCATCATACATGAGACAACCAAAGCCATTGGGACCTCATTTTTCTCACTCAAGACCTCTCCTAAGGTCTGAAAGGACAGCTAGTCTCAACCAACTCGCATCATGCATCACTTTGGGGTTTTTGGGACAAGAAATGGTGTCAGAACTTCATGACACTTAGATCTACACAAAATAATTGTCAAGCAAGACACTTTATACCTCAAAACGACTCCAGAAGATGATGCCTTCCCAGATCTACGAGCTCCAGCCACCCAACTCCTTCCTTGACAACTCCTTCTTTCTTCTTCTAGGCTCTTCTTTGCCAAACCAAGCTTCCCAAGATCAAATATCCACAACAATGGAGAAGAACGGCTACTTGGGGTTTCTGAGGGTAAGAGGGCAGACATGGATGCTATGGTTGAAACCATTATGTTCCTTATAAAGTGGATGGCCCTAAAATTAGGGTTTCTGGACACTAGAAGTATGCTGGACGTACGCCCCCAACACCCGTGTTCACTTAACCAATCTACGTTGGGCGTACCCAGCCAATCACATGCATGAACTCCATGCATGCTTAGGACCCTTTGGCAAATATTTCCTTTAGGGACCATTATTGACACTATCTTCAAAGTGTCATAACTCCTTTATTCTAAGTCCGTTTCCGACAGACTTTGTATCCACGAAAAGGTGGCGAGAAGCTCTACGCTTCTAGCAACACACCCTAACCCGAAACCTTCTCGAATAGTACCCATTGCCCATAAAAGACCGGACCGCCATTACTCATGATCTTGGGGATCCATAAATAATTACTTTTATAACGGGGCATTACAATTCTCCCCCACTTAAATATGATTTCGCCCCCGAAATCGCCAATTGCCAACTCCGGCTACCCAAAATCTCGAAAGGCGCATTCACGCCCCTAAAGCGTGACGGCTACCAAGGGAGGCCAGCCCCACTGGCACTCTTCCTCGAAGAGATACCTACTCCTTCTCATGTAGAATCGAATACCTACCTCTCCGGAAAGCCCTAAACCTGGAAAGTTAGATTGGATCCGTCTTCCAGACAGGCCGTCCAACTAACCATCCCCTGACCTCTTCCCATTTCTATAAAAAGGGACAACTCAACTGTGGGAACCTGAATTCCCAACCTGAAAAAAGGACCACGAGTCATACTCATATATCGGCCACACTTGCTCTTTTTTACTCATACCCAAACGCACATACAACAATAGCCTTACCAAAACCAATACTCACACCTGGCCCAATCAGCCTCGGGCTGGAATACCAGGCATGCCTACGACGGGTCTGCTCATCCCTAGGATGGAATACCCTCGCATCCCTACACATGTTTGGCCAAATCAACCCTCGGGTTGGAATACCAAACACATCAGGTCCAATCAATCATAGGGTCCGATCATCCTCATGATGGAATACCCCAGATTGGAATACATCCACATACACAAATCAAACCAATAACCATACTTGGAACCAAGGACCTTGTCCTTGCATCACCCACGAACCCTTCAGTTCGCCACATCTGAGTGTAACCCACTCATACCACCCTATCATGATCTCTAGGTTCTTGACCTCCGACTGTAATATCTTTACACAGTTCTCATCACCGGTCCAAACTGCTCCCGAGTCTATTAACCTGCTATATCACCTTCCTCTGTCCAAACCTTCAATCTGGAGCCACTATTTCCCTCCTCTTCCAAGGAGACTGAAAACATGCCTACGCATCATCCAACATTACCACAGCGACGGATCCTCGCTATTCATCACCCCTTAGCAGTGCTCACCGCTATCTCATAACATGAATACATACTCAGAGACGGTTCGCATGACCAGCAACCCATAGATAGCCTGTCGAATTTCCTTGACGTTTCCACCATCCGGGGACAAACCCAGTATCCGCTATCTCATAACACCATTCTCACTACTGGTTCGAAGATCCACGACACATGCAAGCCCTTACTATAACTGAACCGCCTCATCATACCACCCCAAAACCAACCTTCAAACCGCGCCAGGAAACCTTCTACAACCAGCAGCTCATCCGAGAATTTCCAATTCACCCCCACTTAGGGCACTAACCACCATCCACTGGCGGCGAAGCTAATATGTTGCTCAATCGAACACACTAATACACCGAACTTCAAGGAACCTTTGTTCCTGCTGAAAGTTCCCGAATTCTCGAACCATAACCTTCCTCTTTCACGAATTCCACACTGGATGATAACCCTCAAAAAACCCTCAATACTCACTCTTCTCTAACACATACAACACTTCAATATCTCATGCAAGAAACAACATCTCATAATCATAGCATAAACAAGTTAAAGTAGAAAAACATAACGATGGACACCTCTGGCTCAGATCTGATCTCCTCAGAAACAAGCTGATAAACACGCCCTAGAGCCTTCCGAGGCTCTGCCCGACCCTGAATCCCATCAGTAAGTCTCAAAATGGCCGGCGCTTGGGCCTGCACTGACCTGGCAGCCAACAGAGGACACTGCGCCTTTATATGGCCCACCTGATCACAACAATAATAATAAAGTCGAACTTCGGCAGCTGGAGCCTGCTGCCTGCAATCCCTGGCTATGTGGCCATCCTTGCCACACTTGTGGCACCCAAAAGAAGAACAACAACTTCCCTCATGCACCTTGCCGCACTTCCCACAAATGAGACTCCTCTGACCTCCCTATCGATAATCAGCGGGCCTCACCTGCTTCGGTGCGGGCTGCGACTGCACCGGGCCCTGCCTCTACTCTTTTAACTGGAGCTCAATCTCTAACTCGTGCCGCCTAGCGTCCTCCTGAAATTCCAACAAGGTACTACACCTCTGCGTGGATACAAACTGCTTGATGTCCCTCTTGAGCATACTCAGATATCAAGACATATGAGCCTGCTCCGAAGCAAACTCCGGGAAAAACATCGCCCTCTCAGTGAACGTCCCGGTGATCTCTGTCACCGACTCTTAACCCTGCTTCAGTTCCAGGAACTCCTGAGCCAACCTCTCTCTCAACCTGTGGAACATAACCAGTACTGAACATTTTCCGGAACTGAACCCACAAAACCGCAGCCCGCTGCACATCAGAATAAGATCCCGTAGTCAACCTCCACCAATCCTTCGCCCCGAGCCTCAAAATGTTCAGAGCACACCTCACCCTCTGATCTGCAGGGCATGAACATGTGAATAAGCAACCCTCCACATCTGACAATCATCTCATAGCAACGATCAGATCCTGAACTCCATCGAAAGTAGGGGGCTTTGTATTGTCGAAATCCCGATACTGAAAGCCCCAACTGGCTCCTCCTCCTGCCGCTGCCACAGCCGTTGCGGCTACCGCGGCCGCTATCTCGGCAAGAGCCGCATAGCACTCATCAAAATACTCAACCATGGCGGTCTTAATCAACCCAAACAGTTCCGGAAACTTAGCCTGGAACATAGCATCAACCTCATCATGTTGGATGTCATGAATCTTAGCATCCGTACTCATCTGACTAATAACCTTGGGTGGTACTGGTCCATCCTGGCCACCCTCTCTTGATCCCGATCCTGCCTCCAAACGTCTCGCATCTGCCATACCGAAATGAACCATAAGAATCTAAGATACCTAGCATAACCACCGAGAACTATCCTCTATCCAACAACCTAGGGGTTGTGACTTCCTTGACACGCTTTTGGGTCCTGTGCTTTCAGTAGTACGGGACCATACTACCTTCCACACCTACCTATACCTGTCTCAAGTATCACCACAACACCCTAAGCACAAACATACAAAGCAAGCACTCAATCCTCACCCCAAAAGGAATATCGAATAGCTCATATCAAGGAAACCCTAGGCTAGCAGGCATCATAAATCAGGCAATTCTATCATGCAATTCCTGAAGATCCCTAGCCTAGTACTAGCATGTTGTTCTAACATATCTCAAGAACAAATAACTTGTATGGTATTTTGGGGTAACATACTAGTTCCGGCTGATCATACCCTCTGCGTCCTCCTTTACTTATTTTGAAAACCTTTTGAAACCCATTTTTGAAAACGTCTCCTTGATTTGAGAATGGATTCACACGAATGTTCCTCCAAGTTACTCAAACCAAGCCTCTGATACCAACTTGTAACAAACAAAAATTTCAACCAATTTAAAACATTTTATTTCATTCAAAAACCATTACGTTTATACATCTTGTTTTCAAAATAGTTAAAACATCAGAGTATTCCCCAGAATCATATCACATAAATCATAAAACATGAGGAGCGGTACGATCATGTCGTCGCCTTGCCACGATCTCCTGAAGCACCTGAAACAATAAACCACATTGTAAGCCCGAAAGCTTAGTGAGTTCCCCCAAAGTACCCATACACACATAAACATACGCATACGACAAAGAACAACATACTACGGGTCCAATCAACCTTCCGGTTGGAATACCCTCGGCCCTCAATCATCGGGTTGGAATGCCTACATAACGCGAGCCCAATCATCCTACCAGGATGGAATACTCTTGGCCTACAACCATCGGGTTGGAATGCCCAAACCTATACGTACAACAATAACTACTATGGGTCCAGTCATCTAATAAGATGGAATACCCCAGGCCCCTCAACCATCGGGTTGGAATGCCAACCTACTATGAGTCCAATCATCCTCCCGGGATGGAATACTCCTGGCCCACAACCATCGGGTAGGAATGCCCTACTTCCTATACAACGGTAACTACGACAACTATGGGTCCAATCATCTTGCAAGATGGAATACCCCAGGCCCACAACCATCGGGTCGGAATGCCAACCTACTATGAGTCCAATCATCCTACCGGGATGGAATACTCCTGGCCCACAACCATCGGGTTGGAATGCCCCACACTAGTAAACATGCACACATAACAGGAAACCACATAATACTCTATAGAACCAACATACTAGGGCCCTATCATCCTACCGGGATGGAATACCCTCTTCTACTGCTCAATAGACATAACTCGCAGGTAACCTCCTACCAGCGTACATAAGGCGAGACCAACTACAGGTCTATAAATAACCACTACCCAAATACCAGGGCACTGATCCAACAGAATAAACCATCACATCCTCTTGGATACTAAGCTAACAAGGCATATCCACATATCACTATCCTATCTACCAGGATTAGCAAGCATATCATCACATTACATAAAAAGCTCTAACAACAATTCAAAGGGCCAGCCTCGGTGCCTTAGACCCTTGAGTACAGTGAGGATAACTCACCTTGCAACTACCGAAATCCTGCAAATCTCTGACTACTGACTCACCGGAAATCCCAACTATCACATGCAAATCATCACATTAGAATCTATCATGACTTTCTAGGCCAAGGGACCACAACATTCTTTAATTCTATTATCCTCTTATTGGGCCATGACCCAAAACCAAATCCTCATGCAAAGCCTAATATTGGCCCAATTTACTAAATTGGGCCCACCTTTCCAAACGGGCATAGATCCTTGGACCATAATAATTATTGTGTCCAATGTACTCCATCCATAATATTCAGTAACGGCCCAAGCCCAGCTAGCCCATAAACATCCCAATTACATAAGGCCCAAAATTGAAAACCCAACAGAGGGAGTACGCTGGGCGTACCCCTCTTGGTACACTGGGCGTACTTCGATTCTTGCGGACTGGAAACGGGACGCTGACCCACTACACAGGGCGTTCATCAACTTACGCTGGGTGTAACCTCGCTGAACTAAAATTCCTCATAAGTTCTCAATGGCTTAAGCACTTAAGCCAAAACTTCAGATCCATCGACGAAACATGCCTAGGATTCATGAAGTCTCAAACTTTATTACTTGGGACGTCCAGAAAGCTCTTAAATCAAGGTCTTAATACATTAAGACCTACCTACATCATACATGAGACAACCAAAGCCATTGGGACCTCATTTTTCTCACTTAAGACCTCTCCTAAGGTCTGAAAGGACAGCTAGTCTCAACCAACTCGCATCATGCATCACTTTGGGGTTTTTGGGACAAGAAATGGTGTCAAAACTTCATGACACTTAGATCTACACAAAATAATTGTCATGCAAGAGACTTTATACCTCTAAAGGGCTCCAAAAGATGATGCCTTCTCAGATCTATGAGCTCCAGCCACCCAACTCCTTCCTTGACAACTCCTTCTTTCTTCTTCTAGGCTCTCCTTTCCAAACCAAGCTCCCTAAGGTCAAATATTCACAACAATGGAGAAGAATGGCTACTTGGGGTTTCTGAGGGTAAGAGGGCAGACATGGATGCTAGCGTTGGAACCATTATGTTCTTTATATAGTGGTTGGCCCTAAAATTAGGGTTTCTGGACACTGGATGTACACTGGACGTACGCCCCCAACACCCGTGTTCACTTAACCAATCTATGCTAGGCGTACCCAGCCAATCACATGCATGCACTCCATGCATGCTTAGGACCCTTTGCCAAATATTTCCTTTAGGGACCATTATTGACACTATCTTCAAAGTGTCATAACTCCTTTATTCTAAGTCCGTTTCCGACAGACTTTATATCCACGAAAAGGTGGCGAGAAGCTCTACGCTTCTAGCAACACACCCCAACCCGATACCTTCTCGAATAGGACCCATTTCCCATAAAAGACCGAAACGCCCTTACTCATGATCTTGGGGATCCATAAATTATTACTTTTAGAACGAGGCGTTACAATTCTCCCCCATTTAAATATGATTTCGCCCTCGAAATCGCCAATTGCCAACTCCGGCTACCCAAAATCTCGAAAGGCACATTCACATCCCTAAAGCGTGACGGCCACCAAGGGAGGCCAGCCCAACTGGCACTCCTCCTCGAAGAGATACTTACTCCTTCTCATGCAGACTCGAATACCTACCTCTCCGGAAAGCCCTGAACCTGGAAAGTTAGATTGGATCCGTCTTCCAGACAGGCCGTCCAACTAACCATCCCCTGACCTCTTCCCATTTCTATAAAAAGGGACTACTCAACAGTGGGAACCTGAATTCCCAACCTGAAAACAGGACCACGAGTCATACTCTGTTGTCGACCATACTTGCTCTTTTTTACTCATACCCAAACGCACATACAACAATACTCTTACCAAAACCAATACTCACACCTGGCCTAATCAGCCTCGGGCTGGAATACCAGTCATGCCTACGACGGGTCCGCTCATCCCTAGGATGGAATACCCTCGCATCCCTACACATGTTTGGCCAAATCAACCCTCGGGTTGGAATACCAAACACATCAGGTCCAATCAATCATAGGGTCCGGTCATCCTCATGATGGAATACCCCAGATTGGAATACCTCCACATACATAACTCACACCTATAACCATACTTGGAACCAAGGACCTTGTCCTTGCATCACCCTCGAACCCTTCTGTTCGCCACATCTGAGTGTAACCCACTCATACCTCCCTATCACAATCTCTAGGTCCTTGACCTCCGACTGTACTATCTTTACACAGTTCTCATCACCGGTCCAAACTGCTCTTGAGTCTATTAACCTGCTATCTCACCTTCCTCTGTCCAAACCTTCAATCTGGAGCCACTATTTCCCTCCTCTTCCAAGGAGATTGAAAACATGCCTACGCATCATCCAACATTGCCACAGCGACGGATCCTCGCTATTCATCACCCCTTAGCGGTGCTCACCGCTATCTCGTAACATGCATACATACTCAGAGACGGATCGCATGACCAGCAACCCATACATAGCCTGTCGAATTTCCTTGACGTTTCCACCATCCAGGGACAACCCCACTATCCGTTATCTCATAACACCATTCTCACTACTGGTTCGAAGATCCACGACACATGCAAGCCCTTACTATAACTGAACTGCCTCATCATACCACCCCAAAACCAACCTTCAAACCGCGCCAGGCAACCTTGTACAACCAGCAGCTCATCTGAGAATTTCCAATTCACCCCTACTTAGGGCACTAACCACCATCCACTGGCGGCGAAGCTAATATGTTGCTCAATCGAACCCAATAATACACCGAACTTCAAGGAACCTAAGTTCCTGCTGAAAGTTCTCGAATTCTCGAACCATAACCTTTCTCTTTCACGAATTCCACACTGGATGATAACCCTCGAAAAACCCTCAATACTCACTCTTCTCTAACACATACAACACTTCAATATCTCATGCAAGAAACAAAATCTCATAATCATATCATAAACAAGATAAAGTAGAAAAACATACCGACAGACACCTCTGGCTCAGATCTGATCTCCTCAGACACAAGCTGATAAGCGCACCCTGGAGCCTTCCGAGGCTCTTCCTGACCCTGACTCCCGTCAGTAAGTCTCAAAGTCGCTGGCGCTGGGGCCTGCACTGACCTGGCAGCCAGCAGAGGACACTGGGCCTTCTTATGGCCCACCTGATCACAATGATAACAAAGTTGAACTTCGGCAGCTGGCGCCTGCAGCCTGCAATCCCTGGCTATGTGTCCCTCCTTTCCATACTTGTGGCACCCAGAAGAAGAAAGACAACTTCCCTGATGCACCTTGCTGCACATCCCACAAATGCGACTCCTCTGACCTCCCTGTCGATAATCAGCGGGTCTCATCCGCTTCGGTGCGGGTTGCGACTGCACCGGGTCCTGCCTCTGCTCTCTCAACTGGAGCTCAATCTCTAACTCGCGCCGCCTAGCGGCCTGCTACAACTCCAACAAGGTACTACACCTCTGCGTGGATACAAACTGCCTGATGTCCCTCTTGAGCATACACAGATATCGAGACATCTGAGCCTGCTCCGAAGCAAACTCCAGGCAAAACATCGCCCTCTCAGTGAACGTCCCGGTGATCTCCGTCACCGACTCTGAACCCTGATTCAGTTCCTGGAACTCCTGAGCCAACCTCTCTCTCTCAACCTGTGGAACATAACGAGTACTGAACATTTACTATAACTGATCCCACGAAACCGCATCTCGTTGCGCATTAGAATAAGATCCCGTAGTCAACCTCCACTAATCCTTCGCCCCGAGCCTCAAAAGGTTCAGTGCACACCTCACCCTCTGATCCGCAGGGCATGAACATGTGAAGAAGCAACCCTCCACATCTGACAACCATCTCATAGCAACGATCGGATCCTGAACTCCATCGAAAGTAGGGGGATTCGTATTGTCGAAATCCCGATACTGAAAGCCCCGACTGGCTCCTCCCACTGCCGCTGCCACAGCCACTGCGGCTACCGCGGCCGCTGTCTCGGCAAGAGCCGCATAGCGCTCATCAAAATACTCATACATGGCGGTCTTAATCGACACAAACAGTTCCGGCAACTCAGCCCGGAAAATAGCAGCAACCTCATCATGTAGGATGTCACAAATCCTAGCATCCGTACTCATCTGACTAATAACCACAGGTGGTACTGGTCCAAGCTGGCCACCTTCTCTTGATCCCGATCCCAAACATGATCCTGCCTCCAAACGTCTCGCATCCGCCATACCGAAATGAACCATAAGAATCTCAGATACCTCGCATAACCACCGAGAACTACCCTCTATCCAACAATCTATGGGTTGTGACTTCCTTGACACGCGTATGGGTCCTGTGCTTTCAGTAGTACGGGCCCATACTACCTTCCACACCTACACATATTTGTCTCAAGTATCACCACAACACCCTAAGCACAAATATACATAGCAAGCACTCAATCCTCACCCCTAGAGGAATACCGAATAGCTCATATCAAGGAAACCATAAGCTAGCAGGCATCTTAAATCAGGCAATTCTATCATGCAATTCCTGAAGATCCCTAGCCTAGTACTAGCATGCTGTTCTAACATGTCTCAAAAACAAATAACTTGTATGGTATTTTGGGGTAACCTACTGGCTTCGGCTGATCGTACCCTCTGCGTCCTCCTTTACTTATTTTGAAAACCATTTGTGAAAACATCTCCTTGATTTGAGATTGGATTCACACGAATGTTCATCCAATTCACTCAAACCAATCCTTTGATACCAACTTGTAACGGCCAAAAAATTCAATTAATTTAAAACATTTTATTTCATTCAAAAACCATTATGTTTATACATCTTGTTTTCAAAATAGTTTAAACATCAGAGTATTCCCCAGAATCATATCACATAAATCATAAAACATGAGGAGCGGTACGATCATCCCTTCGCCTTGCCACGATCTCCTGAAGCACCTGAAACAATAAACCACAATTGTAAGCCAGAAAGCTTAGTGAGTTCCCCCAAAGTACCCATACACACATAAACATACGCATACGACAAAGAACAACATACTACGGGTCCAATCAACCTTCCGGTTGGAATACCCTCGGCCCTCAACCATCGGGTTGGAATGCCTACATAACACGAGCCCAATCATCCTACTGGGATGGAATACTCTCGGTCCACAACCATTGGGTTGGAATGCCCAAACCTATACGTACAACAATAACTACTATGGGTCCAGTCATCTCATAAGATGGAATACCCCAGGCCCCTCAACCATCGTGTTGGAATGCCAACCTACTATGAGTCCAATCATCCTATCGGGATGGAATACTCCTGGCCGACAACCATCGGGTATGAATGCCCTACTTCCTATATATACAATAACTACAACAACTATGGGTCCAATCATCTTGCAAGATGGAATACCCCAGGCCCACAACCATCAGGTTGGAATGCCAACCTACTATCAGTTCAATCATCCTACCGGGATGGAATACTCCTGGCCCATAACCATCGGGTTGGAATGCCCCACACCAGTAAACATGCACACATAACAGGCAACCACATAATACTCTACAGAACCAACATACTAGGGCCATATCATCCTACCGGGATGGAATACCCTATGCTGCTGCTCAACGTACGTAACCCGCAGGTAACCTCCTACCAGTATACATAAGGTAAGACCAACTACAGGTCTATAAATAACCACTACCCAACTACCAGGGCGCTAATCCAACAGAACTAACCATCACAAAACTATCCATTTCTCTAGGATACTAAGCTAAAAAGGCATATCCACATATCACTATCCTATCTACCATGATACTAGCAAGCATATCATCACATTACATTAAAAGCTCTAATTGCAATTCAAAGGGCCAACCTTGGTGCCTTAGACCCTTGAGTACAGTGAGGATAACTCACCATGAAACTGTCGAAATCCTACAAATCTCTGACTACTAACTCACCGGAAATCCCAACTATCACATGCAAATCATCACATTAGAATCCATCATGACTTTCTAGGCCAAGGGACCACAACACTCATTAAGTTCATTATCCTCTTATTGGGCTAAGACCAAAAACCAAATCCATATGCAAAGCCCAATATTGGCCCAATTTACTAAATTGGGCCCACCTTTCCAAACGGGCCTAGATCCTTGGTCCATATTAATTTATAGGTCCAATTTACTCCATCCATAGTTTTCAGTCATGGCCCAAGCCCAGCTAGCCCATAAACATCCCAATTACTTAAGGCCCAAAATTGAAAACCCAACAGAGGGAGTACGTTGGGCATACCCCTCTTGGTACACTGGGCATACTTCGATTCTCGTGGAGTGGAAACGGGATGTTGACCCACTACGCTGGGCGTTCATCAACTTACGCTGGGCGTAACCTTGCTGAACTAAAATTCCTCATAAGTCCTCAATGGCTTAAGCACTTAAGCCCAAACTTCAGATCCATCGACCAAACATGCCTAGGATTCATAAAGTCTCAAACTTTATTACTTGGGACGTCTAGAAAGCTCTTAACTCAAGGTCTTAATCCATTAAGACCTACCTACATCATACATGAGACAACCAAAGCCATTGGGACCTTATTTTTCTCACTCAAGACCTCTCCTAAGGTCTGAAAGGACAGCTAGTCTCAACCAACTCGCATTATGCATCACTTTGGGGTTTTTGGGACAAGAAATGGTGTCAAAAATTCATAAAGCTTAGATCTACACAAAATAATTTTCAAGCAAGAGACTTTATACCTCAAAAGGGCTCCTAAAGATGATGCCTTCCTAGATTTACGAGCTCCAACCACCCAACTTCTTCCTTGACAACTCCTTCTTTCTTCTTCTAGGCCCTCCTTTGCCAAACCAAGATCCCTAAGGTCAAATATCCACAAGAATGGAGAAGAATGGCTACTTGGGGTTTCAGAGGGTAAGAGGGCAGACATGGAGGCTAGGGTTGGAACCATTATGTTCCTTATATAGTGGTTGGCCCTAAAATTAGGGTTTCTGGACATTGGACGTACAGTGGGTGTATGCCCCCAACACCCGCGTTCACTTAACCAATCTATGTCGAGCGTAACCTAGCTAACGCTGGGCGTACCTGGCCAATCACATGCATGCACTCCATACATGCTTAGGACCCTTTGCCAAATATTTCCTTTAGGGACCATTATTGACACTATCTTCAAAGTGTCATAACTCCTTTATTCTAAGTCCGTTTCCGAGAGACTTTATATCCACGAAAAGGTGGCAAGAAACCCTACGCTTCTAGAAACACACCCCAACCTGAAACCTTCTCAAATAGGACCCATTGCACATAAAATACCGAAACGCCCTTACTCTTGATCTTGGGGATCCATAAATAATTACTTTTAGAACGGGGCGTTACATCACTCCACTCAATCCCACTGATGATCCTCAAACAATCATAAGAACTGAGTGAGAGATATTGAAGTCCTTCTACTCCATCAATGCACGACCTCTAAAGGAACCGTGGTCTCGGATTAGAATCACAAAAATTATTGGGTTCGGACGAAAGGTTCAGAGCAAGTTTAACATGAATTGTACGTACTACAGATACTACGTCAATCGAAACAAAATAACAATCATCACTATCACGGATGTAGACTTCCCTTCCATTAATCTGAATGATGTTCTCATAATTGTCACTCACTTCTGAAGTCACCGGAATGATCAAATGAGCAGCATTGCTTACAGTGCCACAATGAACATCCTCAAAGATTATGTTTCTGAGTTCTTACGATGTGATTGCTAATTTGCACGTCTGTTTAGAACTGAAAATCTTTTGGCAAATATCAACTATGAACTGCCCGAAGCAGAAATTTTGGTAGAAGGACCTATTGAGGAACCAGAGCTCGGATATGTCTACTTGCAAAAGAAGACCAACAAAAATGATTTCTTTCGAGTTCTTGACCAACACCTTGTTCCTTCCAAGATCCTCCAAAAATTCATTACCAATGCAGCAATGCTCGATGCTCCGGAGAACCTGATGAACAAATTCATCAACCATCTCTAATGGTACCTGGAAGTCCGAAATTGGCTCTACAGATCCTACATGTTCATTACCAAAGAAGTCAACTAAGCAGACTTGATTGCTAAGTTCACTTAGGGGGAGATTGTTGTTTCTTTAAAAGTGAACCTCTAAAAATCTCAAGCAATCAAGTTCTGATGTCAGTTGAGTGCGAGATATGATGAAGTTCCGAGATTGAAGATTAAATCGGAGATCAAGATGTTCTGAGATCCGAAGTCTGTTCATGCATTTAATGCATTTTTGTCTTATCTTTGATGTAATAGTTCATAGGACTTATTTGTGTGTATCTTTTAGATATCAGTTTGTCAAACATTGATTATTGTCCAGTCCTAAGAATGTTTTCCGGTTTGTACTATGTTCCTCCTCCACCATATAAGGAGTGAATGTTTCACCATTTCAGTACATGTGAACAATTCAAGTGTTAATCCAAGAATAGAAAATATTTTCTTTACATCACTTTCACTTTACTTCAAGTCAAAGTTCTTTCGTTACATTCTTCTTGTTCTTTAAATATCTTAGCATTGATTATACTCAAGGTTACTTCATTTATTACATGAATACTTTGTTAAATATTTACCTTCAAGTCCTAACTGGCTTACCAAATTTGATTGGAACTTTATATTAAGAGCAGACATTGATCTTAAAGATTAAATCAAGGTTTGAGTTTTCAAACCTTGTGCTTGCACATTGATTCTCATACTCACACTCCTCATGTTGCTCTTTGGTCTTGGAATACACCAAGATATCATTAATAAACACAATAACGAAACGATCAAGCATTGGCCTGCTGTGACAACCCGGAATTTCCATTCTGTACAAACCATATCAAATCAATAGAAGTTAGATCAGTAACAGAGAATTTCCATACTTTTGGGTATAAGTTTGAGTATTTTAGGATTTACACTTAAGGAGATATCAAGAGAGTGGATGCACTAGGGTTTTATGCAACATTGTTATTTCAAAACCCTATGATATTAGAGTTCATTTTGTGAATAAAATATTTTCTGCCAAAAATCCCAGGACTATATATAGGATTTTGAACCATATTTATTCATTACTTACATTTCCAACTAGAGAAAAGCCGAATTCTCTCTCAAGGATCTTCGGACTTTCGTTCCAGAAAGTGAGTACTTCTATCTAGTGTTGTTTTAAAGCTTCTTATATGCTTAATACACTAGAAATCATAGGAAAACACTAAGATCTGAGAGTTTACCGCCCAAGAACACCTTGGGGAGTAAACTCTTTTATAAGGGCCAAAGTGTGCCCAATGTCCCTCCAAGCCTTGGAACTCAAGCTAGAAACTACCATGACAGGTCTAGACCACAAAATCATTAAGAAACAAAGGCTAGAAGTGAGTTCACGGCCAAGGATGTTCATGGGCCGTGAACTCCTTTTTTAGGTGGCAAAACACCCTAAAAGCCTTCCTTAAGCCAAGAGACTAGTTTAGACATGTACCCTAATGAGTTTAGGACTAGCAAACACCATTAGAACACCAAGAGTAAGGTGTGCACGGCCCAAGAAGTTCCAGGGCCATGAACTCCAAACAATAGTGCCAAATGGTGCTATAAACTCTTCTAAAGCCTTGTACACTATCATAGTTTAGTTCCTAGTTAAATTAGGGACTTGAAAACACCAAAAACACCCTCCCAAGGGAGATTACGGCTTTAATCTCCAATGGATATGGTCCCAGGGCCATAAACTCCTAAAAGGAGTTATATGATGCCCTAAACTCTTCCATAGACCAAGCCATTAAGTAGAAATGCTGCTTAGGGTCTTGTAGAGCATCAAAAACAAATTAGTCACATAAGTATGAGCTTACGGCCATAAACTCATGAGTTTACGACCGTAAACTCATTTAGTAGTGTCATTAGGGTCGTGAACTTCATAATGGAGTATTCCTTGAACCCTACACACAATAGCTTTCCCTACAAACACTTAGATGCAATCCTAGAGGCTAATAACACTTTATAAAGGTGTTTAGCATGTCCTAGGGTGTCTTGACTTGTTTATTAGTTGTTTATAGACTAATTTGTTACATATGTGATATTATATGTTAACTAGGACCATAGAGTGTGTTCAAGACTTCACTTGACACCTAGCCGTCCTACCTCTTCAGTTCATCCGTATCACCCACAACAGGTGAGTTCATACCCCTTAATCAATGTTTTAACTGTGTTTAAATGTTTTATGGGGGGATACAAGTAGAATCATGCTACTTACTATATCAATCACATGCGATTAGTAAGAAGCATTCAAATGATTGGCTACTCATTAGCCGTTTTATCAAATAGTTTCCTTTAAATGTCTTTCATAAACACTTATTATGTTTAAAACTCCTTATTAAACTGTACATTTTACTCTGTTTGTTTCATTCAAACTCATTTACAATTGTGTTTCAAACTAATGTTTCCTTATACTTAAACTGTTTTATCAAACCCATGCTTCAAACCCGTTTTATAGATTGACATCAAGTCGATCTTTTCTTAGATAATAATTATGTTCAAAGGTTTTACAAAACTTATTTTATGCTTTTATATTATCAATTGCATGCCTATATATGTATAGTTATATAAGAAATGTTTAAAAGACTTAGGAAGGCTATCCACCCTATTTCCTTTTCGCACTTGAGATGTGGTCTGGTGGGACGTCGGGTATCCATTCGAAGGTTGTTTAAATATTAGTTATATATCATATGTACAAATATAGTCATAAAGGTCCTTCCAGTTCATCCAATGCCCTTGGGTAGCAAGGGTATACATCCGTGTTCATACGTACCAGTTAAATTACTAGTAAGCTACCATATGGGTAGTTTAGGAAGATACTAGAACGCGATATCATACAATGAGTCAGTTCATTCATGAGTCAATACTTGCTAGATAGAGAGAACATACATTACAGCTAGTACACACAATACATTATTATACATGCTAGATAGAGAGAGAACATACATTACAGCTAGCACATGCAGAACATTACAGTACATTATTATACCTGCTAGATACAGAGAGAACACACATTACAGCTAGCACACATAGAACGATTAACAATACATTACATATACATGAATATGTTAACAAAATTGTGATCCACTGTATCGGACCATGCATTCAATGTCATGGCCCGATTTGTAGCCAGAGTCTCTTGGAGGGAGAGCGTGAGTTTGCGGATAGATCTATACTGGATTGATTATCCTACACCTTGCTGCTAGCTACAGCCGGACCTGCATGTCTGCGGGTGCCAAATGTCATACCTTTTTACGACCTACATTTGTCGTGTTACTTAGCCGATAGTATGGTACAATTAATCACATGATACCTTAATATAAATCCGGTTTAAGGTAGTTAGTACAGCAGTAGTTCCTATAGTACAACACTACAGTACTACATTAATTTACCCTTTACATATATTTAGTGATCATTTCACTTAAACATTAAATGTACAAACTATATTTTGTTAATGATAGTTACACTTAGGAAAATTACATACTTTTACAAGAAACGAACATTTAGAACAGTTAAGTCTTGGTAGAAGACTACATTTAGAACAGTTAGGTCTTGGTAGAAGACACCCTTATATAATAGTAGGAATCATAGGGATTTCTAGGGTTTTTCAAATGTTTACATGCAGTTGTTTTACAAACATTTTCATACTTACAGTTCATATACATTTTCAATACTTACAGTTCATATACAAACAATTTCTTACATATAAATTAAGACACTAAAATACTTATGATCTCACCAGCTTTAAAGACGATACTCTCTTTCAAAATAACTTGTATCCTCAGGTCAACAGTAGACAGGTACCGATGCAAGGTTTAGAGAAGATGGAGCTCGTTCAAGACTCATCTTTCATTTTGTTTATACTTTAGTGTCTATTATAATTTGACAGAACACTTGTATTAAAATTATATTGTTAATGAAATGGATGATGTTGTTGCTTGTTTACTACTTTTCATTGTTGTGATACTGTACATGACGTCCTCCGCCCCAGAATGTTTCCGCCGTTCTTGGTTTTGGGGTGTGACAGAGTGGTATCAGAGCATTGTTTATAGTGAATTAAGTATATCAACCCATAAAAGATATACTAACTATAAATACATAGGGATTAAAAATACTTTGACCAAGATTTTATATGTTAAATAGTAAAATATTTAATTTAGTATACGTGTCTGCATTCATACTAAAATCAGTGTCACTAGGACAGTACAAAAGAATTACGGTTGTTGGGCAACACATGTGGATTTAGAGACATATACTCAAATCTGGGAAGATATAGCTTGATCAACTATATTATTTGAGGGTTGACTAGCATGTGCCTAAGTGTAGTTGTGTGGTTGCAACAAGTCTAAAATCTTACCAACAATACCACAATGAGAACAGTAGAACATAACATTAAACTTAAAATACTATAGGAGTATTTGGTGTTACTATAAGTACTTTATACTAAAGAACTAAAACAGGATCTTCATTACTAAGTTGATAGTTGCTAAGTGGATACACTAAGGCTATATGTAATTAGGATATTATAGACTTAGAATCTATGAAAATTTTACTTTACCCCTATTCTGTGTGAATTTGGAGTTAAGGTCACTTATTCGAAGGCCTATTCTGTTTCGATTACATATAACTGGTATGCACTTCACAAATAGCGATGTAACTAATGAAGATTTTCTAAATAATTATCTAGATATTTCGTCTACTAATTATTTTCTTACCCCAATTCTCGCGTAGATAACATGGCCGGACTCCATCCCCACGGCAACCAGTATCTTCCGAATGAAGTCATTGTTGGTTGGTTTGGAGAAGAACCAGAGAATGATCATCCTATCCCTTTGAATGATCACCATGATGAAGACCTTTCAGATGGTGCTCATTCCGAACCCGAGGTTGAGAACCTACCCCAGGCAGCTCTCGTTCCAATTCCTAACCCTCGTCCGGATTTTTATGGCCCGACGCCTCCATGGGTAGAATGTTTGGAAACATGGATCCAAGGACAAGATCAGCCCATGCCATTTAATGGTGACCAAAGTTTTTATGACCTGGGCAATGGGGGTTAGCAGACAGAATCTTGCCAATCATGGTCCACAGAGTGGCCGAAATGAGATTCAAGGCAGGACAACCCTACATCAGATCACCGAAGTTGTCGCTGATGCGAGAATGCATACCCTCCGCACCATTCGTCTAGAAGATGCTCGTGAGAGATCAGAGAGAAACCATGAAACCCTGCTGCAAGCACTGGCTGAATCACGAGCCAAAGTCATAAAGCTTCGCGTACGCCAGAGGGTGTACGAAAGACACCTACTTGATGTGGAACGTCAACTGGCTGAACTAAGAGTTTACTAGAGGGATGACTGTCGCCAGTAGTAGATGCTTTACTTTATTTTCCTCATTAAAAGGAATCGTTTTTCTGTCTATGCCCAATGTGGCATTTTCTATGAAACTATCTTGTACTGTAAGTACTTTTGGTTAGGTCTTTATGCTGTCAAGAACTATCTTCTCTAGATATGATGTAAGACCTTTTGCAAGGTCATTTTCCCGAACTTTTACGTCATGAATATCAAAGATTTTGACAATCGGCTAACTTTCGTGTCCTTTATTCAAGTACTCTCATCATACTTTCATTGAATTTTATCTGAAACATGCTTTAGTCAAGTCATTGGACTATAGTAATTTAACTCCGGAGACATTTCCAAGTCTCTTTCAGTGGTTGGACCATGTTATTCACCAAACCACGATACCTCGGCTTGAACGAAAAACGTCTTGAGACCATTCTACGAACTTACTTCTACTCATTACTAGGACTGCATCATAAGGATGTAGATCAACCCTTCATGAACACACTTCCACTCAGTACTAGAGGTGCATCATAAGGATGTAGGTCAGACCTTCGCGAACACACTTCCAATCCGTACTAGGACTGCATCATAGGGATGTAGGTCAACCTTTCGAGAACATACTCTTACTCTTTTGATTGAGCAATCAAAGTACATCTAGGGTCAGCCAGAATCGCTCACAAAATCCTTATCTTTCATGTTATAGAATCATGTCGTCATCCGGAAGCAATCAGCCAAGCAACGAAACCTCTACCTTTCCTATGGGCGTCGCTACCTTCCAAACCGTAGTTACAGCTGCCGTGATGGCTTCCGTAACCGCTGTCCTTGCGCACCATAGTGCTATCAGCACAATCAATGCTGATGATGGGGGTGAATATTCCGATCGTAGTATCCATCCAGGAAGTCGTCAAACGGTAATAGTTACAGGCTCACAAAGCCGAAAAACAGAGAACAAGAAACGAAAGCGTCAAGCCCAGAAAGAACGCAAGAAATCCCAAAAACTTGCCATGCAACAACAACAAGTTGAAGTGTCACACCCCAAAACCGGAACGGCGGAAACATTCTGGGGTGGATGACATCATGTCAAGTATCACAACACATGCATTATAGTCTTTTAATGTATTTAGTTTAGCTATCCAAGATCGAGAGACGTACCAAAAATCTATCGAGTTCCTTGATACTTCTTCCTAAGCAGTAGAGTTAGGCTCCTTCTGTGTCTTTGTTGTTTCCTTCAGTTGGGCAATCTCTTTTGAAGTGTCCAATCGCACCACATAAACGGCAAACTGGATTTGCCGTCACATTGGTGATCGATGCAATACGCTCCACCAGAGTTCTGCATACACGAGTAGTATGCCCCTTCATATTGCACCTAGCACATAAGAGTCCCCGGCAGGCACCATGATGATGGTAGCTATACTTGTTGCAGTGGGGAAGATCTCCTAGGTATGGTCTTCTTGAGGTCGGGAGGGAAGGATTGACAGGAGTTTGGACTGCCTCAGCTCGTTGCCCTTCGGAAGGTCCTTGAACCGAGGTACTTCCCTCCTCAATCGTGAGTTTTCTCTTTAGTGGGTTCGGTTGAGGTTCTTGGGTGACTGGGTATGAAAGTGTTGGTTGTTGCTGTCCATCTCCAGAATTGGAAATCCCGATAGGGCCCTTGCTAACATTGGCGGTGTTAGCATTCAGGTGAGCCATGACAGCTGCTACGGCTGCTGAGACTGTAGCTTGGAACGTACCTTCATCGAATAAGAGTGTGGGTTTCTTGTTTGAGGACTGCTTACGCTTCTTCGATGGCATGGTTTTTCCTACACGGAAAGGAATACAAGGTAATGAGAGACGATGGTTAACCCTGGACATTTCTGTCCTGAACGTATTAGGCATAGATTTTTCCCGTGCCTCGGGTACTGGTTGTCTGAGTGTCGACCTACATCCCTATGATGTAGTCTTGGTAATCAAGGTAGGAGTGTGAGTATCGGAAAAAGGCCATAAGATGCAAGTTGTTCCTACTAAGTTACCTTTATACTGGGAAAGGTTTCACTCTCCGGCCTGGAGAGATTTGAGAACGGTTCGGAACGAACTGGGAAAGAGAGGCTCACAAGGGCATATGACTAAATTCTCTCAATAGAGATGCGGGGATCCGCCCTAATCGTGTATCTGGCAACAGGAAATGACGATTTACCTAACACATAGCGTGAGTAGTGTAACCACTAACTCACTAAATCGTGTTATTTTATGGGTGTATTAGTAGGACGAATACGAGGACAAGACAATTCTCGGGTTCCATGTACTGGCTCCCTCGGTCTGCCTCGTATCTTTGATTGAAGTTGGTGTTGGTTTCCTTCGGGTAGTTTCCTAGGGTTCTCTCATCGTATAGACATATTGAATTTCTAATCCGCCTTCCTTCTGATTCCGACTCTGGGTGTCACTTCTTCATGATGGATGACTGGGAATCTCCGAAGTTTAGGCGAATTCTCTCACCGATGTCCCTAAAATGATATAGGCACTTGGTGAACTCAATAGCCTCGACCCAGTTCATTCGTTTCCTAGTTGGAAATCTTCTCAATGAACTTCTTCGGGGTCGGAATCAACTCTTATATCAATAAGGATCTTGTAAGGTCAAAACAGTGGATACAATGAATACAGTGGATACAGACCCCAGACAGCATCAAATGAGTGATACGTCTTGTAAGGTCAAAACAGAGAAAACAGACCCCAGACAGTATCAAATGAAAGATACGTCTTGTAAGGTCAAAACAGTGTGACTCTGAAAATGAATTACCAGCATACAGTGTAAATTGCTGGCGAAATACCGTTACCTTAAAGCCATGATCTATAACGTAACCCGGGATACTCGTAACCATACTGACTAGAGTTCCAGACGCCCAACAAGCGTCTATAAGATGTGACATTTGTCACCTGTTGGCTTGGTAGGCCGGGACTGTAGCTAGCAGTCTGGGTGCGGGGTTGTCAATCCCGTATAGATCTATACACACAATGTCCGCTCTCCCTACAGGAGACTCTGGTTACCAGCTAGACGACGGAGAACGCTGTGTCCTAAAGATGCATCCCAAATAGTGGGTAGAGACTTCCCAATAGTGGGTTTCTAATGTAAGTGCTGAACTAGAGGTAGAGACTCATAACTGAACACTGAAGTAAACCCATATGTCTATGCTTGTGTACATAATATATAACTAATGAATCAAACGACCTTCGGATGGACATCCGATCCCACCAGACCACATCTCAACGAAGAAAAGGAAATAGGGCGGACAAGCCTTCCTAAGTCCTTCAATCATTATTTATATGCATCTATACAAGCACAGACATACATCTAACTACGCTTGAGTGTGAATCAAATGGAATCGTATCGTGAAGTATAAGTGGATAGAGTTGAATAACCGACTTGTGAAGTATAAGCGTACAGTGAAATATCCGAGTCGTGAAGTATAAGCGTACAGTGGAATATCCGAGTCGTGAAGTATAAGTGTACAGAGTGGGATAATTGAATCGTGAAGTATCAGTGTACCAAGTATAAGTGTATCACGAAGTGGAAACGACAACTGATGAAGTAAAAGCGTCTATCAAGTATAAGAGGCTACAAGTATAAGCGATATAGAGACAATAACCGGTATAAGCGTATCAGGAAGGAAATGCGTTATCAAGTAGGAGTTTTAAAGAAGTAAAAGCGAAGCAGCAGTAACAAACATGTAAAAGTATACGTCATGAAAGGGAAACTTTGATGAAAAACCTTTATACTCAGAGAAAATCACAATTTGAATTCTTTTGTAAAATATGTTTGAAAACCTTTGAAAATCTTTCATAAACCAGTTTAGAATGAATTTAGGTAAAACAGTATAAGTAAGAGTTCGAAACAGTTTGAAAACCATTATAGTGTCCTACTTGTAAAAACAGTATACAGTGTGGTAAAATATTGTGCATGCGGGTTATCAATCACGTGTGAGTGATATGATAACTGGCATTTTTAACTTGTATTCCCCCCCCCCCTATAAAACATTTAAAAGCATTTAAAAGGTTCATTCAGGGGTATGAACTCACCGGGTGTAAGTAGGTCTGACGAAGGTGTCGTTTGGGCATTCGGTGTTACGCAAGGACTCGAACACACACAATGACCTATTTAACATATGATAACATATGTTCATATACAATTAGTACATATAATACTAATCAAACAAGTATACGCACCCTAATGAGCGGAAAACACCTTGGTTAAGTGTTTGGGGTGTCCCGGGTAACAACTAAGGGCTCAAATGGCTTAGGAATGGAGTTTACTCTCCAAGAGTAAACCCTTAACACCATGTTTACGGCCCAGGGACTACTCACCATGAGTTTACGGCCGTAAACTCATGGTGAGGGGTTCTAGTGTGTTTAAGGCTTCTAGCTTGCTCAAGGAATTATTCTAAGTCCAAAACCCTAAAGTGTGAATGAGTTTAAGCATGAAATGGCCCCTTTGAGGAGTTTACGGCCATAAGCAAAGGAACTTATGGCTGTAAGCTCCTATACCCTCTTTCTTTTGGTGTTTTAAGGGCTTAAGTGGTAGTGGGTAAATTCCTAAGCATTTTTCTAAGTCAAATGGGGAGTTTAGGGCACCAAATGACCCCTTTGTGGGAGTTTACGGCCCAGGTACCCTTCCATGAGGGGTTTACGGCCGTAAACTCCTTATGGAGTTGTTTTAATTGCATTTAAGGTCCCTAGCTTGTTTTTGGTCGAATCTAGAATTTAATCCAAGGCCATTGGTGTGTTTAAGGGCATTTTTAACACACAAAAATGAGTTTACTCCCCATGAAGAGGAGTTTATGGCCCAAGCATGTTCTTGGGCAGTAAACTCTTTTTTACTCTTCAAAACGCTAGTTCAAGGTGTTCTAAGTTCGAATATGCATGCCTAAAAATCATATCTAAGCCTTAGGGGCAATTTGGAGGGGTTTTGGGGCTTAAAAACCCCAATAAATGGTGTTTACGGTCCAAGAGTGTTCTTGGGCCATAAACACATGATTATGTCCCTATTTTATCTTTTAAACTCGAAATTGCAGGCTAGATAAGTCATACAATGATTTAGGATAGTTTACCTACTCGTTTGAGACTCGAAACGGACGATTGTTGGCTCGAATTTGAGTTGTAGAAAGAGGAGGTTTGGGGAGTGTAAAAAGTCTCCAATGGACTCCACTCACCCTTATATAGGGGTTGGAGTTGGGGCTCAGTGGGATTCTATCCGATACTGTCGTTATACGGGGCTTTTGGTCGCACCCAATTTAGTGGTCGTAATAATAAAAACTAACTTTTCCAACTAAATGGAAATGTGTATTATGAGTTTTTATTTCTCTTATCACGACTTAACGACATAATTAAATGAAACATTTATTTATTTGACGACCTCTTATTAACAAAACTTTTATAAACTGGAATATTTCGTTAACGGTAACGGGGAAATGTAACAGAACAACTTGAGTTGTCACAGGAAGCCCCTTCCATCCTCGTACCGAGCAGGCCATACGAGGGAAAACTCCCGAAGTGTGATAAGTGTAGTTTCCATCATCATGGGACTTGCCATGAGATGCAATGTTGCAATTTCCTAAAAATAGGGCACCATGCTCGTAGCTGTGGAGCACCGGCACGACCCATCACTCAAGTCCCTATCATCGGGACCAACCCTACACACAAAAGTAGTGATAAAGCCGAACGCTTTAGGAAGAAATTTCCAAGGTGGAGTAATGAGGAAGGCACTCGTGTCCACATAACACTGGCTACACACCTCATTTCCACCACCAATGTTAGTGTTGTCCAGATATGTCACCAATGCGGTGAAATTGGACACCTCAAGAAGGATTGCCTGATAGCGAAGAACTCGGGTGCGGATGGGAAGGTTCTCAGGATCACAGCTGCAGGAGAAACTACGTCGGACCCTCGTTAATGTAATTTAGGCGTTTCGTTGTAACAGACTTATAACCCATCCAAAACTAGTGCAACTAGAGTCTTACCTTTTGCGAGATCCTATATGTATAGGGATGTTCGTGCTGCGTATACTTGTCTTTTGTAGTATACCTTATTTGCAGCAATAGTCTTGTAGTAAGCCTAAAGTGTTGTAACTATGTTGATGGTCGCACAGTTGTGCTTTGACTGTAATGTCTTATGTTCAAATCTAATGTCTTTAATTTTCCTTATGATTCCGACATTATCATATAACTAGGTTCAATTTGATCCTCACCATACCAGATTCATACGTACATCTCTTTCTTCGAAATCGCCCTTCCAGCGAAGCCATCATATCAGAACACTGAAGTACTCATGCGTGGACTACCTCATAGTTCTTGTCTTTTCCGAAGAAATCCCCGAAGTACCACTCGTACAGTACGTCAAGTTCAAACCAAAGATTCATACGGTTGATTTGTCTCTGAAGAACGTATACATAGGGGCGATATATAATCAAGGTTCTACAAGTTTAGAATTAATGATTCCGCTTTAACTTCTTTTTCCTCAATAGTATGTGAGCTTAAGGAAGAATCAGTTATTCGACTATCTTTTCAATCTTAATTATATATCAATCGTATACACGAGATTCTGATCATTGAACCAATTATGGATTCTAAAATGAACTTCAGGACAAAGAACTGTCCAAGACTACGAGTAATCGCATCCTCATGTGAGCAAACTTAGAACCCAGTAAGACTTCTGTAAACAGATTGCCCTTCAGTCTAAACACCTACGGAGACGCAAGAACAGTCCGGACAACTTAGCAAACTACGCAGAAATAGAATTGGAAGACTAGGCTTCTCACCCTAGAGAGCTCCAGTCTTATTCTTCCAGAGATCGACGGATTGCATCATATGTGCCTCGAGTATCGAGGGCTCCGTCCAGATTTTTCCATTAGAAATCATTGTCTCTACCTCGCATAGATGAATTGGTTGAGCAAACACAAGGAAAGAACGAGTTTTAGAAATGGACCTGTGATCTGAATATCACCAGCTTGAGTGTTAGGGAAGGATGTCCCAAAGACTACCTTCTGAACTCGATGCGGACACTTCGAGTCCGTAGTGATACCCCTCGGATAGGACCAATACGCCTAAAGCATTCATGAGTTTAATGAATAGAGTCCGTCTTTCTTACTTGCATCAGTTCGTCATTCTCCATGTAACGGCTTACTTATCTGCCCTTGTAGTAAGAAGGAACCCGTGGAAACATTACCCTCGGAGACACTTTTTGCAACGTTCTCTCAACACGAGTTTTGGAATTGAAGAGTCAAAATTTCCTAAGACACACTATTAGTGATATGGAATTTCATGAGTGCTCTGTCAATTTATCAAAACCGTTGAGAATTTGTCGACACCAGAGACGCCGACAGGAATTCGCCAAATTCTAGGTCTTACAGACCTATTGTCATAGTTTATTCAGAACTCTTCGCAAATTATAGAAACCCTTTCGACTTAGACCCAGCAAAGGGTGGCCCTTGACTGGGAAGTTTAGCAAGAGAAATAACCTTTGGAATTCCAAGTGAGGGACCAAATTCTTTAGGAAGTCTCACTCTGGGAATGGCTTAACACGCTTCGTAAAGCATGGAAAGATAAATCCAATATAGTTAGGACCTCCGAGATTCTTACCAGAATCGGTCCTGTATCTCACAGACTAGACCTACTCCTATGATGTACATGCAACCCTAGATGCTTTGGATCTATGTTTTCTCTATTATGCATGTATACAATCAATATTTTAAAGCATCATCCTAAATAGCATACAATGGAGTATAGCAACATGAAACACAAGTTAGATGACATACCTTTTAGTGTAGTTGGAACCTTGGACATTTAAGAACCTAGTGCCCCAAGTGTTGCACCTCAAATGGAATCACACAACACCACCAACAATGTAGGAACTTTAGAAGAAGTCACTTGCACTCATAAAATCGGCTTGCCCTCTTGTGTTTCCACTAGTGCCAATTTCATGAGCTAGAGGGGTTCTTATATAGTGCAGCTTGATTAGGGTTACACCATGCAAACCCTAATGTGCATGACTTTCCATATTCTTTATGATCCATGGGTTTAAACCTCCATGGATCATCCATGGGTCACCACATGGGTTTAGCCCAACATAATGAACTATGGATCACAAGCCCACATGATAAGAATGATGATTTACATAATCAATCCCCATATATTTAATTAGTCTAGATCACAAAATTAATTCCAAACTAATTCTTGATCAATACTAATTAAATAATATGATTTCATATTAATATATTAGAACTTATTATATATTAATAAATCATAAATAACCTCTTCTCAATTAGCCATCCTTCAGATTGTTCCGATGCCATGCAACCCAAATGGACCATGCTACTCTCGGGTCAAGTACATACCAACAATAGTTATGGGCTTAGACACCCAATCCAATAGTCTCCCACTTGGATAAGTCTAATAACTATTATTGCAACCATGACTCCAACCCAACTAGCAATTGTAGCTCTTAAAAGCCATTGTCGAACTTTGACCTAGTCAATGACGCGTCCATTAGATAAGGGATCATATATTCCTCCAATCTAGATATCATATGGACTGATACATGGATTATAATCATTCTCTTTGTCCATCTTTTGTTTCTCGATTCCCGATTTATGACGCCCGACTAATTAAACAAATGTAATCAGTCCTGGCTTGGTGTCACACCCCAAAACCAAAAACGGCGGAAACGTTCTGGGGCGGAGGACGTCATGTATAGTATCACAACACAGTAAATGTAATAAGCAAACAACATCATCCATTGCATTAAATATATAATTTTAATACAAGTGTGTTCTGTACAGTTATAGACACCAAAATAATGTGAATCAAAATAATAAGATGAGTCTTGAATACGCTCCATCTTCTCAAAAGCTGGCATCGGTACCTGTCTACTGATGACCTGAGAATACAAGTTATTTTGAAAGAGTTTATCAGCATTAAGCTGGTGAGTTCATAAGTATTTTAGTGTCAATGTTTGTTGTCAAAAACGTTTGAACCTGTCTCAATGTATAACTCTGTAAAAACGTAAGTAAATGTTTGAAAGTGTTTGTAAAAGTCTAAATCTCTCAGAAAATCCTATATTTTCTGTAAAAGTAACCTTCTACCAAGGCTTAACTGTCTTGTATACTCGTTTGTTTTAAAAGTGTGTAATTACCTAAGTATAACTATCATTTAATAAAATATAGTTTGTATATTAATGCTTAAGTAAGATTATCACTATAATATGTAATGGGTAAATCATTGTAGTATTGTAGTTTTGTATAATAAGAACTAATGTTGTACTAACTACCTTAAACCGGATTTATATTAAGGTATAATGTGATAAATTGCACCATGCTATCGACTGGTAACAACGACATAATGAATGGTTGTAATAATGAAATGACGTTTGGCACCCGCAGACCTGCAAGTCCGGCTGTAGCTAGCAGCAAGGTGTAGGATAGTCAATCCAGTATAGATCTATACGCAAACTCACGCTCTCCCTCCAAGAGAATTCTGGCTACAACTCGGGCCATGACATTTAAGGCATGCTCCGACACAGTGGATCACAAATGTTAACGTATTCATGTATATGTAATGTTTCTCATTCTAGTATAGTTGTATATGTTCATGTTTCTAGTATAGCTGTATATGCTCATGTTTCTAGTATAGCTGTATATGTACTTGTTTCTAGTATAGCTGTATATGTACTTGTTTCTAGTATAGCTGTATATGTTCATGTTTCTAGTATAGCTGTATATGTACTTGTTTCTAGTATAGCTGTATATGTTCTTGTTTCTAGTATAGCTGTATATGTTCCTGTGTTACCCCGATGGTAACTAACTATTGATGTACTGATAAGTATGAATATGGAAGTACTTTTATGTCTATATATGTATATATGATATATATAAGTAATATTGAAACGACCTTCGGATGGTCACCCGAAATCCCACCAGACCACATCTCAAGGCGCGAAAAGGAAATAGGGCGGATGGCCTTCCTAAGTCCTTTAAACATTATTTATACATCTATACATATATGGGCATGCAATTGAATATATAAAAGCATAAATAAGTTTTCATAAGACATTTGAAGCATAAATATAATTTCAAGAGAAGATCGACTTGATGTCAATCTATAAAACAATTTGAAGGCATAAGTTGATAAAACAGTTTAAGTATAAGAAATATTTTTTTGAATCACAGTTTGTAAATAAGTTTGGATAGTAAAAGAGTTTGTAAAACATTTCAAAGTAAAGCAGTTTGATAAACAGTTTGAACAGTGGTAAGAATCATTGGTTTCCTAATTATTAATCACATGTGATTAAATGCAATCACATGTGATTGAAGCAATAACTATAAGTATTTGACTTGTATTCCCCCCCCCCCCCCCATAAAGTATTTAGAACATTTAAAATCATTTCAAAGGTTGATTAAAGGGGTATGAACTCACTTGTGGTGAGTTGTACGAATTCGAGTGTCGGATACCGTGCTAGGTGGCAAACGGAGACTTGTTTACACGCACGAGCCTAGTTATCATATAATAAGCATATATATAACTAATTAGCCAAATAATAACTTTACAAATAAGTTAAGACACTTAGGAACATGTAAACACTTTTCATAAGTGTTAAATGTCCTAATGGTTGCATCTAAGTTGCTACGGGACAAGGCAAAAGGGTTTGAAGCATCAAATGGCTTGTATAAGAGTTCACCACCCAACAAACCCCACCCTTTGGAGTTTACGGCCGTAAACCCATGGGTTTATGTCCGTGAACTCCTCACTTGGTGGTTTTCGGTGTTTTAAGGTGTTATCTTGATTCTAGAATTAGCCTAGCTTTGTTGGAATAACCCTTGAAGTAGTTTAAGGCCCTAGAAGGATCCATAGGGGAGTTTACGTCCTATGGTCCATATCCCCTAGAGTTTACGGCCGTAAACTCCTATGGGGTGTTGGATTTTAATTCATTTAAGGCACTTGCACATCTATGATAGCTTCCATGTATTTATCTAAGGCTAAAGGGGACAAGAGGCACACATTTGTGCCTTCACTTGGAGTTTACGGCCCAAGTGATGTTCCTTGGCCGTAAACTCCCTTTTAGGGATGGTTTTGATGTATTTAAATCCCCATTCAAGTTCTATGCTTTTAAGGGTAATAGTCTTAAGGCCTTAGGGGTGTTTGTAGTGCATTTTACCCTTGGAAAAAGGGGTTTACGGCCCAAGAGATGTCCTTGGCCGTAAACTCCTATAAACCTATGATTTTGAAGTGTTTTGATGTCTAAAATAGTCACAAGCATTTGAGGGTTAAAGTCCTTAAGCTTTAGGGGTGGTTTAGGGCACTAAAAGCCCTTGAAAAGGGGTTTACGGCCCAAGAAAAGTCCTTGGCCGTAAACTCCTATTATTTGTGTTTCCTGAATGATTTCTAGGCTCTAAAGATTATACACTAAGTCCTTAACAAGTTGTCTATCAAGGAAATGGGACTAGGTAGCCTTAAAGCTCCATTTTGGAGTTTACTCCCCAAGAACGTTCTTGGGCGGTAAACTCCCGGATCTTGCTATTTAGACATGTAATTGATGTTATAAAGCAGTTAACAAGTAATGAAACACATCTAGGAAAGTAGACTCACAATCTGGGATGAAAACCCGAAGATCCGTCAGAGAGCAAATGGCTTTTCTCTATTTGGAATTGTGAATAATGAATTAATTTAATTCAGAAAACTATTTATAGTCCTGGAATATTTTGGCAGAAAATATTTTTATTCTGGAAATAGGACTGTAACATTTTGAAACTTGGAATGCTCAAATTTCACAAGTCTAGGAGCGTCCACTCTCCTGATATCTCCTTAAACATAAACCCTAATGTACACAAACTTGTTCGGAAACGTATGAAAATCAATGAAACTGGACTAGCTTCTATTGAATAGATAATGTTCGTACAAATGGAAATTTCGGGTTGTCACACTTGGCCAAGCACTTAGGGGTGTCATCACTAAATCATCGAGGGGCCCATGGATATCGATTTTATCCATATAGGGTAAAAGGTACGAAGAAACTTTGACCCAAATGCTAGCTAGTACGTAGTCATCAAATACAATAATATGTTTTATAACAACCAAGTTACTGGTGCGTTTACATATATCAATGTGCAACCGACTCGCAACTACAACTCACATGTCTCCATTTCAAGAATATAAGATAGTATCCTCTCACAATCACTCGTGATAAAATCCATGAAGTAATGCAGATGAGCGTGGGTTGGATCCAATACTCGAATCTTACTCCTTGAGTACTCATGAACACTGCAACCACTTTGTCCTAGACAAACTACAGACCCATTCATAACAGTCTTGTCTCAATACCTACTTCCAAAGTATGATCGACTGTTGATGGTTTGAATAACCTAGTTATTCGGGAAGTCAAAACATGTAAAATGAAACACAAGAATAATACTAATCCTATATGGCCCAAAAAAAATTCAGTCATATTGATTACTTATTATTCATTGTATAATGTTTTGAATAATCAACTTAATACTTGAATCAAAACAATAGTCATGCCATGCTCCAAGCATGCACACTATGTTTGTCTATGATCCTTACTTTGTGAAATAGACCAATTGAAAAACATTTCAATGATGCTCATTTCACAATTCCAAATCCTTATTGGAAGTGTAAGAATTCCAAATTCTTGTCACTGCTAGAATGTGATGGATTCTAAACTATCATGCAATGACTCTTTTGTAATGTCTAGGTACCAAAAGTCACAGAGACTTGACCAATGATATTACAAAATATTCCTTTGGGGATTGTTATAGGACAATTCCATGGAAATGAAGTCTCAAATTCAAAGTACATTCCTTGGAACATCCTTCTTGCATAAAAGTTTCTAAATTTCTCATCTATTCTTCAACTCCCAATATAGAAAACATTCCATATTTTCCATAAGACAACTCATTATTAATAGACTCTTATCTATTCATAATAATGTCAATATGGTCCATCCATTACTATACTTCCAACCGTCCTTAAGCAACCAATCCTTGGCGAACCTTAGATTGTCCTTAACAGTTGCTCAACCACTTCAGTCATAACTAGTTCTAGTCCTTTTTCCCTCTTAATTCCTTTGGCATTTGGAAAAAATTTAGAACACGAGAATATTATAGCATATGCAATCGATCCTATACCCGAAGCATATGGGACACGATTCATAATGTCTAACATAAAGACATGATACTTGATCAGTCTTTTGCTATAATATTTCTATTTGCCATGTTCTCATAATTTTGATTATGAATAGGGATTTCGTAATCATAATCAAATTTTGAGAATGCAATTAACATTTCGATATATGTAACAGCCACAGTTTGGGTATGTAATTTTATTTTTTGGAATTATTATTTGAGGGAACTCGACGAGTTGGGGCCTCAACTCGTCGAGTAGAGTCTTATCTGTTGGCGGGTTTTTGCGACCGGACTCGACGAGTCGGGTATCTGACTTGCTGATTCGGTGCTGATTAGGAAAACCCTAATCCCCAGGTTTGGGAGCCTATTTAAAGACCTTTATGGCCTTCATTTGCGGCCACCTTGTTCCAAAGAAACCCTAGAGAGTAGAGATAGTGAGTTTGAGGGCAAGAGGGCAAGAGGGGGCTATTTCTTCATCTTTTGTGTGGATTTGCTTGAAGGAAGGAAGGAGCACAAATCTAGAGTGTGAAGGGGACTGGATCTGAGCTAATCATCTAGTGATATCATCTTTGGAGGTATAATCCTTTCCATTTCGTGTTATATTGTTGGATTTCTTGATTTTAGGGTTTTTACCCTCATTTTTATGGAAGATCTAGTGAGTATGAGGACCCCCTTTGGAATTGACATCCGATCTGGGCCATGAGAGGTCCCTTAGAGTTATTATCTTACAGCTTTTTGCAAGCAAATAAGGAATTGGAGACTAGGTTACCATTTCTAGTGTTATTTCTCCATTTGAGGCTTGATACGGGTTGTATGCACGTAAAGGTTGCACCTTTACGTGACTTTTGAGTGTTTAAGGGTTAGATCCATGATTTGGTTAAGCAGATCTGACCTCAGGAGGTTATTTGAGCAAGTCCATGGAGAAAACTCGCCGAGTGCATATGTAGACTCGACGAGTTGGACCGGGTTGCCCCGGGGTCTGACTCCAGTGGTGACTCGGTGAGTTGAGGGGTGACTCAGTGAGTCGAGTGAATCTTAGAAAGGGAAGAGTATGTGGGAATGATGGGACTCGCCGAGTCGTCGTATGCACTCGGCGAGTCTGGTCGAAATGGACAGGTGACTTTTGGTTAACTTTTAGGGTTTGTCAACAAATGGGCCTTCGGGTCTGAGGAGGGGTAGAATGGTCTTTTACCCTTCTAGGGATTTGCATCAGAGAATATCCAATTTGTGAAGAGACATTTATTTAGTGTAATTTATTATTGTGTCTAGGAGGAGGCTAGGGCAGTATTCTGATATCGAGATTTTACCGAGTTACCCGAGGTGAGTCTTCTCACTATACTTTACCTAGAGTGGTAATTAGAGTTATGTGACAGAGTATGTTGTATGCTTTTGCATGATATGATTTCTTTGTGATTTATGATATGTATGTTACAGAGTTTACAGAGTTAGGACCAGAAGGTCCACAGAGTTAGGGCCATAGGGCCTACAGAGATAGGGGACTACAGGGTCCCACTGAGACACATTGACCAGAGGGTCAAACAGAGTTATAGCCTCGAGTGGCTAATATGTGGTGTGTATGGTATTTTGGGGAACTCACTAAGCATTTATGCTTATAGTGTTGTGTTATGTGTTTCAGATACCAGTGAGGATTACGGGAAGGCGCCAGCTTGATCAGTACACACAGGACGAGCCTTTTTATATTATGATATTGGGATGTGATGTTATGATTTAACTATGTGATACAGTGATGTTTTATAACAATGATGAATGAAAAGGTGTTTTAAAAAATGTGAAAATTTATTTGAAAATTTGGGTGTTACAAGTTGGTATCAAAGCCTTGGTTTGAGGGATTCGGGTGCACCTTCGGGCGTATCTGAACTCAAACTGAGGATTTGAGGGGTTTTCAAAATAAAAGTTACGAAAATTTTCTCAAGATTAAAAAGTTTTTGAAAGAGCATAGCAGAGCAGTATGTACGATCAGCCAGCGCCGAAATGGTGATTTCCCAAAATACCCGTACTTTATGATTTATGAGATATGTTATGATATGATATGCCTACTAGAGTAGGCTAGGTATTCTTATTAGGACTAGAGTGGCCTAATTTATGATGCCTTAGCCTATGGATTTTGCTGCTAGGAGATGCTTGAGAGCGAATAGATAGCAGCGAGGAGCTTATGAGAGATTTACTTCAGAGTAGACTATGTATAGAGAGAGAGAGTAGAGTACTAGGGATTTGGTATCCTAGGAGGAGGACTTAAGGTGAATATTGATGCGGTGTGGGCGGTACTATTGGGCCCGTACTACCAAAGGCACCGAATCAGTGTGCAGCCCAAGTAAGAATCCTTAGGGTACCAGGGATCAAGTAGGATTAGGATATCGAGTGTATGTATACTCGAGCGAGTCTCTGATATCTTGTGTTGTATTTCAGAGAGACATCATGGTGGGGACACGCCACGGGCCAGGGACTAGTGATGGGGGTGTGAGCGATGAGGAGCTCCGCCAGATGATTCATGATGAGGTGGCTGTTGCCATCCGCGCTGAGATTCTAGAGATGTTCGGGTCTATCAAGACCACCCGGATCGAGACTTTTGATGAGCGTTATGCTACTCTTACTGATGTTGTTGTTGTTGCAGCCACTGCGGCCGTTGCTGTTGCCAAGCCAAAGGGGGGTGACGCGTTGCTGTACCGGAAGTTCAGCAACACGAAGCCACCAGAGTTTGATGGGACTCAAGATCCGATAGCTGCGATGAGGTGGATCTATGACATTAAGGGGTGCTTCTACACATGTTCATGTCCGGAACATCTGAGGGTTCGGTTTGCACTGAACCAGCTTCGCTTGGGGGCGAAGGATTGGTGGAAGTTTGTGACAGTGCACTATTCTTCTGCAGAGCTTGATGCGGTGACCTGGGAGAGGTTCACCGCTATATTTCGTGATGAGTACTTTCCCCCGTTAGAAAGGGAGCGTTTGGCCTAGGACTTCTTGACCCTCAAGCAGGGTACAGAGTCTGTTACTGTGATCATCAGGATGTTTCATGAGAGGGCGATGTTCTGCCCTGAGCACGCGTCTTCTGAGTAGGCACGTATGAGCCGGTATTTGAGCATTTTGAGGAGAGACATCCGCGAGTGCGTGGAGAACTCGACGTACCGGACATTTGCCGAGCTTCAGGAAAATGCTCGAAAGAGGGAGATTGAGCTAGAGACTCAGGCCAGGGAGGAGGCGGAGTCTCAAGGGAGGGATCGGCGACCGGCACAGTCCCAACTGGCTGCCAAGCGGGCTAAGCCCGCCGATTTGAGATCTGGGAACCAAAAGGGCCGCACTTGTGGCAAGTGCTGAAAGATTCGTGAGGGGGTGTTTAGAGAAGGGTCTTGCTACAAGTGTAGCAAGGAGGGGCATATGGCCAAGGATTGCCCCAAGGGGTTTGCAGTTTGTTTTCACTGCAACAAGACTGTACACCGGAAGGCCGAGTGTCCGCAATTATGAGGGTCAGTTCAAGGAGCTTCTCAGGGTTCTATCCTTGCTGCTGTTCTAGCTTCAGAGAGTCAGCCGATGAAGGTTAAGGCGCCGAAGGCTCGCGGGAGATCCTTCCAGTTGACAGTAGAGGAGGTCCACGCAGCACCCGATGTTGTGGCTGGTATGTATTCTTTCATATGTTTATTCTAAGTTTGTGGTGTTATGCTTATATTGTGATATGCGTAGGTACATTTCTTGTATGTCCTGTGCATGCTTTGGTGTTATTTGACTCGGGTGCGATTCGGTATTTTGTATCGGTAGCCTTTAGTCAACACATCAGTATTCGTCGTGAGGCATTGAGTCGACCTTTTGCGAGTTTCCATAGCTGACGAGAGAGCAGTTTATGCCACTGATGTAATTCGAGGATGTGTGCTCGAGATATTCGGCGTTGAGTTTTCTATTGATTTAGTCCCAATTGCTATGGGAGATGTCTATGTCATTGTGGGCATGGACTGGTTGAGCAGATTTGGACCGGTTATCGACTGCGAGCGACAGCTGGTGACCATACGAGGCCCTAGTAGGGGAGTTCTTACAGTTTATGGTGAGGGTACCCGTTCTGGGTCGGCATTTTGTTCAGCCGTGAGAGCAAGGCAGAGTTTACAGCAAGGCTGTAGTGGGTTTGTGGCTTATGTGGTAGATACAAGGGTAGGTGCAAAAAGACCCAGATCGGTTGATGAGGTCCCGGTAGTATGTGAGTTCCCGGATGTTTTCCCCAAGGAGTTGTCGGGTGTGCCTCCCGAGAGGCAGGTGGAGTTCCGTATCGATTTGATTCTGGGGGCAGCGCCTATTGCCAAGGCGCCCTATCGCCTTGCACCTCCAGAGATGCAGGAGTTATCCTCGCAGCTTCAGGAGCTGCTGGGGAAGGGGTTTATCCGGCTGAGTAGCTCGCCGTGGGGAGCGTCGATCCTTTTTTTCAAGAAAAATGATGGTTCACACCGGATGTGCATTGATTACCGGGAGTTGAACAAGCTGACGGACAAGAACCATTACCCCTTACCGAGGATCGACAATTTGTTCGATCAGTTGCAGGGAGCATCTTGGTTTTCCAAGATTGATTTGAGGTCTGGATATCATCAGATGAGGGTGCGTGTTGAGGATATTTAGAAGACATCGTTCAGGACTCGTTACGGGTATTACGAGTTCGTGGTGATGCCTTTCGGGCTCACCAATGCACTGGTGGCGTTCATGGACCTCATGAACAGGGTGTACAGGCCGATGTTGGATCATTCGGTGATCATGTTCATTGATGATATATTGGTGTATTCGAGGTCCAGAGAGCAGCATGAGGAGCATTTGAGGGAGATCCTCGAAGTTCTGAGATCGGAGAGGCTTTACGCCAAATTCTCCAAGTGTGATTTCTAGTTACGGGAGGTCCAGTTTCTTAGGAAGCTCGTCAACCAGAATGGGATATTGGTCGATCCGGCCAAGATTGAGGCGGTTATGAGTTAGGAGGTGACGAGATCCCCTTTGGAGATCAGGAGTTTCCTGGGGTTGGCCAGATATTATCGGAGATTCATTCAGGATTTCTCTAGGATTGCGGTTCCTCTCACCAGGCTGACCCGGAAGGGCGTGGCTTTCAGTTGGGGCCCGGAGCAGTAGGCCTCATTCGAGACACTTCGCCAGAGATTGTGTGAAGCCCCAGTGTTGGCCCTTCTAAAGGGAATGGAGGACTTTGTGGTATATTGTGACGCGTCGATATCGGGACTGGGTGTGGTGCTAATGCAGAGAGGGCATGTGATAGCATACGCATCGAGGCAGCTAAAACCTCATGAGAGGAGGTATCCTATGCATGATCTGGAGTTAGGGGTTGTGGTGTTCGCCCTCAAGATCTGGCGTCACTATTTGTATAGGGTTCGGTGTACCATATACACGGACCACAAGAGCTTGAAGTATTTGATGGATTAGACCAACCTGAACATGCGTCAGAGGAGATGGTTGGACGTGGTAAAGGATTATGAGTGTGAGATCCTATACCACCCGGGAAAAGCTAACATGGTAGCCGATGCCTTAAGTCGCAGGGTAGAGAGTGCCCCTTTGCGAGATGTTTGTATGAGGCTGACAGTGATGACTCCGTTTTTGGATGCCATTCGAGAGGCCCAGGTGGAGGCCATGAGATCGGAGAACCGCAAGCGAGAGCGGGTGATTGGGCAGATGTCAAAGTTCATTGTCGATAGTCGGGGGCTTATGACCTTCCAGGGACGTATTTGGGTGCCATTTGAGGGTGGGACACATGCTATTTTGACAGAGGAGGCGCACAGGTCGAGGTTTTCGATCCATCCCGGGGCCACTAAGATGTATTTGGACCTGAAAAGAGATTATTGGTGGCCCTGTATGAAGAGGGATGTGGCTTGGTTTGTAGAGAGGTGCTTGACCTGTCGCACGGTTTAGACTGAGCACAAGTGTCTGCATGGCAAGTTGCAGCCGCTTAAGGTTCCCCAGTGGAAGTGGGAATAGATTTCCATGGATTTTATCACCAAATTGCCAAGGACTGCGAGAGGCGTCGATGCAATTTGGGTGATCGTTGACCGGATGACGAAGAGCGCTCATTTTCATGCTATCAGTGAGAGAGGTGGTGTCTCGGCATGGGGTGCCGATCTCGATTGTGTCCGATCGAGATGTGCGTTCCACTTCCAGGTTTTGGAAGAGGTTTCATGAGGAGTTGGGTACAAGATTGCATTTCAGCACTGCTTACCACCCTCAGACCGACGGTCAGAGTGAGCGGACTATTCAAACGCTCGAGGACATTTGTTGGGGAGAGGTAGGTCAACGAGTGATGGGTAGTACGGAGATAGTGCTCCAGACTACTGAACAGATTCAGCAAGTCAGACAGAGGTTTCTGCTGGCTCAGAGTCGTCAGAAGAGTTACGCGGATAAGCGTCGCCCAAAGCCTGAGTTCCAAGTTGGTGATTTTGTTCTCCTTAAGGTATCACCTTAGAAAGGTGTGATTCAGTTCAGGAAGAGAGGCAAGTTGGGGCATCGGTATCTTGGTCCATTCAATGTAATCACGAGGGTAGGCAGAGTAGCGTATCGTTTGGAGTTACATGTGGAGTTGGGTCAGATTCATGATACCTTCCACGTGTCTTAGTTGAGGAAGTGTATTGCCGACAAATTGGCAGTAGTACCATTGGAGGATATTTAGGTGGATGCGAGCCTGAATTATGTTGAAAGGCCAATAGCGATAAGGGATCTATGGATCAAGGTTTTGAGAAACAAGGAGGTGTCCTTGGTGCAGGTTCAGTGGCAGCATCAGAAAGGGTCCGAGCTGACATGGGAACCGGATATCAAGATGCGTCAGCAGTACCCAGAGTTATTTGAAGAGCGAGACTTCGAGGGCGAAGTCTGATTCTAGCAGGGCAGAATCGTAACAACCGGATTTTGGGTATATAATTTTATTTTTTGGAATTATTATTTGAGGGAACTCGACGAGTTGGGGCCTCAACTCGTCGAGTAGAGTCTTATCTGTTGGCGGGTTTTTGCGACCGGACTCGACGAGTCGGGTATCTGACTCGCCGAGTCGGTGCTGATTAGGAAAACTCTAATCCCCAGGTTTGGGAGCCTATTTAAAGACCATTATGGCCTTCATTTGCGGCAACCTTGTTCTAGAGAAACCCTAGAGAGCAGAGATAGTGAGTTTGAGGGCAAGAGGGGGCTATTTCTTCATCTTTTGTGTGGATTTGCTTGAAGGAAGGAAGGAGCACAAATCTAGAGTGTGAAGGGGACTGGATCTGAGCTAATCATCTAGTGATATCATCTTTGGAGGTATAATCCTTTCCATTTCGTGTTATATTGTTGGATTTCTTGATTTTAGGGTTTTTACCCTCATTTTTATGGAAGATCTAGTGAGTATGAGGACCCCCTTTGGAATTGACATCGGATCTGGACCATGAGAGGTCCCTAGAGTTATTATTTCCAGCTTTTTGCAAGCAAATAAGGAATTGGAGACTAGGTTACCATTTCTAGTGTTATTTCTCCATTTGAGGCTTGATACGGGTTGTATGCACGTAAAGGTTGCACCTTTACGTGACTTTTGAGTGTTTAAGGGTTAGATCCATGATTTGGTTAAGCAGATCTGACCTCAGGAGGTTATTTGAGCAAGTCCATGGAGGAAACTCGCCGAGTGCATATGTAGACTCGATGAGTCGGACCGGGTTGCCCCGAGGTCTGACTCCAGTGGTGACTCAACAAGTTGAGGAGTGACTCAGTGAGTCTAGTGAGGCTTATAAAGGGAAGAGTCTGTGGGAACGATGGAACTCGCCGAGTCGTCGTATGCACTCGGCGAGTCTGGTCGAAATAGATAGTTGACTTTTGGTTGACTTTTAGGGTTTGTCAACAAATGGGCCTTCGGGTCTGAGGAGGGGTAGAATGGTCTTTTACCCTTCTAGGGATTTGCATCAGAGAATATCCAATATGTGAAGAGACATTTATTTAGTGTAATTTATTATTGTGTCTAGGAGGAGGCTAGGGCAGTATTCTGATATCGAGATTTTACCGAGTTACCCGAGGTGAGTCTTCTCACTATACTTTACCTAGAGTGGTAATTAGAGTTATGTGACAGAGTATGTTGTATGCTTTTGCATGATATGATTTCTATGTGATTTATGTTATGTATGTTACAGAGTTTACAGAGTTAGGACCGGAAGGTCCACAGAGTTACGCCAGAGGGCCCACAGAGATATGGGACTGCAGGGTCCCACTAAGACACATTGACCAGAGGCTCAAATAGAGTTATAGCCTCGAGTGGCTAATATGTGTTGTGTGTGGTATTTTAGGGAACTCACTAAGCATTTATGCTTACAGTGTTGTGTTATGTGTTTCAGCTACTAGTGAGGATCACGGGAAGGCGCCAGCTTGATCGGTATACACATGAGGAGTCTTTTTATATTATGATCTTGGGATGTGATGTTATGATTTGACTATGTGATACAGTGATGTTTTATAACAATGATGAATAAAAAGGTGTTTTAAAAAATGTGAAAATTTATATGAAAATTTGGGTGTTACAATATATAGAATTTCCTTATGTTGAACCATTCCATCATAACATTCATATATATTTTTTACTAAACGTGATTAAAATCTCAATCTAAGCTTTTAGAATTGAAATAAAGTATAATTTCCTCTCCCTTAATTATAGAAAAACAACTTTTCAAACTCTACAACTTGCAAATTGAAACTTTTGTTTTCTATAATTACATCGCTAACTTGCAACATTTACCATAATTGTTTATGCTCCCACTAGCGTAATAATTATTATTTTACTAGCATAACACTTATGCTCCCACTAGCTTTGACATGTACTCAGTATTCAGTTGGACTTCTAAAAATCAATACTTCATTATCTTTCATTACCAAAGTTTAGATTTCTGATACGAGATGCTTTTATAAGACTTTATCTAGGCTTCTCAAACTCATATACCTTTCCTTAAATAGCTCACATGTGTGTCTAAACAATTTAAGAACTTATAGCAATAAGTATCAAATGTTTAGACCTTTTTCCATTTATCACAATTCGAATTTTGAAAAGGGATGTCGTAATCATAATCGAATTTGAGAATGTAAATATCACAATTGCTATCTCCTTAAAATCTACTTAGTGAAACCGTTTCCTCACCATCATTTCCATGAATCAGAGAGAAACCTTATGACACTTAGATTTTATGGTGTATGTGTTCCTATCCATGTGAATTTTTCAAACCATAATCAAAAGACAAGGTTAGTGACAAATCCAAACTTATATGGACTGAACTTGTTCAATCTTAATTTCTTGCCACCTGGTAGAACAAGGGCCTACCATGTCTTCCAAGTTATTATGCAAACAATTGAGAACACATAGAACTCATATGCATAGCCAACTTTAACTGGAATGGTCACAAAAATAAGAATATGTCAAAATGATAGGTGTCACAACTAGGAATTTTGATGCTTTGTAAACATTGAACAATGATAACATGGTGATTAAAACTTGAAAGCATGTATGATGCTTATTCAATGACAACAAAATTTCATCAAACACTCTATACAAACACTTCAAATAGTCAACAAAGAATTGGAAACCCTAGAAATCCTGGTTTAGGTCCATTATGGACTAGGATTTCCTTATTGGGCCTAATGGGCCAATAAGCTTCCAATTTGACAATTTTGGGCTTAGAACTCTTAAATGGGTCCACATTCATGAAACTTAAAATTTTGGGCCATAATGGATCTAAAATGGACTAGTTTATCTCTAATGGGCCTTATTGGGCTATAACAAATCTAACTTGCCCAAATGGGCCATGAAACTCATACTGTAATTTATTTTGGGCTGTGAACCATCTCCAAATACCTATTGGGCCGAAAAATCATCAAAATGGACCATAATATGGACTTAAGCACAAAAAGGCCCAAATTCTTTTCTTTCTTCTCCCTCTCTTGGCCCAACTACAAAACAAGACAGAAAAGAGTTGACTTAATGGTGCCACCTCACAATTATACATGGGGTATCCATGCACTCTTCTCATGTTCCCATGCATGTCAACTCAGCTCACTCTCTCCTCTATCCCCTCCTCTTATTTCGGCCGAGACACACACACCCCCCATCACCATTGCAAAGTTTCTTCAAACTCTCTCTCTAGAACTCCTTCACCTTTCCTCCAAAATTTCGAGAATCACAAGGGCTACAAGAAGATCTTTTCCAAATATCACTAATCCTTGGTAAGTTGTTGTTTGATCCATACTTTAACTTCTTGATTACCTCAAAAATATCCCTTATCTCATGCAAAATTCGTGATCTTGCTTCTTAGAACACATCTAAGCCAAAGATCTTCCAAGAAGCTTGCTAGGCTGAAAGATCTCACCATTTTCTTTTATTTCTTCTTCAAAACTGAGATCCACAAGAAAAGGTGACTTCATACCCCTCTATTTTCGGTTTTTACAAGATTTATGGGGGAGAATACAAGTAAAATGTGTAGATCTATGTGTTTTTGTATGATATGTGTGATTTCTTGAATTTATTAGATAAATATGTGTGAAAAATCATGATCTAGAAGAGATCCTTAACCATGATTAGGAAATATATGTTCTAAGACATCTTAAAACATGTTATTATCAAGACCAAAGTATTATACAAGTTCAAAATAAGCAAAACAAAACACAAATCCAAATTATGAACCATTTTTGACAAATAAGCAAAAGATGGGAAATAAATGTCATTTACGGTTTTTTAAGGGTCAAAAAGGTCAAATCAGTTAAAATATGAGTTATGTTGATTTTTAAAGGACTAAAAGTGTAAATTTTAGCCTAATGGGCTAAACTTTGGGCTTATCGGCCTTTAGGCCCAAAATTGCAAAAAAGGTGTTTTTTAAGGGTTAAAATGGTAAAATTCTCAAAACAAGGGGAAAAAGAGTAAAAAAAACTAATTCAGGGGTTAAAATGATATTTTTTATCCAAACAAGGATAAAAAATGTAAAGTTTTTGGATTTTGGGCCAAAATTGTAAAAGTTGCAAAAAGTTTGGGCTTTAGCTGAAAAACACTTTTCTGGAGGGGCTAAAACTGCCAAAGAGTAAATTTTGAGCTAAAAACATCACTTGAACAAGTCTATGGGTTAAAAGTGTCAAGAAAATGGTTTAAGGGCTTAAAATGTCTTTTTTTATAAAGGACTAAAATTGTCATTTTTATTAAAGAAGGGCTGAAAGGGTTCAAACCAATATTTTTAGTCAATTATTTTCTTTTTAAGATATTGAGTCAAAAACATCAAATTGCAACTTACGAATATAGAAACACGAATATACATATAATTCTAAATATCGTTATAAACAACCGACCGGCCTCGTGCCGTTACGAATCTAAAAATCAATCTTTCCGACAATTATACAATACCTAAAACAAATAAATATTCAAATCTTTGGGCTTGAAAGTTCCAATCATGCTTGTTGGGCCTTTATGACCCATTAACATGACTTTTGGGCGCAAAGGATAATAATAAATGTTATTGGGCCTTCTATGACCCAATTTCATATTTAAGGGACCCTCAATGGCTTTCAAGTGCTATTGGGCCTTAGTGGCCCATTAGCATTGCTAGTAAGGTCCAAATAAATCAAATGCGAAATGGACCAACGTGCCCTTTGTATACCCAATAGCCATAAATAATATGTGGGATTAGTAGGACTTTGTAATCCTCTTCTCCATGTTTATTAGGCCTACCTTCAATTCAGTAAACATATACAGATCGTTAATCAATGGTAATCAAGTTCATGTTACATTCAGTGAGTAATAGCGGGCGGCACCTCTATGGGTCGTCTGTAGTCTGCAGTTATAATCAAAGTCTCCTGGAGGGAGAGCGAGAGTTTGTGTATAAACAAATCTAATACTAGCCGAGTAATCAAGGAAAATCATAGCCATTCGTTGTGACAGTATAACACTTTGAAACAATTATAATTCAACACCAATCATTTGTACTTTTCAATAACTATAATGCAAAAAATGTTCATTTATACACGCTTTGAAATCATTCATGCATAAACCTATGGATCTTCACACTTTGGTATAAACAATTGTTTTTTTTAGAAAATATCGGATTTTCTGGGTTTTATATATTACACAAAAAGTTCACATAACAACCATGTTTATGAACTCACCAACATTCCATATGTTGACGTTTTTCAAAATCCCTTGTATTCTCAGGTAACAGGTAAGCTGAGGAGTAATACCAAGTATGTTAGGGTATTATACTTTTGGAAAACTATCAAACAATTTATGTTATGGATATGTAATGTTTAAACAATGTACTTGATGTGAGCAACGCCAGTTGTAATGTATTGATGCATGGTGATGTTTATGTTATGATTCATGTATATTCATTGTGATGATATTCAATTTAAGCCACGCGAGCCCTTGGACGTTTCCGTCGTCTGGTTCAGGGGTGTGACAGGTTGGTATCAGAGCACTGTTTATAGTAAACTGGCATATCTAGCCACACATTTATATGCAAATATAAACCAAAGAAGGACTAAAACAACTCTGAACAAAACAAAACAAATAAAACACAACGATAAAACACCTCTACTTGTACGATATAGGAAAAATAACCTAATACCAAATCAAGTAAGACGATGTTGACATCTCGGTTATGTCGGGACTGTTCATAGTGGTATTAAGGGGTAAATGTAGCTTGATCAATTACATTTCCTCCGAAGTACAACTATCACATACCCCGAGAAAATCATGATGGTCGGTAAACCTAAAAACATACCCCTTTGATTACCAAGAAAAGAACATCAACTCAATTTACATAATAAGTAAAACATCTTAGGAATAATAGTACATTCATACACTCTCACGGACAGTATGGCCGACTTCCATCACTCCGGAGATCCGTATTTCCCTAATCAGGGAAATAACGGATGGTTGGAGGAGGAACCTGAAGAAGACCCCGAGGAGGAGTCTGAGGAGGAAGTCGAGGGCGGACCTGTTGAGCCAGTGGTGGACCTGGAAGAAGAGGAAGTCGAAGAAGACCTCGAGGAGCAACCCAGCGATGACGATGACGGTGATTCAGACGCGGTGTCCGAAGTCATCAACCCCTCTTACCCGAATAGGGTGCCCGCTCACCGGATGGGCCCGACTAGTCCTACACCCCCCTAGGGTATCGAAATTTGGAGGTGGAGCAGGCAACAGGGACAACGACCCCCGTTTGGCATGGCACGCGAGTTTTATGACTTGAGGGAGGGAGGATTGGCTGATCGCGCACTTCCAGTTATGGTGAGACGATTGCGGGATACTGGTGATCTGGCTCAGAGCACCGCTGATTAGATGCACCAAATGCGAACCAGGGTTGAGCAGGAGACACGAGAAGTTCTCCGAGAATTCCATATGAGACATGTAAGGTGGGAGGCCCGACTCCAAGACACAGAGCGACAGGTGGCCCGGCTTTAGGGAGCATCCACTTCTTCATCACCACCCCTGGCACATCCCACCCTGCCTAGGATTAGTCGTACCCATCTTTAGTATTATGCTTATATGCTCTATGCTATGTATTATCGACTCTACATTTAAGTGATTACACTACTCATAGAGCCGTTACGCTGCCGAACTTGCACCACTTATGTATGCTCTTTCGAGCAAATTTTCATGTATCAAAGTACGAATATTATTAGTGAAAAAATATATGTGTTCTATTATGATGTTTTTATCCATTATGTGTTATGTTTTCATGATTGTATGTTAATATGTGAAACTACTTGAGTACATGTTATACACCTAGTCTATAGGACCACAAACTCACAAAATTCTAAGCACTCAACATCTTTCCGCTCCATGACAAAAAGATGCCACAACGACCTACTCGTGGGAACCCTGGGCCAACCCCACCAGAAATTACCTCAGCGACATTTCAAGCATCCGTATTTGCGGCAGTCACAGCGGCACTAGCACATATCAACAATGGGAACAATTGTGGAGCCAATGGACAAGGGGCTGGAAGTTCGAACAATGGAATAAATCAAGGACCTACCAACACATGCTCTTACAAAGACTTCACCAACACCAAGCCATGAACCTTTAATGGCACGGGTGGAATGATAACCCAAAAAAGATGGATAGACAAAGTGGAATAGGTATTTGAGATATGCAAATGCCCTGAGGAGATGAAGGTCAAGTTTGCTGCATGCACGTTCATTGATCAAGCTCTCACCTGGTGGAACGGACATGTGGAAGCCATGACTCTCCCCGTAGACAACTCCATGCCGTGGGCAGAATTAAAAGAAATGCTGATGGCCAAGTATTGCCCGCGAGGTGAAATTCAGAAGATGGAGCAAGAGTTGTGGAGCCTCATTGTCCGAAACTCCGACATTGATGCATACATATCAAGGTTTAGCGAACTGTCACTGTTGTGTCCTGGCATGATTACTTCAGAGGGAAAGAAAATCGAACGATTCATCTGGGGATTAACCTCCTCAATTCAAGGAAATGTGATAGATGCAAATCCTGAAACCTTCGAAAGTGCCAAGAGGTTGGCCAAGAAACTGTATGACCACAACAACAAGAGAAACCAGGGGAAACCGAAGGCAAGAAGGAGAGTGACAACAACAAAGGAAAGAATAACAAGAGAAAGGGGCGACAAGGTTCAGAGTCGTCAAAGAAACAACAAACAGTGACAGTCAATGCTGCAACCAACCAAGTTCCCTCCACACCACATGCTCCAGTCTCAGCTACTCCAAGTGCCCCTTGGCAGTATCCCGGGAATCTCCCAAAGTGCAACAAGTGCAATCTCCATCACCATGGCGAATGCAGGGAGATGCATTGTACCAGTTGCAATCGAAAGGGTCACACGGAAAAATATTGAGGACCTATCCTTCCCAGAACCAGCAGCAAGGAAACAACAACAACAACACCAACAACAGTGGCAACAATGCGGGACCAAGCCACACCTGCTATGGATGTGGAAAGACTGGGCATTTCCGTCGAAACTGCCCCAACAACAACAACCCTGGGAATAGAGGAACAGGAAGAGTGCTGACCATGGGTCAGGGAAAAGCAGTTCATGACCCCGCTATTGTCACCGGTACGTTCCTCCTAAACCACACTCATGCATGCATCCTATTTGATACCAGAGCATAACGAAGCTTTGTGAGTAATAGATTTAAATATTTGTTAAAACAACAACCCCAGAAGCTTAATGAAACCTTTACGATGGAAATGGCTAATGGGAAAACAGAATCCACTAGGTAAATCTACATCGGATTCACCCTAACCTTGAACCAACACCTCTTCCAAATAAACCTGATGCATGTTTCCATAAGGATTTTTGATGTGATTATCGGCATGGATTGGTTAAGCCCCCACCATGCTGAAATTATGTGTCACGAGAAGGCCGTTCGCCTTCACCTTCCAAATCACGAAACCCTAATTATATATAGAGACAAACCTAGCACGAACCTTCGTCTTATTTCATGCATTAAGGCACAGAAGTATCTACGAAAGAAAGATTTGACGTTTCTAGCTCATATAGTGGATAAGTCCAAAGAATAGGTCAATGTTCGAGACATTCCAGTGGCTTGCGATTTCCCAGACGTTTTTCCTGAAGATCCTCTGGGGATACCCCCAGAAAGACTAGTCGAAATCCGAATTGATCTCGTGCCAGGAGCTACACCCATCGCCAAATCGCCCTATAGATTGGCTCATGCAGAGATGCAAGAGTTGTCCAGCCAACTCAGTGAGCTCTTGAACAATGGATTTATCTGACCCAGCTTCTCACCTTGGGGAGCTCCAGTTATCTTTGTTAAGAAGAAAGACGGTTCCTTTAGGATGTGTATTGACTATAGGGAACTAAATAAGCTCACTATCAAAAATCGCTATCCACTTCCGCGAATCGACGATCTATTTGACCAACTCCAACGTGCAAGCTACTTCTCTAAGATAGATCTGTGATCCGGATACCACCAACTCAAAGTCCGGGAAGAGGATATCCCTAAAACCGCTTTCCGAACTCGTTATGGACATTATGAATTTGTCGTAATGCCCTTCGGTCTAAGGAATGCCCCTGCCGCATTCATGGACCTAATGAATCGAATCTACCAACCATTCCTCGACAACTTTGTCATTGTTTTCATTGACGACATTTTAGTTTATTCTTGAAGCAAAGAGGAGCATGTCCAACATCTCCGGCAAATCCTGGAAACCCTGCAAACCGAAAAGCTATATGCAAAACTCTCTAAGTGTGAGTTCTGGCTCCGTAGTGTGAACTTCTTGGGTCATGTCATTAGTCAAGAACGGATACATGTCGATCCTTCTAAGGTCAAAGCCATTGAAGGATGGGCGATCCCAACGACACCCACAGAAATTCGTCAAGTTTTAGGGCTCACAGGCTATTACAGGAGGTTCATCTAGAACTTCTCTAAGACAGCCAAGCCAATTACTATGCTTACACAAAAGGGCGTACCCATTAAATGGAAAAATAAGCAAGAAGATGCATTCCGAACTCTGAAGCAAGCACTCTGCAGCGTACCGGTACTATCGCCACCAGAGGGAACGGAGCACTTCGTAGTTTACTGCGATGTGTCAAATCAGGGTTTAGGTTGCGTACTTATGCAGCGTGGGAAGGTGATAGCTTATGCATCCCGACAGCTAAAGACACATGAGGTGAATTATACCACCCATGACCTCGAACTGGGAGTTATGGTCTTCTCCTTTAAGATTTGGAGGCACTACCTTTATGGTACAAAGTGCACCTTTTTCACTGAACACAAGAGTCTCCAACACATTTTAAATCAAAAAGAGTTGAACATGAGACAACAAAGATGGGTTGAACTGCTAAACGATTATGAGTACGAAATCAAGTATCACCCGGGAAAGACTAACGTGGTAGCTGATGCCTTGAGTAGGAAAGAATACTCAAATTGTCGTGTGAAAACTCTCTCCATAACCATTCAATACCACTTGACCACGCAAATCAAAGCGGCCCAGTTCGATGCTCTAAAAATGGAAAATAAAACAAGAGAAGTGTTATGTGGAATGGAAAAGAATTTCGTAGTTAAGGATGATGGAACCTATTACTTCATGAACCGCATTTAGATCCCTAAGATCAAAGGATTCAGGGAAGTAGTCATGAATGAAGCGCACAAGACACGATACTCCATCCATCCAGGTTCAGATAAAATGTACTTGGATATCAAGCAACATTGTTGGTGGCCCAACATGAAGGCAGAGATTGCCACCTACGTTATCAAATGCCTTACTTGCACTAAAGTAAAGGTTGAATACCAGAAGCCCTCGGGATTACTACAACAACCAGTAATTCCCGAGTGGAAGTGGGAAAGGATTAGTATGGATTTTGTGACCAGATTACCCAAGTCAACAGATTGATTGGATACCATATGGGTAATAGTCGACAGATTGACGAAATCCACCTATTTCCTGCCAATAAAAGAATCCTACAAGATGGAAAGGTTGACCAAGATATACATCAAAGAAGTGGTGAGACTTCATGGAGTGCCAATATCTATCATCTCCGACCGAGATAGTAGATTCACTTCGCGTTTTTGGCAATCACTTCAAAAGACTGTGGGAACACATCTACACATGAGCACTGCTTATCATCCACAAACGGATGGTTAAAGTGAGCGAACCATTCAAACCCTCGAAGACATGCTTCACGCATGTGTGATAGACTTTGGAAAGTCGTGGGATACCAACTTTCCTTTAATCGAATTCTCATACAACAACAGTTATCACTCAAGCATCAAAGTTGCTCCTTTTGAAGCACTATACGGGCGTAAATGTAGATCACCATTGTGTTGGGATGATGTAAGTGATACTCAGCTAGCACGAAGACAGACAACAAGCAAGGCATTAATGGGACCGGAGATCACACACGAAACAACGGAGAAAATAATTCAAATCAGAGCTCCACTATAAGCATCACGAGACCGACAGAAGAGCTACGCTGATAAACGGCAAAAGCCCTTGGAATTTCAATTCAGGTATCGGGTGTTGATAAAAGTCTCTCCCTGGAAAGGGGTGATTCATTTTGGGAAACGGGAAAAACTAACCCCACAATACATTGGACCCTTCGAGATTCTTGCCCGAATCGGTCCAGTGGCTTATAGACTGCAGCTACCCACCGAGCTCAGCAGTGTACACCCCGTGTTCCATGTTTCCAATTTGAAAAAGTGTTTATCCGATGAAACTCCCTTCATTCAATTTGAAGAAATCTAAATCAACAATAATCTCCTTTTCGTCGAAGAACCAGTCGAAATCATGGACAAGGAAGTGAAGCGTACTAAGCAAAGTCGCATTCCGATTGTGAAAGTTCGATGGAACGCGAAGCATGGACCAGAATTCACATGGGAACGCGAAGACCAGATGAAGCAGAAGTACCCTCATTTATTCTCGCATTCTCAAATCTAGCTTCAAAAGGAATTTCGAGATGAAATTCCCTCTAACGGGGGGATGATGACACAACTAGGAATTTTGATGCTTTGTAAACAATGAACAATGATAACATGGTGATTAAAACTTGAAAGCATGTATGATGCTTATTCAATGACAACAAATTTTCATCAAACACTCTATACAAACACTTCAAATAGTCAACAAAGAATTGGACACCCTAGAAATCCCGGTTTAGGTCCATTATGGACTAGGATTTCCTTATTGGGCCTAATGGGCCAATAAGCTTCCAATTTGATTATTTTGGGCTTAGAAATCTTAAATGGGTCCTAATTGGACCCAAAATCATTAAACTTAACATTTTGGGCCATAATGGATCTTAAATGGACTAGTTTCTCTCTAATGGGCCTTATTGGGCCATAAAAAATCTAACTAGCCCAAATGGGCCATGAAACTCATACTTTAATTTATTTTGGGTCTTGAACCATCTCCAAATACCTGTTGGGCCGAAAATCATCAAAATGGGCCATAATATAGGCTTAAGCACAAAAAGACCCAAATTCTTTTCTTTCTTCTCCCTCTCTCGGCCCAACTACAAAACAAGAGGGAAAAGATTTGACTTAATGGTGCCACCTCACAATTATACATGAGGTATCCATGCACTCTTCTCATGTTCCCATGTATGTCAACTCAACACACTCTCTCCTCTCTCCCCTCCTCTTATTTCGGCTGAGACACACATACCCCCCATCACCATTGCAAAGTTTCTTCAAACTCTCTCTCTAGAACTCCTTCACTTTTCCTCCAAAATTTCGAGAATCACAAGGGCTACAAGAAGATCTTTTCCAAATATCACTAATCCTTGGTAAGTTGTTGTTTGATCCATACTTTAACTTCTTGATTGCCTCAAAAATCTCCCTTAACTCATGCAAAATTTGTGATCTTGCTTCTTAGAACAAATCTAAGCCAAAGATCTTCTAAGAAGCTTGCTAGGCCAAGAGATCTCACCATTTTCTTTCATTTCTTCTTCAAAACTAAGATCCACAAGAAAAGATGACTTCATACCCCTCTATTTTCGGTTTTTACAAGATTTATGGGGGAGAATACAAGTAAAATGTGTAGATCTATGTGTTTTTGTATGATATGTGTGATTTCTTGAATTTATTTGATAAATATGTGTGAAAATCATGATCTAGACAAGATCCTTAACCATGATTACGAAATATATGTTCTAAGACATCTTAAAACATGTTATTATCAAGACCAAAGTATTATACAAGTTCAAAATAAGCAAAACAAAACACAAATCCAAATTATGAACCATTTTTGACAAATAAGCAAAAGTTGGGAAATAAATGTCATTTACGGTTTTCTAAGGGTCAAAAAGGTCAAATCAGTTAAAATATGAGTTATGATAACAATCTTGATTTTTAAAGGACTAAAAGTGTAAATATTAGCCTAATGGGCTAAACTTTGGGCTTTTCGGCCTTTAGGCCCAAAATTGCGAAAAGTATGTTTTTCAAGGAGTTGAAATGGTAAAATTCTCAAAACAAGGGGAAATAGGGTAAACAAAAACTAATTCAGGGGTTAAAATGATATTTTTTTACAAACAAGGATCAAAAATGTAAAGTTTTTGGATTTTGGGCCAAAATTGTAAAAGTTGCAAAACGTTTGGGCTTTAGCTGAAAACACTTTTCTGGAGGGGCTGAAGCTGCCAAAGAGTAAATTTTAAACAAGTCTATGGGTCAAAAGTGTCAAAAAATGGTTTAAGGGCTTAAAATGTCTTTTTTTTTATAAAGGACTAAAATTGTCATTTTTACTAAAGAAGGGCTGAAAGGGTTCAAACCAATATTTTTTAGTCAATTATTTTATTTTTAAGATATTGAGTCAAAAACATCAAATTTCAACTTACGAAAATAGAAAAACGAATATACATATAATTCTAAATATCGTTATAAACAACCGACCGGACTCGTGCCGTTACGAATCTAAAAATCAATCTTTCCGATAATTATACAATACCTAAAACAAATAAATATTAAAATCTTTGGGCTTGAAAGTTCCAATCATGCTTGTTGGGCCTTTGTGACCCATTAACATGACTTTTGGTCCCAAAGGATAATAGTAAATGTTATTGGGCCTTCTATGACCAAATTTCATATTTAAGGGACCCTCAATGGCTTTCAAGTGCTATTGGGCCTTAGTGGCCCATTAGCATTGCTAGTAAGGTCCAAGTAAATCAAATGCGAAATGGGCCAACGTGCCCTTCGTATACCCAATAGCCATAAATAATACGTGGGATTAGTAGGACTTTGTAATCCTCTTTTCCACGTTTATTAGGCCTACCTTCAATTCAGTAAACATATACAGGTCATTAATCAATGGTAATCAAATTCATGTTAGATTCAGTGAGTAATAGTGGGCGGCACCTCTATGGGTCGCCTGTAGTCTGTAGTTATAATCAAAGTCTCTTGGAGGGAGAGCGAGAGTTTGTGTATAGATCTATACGGGGGTGACTCCCCCACACCTCAGTTGTTCGCTACAGTTAGACTCGGTCAGTCTATGGTGATAAATTATTAAGATCAATTACGGCGTGCGTTAGAATGCGAAGACAGACGAACTAGTCATTATCATGCATGGTTATAACGACTCACATATACAAATCTAATACTACCCGAGTAATCAAGGAAAATCGTAGTCATTCGTTGTGACGGTATAACAATTTGAAACAATTATAATTTCTAATCGGAAAACATCGGGTTTTTCAAGGAAATCAACACCAATCATTTGTACTTTTCAATAACTATAATGCAAAACTTTTCATTTATACATGCTTTGATATCATTCATGCATAAACCTACAGACCTTCACACTTTGGTATAAACAATTGTTTTTATAGAAAATATCGGATTCTGGGTTTTATAAACTACACAAACCATTCTCAAAACAACCATGCTTATGAACTCACCAACGTTCCATATGTTGACGTTTTTCAAAATCCCTTGTATTCTCAGGTAACAGGTAAACTGAGGAGTAATACCAAGTATGTTAGGGTATTATGTTTTTGGAAAACTATCTAACAATTTATGTTATGGATATGTAATGTTTAAACAATATACTTGATGTGAACAATGCCAGTTGTAATGTATTGATGCATGGTGATGTTTATGTTATGATTCATGTATATTCATTGTGATGATATTCAATTTAAGTCACGCGAGCCCTCGGACGTTTCCGTCGTCTGGTTTGGGGGTGTGACAATAGGTTACAAACCTCAAGTCGTCTTCTAGTGATAAATAATAGGTTTTTATTCTTGATTACTTCTTCAAACTCATCAAGATCTTTAAGACTCCCACTGACCACTTGACATATAAGATTCTCTTGTCAAGAATAATTCCTTGACAAACAAATATTCAAGAGTTAGTGCGGATTCTTATCAAGACAAACACTTCATAAGTGGTCACAGTTGGTCTTTGTCTTATCCAGGACATCACAACTTAATAATTTCAAATGTACAAGAGTAAGAAACATTTTACTCTACATTTGACAAGTGTTATAAACCTTTCTTCAAATTTCTCACTCAAGTTACAATCTTGGAGCATAACTCTAAGATTTGGTTTTTGGAACGAAGTATGATTCACCTTAATTGATTTAACCATTTCAACAATTCACGATTTCTCTTCTTAGTCATGCAAATGCACTAAGATGTCCTTAGAGGATCAATAGTGATATGGTTTTCATAATCATTAAGATGATCATAAAACACGATACTAAAGTACTCTCCCATCTTTTCAGATTGGAGAAACTTTTATCCTTCTACCTAATTTGATTTTACCCATTCGTTCTGCTATACATTGAAAAATTTCCAATGTTTCAAAATTATACTTAAACTTGTAAGCATGACCATATTTCCTAAACTTTAGTAAATCATGACGAATAGTCGTTTCATTCTTTGTGGTGGACTTGACCAGTGCACAAGAATGTGTACTCGATCCCTTAGTCCTTCACTTGACTCACATATATATGTGATCAAGGAATTAGTCTTAATTTGCCAAATATGAAAAATCTCATTCATCATACAATACACCTTACATGATTCCAAGTTTCTGTCCAATTGAAACTTGGGTGATGAGAATCTTTTCTTATTTGGCAAATACTCGACACTACCACAAACGAAAGAATCAAATTCCAAGTTTCTGTCCAATTGAAACTTGGGTGATGAGAATCTTTCCTTATGCGAAAAAAAACTTTTCCTTACAATGCAATTACAAATGAAAACTATGTTATTACATATTTCCTAGCAATCTATCATAACTCCTAAGCAGTAGCTCAAAAATCCGATCTTCAAACCATACGATTGAAATCCATCTTCGCGATTAGATTCATCATACTGTTCTTTTAAGCTTCCTTGCGTTTGCATGATCCTACAAAACATCAAAATGCAACCTAGTCACATCATGTATTAAGAATGATCAATTAGGAACTTAATAGAGTTAGATAGTGGACTTACCTGAAGCAGAGTCAAACTTTTTGATTCTACCTTCTCTCATATCTTTCAGGTAGTCAGGGCAGCTTCGCAACTAATGCCCCTTCTCTTGGCAATAGAAACATATGGAGTCTTTGGGAATAGTACATAGGACAATCTTACACTCAGCCTTTCCCTTTACCATTTGGTTGGCCGGTTTGACTATGGCCGATCCCTTTCCATTGGGAAGAGAAAGCTTTTTTGGACTTCCAATGTTACCATTGTTAATGTCCATGGAAGTTTGAGAAGTAGATCTTCCAATCAAATTTGCTTTTCTAGTGCGCTAAATCATTGTTGATTCAGCAGCAACGAGCAAATAGGTAAGATCAATAAGGATCATGTCGTGGTCTGCCACATAGTAGTCCTTAATGAACTCACTATATGATTCGGGAAGTGACTGAAGAACCCAATCAATAGCCAACTTCCTTGGGAACACGACACCAAACATTCTCAACCTGTCAATGTGTGACTTCATCTCCAAGACGTGAGTACACACAAACCTTCCTTCTTGATGTTTCATTGCAAGTAGGGCTTTAGTGACCTTGAATTTTTCAAGTCTTTGAACTTGTGGGTTATGGAGAATTATTAGAGAAGGTGGAGGAAGTGAAGTATGATTTCCACTTCAACGATCCAATCATGAGACATCATCTTCAGAAGGAAAGCATGTTCCAAAAGATTTGGAAAGACCATAGTTGTCTGAACTAGACATCTACAATGGGATAAATTCAAGTTAGTTGATTTAAGTCCTTAATATAACACCCAAATGAATTATTAAGGCTATGACCCAACACAATAATTTACAATTTGGAAGAGGGATGTCGTAATCCAATTTTCAAAATATTTGAAGGTAGGTAAATGCCGATTTACCAATTTCCACCACAAAAAACAAAAAATAATTTTAGGTTTTAAGTGAATTGAAATTCCTAGATCCTTTGACATTCCTTGAAACTTTTAATGGCATGTTTAAATCTTGATTGTGCCCTTCAAGTTTGTGACTGAGATGCCGAGGATCACAAACAAGGTGTGAATAACCATGCAAATTAGCTTGGTACTCCCAATATTACAACCACCTAATCAATGTGCCGGTTAACCATACACGCTCCATTGATCTATGATTAACATCAAGCTACCCTTTGCCACGCACTATCAATCCAGATTAGTGTGCCAGTTAACCACGCACGCTCCACTAACGACAAAACAAGGTGCAAAGTGCAATTTCATGGGTTAGCATCATATTCACATTTTCCTAAGTAACTAAGATTTGGGAATTTATAAGTGTTTATTTACTTTATATTTATCATTGTACTTTTAATGATGGGAGAATTAGAGTCCTATCCTACCCGTTTGGCTAACGACCCTCGACCAGTCAAGAAAAGCGGTGGGTGAGAGTGGACATCCATTAAGCTGTCATTTTATAGGCAGTAACCTTATATCCCCCTTATAGACCAGCTTCGTGAATGAGGCCTACTAACATTAAGACTGACTTCACTCTTATATATATATATATATATATATATATATATATATATATATATATATATATATATATATATATATTAAACCTATAATATTATAATAATACAAGGGTTGAATTTTAAACTTTTAAAATTCTAGGGTTTGTAACTAAATGTGTCAAAAAAGGACTCTACATTTACAAATTCCAAAACTTTAGGGCAAGTTTTGAACTATTCAAAAACCTTTGGAATCCATAACTTATGAATTTAATATAGGTTTTATGAAAAGACTCTTGACATTCCATAACTTGACGACAAGTTATGGGGTTCATAAAAACATTTATGGAAAAAGACTCTTCATGTTCATAACCTGTAAGTTTAATGATCTCTTTAAAAGAAAAACTTTTCATTTTCCATAACTTGAGGACAGGTTATGGAATTCATCAAAACATTTAGATCAACTATTGTAACTTACAAAAAATCAAACAACTTTGTTTATGATCTAAATTAAACTCATATGCACAAGACAATTCATATCAAACAAATTTCATGTAATTAGCCTAACCATATAAACTAATACAAAACAAGAAACTTTGACAATTATCTTTTAAATTGGATTAACATGATCATTACCACATCAAAAATAGGTTTATAAGTTCAGAACCAGCTTAGGGTAATGATCCTAGTCCAATTCTAGCCAGAAACTTCGAAAATCTGCATTCTGGAGCACCAAATCATCGAGTGTATGAACAAACTCAGCGAGTTGGTTAGTTTTGTGCTTGGACTCGGCGAGTCCACTGTCCAGAATAGCATAAAATCGATTTTTTCAAGCTTAAACAACAAGTTGCATCAAGTATAATTGTAAACAACCCTAGGCCCTGATACCACTGAAGGGTTTTGAGCATTCTAACACTCATATGGTGTACATGCAACCCTAGATGCTTTGGATCTATGTTTTCTCTATTATACATGCATACATTCAATATTCCAAAGCATCATCCTAACTAGCATACAATGGAGTATAAACAACATGAAATACAAGTTAGATGACATACCTTTTAGTGTAGTTGGAACCTTGGAGCTTTAAGAGCTTAGTTCCGCAAGTGTTGCACCTCAAATGGAATCACACAACACCACCAACAATGGAGGAACTTGAGAAGAAGTCACTTGCACTCATAAAATTGGCTTGCCCTCTTGTGTTTCCACTGGTGCCAATTCCATGAGCTAAAGGGGTTCTTATATAGTGTAGCTTGATTAGGGTTACACCATGCAAACCCTAATGTGCATGACTTTCCATATTCTTTATGCTCCATGGGTTTAAACCTCCATGGATCTTCCATGGGTCACCACATGGGTTTAGCCCAACATAAGGAACTATGGATCACAAGTCCACATTATAAGAATGAATGATTTACATAATCAATCCCCATATATTTAATTAGTCTCTTTTGATCACAAAATTAATTCCAAACTAGTTCTTGATCAATACTAATTAAATAATATGATTTCATATTAATATATTAGAACTTATAATATATTAATAAATCATAAATAACCTCTTCTCAATTAGCCATCCTTCAGATTATTCCGGTGCCATGCAACCTAAATGACCTTGCTACTCTCGGGTCAAGTACATACCAATAATAGTTATGGGCTTAGATACCTAATCCAACGCATATAAGCATAAAACAAATCATAATCAACAAAATTACAGATAGAAACATACCAATCACAACATCTGGGGATGATCTGGCCTCTTTGGGGGCTTCGTCTTCCCCTGGCATCCATCTGTGACCCTCAAAGTAGCTGGCGTCGGGGCCTGCGCCAGCTTGACGACGAGAAATAGACATTTGACCTTCATATGGCCAGCCTGATCATAGTGATAGCAAATCCTAGTACTTAGAGTTGGGGCCAGATGGCGGCAATCCCTCGCATAGTGCCCCTCCTTTCCATATTAGTGGCACCCACCTCCTGATCAACAAGCCCTGTCATGAACCTTACCACACTTCCTTGTGCGGCCTCTCTGACCCCCAGATCTAGAATCAATGGCCTTGAACTGCTTCGGTGCTGGCTGCGACTACATCAGGGCCAGTCTCTACTTTCTCGTCTGCAGCTCTATCTCAATCCCACACTGCCTGGCAGCCTTCGGCATCTCCAACAAAGAATCATACTTTTTGGTGGAAACAAATTGCCCGACATCCTTTTTAAGCATGCTCAAGTAACGGGTCATCTGAGCCTGCTTCTAAGCAAACTCAGGGTAGAACATGGCCCACCCCCGACTACCATACAATAGCCACGACAATAGCCATGACCTCCTCATGGAGGATCACCCTGATCCTGTCCTCAAACATAGTTGGCCCACCCCCGACTACCAGCTCCCGATCCCGATTCAGATCGAGCCTCAAATCGTCTCATCGTCACCATACTGAAAATATACCAAGGAGATATCAGATAACATGCATATCGTAATAGGGAAACCAACTCCCAACAAAGCCCTAGGGGTTGTAACTTCCTTGCTATGCATACGGGTCCTGTGCTTTCATTAGTATGGGCCCATACTAGCAATCGCACACACAGAATCCTCACACCCTAGAAGAAGGCTACATATCTCGAGACTAGATGACTGACCCCATACAACCCATCCTACCACTAACTGCCACACGACCCTCCATTGATGTCAAATGACTATAGCTTGAATACAATCACATGCCACACAGTTTAAACAATTTTAGGCTAAGAGATTCAGTCCCACAATGGTTGGAATCAAATAAGAGCTATGCAGCATTACCAAATCCCTTATCCTAAGATCATTTAACCCATGTAGCATGTGACTTAGTGTATTCACTCAAGAGCCAGCTCACACGCGAAAGAGTCATACAACAATCAATCAAGGATTTTATAATAGATAAGGCATCATATATCAGTAAATTCTATCATATGGTTCCTAAAGATCCCTATCCTAATACTAGCATGCTACTCTAACATATCAAAGCATAATCTCAAATAACTGTGTGGTAATTTGGAGTCTACTTACTAGCTCCGACTGATCGTACACATCGCATCTTCCTTGATTATTTTGAAAACTATTTGGAAATTGTTTGAAAAATATTTTCCCTTAGTTTGAGACTAGATTCACACGAGTGTTCCTCCAATTCACTCAAACCAAGGATCTGATACCAACTTGTAACATCCATAAAATTCATGGAAATTTGAACTTTTGAAACCATTCCACAAATCATCATTGTTTACAAAATAGTTTTCAAAACATGTTTAATATCATTTTTCCTAAAATCATAAAGCAAAACACGAAGAGGTGCATCATCAAGCCTTTGCCTTTCCACAATCATCTGAGGTACCTGAAACTGTAAGCCCAAAGTTTAGTGAGTTCCTCCAAAATACCAACACATCGCATAATCATAATAATAACAGCAAACAGCATGCATGCAGAGCCTTTAGTCTGACTGAAACGCCCTACCGGCCTACAGTCTACCTGGTATGCTCACAGAACCTACAGCATGACTGGTACGCTACACCGGGCCTTCAAACCATCAAAGTTTTATACCTTCTAGAGTTTCTCAAGAAGGTAAGAATCCCAGATCCACAAGTTGCTCCTACACCAAGGCTTATCCAAGAATCTTCTTCTTCCTTCAATACACCAAGAACACACACTTGAGCTCCAAAACACACACTCAAAGGTTAGGGTTTGCAAAAACATCTCAAAGGAGGTGGAGGCTGAAAAGTTGGGGAGAAATGAGCCATAATGCTGCTTAAATACCCCTCAAAATCTAAAAATTAGGGTTTCCTCCTGACATTATTACATCCCGTGTACATAAGTATACCCCAGCCTACACACATGTATGCTTGACATACTTCTCCTGCCCAAATTACGAACTTGTTACTAGGGCTTCAAAGCATAATTCTTGGACTTGGGACCAATTTGACATAAAATAGAATTATAGGGGTGAAGTGGTACCTAAACTCCAGGATGTTACAGTTACCTTGTGTGACTATATAAGTTGTGTATAGCATCTGTTTTTTTGGCAGTGAGAGTATTAGCAGTTGATTATCGTCTGAGAGGCGAGTCTCTTCACTATACTCGTAGGTCACAGGCACCAATATCGGCCCACTCGAATGTGTTTTGTAGGATGATAGTTGTATTTGTGACTCTTGCATGTATGTTTGGGTTGGAATACACCCCAAAGTTGAGCCCACTATTGAATGTTTTGGTTGGATTATACCCCAGGGTTGGGCCCATGGATGTAGATTGGGTTGAAATATACCCCAGGGTTGGGCCCACTAATTTGTATGATATATGGTATTTTGTGGAACTCACTAAGCTTTGTGCTTACGATTTTGTGGTTTAATATTTTTAGGTACTTCTAGTTCAAAAGAAAAGGGTCCGGCATGATCGCACAACATCCCCGTGTGATTTCTGCATTGATGATACTTCTACTCTAATGTTTTTGATACATCGTTTTATAATGATTTGAGGCACATGATGTATGGTTTACGATGTTTTAAAAATGAACAATTTTATCACTATTTTTTTGCTGTTAAAAGTTAGTATCAGAGCTATGGCATGGGTTGATATGTTCGACAGGGACGTTGGACCTTATAATGGGGGGTTAAAGGTGGGTGGTTACCTGCACCCGATCCCACATCGACTGGCAATGAGAATTAAGTAAATTGTATAAGGGGTGTGGATACATTTCATGTCACAATGTGTTTTAAAGTCGTGAGGGCAACATATAAGCAATTAAGTGTGTCCGAACGAGAGCAATCCACGGATGGATGACCCCCCAAGAAGTTTTCGTGCTGGAAGCCCAAAGCGGACAATATTATGATACATGATAGATGGGATGTTACATACAGACCGAGTTTTCTGCTTTCAAAAAGAAATAAGGAAAAAAAAAAAGAATCCTAGCTTCGCCTAGTTTGAAATGTTAAATTGTTCGTTACTAGTAAGTAGTTGTCGAGGCATCGGGGGTAATATTATCATTTAATATAATAATAACAAATAAAAAAAAGACTCCATTTTAGTTTTTATGAATAATATGTGCGAAGAAAGTAAGATTGAAAAAGAAACACCGAACAAACAAGTTAAAAGTGGCCCATCAAATAACAATCATTAGGATGTATCGTAAAAATGGAATGTCTCTTTAACCAACCCCTTATTATAATAACAATTTTTGTTAACATAATTTTTAGAAATAAAATAAAAAAAAATAAAAAAAATAAAATAAAATAAAATAAAACCAAAGATTTAACAAAGTAACTTGATCTATCTAACCAGACTGGTTTGGCGTCTCAATAAGAAGTGACATTCATAATTATCCCATGATTGTAAATTTTTGCAACCATTCATATAAATTGATCTCGCCTTGCAATGGTCCAAGCCAATGAGCCATCTTAAGTAGCCTTGAACTTAGACTTTTGGAAAACAGGTCCCACCCATTACCAGTGGTCATTAGGTCTGACTAGTCTTCGTACATGATCGTATTTGTTAAAACTTATATTATTTTGATTATATAATCCGTCTAATGCGACCATTTACACTTACATGTTTGTAGTTTGTGATGGAGGGAGACAAGAGTCAGCTTTTGAAAAAGAGAGGAGTAATTGGGGTTACTACGCACATTTAGTATTATGTACAAACGGGGCAGACATCACCACACCCCTTTCTCAGCTTTTGTTTCCTACTCCATGACGTTTTGTTCCCCGTTGACTGCACTTTTTTATTCTCATATATATATATATATATATATATATATATATATATATATATATATATATATATATATATATATATATATATATATATATATATATATATATATATATATATATATATATATATGTTCTAAATAAAATAATGTATGACGTGGCGGCAATGTGAAATTTCAACATTTTTCAGACCTTGGCGAACCATGTCGTTTGTAAGGCGTAACTTAAGACGGCAATTTTGTATATAATGAATGTTTATATATATATATATATATATATATATATATATATATATATATATATATATATATATATATATATATATATATATATATATATATATTTAACTATTATTTATTTTTATACACATATATGAGTTAACCCGGTTTTTCAGTAAAGCTTAGCGGCAGTTGCAAATCTTGAATCCATGGCACGCTATGGCGACCTTTTTAAAACATTGATGTATATATATATATATATATATATATATATATATATATATATATATATATATATATATATATATATATATATATATATATATATGGGGTTAGGTTCATGTGAGACCATCATATTTTGTGTGACATGAGGACACAATCCTAGTCATTCATTTTTGAAATAAAAGAAAATTTAAAATGCAAAATAAATGAAAATTTTGGGAAAACATATATATATTATATTTCGTCATTTTTTATCCAAAATATAAATTAAAAAAATACTTTTTTTTTCAAATAATACATGAAATATTCTAATAAAATATTATACTGTAAATATTAAAATCGAATTTTTAGAATGTTAGAATATTCTACTTGAATATTAAACTATAAATATTCAAAAAATTCAAATAGAATATTAAAATATTCTAAATAATCTAAAAATTCAAATAGAATATTGAAAAATTTTAATATATCTACCAATTTAGAAGAATATTAGAATATTCTAACATTATAAAAATTAGATTTGATTATTTCAGTGTAATTTTGCATTAGAATATTTCACTCATATTTCGAAAAAAAACGGTGATTTTTTTTTTGTTTTTTTTATTTTTTATATTTTTTATTTTTTATATTTTTTATTTTTTGTTTTTGATAAATTAAATAATGAAAATAATATTTAGAAAAAGAATTTTGTATTTTTCCTGTTATTTTGTATTTTATAATTTTTTTATTTTTTTGATCTCCAAGATGAGTGGTAAGAATCGTGTCCCCATGTCTCACAAAATTATAATGGTTTCAAATGAACATATATATAAATATATATATATATATATATATATATATATATATATATATATATATATATATATATATAATCACTTGAGAAGATGTATATACTTATTCATATATAAATATACTTTATATATTCATATATGAATATACTAATTCATATATGAAGATTACATTCCTCCATCGCACCAATATACTATTAGAGGGTTTTGCGGCAAAAATAAATATATGGCCCCAGTGTTGGGTACGTTAGTTGTGTTGGTGGTGGTTTATATTCGCGTATGAATATTAAGTTCTTCCGTCGCGCCGGTACACGAGAGGGTTTTGCGGCAAAAAAATAAATATGTGGCTAAGATTTGTTCTTGCGTTCTCAATTATATAATTTTTTTCATTTGAAGTTATATATATATATATATATATATATATATATATATATATATATATATATATATATATATATATATATATATATATATATATATATATATATATAAAGACCAAAAAAAGGTTAAAACTCTAGGATCTATTTTTAATTTCTTTTTTTATTAAGGGCATTTTGGACCGCCGCGAGAACATCCTTTAAAAACGTTTGCCAGCTACCATTGTCAGACTGCCGCCAGAACATTGTTAGACCGTCATCGGACCGCTATCGGACTAACACCAAATTCAGTGACATTTTTATGGTCTTTATAACAGCCCGAAATCTCAGGTATTGTTAAATTATGTTTTTGGGGTGATTTAAGAGGGGACTCGGCGAGTTGGAGCCTAGACTCGCCGAGTAGGATCGCAGACTTGGTCGCGGGTTCGCGACTGGACTCGACGAGTCCAGATATGGACTCGGCGAGTATACGCTGTTTAGCGAAAACCCTAACCGTTCAGGTTTGGGACGTATAAAAAGGACTCATTGGCCGTCATTGTTCATTTTAGCCTTCTGAGAAGAACCCTAAATCGATTGTGTGCATCTGGAGCAAGGATTATAGGCCATTGTTGATTATAGAAGAGTGGTTGTGCAAGGAAGAGAAGGGATTGGCTAAAGGAGCAGCAAGGGAGTCACATTCTGAGGATTGGGGACACAGAGGATACATCATCCAGGTAAGAATTCGAGTATACTCTGCTATGTTGATGTGATTATGGAATTAGGGTTTATGGAACCCTTTTGTGAATAGATTGAATGTTACCCTAGTCCCCTAATCGATTGTAACCCTATATTGAGACCTTTGGAGGTCCAGAATGTCCCATGTTTGTGCATTTCGGGAATTGATGAAGGTTTTAGATTGGAATCCTTATGCCTTAGGTCAAAATGTAAATTATGAATCATATGGTGTATCATGAGCACTGAAATGAGGACTTTACGTGATGGATCAGCCTAGGAAGGCCAGACCTAGGAATGGTCGAAGCAGTTCTGACCTTAGGATGCAGTTTGAGCGGTTGCATGGCATGGACTCGTCGAGTTCGATGAACAGACTCGGCGAGTAGCTTGAAGATTAACTGGGACTCGTCGAGTTGTTCTTCAGACTCGGCGAGTTGAGTCGGGGTGGCCCCGCGATTCTTCCAGGAGTAACTCGTCGAGTCAAGGAGGATACTCGACGAGTAGATAGGGAATCTCAGAGAGTTGGAGGACGTCTAGACTCGCCGAGTCGCCATGGTACTCGTCGAGTCCGGACGAGTTGACCGTTGACCGTTGGTCGTTGACCAGAGTTGACCTAAGTCTGACTTCTTAGAAGATATAAGTGGTAATGAGAGATATGTGATGTTATAGGGAGGTTGTAGCTCGTCAGATTGTGCACGAGTGATTTCAGGATTTGCTAGCTTTCAGCATTCACGAGGTGAGTCTTCTCACTATACTGTACCCGGAAGGGTTTGACTGTGTGACCGGAAGGTCAGATATGATATGTGATATGTATGCTATATGTGGTAAGCTGTTTGTTATATATGCTATGTATGTTATGGTCCGGAAGGCGATTATATTATGGGCCGGAAGGCAATATGTTATGGGCCGGAAGGCAATATGTTGTGTGATGGACCGGAAGGTCGGCGTGGGTAGGACCGGAAGGTTTACCCAGTAGGGACGGAAGTCCCCTGAGACACATGGACCGTTAGGTCAGGGCCTGGAAAGGCGTATGTGCGTAAGTTGTATATTGGGGAACTCACTAAGCATTTATGCTTACAGTTGTTATGTATGTGTTTCAGGTACTAGCGACGACCGTGGGAAGGCGCCGGCGTGATCGATACACACTGAAGGATGTTTTTATGATCTTGGGATTTAGACTATTTGTATTTGACATAATACTTAAATTATTTATGCCTCGTTTTGAATGGAAATACTTTATTTTTAAAGTGAAAATTTTGTTTGAAAATTTGCGTTGTTACAGTCTTATTTACAGTTTAATAGAATAAACATTGTAGATCTATTTTCTCTTATAATAATTTTTAACATATACTATTTCATTTTTGAAACTAAATGTACAAAATTTAATCAAAGAAATAAAACTATCATTGATAAAAAAAAATTCCTTAATTGTAGATCTCTTTAAAAATAATATTTTCTAAACATATTCATGATTCAAAATATCATATTTACATATTAATAAACATATTAGTTCATTCATTCACAATTTATTATAAAAATTCGTATAAAATTCACAAATTAATATAATTCATTATACACTAATTCACATATTTAGAGAAGTCAAATCTAAACTCTTGATGGGTGTTAAAGGAAATAAAATTTTTACAATGCGGAAAATAATTAACATTCATAGACTACATACATCTTATAAAATATGTATGTCATACACTTTGATAGCAACATACAATGAATAACTAAACTTACATAACACTAATATAAACCGAAATCATGGGATTAGGGTTTCATACCTTTGATTTGTTGTAGTAAAAAATCACTTCAATCTCCTTGTCGTGTAGATCTTGGAAAGCTTAGCACCAAAAAGATGATACCTCTAATTGCTCACACTCAATCCCTAAAACTAGAAGACAATAGGAGAAAGGAAGGAGGAGATTTTCGGCCAGAGTATCGTCCAAGGAAGAGTATGAATGAAAATTAAAGGCCATTGGGTCCTATTTATAGTTTAGGTAATTTATGAACAAACCAAGATTTGAATGATTAAATAATAGATTTAATGTTAATTCAAATCATTTTTTTTATTTACAACCAGGAGGCTTTTGGAAACCTTAGAAACACTTCTAATTTCGTCCACCCTTATATGGGTTTTGGAATTTTCTTTCCTTACTTAATTATGAATATTTACATTTCAACCATTGCACCATTAATTAATTCCAATTAATCCCGAATTAATTTCAGATTAATTCTGATTAATTATTAATTAATTCTAATTGATTTCATATTATTTTATTAATCATAATAAATTAACATATCATTTTTTCTATTTCCAATTAATATATTAATCATATAATATATTAACAAATCATTTCCTCGTATTTTCAAGTAGTTTATTAATAATATAATAATCTAAATAATCATTCACTCTCTATAAATGTCATTTTAATCAAGTGATAGTTATGAGGGCAATCCAAAAAGGACTTTGCTTTTAATTACAAAAATATATCAATTTAGTTACTGACTTAGACGTCTTATTCAACAACTCTACCATACGTCGTCACCAACCACATGTGCCACTATCACACCCATCTTTCCTTCCAAATTAGATCTGTATATAAAATCATGGATTAACATTTTAATATAATATTCACAGTTTATAAACGAATTAATTCACTAATTCATAGTTTAATGCAAAAAAAAATATAAAAACTAATACATTCTTACATACTTATAAGACAAACAAAATAAATATATTTATAAGCAAATTAATACAAACATTCATACATAAATCATTCGTATTTTAATACAAAGTTTATAAAATATTCTCAGCTTAATACAGTCATTTCACAACTTAGTACAGTCATTTTACAGTTTGTTATACAAAATTCACAGCTTAATGTAATAAATTCACAGCTTAATATAATAAATTCACAGCTTAATACAATCAATTCACAGTTTAATACATAAAAAATATACATTCACAACCATATTGTTAACTTAAAACTTACATTTATATATTCATATATGGAGGCTATCGTTTATTTCAAAGATTATTTACCTAATATTCATAGTTTAAATTTTACATACTTTATTCAAAATTAGAGAAAATCATATATGTATTGTAACAGCCCGGAATTCCAAATATTGATGTAATTATGATTTTGGGGGTGTTTTAAGAGGGGACTCGACGAGTTGGAGCCTAGACTCGCCGAGTAGGATCGCAGACCGGGTCGCGGGTTCGCGACTGGACTCGACGAGTCCAGATATGGACTCGGCGAGTCTGCGCTGTTTAGCGAAAACCTTAACCGTTCAGGTTTGGGACGTATAAGAGGCACTTATTGGCCGTCATTGTTCATTTTAGCCTTCTGAGAAGAACCCTAAATCGATTGGGTGCATCTGGAGCAAAGTTTAAGGGCCATTGTTGATCTTGGAAGAGTTGTTGTGCAAGGAAGAGAAGGGCTTGGCTAAAGGAACAGCAAGGGAGTCACGTTCTGAGGATTTGGGGACACAGAGGGCACATTATTCAGGTAAGAATTCGAATTATGCTCTGCTATGTTGATGTGTCATGGAATTAGGGTTATGGAACCCCTTTTGTGACTAGATTGAATGTTACCCTAGTCCCCCAAACGATTATAACCCTGTATTGGGACCTTTGGAGGTCCAGAATGTCCCATGCCTGTGCATTTCGGGAATTGATGAAGGCTTTGGATTGGAATCCTTATGCCTTAGGTCAATATGTATGTTATGAATCATGGGGTGTATCATGAGCACCAAAATGAGGACCTTACGTGATGGACCAGTCTAGGAAGGCCAGGCCTATGAATGGTCGGAGCAGTTCTGCCATTAGAAAGCAGTTTGAGCGGTTGCATGGCATGGACTCGCCGAGTCCGATGAACAGACTCGGCGAGTAGCTTGAAGATTAACTGGGACTCGTCGAGTTGTTCTTCAGACTCGGCGAGTTGAGTCGGGGTGGCCCCGCGATTCTTCCAGGAGAAACTCGTCGAGTAAAAAGGGGATACTCGACGTGTAGGAAGGGAATCTTAAGGGATCGGTGAGTTAAGGGCGAGTGGGCTCAGAGTGGTTGAACTCGGCGAGTCTTGGGGTGACTCGGCGAGTTAGGTCGCGGGTTGAGTGAAGTTCTGAGCATGGGGACTCGGCGAGTCTTAGGGTTGACTCGGCGAGTAGGGTCAGTCAGGGGTTGACTTTGACCTTGTCTTTGACCAAGGATTTACCAGTGGTTCCAGGGGTATTTTGGTAATTGTTGTTATTGTTTGAGTTCAGTGCATTGGTGACTGTCCAGAGGTGGAGATCGTATCAGTGATCGGAGCAGCTTGAGCTATCTGTTCAGTCGGCAGTTTCGAGGTGAGTTATCCTCACTATATCGTTAGGGTTTATGGCACCAAGGCCGACCCTTTTTACCGGATGGAAATCCGGGTAGTTGTCATTATATGTTACAGGCCGGAAGGCATTACTATGTGGACCGGAAGGTCATGGCCTGGAAAGGCGTATGTATGCATTTAGTATGTTGACTGGTTCATAGGGTAATGTTATGATAGTGACCGGCTAGACCGGTATCTTGTTAGAGTAATGCTATGATATGTGATCTGTTGATCGATTGTTGTCTATGAACTGCTATATGATTGCTTGTTATGTTATATGTGCATTTTATGCTTATGGGCCGGAAGGCAATATGTTATGGGCCGGAAGGCGATTATGTTGTGTGATGGACCGAAAGGTCGGCGTGGGTAGGACCGGAAGGTTTACCCAGCAGGGACGGAAGTCCCCTGAGACACATGGACCGGAAGGTCAGGGCCTGGAAAGGCGTATATGTGGTTGGTATTCTGGGGGTATCTCACTAAGCTTTCGGGCTTACAGTTGTGGTTTTATGTTTCAGGTTCTCAAGAGTCTGTGGCAAGGCAAAGGCGTGATCGTACTGTTCCTCGCGTTGGTGTTTTATGATATGAACCTGGGAAATTACTCTGTTAAATAATGTATTGAAAACCTTTTTGTAACAACGTTAATAAAATGGGTGATTTTGAAAAGTTTTAATTGTTTGGAAATTTTGGATGTTACAAGTTGGTATCAGAGCCTTGGTTTGAGTGAATTGGGGAAACATTCGTGTGACTCCAGTCTCAAATCGAGGAGGATTTTAAAATGAGAAATTAAAATGGTTTCCAAATTTGGTAAAAGGAGGACGCGGAGGTACGATCAGCCGGAGCCAGTAAGTAACCCCAAGATACCATACATAATATTTGTTTATTTGAGCTTGATGGAACAGCATGCTAGAGTTAGGCTAGGGACCTTCAGGAATTCATGATAATGTTGCCTGATATGTGATGCCTGTAGCCTAGGGTCCCCTATGGGATGTTCTCAGTGTTCCTTTAGTGGTGAGGGTTGATAGTTGTTATGCATGTTCCCTAGGGTATTGTGGTAGTACTTCATACAAATATGGGTAGGTGTGGAAGGTAGTATGGGCCCGTACTACTGAAAGCACAAGACCCATACGCGTATCAGGGAAACCATGGTCTCTGGGATAGGGCTGCGAGAGTTGGATCCCAGGATTTTGGGAAGTGTCTGAGATTGGTAGGGTGTCTTCGTTATGGAGATCTCGAGGCATGATGATAGTGGATCCAGATCAGGATCGGGAGCTGGAGAGCGAGTTCCAGGTGGATTGGTGCTGTCGGAGATTATCGATCAGACGAGCACGAGCGAGCGGGATGCAAGGATTCGCGAGATCCTGCGTGATGGGGTTGCTGCATTGTTCCGGGCTGAGTTGCCGGAATTGTTTGGGTCGATCAAGACCGCCATGATTGAGTATTTTGATGAGCGATATGCGGCTCTCGCAGAGACGGCTGCCGCAGTGGCTACAGCGGCTGTAGCAGCGGCAAGGGGAGGAGCTAGTCGGGGTTTCCAGTATCGGGACTTCTATTATACGAAGCCTCCCACATTCGATGGAGTTCAGGACCCGATTGTTGCTATGAGATGGTTATCAGACGTGGAGGGGTGTTTCTCCACGAGTTTATGCCCTGCTGATCAGAGGGTGAGGGTGCTCTGAACCTGTTGAGGCTAGGAGCGAAGGATTGGTGGAGATTGACTACGAGGTCATTTTCCGATGCGCAGAGGGCTGCGGTTTCATGGGATCAATTCAGAGAGATGTTCAGTACTCGCTATGTTCCGCGGGATGAAAAGGAGAGATTGGCTCGGGAGTTCTTTGAGCTGAAGCAGGATTTGGAGTCGGCGACCGAGATCACCAGGATGTTTATTGAGAGGGCGATGTTGTGCCCTGAGTTCGCTTCAGAGCAGGCTCAGATGTCCCGATATCTGAGTATGCTCAAAGGGGATATCAGACAATTCGTGTATGCGCAGAGGTGCGAGACCTTGTTGGTGTTGCAGGAGGCCGCCATGCGGTGTGAGTTAGAGGTTGAGTTGCAGTTGCGTGAGCTGAGGCAGGCTCCGATGCAGTCGCAGCCAGCGCCGAAACGGTCCAGTACCGTTGATGTTAGAGTGGGGGATCGGAGCGGCCACACTTGTGGGAAGTGTGGGAGGGGTCACACTGAAGTTGCTGGTCCGGTGGTGCATGCCACAAGTGCGGAAAAGAGGGGCACTATGCGCGGGACTGTCGGCAGTCAGTGCCGATTCGGGATTCGAGGATTTGTTATCATTGTCAGCAGGTTGGACATTTGAGGGTCAACTGTCCACAGCTTCCTGCAGGACCGGTGCAGGCTCTAGCACCAGCCACCTTGAGGAGTTCAGGAGGAGGACAGGATGGAATGGAGCCCCAAGGGCTCAGGGTCGTGCTTATCGGCTTGCGGCAGAGGGAGACGGAGCAGTGCCGGAGGCAGCTGCGGGTATGATGCTTCCTTGATGTCTTGATTGTCTTGCGTTGATTGTGGCATATTGTTTGTGCTGGTATCTTGTGTGGATTTCGATGCGGTATTCGTTGTTTCGCGGGTTTGGCATGGTTATGGATTGGTGCTTCAGGTTTTCGCTTTGGCATTCGTTGTTTCCCTGATGGTTTGGTATGGTTATAGTTTGGTGTTTTGGTGCCGGTAGCCTTGTGCGGTTTTCGATGTGGTATTCATCCTTTGGCAGGTTGTGGGTTTGGTTACGGGTTATTGTTGGGAATTCCGTTGGTTATCATTCGTGAGGGTTGTTAGTGGGGATGCGGCACTGGGTTGAATGTCAGGTAGCATCTGCAGTCGTAGAGTGGATAATTAAAAGACCGGATTCTTTTGAGTGGATTGATCAGGGAGGAGATGTGTTTTGCTGAGGGTTGCTTATGCTTGTGGGAAGCAGTCAGTGAGTAAATGTTCTCTTTGTGCAGGATTGTTCTGAAAGGTCGTTAATGACGATCGGTGGCAGTTAGTCAGTGCTTTAGTGGGGGAGAATTGGAGAATTCTCCGGGAGATCGATGAGTATGTGAGGGTGCTTAGCTGTTGGGATTCAGCAGTGTTTGTCAGCTCAGAGTATAGGCCGACGAGAGCGAGTGTCAGGTATGCGGGGCGGGATACAGACCTAGGGCATTTGATTGTGGAGGCCTGAGAGAAGGCCGGGATCAAGCTTGAGTAAGTAACCGGGGTTATGCGATCAGAGTATTTGTATGTTTGAGGTACGTGATGGGTTGTACTGCATTAATCCCACGGGATTATGTTGTGCATGTTTCTAGAGCTGGAACCGGAAGGTTCCCAGAGTTAGAACCTGAGGGTTCGCAGAGTTTGGGTGTACGGACCCACAGAGATATAGCCTCGAGTGGCTAGTATGTGTTATGAGAGTCGGTCCAGTCATGCTGGAGACTCTGTTGGTATTGCTGGATCAGTTTGAGATTGCGGATCGTGTATGTTGCAGTGTGATTGCATTGGAAGGTCTGGCCCTGGGTTAGTGATCTTGTTTAGCTGAGGCAGTGATTTTGATGAGTGGAGAGAGTGCATGGGATTGAGAGCCCCTGCAATGAGAACCAGAGTATGTGAATAGCGGTTACGCAAAAAGGGTGGTGTCGCTTGGGGCAAGCACCGTGGCACCGGTTGGAGTGGCATTATGGCCAAGAGGGTCCCTTGGAAGGAAAAGAGAAAGGTGTGTAACTCCGAAGGGGAGTGCAAGTTCACGAGAATGAAAGTTGCAGAGCAGAGTTATGGTTAGAATATTTCGAGTATGCCTTCGAGCATCGTGTTCGCGGCAGCGAAGTAGGAACCCATCCGGTTTGGGATGTCTGTTGAGGCTCAGAAGGGATGCAGGGAGAGAGGGAATCTTAAATTCTCAGTGTGATTCTGATCAGAGTGTAGGGTGGATGTAGTGGTTCATCTTGGGAGATGTTCGAGGATATCATCAGTGTATCGGGTCTTTCAACCTGCGGGTGTTGGGACTAGTTCAGTATGTGTATGTGATGGCAAGAGGAGAACTTGTGAGAGTTGCTCTGAGAGTGAGAATGGATCTCTCAGTCGGTCCGGAATGGACAAAGTGGGCTTTGGATCGGGGATCCGGTGGTTCATGGTTTCCTAACCCTTATGGGTCAAGTGATCGTTGAGATTTAGAGCAGAGTTGTATCTTGGGTAATTCTCGGTTCCAGAGAGTGATGGGCAGTACAGAGATCGTGCTTCAGTCGACAGAGCAGATTCAGCAGGTTAGACAGAGGGTATTGACCGCCCAGAGCCGACAGGGAAGTTATGCAGACAGACGTCGGTCCGAGCTTGAGTTTCAGGTCGGTGACTTCGTACTCCTGAAGGCCTCTCCTGGGAGAGGAGTGATTCGATTCAAGAAGAGGGGCAAGTTGGGGCCCCGGTATATTAGGCCTTTTCATGTGATTGCGGGGGTAGGCCGGAGGGTCTACCGTTTGGAGTTGCCCACGGATTTGAGACAAATCCACGACATTTTTCATGTGTCGCAATTGAGAAAGTGTAAAGCCGATGAGTCGGCAGTGGTTCCATTAGAAGACATTCAGGTGGATGCGAGCCTGAATTATGCCGAGAAGCCAGTGGTCATCAGAGAACGGAAGATCGAGATTCTGAGGAATAAGGAGATACCTCTGGTGTTAGTTCAGTGGCAGCATCGGAGGGGATCGGAAATGAACTGTGATCTGGAACGTGATATGTGGGAGCAGCATCCGGGGCTATTTTCAGAGTGAGACTTCGAGGGCGAAGTCTAGTTCTAGTGGGGGAGAGTTGTAATAGCCCGGAATTCCAAATATTGATGTAATTATGATTTTGGGGGTGTTTTAAGAGGGGACTCGACGAGTTGGAGCCTAGACTCGCCGAGTAGGATCGCAGACCGGGTCGCGGGTTCGCGACTGGACTCGACGAGTCCAGATATGGACTCGGCGAGTCTGTGCTGTTTAGCGAAAACCCTAACCGTTCAGGTTTGGGACGTATAAGAGGCACTTATTGGCCGTCATTGTTCATTTTAGCCTTCTGAGAAGAACCCTAAATCGATTGGGTGCATCTGGAGCAAAGTTTAAGGGCCATTGTTGATCTTGGAAGAGTTGTTGTGCAAGGAAGAGAAGGGCTTGGCTAAAGGAACAGCAAGGGAGTCACGTTCTGAGGATTTGGGGACACAGAGGGCACATTATTCAGGTAAGAATTCGAATTATGCTCTGCTATGTTGATGTGTCATGGAATTAGGGTTATGGAACCCCTTTTGTGACTAGATTGAATGTTACCCTAGTCCCCCAAACGATTATAACCCTGTATTGGGACCTTTGGAGGTCCAGAATGTCCCATGCCTGTGCATTTCGGGAATTGATGAAGGCTTTGGATTGGAATCCTTATGCCTTAGGTCAATATGTATGTTATGAATCATGGGGTGTATCATGAGCACCAAAATGAGGACCTTACGTGATGGACCAGTCTAGGAAGGCCAGGCCTATGAATGGTCGGAGCAGTTCTGCCATTAGAAAGCAGTTTGAGCGGTTGCATGGCATGGACTCGCCGAGTCCGATGAACAGACTCGGCGAGTAGCTTGAAGATTAACTGGGACTCGTCGAGTTGTTCTTCAGACTCGGCGAGTTGAGTCGGGGTGGCCCCGCGATTCTTCCAGGAGAAACTCGTCGAGTAAAAAGGGGATACTCGACGTGTAGGAAGGGAATCTTAAGGGATCGGTGAGTTAAGGGCGAGTGGGCTCAGAGTGGTTGAACTCGGCGAGTCTTGGGGTGACTCGGCGAGTTAGGTCGCGGGTTGAGTGAAGTTCTGAGCATGGGGACTCGGCGAGTCTTAGGGTTGACTCGGCGAGTAGGGTCAGTCAGGGGTTGACTTTGACCTTGTCTTTGACCAAGGATTTACCAGTGGTTCCAGGGGTATTTTGGTAATTGTTGTTATTGTTTGAGTTCAGTGCATTGGTGACTGTCCAGAGGTGGAGATCGTATCAGTGATCGGAGCAGCTTGAGCTATCTGTTCAGTCGGCAGTTTCGAGGTGAGTTATCCTCACTATATCGTTAGGGTTTATGGCACCAAGGCCGACCCTTTTTACCGGATGGAAATCCGGGTAGTTGTCATTATATGTTACAGGCCGGAAGGCATTACTATGTGGACCGGAAGGTCATGGCCTGGAAAGGCGTATGTATGCATTTAGTATGTTGACTGGTTCATAGGGTAATGTTATGATAGTGACCGGCTAGACCGGTATCTTGTTAGAGTAATGCTATGATATGTGATCTGTTGATCGATTGTTGTCTATGAACTGCTATATGATTGCTTGTTATGTTATATGTGCATTTTATGCTTATGGGCCGGAAGGCAATATGTTATGGGCCGGAAGGCGATTATGTTGTGTGATGGACCGGAAGGTCGGCGTGGGTAGGACCGGAAGGTTTACCCAGCAGGGACGGAAGTCCCCTGAGACACATGGACCAGAAGGTCAGGGCTTGGAAAGGCGTATATGTGGTTGGTATTCTGGGAGTATCTCACTAAGCTTTCGGGCTTACAGTTGTGGTTTTATGTTTCAGGTTCTCAAGAGTCTGTGGCAAGGCAAAGGCGTGATCGTACTGTTCCTCGCGTTGGTGTTTTATGATATGAACCTGGGAAATTACTCTGTTAAATAATGTATTGAAAACCTTTTTGTAACAACGTTAATAAAATGGGTGATTTTGAAAAGTTTTAATTGTTTGGAAATTTTGTATGTTACATGTATGATTACTATGCTTCCTTCATCTCATATCTCATAAGCAAATATCAAAAGAAAAATATATAAATTAATCATAAAAGAGGATAACTAATCATCAAATACCTTGTGTATACAAAATAATAGGAATATTTTAACAAACAAAAAAATGCATTCACAGCTTAAAACTTATAAAAATTCATGCATTCACATCTTAAAATTTATATTTTCTTATTAATAAGAGTTAAAACAAACATTAACATAACTAAATAATAATTAAACATTAAAAGATAACAATTTACAGCTTAAAAAACCTAGATTCAATTTATTTCAGAAAAAACTAACATAAAACACATATTCTAAACTCAATTCACAACATAAAAAAAACATAAAACATAAGCTATGAACTTCAATCTTTTTATGCAAATATTATAACAAATAAGAAAACAAACTTAGATTCACAACTTAATAGCTATAGATTCACAACTTAATATTTTATGCAAATATTATAACAAATAAAAAAACAAACTTGGATTCACAATTTAATAGCAGTTAAAACAAACATTAAGAAAAAGAAAACAACAAGTTAGATATTTAAACTTTAAATTCATACCTTAAAAATGAAAAAACGATCAAAATAAAATTATTTTTATCATGTGCATCAAAGGCAGAGCATGACTTTTACAAAGAGGCTTATACTATAATATAATGATATATTTTTAAAAATTAAACTCAAAACATGTCCAATTAATAATTCAAAATTTTAAGATTTGAAATAGTTAAATTCTTAATGAAACAAGAAAATTATAAAACAAATATATAACTAAAAATTTAAGAAGCAAAAGTAAATATTATTGGATTAGGTGTCTAAGCCCATAACTATAATTGGTATGTACTTGACTCGATTGTAGCATGGTCCTTTTGGGTTGCCTTCACCATAGCAACTTGACTGGATGAATAATAGAGAAAGAGGTTAATTATGATTTATTAATATATCATAAGAATAATATATTAATTGAGAAATCATATTATTTCATTAGTGTTGATCAGAAATTAATTTGTAATTAATTTGGTGATCAATAGAGACTGATTAAATTACGGGGACCGATATTGTAATTATAAGATGATTGCAAAGTTGGGCTTGTGGATCCCGAAGGAAGGGATGGACGAATTCTATGAGGAAGTTCACATAGATTTCATCCATTTGGGGGTTCTAGAAGGATCTATTGGATTGCTTAACCCCTAAGCAGAGAATTAGGGTTTCAGTCAAATACCCTAATCACTCAACTATTGGATCCCGTGATTCGATAACAGTGTTAATCGAAACTGAATCATTAGGTTCTATTACGTAAAACCTATATGCCTTGGAATGTTCAGCAGATCCAATGAGTATGAAATCAATTCCATGTTCTCCCAAAAATTTCTTTTTGGGCTCGGTGAGTTTTACAACTGTCCGGCATCCCAAACCCGAAAATAACTCAAATTCGCCTTTTTCTTGAACCAAAGTTCATATGGGATTGTTTTGTTCCTTTAATTTGGAACCCTATTTAATAAATAGTAGGTCGTTAACACGACCTCTCCCCAGAATCCTTCATTCAATCCCAAGTATGATGTGACAACCCGATATTTCGAGACGATGTAATGTAAAACCAATCAAATTTAGGTCAAAATATAATGTTCCTAAAATCTTATTTGGGTTAAATAAAGTAGTAGGAATCGTATCAAGGTTTTCGTGCATATAAAGAACCCTAAAATCCGAGTTATAAGGAAGAAGTTATGACCAACCGAAGATTCTCGGCAAAACCGACAACACCGATTAAACAAAAAACGCGAAGTTTCAATACAATAGTTTTTAGCCTTAAGTATCTAAATGAAAGTTGTAGATAACCTCAAACCGTGAGCGTACATAAAAAGAACGTCCAAATCTGACTTCAGATGAGGAAGTTATGATTTTTCCAAGATTCGGGTATAGCAGTAGACAACTAAAAACTCGAAATAGAACTCGAGATACTTTTGACCGAAACAACCTAAATGAGAATCTAAGGTCTCAACATTAGTAGCACAACGGTGAAAAGTCTGTCGAAAACGGACACCGGATGAAGAAGTTATGGATTTTTAACGGACTTTTCGTGTCCCGGCACGTTAAAAATAATAATTAAAAATAAAGTCAAAATTTGCCGATAAAGTCTAAACGAGAGTTGTAGATAACATTTTCAGCTACGTGTGCATATAAAGAACGTCGAAAACGGAGCTCGTATGCGAAAGTTACGGATTTTACAAGTTCGGGGTCCAAAATCCGAGGCTGTCAGGCCCCCACGACGTGGCACAGCTTGGCCGCGACCCGGCAAGTGACTGAGGGCGTCCAATCAATGGAAGGGGATAAGGCTTGCTCCCCACGACGTGGCCAACCTTAGCCACGACGTGGCACACCAGAAATGCCCCTATAAATAGAACTCTTGGGGTGCCGGGTTTAGGTGCTCCATTCTTCCATCTCTCGTGCTGAAACTCTGCGGTTAAGCTCCCGAAGCCCTGGTTTTCACCTTCAAGTCCCGAAGGAAGGTTTTGTGTTCCCGAGATTCCCGAGATTCCCAAAATTTTTCCCCTGCTTTCAACTCTTCCTGTCGAAGTTCTGCTCGATTCTTCTCTAGACTATTTCAAATCAACCACTTCAATCAAGTGAGTTCATACCCCTTTAATCAACCTTTGAAATGATTTTAAATGTTTTAAATACTTATGGGGGGATACAAGTTAAATACTTATAGTTATTGCTTCAATCACATGTGATTGCATTAATCACATGTGATTAATAACTAGGGAAACCAGTGATTTTATCACTGTTCAAACTGTCTATCAAACTATTTTACTTCAAAATGTTTTACAAACCCTTTTACTTTTCAAACTTAATTACAACCGTGATTCAAACAAATGTTCCTTATACTTAAATTGTTTTATCAAACCTATGCCTTCAAATTGTTTTATAGATTGACATCAAGTCGATCTTTTCTTAAAATAATACTTATGTTTCAAATGTCTTATAAAAACTTATTTATGCTTTTATATTATAAATTGCATGCCCATATATGTATAGATGTATAAATAATGTTTAAAGGGCTTAGGAAGGCCATCCGCCCTATTTCCTTTTTCTCAATTTGGATGTGGTCTGGTGGGATTTCGGGTGACCATCCGAAGGTCGTTTCAATATTAATTATATATCAAATATACATATATAGACATAAAATTACTTCCATATTCATATGTACTAGTCACACCATTAGTAAGTTACCATCGAGGTAACACAGGATCATACTATTACAACTGCTAGATCAATGAGTTAGTTCATTCATGAGTTCCATATACAACTATACTAGGAAGAGAACATATACAACTATACTAGAACGAGAAACATTACCCTTACATTAATACGTTAACAATTGTGATCCACTGTATCTTAGCATGCCTTAAATTTCATGGCCCGAGTTGTAGCCAGAATTCTCTTAGAGGGAGAGCGTGAGTTTGCGTATAGATCTATACTGGATTGACTATCCTACACCTTGCTGCTAGCTACAGCCGGACCTGCAGGTCTGCGGGTGCCAAACGTCATTCCGTTATTACGACCATTCGTATGTCGTTGTTACCAGTCGATAGCATGGTGTAATTATCACATTTTACCTTAATATAAATCCGGTTTAAGGTAGTTAGTACAACAGTAGTTACTATAAAACTAAGCTACAGTACTACAATGATTTACCCATTACATATTATTAGTGATAACCTCACTTGAACTTTAATGTACAAACTATATTTTGTTAAAAGATAGTTGCACTTGGGAAATTACACACCTTTACAACAAACGAACATACAAAACAGTTAAGCCTTGGTAGAAGGCTACTTTAATAGAAAATATAGGATTTTCTGAGAGATTCAAACTTTTACAAACACTTACATACGTTTTACAAACTTATACTTGAGACACGTTCAAACGTTTTTGATAACAAACACAGACACTAAAATACTTATGAACTCACCAGCTTAATGCTGATAAACTCTTTCAAAATAACTTGTATTCTCAGGTCATCAGTAGACAGGTACCGATGGCATCTTTTGAGAGGATGGAGCGCATTCAAGACTCATCATATTATTATTTTGATTTACCTTATATTTTTGGTGTCTAAAACTGTACAGAACACGCTTGTATTAAAATTATATATTTAATGCAATGGATGATGTTGTTTGCTTATTTACATTTACTGTGTTGTGATACTTTACATGACGTCCTCCGCCCCAGAACGTATCCGCCGTTCTTGGTTTTGGGGTGTGACAGATTGGTATCAGAGCATTGTTTATAGTGAATCAAGTATATCAACCCATAAAAGATATACTAAACTATAAACCCATTAGGGATTAAACTCTGACCAAGAGTCTATACTTTAAATATTAAAATATTTAATTAAGTATACTAGTCTGCATTCATACTAAAATCAGTGTCACAATGACAAGAACAAAACTATTACGATTATTAAATATCACAAGTGGGCTCGGGGATGTATGGTCAATCCTGGGAATGGCATAGCCTGATCAACTATGCTGGTCCTGGGAGTGATTAGCATATGCCCTAGAATGGTTGTGATAGGGTAACAAGTCTAAAAACTTACCAACAATACCACAAGAAGATCAGTAGAACTTAAACTTAAAATACTAGGTGTATTTTGTACTACTAGTTACACGTATAATATATTCTTATACCTCTCTTCTCGTGTAGATATAAATGGCTGGATTCCATCACGGTGACCCGTACTTTCCAAATGAAGGCAATGCCGGGTGGATCGATGAAGAGCCCGATGATGAGCATCCAATCCCTTTGGATGATCACCTCGCAGAAGGCTTTTCTGATGGATCCGACTCCGAGCCTGAAGTCAACAACCTACCGCTCGTAGGTCAAGCCCCGAACAACAACCCTTGACCAGCGTTTCCAGGTCCTACTCCCTTGTGGGCAAACAACTTGAATCGCTAGAGTGATGAACAGGGTCAACCCTTACCATACTTTGGGGACCGAAGCTTTTACGACGTCAGCGATGGTGGCTCTGCTGACCGAGCTCTGCCTGTCATTATCCGCAGAATAGCTCGTAATGTCGAGCAAGGCCGAGCAGCCATCGACCGGGTCATGGAGTTTGATGCCAACTCAGGTGTCAACACAGTCCGCATCCGCCGTCTTGAAGAAGACATGGAACGGACCCGGAGAACCAATGAAACCCTGCAGCAGCAGCTGGCTGCCTCACGAGCTGAAATCTTGGAACTTCGAGCTCGTCAGAGGGCTCAGGATCGACACCTTCAAGAGGTGTTTCGTCAAGTGTCCGACCTCAAGGCTCGCCCGGGGAATTCCCATCGCCATTAGATGATGTCTAGTACATCTCTGTCTTTTGATTAAAGAATAGCCTTTAACATCTGTGCTCTAAGTAGCACTTGTCTGTAAAATATTCCTAACTTTCAGTACTCTAATTAGGAATCTAAGGACTGTCAAACTTTTCTATATGGTATGATGTAAGACCTACTGTTAGGTCGATTTTCCCTGAACTTATTACATCAGTAATACCAGTATTATTGAAATCTATCTAATCTGTGGGAAAAATCTATACACTGGTGCTTTCCTACTAATATTCTTATTGTGATTTCAAACACTCATTCAACTATTGGGCTATGGTTAGTTAGTCCATGTGTCACTCTCACGTTGCTTACAAATTGATTCTTACCATTTTTCTTATCTTTATAAACTTATAGCTGAAAGATGCCTCCTCGCAAATCTCCCAGGAATAATCCTGCACCACCACCTCCTCCGCCTCCGGTCATCGATACGGTAGCCGTGAATGTTGCCGTAGCTGCAGCAGTGGCAACTGCCATGGCTCAGTATCATTCTTCTGATGCCAGCAGAGGTGGAACCCCTGTGTAATCAACCCCGGTTGAAACCCCTGTGCGCTCGAGAGAGTGCTCATACAAGGATTTCACAAATTGCAAACCGAAGCCTTTTTACGGCACCGGCGGAGTCATTGCCCTCTCGCAATGGCTCGAGAAGACTGAATCAGTCTTCGAAATCTATTCATGCCCTGCGGCGAGTAAAGTCAAGTACGCCGCATGCACCTTTGAAGGAAAAGGCCCTGACATGGTGGAACGGCCATGTTAAGGCACTAACTCTCGTCGTAGCCAACGACATAGGCTGGGAAACAATGAAAGAGCTCATGACTGAGGAATACTGCCCGAGGGGCGAGATCCAGAAACTGGAGCAGGAACTTTGGAACCTGACGATGACGGGCACCAACGTGGTCGCTTATACTGCCCGATTCAGCGAGCTGGTGGCCCTCTGCCCCAATATGGTTCCCATCGAGGGGAAGAAGATCGAGAGGTACATATGGGGGCTAGTGCCTCCGTATCAGGGGAATGTTCTAGCATCAAACCCCGCTACCTTCGACAGTGCCAAACGATTGGCACAACGACTCATTGACCATGGAGTCAAAACCCCTGCAACCACAACCACCCTAGCCATCCCGGAACCCTCCAAACCCGCTGATACCAAGCGGAAATTCTGGGATGAAAAGAAGAAGCAACAGGCTGCCAAAAAGCAGCAAATTGTGGCAATACATGCCGCAATAACCCCTGCTGCTGCTACTACTGCTCCGGTGGGTCGGTATGCTGGAAGTTCGCCCAAGTGCAACAAATGCAACTACCACCACAACGGCCCCTACCGCGAAATGCAGTGCTCAAACTGCAACAGAAAAGGACACACGGTCCGTTTCTGTAAGTTCCCGGCACAACCTATCAACCAAGTCCCTGGCTCTGGCGCGAGCCCAACCTGCTATGGATGTGGCGAAGCAGGCCACTTTAAGAGGGACTGCCCCAAAGCGAGGAATGCTGGAGGAGCAGGGAGGGTACTAGCTATAGGCCATGGGGAAGCAGTTGCTGACCCGACCATGGTGACTGGTACGTTTCTCCTTGATAACTCCTATGCATGCATTCTGTTCGATAGTAGAGCGGAGCGAAGCTTCGTAAACCATAAATTTGCTCGCATGCTTAATCAACCACCGCACGCACTCAAAGAACTATTCACAGTAGAAATGGCTAATGGAAAAACTGAAAGTACGAGTAGCATATACTTAGGTTGTACCCTAACTCTAGATAACCATTCATTCCCAATCGACCTCATGCCAGTCTCAATAAAAAGTTTCGACGTTATCATTGACATGGATTGGTTAAGCCTTCATCGCGCCGACATCATGTGCTACGAGAAAGCAGTTCGTCTAAACCTTCCGTCTAACGAAACCCTTATAGTCTACGGCGACAAACCCGGTGCAAGTCTTCGTATTATATCAAGTATTCAAGCACAGAAGTATCTGCGTAAGGAATACCATGCATTCCTTGCTCACGTCGTCGACACGAGCCTCGAAACGAAAGAACTAAAAAACATCCCTGTAGTGAGCGACTTCCCCGACATTTTCCCAGAAGAACTACCCGGGTTACCTCCGCAACGACAGGTCGAGTTCAGAATCAACTTAGTCCCAGGAGCTACCCCAGTAGCCAAGTCGCCCTACCGCTTAACACCAGCTGAGATGCAGGAACTCTCTGGTCAACTTAACGAACTGCTCAGCAAGGGCTTTATAAGACCGAGTTTCTCACCTTGGGGAGCACCGGTCTTGTTCGTTAAGAAGAAAGACGGATCATTCCGTATGTGTATTGACTACAGAGAACTCAACAAACTGACGGTCAAGAATCGTTACCCTCTGCCTTGCATAGATGATCTATTCGACCAACTGCAAGGGGTGAACTATTTTTCTAAGATTGATCTGTGATCCGGATATCACCAGTTACGAGTGCTAGAGGAGGATTTGCCGAAGACAGCCTTCCGAACTCGTTACGGACATTACGAGTTCGTGGTGATGCCATTCGGATTGACCAATACACCCGCAGTCTTCATGGATCTGATGAATAGAGTATGCCGACCTTACTTGGATCAATTCGTCATCGTTTTCATTGACGACATCCTGATCTACTCCCGAAGTAAGAAAGAGCATGGCGATCACCTGTGACAAGTTCTAGAGACATTACGAAAAGAGAAGCTTTATGCGAAGTTCTCGAAATGTGAATTTTGGATCCGGAGAGTCGAATTCTTAGGACACGTGGTAAGCAAAGAAGGAATCCACGTGGACCCATCCAAAATTAAAGCCATTGAGAACTGGTCAGCACCTAAGACGCCTACATAAATTCGTCAATTTCTAGGTCTCGCGGGCTACTACCGCAGATTCATTCAGAACTTCTCTCGAATAGTGAAACCTCTTACAACCCTAACCCAAAAAGGCGTGGCCTTTGACTGGGAAGAGAAACAAGAAAGAGCGTTCCAAACGCTCAAACGAGCCTTGTGCACCGCACCAATACTATCCTTTCCCGAAGGAATAGAAGACTTCGTATTCTATTGTGATGCATCGAATCAAGGGCTCGGATGTGTCCTGATGCAGCGAGGTAAGGTCATCGCCTACACCTCAAGACAGTTGAAGACACACGAGGTTAACTACACGACCCACGATCTTGAACTAGGAGCAGTGGTGTTTGCTCTGAAGATCTGGAGACATTACTTGTATGGAACGAAGAGCACTATCTTTACCGACCACAAGAGTTTACAACACATTTTCGATCAAAAGGAGCTCAACATGAGACAACGACAGTGGGTCGAGCTACTCAGTGATTACAAATGCGATATTCGTTATCATCCGGGTAAAGCCAACGTAGTAGCAGACGCCCTAAGTCGGAAGCAATATTCTGGTCGCAAAGTCAAGTCATTGTCAATAACCATCCATTCACACTTGTCTAAGAAAATTCAGGAGGCTCAACTTGAAGCCATGAAACCTGAAAATGTGACGAATGAATCCCTTAGAGGAATGGACAAGAATTTAGAAGCCAAGGGTTACGGAGCCTTATATTTCATGAACCGGATCTGGACACCGAAACACGGTGGTTTCCGAGACTTGGTCATGATCGAGGTGCACAACACTCGGTATTCCATCCACCCAGGTTCAGATAAGATGTATCCGGATCTTAAAAAGCTATACTGGTGGCCTAATATGAAAGCAGAGATTGCTACCTTCGTAAGTAAATGCCTTACTTGCGCAAAGGTTAAGGTCGAGTACCAGAAGCCCTCTGGTTTATTGCAACAACCAGAGATCCCAGAATGGAAGTGGGAGCGGATCACTATGGATTTCATAACCAAGTTGCCCAAGACAACAGGTGGACTTGAAACCATATGGGTCATCGTTGATAGATTGACCAAGTCTGCACACTTCCTGCCTATCAAAGAAGCCGACAAGATGGAGAAACTTACGAGAACATACATTAAGGAAATCGTATGGCTACATGGTGTACCTATGTCCATTATCTCCGATAGAGATAGTAGGTTCACCTCAAGATTTTGGCAATCACTACAACATTCCCTAGGAACAAGGTTGGACATGAGCACAGCCTACCATCCTCAGACCGACGAACAGAGTGAGAGGACCATCCAAACACTGGAAGATATGTTGTGAGCCTGCGTGATGGACTTTGGGAAGGCATGGGATACTCATTTATCCCTTTTCGAGTTTTCCTATAATAACAGTTATCACACGAGCATCAAGGTTGCTCCATTTGAAGCTCTCTACGGCCGAAAGTGCAGATCCCCTCTGTGCTGGGCTGAGATGGGTGATACCCAATTAGCCAGGGGGCAAGCTTCTGAAAGTACTCTCACCGGTCTGGAGATCATTCGGGAAACGACATAGAAAATCGTTCAGATCCGTGAACGATTGAAAGCCTCTAGAGACCGACAGAAGAGCTACGCTGATAAACGAAGAAAACCTTTGGAATTTCAGGTGGGAGACCGAGTCCTTCTCAAAGTCTCACCCTGGAAGGGCTTGATACGCTTTGGCAAGCGTGGGAAGCTTAATCCGAGGTACATAGGGCCTTTCGTGATTCTTGCAAGAGTCGGCGCCGTAGCTTACAAACTCGACCTACCAGACGCACTTCGTAACGTACATTCTACATTCCACGTATCTAACTTGAAAAAGTGTCTATCCGATGAGACTCTTGTAATCCCACTCGACGAGATCGAGATCAACAAGAGCCTCAACTTCGTGGAAGAACCTATAGAGATCATGGACCGTGAGGTCAAGTAGACAAAGCAAAGTCGTATCCCTATCGTGAAGGTTCGCTGGAACGCCAAGCGAGGACCGGAATTCACTTGGGAACTTGAGGATCAGATGAAACTGAAATACCCTCACCTTTTTGCTTAGTTATTTGTAATTTCTTACTTGCTTAAATTCTAATTTCGGGACGAAATTCCTTCTAACGGGGGGATGATGTGACAACCTGATATTTCGAGACGATGTAATGTAAAACCAATCAAATTTAGATCAAAATATAACGTTCCTAAAATCTTATTTGGGTTAAATAAAGTAGTAGGAATCGTATCAAGGTTTTCGTGCATATAAAGAACCCTAAAATCCGAGTTATAACGAAGAAGTTATGACCAACCGAAGATTCTCGGCAAAACCGGCAACACCGATTAAACGAAAAACGTGAAGTTTCAATACAATAGTTTTTAGCCTTAAGTATCTAAATGAAAGTTATAGATAACCTCAAACTGTGAGCGTACATAAAAAGAACGTCGAAATCTGACTTCGGATGAGGAAGTTATGATTTTTCCAAGATTCGGGTATAGCAGTAGACAGCTAAAAACTCGAAATAGAGCTCGAGATACTTTTGACCGAAACAACCTAAATGAGAATCTAAGGTCTCAACATTATTAGCACAACGGCGAAAAGTCTGTCGAAAACGGACACCGGATGAAGAAGTTATGGATTTTTAACGGACTTTTCGTGTCTCGGCCCGTTAAAAATAAATAATTAAAAATAAAGTCAAAATTTGCCGATAAAGTCTAAAAGAGAGTTGTAGATAATATTTTTAGCTACGCGTGCATATAAAGAACGTCGAAAACGGAGCTCGTATGCGAAAGTTACGGATTTTACAAGTTCGGGGTCCAAAATCCGAGGCTGTCAGGCCCCCACGACGTGGCACAGCTTGGCCGCGACCCGACAAGTGACTGAGGGCGTCCAATCAACAAAAGGGGATAAGGCTTGCTCCCCATGATGTGGCCAACCTTAGCCACGACGTGGCACACCAGAAATGCCCCTATAAATAGAACTCTTGGGGTGCCGGGTTTAGGTGCTCCATTCTTCCATCTCTCGTGCTGAAACTCTGCGGTTAAGCTCCCGAAGCCCTCCCGAAGCCCCGGTTTTCACCTTCAAGTCCCGAAGGAAGGTTTTGTGTTCCCTAGATTCCCGATATTCCCGAGAATCCCAAGATTTTTCCCCTGCTTTCAACTCTTCCTGTCGAAGTTCTGCTCGATTCTTCTCTAGACTATTTCAAATCAACCACTTCAATCAAGTGAGTTCATACCCCTTTAATCAACCTTTGAAATGATTTTAAATGTTTTAAATACTTATGGGGGGATACAAGTTAAATACTTATAGTTATTGTTTCAATCACATGTGATTGCATTAATCACATGTGATTAATAACTAGGGAAACCAGTGATTTTATCACTGTTCAAACTGTCTATCAAACTGTTTTACTTCAAAATGTTCTACAAACCCTTTTACTTTTCAAACTTAATTACAACTGTGATTCAAACAAATGTTCCTTATACTTAAATTGTTTTATCAAACCTATGCCTTCAAATTGTTTTATAGATTGACATCAAGTCGATCTTTTCTTAAAATAATACTTATGTTTCAAATGTCTTATAAAAACTTATTTATGCTTTTATATTATAAATTGCATGCCCATATATGTATAGATGTATAAATAATGTTTAAAGGGATTAGGAAGGCCATCCGCCCTATTTCCTTTTTCTCGATTTGGATGTGGTCTGGTGGGATTTCGGGTGACCATCCGAAGGTCGTTTCAATATTAATTATATATCAAATATACATATATAGACATAAAAGTACTTCCATATTCATATGTACTAGTCACACCATTAGTAAGTTACCATCGGGGTAACACAGGATCATACTATTACAATTGCTAGATCAATGAGTTAGTTCATTCATGAGTTCCATATACAACTATACTAGGAAGAGAACATATACAACTATACTAGAACGAGAAACATTACCCTTACATTAATACGTTAACAATTGTGATCCACTGTATCGGAGCATGCCTTAAATGTCATGGCCCGAGTTGTAGCCAGAATTCTCTTGGAGGGAGAGCGTGAGTTTGCGTATAGATCTATACTGGATTGACTATCCTACACCTTGCTGCTAGCTACAGCCGGACCTGCAGGTCTGCGGGTGCCAAACGTCATTCCGTAATTACGACCATTCGTATGTCGTTGTTACCAGTCGATAGCATGGTGCAATTATCACATTTTACCTTAATATAAATCCGGTTTAAGGTAGTTAGTACAGCAGTAGTTACTATAAAACTAAGCTACAGTACTACAATGATTTACCCATTACATATTTTTAGTGATAACCTCACTTGAACTTTAATGTACAAACTATATTTTGTTAAAAGATAGTTGCACTTGGGAAATTACACACCTTTACAACAAACGAACATACAAAACAGTTAAGCCTTGGTAGAAGGCTACTTTAATAGAAAATATAGGTTTTTCTGAGAGATTCAAACTTTTACAAACACTTACATACGTTTTACAAACTTATACTTGAGACACGTTCAAACGTTTTTGATAACAAACACAGACACTAAAATACTTATGAACTCACCAGCTTAATGCTGATAAACTCTTTCAAAATAACTTGTATTCTCAGGTCATCAGTAGACAGGTACCGATGCCAGCTTTTGAGAGGATGGAGCGCATTCAAGACTCATCATATTATTATTTTGATTTACCTTATATTTTTGGTGTCTAAAACTGTACAGAACACGCTTGTATTAAAATTATATATTTAATGCAATGGATGATGTTGTTTGCTTATTTACATTTACTGTGTTGTGATACTTTACATGACGTCCTCCACCCCAGAACGTTTCCGCCGTTCTTGGTTTTGGGGTGTGACATATGACAACATCGAGTTTACCATTTCCTTTAAAACTCGATTTTTGCGTTCAATAATACCATTCTGTTGGGGTGTGTAAGGTGTCGTGGTCTCATGAATGATACCCACTGATGGAAGTTTGTGGGATCCATATATTCACATCCCCTATCAGTCCTAAGACATTTAACCGGAATACCCAATTGCAATTCCACCTCGGTTTTGTATATTTTGAATTTATCTAAGGCTTCATCCTTAAAATGTAACAAATACACATAGCAAAACCGAGTACATTCATCAATACAAGTGACTACATAATTTTTATTTACCAAAGAAGGAGTGGAGTGAAAATCACACAGTCACTGTGTAGAAGTTCCAAAACAGCTGAATTTCTAGTATCACGAGGAAACGGCTGTTTTGTCACTTTTGTAAGCATGCATGTTTTACATTTATCAGATGTCGTATCAAATGCTGGAATTAATCCATCTTTTGACATCTCATGCATCCTTCTAAAGTTGACATGACCTAATCTTACATGCCAAAGCATAGATTTATCAACATTAGAAGCAGAAGTTACAAATGCAGAATTTTGAACAGGTATTAATTTGTCAACAATATTCAAACGAAACATTCTATTATTTAAATATCCAAAGCCAACAAACATTCCACCCTTAGATAATATATACTTATTCGACTCAATAACTTGTTTAAAACCATCATAATTCAAACAACTAGAACTAACAAGATTCTTGCGAATCTTGGGAACAAACAAAACATCAAATAACCTAATTGTCTTTTCCAAAAGTAAATTCAAGAGACACGACACCAAAACCACAATAGGAATAAAGGAATCGTCTCCCATTTTCTGCACCGACCCATCTTCAAGTGAAGTTAATGTTTCAAATATTCGTTTATCCTTGCATACATGGTTCGTTACCCCGAAGTCGATCCACCAAGCAACATCATCATCATGTACATAGAATGATTCAGAAATGAATGAAACATAATAAATATAATTCTAATTAGAATTATCAAAGTTAGTCAAAAACTGACCTCCTTTAACTTGGGCCGAAGACCCGTTCACTTTCGCATTAGCTCCACTGTTTCCAGCACCATTGTTGCCTAAATTCACACGACAATCACTCTTGCAATGCCCAACTTGATTGCACCTTCAACAAACCAGATACTATCTCTTTTTTTGGAGTTGCTTGGGACATGTTCTTGCTTGCGTTTGCCATGTCCTTTGTGTTTCTGATTCCTTGGTTTGTTTTCAACCATATGAACCGAGGGTTGTCCAGATTCAACTTTTCCTTTGGGTTTTTCAGATTTGTCACTTTCCTTCGCACGAAGAGATTCTTCAATACGAATGTGACTATCAAGTTGAACCAAAGACAGTTCCTCCTTTTGATGTTTCAAGTTATGTTTGAAGTCTTTCCGGGATGGAGGCAGTTTGTCAATGATGGTTGACACAGCAATGGATTCATCCATATTCATATGGTGCAGTTTAAACTGACCGTATATGCCAAGGAGTTCATTGTATTATTCAGTAACAGATCTTGAATTGTCCATCTTATAATTGTTAAATTCACTAACCATAAACTTCTTGCTAGAAGCATCCTTGGTGATATATTGTAATTCAAGGGTGTCCCATAACTCCTTGACACACAAGGTGTTACACCCCCAAACCAAAACGGCTGAAACGTTCGAGGGTGGAGGACGTCATGTACAGTATCACAACAATTGCATCATAGTAATCAAAGTAAACACAACCATTACATTGAAATATAGGTATATACATTTGTTTGTTACATATTTTGTATACATCAAAAGTATAATAAAATATAAAATACATGACTCTATATGCTCCGTCTTCTCAAAAGCCTGTGGGGGTACTTGTCTACTGATTTCCTGAGAATACAAGCGATTTTGAAAGAGTGTCAGCAATAAGCTGGTGAGTCCATAAAAAAAATGTTCTTGTAGTGAAAACCTATCATTGAATCTGTAAAAATGTTTGTATGCTTCCCAAGAAAATCCAACATTTTCTAACATATAAATTTGTTATTGTGTTCTGTAGTAGTGTATAATGCACTAGTTCATATGCTTGGTTACCACCCGTTGTATTGTATATCGTTGTTTTGGATGAAAACTTTTTTATGAAAACCCTGGATATCACCATTATTGTATAAAATGTTATGTTTGAAAACCCTAGTCACCACCAGTATATATAGTAGTTTCATTACTTAAAATAAAACTATGAATTGTATCCCCTGGAATCCTCCAGTGTAATGTAAAGTAGTTCTATTAATTAAAATAAAACTAATGAAGAATGAAATTACGTAAAAAAAAGGTTAGTTTATACTAGTGTGAGTCGTATAACCATGCTTGATATGACCTAGTGACCCTTACGACGTTCTTCAGGCATCAGACATTATGACATTTGTCACCCCAGGCATGTCTGCCTAACTGTAGTTAGCAGTTCAGGTGCGGGATAGTCATTCCCGAATAGATCTATTTACAAATCTCACGCTCTCCCTCCAGGAGACTCTGGTTATACTATGATGGGATTTAGCCAGCACCCCGAATGGTACAATTAAAGTAGTGTCTCATAACCATGTATTAACTTGTTTACGTGTGGTTCTGTATTGTTCTCTTGTATTTGAATCCGTTTGTATACCTTGTAGAGCAATAATAATTATACTAAAATAATTATCTAATGTTGTACTCTTGAAATCCGAAAGTAGCAATGTAAATCATAAACTAAGTATGTCATAGTTTATATGGTTGTTAATGTATAAGCTCTGAATTTGTAAAACTGTGTATTGAAATCCCAAACTATACCTATTATAGTTTGCATGTATGTTATGTAGTTGGTCCGTGTATTGATCTGAAAACTACGTAATTATGATTATAGGTTGAAAACGTCTCTTATGTCCAGCATGTTACAAAAGGGATAAAATATCTAAATATTTTATAAAATGTGAAAATTGTTTGGTTGTATAGATTGCATAAGTTGTAAACATGTTGACAATTTTTTGTATAAGTTCACAAAATCATTTGTGTTTGGCTCGTATTCCTCCCCCCCCCCCCCCCCCCTAAAAACGTTAAAAAAAAATAGTAAAAGCATAGGGGTATGAACTCACTGATAGTTGTGTGAAAGTGTCGGACAACAAGATTGGAAATGAAGATCCTCAGGTTGATGTACGTGGCACTTAACGGGATCCTAATAAAATTTAAATACATATATGCATTTTATTAGCGAAACCATTAATTATAGTGTTGGAAAAACACTTGCTTTTGGGTTAGTAATGTTACCGGTACTCGATTGAATCGGAAAAAAGCGGGTTTTTAGCCAAGTTCATGAATTGGGAAGGTTTGCGGCCGTGAACAGCCCCTTGAATGGTTTACAGTCGTGATCAGTGTTCTTGAAGCAAATATGAAGGTTTGAAGGGTTCACGATCGTGAACTGATTTCGGCCCTTGAAGATTTGAAGGGTTCGCGGCCGTGAACTCAAGAACAACAACACTTGATTTGATGAAAAACGCGCTTTAGAGGCTCCACAACAACACCCAAAGGTGATTTTTGATTATTTTTGGAAGAAAAATGGGGTATTTTTGTGTTTGCGGTTGGGAGATTAGAGAAAGAATGAGTGAGTTTTCTGCCAGAAAAGTGTAAATGAGGGGTAGGAGCACATATATATATATATATATAGGTTGGGTTCATGGTTAATGGTGGGGTCCACCAGCCGTGAACGGGTTTACAACCGTGATCGGGTTCACGGCCGTGAACACCAGTCAGGCCGGTTTTCGCTTCTTTTCGAAGAAACTCAGGTTTTCGCGGCCGGTTTTCCACCTTATGTATGGGTTACAAAAAATTCAACCTAGGATAATCTAAGAGGACACTTACGATTCTAGGCACAGAAATCATAAGCCAAATTGCTAAAAAGATTCTGTAAGTGTTTGAAGAAAAACCAGAGCTCAATTTCGTGTGTCTCTTCTAAAAGGAAGAGTCGTTTATATATAATAAACAAGATTAGGATTTCATTAGGGTTGAGTTGTTATCAGTTGCTTTGCAAGCAAGTCAGGGTAATCCAGATTTTAATGAGGATTTAGGGTTTCCAAAACTGACGAATTTTGTCAGTTTTAACATAATCACCCCTGCCAGAGGCTTTGCCCTTTGGACCCCGCTAGGGGCGCTGCCCCTAGACCCCGCCAAAAGGGCACCGCCCCTTTGGAAACCCCAGACCCAGGGGCGTTCCCCCCGGACCCCCGACATATCGACGAGTCGGCTTCTAGTTCGATCTTACACATGCGTGCACTTCGCACAAACTCCGTACATATATTAGAATACAAATTATGAAGCCCTTTAGCTCACATATTAGCTCCAGTACCATAAAATGAAATTGTGACACTAAAATCACCAACAGGAGACACTCATGACCAACCAACCTGATACATGATAAACTAACATGTGTTGCTTCAGTCATCTCGGGCCAAAAACCTGCATTCAAGACATTAGATTAAACCTTCACTTCAACGTTTGTGTGCATCTCTTTTGTTAATCTCGCTTGAATGGGGAAACTTCATGCTTTACGTTTTGCAAGACTATAGGAGTTCATATCCAATATGCTAAAGCTCTTATCATATTCCAAAAGGAATCATAATTAGACCCATATAATCATTTATGATTTTTTATAAAAACATGTTTATGATCATTGATTTGAGTTATTTTTAGTTCATTTAATAAGTAGAACACATAACATCATCATCGTTAAGGTCATTTATGGTTTGTGGGTCTGATAACTAACTTATAAACATGTTGGTAAGGTTTACTATCCCTAAGTTGAAAGTTACCCAAGGTATATCCACATGCATAATACATCTAAAATGTTTTTACTCATACAAAAACCATTTTAATCCAATCTATTTCTATTTTATGATCAAAATATACTTTGTTATTTTTTTTTTTCTTTTGGTTTTTGAGAGTACAATAGACTGTAGTCGTAAAAAGCAATGTCTTCGGGCGGCTGTGGTCAAAAAGCATCGTTAATTCCTCTTTCTTTGTCTTTTGGTTGTATTTTGGCTGTGCTCATGTCACGGGTAAAAAGTTCTACACACCATGCTCACTTTTCACAACTTTTAATTCAATACTTTATTTGTACTTTTTTTTATATTTAACTTCTGCAAAATAGATTTTGTCCAACATGTCATGTCGTCAAGAACCTTATATCAATTTAAAAAAATCCACATTAGAACTACTTTACACTAGTTAATTTAGAAAATAAGTAATTTTAAGTAAATATAAATTAATAAGTTGGATATTTTCTTCTAGTAGCAAAAACTATCCTTACAAGTTGCAACTTACAAGTATACAACATTTATACACACAAACAATGTGCGAAAATCAACCTTCTAATGTAACAAATTCTCCAACCACTATCCAACACGTTTACATGTGTCCTATGAAACATCACACTACAATTACATACGCCGAGTAAATTCTATTGTCTAGACATCGGTGCCATCGGTTGGCTAGTGTACCCACCTTCCATTTGATAATTATGGTAACCGCCAGGTGGTGGCGGCACCACCGCCGGTGTGTATGAAGAACCACTGTTGATTAGCGGCCCAACGGTGGGATACCCCGGCAAAGGCGGTGGTGCTTGCTGGTTATAGTTATACGGTACCGCCACCATGAACGGTGGCAGTGGGTAAGCTTGCATTGGCGGCATAGGTAGCGGAGGTGGCGGAGATGATGGTGGCGGTGGTTGGTAGTGGTGATCGGTTGTCTCGATTTTGGCTCGTTTTTCGGGAGGGTGGTTGTTTGAGGAGGATTCTGTAGTGGAATTTACGATAACGCCCTCGGATGCTAAGGAAGAGAGGACGTAAGAGAGCATCTCAGCGGATGATGTGGAGGCGGTGAGCTTTGCCGCCACTTCGGCGGCGGCAGATTTGGTGATTTCCTCCTCAGTGATCGGAACTTGGTGTGTGTACATTACCGCTGCAGACTGTTCTCCGGTTCCGGGAATGTAATTGTGGGGTTTGGTAGTGGCGGTGGTGGTGGTTATGGTCTGCTCCGGGAGTAATTTGGTGGCACTGGGATTCATTAACTGGCGGCAGAAATTATCGGTTTTTTCGGATTGTGTATGTGCAGCCTGAAAACATGAAAATAGGGTGAACTTACTTAAATTATAATAAAAAGAAATTAAAGAAATTAATGAAATTCATGAAAATAGTAGAAACTATCGATATTGTCCTCAACCTCATCGAGTGTCCAACTTAAAGGTCCATCCGTTATGTGTGTGTAAAAAGACAAATTTACCCTTGTCATTTACATGGGCTGAACCACAGGACAGATAAGTTACAGACAAGGACAAAAAACATGCAAAAATATATTTTCAAGAACCAGTCATGCAATAATATTGACAAATTTGCAAAAATGGTCCCTGTGGTTTGTCAAAGATAAAGTTCAAACCATATTAAAATTGCAGATATGGTCCTTTCGCAGGTTTTTATTGCATACTTGGTCCCTGTCAAACTTAAAATGACTAATCTGCCCTTTATATTATTATTTTTCAATTTTCTTTTATCAGTTTTAATTTATTTACCCAGAGAAAATGATAACCCACAGGAACCATCTTTGCAATTTTGTCTGAAACTTTTTTGGGATGATATCCATAGTGATACTACAGGGACCATTTATGTAATATTATTCTAATAAATCATTGACTATATTACAAACTTTGTCCGAGCTTTTTCTCTTTTTTTTTTTGGTTTAGGTCTAAAATGTGGTCTTTTTGCAATTTTGGTGGTTGAATTTTGATTTTAATTTAGATTTTGTTGAGGAAGAAGATGAAATCAACAGTATTATAAACCATAAAATAAGAACCAAAATTGCAAACAGCTTCCTTTCTTGAGCATGGGGACCAAATCAATTAACTAGAAGTTTCGGTTTCTACAAATTTTGGTAAATATCATGTATGTTTGATCTTCATGAAGGCGTCAAAAAGCTTTTGGGATTTGATTATGATTAGAAGAAAGCACCAATAGTCACTAATTAAAGACCAATTTGCATTCAAATATATATAGATTGTACCTTGAGTTCATTTCGGACTTGATCCAGCTTCATTTCCTGAGAACAAGAAAACCACAGCATTCCTCTCTCAGAAACACCATAAACTCTATAAAAAAGGGTAAAGTGCAAGAAAAAGCAATGTACTTTCAGATATTTGAATATTACAGCATTCTACTTTGAAAAATCCATGGCATTTCATTTCTAAAATTGGGTAATTTGGTTTGATTGTTCAAAGCACGATGTCTTAATAAGAAAAGAACTGAAAAAACAATGTTGTGTTGGAAACAAATGAAAGTTCTATTGTTTGCATTTTAGCCCTTATAAACATTCAAAAGGAAGAGAGATTTTGGATACATATATACCTGCTCCTGAAGAGCCTCGCGCAGATAAGAAACAAGATTAATTCTAGATGATTCTACAGATGATAGCTGCTCAATGCAATCTCTCAATGTAGCATGATGCCCCTTGAGCACTTCCACAACACCCAAACCATTAACTTGTGCTGATTTTTTCCCATTAGGAAAGGGGGCAGAAAAAAAAATACAGAAAAATCAATACAACATAACATGGAGAAAACGTGTAAAAACATGTAAATCAGGAGGTGTTTGATATGTGATATGCGTATTTTTATATATATATTTATACATTATATTTTAATATTTTGGCCTTTATTATTCTCGATAAAGCACAAAAGAAAAGACTGAGGCGGAAATCGGGCTTAGAAGATAAAAGAAAGGAAAAATGATGAGGAGCCATTTACGTCCCGCGTAATTTACTTGTACGCCAAGCGTAAAGGCTAAATTAGAGTTATGCCTAGCGTAATTCTTGCGTACGCCCCGCGTAAAGGCTGGCATCGGATAACTCCAATCGCGTATAAATCTTCATTACGCCCAGCGTAATCCGACTTACGCCCAGCGTACGTAAGTCGGTTACAAGGGTTATAAGAGTCGATTATCAGCTAACCAGAAGGGGGGATTCGACTTCCAACCTAACTTAGTCGATATTAAACTTCTGTTAAACCAGTTTGAGGGTCTAGAAGGCGGCCGAAAGGCCGTTAAGCTCCTCACACTTAGCCTTTGCTTGCCCTCAAGCAAATTTATTTTTATTATTTCACCAATATCACACTAAACAATCCATTAAAAACTCAACTATTATGTCAAGACCGCAACGCATGAATTTGTGTCTAAAATTTTTCTAAAGTACCCCTCCATACTTTAAATACTCACAATCTTCATAAACACTCGCCCACTTCTTTCGAACAATGCTCATTTTATGCAACCCTCCGAATCCATCCGCAAAAAACTTCCTTATCCTCAAGGTATTTTTAGTTGAGCAACCTAAACATACATAATCTAGATTTACAATTTATGATACCACTATGGAGCTTCTTGAATTCTTCACTTCCTTGATAATTTGATCTTTTATTTCTTTGAATTCATCACCTTATTTGATTTGATTTATGGTATTTTCAACTATTTTGAATTTTTGGAATTTTGATCTTAATCTCACTTTATTCGCTCCAAAATTCTTACAATTTTTCTTGTAATTCTCTCTCTCTTTTTTTTTTTAAACATGTATCTCACTTTTTTCACTCAAAACCTACATGCTTAAGTAGAGGCGTTCAACCTCAACCTTTATTGGTTAATGATAATAATTTTCCTGGATACATTTCAGGTTTAGACTGCTAAACATATTGCATCCCTCAAACTAAGCGGGTTTGTGTTTTTGTTCAATGATTTCACTAAAATAAAAGAGGCCACAAATGCACTATAACGTGTATTGGCTCAACTAAACATTTGAGTTCTCATCGGATCATCTCATACTATATTAGCAACATTTTAAATTATTACTAGATTTTCTAAATTAAACTATTATTTCAAGTTTATAAAATTTTAAATTGTCCTAAATCTAGCAATTTCCAAGCTATTATTATTATTTTTTTTACTATTACCGACCCCCTACCCCACACTTATTTCATACAATGTCCTCATTGTATGCTAAAACGAATTAAGAACATAAAAAGAGAGAAAAAGGAACACTCCCCTAGGGTAGTTGTGGCGAGATCGAATGGGGCTGCTACAAGTTGCTCCAAATATTGCTGAAAGACTGAAAACTGGAACAGCTGCTTCTGAATTTGCCGAAAAATAAAATCAAGACCGCCGACTTCAAAAATGTGGTGCACAATATTGCAAATAAAATGCAATGTAATAACCATGACGTGGGAAAGTGTCGACCACGTCGTCTCGTCAAGAATGACATCCTCTATACGCGACAAAAAATCCCCCACAACATAGGAAAGTGTCAACCATGTCATGGCAGCTGGGATGATATTTCTTCCTCACGTCGAAATAAAACTCTATGGTGTGGGAACAGCTCATCCAAACCATAGGAATCAAAATATCGTAAAAATACCAATCTTCGAAATAATCGCTCACGAAATCAATATGCACCCCACACTTATGACAAATTGTGGGTCTTGACTACAATCTTCGAACTCTCATACGGCTTTCTCTAGCAACAGTCGGACCTAGCAGCTGAACTTACTGCCAGCTTTCTAAGGGCGAAAAGTCTGCAGAGATCTAAACAACCAAAAAGCATCAACATGGAAAACAAAAGTAAAATAAACAGCCTAAATTAAACTTAATTACATACCAAATAAAAATACTAATATTAAGCAATCACAAAATAAAATAAACAAAAAATAACAAAAATGATAACTAAATCACTCATCATCTTCATCATCATGCTGCTATGTTCCAGAAGTACCGGCTCCATCATGTCGTGACTGGAATGGCGGAGGGAAAGGAACCGAGTACTGAAACCCCTGGTGGGCAAAGAATGCCTGTCCACATGTGCAACATACTCACCAAGGTTCTGAACCCTCATGTCAAGACGGTCGATGCCCTGAGCTAAGTAGTGCATATCAATTTCCGGCTCAGGTCCCTGCTGCGCTCCCTGAGGAGCAGGTCTACGCTGCTGGACCCGTCTCGACTGTGGCTCAACGGCACCCTCCTCATCTGCCATGTCATCTGGTCGTACCCGCAAGACACCATATCCGCCCCGCTCAAGTACACGCATCGACTCTAACAACTGAAGGCTACATCGGCTTCATATCATGGAATACCATCGATCTCGTGATCTCACGCGTCAACAACTGATATGATCGAGCTAATCGCGTGATAAAATGCCCGCCACAAATCGGACTATCCTCCCGAAGTCCCGTGGCCCTCCGTCCTAAATATGCGGCTAAAGCAACTAGAAGGTTCAGGTGCCTCCCTGGAGTAACAAACGCCCATAGGAAATACAAGTCTGTCGAAGGCACTCTCTCACCGTTCTTATGATGCGTGAGACATGGAAATCAAACGGTGCAGTAGTCTGTATGTAGTAGACCGAATCATCCTCCCCCTTGCGGTAGATGACGTACAAACTCCTGTAATCTCGGCCTAAAAAGTGTTTTCGTTATAGTCATCGGGCCGGTCCGTGAGACAATCAGCAAGGAATGCTGGGAAGTGGACACTCCTCGTCTCATCTAATGTATATATATCCCGACTCGAGTCGCGAGCTCTATCACACTGCATTCCTGGCTCACACCCCCAGTCTAAAGGCTGCATATTGCCTTTGTTCGAAATCTAGGGTTTATACAATTCTTGAATTGGGGCCGATTTCACAATTGTATATTTTGATTAGGGCTTCAATAGACCGATTTCCCAATGGACTAAACCCTAGGACTTAATTTGTCCTTAATCCCGTGATAGACCCATCGATTTGAGCTCGGGGACGGACGCCAAGCATAACCCCTATTAACTTCGATTCTTGACTGCCCCTATGAAGTTTTCCCTGTTAAGTGTTTGCTAATCTTGGATAGACAAGGAACGAACAGGGGATTGATTCATAAGTCAAAGAGTGGTCCCGTTTTTTTTCTCTACTGCCTTGGACCACGAGTTTGTATGTTCGATTTGGTGCCGTTTGTTAATCATGTATGCCTAAGTAGTTTGGCCATATTTTGACTACCCTTCATGATTCTCGTGTGAACAATATTGACTGTATATGGCCTTAAAATAATCAGGGGACACCTACACAGATTAGTGAAACTTGGACGTACACCCAGCGTATGCTGGATGTACGCCCAGCGTAAAGACCAAGTCCAAGACCATTATTTTGGTTTAAAAAATTGTTAATGCTGTTATATGTTGTTTGGTTTTGTGTTGGTGTCTATTTATGCAAATTATGGTCCGGAGAACTCAAAGGACCAACCCACCCGAGGACGTGATTGATCACCGGTTCTTACAATTTCCACAAACTTTAAACGATGCAACCCGGGCACAATATGTCAGCAATTTGAGCTTGCTTCTCACCAAGGAGATCGATATAGCACCATCATTCGACTGGGAATTGGCGACCCGGATTGGACTTGCTGCATTGATCCAGGATTTTTTGCAATACACGCACTCGGACGCGAGTGGAGTGCATTTGTTCGTATGTCAGGGATGGGCACGATTGTTCAGGATCCAGGAGCCTGTTTATCGGGAATTTTTGCTAGAGTTTTACGCTACAGTTTCCTATGACCCTAGGAAGGCACCCGATGATAGGACAGCCTTTGCGTTTAGACTGGGGGTGTGAGCCAGGAATGCAGTGTGATAGAGCTCGCGACTCGAGTGGGGATATATACAGTAGATGAGACGAGAAGTGTCCACTTCCCAGCATTCCTTGCTGATTGTCTCACGGACCGGCCCGATGACTATAACGAAAACACTTTTTGGGCCGAGATTACAGGAGGAGTTTATACGCCATCTACCGCACGGGAGAGGATGATTCGGTCTACTACATACAGACTGCTGCACCATTTCATTTCCATGTCTCTCACGCATCATAAGAACGGTGAGAGAGTGCCTTTGAAAGACTTGTATTTCCTGTGGGCGCTTGTTACTCCAGGGAGGCATCTGAACCTTCTAGTTGCTTTAGCCGCATATTTAGGACGGAGGGCCACGGGACTTCGGAAGGATAGTCCGATTTGTGGGGGGGCATTTTATCACGCGATTAGCTCGATCATATCAGTTGTTGACGCGTGAGATCACGCGATCGATGGTGTTCCATGATATGAGGCCGATGAGCCTTCAGTTGTTAGTCGATGCATGTACTTGAGCGGGGCGGAGATGGTGTCTTGCGGGTACGACCAGATGACATGGCAGACGAGGAGGGTGTCGTCGAGCCACAACCGAGACGGGTCCAGCAGCGTAGACCTACTCCTCAAGGAGCGCAGCAAGGACCTGAGCCGGAAATTGATATGCGCTACCTAGCTCAGGGCATCAACCGTCTTGACATGAGGGTTCAGAACCTTGGTGAGTATGTTGCACATGTGGACAGGTAGCAACAGTGGTATGGGGATGCGTTGACCGCATTCTTTGCCCACCAGGGGTTTCAGTACTCGGTTCCTTTCCCTCCACCATTCCAGTCACGACATGATGGAGCCGGTACTTCTAGGACACAGCAGCATGATGATGAAGATGATGAGTGATTTAGTTATCCTTCTTGTTATTTTTTGTTTATTTTATTTTGTTATTACTTAGTATTAGTATTTTTATTTGGTATGTAATTAAGTTTAATTTAGACTGTTTATTTTACTTTTGTTTTCCATGTTGATGCTCTTTGGTTGTTTAGATCTCTGCAGACTTTTCGCCCTTAGAAAGCTGACAGTAAGTTCAGCTGTTAGGTCCGACTGTTGCTAGAGTGAGTCGTATGAGAGTTTGAAGATTGTAGTCAAGACCACAATTTGTCATAAGTGTGGGGTGCATATTGATTTCGTGAGCGATTATTTCGAAGATTGGTATTTTTATGATATTTTGATTCCTATGGTTTGGATGAGCTGTTCCCACACCATAAAGTTTTATTTCGACGTGAGGAAGAAATATCATCCCAGCTGCCATGACATGGTTGACACTTTCCTATGTTGTGGGGGATTTTTCGTCGCGTATAGAGGATGTCATTCTTGACGAGACGACGTGGTCGACACTTTCCCACGTCATGGTTATTACATTGCATTTTATTTGCAATATTGTGCACCACATTTTTGAAGTCGGCGGTCTTGATTTTATTTTTCGGCAAATTCAGAAGCAACAGTTCCAGTTTTCAGTCTTTCAGCAATATTTGGAGCAACTTGTAGCAGCCCCATTCGATCTCGCCACAACTACCCCAGGGCAGTGTTCCTTTTTCTCTCTTTTTATGTTCTTAATTCGTTTTAGCATACAATGAGGACATTGTATGAAATAAGTGTGGGGTAGGGGGTCGGTAATAGTAAAAAAAAAAATAATAATAATAGCTTGGAAATTGCTAGATTTAGGACAATTTAAAATTTTATAAACTTGAAATAATAGTTTAATTTAGAAAATCTAGTAATAATTTAAAATGTTGCTAATATAGTATGAGATGATCCGATGAGAACTCAAATGTTTAGTTGAGCCAATACACGTTATAGTGCATTTGTGGCCTCCTTTATTTTAGTGAAATCATGGAACAAAAACACAAACCCGCTTAGTTTGAGGGATGCAATATGTTTAGCAGTCTAAACCTGAAATGTATCCAGGAAAATTATTATCATTAACCAATAAAGGTTGAGGTTGAGCGCCTCTACTTAAGCATGTAGGTTTTGAGTGAAAAAAGTGAGATACATGTTTATATAAATAAATAAATAAATAAATAAATAAATAAAAGAGAGAGAGAGAGAGAGAGAGAGAGAATTACAAGAAAAGTTGTAAGAATTTTGGAGCGAATAAAGTGAGATTAAGATCAAAATTCCAAGAATTCAAAAAAATTGAAGATACCAGAAATCAAATCAAATAAGGTGGTGAATTCAAAGAAATAAAAGATCAAATTATCAAGGAAGTGAAGAATTCAAGAAGCTCCATAGTGGTATCATGAATTGTAATTCTAGATTATGTATGCTTAGGTTGCTCAACTAAAAATACCTTGAGGATAAGGAGGTTTTCTGCGGATGGGTTCGGAGGGTTGCATAAAATGAGCATTGTTCGAAAAAAGTGGGCGAGTGTTTATGAAGATTGTTGAGTATTTAAAGTATGGGGGGGTATTTTAGGAAAATTTTAGACAAAAATGCATGCGTTGCGGTCTTGACATAATGGCTGAGTTTTAAATGGATTGTTTAGTACGATATTGGTAAAATAAAAGCAAATTTGCTTAGGGGCAATCAAAGGCTTAGTGTTGGTATTTTGATATGCGTATTTTTATATATATTTTTATACATTATATCTTAATATTTTGGCCTTTATTATTCTCTTTTAGAACTAAAAAGTACTCATAATGCTTTAAATTATGTTTTGCAGCTATTCGTTAACGATAAAGCACAAAAGAAAAGACTGAGGCGGAAATCGGGATTAGAAGATAAAAGAAGGAAAAATGATGAGGAGCCATTTACGCCCCGTGTAATTTACTTGTACGCCAAGCGTAAAGGCTAAATTAGAGTTACGCCCAGCGTAATTCTTGCATACGCCCCGCGTAAAGGTTGGCATCGGATAACTCCAATCGCGTATAAATCTTCATTACGCCCCGCGTAATTTACTTGTACGCCAAGCGTAAAGGCTAAATTAGAGTTACGCCCAACGTAATTCTTGCATACGCCCCACATAAAGGCTGGCATCGGATAACTCCAATCGCGTATAAATCTTCATTACGCCCAGCGTAATCCGACTTACACCCAGCGTACGTAAGTCGGTTACAAGGGTTATAAAAGTCGATTATCAGCTAACCAGAAGGGGGGGTTCGACCTCCAACCTAACTTAGTCGATATTAAACTTCTGTTAAGCCGATTTGAGGGTCTAGAAGGCGGCCGAAAGGCCGTTAAGCTAACGGGAGTGGAGATCGGATACATGTCGGTAATCATATGGGTTGTTAACGTGACTATGTTTAGCATTCCATTGTGATACTATTCTGTATTTAGTTTCTGATTTGTGTGTAAAAACCTTTTACTTTGCGTTTATGATTGAATGAAACTTTGATTATTAGACTAATTGCTATATTGAATTGTTTGTTTATGTTTAATTTATCTTGCCAAGCTTGTTAAAAGACCCTTACGTATTAATGATAATTATTTGCTGTTAATTAAGTGAATTGAGTTGTATGAACATCTGCTTGATTGCTTGTGTTTTATGATTTTGATGACCATCAAGATTATATGTCTAGGAATAACGAATGTGAAACTAGGATTAACTTGGGAATAAGTAAGTTAATGTGTGAGCCTTGTCTGATGACCATCAACAAGAGGTTAATTGAAGGGCCAATTTGATTAACTATATTTACAAGTTTTGCTTGATACGAACTGAACACTAGGAAGCATGTTAGTTTAACCAACTGACCACTGTTTGAATTGACCTATTTGCTAAAGGATTAGTTATAGTGAACGCGAATCTAATCATTTTAGGAATCGGTGAACATGAATAAATGAATTTGTGTATGGAATTGTCTATGTTTTTAAGGTGTAATTCATCTAAACCAAAGTACCTGAAGAGATTTGTTTTCCTGTTATTTTATTAAGAGTTGTTAATTTGAGATTGATTAAACTACTTCTTTAATCTTTTCGTGTGATCTGTAACTTATAATCAAATATTTTAAATTAATTCACCACCGTTCCCTGTGTTCGACACCCGACTTACCTAAGCTATACCGTAATCTGACTAGGTACACTGCCTATAAGTGCATAGTTAGTCTAAGTTTGTTAGGTTATAAATATTAAAATTAGTGGGTACTTTTGTGCACATCAATATGCATTGCATGATAAGTGTTAAGATTCTAAGATAAGATATTGTATATTGATATTAATTGTGTATGGGAAGTTTGAAGTGAAGTGAAAGGAAAGGGTCAAATGTGTAAAATGGAGAAAATGCTCATAAAAACATGTAAATCAGTAAGTAAAACATTTAACCTGTTACAAAAGCACGTTTTTTTGGTTGAAATTGAAAAACAAAACCGGAAATCTTTATAATCATACAACAAACACTTTCTATGAGTGTTGAAGAACGGAATTCAAAGGCAAAGGTATTCATTTTTTTTAATATGATTATTTTGTTTTTGTAATTTTATAATATTTATAATTTTCAAACAGTTGAACAAGTTTGTAGACAAATCAAGAAATGTGTTCATGCCTTGCTCTGGCCTTTGTACCCATTTGTTTGATGGGACAACCTCAACTTGGCGTTCACAATTGGGTGTCATCTTCTACACTCCCTTATCAAGCCAAAGAATTTACTACACATGATTTAGATAATGTTCAGTGCACTCGATGGAAACCCAAGCGTCAACTAAGCCTCCATATGCAAGTGAAGAATTATATGGTCGGTCAAAAAACAAGAGAGGAACATGAAATGGCAAAGAAGTTTGTGGAAACACATTAAATGAAGACTTAAGGGAAATTCAGAAGGAAATTATCAAAATTGTAAATTCGTTGGTGGAAAAAAAATTATCGACAATGATATGGTCATGTGTATGGAGAAGGTGGAAAAAATGGAGCTAGGGAGAATCTTATCCAAAAGACGAAACGACTTGTTTTGCTATTCAGTAGAAATGTTGATATTAGAAAAGTTTGATTACGCATTGAGCCGACGTGTTGCGAGTCGTAGGTAAGAAATGCGGGAAAGAGGTTTGGATCATTCGGATTGCTTTTGGATCTTTTTTTACATGAATTTATGTAACAGCCCGGAATTCCAGGTATTGTTATATTTATGATTTTGGGTGTTTTAAGAGGGGACTCGGCGAGTTGGAGCTCAGACTCGCCGAGTAGGATCGCAGATCTGATCACGGGTTCGCGACTAGACTCGACGAGTCCGGGTATGGACTCGGCGAGTCTGCGCTGTTTAGCGAAAACCTTAACCGTTCAGGGTTGGGACATATATAAAGGGCCTTATGGCCGTCATTGTTCACCCTAGTCCTTTGAGAGAAACCCTAATTCGATTGAGAGCATCTGGAGCAAGGTAGAAGGCCATTATTGATCTTGGAAGTGTTATTTTGCAAAAAGGAGGAGGCTTGGTTAAGGGAACAACAGGAGAAGCCATATTCTGAGAGTTGGGGACACAGAGCAACGTTATTCAGGTAATATTTCGAGTTGATCCCTTCTATGTTGATGTGTATATGGATTTAGGGTTTATTGAACCCTTTTGTGGCTAGATTGAGTGTCTCCTTAGTCCCCCAAGCGATTGGAACCTTTTATTGGGACCTTTGGAAGTCCAGAATGTCCCATGCCTGAGCTTTTCGGGAATCAATGGAGGTTTTGGATTGGAATCCTTATGCCTTAGGTCAAAATGTAAATTATGAGTCATGGAGTGTATTATGAGCACCGAAATGAGGACTTTACGTGATGAACCAGTCTAGGAAGGCCAGACCTATGAATTGTCGGAGCAGATCTGACCTTAGAAAACAGTTTGAGCGGTTGCATGGCATGGACTCGCCGAGTCCGATGAACAGACTCGACGAGTAGCTTGAAGATTAATTGGGACTCGCCGAGTTGTTCTTCAGACTCGGCGAGTTGAGTCGGGGTGGCCCCGCGATTCTTCCAGGAGGAACTCGCCGAGTCAAGGGGGATACTCGACGTGCAGAAAGGGAATCTTAGAGAATCGGTGAGTTGAGGGCGAGTGGACTCAGAGTTGTTGAACTCGGCGAGTCTCGGGGTGACTCGGCGAGTTAGATCGCGGATTGAATGAAGTTCTGAGTATGGGGACTCGACGAGTCATAGGGTTGACTCGGCGAGTAGGGTCAGTCAGGGGTTGACTTTGACCTTGCCTTTGACCAAGGATTGATCAGTGGTTCCATGGGTATTTTGGTAATTGTTGTTTATTGTTTGGGTTCAGTGCATTGGTAGCTGTCCAGAGGTGGAGATCGTATCAGTGATCGGAGTAGCTTGAGCTATCTGTTCAGTCGGCAGTTTCGAGGTAAGTTATCCTCACTATATCGCTAGGGTTTATGGCACCAAGGCCAACCTTTTTATCGGATAGAAGTCCGGGTAGTTGTCAGTTGTTATGATATGGGCCGGAAGGCGTTATATGTTGCAGGCCGGAAGGCATTATGTGGACCGGAAGGTCATGGCCTGGAAAGGCATATGTGTGCATTTAGTATGTTGACTGATTCGTAGGGTGATGTTATGCTAGTGACCGGCTAGGCCGGTATCTTGAATAGAGTAATGCTATGTTATGTGGTCTGTTGATCGATTGTTGACTGTGAACTGTTATATGATTATGTGTTATGTGCATGATTGCTAGGCCTGGGGTGTGACCCGGTATGCAGGGTCGTTCTATGTTTTGTTATGATATGTATGCTTTTTATGCTGTGGGCCGAAAGGCAATATGTTATGGGCCGGAAGGCACTATGTTATGGACCGGAAGGTCGTGGCCTGGAAGGGCGTATATGTGGTTGGTATTTTAGGGGTATCTCACTAAGCTTTCGGGCTTACAGTTGTGGTTTTATGTTTTCAGGTTCTCAGGAGTCTGTGGCAAGGCAAAGGCGTGATCGTACCGTTCCTCGCGTTGATGTTTTATGATATGAACCTGGGAAAATACTCTGTTTAATAATGTATTGAAAACCTTTTTGTAACAACGTTATTAAAATGAGTGGTTTTTGAAAAGTTTTAAATTGTTTTGAAATTTTGATCGTTACAATTTAGGTTTACTTTTAGATGACTTTTGTATGACTTTCAAGATCTTTTTGGATGACGTTTTGTTTACTTTTAAGTTAAATTTGGTTGAATTTTAGATGACATTTGTTCTGACTTCTAGGATTTTTTGTAGATGACTTAAATGTTATGTTAAGGATTTATATGGTATGTTATGGTTACTTTTGGATTACTTTTGAATATTATGGATTTAAAAGTCATCCAAAATAGATTGTGACCGTCATACAAAACTAATATAAAAGTAAATCAAAGTCATGCAAAAAGATCCAAAAGCATTCTGAATGCTCCAAACTTTCTTCTCACATTTCTTACCCACAACTCACAACACGGCGGCACAAATTGTAACCAAACTTTTCGAATATCGACACTTTCACCGAATAGCAAAAGAGTTGTTTCATATTTTGGATCAAATTCCCCACACCATTTTTTCCAACTTCTCCACACATGCGATCATCTCACTCTTAATATTATTTCTTTCCATTAACGACTTTGCAACTTTGATAATTCCTACCCAACTTCTCTCAAGTATTCATCTAATGTGTTTTGACGGAACTTCTTTTTCATGTCGTTTTCATCCATTGTTTATTGACGACCAGAAGATTCTTTACTTGTACATTGGGGGCTTTTCTGAGACTCGGGTTTCCATCTGAGTGCACCGAACATATCAGACGTTTGTGACTAGGTAGGTCAAATGTTTTACCGGACCAAGTCAAACGGATATCAAATGCCCCTAAGATTAGTATCAAACATCATGTATATTTGATAAAGAGAGAGAGAGAGAGAGAGAGAGAGAGAGAGAGTCTTGGTTTTTGCGTACTTCACAATTTTGGAAACCATTTGTTGTTTTAATCAACCTTAAGTTTGGACTTAAGAGATGAACTAAAGAATAACTTATGGGAATGCTTCCATATAACCATCTGGTTATAAATCATGACTTGACTTTAAAACCAAAAGATGTTTGGATACATGAGAGTATTTAATAAATCATGGGGAATGCTTCCTGATACAAATACGTATAAGGGGACCACAAGAGATGACACACAAAAACCACTATTGGTATATATTCTAGAAAGCGGAGGAGGGCAAAAGAGGAAAGTGGCTAAGAAGTTAGTTATCCCAGCAGATAGAAATAAATAGAGGAGGGATAATTTCTTGATGTCATCATGTTATTTTTGCTGTAATTCAGTGAGAGAGGGACCATTCCCTGGGCAATCTTCGGATTGATTAAATCAAATACAATCATTCCTCTTGATTTCATCTTTCATCTTGCATTGTGTATTACATTTCCTTATTTCACTATTTCAAAGCTTAACATCTCTCTTATCACTTCCATATGAGGTCATCTGGTTATATTTTACATGTATCAAATTCATTTCAGATTTGCTTAGGTGAAAAGTTGCATTTACAGAGCTGTAGTTATAAACTCTATGTTTATCCACACCTATGCCTATTGATACGTCCACAACTTGGGCGAGTGTACAGAGTTGGAAGCAACAAAATTAATAATTATTTATTAACAATTTATCATTTTATCGTTTTTTCAAATTAGTAGTTATCTTTAATTTAATTTTAAATTAGGGTTATCTTTTACATTAGGTTGTTGAAAAAAAAAGACTATTTATACGGTCTTTTGTTATCATTTTGGGAGCTTTTATCTTTTAGTTTCAAATTAGTAGTTCAGCAATGCTTATATATATATATATATATATATATATATATATATATATATATATATATATATATATATATATATATATATATATATATATATATAATAGTAAATAACATATGCAAGAACATACCAGATGTAACATCATGACCAATTCCTTGCTCCACTTTCTCAATGCAGGTGATAGTATTTTTGCATTTGCTAATCATAGCATCTTCATCAAGTTGACCTCCATAAATGATTTGATACCCTGACACTATCTTATCCAATGCATTTCCAGCAGACTGTTGCTGACCACATACGAATAAACAAGAAATCTTATCCTCAAACATAAAAAAGAACAAAATATTTATACAGAAACACAGAGGAAGAGAGGAACATGCAAAATACCAATTTTAACCCCGAGTGCTTCTCATTTCTGTTACTACTTTCTACATGCCTTCCAACAAGTTCTTTCAGAATTTGCCCCTGCGACCCAAAAACTTTTCTTTCTTCCCAAATTTTGATCTGCTTGAAGGCAAATGAGAATATGAAAATAGAAAATAGAAAATATAAAAAGAAATATCAATTTTAGGGCTTGATTCTTATTTTTATTAAGTCCTGTATGGATAAAGTGGTTGAATTGGTAATGTTGTATGCGTGGATGAAGTGATGTATACATATAGACTATTTCATTTTTAGACCGAAAGAACTATCTGAATCTTGGTAAATGACCATTTTACCCTTCCGTATACAAATGATTGTTTTGGGTAACTATTAGTAGTTGCATATTATTTTCTATAAATTATAATGCAAATGTACTTATATTCAATCAAAATATGATTAGTAACTCAAATTGAACCCGAGATTTAATCATAACATTAATGATATTTTCAAATGAACATAATAGTTAAGAATTGTTTTAATTGAGCAAAAATTTCAACTCTATCTAATATGTTGAGTTAAGAAGGTTTTGAATTAGCTTTGATCATAAATGACTTCAGTTTTAAAACTAATTACCAACAATAACTTTTTTACTTGTTGAAAATTATGTAATTCAAAGTTGAATATTTTATAAAAAAAAAAAAAAAAAAAAAAAAAAAAAAAAAAAAATCACATTTTTATCATCTTATTAGTTAGTTAAATACTTTATAATCTTATTATTTAATTTATCAATACAATTTCCTCTTAGTTCTTTTTTCCTCCCAACTCCTATCATGTTCCCCCCTCGTGACTTTAAGAATGCTAATTTTTAAACTGTTTTCTTTTACATATTTGAAAAAAAAAAGACAGTATTAATCATATACAATTGTAAAAATATGAGTATATGATTAATACTGTTTTTTTTATTCAAAAATGTACAAGAAAACAGTTCAAAAATTAGCATTCTTAAAACCACTAATGGGGGACATGATAGGAGTTGGGAGGAAAAAAGAACTAATCGCAAATACATAAAGGGCTAAAGGGTAAGTATCTTTAAGCCGAATTTTTTGGCTTAACCCATTAAGTCATTTTGTCCAAATTAAGTAAAAAAGAAACAACCATATATGGCTCTCCACTCCATATTAAGTGCTTGCTTAAACCATTAAGCCAATTAAGTAAAAAAAAAAAGGCATTTAAAGTTTGTGAAACATGAGCATAAAATAAAAGCAACATACCAGGCGTAAAGCCGCATTTTTTCCAGAATCATCGGTGTTATCCATGACATCATGAAGTGCATCCGGAAGAACTTTCCAGAACTCTCCAACAAACTCGGAACCCTTTCGCCTACTATTTTGCAGTATATCATTTGCAAGATAAAGAAAAGCTAAGCGTTGATCACGTGGGGAACATCGGAATTGTTTTTCCCATGTTTCAACAACTTGTTTTGCCTTGTTCATGTGAAATATACACCAATGTGACAAAGCTATATGTCATTCATTATTAAGGAAAACATCACAATTTCATTCTTTTCCAATTCTATCCTCGTTGATCAACAAAAGGTAATGTTTGGTACCCTAGGCCCCCATCGAGCAACTATTAATTCCCACTAAAAAAAACTCCACCAGGTAACTAAAAAAATTATATAACAATTATGAATATTAAGACAAATATATTTGTGCAAATACATTTAAGTAGGATACTCTCAATGCTCTGCTGTGAACTATTGAGCTTAGTCAGCTTCTCCATCAATATTTGTGGATTAAATGTACTTCCCATTATTTCTAACAGAGCTCTTTCCAGCTAATGATAATAAGAAAACTTCTGAAAGACAATCTACCTTCACAACAAAAACAATCTTAGATTTATTCTTGTAATCTGAATGAATAACCACTGAAATAGACAGATATCAGATATTGAACATGGGTCATTTTTGATTGTTTGTTTCTTATTGTAAGGTACAAACAGATGAAAGTAATTAAGTTGATTTAAACTTTAAAGAGAATAAGTGAAGGGAAAACCCTAATAATCTGAACTTGTGTCTCTAACCAAAAACGATTTCACGATAAAAGATTGAAGCATGTGATTTTCCGTTACAGAAACGTCAATTGCGTATCGTATAAAGTTATAAACACGACAGATTTGCAAAATTAGTTTAGTTTGAACAAATATGGCAATCATTCACAAGTTTCCATTAACTGTCGAAATCGTCAAACAAACAAAATTTATCAAACTTTTTGCCCAAATTGTTACTGCGCACCATGGCAAACCCCTAACTGAAGAGTGGCAATCGACAACACAACAACAGCAACTTAATTTTAGAGCTTGAAAATGCCAACATGAAAAAGATTAAAGACCAACCTAATTAAAGGGAAAACAGGTCTGATGATGAACGAGCGTCGAATACGTCCGATAAGGAAGAAAGCAAGAAACTGGAGGGAACATTTAGGGCTTTGAAAGGAAAGGTTGCGTTTGGAAACCGTTGAACGAAATTGGGTAAGTTGAAGTGAGATAACGATGAACAGAAAGTTTTATGGTCTGAACTTCCTCTGCGTGTTTGGGAGAGACTTCTATAAGACTGACAACTGGAGAAGTTTCGACATACGTTACGGTGGACAGTGGCCAGAGGAGGGACATGGTGGTGGACGGTGGTCTCCAATGTTATTAATCGAGAAAAACAACGTAACGACGCCGTTCGGTGAAAACATAGCCCATTGGACTTGCCCGTTGAAAATATTGGGTTAATATAGACGGCCAAGTAATTATGGGTTTAACTCAACTCTGTATGGTTAAAATATAAGGATAATGATTTGAGAGGCAAGTAACTATATTTTTTATACATATTTTGTTATTTAATTTTTTCCAGTGCACTGTTAATCATTAAATTTGTTTTTTTGTTTAAAACATACAATTATTACCTGCAATAGTAGGTAAAACCTGTTTTTGGGGGTTCGACTTCCACCTTCGTCGACATTTCCGGTATTTCTTACCTCCGGCGACATCTCCGGTCATCTTCTCTAACAAAATTTCTAAGATTTACAAGACATAGGGATACCACTTGCAATCTAATTCTTTAATGCATCCAAGAACTTCCACATTCCCAATTTACACCAACATTAGATGGAATTTTACGGGATATGATGTTGTTGCTCACATTTATGAAAAAGCATGTTTAAATTATGAACTTCAAAGATCTTTCCACCTGCTAGAAATGCATCCAAGAACTTCAAACATTCATGAAATAAACCACTCGAGCGCTTATTTACACCTATTATAAAGTAGAGATGCATAATCGATCTTCTTCCATGTTCTTGATATCATAGGAAGCAATGGGACTGAACATTTGAAATTATTTTCACTGGAATCATGGATCATGAAAGGGGTAAATCGGGAAAACAGAAGATGGATTTTGAAGGTAGGAGATAAAGATGAACACAGACGAATACACAAAAGCACAAAACCCTTCACATTTCAATTTTGATTCCAGATCTCACTTTGAATTCGATTTAATCCTTCGAATTTCGATTTCCTCTTAAGCTGAACATGAACACACAAAAAACCCTAGCTTCCAAACTTGATTTTTATGATAAACGATGGCAGATCTGACATTATATTTCAGGTTAAACCACTAGGTTCGTTTTTCTCCTAATTTTCCAGAAATTCATTTTTACTTTGAAGAGTAATATATGATTTTAAACTATGATTCTTTTCTGAAGTCTGATACATGATGAAAAAATTATACATTGAAGTGTAATACATGATTTTTGAAGTCTGAGAAGATGACCGGAAATGTGGCTAAAGAAGATGACCGGAGCTTGGTGACTGTTTAGAAAGAGATGGTGTAGTCGGTGATGGAGAGGGGATGTGAAGGAGGAGGCAAAGGCACCGGTGATCGGAGGCTGTGAAAGACCTTTGTCTTTGAACAAAACTCATTTTGGGTGTCCGTTGGAGATGTCACCGGAGGTAAGGAACGCCAAAAATGTTGTAGGTGGTAGAACTCAAACCCCCCAAAACAGGTTTTACCTGCTATTGCGGGTAATAATGGTATCTTTTAAACAAAAAAAACACGTTTAATGGTTAACAATGCATAAAAAAAAAAAGTTAAGTGACCAGATATGTACAAAGAATATAGTTGGTTTCCTACTTAAATTATTATCCCTAAAATATATTGCTATCGGTAACCAACTACGCCTAATGTATACGAATGATCAATATCGTTCAATTGTACACATTAATTCGTTATGATTAATTACTAATTAAAATATATCATTTTTACAGGTCGTTTCTTCTGGCTGGTTTTGGGTTTGAGTTGGCATTTATGATGAATCTCTTACTACTCTAAATCTACCCCTTCAACTATTTATAGAACATATCGGCTCATCAATCTGATTTGCAACAATTAATGGCAAGAACGTCAAATTTTCCAGGCGATGTTCATTTAGATACAATTCATGGGTTGTTACTATCTATACATATACATCTGTTATCGGTTATAAATTATAAATCTCATATCTTATGCACTTTAAACACTAAATACTCATATACTCCTACCAATAATGATGTTTTCTCCTTTCTCTCGCTCCATTTACATCTTACACAATATTAAGGGTTATACCTCGTCATTCACCTGTCTAATTTCAAAGTCTCTTATGGATTTGATAGGGGGTTGAAAATTGGAATTTAAGTTCATAAGCATATACTCAAAAAATATATATAATAGATACGATAACCCTTATTTTCTTTACTAATTATTGGTCACGTTTGTGATCACAAATACAATGTGATCCCAGTGAATACCAACCAACGATAAGTTTATCTGGCAATCATGTATAAAATAAATCTTTTGTAACATTCATAAATGTAATCTTGGGTAAGTTGGTTGAAGATCACAAAAGTCGTCGAGGATGTTAACTTGTACCCAAAACCGAATAAACATATAGATAGCCACTGAAATGAAATCATTTAATAATTATTATTTAGTTTTAGGTGTTAGATTGTATATTTAAAATATTAGTGTATATACATATGATGTACCAATATATATATTGACTATGAGGATCTAGCTTGTATAATTAAAACGATAGTGATCAATATATGGGACATTGTTTGTTACTCATATATGTTATTAACCTCAAATACATTAATACAAAGAATTTTATTAGAAATTTTGGTCGAAGTTATTTGAATCTCCAAGGTCAGTTGATGCGGATTCAAGTAGTGATTTGTTGAAATTTTGAATATTTAAAGTATTATAAAATCCAAATGTTATACTCTTTATTTCTTTACTTTGCAACTTCTTAGATAGGGAAATTGTCAGAAAAATCCAATATTTTCTGAAAAGTTTCACTTTAGTTTAAAAAAAATTGAACAGAAAAATCTCGACCAAAATGAAATAAGCGGGACATTTATGTTCAAAAAAATGGGCCTAAAGTGAAACTTTTTCGAAAGTATTGAGACTTTTCTGATAATTTCCTTTTTAGATATTTTGAATTAAACAAAGGAAAACACTTAATGAAATGGTACTTCTATATACATTCCAAGTATAAAAATAAATGCATTATTTCAAATATCATTATCATTATCACTATCATTATCATACATCATCATACTATACTTATAAAGGAGACATTTTTCCTATGACCTCATGCATTTGAAACCCCAACACAAATTTCCAAGCACCCCATGCATTTGAAACCCCCACACATTATCACCTTCAAAGTAATTAATAACACATCATGAAAGCTTTATAACTTATATAATATGTTTAATAAGCAATTAATGGGTAGTCTACTATAAAAATGTCATTCTCTTTGAGTAGACACACAAATACAAATCACATACAAAATTCACAAAGAAAACAAGTTTAAAGGTTTTGTGTTGGTTTAAGGGCTTTGGACTATTTTTCGAACCATGTTATTATGTTAAAACTAGCATTTTTTCTTGAATCTCATGCATTTGAAACCCCCTTTTTTAACTTCCTCAAACCACATTCATTTGAAACCCCCTTTTTTAACTAATGCAACTCAAAAGTTTTCTTAATTATGATTTAACACTCAAAAGTTTTATAAATTATATTATGTTTAATTAGCATTTAGTGAAAAGTTTACTATAAAAATGTCAATCTTTTTGGGAAGACATGCATACAAATTTCAGAAAGAAAACAAACTTAAAGGTTTTGTGTTGGGTTCAGGTCTTATGACCACTTTTGGAGATACGCTATTATATTATAGCTTTTAATTTGTAAGTTTGTTATACTAATTCGTTTTTATATTTTTTTCGTTTTTGGATTATTGTCATACACTTTTGGAGATATGCTATTATATTAGAGCTTTTAATTTGTAAGTTTGTTATACTAATTTGTTTTTATGTTTTATTCGTTTTTGGATTATTATAATACAGTCGTTGTATATTGTGGTTTAATCGTTAATATATTGATCATATGTTATATATGGTAATGTCGAAAATATTTAATTAAATATTTTAAATATGTTTTTTTTTTTGTTTTCGTACCGTCTCAAAAAGATAATTAATTAAAACGCATACATATGTTATACTTTCCGTCTCTCTCTCTCTCCCTCTCTCTCCCTCTCTCTCTCTCTCTCTCTCTATATATATATATATATATATATATATATATATATATACATATATTATAATAGAGGTCAAAACACTTCAATCAAAATTCAGTTAAAATCTAATATTTCAAATGCTTTTTTAAAATGATTCTAAAAAATTTAACATGTGTTACTTAATTGATTGATTAATAAAAATATTAATGTTTTGAAACTCCTAACTCTTAAACTTATATTGTTTAATTTTTTAGTTAACTAAAATATTTTTCCTACATAAAGATAATATTTTTATGTAATTAGAAAACAAGGTGTACACATAGGAATCGATACCACTAGAGAGGCATGTTGTCTTTAACCGGTGGTAGGAGATCCATATTTCCTTTTTAATTATTTATATTAATGCTTAGTAATATCTATTTTGTATTCCTATTCACTTTAATTTTTTAGGTACAAATTAAAGAAGAGGATTCTCGGCGCACCAACGTAAAGTCAAACGTGCGCCTTGCAAAATATGTAATTAAAATTAAATATCATATTTAGCAATCGACTTATTTTAAAACTCTTGATGACATTTATGTATAATGATATAATTTGTATGACTTCATTCTTAATTTCAATGTTTAATATTTGAAAGTTCATATATGAAACCTTGGATGTTTTGGTGTAATATAAATAGTGTAATACAAAGTTTATTAATAGCTCATTCAAAACAACTTATTTCTTATTTTATCCAAAAAATATTATCGGACATAAGAAATGTCACAACTAGAAATTTTGGTGTCTTGTAACTACAACACTTATAACAACTATGAATCAATAACATGAAAGCATGCATGATGCTTATTCTATAACAACAAAACTTCATCAAATACTTCATTCTAGCCCTACAAATGATCAACAAAGAATTGGAAACCTTTGAAATCCCAATTTGAGTTCATTTTGGACTAGGATTTCCTTATTAGGCCTAATGGACTAATAAACTTCCAAATTATCCATCTTGAATCTAGAACTCTCTAATGGGCCCTAAATGGACCCATATACATGAAACATAATATTTTGGGCCTTAATGGGTCACAACCAAATTAAGTTAGCCCTAATAGGTCATAAAAATTATACTTTGATTTATTTGGGTCAAGCATCATCGAACTAAACTATAATATGGGCTTAAGGGCAAAAATCCCAAATCTTCTCTTTTCCCTCTCCATTCTCGGCCCAAGCCCACAAAGAAAGAAAGTTGACTTTTTCCTATGCCACCTCACAATTGTTCATGGGGTAACCATGCATTTTTCTCATGTTCCCATGCATGGTCACTTCAAAACTCTCTTTTCTCTCTCTATTCTATCCTCGGCCAAGAGCAAGGGAAAGCACACACATACAAAACACTTAAAACTCTCTCTAAGTCTTCAAGAACATCTTCTCATTTCTCCTTTAAAACTTTCGAGATTTAAGAGCTTTCAAGGAGATTTTTCCCACAAACACATCATCTAAGGTAAGTTGATGTTAAATCCATGATCTATCTACTTCATTTCATCCAAAAATCTCTTCTAAATCCATTCAATCTTGTGATCTTGCACCTTAGAAGCATCTAAGTTCGAGATCCTCCAAGAAGACTTGCTAGGATCGAAATTTCTTCATCTTTTCCTTCAAAAACCGAAACTACAACTCAAGGTGAGCTTCATACCCCTCTTTTTTTGGTTTTCATATGTTTTATTAGGGATAATACAAGAAAATGTGTATATCTATGTGTATGTGTATGCTATGTGTGATTTTATGCATGTATGTGTGTGATTTTATGTGTTTTTGTGATAAATATGTAACCAAAAGGGGTGTTAACTCGAGACCTAAGACATGAGAAAGGAAACAAACATAATCTAAGTTATTTTACACTAAACAAGTCAAGAAAAATAGCTTATAAGGTTATGAGGAACATAATCTAACATAAAACCCATTTTAGGGCTTAAATTGTCAAAAATTACAAAACTTGGGTAAAAACTGTCAAGTCACGGTTTCTTGAGGGTCAAAGGAGTCAAAAAAGTTTCTATAATCATTTTTTTGAATATTGGAATTTTCAAAGGACTTGAAATGCAAAAATTTAGCTTAATGGGCTAAATTTGGGCTTTTCGGCCCAATAAGCCCATAATTGCAAAATTTGAAGTTTTAAGGGGCTGAATTGTAACATTCTGCAAAACAGGGGATAAGAAGTGAAATAAAACTATTTCAAAGGTCAAAAATGCTTTTTAATTCCAAAAAGGATAAAAAATGTAAACTTTTTATATTTTGGGCCAAAACTATAAAAGTTGCGAAATTTGGGGTTCTAACTGAGAAACTCCATTTTGGAAGGGCTAAAGCTGTTACAAAATAAATTTTGGGTTAAAAATTTCTTTTCAACAAGTTTATTATACAAAAGTGTCAAGAAAATGTTTTAAGGACTAAAAATGAAATTCTTTTGTATAAAGGACTAAAAGTGTTATTTTTATAAAAGAAAGGTAGTGAAAAGGTCAAATCATAATCTTAAACAAATTAATTCATTAAGACAAAATACAAGATACCTGACTAACGACAAAACAGAAAAACGAATACACCTTCAATACCAAATATCGTTATAAACGAATTGATTCGGTCTCGAATCAATACAAAACAACAATCGCTAAATCAAAACTCTCCAATAGATATGTGAGAACTAAAAGGAATAAACCTACAAACTTTGGGCTTATGAGTTTCAAATCATGCTTGTTGGGCTTTGCAAGCCCGTCAACATGATCTTTGGGCCCAAAGGGATAACGCTTATATGTTATTGGGCCTTCAGTGACCCAATATTTTATAAAAGGACTTTCAATAGCTTTTATGTGCTAGCGGGCCAAAGTGTCTCGTTAGAAAAGCTAGTAAGGTCACAGTAATCAAGTGCGAGTTGGACCATTGTGTCTTTCGCATCCGCGACAGCCTAAGGTACTTACGATAGTGGTGGGACATAATGCCCCCTTCTCTTCGTTCGCTAAGGCTTACGAGAAATCAAAGTAGACAAAATTAGGACGATATACAATGTGGATTAATCAATATTCATTTGTTAAGACAATACAAAAATCAGTAATCACGAATACATTTCAATATCGGAAAACATCGGGTTTTCCGGGGAATTCAATACTACTCGCTCGAAATCTTATAACTATAATACAAAATATCCCTCATATATATATATATATATATATATATATATATATATATATTTGAAATCATTCATGCATCAACTTATGGATCTCACGCTTTGATAAACAAAAGTCTTTTCAGAAAATATCGGATTTTATGGGTTTTACAAACGACACAAATCATTTTATCACAACATTGCTTATGAACTCACCAACATTTCATATGTTGACGTTTTTCCAAAATAACTTGTATTCTCAGGTAACAGATAAGCGGAAGAGTTATAAGAAGTAATGTTAGATGTTATGTTGTTAAATGTACTCAAACTGTTTAGGTTATGAATGTGTAATGTTAAAACAATGTACTTGATGTGAACAATTACAGTTGTAATATATTGATGCATGGTGACGTTTATGTTATGATTCATGTATATTCATTGTGATGATATTCGATTAAATTCACGCGAGCCCTCGGACGTTTCCGTCGTCTGGTTCAGGGGTGTGACAAGAAAAGTAGATTATATTAATTTTATACAAAAACTTATAATATATATCGGATATTATAAAAGTAAAAGTAAAGTTTATAAGATATTGACTATATTAGATAGTATCAAATATAAGTTGATGGATTTTTATGTTATTTGATAATTCGGTTAATGCCCAAAACATGACTAAAAACGTAAATTTCAACATATTTTTATTTTTCTCATAATTATTTTAACCACTTAAATGCATTCTTGTGCAACGCGTGAGGTTACGCCTAGTATACTTATAAAGGAAACATTTTTCATTTCACCACATTCATTTGAAACTCCCATTCAGTTTTCCTTTCACCACATTCATTTGAAACTCCCGTGACTAATCAATTTTTTTCTAATAATGATTATAAGTTGGTTAATAAGGTTAAATAAATATAAAACCTAATGTGTAATCATATATAAACTAAATTTCAATATTAAAAAGTTATATTCTATTCTACTTATAAAGTTATATTTTTAACTTTTAACATATTATACTTAATTTATTAAGTCTAATATGTTGATGTAAACCATTATCATTTTAAAGCTACAACTTTTGAACAATTTGTATAAAATACTTAAATTGTTAATTTAAATAGAATATTACAGAATTAGCTTAAATATAAATTTTAGTTCAACTTAAAGAACCCAAAGAATATTTTGTAAATAATTAAAGTGATAAATTGTAGTGTCTTTCTAATAATTATTATAAGTTGGTTAATAAAGTTAAATAAATATCAAACCTTAAGTGTAATCATAAATAAACTAAATTTCAATATTAAAATAATATTGGTGCTTCTACTTATAAAGTTATGTCTTTAACTTTTAACATATTATACTTAATTTATTAGATTTAATATATTGTTTTATGTAAACCATTATCAGATTAAAGCTACAACTTTTGAACAGTTTGGACAAAATGCTTAAATTGTTAATTTAAATATAACATTACAGAGTCAACTTCAATATAAATTTCAGTTCCACTTAAAAAAACCCAAAGATTACTTTGTGAATAGTTAAAATTAATAAATTGTAGTGCTAAATGAAAAAATTAAACTGTAATATCAATTTAACTAAAATATTTCCTAAAGATAGTTTTATAATCATTAAAAGTTTTCAAATAAGTTGCTTAAAATAACTTACAATAACAATAGTTAAAAATAACTCTATATAAATGATTATATCGTTACCTTTAAAATCAAAAAAAAAATGTTTGATATTTTAAATAATTAAAATGATAGAAATTAAAACATTAACCAAATAAATTTTTAAAAATTAATTAACAATAACAACATCTATAAATGACATTAAACCATATATTATATTTAATTTTATCAATGAAAAACCCGTGGGTAGAGATCATTTAAAAGATTGAGACTATGCAGTTTTTATAGATGTATATATTATCATATAATTCATAACACTCAATATATTATCTCAACTTAGTATACAAATTATTATATCAAATTTAGCAACATTATTGTTATATTAAAAAAAAAACATATATTTGTAAAGATTTCAACTATATAGATGTCACACCCCAAAACCGGAACGGCGGAAACGTTCTGAGGTGGATGACATCATGTCAAGTATCACAACATATGCAGTATAGTAATCAAAGTACAACAACCATTGCATTAATAGTAATAGTTTTACATAGTTTACATTACATAGAAACATGAAAGTAATACAAGTAAGAATATAGGTGCAGCTTGGTACTAAACTGCCTTCACCGAAAGCTCCTGGGATGCACCTGTGTATTGTTGACCCGAGAATACAAGTTATTTGAAAGCGAGTATCAACATTTTTATAAATGCTGGTGAGTTCATAAGTATTTAGTGTCATTTTATTCAAATAACTTTATGCAAGTAGTAGTTTAGAATCAACAGTGTATTAGAGTTCTTTCCAGAAAATCTCATATTTTCTAGATAAAAGCAGTCTTCTACCAAGACCCGACAGTGTTATGTTTTAAAGAGAATTTCCTTAAAATATTATCATTACCAAAATACGGTATTTGACTTTAAAGAAAGTAGAAGGATATCACAAGTAAAAGCATTAGGGAAAATAACATAGGCCTCAGCAGGAAATACTGTTGACTAAGGCAAAAGAAATCATAGACTCCAGGAGAGTATCGAATGAACAACATGTTGGATTAGTGTCTAAGTCCATATCTATTTTGGTATGTACTTGACCCGATGGTGCATGGTCATTTTGGGTTGCCTTCACCAAAGCAACTTAATAGGATGAATTATGGAGAGAGAGGATTAATTATGATTTATTAATATATTATGAGAATAATATATTAAAGGAGAAATCATATTGTTTAATTAATATTAGTCAAGAATTAATAAGAATTAAGTTTGTGGCTAAGAGACATTAATTAAACTTAAGGGACTTGAACTGTCAATTTTATGATAGTTGAATATTGAGCTAATGGACTCCATATTAAAGGGGTGGAAGAATTCTATGGGGAAACCCATTAGAAATCGTCCTAGGGCCTTTAAGGAAGGAGTCCATGGGTTGCTTAGGGCTTAAGCATCCAAATTAGGGTTTCCTAGTTTGATAACACTAATAGCTTTACTATTTAAAGATTCCTAGAGCACCAAAAACGTGGGCAAGTAACTCCTTAGGGTTTTGACGGTTTTTGGGTGCCTCCTTCTCTTCTCTTCTTCATCCCCTTGCTCTTGGTGTTTGTGAGCCATTAGAGGAGTGACATTTGTGACTCTAAGCTTTCTAAAGTCAATACAAGAAGGATTTGAGATTGTTATTGCTACATAACAATCAAGGTATGATCTAAACCCTAATTTATATGTTATATTGATTATCATATGCTAGATCTAGGGTTTATAGTCTTGGATGAATTGCATGTACAATAGAGAAACCTAGATCCAAGCATTAGGGTTTGTATGAGCACATAGGATGTTCTTATAGCTAAAAGTCATCAGTGGTATTAGAGCCTTGATTGGTTTCTATTGTATTGATGCCTTGTATGTTTGTTCAAGTTGCAAAATCGAGTTTTGAGCTCCCTGCCTGATGAACTCGGCGAGTACCACAGTGTACTCGGCGAGTACCACAGTGTACTCGGCGAGTAGGCCTCAACTCGGTGAGTACATTGTGGTACTCGGCGAGTTCGAGCATCAGATGGAGCTATTTTCGGGATTTCTTGCTGTTTTACTCATGGATACATGCCTTATCTGTTTTAGGTCATTAAAATCCGATTTTATACATATTTATGAGTATATTCTTGATAAAACAAAAGATAATTACCAATTTATTAGATAATAACTTCCTTATATGATAAAGTTTGATTATTTGTATTAATTGGGTAACTTATTTTGCAAGAAATTGAAATTAGGTCAAATATAGATAATGGTGAAATTAATTGTTTAATTTATATTATTTGTTATTTGATCCTTGTGTTATGAAAAGTTTCAATTTTCCCATTTAGGTTTTATAGTTTAAATTTGAACTCAAAAGTTTTGTTTTGAAATTTAAATAGTTGAAACCCTAATGTTTTGAAAAAGGTTTCAAAACTTGCCCTCAAGTTTTGGAATTTAAATTTTGATTAAAAGTTTAATTTTGATGTACATTTAAATTCTAAACCCTAATGTTTTGAAATGTTTCAAAACTTGCCCTCAAGATTTGGAATTTAAAAGTTGATTAAAGGTTTAATTTAGGAATGTTAAATTCTAAAACCCTAGTATTGTTTTGAAAAGTTCAAATCACACCCTTATGGTTTTATTAATTAATTAAGGTCTATAATTAAAAGAGGTTTAATAAATCCATAAAGTTTTGGTTTACAATTTAATTGAATTAAAAGTATAATTGTTAAACTTGACCACCTAGTATTTTAAAAGTGTAAAATACACCCTATACTATATATAACATTAAAAGTATAACATTATATATATATGAGTAAAAATCAATCTTACCGTTAGTAGGCCTCATTCACGAAGCTGGTCTATAAGGGGTGTTTAAGGAAATTGCCTATAAAATGGCGATTGAATGGGTATCCACTCTTACCCACCACACTCTTGATTAGTGGAGGGTCGTTAGCCGAACGGGTAGGATAGGACAGAAACTTTCCATTATAAGTATAATGAAGTACAAAAAGTAACTAAATCTTTTACAAAATTCTCAATCTTAGTTACTTTAGGCAAAAGTGAATTGATGCAATTCCATGAAATTACACTTTGTACCCTTGCGAAGACGTTAGTGGAGCGTGTGTTGTTAACCGGCACACTAAATGGTTCTAAGCAAAGGTAGCAAAGGGTGACTCAATGTTTGTTATAGTTCGGTGGAGCGTGTGTGGTTTACCGGCACATCGAATAGGTGACTGTAACATGTGGGGGCACCATGTAAGTTTGCATGGTTATTCACACCCGCTTTGTGATCCTCGGCATCCCAGTCACAAACTAGAGGGGCATATCGAGATTTAAACATGCCATTGAAATGTTCAATGAATCTCATAGGATCTAGGAGTTTTCATAGATTTAAAACTTAAATTTCTTTTTCGTTTTTCATGGTGGAAATTAGTGAATCGTCATTCACTTACCTTCAAATATTCTGCAACTAGATTACGACATCCCTTTTCTAGGTTGTAGCGTATTGTGTTGGGTCATAGCCTTAATATCTCATTTGGGTGATTTATTAAGGACTCAATCAATCAACTAACTTGAATTTGTTTTCTCCCGTTTTGTAGATGTCAAAGTACGAAAACTATGGTCTTCCCAAATCCCGTGGAACAAGCATTCCACATGAAAATGATATTCCACGATTCGATCGAGGAACAAGAAATCATGCTTCACTTCCTCCACCTCCTCCAATTATTCTCCCTAACCCACAAGATCGAAGAATTGAAAGGTTCAATGTCACTAAAGCCCTATTGGAAATGAAACATGAAGATGGTAAACCCGTGTTTGTCCACATTCTAGGAATGAAATCACACATCGATAGATTGATAATGTTGGGTGTGTCATCCCTTGATAAGTTGGCGGTGAACTGGGTTCTGCAGTCGCTTCCTGAATCATATAATGAGTTCAAAAGAAAGTATTATATGATGGATCATGACGATAACCTCATTGACCTAACTTACATGCTCATTGCTGCTGAATCGGAAATGATTTGGCAAAGCAATGGAACATATTTGTTAGGAGAGTCAACCAACCATGCTTCCGAGGACGTTCTAGGAGAATCGACGTGCGTTTGCTGCCAAGAGAAAGGGCGTTGGATACAAGTCTGCCCTAAGAGCCTGAAGAGTCTAGAAGATGGGAGAGTCAAAGAGTATGGTTGTGCTTCAGGTAAAATCCACTATCTAACTCCATTAAGTTCCTATTCGTTGATTCTTAATACATGATGTGATAAGATTGCATTTGAATGTTTTGCAGCATCACTGAAAAGAAAGGAAACTTGATGAAAGAGCAAGATAAGTCTAATCATGAAGAAATGGATCTCGATCGCATGGATTTGAAGATTAGATTTTGAGCTTAGAAAGTTATGATAGAGTTGTTAGGAATTTTTCTTTTTGGCTACATAGTTGTTAGGAATTTTTCTTTTTGGCTACATAGTTTTTCAATTGATGTTTTCCGCTGCTTTTATGAATAACATAAATTTTGTTTTGACTCATTTATTTATTTATTTCCTTGCAATGAAATCGTTATGAAAAATTGATGTTTGCATATTTCTACAACGAATGGATGTGATTCCTAACTATGTTAACAGTGGAAATGTCAAGAATTTACCAAATAGGGAGAGTTTCTCATCGCCCAAGTTTCAAATGGACAGAAATTTGGAATCATGCAACTTGGTTGCATGATGAATGAGAAATTTCATATTTGGAAATTATACTAATTCGTTGACAAAGTGTCAAGTGAAGGACTAGGAGATCGAGTACATAAAGTTGTGTGTTGATCAAGTCCACCACAAGGGTAACAAAGATATTCGTCATGATTTACTAAAGGATTAGTAAATATGATTATACTTATAAGATTAAGTGTAATTCTGAATTGATTGAAAAGGTTTAAATCAATAGCAGAATGAATAAAAGAATCAAGTAGGTAGAAAGATAAAGTTTCTCTATTCTAAGAAGAAGGGAGAGTACCTTTTATACTTTATGATATGTCTTAATGATTAAGAACCATATTTCAATTGATCCTCTAAATAAGTCTTAGTACAATTGTAAAGAAGAGGAATCAAGAATTAAAGAAATGGTTAAATCAAGAAGTCAATCATACTTCATTCCAAAACAAGTCTTAGAGTTAAGATTGTAATATTGAGTGACAAATCTTAAGAAGGTTTATAACATTCATCAAATGTAGAATTTAGAAAAAGTTTTCTTATTCTTGCACATTTGGAATTGGTAAGACAAAGACCAACTAGGACCAATTTTGTGAAGTAAAACTGCACTAATTCTTGAATATTCGTTTGTCAAAAAATGTTTCTTGATAAAAGAATTTTATATGTCAAAGAGTCAGTGGGAGTCTAAATGTCTTGAAAGGTTTCAAGAACAAATCAAGAATAAACCTTATCGATCATCACTAGCACACGACTTGAGGTTTACAACCTATCGTGTTTCTGTGCCATTCCAATTGAATTAATTATGCATATGAGTTCTACGAGTTCTCATTCGTATGCATAAAAGGCAAGCACCTTGATCAATGAAAAGTACATTGATAAGAAAGGGTGAGCTGCTTAACTACTTGGAAGACATGGTGGGCACTCGTGTTACCATAAGGCAAGAAATCAAGATTTAGAAGTTCGGTCCATATGAGTTTGAATTTGTCGCAAACTTTGGTTTAGACAAATTCGCATGGATAGGAACACATACACCATTAAAATCTAAGTGTCATAAGATTCCCTCCTTCATGAAAATGATTGTGAGGAAATGCTTTCACTAAGAGAGATTTTAAGAAGATAGTGATTGTGAAATTGTATTCTCGAATTCGATTATGGTTACGGTATCCCTTTCCATGATTCGAATTGTAAGATTTGATAATTAGTCTGAATTGTTTAGATACACATATGAGCTATCTAAGGCAAAAGTGTATAAGTTTAAGAAGCCTTGATAAAAGATTATCAAAGCATTGGATATTAGAAATATGAACTTAAGAAATTCAATAGGCATTGTTTTTCTAAAAGTTAAGCTGTTTCTAAATACATGTCAAAGCTAGTGGGAGCATAAGTGTTATGCTTATATGACAATAATCATCATGATAGTGGGAGCATAAATGTTGTGTTTGTATGATTATTAAGGTAAGTATTGCAAGTTAGCAATATTAATTATAGAAAACAAGAGTTATACCTTGCAAAGTCGTAAGGGTTGAAAAGTTGTTTTGCTATAATTAAGGGAGAGAATATTATGCTTCATTTCAAATATAAAGGATTAGGTTGTGTAATGTTAATAAATTTAGTTAAGGATACATAGTACGTTCTCAAATTTCGATTATGATTATGGAATCCCTCTTCATAAATCGAATTGTGAGAATGTGACACGTAAAATATTATGGCAAAAGATTGATAAAGTATCGCATCTTTATGTAAGATATTATGCATCGTGTCTCATACGCCTCGGGTATAGGAACGATTGCAAGTGCTATAATATTTAACCATTCTAAAATTTTCCAAATGTCTAGCGCGTTTAGAGGGAAAAAGGACAAGAATCGGTTTTGACTAAGATAATTAGACAACTCTCAAAGGACAATCCAAAGTTCGCCGAGGATTGGTCGCTTGTGAGTAGTTGGAAGTATAGTATTGGATGGACCACATCGACATTATTATGAATAAAAAAGATTCTATTAAGAATGAGTTGTCATATGGAAAATATGGAAACGTTTCCATATTGGGAATTGGATATTGAGAATCAATGTCTAGATTAGAAACTTTTATGCAAAAGGATGTTCAAAGGAATGTACTTTGAGTGAGAGACATCATATCTAAGGAATTGTCTTGTAACAATCTCTGATAGAGGACTTTGTAATTCCATTGGCAATAGTCACTGTGACTTTTGTGCTATGGCATTACGAAAGGATCATTGCATAAAATGTTAGAATCTAGCATATTCCATAAGTGGCAAGAATTTGATATTCTCTCATTTGTGAAAAGGATTAGGAGTTGTGAAATGAGTATGATTGGAAATGTGTTCATTTGATCTATTTCACAAAGTAAGAACCATAGGTAAACATTGTGTGCATGCTAAGAGCATGGGACAAGTGTAGTAATAATTTAAGTAAGAAGTTGATTACCTGAAACAACAAATAATGAGTAATCGATATGGTGATAAATAAAAGGTGTTTTATTTATACTCAAAGGTTTGAGGCCGTATGGGATTAGTATTATTCATGGGTTTCACTTTGCATGTTTTGACTTCCTGAATAATTTAGTTGGTTTAGAACAGTCAAATTATTCAAACGGGCCACAGTCGTTCATATGTTGGAAGTAGATATGAATGAAGACTGTCGTGAATTGGTGTGTGGATTGTCTAAAGAGCATTAGACATAAGCAAATGTTTGCTGCAACGTTCATGAGTGCTTATGAATATGATTTGAGCATTGGATTAAACCCACGCTCACTTGGAGCACTTCATGGATTTGTATCACGAGTGATTGGTGATATGATAACATCTTATATTCTTGAAACCGAGATGTGTGAGTTGTATCTTGCGAGTCGGTTGCACATTGATAATATGTAAACGCACCAGTAACTTGGTGTTATAAAATATATTGTTGTGTGTGATTTGGTGAGTGAGTGCAAGCGAGCATTGAGTCAAAGTTTATCCGTTCCTTTTATCAAAGTAGGATAAAAGCGATATCTGTGGGCCCCTCGATGATTTAGTGATGTCACCTAAGTGCTTGGCCAAGCCGGGACTAAATTGATGTGTTTAATTGTAGTCTGTTGTCAGTCGTCATAAATCTGAGTTCAGGAAACAACACATAGATAGAGAGAATGATTTAGATCCATGTCTCAATCTATACGATATCTAGAATGGAGGAATATATGATCCCTTATCTAAAGGACACGCGTATCTGATAAGATCAGAGTTGACAGCGGCTTTAGAAAGCTACGATTGCAGATCAGGATCTGAAGTCATACGCACAATAGTTATTAGACTTATCCAAGTGGGAGACTGTTGGATTAGTGTCTAAGTCCATAACTATTTTGGTATGTACTTGACCCGATGATGCATGGTCCTTTTGGGTTGCCTTCACCAAAGCAACTTGATAGGATGAATTATGGAGAGAGAGGATTAATTATGATTTATTAATATATTATGAGAATAATATATTAAAGGAGAAATCATATTGTTTAATTAATATTAGTCAATAATTAATAAGAATTAAGTTTGTGGCTAAGAGACATTAATTAAACTTAAGGGACTTGAACTGTCAATTGTATGATAGTTGAATATTGAGCTACTGGACTCCATATTAAAGGGGTGGACGAATTATATGGGGAAACCCATTAGAAATCGTCCTAGGGCCTTTAAGGAAGGAGTCCATGGGTTGCTTAGGGCTTAAGCATCCAAATTAGGGTTTCCTAGTTTGATAACCCTAATAGCTTTATTATTTAAAGATTCCTAGAGCACCAAAAACGTGGGCAAGTAACTCCTTAGGGTTTTGGACGGTTTTTGGGTGCCTCCTTCTCTTCTATTCTTCATCCTCTTGCTCTTGGTGTTTGTGAGCCATTAGAGGAGTGACATTTGTGACTCTAAGCTTTCTAAAGTCAATACAAGAAGGATTTGAGATTGTTATTGCTACATAACAATCAAGGTATGATCTAAACCCTAATTTATATGTTATATTGATTATCATATGCTAGATTTAGGGTTTATAGTCTTGGATGAATTGCATGTACAATAGAGAAACCTAGATCCAAGCATTAGGGTTTGTATGAGCACATAGGATGTTCTTATAGCTAAAACCCATCACAACACGCCTGGCTCAGTCTAACGAAAGGAGACACAGACCCCATACAGTATCAAATGAATGATACGTCTAGTAAGGTCTAAAAATAGTGAATATAGACCCCAGACAGTATCAAATGAACGATACGTCTAGCAAGGTCTAAAAACAGTGAACACAGACCCCAGACAGTATCAAATGAATGATACGTCTAGCAAGGTCTAAAAACAGTGAATACAGTGTTAATTCCCATTACCTTAAGGCCATGAATTATAAGGTAACCCCAAGATACTCGTAACCATACTGATAGACACTAGAGAACTTGACGCCCTACAAGCGTCGGAAAGAATGTGACATTATCAGCCCTTGGCTTGGTAGGCCGTGGACTGTAGCTAGCAGGCAGGGTGTGGGGGTGTCAATCCCGTATAGATCTATACACACAATGTCCGCTCTCCCTACAAGAGACTCTGGTTACCAACTAGACAACGGAGAAGGCCGTGTCCTGAAGATGCATCTCGTATAGTGAGTTCTGATGTAAATACTAGACTAATGATAGAGACTCACAAATAAACTGACCGACGTAAACCTATATGTCTATGCTTGTGTACATAATATATAACTAATGAATCAAACGACCTTCGGACGGATATCCGATCCCACCAGACCACATATAATGAAGTTGAAGTGTTTATCGAAGTAGAAGTGTTTCACGAAGTAGAAGCGTTAACAAGTAGAAGCGTATCACGAAGTAGAAGCATATCACGAAGTAAAAGCGTATCACGAAGTAAAAGCTTATCACGAAGTAAAAGCGTTAACAAGTAGTAGCGTATCACGAAGTGGGAGCGTATCACTAAGTAAAAGCGTATCACAAAGTAGAAGCGTATCACGAAGTAAAAGCGTATCACGAAGTAAAAGCGTTAACAAGTAGTAGTGTATCACGAAGTAGGAGTGTATCACTAAGTAAAAGCGTATCACGAAGTAGAAGCGTTAACAAAGTAATATCATTTAACTAAGTAGGAGCATTAATTAAGTAGAAGTATAACAAAGCAGTAGTATCTAACAAAGTAGGAGTATAAAAACATGGAAGAAAACTTTGATGAAAACTTTGGAAAACCTTTATACTTAAGAAAATCACGACTTGGTATTCTTTTGTAAAATAAGTTTGAAAACCTTTAGAAATCCTTTGAAAACCTTTCATAAACAAGTTTTAAATGAAACTTTGATAAAACATTATAGGTAAAGAAATCCTTTGTTTAAAATACTGCTGTAACTAAGTCTGAAATAAAACATACAGCGCGAGAGTCAATTTGAGAAAAGCTTTGAACAAGTAAAGACGTTTTAGAAAACCATTTACAGTATCATACTTGGTAAAACAGTTAACAGTGTAATAAATCCTTGTGCATGCGGGTTATCAATCACATGTGATTGATATGATAACTGGCATGTTTTAACTTGTATTCCCCCCCCCCCCCCCCCATAAAAGCATGTAAAAACATTTAAAAGGTTAATTCAGGGGTATGAACTCACCTGTTGTAAGTGGATCGAACGAAAGTGCTGGTTGGGTGGCTTGGTGTCAAGTAAAGACTTGAACACGCTTAGTGACCTATTAACATATGATGACATATGTTTAAATACAATTAGTAAATATAATACTAATTAAACACGTATACGCATCCTAAAGTGCGGAAAACACTTTGGTCAAGCGCTAGGAGTGTCTCGGGTAACATCTAAGGGTGTGTATGGCCTAGTTAGGGAGTTTACTCTTCAAGAGTAAACTCTTTATAGAGTTTACGGCCCTAAGAACTTGTCCCCATGAGTTTACGGCCGTAAACTCATGGATGGTGTGTTCTTTGATGCATTAAGGTCTTATAACACTTGTGGAATTAGGCTAGGTTCAATTCTAGGGCTTATGAAGGGTTTAAGGCTTCAAAATGGGCCATTTAAGGAGTTTACGGCCTATGACTACTCCTTGAGGAGTTTACGACCATAAACACATGAGTTTACAGTAGTAAACTCATGTTGGTCCATTTCTTTTGTTTTTTGGTGGTTCTAACTCATGCGTGTAAGGTTCTAGTCACTTTTAGGAGCATAGGAAGGTGTTTAGGGCACTTAAACACCTTGGAAAGGTGTTTACGGTCTAAGATGTCACACCCAAAAACCGGAACGGTGGAAATGTTCTGGGGTGGATGACGTCATGTCAAGTATCACAACACATGCATTATAGTAATCAAAGTACAACAACCATTGCATTAATAGTAATAATTTTACATGGTTTACATTACAATACCTTAAAGTAATACAAGCAATAGAATAAATACAGTTTGGTACTAAGCTATCTTCATCAACAGCTCCGGGGATGTACCTGTCTAATGCTAACCTGAGAATACAAGTTATTTGAAAAGCGAGTATCAACATTTTTACAAATGCTGGTGAGCTCATAAGCATTTAGTGACATTTTGTTCAAATAACTTTAATAAAAGTAGTAGTTTTCAAGTATACAGTGAATTAGTGTCCTTTCCAGAAAATCCTATATTTTCTATTTAAAATGCAGTCTTCTACCAAGACTGGTCAGAGTTATGTGGTAAAAAGTAGTTTCCCTTAAACACTTTCATTTTCAAAAGACGGGATTTGCTTTTTAAGAAAGTCGGAGAATATCAGGGAAATAACATATGACTCAGCAGTGAGGACTGCTGACTAAGGCAAAAGGAATCATAGACTCCAGGAGAGTGTCGAATGAACGACACGCCTGGCTCAGTCTAACAGGAAGAGACACAGACCCTAGACGGTACCAAATGAAAGGTACAGCTAGTAAGGTCTAAAACAGTGAACACAGACCCCAGAACAGTATCAACTGAATGATACGTCTAGCAAGGTCTAAAACAGTGAATACAGTGACTACAGACCCCAGACAGTATCGAATGAACGATACGTCTAGCAAGGTCTAAAATAGTGTGACTCCGAAAGTGGGTTCCAACATATAGTGTAAATTGCTGGTGAAAACCATTACCTTAAGGCCATGAATTATAAGGTAACCTGGGATACTCGTAACCATACTAACCGACACTAGAGTACTTGACACCCTACAAGCGTCTAGAGAATATGACATTTGTCACCCCTTGGCTTGGTAGGCCGTGGACTGTAGCTAGTAGTCAGGGTGCGGGGGTGTCATTCACTTATAGATCTATACACACAATGTTCGCTCTCCCTACAGGAGACTCTGGTTACAAACTAGACGACGGAGAAGGCCGTGTCCCGAAGATGCATCCCAAATAGTGGGTAGTGTGTTTCCAATACAGTGTTGAACTAGAGGTAGAGACTCATAACTGGACTGACTAAAGTAAACCTATATGTCTATGCTTGTGTACATAATATATAACTAATGAATCAAATGACCTTCGGATGGACATCCGATCCCACCAGACCACTTCTCAACGAAGAAAAGGAAATAGGGCGGACAAGCCTTCCTAAGTCCTTCAATCATTATTTATATGCATCTATACAAGCACAGACATACATCTAACTACGCTTGAGTGTGTATCAAGTGGAATCATATCGTGAAGTATAAGTGTACAGTGTGGAATCACCGACTTGTGAAGTATAAGCGTACAGTTGAATAACCAACTAGTGAAGTATAAGCGTACAGTGGAATAACCGACTTGTGAAGTATAAGCGTATAGTGGAATAACCGACTTGCGAAGTATAATCGTACAGTGGAATAACCGACTTGTGAAGTATAAGCGTACAGTGTGGAATATCCGAGTCGTGAAGTATAAGCATACAATGTGGAATATCCGAGTCGTGAAGTATAAGCGTACAGTGTGGAATATTCGAGTCGTGAAGTATAAGTGTTTCATACAGTGGAAGCATTATCAAGTAGGAGTTTAAACTAGGTAAAAGCGAAGCAGCGGTATTTAACAGGTAAAAGTAAAAGTATATGACAAGAAAAGAGAACTTTGATGAAAACCTTGGAAAAACCTTTATACTTAGGAAAATCACAACTTGGTGTTCTTTGGTAAAATGAGTTTGAAAACCTTTATAAGTTCTTTGGAAATCCTTCATGAATCAGTTTAAAATGAACTTTGATAAAACAGTATAAGTAAGAGTTTTGAACAAGTGAAAATATTTTAGAAAACCATTTATAGTGTCCTACTCAGTATAACGGTTTACAGTGTGGTAAATCATTGTGCATGCGGGTTATCAGTCACATGTGATTGATATGATAACTAGCATGTTTAACTTGTATTCCCCCCTATAAAACATGTAAAAGCATTTAAAAGGTTCATTCAGGGGTATGAACTCACCTGGTGTAAGTAGATCCGACGAAGGTGCCGGTTGGGTGCTCGGTGTCAAGTAAGGACTTGGACACTCTTAGAGACCTATTTAACATATGATAACATATGTTCACATACAATTAGTATATTTAATACTAATTAAACAAGTATACGCACTCTAAGGAGCGGAAAACACTTGGTTAAGTGTTTGGGGTGTCCCGGGTAACATTTAAGGGCATGAATGACTTAGGAATGGAGTTTACTCTCCAAGAGTAAACTCACCATAAGGTGTTTATGGCCCTGGGACACTCCCCATGAGTTTACGGCCGTAAACTCATGGTGAGGGTGTTCTAGGATGCTTAATGGTCTCATTTCAATTGTGGAATTTTGCTAGACTCAAATATCAAGTGTGTGAATGGGTTTAAAGCATCAAATGGACCTCTTGAGGAGTTTACGGCCCTATGCAAGGGAGCTTACGGCCGTAAGCTCCTATACCCTCTTTCTTTTGGTGTTTTAAAGGCTTAAGTGGTAGAGGGTAAATTCCTAAGCATTTTTTCCAAGTCAAATGGGGAGTTTAGGGCACCAAATAACCACTTTGTAGGAGTTTACGGCCCAGGCAACCTTCCATGAGGGGTTTATGGCTGTAAACTCCTTATGGAGTTGTTTTAATTGCATTTAAGGTCCCTAGCTTGTTGTTGGTCGTTTCTAGAATTTAATCCAAGGCCATTGGTGTGTTTAGGGGCATTTTTAACACACAAATATGAGTTTACTCCCCATGAAGAGGAGTTTACGGCCCAAGCATGTTCTTGGGCAGTAAACTCATGTTTACTCCCCAAAATGCTAGTTCAAGGTGTTCTAAGTCCGATTCCTTAAGCCTACAAGTCATATCTAAGCCTTAGGGACAATTTGGAGGGGTTTTGGGGCTTAAAAACCCCATTAAATGGTGTTCACGGCCCAAGAGTGTTCTTGGGCCATAAACACATGATTATGTCCCTATTTTATAATTTAAACACGAATTTGCATGCTAGATAGGCTATACAACAAGTTAGGATAGTTTACCTACTCGTTTGGGGCTCGATACGGATGATTTTTGGCTCGGGAAAAATTTGTAGAGAGAGAGTTTAGAGAGAGAGTAAAAAGACGGAAATGGAGTTTACTCTCCCTTATATAGGGGTTGGAGTTGAAGCTCAGTGGAAATCTACCCAATACTGCCGTTATACGGGGCTTTTGGTCGCACCGGATTTAGTGGTCGTAATAATAAAAACTAACTTTTTCCAATTAAATGGAAGTACAACTTAAGTGTTTTTATTTACTTTATTACGACTATAACGACACAAAAATATAAATAAATAAAACGTTTATTTATTTTGCGACCTCTAATTAACGGAACTTTTATAAAATGGAATATTCCGTTAACGGTAACGGGGTAATGTAACGAATAACTTTGGGTTGTCACATAAGAAGATGTTCTTGGGGAGTTTACTACCTTAAACACATGAGTTTACGGTAGTAAACTCATTTTGTCCATGAATCCTATGTTTTGGTGGTTATAGGTTAAGCATATGAAGTTCTAAGTCCAATTCCAAGCCATACAAAGTGTTAAGGGCACTTTAACACTCTTTGGGGGTGTTTATGGTCTAAGAATGGGTGTTTATGGTCCAAGAACCTTCTTGGGCCGTAAACTCAAGTGTGACACATATTTGTATGCTTTGGTGCATATAATGAAGGAAAATAAGGTTGTATGCACTCTAGGAAGTTCATGGAAGCCCTTGGAGTTGTTTGAGGGGTAGTTTAACACTTAAACAAGTGTTTATGGTCCATGAAGATGGGTTTACGGTCTAAGAACATCCTTAGACCGTAAACTCATGTTTACTCCCCATTTGGTCCGATTTTGGTGTTCTAAGTCCTTTCGGGTAAGCCTCTAAGCCATTGCTAAGCATGAGAAGTGTTTGGGAGGGTTTTTGGGCATCAAACCCACTTCCAAAGGGGTTTACGGTTTTGGGAGGCTCCCAAGACCGTAAACTCATGTTCTTGGGGTTTTTGGATGATTAAGCCACGAATTTGCAAGCTAGATAAGTTAGATAACAAGCTAGAAAGGTTTACTTACCGTTTTGAGGCTCGGAGGGGTGATTTTTGACCAAAACCCGTTTGTAGAGAGAGAAAGTAGAAAGAGAGAGAGAGAGAGAGAGAGAGTCTAAGGTGGGAAAAGGCTTCTAAGGAGTGTCCACCCACCCTTATATAGGGCTTGGGTGTTGTACCCGGTATACGACTACCCGATACTTATGTTTAACGATATTTAAAATTTTACCCAGTTAAATGGCCGTAAATAAATAAAATAAACTTTTTCCAAATAAATGGAAAGATAATTTACGTGTTTTTTTTATTTTCTGTCACAACTGTAAATTTTGAGCTATGTAATCTATACATTCAAGTTAATGAGAATCAAAAACTTTAATCAAATGCAAGATACAAGTACTATAAATAGTCATCAAACAATTGGAGATCCTAGAAGTTTTGGTTAAGTCCATTTTGGACTAAGACTTCCTTATTGGATCCAAATGGACCAATAAGCTTCCAATTAGACTATCATGGGCTTAGAACCCTAATTGGACTCTAAGTGGACCCATATTTACTTATTCCAACATTTTAGGTCATGAATAGAATGGATTAAGAGCCTTGATACATGAATAACCTAAAACTAGTTCAAGAAAAACATAAGAATCCTACTACACTCCTTTAGACTTAAAACACACCCTAATTAACACTAATGTTGGGCTTAGGAGCAAAAAGCCCAAAAACCTTTTTTTTCCTTCCCATTCTCGGCCCAAGGCCCAAATACAAGGAAGGTTGACTTTGGTTGCCACCTCACTATTACCTAATGGATTTCTAGGCATATATCACATACCTCCATGCATGTATCACTTCAAGAGTCACTTCTTTCTCTCTTCCCTTCTTGCTCTCGGCCAAGCATCATCACACACACCAAAATATCTCAACTTTCTCTCTAGAACACTCAAAGAACTCTCCTTCCCTCCCCTCTCCAAAAATCTCGAAATTTAGGGACTTTCCAAGAGAATTTTGCAAGAAAATCATCATCTAAGGTAAGATTATGCATAGATCTATGGTTTAAATTCTTTTGTTATCAAAATCTCTTCCTAATCCATGTAAAAACCGTGATCTTGCACTCTAGAAACCCCATAATCTCGAAAAGTTCATCAAGGAGTGCAAGGGCCAAAAATCACTTCATTTCTTCCAATTTTTCTTCAAGAACCGAAACTACCCACTCAAGGTGAGATTCATACCCCTATTTTCTGTTTTTAAGAGTTTTTGTGGGGGGGAATACAAGTGAAAGTGTAGATCTATATGTATTTGTATGCCTTGTATGATTTCCATGCTTATATGTATGCTTATATGTGTTTTAATGTTGGATCTAGCCATTAAACCCCTCAAAACCGAGATATAACTCATGTTTTATGATATTAGCTTCAAATATGTTACTACATAATAAGTGATACTAGATAAATAGCCAAGTGGTTAGCAACAATTTTCTTTAAGCTAAAAACACACATTTTGGGCCAAAAATGTGAAAAATACAAAATTAAGGGCCCAAATTGACATTTTACAGATTCTGATGGTTGGAATGTGCCAAAACAGTTTTCATAAAGCTGTTTCTGGAATTCTATTCAATTAGTGGATTAAAAACATAAATTTCAAGCCTATTGGGCTAAAAATGAAAATTTCGGCCCAATAAGGCCCATTATGCGAATTTTTCTGTTTTGAAGGGCCAAAACTGTGAAATTCTGTAAAACAGTGGACTATAAGTGTCCCAAATCCTTTTCAAAGGTTTAAAATGCTTTTTAAATTTAAAAAGGACCAAAGTTGCAAAAAATTTCCATTTTGGGCCAAAATTGTCAAAATTGCGAAAAGATGGGCTAAAACCGAGAAAAACTGCATTTTCAGGGACTTAAACTGTTTTCTTTGAAAAATATGCTGGAAAATATTAATTTCAATAATTTTTGGTGTTAAAATGTCAAGAAAAATAGTTTAAGGACCAAACCGGGAAATATTTAATAAAAGGGTTGAAAATGTAAATTTTACAAATGATGAGGGGCTGAAAACAGAAATATTTCAAGGCTGATTCAATATGTACAATGTGATCAAATAATGACACCTCAACTATCAACGAAATACAACTCATTACAATACCAAAAGTCGTTGTTAAACGAATTGGCTCGGTCTCGAGCCAATGGAAATCTACAACTACTAACTCTTTGATACATACAAATAACGATTGGTAATACACATACATACGAGTGTGCACAGACGTCTACGCACCATCTTCGGGCCCCAAAAGTGTAAAATCTTGTTTGTTGGGCCTAGCTAGCCCAATGACCTGATCTTAAGGCCCGAAGACATTTTTTTTCTACGAAGTGTTGAGTTTTACCGACTTGGCACAACGTAGGGTGACTTTCAATGGCTTGTACCATTGGACCCCAAGGGCCATGGTATTGCTAGAAAAGTCTACACATTTTACGAGGCGGGTCGGGGACCCCTCGCACGCATATTTTCCCCAGCCGGTTAATGGAGTTACCGGGGTCTTCGTGACCTCCTTCTCTTCGGATGTGGGACTACACCTTGTCCGGGCGATTGGATAACGTGATTAGTACTGACGACGCCTTCGGGAATCGTTGGTATATCTATAAACCGGGCGTTTGTGTAATGCGGGTTTGTAGTAAATAATCAATGCTCGAGAACCTTCCAACGTCGCTTGGGACCGATACTACTATTTTCGTAATGGTTTCAACGCAACTCAATGGATTTCAAAAGAACTAGGGGAACATCGGGTTTCCCTAGGGTTTTTATCACATACAGATTTGAAACACATACATCTTGAATGAACATTTTTTTTTTACAAGTATAGAAACAAACAAGCATACCTATGGATCTTCACAAACGTTTTTGAAAGCTTTTCTTTTCAGAAAATATCGGATTTTCTGGTGGTTTTTCAAACAATATAAACATTCGATTTCAAACACTACTTATGAACTCACCAACATTTCATATGTTGACGTTTTTCAAAATACTTGTATTCTCAGGAAACCAGTGAGTCAAGGGAAATCATGCTCAGTGACGGTTGCAGTTTATTTTTGAATGAACCAAACAATATTAATTTTTGGAAATGTAATATCTCAAACAATGTATGACATGTAAACACTACTGGTTGTATTATGTTGATGAATGGTGACGAATGTTGTTTTGTTTCATATATATTCAATGTTATGGTATTCAATTGAGTCACGACAGCCCCCGGACGTTTCCGCCGTCTGGTTCGGGGGTGTGACAGGTTGGTATCAGAGCTTTGTTTATAGTGAACTAGCATGTCGAGCCATACATTGATATGCGACTATAAACCAAAAAGAGGGACTAACATAACTCTGAACAAAACAAATGAATAAAATACACTTGCTTGCATTAGGAGTAAGGACCTAACGCTGAATCAAACACCATAATACTGGTATCTCGGTTAATTCGGGACTGTTCTTAGTGATACCAAGGAGTGAATGTAGCCTGATCAACTACATTCTCTCCAAGGTAAAACTAACACATGTCTTGATGAGATCGGAATAGCCAGGGAACCTAAAAATTTTACCCTATATCACCCAAAAAGAGAATATTTGCTTAGTCTGTGTAATAGTCATAGTACCCTAGGAATAATGTAGCATAATTACGTACTCGCGCAGACAGCATGGCTGGTTTTCATCACCCTGGAGACCCCTACTTCCCTAATCAGGGAAACAACGGGTGGCTAGAGGAGGAGGAGGAGCCTGAGGAGGAGCAGCCGGGTATCCAGTTTCATCAGGCCTTAGTAGCTCACGGGATGCTGGTGGATGAGCCGGAAGAGCATCCAGGAGAAGCACACGACGTCGAACCCGACGAATATATAGACACTGACTACGAATTTGGAGAGGTCGACGATGACGACGAGGAGGGTCAGGTTGGGGGCCAGGACCCCATTCCACCATGCGAGGACGAGGCCCAACCAGATCACCCCGCTCCACCAGTGAACCCCCCGAGGGAGAACCGTTCCCTCGAAGCTGAGATCGCCGCACTGCGACAACAGCTGTATGCTATGGAAGCTCGGGCAGTGAGAGCAGAGCACGAGAGGGATGAAGTTATAGGAGACATGGCAGAGATGGCGCAGCTACTAGCGCAACATTTCGGCATATGACTTCGGCACCACCTCCTGACGCAGCTCATCGCAGTTAGGGATAGACCTATCGTAGTAGGATATTAGTAACTATGTTATGTACTCCGGCTCTATGTTTAAGTGACTACACTACTCATGGAGCCGTTATGCTGTCGGATTAGTGTTACTTATGTATGCTCCTACGAGCAAATTTTCTTGTACTAAACACGGATAATATTAATGAACTTTTGTGTGTTTTGCTATGATATTCACAGTTGTTATGTGTTGAGTTGTTATGATTATATGCTTGAAGATAGTAATGCTTAGGTTCGTACCCTACACCTAGTTAGTAGGATCATAACCTCACCGAAACCACGTACACTCAACATCTTTCCGTTTCATGACAGAAAGATGCCTCGCCCAGCTACTCGCGGAAATCCCGAACCAACCCCGCCGGAAGTTGACTCCACTGCTTTCCAGGCAGCCGTGTCTGCTGCGGTCACAGCGGCTATGGCACAACTTCACCGAGGGAACAACGGAGGAGGTAACGGGCAAGGATCCGGAAGTTCGAACAACGGGACGAACCAAGGGCTCACTAAAACGTGCACCTACAAAGATTTTGCGAACGCTAAACCCCGAACTTTCAACGGTACCGGAGGAGTGATCGCCCTAAAACGATGGATTGAGAAAGTAGAGTCGGTATTCGAGATATGCGAGTGCCCCGAGCAGATGAAAGTGAAGTTCGCGGCCTGCACTTTTGTGGACCAAGCGCTCACTTGGTGGAATGGCCACATAGAAGCTATGACACTCCCTGTCGCCAACTCTATTCCCTGGGCAGAGATGAAAGAGATGTTGACGGCTGAGTACTGCCCCCGAGGCGAAATACAGAAGATGGAGCAGGAACTATGGAATCTCACGGTGCAGAATGGGAACATCGATGCTTACATATCGAGATTCAGCGAACTATCTCTGTTGTGCCCGGGTATGATCACATAAGAGGGGAAGAAGATTGAACGATTCATTTGGGGACTGACATCCCCCATTCAAGGGAACGTGATAGCTGCTAACCCTGAAACGTTTGACAGCGCGAAGAGATTGGCAAAGAGGCTCTATGATCATAACCACAAAAAGGGCGAGAAACCGGTAGAGACTGAGAAGAAGAAGGAGAGCGATGGTAAGAAAGGATGGAACAACAAGAGGAAGGGGCGTCAAGGTCCCGAGACCTCTAAAAAGCAGCAAACGGTGGCAGTTCACGCTGTCACTGCGCCGGTACCAGTCACATCACATGCTCCAGCCTCAGCTACTTCAAATACTTCAAGACCCTATTCCGGCACTCATCCCAAATGCAACAAGTGCGGTTTCCATCACCAAGGAGAATGTAGGGAGTTCCATTGCACCAGTTGCAATCGAAGGGGACACACTGCAAAGTTCTACAGGACTTATCCTTCTCAGAACCAGAGTCAGGGAAACAACCAGAACAACAACAACAATCACCGCAACACCAACAACACCAATGCCGGCGGCAACAACACAGGGCCTAGCCACACCTGTTTCGGGTGTGGAAGGACGGGACATTTCCGTCGAGACTGCCCTAACAACAACAACAACTCCGGAAACAGAGGAACAGGAAGAATGCTGACCATGGGTCAGAGTGATGCAGTTCAGGACCCCGCAGTTGTGACCGGTACGTTCCTCCTAAACCACACTTATGCATGCATCTTATTTGATACTGGAGCGGAGCGAAGTTTCGTAAGCGAGAAGTTTAAACATTTATTAAAACAACAACCCCAAAAGCTAAATGAAACCTATACGGTGGAAATGGCCAATGGGAAAACCGAATCCACTAGGGAAATCTACACTGGATGTACCCTAACCCTTAACCAACACGTCTTACGAATAGATCTGATGCCAGTGTCAATTAGAAGTTTCGATGTGATTATCGGCATGGATTGGTTAAGCCCCCACCATGCTGAGATTATGTGCCACGAGAAGGCCGTTCGCCTTCGTCTCCCAAATCACGAAACCCTAGTAATTTACGGAGACAAACCCAGTACGAATCTCCGCCTTATCTCGTGCATCAAAGCACAAAAACATCTGCGAAAGAACAACTTAGCGTTCTTGGCCCACATAGTGGACAAGACAAAAGAAGAAACTAACATCCAAGACATTCCGGTAGCGTGTGAATATCCGGACGTGTTTCCCGAAGATCTTCCAGGAGTACCCCCAGAGAGACAGGTTGAATTCCGAATCGACCTCGTTCCAGGAGCAACTCCCCTCGCTAAATCACCATATCGGTTGGCACCTGCTGAAATGCAGGAATTATCCAGCCAACTCAGTGAGCTTCTGGACAAGGGATTTATCCGACCTAGCTACTCGCCATGGGGAGCTCCGGTGCTCTTTGTCAAAAAGAAGGACGGATCCTTCAGAATGTGCATCGATTACAGAGAGTTGAATAAACTCACTGTCAAAAACCGCTACCCACTCCCGCGAATCGATGATTTATTCGACCAGCTCCAAGGAGCTAGCTATTTTTCTAAAATAGATCTACGGTCCGGATACCATCAACTCAAGGTCCGAGAAGAAGATATTCCTAAAACCGCTTTCCGAACCCGCTATGGACATTACGAATTCGTCGTAATGCCCTTCGGTCTAACAAATGCACCCGCCGCATTTATGGACCTGATGAACCGAATCTGTCGACCGTTCTTGGACAACTTCGTCATTGTGTTTATCGATGACATCCTCGTCTATTCTCGAAGCAAAGAGGAGCATGGCCAACATCTCCGACAAGTCCTAGAGACGCTGCGATCGGAAAAGCTTTACGCCAAACTCTCCAAGTGCGAGTTCTGGCTTCGGAGTGTGAATTTCTTAGGCCACGTAGTTAGCCAAGAAGGAATTCATGTGGATCCCTCTAAGGTCAAAGCTGTGGAAGGATGGGCAACTCCGACTACTCCCACGGAAATTCGTCAGTTCTTAGGCCTAGCAGGCTACTATAGAAGATTTATCCAAAACTTCTCAAAAATCGCCAAGCCACTTACCTTGCTTACGCAAAAGAGTGTGCCATTCAAGTGGACAGACAGACAAGAGATTGCGTTTCGAACCTTGAAGCAAGCTCTTTGCAGTGCTCCTGTACTATCTCTACCTGAAGGAACGAAAGATTTTGTAGTTTACTGTGACGCGTCAAATCAGGGCTTAGGTTGCGTTCTCATGCAACGTGGAAGAGTAATAGCATATGCGTCCCGTCAACTAAAGGCGCACAAAGTAAATTACACAACCCATGACCTAGAACTGGGAGCTGTGGTCTTCGCCCTAAAAATTTGGAGGCACTACCTGTACGGTACAAAGTGCACCATCTTTACGGACCACAAGAGCCTCCAGCACATCTTGAATCAGAAGGAGCTGAACATGAGACAACGAAGATGGGTGGAATTGTTAAACGACTACGAATGCGAGATCAAGTACCATCCAGGCAAGGCCAACGTGGTAGCTGACGCATTAAGTCGGAAGGAATACACAAATCGTCATACGAAAACGCACTCGATAACCATTCAGTCTCATCTGACCGTTCAAATTGCATCAGTCCAGGCAGAGGCTATGAAAGCGGAAAATAGAACTAGCGAGGCATTACGCGGAATGGAGAAGAACCTGGAAGTCAAAGAGAATGGGGTATACTACTTCATGAACCGTATTTGGGTTCCAAAAATCGGAGGATTCAGGGAGATCGTTATGAAGGAAGCCCACAAGACACGATACTCCATTCATCCTGGTTCGGACAAGATGTATTTGGACATTAAGCAGCACTATTGGTGGCCTAACATGAAGGCGGAAATCGCAACTTATGTTAGTAAGTGCCTTACGTGTGCCAAAGTAAAAGTGGAATACCAGAAACCTTCCGGATTGTTACAACAACCGGCAATCCCTGAGTGGAAATGGGAGGGGATTTCTATGGACTTCGTGACCAAGCTGCCCAAGACATCGGACGGATTGGACACCATATGGGTAATAATCGACCGACTGACGAAATCTGCCCATTTCCTGCCCATCAAAGAGTCCTACAAGATGGAGAGGCTGACGCGTTTGTACCTACGAGAGATTGTAAGACTTCATGGAGTGCCAAAATCCATCATTTCGGATAGGGACAGTAGATTCATGTCACGCTTTTGGCAGTCGCTCCACAAGGCAATGGGAACTCATCTTGATATGAGCACCGCGTATCACCCACAAACGGACGGTCAAAGCGAACGAACCATTCAGACGCTTGAAGACATGCTTCGTGCATGTGTGATAGACTTCGGAAAGGCTTGGGATACCCACCTACCGTTGATCGAGTTTTCATATAACAATAGTTATCACTCGAGCATTAAGGTGGCCCCTTTCGAAGCACTGTACGGGCGTAAATGTAGATCACCGTTATGTTGGGCTGAAGTAGGTGACACCCAGCTAGCAGGAACACATACGTCGGATAGGGCAATGACAGGACCGGAAATCATTCGCGAGACCACAGAAAAGATTGTCCAGATCAAAGCTCGATTACAGGCATCGCGCGACCGGCAGAAGAGCTACGCTGATAAACGGCGAAAGCCCTTAGAGTTCCAGGTCGGTGATCGAGTATTGTTGAAGGTCTCACCCTGGAAAGGGGTTATACGTTTCGGAAAACGAGGAAAGCTAAACCCACGGTACATTGGACCTTTCGAAATCGTCGCCCGAATAGGTCCGGTAGCCTACAGACTACAACTACCCCCGGAGCTAAACGGTGTGCACCCCGTGTTTCATGTTTCTAACCTGAAAAAGTGCCTATCAGATGAAACTCTTATCATTCCTCTTGACGAAATCGAAATCAATGAGAATCTCCTGTTCGTCGAAGAACCAATCGAAATCATGGACAGGGAGGTGAAGCGTACTAAGCAGAGTCGCATCCCGATCGTGAAGGTACGGTGGAACGCAAGGCGTGGGCCAGAATTCACGTGGGAACGCGAAGATCAAATGAAGCAGAAGTACCCTCACCTATTCTAGTTTTCTCAAATCTAGCTTTCAAACAGAATTTCGGGACGAAATTCCCTCTAACGGGGGGATGATGTCACAACTGTAAATTTTGAGCTATGTAATCTATACATTCAAGTTAATGAGAATCAAAAACTTTAATCAAATGCAAGATACAAGTACTATAAATAGTCATCAAACAATTGGAGATCCTAGAAGTTTTGGTTAAGTCCATTTTGGACTAAGACTTCCTTATTGGATCCAAATGGACCAATAAGCTTCCAATTAGACTATCATGGGCTTAGAACCCTAATTGGACTCTAAGTGGACCCATATTTACTTATTCCAACATTTTAGGTCATGAATAGAATGGATTAAGAGCCTTGATACATGAATAACCTAAAACTAGTTCAAGAAAAACATAAGAATCCTACTACACTCCTTTAGACTTAAAACACACCCTAATTAACACTAATGTTGGGCTTAGGAGCAAAAAGCCCAAAAACCTTTTTTTTCCTTCCCATTCTCGGCCCAAGGCCCAAATACAAGGAAGGTTGACTTTGGTTGCCACCTCACTATTACCTAATGGATTTCTAGGCATATATCACATACCTCCATGCATGTATCACTTCAAGAGTCACTTCTTTCTCTCTTCCCTTCTTGCTCTCGGCCAAGCATCATCACACACACCAAAATATCTCAACTTTCTCTCTAGAACACTCAAAGAACTCTCCTTCCCTCCCCTCTCCAAAAATCTCGAAATTTAGGGACTTTCCAAGAGAATTTTGCAAGAAAATCATCATCTAAGGTAAGATTATGCATAGATCTATGGTTTAAATTCTTTTGTTATCAAAATCTCTTCCTAATCCATGTAAAAACCGTGATCTTGCACTCTAGAAACCCCATAATCTCGAAAAGTTCATCAAGGAGTGCAAGGGCCAAAAATCACTTCATTTCTTCCAATTTTTCTTCAAGAACCGAAACTACCCACTCAAGGTGAGATTCATACCCCTATTTTCTGTTTTTAAGAGTTTTTGTGGGGGGGAATACAAGTGAAAGTGTAGATCTATATGTATTTGTATGCCTTGTATGATTTCCATGCTTATATGTATGCTTATATGTGTTTTAATGTTGGATCTAGCCATTAAACCCCTCAAAACCGAGATATAACTCATGTTTTATGATATTAGCTTCAAATATGTTACTACATAATAAGTGATACTAGATAAATAGCCAAGTGGTTAGCAACAATTTTCTTTAAGCTAAAAACACACATTTTGGGCCAAAAATGTGAAAAATACAAAATTAAGGGCCCAAATTGACATTTTACAGATTCTGATGGTTGGAATGTGCCAAAACAGTTTTCATAAAGCTATTTCTGGAATTCTATTCAATTAGTGGATTAAAAACATAAATTTCAAGCCTATTGGGCTAAAAATGAAAATTTCGGCCCAATAAGGCCCATTATGCGAATTTTTCTGTTTTGAAGGGCCAAAACTGTGAAATTCTGTAAAACAGTGGACTATAAGTGTCCCAAATCCTTTTCAAAGGTTTAAAATGCTTTTTAAATTTAAAAAGGACCAAAGTTGCAAAAATTTTCCATTTTGGGCCAAAATTGTCAAAATTGCGAAAAGATGGGCTAAAACTGAGAAAAACTGCATTTTCAGGGACTTAAACTGTTTTCTTTGAAAAATATGCTGGAAAATATTAATTTCAATAATTTTTGGTGTTAAAATGTCAAGAAAAATAGTTTAAGGACCAAACCGGGAAATATTTAATAAAAGGGTTGAAAATGTAAATTTTACAAATGATGAGGGGCTGAAAACAGAAATATTTCAAGGCTGATTCAATATGTACAATGTGATCAAATAATGACACCTCAACTATCAACGAAATACAACTCATTACAATACCAAAAGTCGTTGTTAAACGAATTGGCTCGGTCTCGAGCCAATGGAAATCTACAACTACTAACTCTTTGATACATACAAATAACGATTGGTAATACACATACATACGAGTGTGCACAGACGTCTACGCACCATCTTCGGGCCCCAAAAGTGTAAAATCTTGTTTGTTGGGCCTAGCTAGCCCAATGACCTGATCTTAAGGCCCGAAGACATTTTTTTTCTACGAAGTGTTGAGTTTTACCGACTTGGCACAACGTAGGGTGACTTTCAATGGCTTGTACCATTGGACCCCAAGGGCCATGGTATTGCTAGAAAAGTCTACACATTTTACGAGGCGGGTCGGGGACCCCTCGCACGCATATTTTCCCCAGCCGGTTAATGGAGTTACCGGGGTCTTCGTGACCTCCTTCTCTTCGGATGTGGGACTACACCTTGTCCGGGCGATTGGATAACGTGATTAGTACTGACGACGCCTTCGGGAATCGTTGGTATATCTATAAACCGGGCGTTTGTGTAATGCGGGTTTGTAGTAAATAATCAATGCTCGAGAACCTTCCAACGTCGCTTGGGACCGATACTACTATTTTCGTAATGGTTTCAACGCAACTCAATGGATTTCAAAAGAACTAGGGGAACATCGGGTTTCCCTAGGGTTTTTATCACATACAGATTTGAAACACATACATCTTGAATGAACATTTTTTTTTTTACAAGTATAGAAACAAACAAGCATACCTATGGATCTTCACAAACGTTTTTGAAAGCTTTTCTTTTCAGAAAATATCGGATTTTCTGGTGGTTTTTCAAACAATATAAACATTCGATTTCAAACACTACTTATGAACTCACCAACATTTCATATGTTGACGTTTTTCAAAATACTTGTATTCTCAGGAAACCAGTGAGTCAAGGGAAATCATGCTCAGTGACGGTTGCAGTTTATTTTTGAATGAACCAAACAATATTAATTTTTGGAAATGTAATATCTCAAACAATGTATGACATGTAAACACTACTGGTTGTATTATGTTGATGAATGGTGACGAATGTTGTTTTGTTTCATATATATTCAATGTTATGGTATTCAATTGAGTCACGACAGCCCCCGGACGTTTCCGCCGTCTGGTTCGGGGGTGTGACATTTTCGCTTGACGAATATTAATTAAAATATTCTAACGGGTTTAATTCTGGTCAAAATATTTTCGGGATAAATTTGGCTAATTTTTGACGTAATTAATTTCGACGTTAATTTCAACGTTAAAACTATCGGAAATTTTTGGGTTGTCACAATAGATGCTTCCGCACAACGCGCAGACATTCACCTAGTGCTTGTATAATCATAACATCTTGTATCATCATGTTCATTCAGAAAAGTTTTAGTATTTTAGTCCAATTTATGAAAAAATCTCAAACTAAATTTTGTTTACAAAAAAGCATCGAATACTGGCTAAAACTTGGAAAAAAAAATCTTTTTTTCGGCTTTTGCAGATTTAGTTGGTATTTTGTCCTTTTTCGTTTGTTTGGTCAAAATATTAGGACTTTTTTGAAAATTACCCAATAACCAAAATATTGAGACTTTTCTAAAAATTACCATGAAAATGATGGATAATATTATTAATAAATTATTTATAAACATAAAAAATATTTTTATTATAAACAAAGAAAATACATTTGTTGGTAGTTATTAGGAATAGAATGGTGGACTAAGTACTCCTCTATTGCTTGCTGACTACTTCAAACTCTCTACATTCCTCATATGCATCGTTGTGAGTGTCATGGTGGGATGTACTATAAGAGTGTTCCTCTAATGTTGGTGTTCCTATTATGTTATGTAACACCCGGGTCTTGGAGGTACTTATTTATTGATTTTCTAGCTTTTAGATGAGGGTCACGACGTGAGACATGGTTGCCACGTCGTGAGTGACCATTGACTTTTTGACCCATGTTTTTGAGTCTAACGACGTGAGCCTTTGAATGCTCACGACGTGAGAGTGGTCTGATGGCCAAAACCCTAATATTCTGGATATTTAGTGGAATGAGAGGGCTAGGGTTGCCTGTGACATCCCCAATTTCACGGCCAGAAAAGACCTATTTGTTTATGCTTTATTTGAAAATCAGAGTATTCGTTTTAAAAAATAATATTGCGGAATTTGTTCACAGAAAAATATGATAAATATATTATCAAAGCATTTCTGAAGAAATGTATTTTGTTTATATAAAAACTTTGGGATGTCATCGTCAATATAGAAACATAAGTATAAACAGACCTTACATTCATTTACACTAGTGATTTACATCTCATTTAATCTCGTAGTGTAATGTAGCTTCATATCGACACTTGTGATACAAATAAACGGAGTGGGTCATGTTGGGAAACCTAGTGAGTACATAGGGTTTTCAACCCACAATAATATAGTTAATTTGTTTCTTCACGTACTTCATGTCAAACAATTAATCCGATTACCCATCCCCATTATCTTTATTTATTCTTCCCTAAAGATTTACCCTAAGGGTCATCTCCTACATCGTATTTACCTCTTATCGCCTTACATCACATTTCCTTATATGTTTGTTCCTAAGGACTTTTCATAACGATCATCGCATAGACAATACTGATTCGGGGATTACTCCTTCAATGCGTGTCCAGTAAGGGTTATGGTATCATCGCATGAATACGTAGTTACAACATCGCATGAACTCGTAATTCATAGTAGGGGTTAGAGTATCATCGCATGAATACGTAATTACAACATCGCTTGAACTCGTAATTAATCACCTACATGTTATGAGCTTGTTGGTGTTTCCACTTGAATGTCTAGAATAGTTTGTGGTCGCCATCAAGTATAATTGAAAACCAAGCCTAGGCTCTGATACCACTGTTGGGTTTCGGTATAATACAACATCGTATGGTGCACATACAACCCTAAATACCTTGGATCTATGTTTTCACTGATTATACATGCAAGGGTGTTTCCAAGGTATTAAGCCTATAACTAGCATGCAAAGATCTAAACTACACAAGATACTAGTTAGTGTAACATACCTTTTATGTGGCTGGAAGTCTTGATGTATTTGGCCTTAAGAGCTTAGCCCCAATAGTGTGGAAGCCTCAAATGAAGTCACAACACATCAAGGACAAAGGTAGGACTTGAGAGAGAATCTCCATGCACTCTAAAACCTTCATGAACTCCAAGAACATGCACACACACACACATAAGGGTGGCCGTTTTAGGTCAAAATGCTTGTATTTATATGTGTTGAATTCTAAGAGTCATGGGTATAATCCAAACACATACCCATGGGTTTTATGATCTATGGTTCATGTGGCCCAACTCTTTATGTATCCATACATAAACTTGGTCCAACATGGATCATAAGCCCAAAAAATATAAATATAACTAATTACCAAAATTAGTCCTCATATATTTAATTAGTGTCTTTTGATCACTAAATTAATTCCAAATTAATTCTTGATCAACACTAATTAAGACATATGATTTTATATTAATATATTAGAACTTATAATATATTAATAAATCATATATAACCTCTTCTCTCAAAAGTCCATCCTAATAAATTGTCTTGATGATATGCAACCCAAATGGACCATGCTACTCTCGGGTCGAATACATACCAATAATAGTTATGGGCCTAGACATCCAATCCAACACCTTATACGAGTTGATAGGTAGAGAAGGATCAAAACTGAGACTAGAATTAGTCTGCCGACTAGCCAGATGAGTAACAATACTCTAACATCCATTGTTGTGATGTTTGTGATCTATATGATTGATTATTGTTGAGAAATCGATTATCGTTGAAAGATTAATGATCATTGAGAAACATATCATTATTGAGAGATAGATCACTATTGATAGATAAGATCATGATTGAGTAATTGATGTCACACCCCCAAACCAGAATGGCAGAAACGTCTGGGGACGGATGACTTCATGTACAGTATCATAACAATTGAATAGTAATGAAAGATAGCAACCCAAACATTCATACATTGGAAATACACACTTACATAGTTTATATATTGTACCGGTTCCTCAGTTACACAAAAGTGAAAAAGTAAAATTTGATAAGGTTTCACCACTTGATCTCTTAACAGAGCTGTTACCTGTTACTGGATCCCTAAGAATAGAAGTCGTTTTGAAAAGTGTCAACTAAAACGTTGGTGAGTTCATAAGCATTTTTTTATAAATTGGTTTTGTACTTGTTTAGAATAGTTCTCAGAGTACTTTCAGAAAATTTGGTATTTTCTATAAAAATAGTTTGTAAGTCTCGTTCTAAAATCGCGAATATATGCATGCATGTCCTTTGTTTTCTTTCGTTTGAAAATGTAGAGCATATGTTTCCAGAAAATCCAATATTTTCTTTTAAGTAACTAAAATTGAAGGTAAATCTTGTGTATCTTTTCCTTAGCAAGTAGTGATGAGTGGTTTTAGAAAATCCAATATTTTCTTAAATCTGAACTGTAGTCTTAAACCCTAAGACCAATATGTATTTGAATGTTGTATCGAAGATAGTATATAGTTGTATTTCTAAAACTAATGAATCGTAAGCTTCCCGTAAACCGAGATAGTGGGCTAATCCCTATGTGAGTCGTTACAACCATACTTGATGTGACTAGAGGCATGTCATGATGTTCTTCAGGCGTTGGTTTCGGTAAGATATTTGTCACCCTAGATTGGCCCGTCTAGCTGTAGCGAACAACTCAGGTGTGGGGGTGTCAACCCCGTATAGATCTATACACAATTACCCCTCTCTCCCTCCAGGAGACTCTGGTTATAACTACAGGACTTACGGTGTACGCTAGGTAGGTACGATGAAGGAGTGTCTCACTAGAGCATTAACTGATTTACGTGAACAATGATTCCTCTTTCTTGTAAAACGACTTGAGTGTATCTAGTGTAATTAAATCTATTTATATAATAAAATATATAAACACATGAAAGTTATCAATTCTAGGTGTTTTAAAAGGTTATAACTTATAAACTTATATCTAAACACAAGTATAAAACATTTAGTATGATAAAGACAATTTCTTGTTTTTGGACTTTTCTGTCCGTGTTTTTAGAAAATTATAGAAAAATTATTGTAAGTCAAAATTTGGATCCGTAAACTCTGAGAGTTTGGAAAATGAGTCTACTTTGTTCAGAATTTTTGTTATAAATTTTAATGGCCTCAAACACATGTGAGAATGTTCATCTTCACAGCCTGGTCCAAATTTTTTTTTGAAATGATAGGCTGTTTTGTAAAAATCGCCAAAAATTGTAGAAAAATCGTATGAATGTGTGAGAGTAGTCATTAGAAAGTTATAAACCTGAACTATATTCATATAATTTTTTTTTGAAAAATAGTAACTTCAAGGTGGTCAAAACAGTCCGTAAATGGACTATAACTTTTCTGTGGAAAGCTGAGGTTTAAGTTTAAGTTATACATGTTTGAATCCAACACTCAGTTTTGCCATTTTTGAGGGTATAACCCTTATACACAAGTATTCATGCAATATATATGTTAACAAACACATTTCCCATGATTTTTTTATGAAGTTTTATAAGATAAACTCCATGTTCATATAAATACCCAAAAGATAAACACATTACACATTGATACATGCTATTATTCATTGGTTAAACGAGATTTTGACTTGTATCTCCCCAAAGAGTATGAAAAACATGAAAAGAGTGGGGTATGAAGCTCACCTTGGGGATTTTCAAAATGTAGAAGAAGAACTTTGAGTCTAGCTTGTGTTCTTGGTGAGAATCTCGAAGTGTGGGTTTTCTAGGGAGTTTAACACACAACAAAGTGTGTAAATGGATTGTTTTAAGCATAAATATAAAAAAACACTTGAGTTTAGTATAGGACTTACCAAGAAGCTTAGAATCCGTTTTTTTGTAGTGATTAACTTGGGATTTTTGAGAAAAGAATGGAGAGTGTTCTTCAGAGCTAGTAAGAAAATTTGGAGGTGTTTTGTGTGTGTATTTGGTGATGGCCGAGAACAAGAAGGAGGAGGGGAAAAAGGGAGGGTTTGACTTCATATATGTTGATGTGATACCTTCCTAGAAGTATGAAGGTTAATACCTTGTTATTTGGGGGATAATATTGAGGTGGCAAGGTAAGTTATCTTTTTCTTTTTCCTTTTTTTTGGGTTAACCCATAACCGAGCCCAAAAGGATTCTCAGCCTAAGGGTGACCCAAAAATAATGGGCTTCGATTTTTGGCTTGGCCCAAAAGTGTTTTCGGCCCACTAATATTCATTGATAGGTTTTTGGTCCAATTAAGGGGGGTTTTTGGCCCGAACAAGGCCCAATAGGAGGGTTTCGGCCTAACAAGGCCCATTAAAGGGTTTTTGGCCCAATGAGACAAAATGGAGAGGTTATCTGCCCAATAAGGCCCAAATGAAGAGGTCTTGGTCCAATAAAGGTTTTGGGCCGTGAATTCTTGGGCTAAGGCCCAAAATTTATTGGACTTAGCTCATTAGATCGAGTTTTGGATTTGCATGGGATTGTTTCGGCTTGAATCCCAATGTATGAACGTAGGAACTTAATAGCATTATGGTTTGAATTTCACTAAAGGGGATGTTGCAAGGTTACATGGAGGAAATTGTCTTGTACAAGGATCACCATCTTATCCCTAATGCTAGGTTTGACAATTGATCACGATTGAAAGATAGATCCTTGATGACATTGATCATGATTATGAGATAGATCAAGATTTCGAGATTGATTTTGTAATGTCCCGAAAGTACTAAGAGCATCCACAATGCATAGTTCAATGAAAGAGTTGAATGAGGTGACATGTCTAATTGGCATTCAATGGATTAAACTATACCATTATGGGATGCCATGTTGGCATTCAATGGATCTGGAGTTTAATGGTCATTGAACTCTTCAATGGGAAAAAGGAAACATTTTAACTATTAAATATATATTCCATTGAACTCTATTGAGTTCAATGCATTGTAGGAAGATTAATGTAGAGTTGTATAGTAAGTAAAATGATGATGTGTCAATTCATTAAACTAGATGCCCTAAGTAAAAAAATTTGGTTTTTAAATCAACCAAAACCACCAACCATTCATTTCAAAACCATCAAAGTATGCCAATGTAGAAAACAGTTATCAGAGTACAATCCAAAATCACAAAATGCAGAACACCGGTGGATGTTGTGCGATAATGCCGGTCCCTTCCCCTTTGCACTTGAAGTACCTAAAAACATTTTAAACATAAACCGTAAGCACAAAGCTTAGCGAATTCCCTAAAATACCAAATACCATACATACATTGCCATGGGCTACCAGTATGGTCTATTCCCTGGAATTCCATGAGCTACCTAAGGGTCTTATAATCAAGTGCCATGGACTACCCCCATGGTCTTTTCCCTGGAATGTCATGGGCTACCCCCAAGGTCTAATATCCAAGTGCCATGGGCTACCCCCATGGTCTTTCATGCAATTTCCATGGGCTACCCCTATTATCTTTCATGTAAATGCCATGGGTTACCCCTGGGGTTTTCCATGAAAGTATCACAAAGACAACTAGAATCCTACATAGTATAGTGAGAATACTCACCTCAATCCGATGATAAACAAATCACACACTCGAGCAGTTGCTACAAAGGTTCCTCACACCGGACATATCCAAAACCGACCATAATTAATAATTAGGGTAATAACCCATAATCAAAAGTCCATTTCATATTCTCTCTTACTAGGGTAAAAGTCAATTTTACCATTTCCAAGTTGGACCCACCCAAACATGGCCCAAGGCCCAAAAATACTTCTGGGAGTACACCATGCTACTCCATAGTTACGCCTTGCATACTGAGTGGCATAGAAAAGGACACATGGCAAACTCATTACCCCCTGCGTACCCTGCACAATCCCCTGCTGCCTAAAACCATTTTTTAGCTCTTAATACCTAAAGACTAAACGTCCAACTCATAGATCTTAATCTTGGGAAGGTCTTAATTGATAAAGTCGACAACTTTAAGCTTTTGCATGGCTTAATAGAGCCCAAAACCAAGCCCTAAGTCCATAATACTCTTTAATAACCTCAAACTCTTAAATGAGTGAGAAATAGAAACAAAGACTACATTTTTATGACACAAGATCCTCAAAAACAACATAAAGTGATAAACTTGAGCTCTAGAGTAGCTGTTACTCACAGTAACCAAACCATGGGATCAAAAACATGCAAATCTCAAAGCTAGTTTAGATCTAAGCCATAGAAATATAAAGGTGAGAGCTTTATACCTCCAGAGGCTTGCAAAGATGATGAAGGCCCTGGATCTTCAAGCTCTAGCCACAACAATCCTCAAGGAAAAACGTCAACTCATTCACTATGAACCAAGAACACACAAAAGAGGCTCACACAAGCTAATCAAGGATTAGGGTTTTGAAACATTGGTTAGGGAGGATGGAGGCTGAATATGGAGAGGTCTCAAGGGACTTAAGGTCCTTAAATAGGGGGCTCAACCCTAAAACTTAAGGTTTGGGTTCTGCATGAGTACACCCTGCATACTCCTCATGCACGCCCAACATACTCGACAAGTCTACATCCAAAATTGGTGACTTAGGCGTACACTCCATGTACGCCCAACGTAAGGATCATATTCGCAAAGATTATTATTTTGAGCCAAGAATGGAAAATACCTAGAAAAACGAATGTTACAGATTTTTATTGAGAGATATATTATGATTGATGAGATGGATCATTAATGGGATAGATCTGTGATGAGATAGATCATTGAGAGAGAGAAAGAGAGAGAGAGAGAGATCAAACTGAGAGATAGATTATTTATGAGAAACTGGTTATATTAAATTTGTGATATGTATGTGATATACATGATTTATATGATTTATGCGATCTATGTGATTTATATTATTGTAGCTGTTATTCACTAAGCCGTGAGGCTTACGTTTTTGTGATGATCTGTTTTGCAGGTAGGTTATTGTGACACCTGGCTTGATCTTGTACTTGAGGTCAATACAATCCTTGTGATAACTTCTTGTATGCTAGTGTGCCAATGTACACCAAGATTGTTTTTTATATAAATTTAAATGATTAAAGAGAAATTTTGGAGTGTACCTGGTATGAAAACATGAATGCTACATAATGAATATAAATATATCTTCCCACCTCCATATTATTTCGCTTATTTTTTACATCTACTCAACATACATTGTTCATGAAGAATTCAACCCAACCTACACCAAACCATGGCATCGTTCAAAAGATTGTTGTAGATATGAACCAAAAGAAAGTTTATTCACGAATCAGTATTCCACGACTATAGAAAACGATTTTCTCTGGTACTCCCATTCCAATTTAGCTTCATCTATAATACCAAACTATATGTCTAAGGTTTTTAGCATTGTCATATTGATTCAAAGACCAACCGAACCGATCAAGGGTTTTATGAGTGTAATGTTTGCCACCAATGGCGAATTTTCACTTTTGAGAGAGAAATGGATTCCCCTAATGTTAACTTCTTCCCTATGGAAAGAGAAACCAGGTAGGACCATATTACCCTCATGAGCGTCTCACATGTGATAAGTTAACGACTCAAGTTAGACGTCGTGTATTCTCAGGACCAATATTGAAAAAATAGAAACCATAGGGACCAGATCGTACAAATAGAAAAATTAGGACTGAAATTGCGATATTCACTAACCATAGGGACCAGAACTTTAGTCTAAACAATAATATTTTTTTAAATTAGTTACAACCATTATTTTTTTAATTAGTTACGATCATTATGACTGTCTTTTAAATGGTCCATCAGTAAAGAGAAATAATAAGACTATTAACCAAAATCACATTCAGAAACAAATAGAAAGAACTCGATAATTGCACAATGAAAGAAAAACATAAGTTAGATACAAGCAGGTTTCAAATCAGTACATGCAATATGCATGCTCGTCTCTAAAGGCAATAATGGTGTGGATCAAAAACCTCATTAATGGTGGTAGATTCTTTACACGTTTCCTGATTTAATCATATGAGTCATTCATATTTCGTATGTACGTACTTGATCATAATTTATTATCTCTTCTTCCCCGGTTGATTTGCATTCCCATCAAACAGCTCTTCAATGCATGTTTCTATGTCTTCTGGTTGATACTTTATATACTTCTCCGTTTGCCTTCCCGGAGTAAACACCTGACTGAACCTCCCCATGAACGACCTATACGCCGGAATTACTATCGCCGATATCGACACCCTTAATTCCGACTGAAGTTGATCGTCACTCACCACCCATGTCGTTTGCGTTCTGTGTATCTCATCGAACATGGCGTTGAAACTCTTGAATCTTTCTTTCAACACAGGCTTCATCACCTTCCCATTAACGCTCAATCCTTCATGACTCAAACACTGTAAAAGCTTCGTCCATGTTTCTCTCTTGTAGTTCGTGTGGTAGCTTCTTAAATCCGACGACCGTTTCCTCACCCATGGATCCCCCATCAAGCTCCTCATTTCTCCGGTTCCCTTTGTCTGCTGCAATATAAACCGGCCGTTGTTCATCAAGAAAATCAAGCTCAACGATGGATCTTTATACAGTCTTGATTTCACTTCAAGGTTCGCATCCAATAGATCCATCACTTTCGCTAACTGCAACTGAAACGCCGATCCGGGACCCGCTTGAACGCAAAAGTTCTGATCTTGAGAGCCGGGATCGTGATCGGAATCTGGATCGTGATCGGAGCCGGTGGCTGAGTCCGGTCGATCTATCTTTTTATGCTCTCTAAATACTTGCTCCAATGTGTCCCTATACTCGCATGCGTGTTTTAGATATGTCATGGTGTAGCAAGTTAACGGGTGCACTCCTCCACCGGGAACCTGTGTTTTCCCTGTATCTGCTTGGATCGAATTCTCAAGATCTCCTAAAATGTTGAAAATGGCTTCTCCTAACATGTTACTGATCAATGATGCTGCGGTTTTGAGCTGGAATAACCAGTCGCCGGAAAGTAGTTTCTCCAACTCCGGGATGCTTTCTCGTAATGTCTCGTAAATATCAAGAAACTTGAACAGTTTCTCAGCCGATCTCTTCGTCATCATCACCGCTTCCGCGAAAGTGAGCAAGTAAAAGAGGACAATTCGTGCTAGGTTTCCAAATAAGTTATCGGAGATTTCTGTGTTGTTTTCCGAGAACACGGCGTCGACTAACCTCCGCTCGCTAGGGAGGAGCGAGGTGGCGAAGTTTTTGAACATCTTCAACCATTCTGAAATCTCTTTCTCTACCGGATCCCACTGCATCTTCTGCATTTCGTCGATGGAGAATTTTTCAAACTGTAAAAGCTTCAAGTTTTGTTCCATGGCGTTTCTTCGAACAAAGAAATACAATTCGGTACACTCTGTTTCGTGACCTCCTGCTATTAACCCCTTGGACAATTTATTCAGCTTTGATATCATCTCGTCGGAATATCCTAAAAACTCATCTTTCTCCGGGGGAGATTCGGATTGATCCGGCGAATCCGTTTCTGATGCGTCTTGAACATTGCTAGGAGAAGACGATAGCTGTTTGGTTTTGGCTTCTTCGATTTCATTCGTATGATCTCGATCGTATGAAGTTTGATAATCATCGAGAATCGACTTGAATTCAACCTCCATGAAAGACATTGCACGTTGCTGAATTCCGCTAACCCTGTTGGTTAAAGCGGCGTAGTATTCTACGGAATGAAATCTAGAGAGAGACTTGAGAAGCTTGGCTGTTCGATTAACCGTATCTACAAAAGAAGAACATTCATCCTCCTCTAATTGGGTCCATTTTTTGGAACCAGATTCGTATTCAACCACCCTAAAATCCAAAAGATCAGAAAAAATTTGAACGGCACCCACGATTTCAGGTGGCGACGATGAGTCCGATTGATCATCGGCATCTAATACAGAAATGAATTGGTCGATCTCTTGGGAGAGTCTATCATCTCGGGAAGCGATCGATGTTGGTTCCTCGTCGACTTGTGCGGTTTCGTCGGCGGCGTCCGGCGGTGGTAGATCTTGATCTTCCATTGGAGGAAGAAGAATTGTTGATTGTGATTTGGAGAAATGGAATGAAAACAGGGGAGTGATTGTTGCAGATGGACGTATGATTTTGGAAGTGGAGAAGAAGAGCGCAAATGGTGGAGAATGGTTAGTATTTTCTTTTCATGTTTTCCGTTTTCGTTTCTTTCTTCCCCATAGACACTTTTACTTTGTATTTAAGAAAACCATAAGCCCAATTCTAAAAGTCTTACTCTAAAAACAACTATAAAAAATGCTACACCACCGGTACTTATGGTTACAAAATCTTACATTGTTGGTCTCAAACCATGTAAAATATCATTTTTATCCTTTTCTAATATTCTTTATCTTTAACTTTTACTCTTTTATAAAATATATTGATAATATATCATATGGTCTCCTTCGATCCCTACCTCACCCCTTCCTTTCCCTTTTACTTGTCGCCCTCCACAACCATCACCAAAATTACAGACAAAAATCATAACAAACATTATGTGGCAACAGACTAAAAACAATATATTACAAAGAAACAAAACAAAAGTTCAAACGAATATGACAAAACACGAATACGGAAAAAAGAATTACATAACAAAAATTAAGCTTGAAAAATTCTTTCCATGAGTTGTCTTATCATATTTGCAACTTGATTGAGAAAAGAATTACTGAAAAACTGAACAATAATGCACTAAAAAAATTTCTACTTACACCATATTCAAATTCCTAAAATAGTTCTCGTACAAATAGTTTCAATTGACAATTAGATTCACATTTGGTGCTCTAATTAACACTTATGCCCCTAACCGCCTAAAAGGCTTCACATTAGGCTCTCTAAGGTAAATATGTCTACTTCTAGCACTAAAAAACGACGATAAGCTTCAAGATGCATATCTTCTTCAACATGTGAGTTTTATTTCCTTTTGCAACTTTTGTCATGTTCATTGTACATGTTCTTTTATAAAATATATTGATATTATATCATACGGTCTCCCTCGATCCCTACCTCACCCCTTCCTTTCCCTTTTACTTGTCGCCCTCCACAACCATCACCAAAATTACGGACAAAAATCATAACAAACATTATGTGGCAACATACTAAAAACAATATATTACAAAGAAACAAAACAAAAATTCAAACGAATGACAAAACACAAATATGGAAAAAAGAATTACATAACAAAAACTAAGCTTGAAAAATTCTTTCCATCAGTTATCTTATCATATTTGCAACTTGATTGGGAAAAAAATTACTGAAAAACTGAACAATAATGCACCCAAAAAAATTCTACTTACACCAGGTTCAAATTCCTAAAATAGTTCTTGTACAAATAGTTTCAATTGACAATTAGATTCACATTTTGGTGCTCTAATTAACACCTATGCCCCTAACCGCCTAAAAGGCTTCACATTAGGCTCTTTAAGGTAAATATGTCTACTTCTAGCACTAAAAAACGACGATAAGCTTCAAGATGCATACCTTCTTCAACATGTGAGTTTTATTTCCTTTTGCAACTTTTGTCATGTTCATTGTACATGGCACAAAAAACCTGCAAATTGTTTGCTACCTCTTTGTTACATAGATGAGTAAATGTCTATTTGTTTCTCTCGATTCCACCTGTCGTGCTAAATTTCAACAATAATCTTGTTGCATACCTTTATCTTGAACTTCCATTATCAAATCTCCATGATGTGAATCGCCATCTTGAAGAAGTTCAACAAGTAATTCATGATTTAGGGCTTCTTACTGTGAAATCGAGGAAAAAATGAACAAGTAACTCAATACAGACCTTCGACGTGTAGTTTGATACAATGATCTAGGCCATTTGCGTGTCTCGAACACCAACTCTAAACCTCGGTCAAAATGGAACCAAAATGCCATAATATATTTTCATGGATCATAAGGAAGGATAAATAAGCACTCATTTAACCTCAAAATGTCTAGAAAGTTATATCAATCAACCTTTGTAACATGGAGTTTCCAAACTCTAAGGAGACAAGACCAAAAAGAACCAAATGAAGCTAAAAACTAGATGTAGCATGAAAGAACCCTAAAGGTTGGAACTTGAAGAGTTATAGAGATTAGAAGGGTCACTAGAAGGTAAAAACTTCAGGGATATGGTTCACTTGATACCAAATGCTTTCTTCTTCAACAAGAAGCACGATACAAGCTCACAAACCTAAGGAGAAGAAGGTATGAGGCTAGGGTTCCCTCTAAGGATGGAACTTGAGAATTAGAAGGAACCTTAAGTGTTAGAATCCTTTAAATAAGGACTGAAAACTAGAACTGGAGTTTTGCAAAGAATCAACATCAAGATATGACCTATAAATGGTTGTACTGCGGCTAAGGTTTTTTTTTTTTTTTTTTTTTTTTTTTTTTTTTTTGTAATAGCCCAAAAACAGTGATAACATTTTTCGTTGAAAGACTATCAATTTCATTCAATTATTGTTTCAAAAACCATCATCAAATATAATATTCAAAACGTCAGAATAAAATTATTCAAAATGTGGAAATCATGAGGGGAGGATGTTGTGCCATCATGTTGGGCCCTTCCCTTTTAAACTGGAAGTACCTGAAACGATAAACATAAACTGTAAGCACAAAGCTAAGTGAGTTCCCCAAAGTACCACATGCCAAAACATACAAGTTCCATGGGCTACCCCATGGTCTTTCCTTGGAATGTCGAGGGCTAAATCACAGTCTTACATACAAGTGTCATGGGCTACCCCCATGGTCTTTTCTTGTAATGTCGAGGGCCAAATCCTGGTCTTACATACAAGTTCCACGGGATACCCACATGGTCTTTCCTTGCAATGTCAAGGGCCAAATTCCAGTCTTACATACAAGTGTCATGGGCTACCCCCATGGTCTTTCATACAATTGCCATGTGCTGCACCCATGGTCTTCCATTCAAGTATCACAAAGAAAACCATCATCCTACAAACATAATTGAGTGGGCGACATTGGTGCCTTCGAACCATGAATACAATGAAGAGACTCACCTCACAGACAGATAAAAGCTGAAACAACACATCGCTCCGAAACCAACTCTACCGATCACCTTTACAAATAACAAAGAACAAAACTCAGATTACATCTCAAATACCCAAAATACCCCTAAGTCAAACTTGGTTAAAATCCTGGTCAAAGTAAAAAATCAATCGGGTCAAATCCATTGGACAGAACCCTAATATAAGGTCTCACGCCGTGACCATTCCTTGGCCACGTCGTGAGAGTCAACCAGGCCCGATTCCAACAAATCGCTCCAGAATCAGACAACTCGATCGCAGGTTTTCTTCGTGGACACGTCGTGAGACCTTATGTCTCATGTTGTGACTTCGTTCTGAAGCCAAAATTCTCGGTTTTAAGTCCTTAACTCATTAGGATGCTAAACCCAACTTCTCAAGGAGCTTAAAGGGACCCTAAAGGTTCAAAAAAATGTTTGCTTTGTAGACATGCATGCACCATGCATGTCCCAATCCATTATAGGTCAAAAAGTGAAGGAAAATGTATCAAGCTCTCATGCATGACTCTTAAACCTCACCAACTTCTAGACATGGACAATATGATGATCAAGGAACCCTTGGAATCCATAAAGTTGCTAACTTTATGGATTTACTTCACTCAAACATGCTTAACATGGAGAAATATGGACACAATCCTAGATCAATCTATAATATGAAATAAGTTTTGAACCTTTACTACTTATAAAGGTCCAACAACAAGAAGAGGTGTTGATCATGATGCTACTTTGCAAAATCCACCACTAGGACACTTCTTTTCCTTTAATCCTCTTCTTCTTCTAACTAGGAAATGCACCAAAATGGACTAAGGCTTCAAGAATGATTGATATTAGGGTTGCTGGAGGCTTAGAGTGCGAGGGAGGCTGAGGATAAACAACCTTAGCCCTCTCATTCCATTAAATACCAAAATTTAGGGTTTTGGTCATCAAGCCGCTCTCACATCGTGAGCAACAAGGGATCACGTCGTGAGACTCAAAGAATGTGGGTCCACAAGTCAACTCGGTGTTGGGTTTTAAGCACTATAACACTCTTATGGTGCACATGCAACCCTAGATGCTTTGGATCTATGTTTTCTCTAATTATACATGTAATTTAAATTTTGCAAAGCCTACATCTTAACTAGCATAAAATAGAGGATATACAACATAAAAACCAAGTTATATGAATACCTTTTGATGTAGTTTGTAGTTCTTGGCCTTAGAAAGCTTTAGCACCTCAAGTGTGATGCCTCTAATGTGTCACAAACACCAAATGCAAGAGAAGGCTTGAGAAAATAGGCTAGTTAGCTCAAAATCGATTATCACTCTCTTAGAATGAATGGGCAACGAATTTTAGCTCTAGGGGTTTGCTTTTATAGTGTTACAAAGGCTAGGGTTTCATCCGTGCAAACCCTAATGCACCATGACCCTTCATATTTCTTAGGCTCCATAGGTTAAACCTCCACGGACTATCATATTGGTTTATCCCATCCTAATCAACCATGGATCATTGGCCCACACCATAAGAATCATTGATTTACTTAATCAGTCCCCGTATATTTAATCAATCTCTTTTGATCACTAAATTAATTCCAAATTAACTCTTGATCAATACTAATTAAATAATATGATTTCTCAATTAATATATTATACTTATAATATATTAATAAATCACAAATGACCTTATTCTCAAAAGTCCATCCTATCAAATTGCACTGGTGAAGGCAACCCAAAAGGATCATGCTACTATCGGGTCAAGTACATCCCAATTATAATTATGGGCTTAGACACCTAATCCAACACTCTGGCTCATAACGTGAGAGGCATTACTCACATCGTGACTACATCCAAAAGCTTAAAGAAGACCTTGGAGTTATATACCTCAAAACTGGATGTTACAACTCTCCCCCACTTGAATCTGACTTTGCCCTTGAAGTCCTATGACTTGAAAAGATCAACGTAATGCTCCCTCTTCTTGGCCTCTGGTTCCAAATTCAGTTCGAAACACTTCCGGTGCTACCACTGCACCTTCACTAGATTCACCTTCTTGTTGCGCATGGTCTGCGTCTCTCGGTCGAGAATCGTAATCGGTATCTCCATATAATTCAGGCGATCATCAACCTAAATATCGTCCAACGATACAACTGTGGAATCATCGGCCACACACTTCTGAAGCTGAGATACGTGGAAGGTGTTATAGATTTGACGGAGCTCATCGAGCAAATCCAACCAGTATGTAACCTCACCTACTCGGGCGGAAATCCTGAAGGGACCAATAAATCACGGGCCCACAAGTCGCGTGACTCAAAGAATGTGGGTCAACAAGTCAACTATTGCTCATGACGTGAGAGGCATTATTCATGTCGTGACTACATCCTAAAGCTTAAAGAAAACCTTGAAATTATGTACCTCAAATCCGGATGTTACAATTGTCCCCTACTTGAATCTGTCTTCACCCTCGAAGTCCTATGCCTTGAACAGATCAGGGTAATGCTCCCTCATCACGGCCTCAGGTTCCCAAGTCCAATCGAAACCTTTCCAGTGCTGCCACTACACCTTTACTAGATTCACTTCCTTGTTGCATAGGGTCTTCGTCTCTCGGTAGAGAATTGCAATTGGTCTCTCAGCGTAATTCAGGCGATCATCAACCTGAATATCATCCAACGATACAACTGTGGAATCATCAGCCACACACTTCCGAAGCTGAGATACGTGGAAGGTGTTGTAGATTTGACTGAGCTCGCTGGGTAAATCCATCCGGTATGCAACCTTTCTCACTCAGGCGGAAATCCTGAAGGGACCAATAAATTGGGGATCTAGTTTCCCCCGCTTCTGAAATGGGATAACACCTTTCCAAGGTGATACATTCAGGAGCACCGAGTCCCGTACCTGAAACTTGAGGTCCAAATGTCGTCGGTTTGCATAATTCTTCTGTCGGCTCTATGCAACCTACAACCTGTCACGCACTTGTTGAATCAACTTGATGGGCTTGAGTGCCATCTCAGTACTTCCCATGACTCGATTCCCGACCTCACCTCAACAAATAGGGTCTTGCACCTCCTCCCATACAACATCTCAAAGGGCGGACGATCAATACTGGCACGATAACTACTGTTGTAGGAGAACTCGGCCAGTGGAAGGTAAGTATCCCAACTCCCTCCAAAATCTAATACACATGCTCAGAGCATATCTTCGAGCGTCTGGATTGTCCACTCTCTCTAACTGTCAGTCTGCAGGTGGTATGTTGTACTAAAATGCAGCTGAGTGCCTAACTCTTCATGAAACTTCCTCCAAAACTTGGAAGTAAAACGAACATCTCAGTCCGAAACCACCGAAACCGGAACTCCATGCCGAACCACTACCTCCCTAATTTTGATGTCATCTAGCTTCTCAGATGATATAGTCTCGACAATCAGGATGAAATGTGCACTCTTGGTAAATCTATCAATAATGACCCAGATAGAATTAACTCCCCGTGTCGTCCTTGGCAGCTTTGTGATAAAATCTATGGTAATCTCTTCGCACTTCCACATGGGAATGGGTAACGACTGCATCTTGTCGTGGGGTCTCTGATGTTCGACCTTTCATTTCCTACAAGTCAAGCACCACTCGACAAGCCATGTTATTTCCATTTTCATACAGGGCCACTAGAAAGATTTCACGGCGATATCAATTCCATCACATCTGAAAGAAATTCCTGAAATAAATAAAGAATTTTGTCACTTCAAGAAAGAAGGAAGGAATTCCATCAATAATTGCCAAATCCTAAATTCAGTCTTCACTGATAGATAAAAAGATAAATTCTTTAAAGCAAAGAAAAGATAAGGCTTGAAATCAAATCATCTTAATACGAAATTTTGAAATAAAAAATCTTTCCACTTCCAGCGCACCTCCTTTCCATGCTACTTCTTTCTTTTCCACTTCATGACCAGGAATTATAGGTCGGCCAATAACTCAACTTCTATTCCCTATACATCTTTGTGGCCCCTGGGTAGATCGAAAACTTTGACTTATGTGCCTCGTCCAAAACTATCTGTCTCATCCCACCAGTAATCTGAACCCAAACTCTACCATACCGAGTCAACAACCCCCGACTATCTCTGACAAACAAAGGAATCTAACCTCTGATTTGCTCAACTTTCCAATTCTCCTTCTTCAATACCTCCACTTGAGCCTTTTTTTATAAAATCCAACAAAGGCAAAGTAATAACCATTCTCAAGAAAACATCCCTAATAGGAGTACTTTCTGCCTTACGGCTCAAAGCATCGGCCACCACATTAGCCTTCTCGGGGTGGTACAGGATCTCACAATTATAGTTCTTTACCACATCCAACCATATCCACTGCCGCATATTCAAATTCGGCTGATCCATGAGATACCTCAAACTCTTGTGGTCGGTATAGATAGTACACTTAACCCCATACAGATAATGCCTCCAAATCTTGAAGGAAAAGACCACAACCCCTAATTTCAAATCATGCGTACGGTAATTCGCCTCATGAGGCTTCAACTTCCTTGAAGCATAAGCAATCACGTGACCCCTATGCATAAGAACAGCTCCCAAACCTAAAATATAGGCGTCAAAATAAACCACAAAGTCATCCAACCCTTAGGGAAACATGAAAATTAGGGTCTCACACAATCTCTGCCTCTGAGCCTCAAAAACCAACTACCGATCAATCCCCCATCGAAAAGCCACATTCTTCTTCGTGAAGCGGGTCAAAGTCACTGTAATCTTGGAGAAATCCTGGATAAATCTCCGATAATACCCTACGAGACCTATGAAGCTCCAAATCTGAGATGGGGTTCTTGGAACATCCCATCGCATCATGGCCTTGATCTTGTCCAGGTCGCCCAATATACCCTTATGATTGACGATGTTACCCAAGAACTGTACCTCATACAACCAGAACTCACATTTTGAGAATTTGGCATATAACCTCTCCCTCCTCAAGGTCTCTAACACCTATCGCAAGTGTTTCGCATACTGCTCCTTGGTCTTGGAGTAGACTAGAATATCATCTATGAATATTATCACCGACCGATCCAACACCGCCTTACAAACCTAGTTCATGAGATCCAGGAACATTGTTGGTGCTTTGGTGAGCCTGAAAGGCATCACCGTGAACTCGTAATGATAGATTCCTGAAGGCATTTTTCTGCACATTATCATCCCTGACCCTCATCTGATGGTACCCCGATTGCAAATCAATATTGGAAAACCAAAATGCACCCTAGAACTAGTCAAATAAATCGTCAATCGTTGGGAGTGGGTAACAGTTCTTCACCGTTAGCTTATTCATACAATTTCCATGGGATGCACCCATGGTCTTCCATTGAAGTATCACAATGAAAACCATCATCATACAAACATAATTTAGTGGGCCGGAATTGGTGCCTTTAACTCACGAGTACAGTGAGAAGACTCATCTCATAGACGCATAAAAGCAAAAACAACACGTTGCTGCGAAACCAACTCTACCGATCACCTTTACAAATAACAGTGAACAAAAATCAGATTGTAGATCAAATACCCAAAATATCCCTAAGTCAAACTTTGTTAGAATCCTAGTTAAATTCAAAAGTCAACCAGGTCAAATCCATTTGACAAAACCCTAATATAAGGTCTCACGTCGTGACCAATCCTTGGTTACGTCGTGAGAGTCGACTAGGTCCGATTCTAGCAACTCGCTCTAGACTCAGACAACTCATTCGTGAGTTTTCTTCATGGTCACGTCGTGAGAGCTTATGTCTCACATCATGAATTTGGTATGAAGCCAAAAATCTTGGTTTATAGTCCTTAACTCATTAAGTTCCTAAACACAACTTCTCCAGGAGCTTAAGGGGACCCCAAAGGTTCATAAAAATGTTTGTTGTGTAGACATGCATGCACCATGCATGTCCCAATCCCTTCTAGGTCAAAAAGTGAGAAAAATGCACCAAACTCTCATGCATGACTCTTAAACCTCACCAACTTCCAGATCTGGACAATATGATGATCAAGGAACCCTTGGAATCCATAAAGTTACTAACTTTATGTATTTACTTCACTCAAACATATTAACATGGAGAAATATGGACAAAATCCTAGATCTATCCATGATATGAATTAAAGTTTGAACCTTTAGCACTTACAAAGGTCCAACAACAAGAAGAGGTATTGATGATGATGCTATTTTGAAAACTCAACCACTCAGGAAACTTCTTTCCATCTTTTCCTTTACTTCTTCTAACTAGGAAATGCACCACAATAGACTAAGGCTTCAAGAATGATTTATATCAGGGTTGCTAGAGGATTAGAGTGTGAGGGAGGCCGAAGGTGAACAACCCTAGTCCTCTTATTCCATTAAATACCAAAATTTTAGGGTTTTGGTCATCAGGCCGCTCTTACATCTTGAGAAACAAGAGCTCACGTCGTGAGACTCAAATGTAACGCCGTAGATCCGGGCTAGTCAATTTAGAGACGATAAGTGTCAAAAATGACTTTTTTTTTTATAGAAGAGTGTTTAGAATAAATAATCTAATTTGTAGTATATGTCACAAGGTTTCCGTACATATAAAGAACGCTGAAACCCGAGTTATAACGAAGAATTTATGACCTGTCGAAGCTTCGCGACAGATTCGACACGATGCTGTAGGATGTAAATAGTGAATTTACGATAGAACGATATTTAGTCTTAGTGATCTAAATGAAAGTCATAGAATGCGTTAAAATGAGAGCGTGCATAAAAAGAACGTCTAAATCTGACTTCATATGAGGAAGTTATGATTTTTCGAAGTTCCCACTTGGATTAGTCTAATAACTATAACTGCAAGAATGACTTCAGGAACCGATCAGCAATCGTAGCTCTTTCAAGGTCTTGCGGAACTGAGATGATGATGATATGACATTTAAGATAAGTGATCATATAATCCTCTGTTCTAGATATCAGCCGGACAAATACACGGAACAATGTCTTACTTATTGTCCAACAATTTGTTTCCCTATTTCTGATTTGTTTGACATAGAACTTAATTGAACATATCAACTTAGTTCTGACCAGTCCCGGTACATGGGTCAACACAAAATCATCGAGGGGCCCAGATATCATTTCTAATCCAAGAGGGAACCGATAAACTTCGACTCATATGCTTGTTCTACTACTTGTTGAATTATACACAAAGGCACGTTTTATAAAATCGAGTTACCAATGCTTTTTCGTACAATCAATGTATAACCAACTCGTAGGCAACAATTCATATCTCTAGGTTTTGAAGACTTATATGATATTACCATCTCACGATCACTCGAGATAAATTCCATGAAGTGATACAAGTGAGTGTGGGTTGAATCCAATACTTAGAACTTATGAGCACTCATGAGTGTTGTAGCAACACTTTGCTATGTCTAACATCTTAGACATCTACAACTGACTCATGACAGTCTTGATTCATATCTACTTCCAACATATGACTGATTGTGGAGAATTTGAATAATATGAAATACCATAACATAATTATTCTGGAAGTCAAAACATGCAAAATGAAACGATAGTAAACGATTGACAAAAGATAGCAACACTTTAATCATAAATAAACAACTTTTATTCATCATCAAATGTCAATTACACTTTACACATTTCAAAGCTATCTAATTACTAAAACTAATATCATCCTTCAGCCCTATGGGCCTCGCATGCTGGAGATGATTAACCCTGCTCAGTCCCTTCGTGAGGGGATCTACTGGGTTCTCATCTGATGATACCCGCTTTGCCACGAGGAGTCCTTCTTCTATTCGATGTATGATGAAATGGTATTTTTTGTCGATGTGTCTGGATCTCCCGTGATCCCTTGGTTCCTTGGCTAAGGCAATTGCACTTTCACTATCACATAAAATCTCTATAGGCTCCTTTATAGCTGGTACAACTCCAAGGTCTCCAATGAAGTTCTTTAGCCATATAGCCTCCTTTACTGCCTCACTTGCCGCTATATACTCTGATTCGCATGTTGAATCAGCCACTGTCTCCTGCTTGGAACGTTTCTAAGAAATTGCTCCTCCATTTAAGGTAAAAACCCAGCCTGACTGAGAGCGAAAATTATCCCTATCAGTCTAGAAGCTAGCATCACTATACCCTAATACTCTCAAGTCATCACTCCCACTGAGGGTAAGGACCCAGTCCTTAGTCCTCCGTAGGTACTTGAGAATGCTCTTCACTGTAGTCTAGTGAGATTTGCCAGGGTTCCCCTGATATCTGCTGACCATGCTTAAAGCAAAGGCTACATCAAGACGAGTACAAGTCATAGCATACATGATCGAGCCTACACCGGAAGCATACGGTACTCGACTCATTTATGCTATCTCATCCTCTATACTCGGGCTCTGAGTCTTACTCATTCTGGCATTACTCTGGGTCGGTAACTCTCCTTTCTTGGAATTCTGCATGCTGAACCTATTCAACATCTTCTCCAAGTAGGTACTCTGACTAAGTCCAATTAGTCTTTTACTCCTGTCTCACAAAATCCTTATCCCTAGGATATATACAGCTTCTCCAAGGCCCTTCATAGCGCAACACTTTCCAAGCCAGGACTTTACTTCCTGCAGAGTTGGGATGTCATTTCCTATGAGTAGTATGTCATCCACATACAGTACCAAAAAACTAACTATACTCTCACTAGCCTTAACATATACACAAGACTCATCTTCGCTCCTCGAAAATCCACTCTTTGACTTTCTCATCGAAACAAAGATTCCATCTGTGAGGTGCTTGTTTCGATCCATAGATGTATTTCTCAAGTTTACACACTCTATTAGGGTACTCTGTGCTGACAAAACCCTCTGGCTGGCTCATGTAAACATCCTCAGCCAACTTCCCATTAAGGAAAGTGGTTTTGACATCCATTTGCCATATTTCATAGTCATGAAATGCAGCAATAGCTAGCATAACCTTAATATACTTAATCTTTGCTACTTGTGAAAAGGTCTCATCATAATCAACTCCCGGAGTTTGAGAAAAGCCCTTTGCAACCAATCACGCCTTATAAGAGTGTACATTACCATCCATGCCGGTCTTCTTCTTGAAGATCCATTTGCACCCGACTGTCTTACGACCTGGTACATTGTCAACCAAGTTCCAAACCTGATAGTCATACATGGACTGTATCTCGCTATCCACACCCTCTTTCCATTTAGCAGCCCCAGGGCCTGCCATGGCTTTCGTGTAGCTATTAGGTTCTGTTGGATTAATGTCTAAGTCCATAACTATATTTGGTATGTACTTGACTCGACCCGACATGGTCCATTTGGGTTGCACTTCACCGACATAATTTATATGGATAGTGTTTTGAGAATAGTATATTTATGATTTATAATAATATATTATAAGTTCTAATATATTAATGTAACGACCCAAAAATCACGACCAAAAATTTCTTTAAAAAAACGTTACTAAAACCAGATTTATAAAAACGTATCATAAGTCAAACATAACTTTCGAGTATTAAATTCAAAACATAATCTCATTATCAGAGTCAAACATTCCCATGCTAACTGACTGTGGTGTGTGCACTGCAATCTTCCCGAGCTCCTCTTTTGAAAACCGAGTACCTGAAACCAAAACTGAAAACCATAAGCACGAAGCTTAGTGAGCTCCACCAATCTACCGCATACCATGCAATAACATATAAAGCACATACTGGGCCTTGCCCACTGCATCGGACCGAAGTCCGGACTAACTGGGGCCTTGCCCCCTACATCGGACCGAAGTCTGAAGCTGATTGGGACCTTGTCCCCTAAATCGAACCGAAGTCCGAAGCTGACTGGGACCTTGTCCCCTACATCGAACCGAAGTCCGAAGCTGACTAGGACCTCCGTCCCCTACATCGAACCGAAGTCCGAAGCTGACTGGGACCTCTGTCCCCCACATCGGACCGAAGTCCGAAGCTGACTGGGACCTTTGTCCCCTACATCGGACAGAAGTCCGAAGCTGACTGGGACCTTCGTCCCCTACATCGGACCGAAGTCCGAAGCTGACTGAACATAGCATAAACATATCAACTAGCATAAACACATAAATCCTGTCTAAGCCACGAAGGCATCAAACATACTAACTACTACATCGGATCAAAGTCCGGAAACTACTGCTAGCTAAACGGGCCGGCATTGTGGCCTTAGACCCGTTCCTACTGGAAGGAAACTCACCTGAACTGCTGAGCTCTGCTGATAATCCTCTGGCTGCTACTCGTCAATCCCCTGAGCTGCTGCTCCTGTAGCTCTCCGAGCTACCAATATCAATATGACACTTAGTCTGACAGTCCTTTAAAAGTCAACAAGGTCAACTCTGGTCAAAGTCAAAGTCCTGGTCAAAGTCAACCTTCCAGGTTAACCCTACTCGCCGAGTCCTCCTACTGACTCGCCGAGTTCATATGCTCAGGGTCTTTCTATCCGCGACTTGACTCGCCGAGTCAGTCCATGACTCGCCGAGTCCATCTATTTCTGAGTGCTGACCTGCCCAACTCGCTGAGTCTCCACCCGACTCACTTATTCGAGTCTCAACTTGAAGGGTTTGGGGTTTCGCGACCTGACTCGCCGAGTCCACTAATAGACTCGCCGAGCCCAAGGCAATCTTCAACCAACTCGTCGAGTTGTTCTTCCAACTCGCCGAGTTCATGCTTAACTTCATCCGACTCGACGAGTTGTTCATCCCACTCGTCGAGTTCCTCCTCATCTTCATGCTACTCGCCGAGACCACTCGAAGGACTCGCCGAGTCCATTCAGGTCTACATACATGCAGAGGACTTTTTAGTCATGCATGGGCTCCAAACTGTAGATCCACTCTTCTAAAGCCTATTCCTTACGTAAAGTGGCAAACTTTACGTGTAGCTAACGAGATCTAGGCTCAAATCACTATAAACTAGGGTTTGAGACAAAGGGGCTCAACAATCAACCCATAGACTGATGCTTTATGATTCTTTAGGCCAAGATACACATAGATCTGAAGTAGCAACTTCAGATCTGGGCTTCTAACTCGAAATGGTTCATGAACTTGTCCTAAAAGCCCCAAATCCCATGATAAAGGTTGATCTATATGCAAAAGAGGGAAGGTAACGACTCATTACCTTCAAATGCTCTGGAAGACCTCACAAACTCTGGATCTACTGCCAATTCTTGAATCCCCAATGTGTGCCTTCTTCCTTCTTCCTTCAAATCACCCAAAATGGCAAGAAAGCTTGAATGAGCAACAATGGAGGCTTAGGGTTTCTGGTTCTGGACTAGGGCCGCAACTGAGCCCTAGGGAAGAGAATAAGATGCTTAAATAAGGTACCAAGTCCCGAAATTAGGGTTTCCAAACCCAGACCTGACTCGCCGAGTCCACTTGCCGACTCGCCGAGTCGGTCACTTGCTTTACACCCGGATCCCGCTCCAACTCGCCGAGTTCTTCCCTGGACTCGACGAGTCAACCCTATTCAACTTAGGGTTTTTCCTTTCCTTTCTTGACCTTTCTGATTTCGGGTGTTACAAGTCTCCCCCACTTAAACTAAACTTCGTCCTCGAAGTTTGCTATGGCCAACTGTCCTGCGAACTGCCTCCAACTCTCTGTCTGAGAAAACTAACACCCTTTTGTCCATCACTCCAGCCACTCACAGTGCCGGTCACTACTGTTGGTACATACTGAATCCTTGTCTATTCTATAATTTCCTCTACGCTACTTCCTCCGACTAAAAATCCTGTTGCCCCTCATCCGCCTACCGGATGTACTGAGACTACCCAGGTCTAACTAATCTGCCGATATCTGAGTTACCGGACTCCCACCGGTCACTGTACTCCGTCGCAATCTCCTAGTCGCTCCCAACGACTCCTGAAGGTACTTCGACTATCTATAACTGTTCTATCCATTCTGCCATCCATACTGTATCGATGCTGCTGGAACCAGCCTGCTTATCTCTCATCTGATTACTCAACTCCTACTAACTCGAGCCTTCCATCCTGAAGGAAAAGCTACCTGCCTAGCTATCCTTACAGATCACTTATACTTGGCAGAAGGCTCAACTGATCCTGCTGAGAGGGACTTGCCATTAACAAATCAACAAACTATACTAATACTGACCCTCACACTGCAACTATCTGAAACACGGAACTGCCTGAAACACTGAACTGCCTGAAACACTGAACTGAATGAAACACTGAACTGCCTGAAACACTGAACTGAATGAAACACTGAACTGCCTGAAACACTGAACTGCCTGATACACTGAACTACGTGAAACACTGAACTGCCTGATACACTGAACTGATTGAAACACTGAGTTCCAACTCAACTGTGGAGTCAAAGGAATCCTCACTTAGTCGCTTCCACAACTTCTGAACGAAATCTTTCTCTGGAACTAGTTTCCACTAGTTATCATGTCACTGTGGTTCTAACAACCTTCCGATCCAACCGATCGGGTCCATACGTCACATCCTGACATCATCAATTCCACGACTAACAACATGATGGCTCCCAGACTGACGGTAGCCCTTAACATACCCGAACCCCAACGGTCCACTGCTACTCTGATCTCATAACTGATGTGACGATCTATAGCTAAATTGTTGACTTAACCATAACTGAACCATTTGGGAAATCCGAAATCTAACCCGTGGATTCCCATATCCTCACTGCTGCACCCGAACGGGTGGGAACTACTGCTTTCCCGCGTCCAACAACGCGCTCATGCTGCCTACCAATCTGATAAAGGCCACGACTACACCCGCGGACTTACAACTCTCTAATACTATCTGGCTGCTAGTGAATGCTACGACTACCCCTGTAGACTTACAACACCACTACTACTATCTGACTACTAGTGAATGCTACGGCTACCCCCGCAGACTTACAACACTACTACTACTATCTGACTACTAGTGAATGCTACGGCTACCCCCGCAGACTTACAACACTCTACTACTATCTGATTGCTAGTGAATGCTACGGCTACCCCCATAGACTTACAACACTCTACTACTATCTGACTGCTACGGCTACCCCTGCAGACTTACAACACTACTACTACTATCTGACTACTAGTGAATGCTACGGCTACCCCCGCAGACTTACAACACTACTACTACTATCTGACTGCTAGTGAATGCTATGGCTACCCCCGCAGACTTACAACACTCTACTACTATCTGACTGCTAGTGAATGCTACGGCTACCCCTGCAGACTTACAACACTCTACTACTATCTGACTGCTAGTGAATGCTACGGCTACCCCCGCAGACTTACAACACTCTACTACTATCTGACTGCTAGTAAATGCTACGGCTACCCCCGCAGACTTACAACACTCTACTACTATTTGACTGCTAGTGAATGCTACGGCTACCCCCGCAGACTTACAACACTACTACTACTACTTGAGGACATCCTGACTATCCCTAGTCCTGCTAGTGATTCCTCATCTTGATTTCTCAAAACCAGCCCTCAGTCTTTGATTACTGCATCATCCTCGACATCTTATATCCTTGATATACTTAGTGCTTCGTCGAGGAACTCTTCGGCTTGGTTCCCAGACCAACCGTTTACTAATCCGGATACAAGAAGCTTTTGTTGGGAAGTTTCCAAACTCCCAACTCCTGAATCTCCACAATCCTGCATGCTGACTCTGTCACTGGCTACTAATACAAAAACATCTCTTGCTAGCCGTTCTCAGGATCCTCATTCCGACTCACTTGAGCCCTACAGGTGGTCCTCTAATCCTAGATTCCCAACCAGCTTCTAACCATCTCGATTACATGGACTAACTGCTGGGAAGGTCCTCGAACTCCCAATTCTGAACTCCTCAATCCATCAATCACTGTGCTATTATCTTTTCCTCTCAGAGGCCGCACACTCATTATGGGTCTACGTGGTTCTTATCCTTGTATACTCGGAGGATTCTCCCCCACTTGGATTCGGCTAACTCCTTACTGCTCACTGGTTGAAAGGATTCCTGATCCTTCTTACAGTTCACTGCTCCTGCTAGAACCACGCTTACCCTTTCTAGTGTTTTTAACACCAGCTAATCCAAAAAGATCACCCAACTTCTAAAAAATCCGAATAAATCTCTGGTAATAACCCGCTAGATCTAGGAAGCCCCGAATCTCAATTGGAGACCTCGAAATCTCCCACTGCATCACGGCCTCTAACTTGACCGGATCGACTAGAATATCCTTCCGATTGACGAGGTACCCAAAGAGATTGCACCCCGCGCAACCAGATTTCACGATTAAAGAACCTTGCGAAACTTCTCTTCCTCCTCAAAGTCTCTAGCACCTCCCTCAGGTGTTTCTCGTGCTGCTCCCCAGTCTTGGAATAAACCAAGATGGCGTTGTACTCTCCCAATCCCGCAATCTGGGGAACTGGTCTATCACTATTCGCCAATGCTTCTCGGTATGCAACTGGCATATGACATCTCATAAAAATACAATTCAGACACAAACTGAGGATAACTCAGGGTTACACTTTCTCAAACCTCTCGAACAAAAGGCTCCCTTGTGCAGTTTCCTACAAGTGCTGCACCGATTCTGACCCTGCTGGCCTCTCAGAAGCTGATCTGAAATCTACGGTCTCCTCCCGAGACTCTTCACTATAAGCTACTGATCTGGTTCCCTCTTAACAATGTGCTCCAAGTCAATATCCCGCTCTCGAGCTCTAGAAGTCATATCATTCAGGGTCTTGCACCCCGAGATACTCATGATCTCCATGCTATCATTCTATAGTATGTCCTGATAACTTTCCTTCTTCATTTCCTCATCTACTGCATACTGTGGTACCATATAAGCTCTTTCCCGAGGCCTGGTAGTGATCTCTGCCACAGTCTCATTCGTCTGGTGAGGATCTAACAACTCTGGCGCCAACTTCTGCGCCTCAATCGCCTGGGCACACTCTGCCCAGAATCTGGTCTGGAAGTCATCCCATGACATAGCATCAACCACATCATCCTTCAACTCAATACCAACCTCTTCCTATCAATTTCGTGCTCTATCCCTCAGGGGACAGGAAGTAAGTCAGATCTTGTCTCCTTTCGAGACAACGTCTGGTACGAAAGTGTTGGCAACATCTGCCAACCATCTGCTGCTAACAATGGGCTCCCTAACCCCCATGACAATCTGAAGCCTCGCAAACTGTGAATTCCCAAAACATCAACGTACGGGTCTCTATCATGACTGCTATCTCAGTGCAGAATGCACTCGGTCTCTCATCACAATTCTCCATAATGCCCTCCTTGATCACACTGAGGATCACAAGAGTCTGGTCAGTGATACTGCGTAAAATTCTCAAATGAAATGAACTCTCTCATCTGATCATCAATCTGCCTGGCTCCAGAGTCCGAGCCTGATCCCCTGTCGACACCAGAACTACCATCTGGTCTATCGCGTAGCGTCACTATACTCGGCAACTTGCCATCACTAACATCCCAATACTCATCCAAACTCGAGGGATCTCACACACTACTGCTAAGGGATCTCTCACACTCTCTACTAGTTCCATGGTGTTGCCTTGGCCCCTCTTGAATCGAGTACGGATCCTATGCTTTCAGTAGTATGGGCCCCTACTACCTTCCACATCTATCCGTACTTTCCTCAAGAGTTACCTCAACTCCACCAAATCACTTCTACTAATACTGATCTCTACTACTCTCATCCTAGGCTTGCCCTAGGGAACTTCTGACTCCACCCAAAACAGTCCTCAACTGCTGAAGGCCTCCTTGTAATGCCAATTAGCCACCACCTGAATACCATCACATGCAATGTGGCTCAGATAATCCTTCAATTAAAAGATTCGTCCCTACAATGGTTAGACTCAAACGAGAGCTGCGCAGTAGGGCCAAATCCAGCACTCTGAGATTATTTAACCCTGATCACATGTGATGTGACGTATTCACCTAATGGCTAACTCCCATCACTCAGAGTCCCACAAAGCACAAAGCAAGCAGCATTCGGATAAAAGAAACACACTCATGCAAAACTATTCTCATAACAAGAAGCTGCACTAGCATACAATGCTAAGCTCACACTATCAGGCATAACCTACGCATGCTATCCTACTACTGTCTACTCAATACTAGCATGCAATTATTATCAAGCTGAAACACATTAAGCAGGCACATAAGGCATCATCCTAGATCCTTAGTCCTATTCCAGCATGTTGTTCTACTGAAGCTGAAACTGAAACTAATACTCATAACATAACTGGTATGGGTAAATTGGGAGTACTTACTTGAGCTCGGCTGATCGCATGCACCACACCCTTATCTTTGTTTAAAAATTCTTTTCTTTCTAGTGCTTTTCAAAAATTCCATTTGAAAACGTTTTTCCTTTTTGAAAATCTTTTTATCTTTCCCTTAGTTTGAGTTCAGATACACCCGGAGGTGCATCCGAATCCCTCAAACCAAGGCTCTGATACCAACTTGTAACGACCCAAAAATCACGACCAAAAATTTCTTTAAAAAAAGACGTTACTAAAACCAGATTTATAAAAACGTATCATAAGTCAAACATAACTTTCGAGTATTAAATTCAAAACATAATCTCATTATCAGAGTCAAACATTCCCATGCTAACTGACTGTGGTGTGTGCACTGCAATCTTCCCGAGCTCCTCTTTTGAAAACCGAGTACCTGAAACCAAAACTGAAAACCGTAAGCACGAAGCTTAGTGAGCTCCACCAATCTAGCACATACCATGCAATAACATATAAAGCACATACTGGACCTTGCCCACTGCATCGGACCGAAGTCCGGACTAACTGGGGCCTTGCCCCCTACATCGGACCGAAGTCCGAAGCTGACTAGGACCTTGTCCCCTACATCGAACCGAAGTCCGAAGCTGACTGGGACCTTGTCCCCTACATCGGACCGAAGTCCGAAGCTGACTGGGACCTCCGTCCCCTACATCGGACTGAAGTCCGAAGCTGACTGGGACCTCTGTCCCCTACATCGGACCGAAGTCCGAAGCTGACTGGGACCTTTGTCCCCTACATCGGACAGAAGTCCGAAGCTGACTGGGACCTTCGTCCCCTACATCGGACTGAAGTCCGAAGCTGACTGAACATAGCATAAACATATCAACTAGCATAAACACATAAATCCTGTCTAAGCCACGAAGGCATCAAACTTACTAACTACTACATCGGATCAAAGTCCGGAAACTACTGCTAGCTAAACGGGCCGGCATTGTGGCCTTAGACCCGTTCCTACTGGAAGGAAACTCACCTGAACTGCTGAGCTCTGCTGATAATCCTCTGGCTGCTACTCGTCAATCCCCTGAGCTGCTGCTCCTGTAGCTCTCCGAGCTACCAATATCAATATGACACTTAGTCTGACAGTCCATTAAAAGTCAACAAGGTCAACTCTGGTCAAAGTCAAAGTCCTGGTCAAGGTCAACCTTCCAGGTTAACCCTACTCGCCGAGTCCTCCTACTGACTCGCCGAGTTCATATGCTTAGGGTCTTTCTATCCGCGACTCGACTCGCCGAGTCAGTCCATGACTCGCCGAGTCCATCTATTTCTGAGTGCTGACCTGCCCAACTCGCTGAGTCTCCACCCGACTCACTGATTCGAGTCTCAACTCGAAGGGTTTGGGGTTTCGCGACCTGACTCGCCGAGTCCACTAATAGACTCGCCGAGCCCAAGGCAATCTTCAACCAACTCGTCGAGTTTTTCTTCCAACTCGTCGAGTTCATGCTTAACTTCATCCGACCCGACGAGTTGTTCATCCCACTCGTCGAGTTCCTCCTCATCTTCATGCTACTTGCCGAGTCCACTCGAAGGACTCGCCGAGTCCATTCAGGTCTACATACATGCAGAGGACGTTTGAGTCATGCATGGGCTCCAAACTGTAGATCCACTCTTCTAAAGCCTATTCCTTACGTAAAGTGGCAAACTTTACGTGTAGCTAACGAGATCTAGGCTCAAATCACTATAAACTAGGGTTTGAGACAAAGGGGCTCAACAATCAACCCATAGACTGATGCTTTATGATTCTTTAGGCCAAGATACACATAGATCTGAAGTAGCAACTTCAGATCTGAGCTTCTAACTCGAAATGGTTCATGAACTTGTCCTAAAAGCCCCAAATCCCATGCCAAAAGTTGATCTATATGCAAAAGAGGGAAGGTAACGACTCATTACCTTCAAATGCTCTGGGAGACCTCACAAACTCTGGATCTACTGCCAATTCTTGAATCCCCAATGTGTGCCTTCTTCCTTCTTCCTTCAAATCACCCAAAATGGCAAGAAAGCTTGAATGAGCAACAATGGAGGCTTATGGTTTCTGGTTCTGGACTATAGGGCCGCAACTCAGCCCTAGGGAAGAGAATAAGATGCTTAAATAGGGTACCAAGTCCCGAAATTAGGGTTTCCAAACCCAGACCTGACTCGCTGAGTCCACTTGCCGACTCGCCGAGTCGGTCACTTGCTTTACACCCGGATCCCGCTCCGACTCGCCGAGTTCTTCCCTAGACTCGACGAGTCAACCCTCTTCAACTTAGAGTTTTTCATTTCCTTTCTTGACCTTTCTGATTTCGGGTGTTACAATTAATATGGAATCATATTATTTAATTAGTATTGATCAAGACTTAATTAAGTGATCAAAATGAACTAATTAAATATGGACTCTTATATATATGGAATGGACCAAGTTCATTTAGGTTGGGCTAAGCTTTCATGGATAGTCCATGGAGTGTTTAACCCATGGATCATATGAAATGAAAGGTCATGGATTTAACCCTAGTCTCCACACTATATAAAGATGTCCTTGGTTGGTTAAATTGGCACTAGTGTGGGTACACTAAGAGGGCCAGTCGATTTCACTAGAGAGAACCAAAAGTATCCTTATTCTCAAAGTCTTCCAAGGTGTTTTGGTGAGTTGTGATTCTACTTGAGGCTTCCACACTGTTGGGGCTAAGCTCTTAAAGCTTGAAGACATCAAGCTACACCAAAAAGGTATGTCATCTAACTAGTCTTTGTAGTATAGATGCCTCATAGTATGCTAGTTAGGATTAAAGCCTTGGAAAGTTCTTATTTGCATGTATAATAGAGAAAACATAGATCCAAGGTTTATAGGGTTGCATGTACACCATAGGAGTGTTAGAATTCTCAAAACCCAATAGTGGTATCAGAGCCTAGGCTTGTTTTCTTGTTACACTTGCAAAAACTGCTGAAAAATCAACGTTTTTTGCTGTCTGGACAACGGACTCGGTGAGTCCATCAGGGTACTCGACGAGTCCATGCCTTAAAAATGTTCGAAACGATCCAACTCGCCGAGTTGGTTCATGCACTCGACGAGTTGGACCCCCAAACAACATATATTTGACTGTTTTGGCTAGAAATGGACTAAGAACAACATTACCCTAAGTTGTTTTTGAACTTATAAACCTATTTTTGATGTGGTAATGTTCATGCTAATCCAATTTCAAAGATAATTGTCAATAGATTCATGTTTTGTATTAGTTTAAGAGTATTGCTAATTACATGGAAAAGTTTGATGTGAATTATCTTTGTTCATATGAGTTGCTTAGATTAATAGAAAAGTTAATTGAATAGTTGTTTTCAATCCATTTTAATCTAAAAGTTGATTCTAAAATGTGTTTGTGTAACTTGTCCTTAAGTTACATGAAAAGTCACATTTAAGTTTCTTAAAACTCATAAAAATTGTCATAGGTTACAAAAATGAAGAGTCTTGTTCTAATTAAACGATTTTATGACTCCATAACTTGTCCTCAAGTTGTGGAGGTTCAAGAGTCTCTTCACTAAATAAAATATGTGTAACCTTAGTTAAACTCATAAAGCTTCCATAAGTTATGAATTATGAAGAGTCACTTTCTTAATTAGTTTAAAGTCTTCCATAACTTGTCCTCAAGTTATGGAACTTGAAGAGTTTTTTTAATTAAAACTACTTTAAACACATAAGTTATGGAATAGAAAAGTTTTGAAAGTTACAAAACTTGCCCTCAAGTTTTGGAATTTGAAAAGTTTTCTCTTATGAATACTTTAATTCCAAGTTTAGCCCTTAGAATTTTAAAAGTTAAAATTCAACCCTTATACTTTATAATATTATAAGTTAATAATATATATATATATATATATATATATATATATATATATATATATATATATATATATATATGTATGTATAAGAGCAAGTCAGTCTTACCGTTAGTAGGCCTCATTCACGAAGCCAGTCTATAAGGGGGGGTATAAGGTTACTGCCTATAAAATGGCAGTTTAATGGGTGTCCACTTGTAACGTCCCAAAATTCAAGACTAAAAATTTCTTTTAATAAAACATTATTTAAAGTAAAATCATCAATCCATAACATAATCAGAGTATTAATTTCCAAAACACATGTTCGTTATCAGAGTAAAACATTCCTAGGCTGTCTAGTCTATGGTGTGTGCCATGCGATCACCCCGAGCTCTTCCCTCCGCTACCAGAAGTACCTGAAACCAAAACTGAAAACCGTAAGCACGGAGCTTAGTGAGTTCCCCACCCTACCACATACCATGTATAACCACATATTGCATATACTCGGCCACGCCCGCTATCCTGGGCCCCTACCTCGGGCCTCGCCCGCTACAACGGCCCCGCCACTCCAGGCCCCACCTGGCTTCGAGCCCCGCTCGGATCCATACCTGTTTCACTTAGGCCTCGCCTGTCACTGGGCCCCGCCCGCTAACATATAATAGCACACAAACATATCGCAATTCATAAACTAAACACATGCTAACGGATCCTGTCCTAAGGCCTCGTCTATCTTGGGCCTCACCCTTGTCCTGCTACTGATGAGTCATGGAACCCCGTCCATGCTCCTGCTGATAGTGAGATACTGGCCCAAACCACACTCACTCCTTCCCTAACTTGGGCCTCGCCCCTGTTCTGCTGCTAATGAGATGTGGAACACCATCCACACTCTGCTATTGGTGAGGTACGGGACCTCGCCCACACTCACCTCCCTACCAGGCACATACATGTATCACACAGACAACAAGTATAAACTATCATATAAACCATTCCTTGGGCATCCGCCCGCTATCATTGGACCTCGTCCTGAATATCATACTAGCATACTGTGCCTAGGGCTAACCCCCGAGTCTTCTACTCATAACTATATGGGCCGACATTGTGCCCATAGACCCATTCACACAAAAGGGAAACTCACCTGCACTGGCTGAACTTGCTGATAATCCCACTAGCTGCTGCCTGGCAATTCTCTGAACTCCTGCTCCACTGGCTCCCCGAGCTACCAATATCAATGCAACACTTAGTCTAATTGACCCCCGAAAGTCAACCAAGTCAACTCTGGTCAATGTCAACCTTCCAGGTCAACCCTACTCGCCAAGTCTATCTACTGACTCGCCGAGTTCATATGCTCAAAGTCCTTCCATTCGCGACTCGTCTCACCGAGTCAGTCCATGACTCGCCGAGTCTACTGATTTCCAAGTCCTGACTTGTCCGAGTCACCGAGTCTCCACTCGACTCACTGATTCGAGTCTCAACTCCAAGGGTTTGGGGTTTTACGACCTGACTCGCCGAGTCCAAGAACTGACTTGCCGAGTACAAGGCTAAACACACGCACTCCTTCCCTTAAACTTAGGGTTTCCTTTCCTTTCTTAGCCTTCCTGACTTTGGGTGTTACAACTCTCCCCCACTTAAACTAAACTTCATCCTCGAAGTTTTCTATAGCCAACCGCATGCGATCTGCTTCCAATACTCTACTGATTGATCCAACACCAGCTGCCCACCTTCGCTAGTCTTTCGCCCGGTCATTTCGACTAACATTAATCCTTGCGGATAATAATCTCGGGTCAACCCTGAACCTGAACATTCTGAAAACACAACTTACTCAACCGACAATCCTTCTGGTACTCTCCGAGTACTGCACTGAACCCATAGGGGTTCATCCCTTCTTTCCTTGCGCGATTTCCTTGCCTTCCCAAGGAAATGCTCCATAACCAACTATTTCCTCTGTCTCTATGAAGATCCTATCTTCACCAAATCCATCACTCTCGCTACCTCCAGTACGGGTCATTATCGCCAATATCCACTGGGCAATTCTTTCTACTATAATTTGGTGTCGAGCAGCCCACGATCAACTAACTGAATTCCACCACACACTGCATACCCGCACTGCTACTGACTGAAAATTCTGCTATTCCTCATCTGTCTTCTGGATGAATTGAGACCACCCTGGTCCCTACCAACCTATCAATATATGGATTATCGGCTCCCACCGGTAGCTAGTCCCAACACAACTCCTAGTCGCTCCCAGCGACTTTCGAAGAAACTTCGACCACTTATAACTGCTCAATCTATTCTGCCATACAGGCACTACAATCCTGGGATCCTCGATCCCCTATCTTGACACTAAGGTCCCTACCAGGTCCCACCTGTGCTGCTAAAACTCACGGGCCTCGCCCACGGGTGTCACCCGCCGCTATCCTTCTAGTCCTACTTCCATCAATGACTACTAGTGAATGCTACAGCTACCCCGTAGTCTTACAACACTTTCTACCATTGGCCGCTAGTGTATGTTACAGCTGCCCCGTAGTCTTACAACACTTTCTACCACTGACCGCTAGTGCATGCTACGGCTGCCCCGTAGTCTTACAACACTTTATACCACTGACCGCTAATACGAAAGCACCCCGTGCTATCAGTTCTCAAGGTCCTCATTCCGACTCTCTCGAGTCCTACAGGCGATCCACCAACCTGAATTCCCAACCACGTACTAACCATCACCATCACACACACTAGCTGATGGGGAGTTTCTCAAACTCCCAACCCTGAACTCCTCAATTCATCAAACGCTGTACTACTTCTTTTCCTTCTCAGAGATCGAGCACTCATTCTGGATCTGCGTGCTCTTACCTTTGCACGCTCGGAGGATTCTCCCCCACTTCGATCCTGCTTAACCCTTGCTGCTCAATGCTCGAAAAGAAATCCCAATCCTTGCTACCATTCCACAATCAATCTGCTGAGGAACCCAAGCTTACCATAGCTAGGGATCTAACCAATCCATCTCTAAAACTATACAACTCCGATCTAGCGAGACATACTAAGTCCCTCCCAGGCATGCTACAGATACTGCATCCTAGGTAACCTTTTCCAATAGAGCCCATCCCTTAACTACTCTCCAAATATCTAAGGTATGCAGATGGCATATAACACGATCACAATCAAGCCGCACAAAATAAAATACTCATACCGATAATGATGCAGAACCATAATAATATAATCATGCACAAATGAAAGAACTGAAAACGGAAATCGCATACCTGCAATGTCCGGTGCTACTCGTGCCTCCAAGGTAGTTATCTGAAAAGCCCTGCCTCCTACCGCAGACGCCTCTGCACGGCCCTGACGGCCGTCTGTGATCCTCAAAGTTGCAGGGGCAGGTGCCATCACCCTTCCTGCTGGAAGCAAACTGGGGCACTGGGCCTTCTTGTGGCCCCGCTGATTACAATGAAAACATATCAAGTCTGATCCCTGTGTGGTGGTAACAATACAATCCCTGCTAAAATGACCAGTCCGACCGCACTTGAAGCAGCCAGACTCACCACCGCTACCACTCCTGCACGCACCCCGTGCACCCTGCCACACTTCCTGTACTGACTGCGGTCCTGATAATCCCTCGATCTCGGATCCGATCCCTTGGGCCTTTTTCCCGAACCTGCGGCTACCTGAACCTCATCCGGCTTCCTCTTCTGGATCTGCTCCAAATCAATTTCCCTCTCTCTAGCCCAAGAAATAATATATTCCAGTGTCTTACAGCTGGATCTGCTCACGAACTACCTGATATCATCCCTCAACATCTCATGGTATCAGGCCTTCTTCATCTCCTCATCCGCGACATACTGCGGTACAAGAAGAGCCCTCTCCCTGAACTTGGCGGTGATTCCGCCACAGTCTTAGTGGTCTGCGTCAAATCTTGAAACTCCCGTGCCAACTACTGCACCTCAATAATCAGTGAAAACTCAGCTCTGAACCTGACCGAGAAATTGCTCCATGTCATCGCTTCCAATGCGGCATCATCCCCCAAAGCATGATCAATCTCTTCCCACCAATCCCTCGCTCTGTCCTTCAGAAGACAGGAGGTGAGTCTGACCTTGTCCCCCTCGAGACACCGGCTCGTACGGAATGCGTCGGCAACATCAGCCAACCATCTGCTGCTAGCGATGGGGTCCCTCGCCCCATGATAATCTGGTGCCCCGCAAGCCCTGAACTCTCGAAATGTCAAGGTACGTGCTCCCATCAATGCCATCATCTCGGTATGGAGGGCTCCCAGCCTCTCATCCAAGATCTCTAGTATACCCTCCTTGACCGTGCCAAAGATCATAGGAGTCTGGTCTAGAATACTATGCGTAACCTCAGCTGATATCAACTCCCTCATTCACTCCTCAAGCTGCTCGGCTCCTGAACCCGAACCTGATCCCTCTCCGACGCCTGATCCGCCCGCTGGTCTCTCTCTCAACGTCACCATGCTGGAAATATAATACATCCACTATCAGAATACTCATCACTGCTGCAAGACCAAACACACGCACTACCAGGTTCCCGGTCTTGTCTCGGCCTTTCCCGAATCGAGTACGGATCCTCTGCTTTCAGTAGTACGGGCCCATACTACCTTCCACATCTATCCGTACTTTCCTCAGGACTTGCTTCGACTCCACCAGGTCCCTTTTCTATTACTACCGCTCCCAACACTATCTCATCCTAGGCTTACCCTAGGGAAACCTCCGACTCAACTCAAACTAGTCCTCAGCTGCTGAAGGTCTCCTTGTGATGCCAATTAGCCATTACCTGGATACCATCACATGTGATGAGGCTCAGATAATCCTTTGAGTAAAAGACTCGTCCCTACAACGGTTGGACTCAAACGAGAGCTGCGCAATAGGGCCAAATCCATCACTCTGAGATTATTCAAACCTGATCACATGTGACGTGACGTATTCACCTAATGGCTAACTCCCGTCACTCAGAATCCCACAATGCACAAAGCAAGCATCATTCAGACAAGGGAAAATCTAACCATAACATACTCAATCAATCATATCCACATAGCAAGAATCTGAACTAGCATGCAACACAAACTCATAAACTCAGGCATAACCTAAACAGGCTATCCTACTACTGTCTAATCAACACTATCATGCAGCTCAAAGAACATATAATAGGCACATAAGGCATCCTCCCTAGATCCTTAGTCCTAATCTAGCATGCTGTTCTACTAAGTGATAATCAAATCATAAACATGTATGGGTAATTTAGGGTACTTACTTGAGCTCGGCTGATTGCATGCACCACACCCCTTTTCTCTCTTAAAAATTCTTTTCTTTCTGAGTTCTTTTTGCTTTTCTAAAACTGTTTCATTTCTAAAAACTTCATTTTACAAAACTGTCTTTTCATTTTGAAAACTTTTTATCCGACCCCTTAGTTTGAGTTCAGGCACACCCGAGAGTATGCCCGAATCCCTCAAACCAAGGCTCTGATACCAACTTGTAACGTCCCAAAACTCAAGACTAAAAATTTCTTTTAATAAAACATTACTTAAAGTAAAATCATCAATCCAGAACATAATCAAAGTATTAATTTCCAAAACACATGTTCGTTATCAGAGTACAACATTCCTAGGCTATCTAGTCTATGGTGTGTGCCATGCGATCACCCCGAGCTCTTCCCTCCGCTACCGGAAGTACCTGAAACCAAAACTGAAAACCGTAAGTACGAAGCTTAGTGAGTTCCCCACCCTACCACATACCATGCATAACCACATACTGCACATACTGGGCCACGCCCGCTATCCTGGGCCTCGCCCCTACCTCGGGCCTCGCCCGCTACAACGGCCCCGCCACTCCAGACCCCGCCTGGCTTTGAGCCCCGCTCGGATACATATCTGTTTCACTTAGGCTTCGCCTGTCGCTGGGCCCCGCCCGCTAACATATAATAGCACATAAACATATCGCAACTCATAAACTAAACACATGCTAACAGATCCTGTCCTAAGGCCTCGCCCTTGTCCTGCTACTGATGAGTCATGGAACCCCGTCCATGCTCCTACTGATAGTGAGATACAGGCCCAACCCACACTCACTCCTTCCCAAACTCGGGCCTCGCCCCTGTTCTGCTGCTAATGAGATGTGGAACACCATCCACACTCTGCTATTGGTGAGGTACGGGACCTCGCCCACACTCACCTCCCTACCAGGCACATACATGTATCACACAGACAACAAGTATAAACTATCATATAAACCATTCCTTGGGCATCCGCCCGCTGTCATTGGACCTCATCCTGAATATCATACTAACATACTGTGCCTAGGCTAACCCCTGGGTCTTCTACTCATAACTACATGGGCCGACATTGTGGCCGTAGACCCATTCACACAAAAGGGAAACTCACCTGCACTGGCTGAACTTGCTGATAATCCCACTAGCTGCTGCCCGACAATTCTCTGAACTCTTGCTCCACTGGCTCATCGAGCTACCAATATCAATGCAACACTTAGTCTAACTGACCCCCAAAAGTCAACCAAGTCAACTCTGGTCAATGCCAACCTTCTAGGTTAACCCTACTCGTCGAGTCTATCTATTGACTCGCCGAGTTCATATGCTCAAAGTCCTTCCATTGGCGACTCGACTCGCCGAGTCTACTGATTTCCGAGTCCTGACCTGTCTGACTCACCGAGTCTCCACTCGAGTCACTGATTCGAGTCTCAACTCGAAGGGTTTGGGGTTTCGTGACCTGACTCGCTGAGTCCAAGAACTGACTCCCCGAGTACAAGGCAAACTTCATCCGACTCGACAAGTTGTTCATCCCACTTATCGAGTTTCTCCTAATCTTCATGCTACTCGTCGTGTCCACTCAAAGGACTCTCCGAGTCCATTCAGATCTTCATACATGTAGAGGACTTTTGAATCATGCATGGACTCCAAACTGTAGATCTGCCCTTCCCAAGCCTATTCCTCACGTAAAGTTGCAAACTTTACGTGTAGAGAAGGAGATCTAGGCTAAACACACACCATAAACTAGGGTTTAAGGCAAGGAGGCTCCATAATCAACTAAAGGGCAGTTACTGTGACAACCCAAAATTTCCATTCTGTACAAACTATATCACTTCAATAGAAGTTATAGCAGTCCCAGTTAATTTTCAGACTTTTTCGTGTAAGTTTGAGTAATTCAGGGTTTACACTTTAGGAAATATCAGGAGAGTGGATGCACTAGGGTTTAGTGCAACTATATTATTCCATCACTCTATTATATTAGAGATCATTTCAGAAATAAAAATATTTTCTGCCAAAAATATCTCATGACTATAAATAGAATTCTGAATCAAATTCATTCATTATTCGCATTTCCAACTAGAGAAAATCCATTTTCTCTCTCACAGATCTTCGGGTTTTTATCCCAAAACGTGAGTATCTCTTGCTAGTAGTGTTAGATAGCTTAATATGTGTTTATAACATAATTTAGATGGCTAAATCACTAGATTTAGGAGTTTACTCTCCAAGGTGTTCTTGGGTGGTAAACTCCCGAAACAATGCCTAGACCTTCCCTTGTGATATGATACTACTTTGGACTTGTATAGAAGTGTATTAGGGACAAGAAAACATCAAAGAATCACCTAAGTTTGGGAGTTCACGGCCCAAGATGATCTTGGACCGTGAACTCCAAAATCATGCACAAAAGGGTGCTTTTAAGGCACCTAAAGCCTTAGAAAATTACTAGGAATTGTTTCCACTTAAATGAAGGACCAAAACACATCAAAATCACCCCTCAAAGTGAGTTCACGACCCTAATAAGGTTCTTGGGCCGTGAACATCAAACAAAGGCACCAAAGTGTGCCTAAGGCCTTCAAATGCTTCGGATAAAAGTCTAAGACCTATAGCACATGTGTAAGGGACTTGAAAGCAACAAAAACACCATTCCAAGGGAGTTTACGGCCGTAAACTCCAAAGGAAATGGCCTTGGGGCCGTAAACTCCTCTAAGGAGTCTTTCTAGGCCTTAAACCCTTCCAAGGATTTAACCACCAAGTTGGAATAATTCTAGGAATCATTTCGAACTTCAAAACACAAAATACCACCAAGTTTGGGAGTTTACGGCCGTAAACTCAAGAGTTTACAACCGTAAACTCCATGTGTGAGGATATATGGAGAGTAAACTCATATACGGGGTGCTTTGGAACCCTAAACCCAAGTACCTTGTCCCACAATAGCTTAGATGCAATCCTTAGTGCTTAAAACAATTATATAAAGTGTTTATTATGTTCTAGGATGTCTTAACATTATCAATTAGTAATTTAAGACTAATTGAGTGCATATATGTGTGATTATATGTTCATTAGGATCGTAGTGTGTGTACAAGTCCTCACTTGACACCTAACAATCCTACACCGTGCAGTTCATTCAAATCACCATCTACAGGTGAGTTCATACCCCTAATCAATGTTTTAAATGATTTTAAATGCTTTAATGGGGGAAGGGGGAGGGGATACAAGTAGAAAACAACATGTTATTAAACCATCTATATGTATTTTATAACTGTGTTTTCATTCAACAGATTTCACATACTACCAAATGCAATGCGTGAAATGGTTTTCTATCTTTAAAATACTTTGTTATCAAATGTATTACTTTTGAAATGTTTATCAAAATGACATCAAGTCACTTTTATAATTGTTCAAAACCCTTAGATGTCTTACAAAACCAATTTACATTCTTGAACTAAACTATGCATATGCACTTATATTCTTTTATATGTATTGATGTTATAGTTTACATCTTTCATTTAGTTTCCCACACTCTTGGGTAACAAGGGTGTATAAACCTACTTGAATGACCAATTACCTTTCAGTTAACTATCATATGGATAGTTAGAAGATATAAAACATTATTCCTATTACAAGGAATCACACAAGAGTCACTTCATTCATGAGTCTTTACGAGTACATTACCTGATACATGAGTACCTTTACATATGCTTACATGATACATGAATACGCTTACATGAACACATTACATGAATACCTTTACGTGGATACATCTACCTATGTATACATACATGAATACTTGAAATTCGATTCGTAAAGATGATTTATTAGTACCTTCAGTAAATAATCCAGCCCATCCCAGTTCAACGGGAGTCAGTTACGGGACTAACCATTCCTGGAACCACTGTTCGCTATGGAGGTTAATGGACATCTATGGATGCCTAAGGTTATTAGTTATATTAGGAGTCAGTTAAGGGACTAACCATTCCTGGAACCTACTGTTCGCTACAGAGGTTAATTGGACAATCTTCGGATGTTCATTAGGTTATCTATTTCTCTTACAGCGATGTAGAGCCACTTACGGGACTAACCATTCTTGGAACCTTCTGTTCGCTACAGAGGTTAATTGGACAATGTTCGGTTGTTCATTAGGTTATACCCTTTCGCTTCGGCGATGTCGTGTTAATCCTGGTAATCCAGGGATAACACTTACATGATTTTACTTTTTCCTGTTTACTTTATTTTGTGATACTTTCACATAAACGATGAGTTAGACTAAGTACTTAGTACTAGTCAATAGAAGGAAAAACTATCATTTTACTTACAAAACATTCGGGTCTTGGTAGAAGACTACATTTCATACTATTAGGAAATAAGGGATTTCTTAGGGTTTTTCATACTTATATCAACATTTTCATTTAAAGGTTTACATGACTTTTAAAACAGCTTTTCAAAGCAAGACAATGACACTTAAATACTTATGAATTCACCAGCTCTAAAGCTGATACTCTCTTTCAAAATAACTTGTATTCTCAGGTCACCAGTAGACAGGTACGATGGCCAGGTTTCGAGAAGACGGAGCACAGACACGTCTCGTCTTTTATTTTGATTGTATATTTTTGGTGTCTTATTACAATGAAAGAACACACATGTATTAAAACTTTACTTATAATGCAATGGATGATGTTGTTGCTTATTTACTACTTTACACTGTTGTGATACTGTACATGACGTCCTCCACCCCAGAAGGTTTCCGCCGTTCGTGGTTTTGGGGTGTGACAGATTGGTATCAGAGCATTGTTTATAGTGAATATAGTATATCAACCCATAAAAGATATACTAACTATAAATACATGGGGATTAAAACACTCTGTCTAAGAGGTATACTTTTAAATAATAAAATATTTAACAAAGTATACGTGCCTGCATTCATACTAAAACCAGTGTCACAATGACAAGAACAAAAGTATTACCATGCTGAGGGTTTTTCCGATAGTTTTGACTCGGAGCCTGAAGTCAACAACCTACCCCCAGCTACTCAAAACCCAAACCTGAACCCCCGTTCCGCGTTTCAAGGACCCAAACCTTTGAGGGCCACTAACTTGACTAGATGGAGTCAGGAACAAGGTCAGCCCATTCCCTACAATGGAGACCGAAGTTTCTACAACCTCACTGAAGGAGGTTATGCTGACAGGGTCCTACCCATCATGGTTCGTAGAATTTCTAAAAACACGATACTGGGTCAAGCAACTATTGACCGGGTCGTGGAGATTGAAGCCAATTCTGGCGTTAACACTGTCCACATTCGCCAACTAGAGTCTGCTCATGAAAGGACTCTGGTCCATAATGTAACTCTGCAGAGGGAACTTTCTGAAACTCAAGCTGAAGTTAGGGAACTTCGAGCTCAGCAAGTGAGAGCTGACAGGCGTATGAGGTACATGGAACGTCTACTATCGGGATCAAGAACTCATGCTAGCAGTTCTCGTCGCCGATAGAATCTCGTCGACTCATCTTTTGGATATAACCTAGTTTATGTAAAAACTTTGGTCTAATTTCCTATCTTTATAAATCTTATACCTGTTAGGTCTTGATCTAGTCATAATTCTGTCAAAATTTTCCTATCTTGGTCGATGTAAGGCCTACTTCTAGGCCATTTTTCCCGAACTTGTTACATCTGTAATTCCAGTATTATTGATAGATATCTAATCATATGGAAATTATTATCCAAATGCTGTCATCTTCATTTAGTCATTCTATTCATTTTGTTGTTGGACTATGGGGAGTTAGTCCATGAGACACAATCATTATTCATTTATTCTTATCCATGTTGTCATCTTTTAAATGTATAGTTAAAGATGCCGCCACGAAGAAATCCCAGGCGTAACCCAAACAACGAAGCACCGATACCACCACCTCCACCACCACCTCAACCTCTTCAACCACCTAACCCATTCGATGCCAACATGTTCCAGGCAGCTTTCACATCGGCAGTTGCAGCTGCTGTGTCGACAATCAACGCTCCTGTCCCTAGTGGATCGGGAACAGGTGCACCTCCCTCGAACCACGGCGAAAGCCATGGACACCCTCGGGAATGCACTTACAAGGACTTCACGAACGCCAAACCCCGCAGCTTTAATGGAACTGGGGGTGTTATGGTGTTGAGACAATGGATTGAATAGATGGAATCTGTCTTTGAAATCTGCGGATGCCAAGAAGGCAACAAGGTCAAGTTCGCAGCTTGTACCTTCTCTGACAGGGCACTAACATGGTGGAATGGCCATGTTAAGTACCTGACTCTGGTGGTGGCGTATTCCATCAGCTGGGAAAAGTTGAAGGATATGCTGATGAAAGAATATTGTCCTCAAGGTGAAGTACAATAACTCGAGCAAGAATTCTGGGGTCTACAAATGGTGAGATCCGACATCACGACCTACATAAATAGGTTCTGTGATCTGGCAAACCTATGCCCTGATATGGTTGCTCTCGAGAGCAAGAAGATAAAGAGGTATATCTGGGGACTGTCGCCCCAGATCCAGTCGATTGTGTTAGCTTCCAGGCCTATTACTTTCGATAGCGCCAAAGAACTGGCACAATCTCTCATAGATCACAGGAAACCTCAGAACCCAACAATCCCTACACCCGTACCACAAAAGTCCAACCCAACCATAACAGGAAGGGGTGGAATAAGAGGAAAAGAGGGGCTTCGCAAGGATCCTCCAAGAAACAACAACTTGTGGCAATCAATGCTGCCACAGTAACTCCTGTTGTCCTTGCAAACCCCTTACTAGGAAAAACATATGATGGAACCCTTCCGAAGTGCACCAAGTGCAACTTCCACCACCACGGACCTTGCAAGGAGATGTAGTGCTCTAACTGCAACAGAAAGGGGCATACAACCCGTGTCTGCAGGACGCCAACAACTCAGGCCGCCCAGGTTCCTAACGCTGGTATGGGCCAAACTTGCTACGGTTGTGGCGAAGTGGGCCATTACAAGAGGAACTGCCCCAAAGCAGGGATGGATGGAGGAGTAGGAAGAGTTATGGCCCTAGGCCACGAGGAAGCGGTAGCTGATCCTACGATAGTTACTGGTACGTTTCTCCTCGATAACTCATATGCTTGCATACTTTTCGATAGTGGATCAGAGAAAAGTTTCGTAAGCCACAAATTTGCACACCTGCTTAAACAAAAACCCTGTGCATTAGATAATTCATTCACGGTAGAAATGGCTAACGGGAAAATGGAGAGTACTAACTGCATATACGTAGGTTGTACCTTAACTTTAGATAGCCATACTTTCAAGATAGACCTCATGCCAGTCCAAATTAAATGTTTCGACGTTATCATCGGCATGGATTGGTTGAGTCTTCTTCGCGCCGACATCATGTTCTTTGAAAAAGCAGTTCGTCTTAACCTTCCTAATAACGAAACCTTAATTATCTACGACGAAAAACCTAGTATGAGCCTTCGCATCATTTCGTGCATTCAAGCTCAGAAGTGCTTGTGAAAGGAGTATCATGCATTCCTCGCACACGTCGTTGATACAAGTCAAGAAACGAAAGACATTCAGAACATCCCAGAAGTACGCGACTTTCCCGACATCTTCCCAGAAGAACTTCCCGGTTTACCACCGCAACGCCAAGTCGAGTTCAGAATCGACTTAGTGCAGGAGCTACCCCAGTAGCCAAATCTCCTTATCGTCTGGCACCGGCCGAGATGCAGGAACTTTCCGGTCAACTTAACGAACTTCTCAAGAAGGGATTCATTAGACCGAGCTTCTCACCATGGGGAGCGCCGTTCTTGTTCGTCAAGAAGAAAGATGGATCATTTCGCATGTGCATCGACTATAGAGAACTCAACAAACTTACCATTAAAAATCGTTATCCCTTGCCCCGCATTGACGATTTATTTGATCAACTTCAAGGAGCCAACTACTTCTCGAAGATAGATCTGCGATTCGGATATCACCAACTGCGAGTGTTAGAGGAGGATGTTCCCAAGACAGCCTTCCGAACTCGTTATGGACACTACGAGTTTGTGGTTATGCTGTTCGGATTAACAAACACGCCCTCCGTATTCATGGATCTGATGAATAGGGTGTGTCGTCCTTACTTGGATCAGTTCGTCATCGTCTTCATCGATGACATAATCATCTACTCTCGAAGTAAGGAGGAGCATAGTCAACATCTCCGTAGAGTCTTAGAAACATTGCGAGGGGAGAAGCTCTATGCGAAGTTCTCCAAATGTGAATTTTGGATTCGACGAGTCAAATTTTTGGCCCATGTTGTTAGCGAAGAGGGAATACACGTGGACCCCTCCAAAATAAAGGCCATTGAGAACTGGTCAGCACCGAAGACACCTACAGAAATTCGTCAATTTCTAGGTCTCGCTGGCTACTATCGCAGGTTCATTCAGAACTTCTCCAGCATAGCGAAACCTCTGACAACCCTGACCCAGAAAGGCGTGGCCTTTGACTGGGAAGAGAAGCAGGAAAGAGCGTTCCAAATGCTCTAACGAGCCTTGTGCACCGCACCGATACTATCCCTCCCCGAAGGGATAGAAGACTTCATTGTCTATTGTGATGCATCCAATCAAGGGCTTGGATGTGTTCTGATGCAGCGAGGTAAAGTCATAGCCTATGCCTCGAGACAACTAAAGACACATGAGGTTAACTACATCACCCATGATCTTGAACTATGAGTAGTCATATTTGCTCTGAAGATCTAGAGACACTACCTGTATGGTACAAAAAGCACGATCTTTACAGACCACAAGAGTCTACAACACATCTTCGACCAGAAAGAGCTCAACATGAGACAACGATGGTGGGTAGAGCTACTCAGTGATTACGAGTGCGAAATTCGTTATCATCCGGGCAAAGCCATTGTAGTAGCCGACGCCCTAAGTCGGAAAGAATATACTGGTCGTAGAGTCAAATCTTTGACTCTAACTATCCATTCACACTTTTCCACGCGAAGTAAGGAGGCTCAGCTCGATGCTTTGAAACCTGAAAATGTGGCTGGTGAATCCCTTAGAGGGATGTATAAGAAATTAGAAGTCAAGGGTGGCGGAGCCTTATACCTCATGGATCGGATCTGGACACCAAAACACGGTGGCTTCAGAGACTTGGTCATGACCGAAGCTCACAACACTCGTTATTCCGTCCACCCGGGTTCAGAAAAGATGTATCTGGATCTTAAAAAGTTATACTGGTGGCCTAACATGAAAGCATATATTGCTACCTTCGTAAGTAAGTGCCTTACTTGCGCGAAGGTAAAGGTCGAATACCAGAAACCCTCCGGTCTTCTACAGCAACCGGAGATACCAGAATGGAAGTGGGAGCGGATCACTATAGACTTTATAACCAAGTTGCCCAAGACGACGGGTGGACTTGATTCCATATGGGTCATCGTCGATAGACTGACCAAGTCTGCACACTTCCTGCCGATCAAAGAAACAGACAAGATGGAGAAACTTACCAGAACTTACATTAGGGAGATTGTAAGGCTGCACGGTGTTCCTTTATCTATCATCTTGGACAAAGATAGTAGATTCACTTCGAGGTTCTGGCAGTCATTACAAAATTCCCTAGGAACTAGGCTGGACATGAGTACAGCCTACCATCCACAGACCGACGAGCAAAGTGAGAGAACTATCCAAACCTTAGAAGATATGTTGCGTGCCTGTGTGATTGACTTTCAAAAAGCTTGGGATACCCATTTACCCCTCGTCAAATTTTCCTACAACAACAGTTATCACACGAGCATAAAGGCAGCTCCATTCGAGGCCCTCTATGGCCGAAAGTGTAGATCCCCTCTGTGCTGGGCTGAGGTGGGTGATACCCAGTTAGCTAAGGGACGAGTTCCCGAGAGCACTCTCACGGGTCCGGAGATCATTTGGGAAACGACAGAGAAGATCGTTTAAATTCGTGAACGATTGAAAGCCTCTAGAGACCGACAGAAAAGCTACGCTGACAAGCGAAGGAAACCATTGGAATTCCAGGTGGGTGACCGAGTCCTACTGAAGGTCTCACCCTGGAAGGGCTTGATACGATTTGGAAAGCGTGGGAAGCTCAACCCAAGATACATAGGGCCTTTCGAGATTCTCGCGAGAATCGGCCCTGTAGCTTACAAACTCAATCTACCGCACGAACTCAGTAACGTACATCCTACCTTCCACGTCTCGAACTTGAAAAAGTGTCTGTCCGACGAGACTCTTGTTATTCCACTCAACGAGATCGAGATCAACGAGAGCCTCAACTTCGTGGAGGAACCAGTAGAGATCATGGACCGAGAGGTCAAGCAAACAAAGCAGAGTCGTATCCCGATAGTGAAGGTGCGCTGGAACGCAAAGCGTGGACCTGAATTCACTTGGGAACGAGAGGATCAGATGAAACGGAAATACCCTCACCTTTTCGCTTAGTTATTTATAACCTCTTAATTGCTTAAATTCTAATTTCCTGACGAAATTCCTTCTAACGGGGGGATGATGTGACAACCCGAAATTTCCATTCTGTACAAACTATATCACTTCAATAGAAGTTATAGCAGCCACAATTAATTTTCATACTTTTTCGTGTAAGTTTGAGTAATTCAGGGTTTACACTTCAGGAAATATCAGGAGAGTGGATGCACTAGGGTTTAGTGCAACTCTATTATTCCATCACTCTATTATATTAGAGATCATTTCGGGAATAAAAATATTTTCTGCCAAAAATATCTCAGGACTATAAATAGAATTCTGAATCAAATTCATTCATTATTTGCATTTCCAACTAGAGAAAAGCCATTTTCTCTCTCACGGATCTTCGGGGTTTTATCCCAAAATGCGAGTATCTCTTTCTAGTAGTGTTAGATAGCTTAATATGTGTTTATAACATGATTTAGATGGCTAAATCACTAGATTTAGGAGTTTACTCCCCAAGGTGTTCTTGGGCGGTAAACTCCCGAAACAATGCCTAGACCTTCCCTTGTGATATGATACTACTTTGGACTTGTATAGAAGTGTATTAGGGACAAGAAAACATCAAAGAATCACCCATGTTTGGGAGTTCACGGCCCAAGATGATCTTGGACCGTGAACTCCAAAATCATGCACAAAAGGGTGCTTTTAAGGCACCTAAAGCCTTAGAAAATTACTAGGAATTGTTTCCACTTAAATGAAGGACCAAAACGCATCAAAATCACCCCTCAAAGTGAGTTCACTGCCCTAATAAGGTTCTTGGGCCGTGAACATCAAACAAAGGCACCAAAGTGTGCCTAAGGCCTTCAAATGCTTGGGATAAAAGTCTAAGACCTATAGCACATGTGTAAGGGACTTGAAAGCAACAAAAACACCATTCCAAGGGAGTTTATGGCCGTAAACTCCAAAGGAAATGGCCTTGGGGCCGTAAACTCCTCTAAGGAGTGTTTCTAGGCCTTAAACCCTTCCAAGGATTTAACCACCAAGTTGGAATAATTCTAGGAATCATTTAGAACTTCAAAACACAAAATACCACCAAGTTTGGGAGTTTACGGCCATAAACTCAAGAGTTTACAACTGTAATCTCCATGTGTGATGATATACGGAGAGTAAACTCATATATGGGGTGCTTTGGAACCCTAAACCCAAGTACCTTGTCCCACAATAGCTTAGATGCAATCCTTAGGGCTTAAAACACTTATATAAAGTGTTTATTATGTTCTAGGATTTCTTAACATTATCAGTTAGTAATTTAAGACTAATTGAGTGCATATATGTGTGATTATATGTTCATTAGGATCGTAGTGTGTGTACAAGTCCTCACTTGACACCTAACAATCCTACACCGTGCAGTTCATCCAAATCACCATCTACAGGTGAGTTCATACCCCTAATCAATGTTTTAAATGATTTTAAATGCTTTAATGGGGGGGGGGGGGGAGGGGATACAAGTAGAAAACAGCATGTTATTAAATCATCTATATGTATTTTATAACTGTGTTTTCATTCAACATATTTCACATACTACCAAATGCGATGCATGAAATGGTTTTCTATCTTTAAAATACTTTGTTATCAAATGTATTACTTTTGAAATGTTTATCAAATTGACATCAAGTCACTTTTATAATTGTTCAAAACCCTTAGATGTCTTACAAAACCAATTTACATTCTTGAACTAAACTATGCATATGCACTTATATTCTTATATATGTTTTGATGTTATAGTTTACATCTTTCATTTAGTTTCCCACACTCTTGGGTAACAAGGGTGTATAAACCTACTTGAACGACCAATTACCTTTCAGTTAACTATCATAGGGATAGTTAGAAGATATCAAACATCATTCCTATTACAAGGAATCACACAAGAGTTAGTTCATTCATGAGTCTTTACGAGTACATTACCTGATACATGAGTACCTTTACATATGCTTACATGATACATGAATACGCTTACATGAACACATTACATGAATACCTTTACGTGGATACATCTACCTATGTATACATACATGAATACTTGAAACTCGATTCGTAAAGATGATTTATTAGAACCTTCAGTAAATCATCCAGCCCATCCCAGTTCAACGGGAGTCAGTTACGGGACTAACCATTCCTGGAACCACTGTTCTCTATGGAGGTTAATGGACATCTACGGATGCCTAAGGTTATTACTTTTATTAGGAGTCAGTTACGGGACTAACCATTCCTGGAACCTACTGTTCGCTACTGAGGTTAATTGGACAATCTTCGGATGTTCATTAGGTTATCTATTTCTCTTACAGCGATGTAGAGCCACTTACGGGACTAACCATTCCTGGAACCTTCTGTTCACTACAGAGGTTAATTGGACAATCTTCGGATGTTCATTAGGTTATACCCTTTCGCTTCGGCGATGTCGTGTTAATCCTGGTAATCCAGGGATAACACTTACATGATTTTACTTTTTCCTGTTTACTTTATTTTGTGATACTTTCACATAAACGATGAGTTAGACTAAGTACTTAGTACTAGTCAATAGAAGGAAAAACTATCATTTTACTTACAAAACATTCGGGTCTTGGTAGAAGACTACATTTCATACTAGTAGGAAATAAGGGATTTCTTAGGGTTTTTCATACTTATATCAACATTTTCATTTAAAGGTTTACATGACTTTTAAAACAGCTTTTCAAAGCAAGACAGTGACACTTAAATACTTATGAATTCACCAGCTCTAAAGCTGATACTCTCTTTCAAAATAACTTGTATTCTCAGGTCACCAGTAGACAGGTACGATGGCCAGGTTTTGAGAAGACAGAGCACAGATAAGTCTCGTCTTTTATTTTGATTGTATATTTTTGGTGTCTTATTACAATGAAAGAACACACATGTATTAAAACTTTACTTATAATGCAATGGATGATGTTGTTGCTTATTTACTACTTTACACTGTTGTGATACTGTACATGACGTCCTCCACCCCTGAAGGTTTCCGCCGTTCGTGGTTTTGGGGTGTGACAGTTACTTTATGCTCCACAAGGCCAAAATGTGCTTAGATCCGAAGTAGCAACTTCAGATCTGGCTTCTAACTCAAATGGATAACTAATCTTGGCTAAAAATCCCCAAAACTCTTAACTAGAATAGATCTAGTTGAAGGAAATGACTTAGTACCTTCAATAACTCTAAAAGGTTCCACAAACTTCAGATATAAGGCCAATCCTTGAAGCTTCAATGATTCCCCTCTTTATTCTTCCTTCAAATCACCCAAAAATGGCTTGGAAGCTTGAATGAACAACAATGGGGCTTAGGGTTCGGTGTTCTGGGTTAGAGAGGCAGTAAAGGAATCCTAGGTAAGAGAATGAGACGTTTAAATAGGCTCCAAGTCCCAGATTTAGGGTTTTCCTCATTCAGACCAGACTCACCGAGCTTCCTTAGCCGACTCGCCGAGTCGATCACTTACTCCTTGACCCGGATCCTGCTCGGACTCGCCGAGTTCCTTCTTGGACTCGACGATTCGTCCCTTAAACTTAGGGTTTCCTTTCCTTTCTTGGCCTTCCTGACTTTGGGTGTTACACCATTCTCACCCACCGCTTCCTTGACTGGTGGAGGGTCGTTAGCCGAACGGGTAGGAGAAAGACTATAAATTTCTCCCTTCATTAAAAGTATTAATGATAAATAATAAGTAACTAAACCTTTTATAAATACCCAATCTTATTTACTTAGGAAAAATGTGAATAAGGTGCTAATCCATGAAATTACACTTTGCACTTTGTTTAAGTCGGTTAGTGGAGTGTGTGTGGTTAACCGACACACTACCTCGTATTTAACAAGGTAGGCAAAGGGTAACTTAATGTTTATCATAGTATTGATGGAGCGTGTGTGGTTAACCGACACATGGATTGAGGGGTAAACACATAAGGGTACCAAGTAATTTGCATGGTTACTTCACACCTTGTTTTGTGATCCTCTGCATCCCAGTCACAAAGCCTGAAGGGCACACTCGAGATTGAAACATGCCATTGAACAGTTCAATGAATCTCAAAAGATTTATGAGTTTCAAATCCAATTAAAAACCTAAAATTTATTTCGTTGTTCATGGTAGAAATTGGTGAATCGTCATTCACCTACCTTCAAATATTCTATAGCTGGGATTATGGCATCCCTCTTCCAAGTTATAAAATTTTGTGTTGGGTCCTAGCCTTAATATCTTATATTGGGTGTTATATTAAGGACCTTAGATCAACTATCTTGAATATCTCCCAAAAGATGTCTAATTTAGACATCTATGATCTTCCCAAATCTCTTGGAACTTCACTTCCTCCACCTCCTCCAATTATTCTCCCTAACCCACAATTTCTTGAAAAGTTTAAGGTCACTCAAGCCCTATTGTCAAGCAAAGGTCTATGTGTGATCACATCTTGGAGATGTAGTCACATATTGACAAGCCGGGACAGTTGGGTGTCAAAGTCTTGAGAAAGTTTGTGGCTCAACTACTTTCAAAGTCACATAGTGAGTTCCTTTGGGACTCCTATGAAATAGACTATGACAAGACCCTTAATGATCTTATCTATTTGCTAAGATCAACTTCCTAAAACTTTATGGACATTGACAATGATAACATTGGATATCCAGTAAAGCTCTCTCTTCCCAGTGGAAAAGGGATCGGCCATAGTCAACTCGGTTGACCAAATGGTAAAGAGAGAGGCTAAGTCTTAGATAGTCCAATTATCAAGGGTCCATTGCCAAAGGAAGGGGCATTGGTTGTGAAGCTGCCAAGTTTACCTAAGGATGTTAAAGTCAATAAGTTTGACTCTACTTCAGGCAAAGTCCATTGTCTAACTCTATTAAGTTCCTACTTGGAGATTCTTATTACATGATGTGACTGGGTCAGATGTTGATGTTTGAAGAATCAAAGAAAAGTGAAGAAACTTAAAGAAAGAATATGTTGAATCTGATCGCGTAGATGGATTTCTATCGCATAGTTTGAAGATCGGATTCTTGAGCTACATCTTAGGAGTTATGATATATTGCTTAGGAATAGATAACAACAAAGTTTTCATGTGCTTTTGCATTGTAAGGATAGTTTTTTTCGCAAAGGTTTTAAAATAGAAGGAAAACTTTTGTTTTGTTTTTTTATTTTAAAAATATCCTTACAATGGCATTTGTGAAAATCTTTGTTGCTTATAAGATTCCATTAAGAGCAAGAGTGGAAATATGAATTTGATTCTTTCATTTGTGGTAGTGTCTAAATTTACCAAATAAGGAAATATTCTCATCACCCAAGTTTCAATTGGACCGAAACTTGGAATCATACAAGGTGTTGAGTGTGATGTGTGAGAATATTCAACTTTGGAAAATTAAGACTAGTTCCGTGTTCACATGTATATGTGACTCAAGAGAAGGACTAAGGGATCAAGTACACTTTATTTTGCACTTGTCAAAGTCCACCACAAAAGATGGATAAGACTATTCGTCATGATTTACTAAGGTTTAGTAAATATTATTATACTTACAAGCTTATGTATAATTTTGAAACATTGAAAAATTTCAATGTATGACAGAACGAATAAGAAGAATCAAATTAGACAGAAGGATAAAAGTTTCTCAAATCTGAAAAGATGGGAGAGTACTTTAGTATCATGTTTTAAGATCATATTAATGATTTTGAGACCTTATCACAATTCATCCTCTAAGTGCATTATGATAGTGAAGAAGAGGAGTTACGAATTGTTGAAGTGGTTAAATCAAGAAGATGATTCATACATCGTTCCAAAAACAATTCTTAGAGTTATACTCTAAGATTGTAATTTGAGTGACATGTCTTAAAGAAGGTTTAAAACACTTTTCAAATGTAAGAGTAAAAGTTTTCTACTCTTGTACATTTGAAATTGGTAATTTGTGATGTTTTGGATAAAACAAAGACCAACTAAGGCCAATTGTGTTAAGTGTCTGTCTTGATTAGAATCCACACTATCTCTTGAATATATGACAAGAAAGTCTTATAGGTCAAGAAGACAGTGAGATTCTAAAAGATCCTGAAAGGGTTTCAAGAGGTAATCAAGAATAAAACCTGTATTTCATCACTAGCACACAACTAGAGGTTTATAACATATCCTGTTGGCATTTCTGTGCCCATTTTAGTTAAGTTGGCTATACATTTGAGTTCTACACGTTCTCAATTGTTTGCATAGCTACTTGGAAGCAATGGCAGGCCCTTGAGGTGCTAGGTGGCAAGAAGTTAAGATTGCACAAGTTCAATCCATATGAGTTAGGATTTGTCACTAACCTAGTCTTGTGATTATGGTTTGACAAATTCATGTGGATAAGAACATATATACCATAAAATCTATGTGTCATAAGGTTTCTCTTCGATTCATGAAAATGATGGTAAGGAAACTCTTTCACTAAGTAGATTTTAAGTAGATAGTAATTGTGATATTTGCAGTTCTCAAAGTTGTTAGTGGAGCGTGCGTGGTTAACCGGCACACTAACATTGACTTATGAGAAATGGCAAAAGGTCTAAACAATTGAGACTATGATTACGACATCCCTTTTCATAGTTCTGAAATTGTTTAGACACACCTGTGAGCTATCTAAGATAAGGTATATAATTTTGATAAAGCCTTATCAAAGCAATCTAGTATCAGAAATCTGAACTTTGGTAAGAATGTCAATAAAGTATTGACTTCTAGAGGTCCAGCTGTTTTCTGGATACATGTCAAAGCTAGTGGGAGCATAAGTGTTATGCTAATAATCATCATGTTAGTGGGAGCATGATAACTATGATAAGAATTGCAAGTTTCCATGGAATTGCTCTCCATTGGGTTACTCTGTAATGATTGTTGCCAAGCCTTTGTGTCTTTGTGCATAATCATTACAAGAGGAATAGTGCATATAAGTTTAAAATCTAAACAGATTTCGATAAATGATAGGAATTTGGAATTCTTACATTTAAGAGAAGGGATTGGGAGTGTGAAAAGAGGATCATTGAAATTATGTTCAATTAATCTAGTTCACAAAGAAAAGGATCATAGACAAACATAAAGTTCATACTTGGTGTATGGCAAAGCTATTGTTTAGAAAAACATAGTGTACATGCTTGGAGCATGGGACACCTAGTGTTTTAATTCAAGTATAAAGTTGATAAAACCGAAACAATGAATAATGAGTAATAAATATGGTGATAAATAGAAAGTGTTTTATTTATATTCATAGGTTTTGATAGCATACTAGATTCATTTATTCTTGTGTTTCACTTTGCATGTTTTGACTTCCATAATAACTAGGTTATTCTTTCGGAATGACTAAGTTATTCAAACCATCCACAGTCGGTCATATGTTGGAAGTAGATATGAATCAAGACTGTCATGGGTTGGCTTGTAGAGGTCCAAGTTGGTGGACAAAGTTGTGCTACAACACTCATGAGTGCTTATAAGTTCTGAGTATTGGATTCAACCCGCGCTCATTTGAATCACTTCATGGATTTTATCACGAGTGATCATGAGACGATAATATCTTATATTCTTCCAACCTAGAGATATGATTTGTTACTATGAGTTGATAGTACATTGATTGCACGAAAACGCATTGGTAACTCGATGTTATAAAACATGCCTTTGTGTATGATTCAACAAGTATCACAACAAGCCATATGAGTCGAAGTTTATCCATTCCTTTTACCTTCGGGATAAAAAGCGATATCTATGGGCCCCTCGATGATTTAATGATGACACATGTGAGTGCTTGGCCAAGCCAGGACTGATTTGATTTGTTCAATCAGTCAGTCATCATGAATCGGAAATCGGGGTAACAACAAATGGACAGAGAGAATGATTTATAATCCATGTCTCAGTCCATATGATATCTAGAATGGAGGAATATATGATCCCTTATCTAATGGACAAGTCATTTACAAGGTCAAAGTTTGACAGCAGCTTTAAGATCTACGATTGCCAGTTAGGTTTTGAAGTCATACTTAATAATAGTTTTAGACTTATCCAAGTGGGAGACTGTTGGATTAATGTCTAAGTCGATAACTATATTTGGTATGTACTTGACCCGACCCGACATGGTCCATTTGGGTTGCACTTCACCGACACAATTTATATGGATAGTGTTTTGAGAATAGTATATTTATGATTTATATTAATATATTATAAGTTCTAATATATTAATATCGAATCATATTATTTAATTAGTATTGATCAAGACTTAATTAAGTGATCAAAATGAACTAATTAAATATGGACTCTTATATATATGGAATGGACCAAGTTCATTTAGGTTGGGCTAAGCTTTCATGGATAGTCCATGGAGTGTTTAACCCATGGATCATATGAAATGAAAGGTCATGGGTTTAACCCTAGTCTCCACACTATATAAAGATGTCCTTGGTTGGTGAAATTGGCATTAGTGTGGGTACACTAAGAGGGCTAGCCGATTTCACTAGAGAGAACCAAAAGTATCCTTATTCTCAAATTCTTCCAAGGTGTTTTGGTGATTTGTGTTTCCACTTGAGGCTTCCACACTATTGGGGCTAAGCTCTTAAAGCTTGAACACATCAAGCTACACCAAAAAGGTATGTCATCTAACTAGTCTTTGTAGTATAGTTGCCTCATAGTATGCTAGTTAGGATTAAAGCCTTGGAAAGTTCTTATTTGCATGTATAATAGAGAAAACATAGATCCAAGGTTTATAGAGTTGCATGTACACCATAGGAGTGTTAGAATGCTAAAAAACCAACAGGTTCATCCAGACTTACCAGTGTGCTACCACTAATAAGTGTATCACCTTCCGCAATAATATGGAAACCATTATAATGCTCAGGTGCATTCCTAACTCTCACGGAACGCCTTAGAGGTACGGACTCATCTGTCGGATCAACAGGAGTTTCCTCCTCAGTTTGATTGCTAGGGTTTGAGGTTCCTTCACCACTTGACTCTTGAATTTCTTCAAGGTCAGTTTGCCTCCCACTGTTTCCTTGGCTCATTGTGACAACCTGATATTTCGAATCAATGTAATGACCTAAAAAGTCAAGAATTGTATGAGGAAGTTATGATTTTTCCAAGTTCCGGATATATCAGTAGACAACTAAAAACTCGAAATAGAGATCGAGAGACTTTTGGCCGAAACAACCTAAATGAGAATCGAATATCTCAACAATAGTAGCGCAACGGTAACAAGTCTAACGAAAACGGACGTCGGATGAAGAAGTTATGGATTTATGACGGAGTTTTTGTGTCCCGGTTTGTTAAAAATAATTATTTAAAAATAAAGTCAAAATTAGCCTACGAAGTCTAAACGAGAGTTGTAGAGCATAATCTCACCTACGTGTGCATATATAGAACGTCGAAAACGGAGTTTGTACGCGGAAGTTACAGATTTTACAAGATCGAGACACAAAATCTGAGGCTGTCAGGCTGGCCACGACATAGCACCAGAAGGCCACAACGTGGTACTGTGACAGATGGGTGCCAGGGTTGTCAACAGACGTCTCGTCCATGGAAAAGGATAGTATCAACACCACGACGTGGTGCCCAAAATAGGGCTATAAATAGAAGCCGCTGGTTTCAGGTTTAGGTGCTCACTTCTTCTCTTTCTCGTGCCGAAGCTCTGCGTTTAAACCCTCGAAGCCATCCCGAAGCCCCGGTCTTCACATCCAAGTTCCGAAGGAGGGTTTTACGCTCCCGAGATTTCCGAGAATCCTGAGAAATCATCTTTCTCAAGTCGAAGTTTTGCTCAGTTTTCGTCTCACTTTCTTCAATCTATCAAGTGAGTTCATACCCCTATAACTACGTTTTCAAATGTTTTGTAAATGCTTTTATACACTTTTAAGAGGGGGGGGGGGGGGGAATACAAGTACAGACACGGTTATCCTCGAGTGAAAAACATCAATCTTTTGCCATACTTTTTGTTATATAATAAATCATATGTGATTTATAACTATTATACGAAAACGTTCTCATACAACATATCACAATAACACTTCGTCCTTTCGGAATGAAACATGTTGTTACATAAATATCAAACACTTTATTTATATTTTGAGTATAAATGTTCGATAACATTATTACAAATGTTATACCTTACATACAAAGTCGACACTACACTAAGGTTTATCATAGAAAGGAATCACACATTTGGAAAAAAAAACTATAATAGGTATAGTTTACTAGATATTTGATATGAACATATTTAGTTATAAAATTCATGCATTATCTTAATACTTTATGTTGTTTTTGTCTCATTTAATGAACAAAAGGTGCTTAATTAGTTTATAATTTCATTTTTCAGCAATAATGACATGCTCGGAAGGAAAAGGAAAAGGAAGCGGAACTAGCGATTGGAGGCTTGGATCTTGGATTTTGAAGAAAGAAGGATGCTGCTGGACAGCTTGACCCCTTGTCAGAGTTTTGGATATATCGCATGAACCGTAACTCCGATTGACGAGATTTAAAATGTTCTGAAAACTAGACACAATTTCGGACGACTTTCTTGTTTTGAGAAAATGCTGATTCCAAACGGACTCGACGAGTAGGGCATCAACTCGACGAGTTGGTCAGAAGTTTCACGAATCTTGACTTTGCCTTGCCGTACACGGGATTTTAAGTGATGAACTCGGCGAGTAGGTCACTGGACTCGCCGAGTAGCCCCTGTTTTCAGAATATATATATATATAGAAACGCTTCTCATTCGAACCCTAACGAATGGGGGAAGTTTAGGACGATTTTTGGAGGCCAAAAGGGTTCTTAGAAGCTGTGGTTTTCGAGACTTCAAACTAGATATCAAATTGGAAGAAGATCAAAGGCAATAACACACTACTTTTATCTTAATCTTTTGCATAAACCATGTTTCAATCATTAGATTATGTTTTTAGTTTGTTATTTGTTGTAGATATGAGCTAAAAACTCATAACTTCTGTTTAGGATTGATGATTTTGTGATTATGGTTTGATTTATGGTAGGATTGATTTAATATTGGTGATTTTGTTGATTTTAGCTTGTTAAAGAACCTTATGTGTGAATGATAACTATTTTTTTGTTAATAGGTAGATAATTAAATTGTATGAACATCTTTTAATTGTCAACCTCATATGTTTATGTGACCACTTTATCATATGTCTAGGATTAATGAACATGAAACTAGAATTAATAAGAAAGATAGGTAAATTCATGTGTGAGCTTGTGTGATGACCATCAACAAGAGGTTAACTAAAGGACCAAATTAGTTAACTATTACAAGTCTAAATTAACCCGAATAAATAACCTAGTGAATTGAATTAAATTAGACAACTGGCCACTGTTTGATGTAGTTTGTTCTCTAAGGATTAGTGCAGCGAATGCGAATCTAATCACTTGAATCGGTAACCAGTAGAAGAATTAATCCATTGAACTATTACCATAATATCAACCATAGGATCAATTGTGTTGAAATAAACAGAAGTCCTCTTTATTATTGAATTTAGTTGATTTTTATTTGCTTTGCTCTTAGTTTCTTAGTTTAAGTTTTTGTTAATTGTTTAAGTTTCTAGTCTTACAAAACTAGAGAAACCCCCTTTCTATTACATGTTTTATTTAGATAATATTAGTATTTCTTTTAATTGTTTACCGTTCCCTGTGTTCGATACCCTACTTACCTGAACTAAACTGCTAATCGATAGGTACACTGCCTTTCGTGTCTTCGTCTTTGTGTTTAAGTTAGTAAGATTAAAATTAGTTGGTTTTACACACATCAAGTTTTTGGCGCCGTTGCCGGGGAACGGTTCTATATAGTTAATTTTATTTGCTAAATGCTATCATATATTTTTATTTTTTTATATAGTTTAATTTTTATTTATTATGTATTTTCCAAATCTCGATGCTTTTGATCCTTTTCTTGAGGAAGTAGTACAGGAAATTGAGCAAGAAGATGAGGAGTGTGGATCGGATGAAGATTTGAAGGAATTTGGAAGATGGTTAGATAGCATCTTGCCCAACACACAAGAGCAATCTGAGTTACAAGAGCTAAAGTTACAAGATAAAGAATTTAATCCAGAAAAAGATTTGGAGGAGCTGGAAAGGTTGCTGGCAGAGGGGTCAGACGAAGAACAAGAACTAGCTGAGTTGCAGGAACCAAGCTGTGGTTTGACCATTACCACGACATGGCCCCCTGTATTTCCGGTTTGTGTTTCAAAGCATGGGGCGACTATTCTAACTTTGGAGAAAGTTCTAAATCACGATCCATTTATGATTAGTATCCAACCGGTTCCAACCCTTGTCAATATTCTTGGGTTTTATGAATTCAAGCTCGTTTGGCCAATTTTTGAATCAAAGAGCCAAATTTTACAATTTGGTCCAAAGAAAATATTAAATGCAATGGATGGATGGGCATTGAATTTATTAGAATTTTATTAAGTTCGGAGTCCAACTAAAGACTCGTACAAAAAGAAGCGCTTGCGGGAGGCAACCCGTCATTAGAGTTTGCTTTTCTTTTTCTTTCTAAATTTCTAGTATTTAGGGATAATTTAGGATTTTTATTTTGATGTTTTTTTTTTATTACTTGGTATTTGTTTTTGATCTTTTCAGAATATAGGGTGAAGGATAGAATGAACGAATAAGGCGTAAGGAAATAAAGTGAGGGGTCGAGTCGTAGACGAGAAGAGTAGAAAATTTGAGTGATTTTATAAGTCTGATGGTTTTAACGGTTAAAAAGGAGTTTCGTCATTGAAGAATATAAGGAGGTGTATTACCTTAATACCCTATTTGACCTCAAAAACAGATCTGAAGCAGAAAGAAGAATTTGCACGATCAGAGCCGAAAACTTGTCGAGTGCACCCTTATAACTCGACGAGTTCCAGCGAAAATTCACGATTTCTACCCATATGACGATTCAACTCAGCGAGTCTCCACATAAAACTCGACGAGTTGCTCATTCTTTTATCTTTGAGTCGGCTATTTGATTCAATTCAAGGCGACATTGTCTATATTTTTTAAGATCATTTCCGAGCATTTCCAAGAAGCTTTTTCCTCGATATTTTGGAGCTGTCAACCACACGAGACGAATGACACCGAAGGCATGGATGAGCTGTTCCCATGTCTAAAGTCAGCTGAAGATGGAGCTTAACAAGAAGAAGATCAACCTCGCAACTACTATTCCAGGGGAGTTTGTTACAATTCCCTCTTTATTTTATTGTTCTTTATCATGCATAATATGCAATGGGGACATTACAAAAATAAAGTGTGGGGTAGGGGGTTGGTTATATTAGTTAAAATTTTAGTTTAATTTTTCAAAAATTTTGAAAATTTTGCATTAAAATTGCTAAGGCTAAATTAGAAAATTTTGGTAAAAGCAATTAAGGTTCATGCTAGTATTATGTTTGATGATTTTATGAAGATCCAAATGTTTAGTTGAGCCAATACACGTTAATACATTTGTGGCCTCCCTTATTCTAGTGAAATCATGGGACAAAAACACAACCTCGCTTAGTTTGAGGGACGCAATATGTTTAGCATCGTGTACCAGAAATGTATCCAGGAAAGCTTAAGTAGTCATTGCACACTAGACTAATGCCTTTAACCAATAAAGGATGAAGTTAAATTCCCTTGCTTAAGCATATGTTTTTCTAGGTTTTTAGTTTTGAATGGAAAATGTGTTGAAAAAAAAGAGGAAAAAAAAAGAAAAAAAAGCAAAAAAAAAAAGTTGAAAAAAAAAGAGTGATGAAATGTTTGAATAAAGAATCTACAAAGCTATGAAGACAAAGAAGAATATCATGAAGAAAAGCTACAAAGTATAAAAGATTCAATCAAAATTTGTATTTGTAATTTTCTTTTCTAGGTTATTTTATCATATGTATGCTTGGGCATTTAACCAAAAATGACTTGAGGTTAAGAAAGTTTTCTAGGGATGGATTCGGAGGGATGCATAAAATGAGCGTTGTTCAAAAGAAGTGGGCGAGTGTTTATGAGGATTGTAAGTATTTAGAATTGAGGGGGGTCCTTAGGAAAAATTTTAGACACAAATGCATGCGTTGCGGTCTTGGCATAATGGCTGGGTTCGATTGGGATTGTCTTATGTAATATTAGTGTACTAAAATTCAGTTTTGCTTGGGGGCAAGCAAAAGTCAAGTGTGGGGTATTTTGATATGAGCATATTTAGTTATAAAATTCATGCATTATCTTAATACTTTATGTTGTTTTTGTCTCATTTAATGAACAAAAGGTGCTTAATTAGTTTATAATTTCATTTTTCAGCAATAATGACATGCTCGGAAGGAAAAGGAAAAGGAAGCGGAACTAGCGATTGGAGGCTTGGATCTTGGATTTTGAAGAAAGAAGGATGCTGCTGGACAGCTTGACCCCTCGTTAGGGTTTTAGATATATTTCATGAACCGTAACTCCGATTGAAGAGATTTAAAATTTTCTAAAAACTAGACACAATTTCGGACGACTTTCTTGTTTTGAGAAAATGCTGATTCCAAATGGACTCGACGAGTAGGGCATCAACTCGACGAGTTGGTCAGAAGTTTCACAATTCTTGACTTTGCCTTGCCGTACACGGGATTTTAAGTGATGAACTTGGCGAGTAGGTCACTGGACTCGCCGAGTAGCCCCTGTTTTCAGAATATATATATATATATATATATATATATATATATATATATATATATATATATATATATATATATATATATATATATATATATATTTGGAGGCCAAAAGGGTTCTTAGAAGCTGTGGTTTTCGAGATTTCAACCTAGATATCAAATTGGAAGAAGATCAAAGGCAATAACAGACTACTTTTATCTTAATCTTTTGCATAAACCATGTTTCAATCATTAGATTATGTTTTTAAGTTTGTTATTTGTTGTAGATATGAGCTAAAAACTCATAACTTCTGTTTAGGATAGATGATTTTGTGATTATGGTTTGATTTATGGTAGGATTGATTTAATATTGCTAATTTTGTTGATTTTAGCTTGTTAAAGAACCTTATGTGTGAATGATAACTATTTTTCTGTTAATAGGTAGATAATTAAATAGTATGAACATCTTTTAATTGTCAACCTCATATGTTTATGTGACCACTTTATCATATGTCTAGGATTAATGAACATGAAACTAGAATTAATAAGAAAGATAGGTAAATTCATGTGTGAGCTTGTGTGATGACCATCAACAAGAGGTTAACTAAAGGAACAAATTAGTTAACTATTACAAGTCTAAATTAACCCGAATAAATAACCTAGTGAATTGAATTAAATTAGACAACTGGCCACTGTTTGATGTAGTTTGTTCTCTAAGGATTAGTGCAGCGAACGTGAATCTAATCACTTGAATCGGTAACCAGTAGAAGAATTAATCCATTGAACTATTACCATAATATCAACCATAGGATCAATTGCGTTGAAATAAACAGAAGTCCTCTTTATTATTGAATTTAGTTGAATTTTGTTTGCTTTGCTCTTAGTTTCTTAGTTTAAGTTTTAGTTAATTGTTTAAGTTTCTAGTCTTACATAACTAGAGAAACCCCCTTTCTATTACATCTTTTATTTAGATAATATTAGCATTTCTTTTAATTGTTTACCGTTCCCTGTGTTCGATACCCTACTTACCTGAACTAAACTGCTAATCGATAGGTACACTGCCTTTCGTGTGTTCGTCTTTGTGTTTAAGTTAGTAGGATTAAAACTAGTTGGTTTTACACACATCAATATTCATGAGATTTTATATACTATAAGTACTATATCAAGGAAATACTTTCATATACAAGAACAAATGGACTTTTCATATGTAAATCTATTTGATACTAAGTTTTGTGAGACATTCAATTTCACGTACTTTCAAGTATGCAGTTAAAGTCCTGTATTATATACTATAATCTCTTGGAGGGAGAGCGTGATACTTGTGTATAGATCTATATGGGATTGAAAATCACGCACCTAAACTGTTAGCTACAGTTAGAACAGCAGGTCTGGGGTGACAAACTTCATAACATTTCAACGCCTAAAGAACGTTGTTACAGGCAGTCTGGATCAATAGCATGGTAATAAAACTCACATGGAGTATTAAAAACACGTTGATTTATGGGGTTATCAAATGCCTTAGTGATTTTATACATACATAAATCTACTATTCTAGGCATGAAAAACACTATTGCGTTATAGTTTTGGAACTTTTAAACTACCACGCACTTATGGAAAAATATTGGATTTCTAGAAGCAAACATTCAAAACAGTCGGGTCTTGGTAGAAGACTACTTTTATACTAGTAGGAAATATGGGATTTTCTAGGAGTTTTCAAACATCTACAAACAATATCATTCAAATTTATACAAACATTGGCATTAAATACTTATGAACTCACCAGCTTAAATGCTGATCTACTCTTTCAAATCTTCTCGTATTTCTCAGGGATTCAGTAATACAGGTAAACTTCAGCTTTTGGAGAAGTGACGCTAAGGCATCGGTTTAAAACTCATTTTGTCATCATATTGTAATTTGTTTTGAAACAAGTATCATTCAACAAATGTAACTTTTAAATTATATATATATGATGGTTGTTTTACTTTCTTTACTATGTATTCAACTGTTACGATACTACATGAAGTCATCCGCCCTCGAACGATTCCGCCGTTCTGGTTTGGGGGTGTGACACTCATGAACTCTATCTCGCGAAAGACTACTCTCCTTGCGACAAAGACCACATTATCACTGGGTCTGTAGAAGAGGTAACCAAAGGATGTTTGTGGGCAGCCGATGAAAATACACCTCTTACTTTGAGGTTCGAGCTTATCGTAAGTCTCACGCCTCACGAAAGCCTCACAACCCCAAATCTTGATGTGGTCTAGATTTGAACTTTTCCAGTCCACATCTCATGAGGTGTTTTGGCAACCTTTTTGGTAGAGACTAGATTAAGGATATGGGAGGTAGTCTCCAAGGCATACCCCCGAAATGAGATTGGTAGCGAAGCTTGACTCATCATGGAACGAACCATATTCAACAAGGTTCGATTATGTCTCTTAGCCATACCATTCAATTGTGGTTTCCTGGAAGATGTCAATTATGAGACAATCCCACATTCCTTAAGATAGTCAAGGAACTCTATACTAAGATACTCACCACCTCGATCAGATCGAAGCATCTTAATGTTCCTACCCAACTGATTCTCCACTTCCTGTTTAAACTCCTTGAACTTTTGAAAGGTTTCTGACTCATGGTTGATTAAGTATACATATCCATATCTACTATAATAATCAGTAAAAGTCACATAGAAGCGGTTATCATCTCTTGTGGCGGTTCTGAAGGGTCCACACACATCCGTGTGTACGAGATCCAACAAACCTTCACCCCTAGCACAAGAACCAGTGAAGGGTGATTTTGTCATTTTTGCAAGTAGACAAGATTCACAACTATCATCCGAATTTAGGTCAAATGAGTCCAAGACTCCATCCTTTTGGAGTTGGCCTATGCGTTTCTTGCTTACATGTCCAAGACGACAATGCCATAATGATGCTTTATCCATGCTAGTGGAAGAATCAATACACAACACATTATTTCCTAGGTTATCTACAACCGACACAAATTCATACACACCATCACAAGGTAATGCTTAAAAATAAATAACATTATTAAAGAAAGTATTAATACCACGACATTCATTATCAAAAGAAAAGGTAAACCCTTGTTTGTACAAAGCATGAAAGGAAATAATATTTCTTGCCATTTCAGACGAGTAACAACATTTATTCAAATCTAATGTAAACCCACTACTTAGCAACAAAGAGTAAAATCCAATCTTGGTGACAGGTGAAGCTTTCCAATTCCCCATTATTAAGTTTATCTTCCCATGCTCCACATTCTCACTTCTTCTTAGTCCCTACAAATCAGTACATATGTGAATACCACAAACTGTATAAAGGACCCAAGAATTAGAATAGGGTGAGTTATTAGAAAATATAGTGTAAATACCTGCATGGTTGGGATTTACTTTCCCATCCTTAACATCTTGCAGGTACTTCGGGTAGTTTCTCTTCTAGTGAGACTTTTCACGGCAATATAAACATTCAGCCTCTTTAGGGTTGGCAGAAGGAGTGACGAAACCTTTCTTGGTTCCACTTTATGAGGAGCCATCAAGGGAATTCCCTTGATACCCTTCGAAGGGATCTTCCTCTTCTTTCCTTTGCCTTGCCCGATTGCCACGACAGGGTCGCGGTAGGAGTAGGAGTAGTAACAACCGACTTACCTTTAAGGCCACTTTCCGTGGTCTTCAAGAGTCCTTGAAGATTGCTTAGTGTAACTTACTCCTTGTTCATGTGGTATGTCATTCAAAACTGATCAAAACACGAAGGTAAGGAGTGCAAAATGATGTCAATTGCCAACTCCTCGGGGAAGTTCACATTCACTTTCTTCAAACAGTTCACATATCTTTACATTTTCTGCATGTGGCCCGTGATGGGTTCACCATCCTTCATCCGGGTTGTTATCATGGAGGAGATGATTTCATACCGCTCTTGACGAGCACTCTGATGTTAGTGGTCCATCAAATCCTGGTGCATCTCAAAAGGGTAGTAGTCCTCATAGGACTTTTGGAGCTCGACTGTCATTGTGGCCAACATGATACATGCCACTTTGGTAGCATCTCTCTCATGTGCCTGATATTCAGCGATCTCCTCAAGAGTAGCAGACGACTTAAGTTCCTTAAGCTCCTTGTCGAAGACATATTCCTATTCCTCATACCGAGTGACCATCCTGATGTTCTTGATCCAAACCCTAAAATTGGATCCATCAAAGATGACTCTCCCACAAAGGTTCATGAGAGAAAAGGAGCCGGTAGGGTTGTAGCCAGAAGCAGTATTGTTGGAAGACATCTGAAAAAAGAAAGACTAGTTTATATTAGATATAAAGATAGTCCTTAATAAGACACCCAAATGTAATATTAAGACTAGGACCCAACACAATATTTTATAACTTAGAAGAGGGATGTCGTAATCCAAGCTATAGAATATTTAAAGGTAGGTGAATGACGATTCACCAATTTCTACCATGAAAAACGAAATAACTTATTAGGTTTTAATTGGTTTTGAAACTCCTAGATTCTTTGAGATTCATTGAACTTTTGAATGACATGTTTCAATCTCGAGTGTGCCCTTCAAGTTTAGTGACTGGGATGCCGAGGATCACAAAACAAGGTGTTAAGTAACCATGCAAATTACTCAGTACTCTTAATGTTTATCACTCATTCGATGTGCCGGTTAACCACACGCGCTCCACCGACCTATGATAAGCCTTTAGCCACCCTTTTCCTACCTTGTTAAGTCCAGGTTAGTGTGTCGGTTAACCACACACGCTCCACTAATGACTTAAGCAAAGTGCAAAGTGTAATTTCATGGATTAGCACCTTATTCACATTTTCCTAAAGTAACTAAGATTGGAAATTTATAAAACATTTAGTTACTTTACATTCATCATACTTTTAATGAGGATTAAAGTCATTGTCCTACCCTTTAGGCTAACGACCCTCCGCCAGTTAAGGAAGTGGTGGGTGAGAGTGGAAACCCATTAAGCTGCCATTTTATAGGAAACAACCTTATACCCCCTTATAGACCGACTTCGTGAATAAGGCCTACTAACGGTAAAACGACTTGTTCTTATACATATATAATAATTATTAAACTTATAATATTATAAAGTATAAGGGTTGAATTTTAACTTTTAAAATTCTAGGAGTTGGAACTAAAGTTTTACCAAAGTGTGTGAGACTTTACATGTTCCAAAACTTTAGGGCAAGTTTTGTAATTTTCAAAACTTTTCATCTTTCATAACTTATGAGTTAATGGTTTATTAAAATGAGAGTCTTTTCATTTTATGTAACCTATGTGTTTCTTTAATGGACTTTAAAAAAGTGACTTTTGGTAATCCATAACTTGAGGACAAATTATGGATTCCATTAAAACACATAATGATCAAGAATTAAACTAACAAGCAAGTTACAAATAATTCCTATGATCTTCTAAACTCATAAGTTCATGAACATGCATATCAACAGTAATAAACCATATAAAACTTGAAATATTGATACTAGCCATTGAAAATGGATTAGCATAAATATTACACCATCTAAAACAAGTTTTATAAGACCAAAACAGTTTAGGGTAATGTTTCTAGTCCATGTCCAGCAACACAACATGAAAAATTGCTCACTGGATGACAAACTCGTTGAGTTCTCAAAGGAACTCGTCGAGTTCATGCAATAATACGTGAAATCAACGAGTTTTTGGCGAGAACTCGTCGCGTTTTCTTGTTTGGGCAGTTTTTGGCTTTTGAAAAACAAGTTTGCATCAGGTATCAAGTAAACAAGCCTTGGCTTTGATACCACTGAAGGGTTTTGAGCATTCTAACACTCCTAAGGTGTACATGCAACCCTAGAAACCTTGGATCTATGTTTAACTAAGATACATGCAAATTTGATTTCCATGGTTCTTAACCTATCTAGCATAGCATGGGGAACTTTTAAACATAAATGCTAGAAGAAGAACATACCTTTTTGGTGTTTGGATTCCTTCAGAACCTTGTGAGCCTAGCTCCTCAAGTGTGACGCCTCAAATGTCTCACACAACACCACAATACTGGGAATAACCTTGAGAGAAGTTCACTAACACTTCAAAATCGGCTAGCCCTCTTTACTTCCTTGTAATATTGCCAATTTTGCTAGACAAGGGGTCTTTATATGGTTGTGACACAAGTAGGGTTACACCATGTAAACCCTAATTGTCATGGATTTCCATATTCCATGATCCATGGGTTTGTAGCCTCCATGGACTATCCATGGAGCACCTTATGGGATTTAGACCAATCAATACAAACCATGGATCATCAGCCCACTATACAAGAATAGATGATTTACACAATCAACCCCATATATTTAATTAGTCTCATTTTGATCACTTAATTGATTTCAAATTAATTCTTTGATCAATACCAATTAAATAATATTATTAATATATTAGAACTTATAATATATTAATATTCCTTAAGTGTCCTTTCTCTCATTTAGTCTATCCAGGTGTTGCAATGCCATGCAACCCAAATGGACCATGTTAACCGGGTCAAGTACATTCCAGGAATAGTTATGAACTTAGACACCTAATCCAACACAATCTTCAGAAACAAATAATGGTTCTTCACTATTAGCTTGTTCATCTCCCGATAATTGATGCACATCCTGTGGGAGCCGTCCTTCTTCTTCACAAACAAAATCGGTGCTCCCCATGGTGAACTACTCGGCCTTATAAACCCCTTGTCGAACAGCTCCCACAACTGTACAGACAACTCCTCCATCTCCAGTGGTGCTAACCGATAGAGTGCCTTGGCTATCGGTGTCGCACCTGGAACCGGATCTATATGGAAATCCACCTATCTCTCTGGACGCAATCCAGGAAAGTCCTTCGGGAATACATCTGAATTGTCTTGAACTACTAGTACACCTCAATCGTAACCTTTCTCTCCATCCTAGTGTCCAATACATAAGCCACAAAACAGAGTACCGTGCTGAATATATATCCTAGCTCTCGTAGCTGAATAGAGAGCTAGTCCGTGCGGAGCACCCTTGCCTTGATTACCTAGTTCTACACTACTTGGAGTTCGAACCTGCACTAATTGGTTCTGACAATCAATCATTGCCACATTAGGATTCAACCAATCCACCCCCACACTAACCTTGCTCTCGCACAAAGGAATAGTAATCAGATCAATCGGGTACCTGTGTCGGAATAACTCAAGAGTACAACCTTGATGAACCCTCGATACACTCACTGAACGATCATCAGCTATCTTCACCTCCAAAAGATAATGAAGCTCCCCAGGAGCACCACCAAATCTCTTGCTGAGCGCAAGAGATACAAAAGATCGGGTAGCACTTGAATAATAAAGAAGCATAGTGGGCAATCTGTTCAATAAGAACGTCCCTATACATTGAAACATAAAACATAAGCATAAATAATTATGGAAACACATAAATGAATGGAAAACATAGCCATAACCACGTCAGGAGTCACACGCGCCTCCTCGGCCGTTAGCTGAAAAGCCTTGCTCTTCACTACAGGGGTCTCTACTTACCCTTCCCGACCCTCTGTGATCCTCAAATTCGCTGGAGCTGGTACTGCAACCGCTCTTACCGCCAAACATGGGCAATCAGCCTTCTTGTGGCCCCAATGATTACAATGAAAGCAAATTAGACTTGAAGCATGGGTGGTGGTGGTGGTAGTGTAATCCCTGCCGAAGTGCGCTGTCTTGCTGCAGTTATAGCAGCCTGAACCACCCGCCTTGCGAACCCCATCATGCATCCTGCCGCACTAGCCACAGTAGCCTCGACCCTGCTGGCTCCTCGACCTAGAGTAAAAAACCTTGGATTTATTCTATGAACCCCCAATCATTTGCACTTGCTCTGCCTCCCTCTTTCCGATGTGCTCCAACTCGGTTTCTCGTTCCCGAGACCTGGATATCATGTTATCCAATGTCGGACATGTCGAATATCTAAAAAATTCCTTGATATGTGATCTAAGCATGTCATGGTACCAAGTCTTCTTCATCTCCTCGTTTGCAGCATACTGGGGTACCAATAAAGCTCTATCTCGAAACTTGGCAGTGATCTCCGCCATAATCTTAGTCATCTGATGTATATCCTAGAACTTCCTCATTAGCTGTTGCACCTCAACAATCAATGCAAAGTCTGCTCGGAATCGGGTCACAAAATCCGACCAAGTCATAGCCGCAATGGTTGGTGCTCCTAGAGCATAACCAAACTCTTCTCATCAATCTTGAGCTTGATCCCTTATACAACCTACAACAAACTTCATCTTCGACCCCTCGCGGCAGATGTTAGTCATCTGAGAATACTACATATCTACTATCCATCTTCTGGCGAAAATAGGGTCCTTCGCCCCAAAGAACTCTGGTGCCCCACATCCCTTGAAATCCTTGAAGGAGAGAGTCCGGGCTAAGTATTGACCAGTAGAGATCTCAACTCTAAAGGCCCGAAAATGCTCCTCCATCAACTCGGTAATACCATCTTTGATCGACTCGAACATCACCGGGGTCGCATTAAGTATCCCTCTCGTAATCTCATACGTGATGAACTCGCGTAATCCTTCATCAATTGGTCAGTCCCGAGGCCGAACCAGATCCGTATCTTGAACCTCCTGCTTCGCTATGTGTCATCACCATGCTGAAACACAATACATAAACAATCAGTATATGCACGACACTCCTGAAGTTTCTTAAAATCATCAAGACTCTCTTTGTCTCGGGTATAGATCCTGTGTTTTCAGTAGTACGGGCCTAATACTACCTTCCTTAAGGGTTGTCTCAAATCCTCCAAGTCACTTCCACACTATTAATTACTTCACTAATACTATAAAGCACCCTACGTGCTAAGACATATACTAGTCTTTCCTAGGATTCCCTTTTTCCCATCACCCTCTGCCATCAGCTACAAAAAAGACTCTCTCCAACATCTTCTAACTACCTCATGAATACAATTATATGTTATCGACATCAGATAATTTTGAATGCTAGATCCCACCATACAATGGTTGGACTCAAAGAAGAGTTGCTTAATATGGTTGAATCTAACCTTCAAAAATTATCTTATCCCCACAACATGTAATTTAACGCGTCTGCTTAATAATCAACCGACATCAGTGGAGTCCCTAGAAGCACAAGCAAGAAGCATTTAAGAATTGGGTTCTAAACCATTGCACTACCTAATAAGGACATCTTATCTATTCATCTAAAATCTATACTAGCATGCACTTCTAAAGGCTCATACAATCGGCACACAAGGCATCTCTCCTAGCATCCTACCATGCAATTACGAGAAGATCCTTATCCCTAATCTAACATGCTATAACATATACATATATTGAAACTATAAACAAGTATGAGTATTTTAGTAAATACTTACTTAATGTCGACTGATTGCACGCATCACACCCCTTTCTTATAAAAATCTATTTAGAAAATCCATATTCTTTCAAAAAAGCTTACTAATTCCTCGGGTTGAGTTCAGAAACCTGAGAGTGTGCCCGAATCCCTCAAACCAAGGCTCTGATACCAACTTGTAACGTCCCAAAAATTACTATGTGAAATTTTAATTTTTAAAACCAAAAGAAACATCATTCACTAATTTCAAAATCCATCAAAATGTGATAATGTATAAAATAGTTATTAGAGTACAAATCATGTCATAAAATGCGCAATGCTTGTGGATGCGGTGCGATCATGCCGGACCCTTCCCTTTTCGATCTGGAAGCACCTGAAACCATAAACCTAAAACTGTAAGCAAAAAGCTTAGTGAGTTTACCCAAAATACTCACACAAAACATACATAACAGCTCGAAACTAAAACTGGTTCTGTTTCACCCCCTTCAATATCTTTCAACCGAGACTGGGTCTATTTCACCCCCCTTTAATATCTTTCAACCGATAATAGGTTTATTTCATTGCCTTCGATATCTTTTAACCGGTACTAGGTCTATTTCACTCCTTTTGGTATCTTTCAACCAGTATTGGATCAATTTCACCCCTACAACTAAGCATACAATCATATCAGCAAGAGAAACAAAGCCAGGAGGCACAAATAGGCATATCAACAAGTGTCACAAAGACAAATATCATCCTACCAATATAATCTAGTGGGTTAGCATTGATGCCTTCGACACACAAGTATATTGAAGAGACTCACCTAACAAACGATGATCAATTACAACTGCTCTTACTCCTATGAATACAGATGCTACAAACCACCTACACAACCATATAAACTCCACTCTTAACTTCCAATCGATAACTAGGGGTTTGACGAGAAGTCAACACAAGTCAAAAGTCAAAGTCAATGGTCAAAGTTGAATCGCCATGTCGTGGGCTTCCTTGGCCAGGTCGAGGCCCTCAAATGACAAACATACGCGTTTTCAACCAGTCGCCACATCGTGGCAACCTAGGATACGCTGTGGGAACTAGATCCAAAATATCTTAATGAATTAAGCCGAAACTTCTAATTCTAAAGGCTCCAAAACCTAGATCTGATCATTATTGTTGTCTAATGAGATAAAGTCTCCAACTTTATCCTTTGAGATCAACCAAGAGGTCTAGACCTCAAGTCTTAGATCCATAATGCATAACGATGACATGGGCTTGATCAAGAAGCACTAAATCCCTTAAGTCTTGAGCCCATTTGTTTTAGAAGAGCTTATAACACTAAAACCATCCGAATATTTATGATATTTAGATTTGCATGTCCAATGCAAGTCTTGGAATCAACTTAGGTTAAAATGGGGTTTTATGACCAAAATCTTATGCAAGGCACTAACAAACCACCAAACTTTAGATCTAAACCATAAACTTCTTCAAATGATCTAGAGATTCCTGAAGTTGCAACCTTGATGAAGTCTCATCATCCCATCCAACAAGATCAAGAAGCAAATGAGACAAAATGCAAGATCTAACACTCTATGATAAAAAAGGTGGAACCTTGAATAGTTACAATGGTCCAGATTTGAGCTGGGAAGGGTTATAGGGACTCTCTTACAGATCCTTGTCTTACTCCTTCTTGCTTCTTCCTTCAAGACCTCTCAAAAGCACTCAAAAAAGGTTCACCAATGGAGGAAAATGATTTAGGGTTTCTTCAGAGTTTAAGAGGGTGGTGGATCTTGAGGGTGAGCAAACCCTAGCCTCCTGATTCCTTTAAATAGGTTCAAAACTCGAAAATTAGGGTTTAAGATATCAGCAGTGGCCATGCCGTATCCTTCCTTGCCACATCATGGCGAGTTGAAAGACCCACGGCTGTAAAATGCCTCACCATGTCATGGTCATTCTTCCCACGCTGTAGCGACTCACCAAACTTCAAATCTTAAATTAAAGTAAAACATACCTCAAAACCGAACGTTACACCATGCTTTCAGAAAGAAGAAGATATGGTTAAATTTCATAAACTCATAGTTTATAAAATAGAAACTTTGTCTTTAGGTAAAAGGGAAAAGGATTCTAGTAGCCCAAAAGGCTGTACATGACTTATTAATTGATACCATTTGAAATAATATGCTACTTGCTAATGAAAATTATTATTTCCTAGAAATAAATAATTTCGAATCAATTATAAGAGTTTTATTGAATATTTATTAAAATCAATTTCTAATAAATAATCAATTATATCAAGTTGTTGTTAGTGTGACCCATTAGTATCATATGTTAATTAGTAATATCACTTTAATATTATTCTTGAGCATGCAAGATCCTTCAATCTACCACTTGTGCAAGAATCATATTAGACTGATATAGACAGTAGTGAACATCTAGCAACATTTCACTGCCCCCATCAACATATGACTTTGTGCCATTCTATGAACGCCTAATTCCCAAAAAGCTCAAACGCTACAATTGGTGTATAAGGTAAGTTATCAGTTATCCCTTTGTCACAGACATCATGTTAAAATGAGATATGGATTTCAATCAATCTCATTTGGTGTTCAACTTTTTGTAATGCGCCTTAGATGTCTAACTGTCAACACATAAGAGGAAACAAATCCCATCTTGACTACATAATCCTTTTGCATAGTTCATATGATACCTGAAAATGGCTTTTATAACTGCCCGGTTGCGGACCAACATTTGACCTTATCTAAGCACAACACTCCCTACACTTAACTCCCACTATATATCTAAGGTGCTAAGGATACAAAGATAGTAACTTTTAATCATGTATCATTCATGATAGCGATCCATTAGATGATCTTGATGCGGGTCAGTTCAATACCAGTTCTCTGACAAGTACCTATGGAACTTGGTTACAACCCATTGCCTATCTTCATCCAATGAAAGTCAACCAATCCAATTCATACTAGTCTTATTTCATAATAGTTCCCACAATTATAACCAACTATGAACTTTTAGAATAATAAGATTATTCATGGATTAAACATAGTAATATAAAACACAACAAATATTAATGTTATGATCATATCCTAGTATATCAAAACATTATATAATAGTTGTTGTCATAATGTTCCAATATCCAAATACTAAATCCAAATAAAAAATCCCATTTCTATAATAATAAAGTCTTATAGATGAAGTGTGACCATTCATACTTAGCTCAAAAGAAGGACTTTATTAATGGGTTCGACTCAACTTAATTTGTGTGACATCTATGAATATTATCATCTCCATATTTGAATTCACTCTAGGTATAGTTAAATATCTTGGAGTATATGATTGGTGTTCTTGTTGGGTTTTATACACTATAACACTCCTATAGCGCACATGCAACCCTAGATGCTTTGGATCTATGTTTTCTCTAATTATACATGCAATTTCAATTTTCCAAAGCATACATCTTAACTAGCATACAATAGAGGATATACAACATAAAAACCAAGTTAGATGAATACCTCTTAATGTAGTTTGTAGTTCTTGGCCTTAGACTTTAACACCTCAAATGTGATGCCTCTAATGTGTCACAAACACCAAATGCAAGAGGAGGCTTGAGATAATAGGCTAGTTAGCTCAAAATCATTTATCACTCTCTTAGAATGAATGGGCAACCGATTTTACCTCTAGGGGTTTGCTTTTATAGTGTTACAAAGGCTAGGGTTTCATCCATGCAAACCCTAATCCACCATGACCCTTCATATTTCTTAGGCTCCATGGGTTAAACCTCCATGGACTATCATATTGGTTCAGCCTATCCTAATCAACCATGGATCATTGGCCCACACTATAAGAATCATTGAGTTACTTAATTAGTCCCCGTATATTTAATCAGTCTCTTTTTATCACTAAATCAATTCCAAATTAATTCTTGATCAATACTAATTAAATAATATGATTTCTCAATTAATATATTATACTTATAATATATTAATAAATCACAAATAACCTTATTCTCAAAAGTCCATCCAACCAAATTGCATTGGTGAAGGCAACCCAAAAGGACCATGCTACTATCGGGTGAAGTACATCCCAATTATAGTTATGGGCTTAGACAGCTAATCCAACAGTCTCCCAATTGGATAAGTCTAATAACTATAGCTACTAATGCATCTTCAAAATCCAATTAGCAATCGTAGCTTTCAAAAGCCGCTGTCAAACTCTGACATAGTCAGTGACGCGTCCTTTAGATAAGTGATTGTATAATCCTCTGGTCTACAAGATATTGTGTGGATAAATACATGGAACATAGTCATACTTATTGTCCTGCAGTTTGTTTCCCGGTTTTCGATTTGTCTGACATAGAACATAATTGAACAGATCAATTTAGCCCTGATCGGGACCGACACATAAGTCAAAACAAAATCATCGACGGGCCCAAGATATCGCTTTTAATCCTCTTTGGATAAAAGGAACAGATAAACTTCAACTTATATGCTTGTACCAACTACTCGTTAAATCATGCACAATAATACGTTTTATAACATCAAGTTACTGATGCGTTTTCATATCATCAATGCACAACCAACTCGTAGTCAACAAATCATATATCTTGGTTTGAAGATTTATATGATATTATCGTCACACAATCACTCGTGATGAATTCCATTAAGTGATTCATATGAGCGTGGGTTTAATCCAATACTCAAATCATATTTCAGGAGTACTCATGAACGCTGTAGCATACTTTTGCTATGTCTAACACCTTAGACAACCTACAAGCCAATTCATGACAGTCTAACCTCATAACCTACTTCCAAAGTATGATTGATTGTGGATAGTTTGAATAATCTTATTATTCTGGATGTCAAAACACGGAAAAGTGAAACAATAGTAAATAACCGACACAAGACAGTAACTTTACTTATAAATAAAACTCCTTTTATTCAATCATCAAATGTCAATTACAGTTTAGCTATTACAAGTTTCCAAATATTTATCTAATCACTAAAACTATACTCTCAAAGTCACACAGATTTCTATGTGATCCTTGAATGGTAGAAATCAACATAGTTTTTTAATGAACTCGTTTATCCAATCATATTAGATTTAAACGTATAAAGTAGTGTACTCTTATTTTGTATTATATTGTGTCATTATATTTTTCTTTGACCTTATTCCAACTAAACTTACTATCCATCCCACAATGAATTCATAATCCAATTATAATTCATAATTATCTATGTTTGCTTAGAAATTAGGATCTTATGTAGCTCTTTACATGAATATTTTATTCTAAACTAATTGTCTCACATATATTCTCTTAGTTCTTCTAAAGTACTCTCAGAATGTTTGTATGGTCATCTGGTGATTTAACAATGTATTTAGTTGGTGTATTATGATAGGCTCATAACATGATTATATACCAAGTCTTATGTATAATATGGCATAAATGATATATTTCTTTTCTAAGAAAATTGAATATAAATCATTCCAGCTAGTTCAAACCTATGAGCTAGGTTCTTTTGAGGCTGACTCAAACTTAGTGTCATATGACAATACCAAGATTCCTCTAAGGGAGTTTTGTATCTTGATCCATTTCAAGATATTGTCCATATATGCATAAGGATATTAAACTTTTAACATTCATTTTATATATCTCTATAGATTTTACATTCCAAGAATGTATGTTGCTCTTCCTAAGTCTTTCATTTTAGAAACACATTTTGAGTCAAGGTGAAAAGGTCTGGCATGGTCGGAATGTAATTTCTTATGATTAAGTATGTCTTACTTATACAAGATTAGGAATGTCACTATTCTCCTACTAGTTCTTAGTAAACACACATGTTAGTTCATTTTGATATAAAAGAATACCTTGTGGTTTTATATTTAAAATGATGATTGCAACATCGAGATATTTGCTTTATACCCACAAGTGGATCTCAAGCTCTATACATTTTGTTAGGATAGCATGGATTAAGAAAGCTTCCAGGCTAATCTATATAGATATCTTCTAGTAGATTGCTATTAGAAAAAACGGTTTTTCTTGAAATCTATTTTCTATATCTCATATTTAGGTTATGAATTTATAATAAAAAATATTTTGGTTGGTCTAATAATAGCTACTTGTGAATAAGGTTTGATCATATTCAATGTCATGAGTATGATAAGGACCATAGAGAATGACATGAATATGAGAAAAATCCTTTTATAACAAGTCTTGTTTTAAATGCATGTGGTTATCCATGTAATGTATTCTTTCATGCAGAATCACTTACTCCTTCTAGCTTGTTTGTGGGGAGGAAGGTTAACCAAGACCATACTTGATTATTACACATGTATTACATCTCATGTTCATGATTCTAAGTCATTAATCAAATTCGAGATCTGGCATAGCATCTTGATATTTGATGGATTTGCCAGAAACCTTCAATAAAAGTCCATTAATGAGAGATTCCACATTTATCAAGTCATAGATGATTTTTACCACTAATGCGAACAATTTGTGTTTGTGAATAACTATAAGTCAAGTTTAAAAATCCTTGTTAAAACTAGTGCCAACTGCAACTACATCAGGTTATGGTTCTTGAGTTGCTTCAAGTTCCATGTACCTCCCACTTGATTTGTCATTAGAAGCTTGCTTTTTGCTAACTCAACTATCAAAGGAATAAGATAACTTATTCCTTGTGGGTTTGAATATAATAATTTAGTCCACGTTTAGAGTATTATACAATATGTATTTGGTAGATATTGGGTTTAAAAGCTTTGGTTTATCATAGGCTTTAAATCCATAAAACATTAAGTAAGATAGGGTTGGAGCCTTTCCATACAAAATCTTATAAATAAAATGTTATATCTACTTATTAGTTGGTATTTTTACTCAAGGTACAATTGATAGTGTTACATGTGTTATCCGAAGGAAATAAAATGAGGACATTTCTACCGACAAGAAAGTAAATCATACAAAGTAAGATTTAATTCATCCTTTATTATCATTAAGGCCTTAGATAGTTCTTTCCGGTTTGTATCTCAACTTTATATTTGAAAACTTATACAAAGGATTCACAATTATGCATTACATGTAAAATATAATTGAAACTACTATAGTTATTAATAAATTTGATTTGATATCTTGTGCAAAATCTTAGACATTAATTAGAAAGGAAGTCATACACCATAGTGTATAGTTTCTTAATAATTTATTTTCTCTACTACTTAGTGATAATATCATTAGGAATCTTTACATATAAATAAGATTTACATATGTCAAATAAGCTACATTATTTTCCTTCAAATATCCCTTTCTTAAAGTTAAAATATATGAATGTTATTTATATAATAAAGATAACAATGTCAAAGATGAGTTTAATTTAAAACAAGTTTAATTCAAACGTATTTTGCATATGGAACTTGTTATTTATAAAATATTGAAATTTACTTAATAACTCTTATTAAGAGATCTAGTCTCATAAATAGAATTTTATCTGAATATGAATGTGATCATTATGAAAAACGATTTTAGTAAATAGTCAATCATTCATAAATTAAATTGAGACATATATTTAAACAAGCTAAATCAAAACATACATTGTTCACAAACAAACATTGTTTTATACTACAAGTACATTATGTTCCTAGCATAACTAATAAACTAAACTCTGAGAGTGTAGTTCCAATTTGATTGTGCTTGGCTAGTTAATCTTCTGTAAATATCTGCAAACCATTTACAAATATTAGTTTAACATTTAAGTACCAAGTACTTGAGTGTTATATGAAAAGTATGAGTTCCAAACTTTCTTTCCTGATAAGAGGAACATATCCTCTTCTAGTGTCCAATTTCTCCATAATAGAAACAAGATCCATCTATATGGGCCTTACTGGATTTTTTGGGCTTAAAGGTGTTCAGTCCATAAAACATGGGGCTCCTAGATTACACAAAATTACTCTTTTGGGCCTTGTGCTATTCCTAGTTTGTTGTTAGAAACATCTTTAGGATCACAGTGATGCCTCGACTAGCTATCATGTTCAGGCTTATTGCTCAAAGTAAATAGTTTAGGAGTAGTACCTTTAAATGTATACAATTTCATATCTCTCACGAGATTGTCTCTTAAGACATGAACTCATTCATTGAAGTTGTATCTAGTGAATGTTATTGTTTCATTAAGTCACTAAAGAAAAATGAAAATTCATGCTAATGGGAATGAATTATTTAACTACAAAATTTTAACAAAATTCATTTTAGTATTTTCAATATTTAAACTTTTTAATAATTAATACCCTTTTAGTTTCTAAAAACATTAATTATTAAAGTCTAGAATCCAAGTTGCAAAACCAATAAATCATTAGGTGACTTTTATCCCATTTATTTGAACTCAACCCGGTAGATATCGATTATCATTTATATCTTAATATATAATGTAGATTTACGAGATTGCTAATAAAAAATTTAATTGAACATGTTTGATCTCATCTATGCTTCAGAACTCTCTTGCTTAGGTGACCTTTATCACAAAAGATTTTTTTATCAAATCATCCAATTTAAAAAAAAACATGTGTAATTAGCCTATAACTTGGTTATAGAAATCACGAAGACACCCCGACCATCAAAAGATAACATTAAGCGGTTATGTGACCTTTATCCCACTAGTGCATACAAGAGACGTGCAAGTGTTCTTCAAGATGGATTACATAGATTTGAAGTTTGAAATGGTCTTTTATATGTTTTATAATTCTAGTTTTAAAACATCTAATATCGTGGTTATTACATGCACATAATAAACCATGATACCAATTTTCAAAAGGAAAATCACTTTTAAAGGTTATATATAAAAAACTAGCTTTTATATAGTTTGACGCGATTCAATTTTAATAATCGGTATTATGTTTATGTGCATTTGAAGCTTTTATATCTTTAATAACACTTCAATTTATTACTTATATATTTCGAGTTTGTATAAGTTATAAAAATCACTATTTTAAAACTTATAGTTGAGTATTTCAAAATTTGACATTTTTAACGTTTTTATAAAACCGGATTTTATTTTAAAACAATAACTTTTTACATCTTATGTCCACATTATAAATATTTAAAACCAAACTGCATATGATGTTTATTTTGTCCAAAAATTATTTTAACATGTGAAAAACTAATTTATCAACCACACATAATAATTGCATAAAATAAACAACACAAACATGCATTATATATATATATATATATATATATATATATATATATATATATATATATATATATATATATATTTGCATAAACAGAACCAACTAATGATATTTTTGTGAGCCAACACAAAAAAGCCAAGTCCACTCCTAAAGAAACATTTTAAGGGACCAAAAATCTTCTTGTAATGTTGTTGTAGAGACCCCCACTTGAGAAAACACTCATTGGTTGCAACAGATTGGAAAATTCTTAAAAACAATACTTCAACAACTGTCGCTAAAAGTCCAACAGCCCTTAAGAAATAGCGTTAGTTACACTTTTAAGAAACTGTCACTAACTTTCAACATGCTCTTAATCTCGAAAATTGCTCTTCGGTCTTCAAAAAATGTGTTCAACTTCATTTCTTGTTATTTTTTATACAAATAAATCATTTCTAACAACTAATTTATTATTTACAAAAATAAACTAAGAAAGCTAGCCTATTTAATTTATTACATATCATATAAATAAATAAATAAATTATTACAACCATTTTTATAATAAAAACAACAAACACAACAACATAACAAACACAATGGTACTTGGCTAGTTTATGCACATCATACATAACAACATACACATTAAACAACCTTTGTTTTTCTAAGACAACTTCAAATGACAAAAGTTGCATGAAACTTTTGTCGCATAAAAAAATAACAATTATGAAGTTGTTATAGAAAATATGTATGCACTTGTTTTTATACAAAATAAAGTTATCCATATTTTCCAAAAATTAAGATTTCCAAAAAAAAAATCTAACCAAACTTGCAAGGTGGCTCTTGATACCAATTGTAGGGTTTTTATTCAAAAATAGTTTCAAAAACAAAATATTTAGACAACAGAAGACTTATAAATTTTGAATAACATAAACAAGTTAAACACACAAAGGATCTTCGTGCAAATTAGAGAAAGATTAAACACCAACCAAACAAGAGATGGGGAAATAACAACCTTTGTAGTTCTTTTGATCCTCTTGGGAGGCTTGGAAGTTGATGAAGAATGATGAACTTTAGAGAAACCAACAATATATCAACTTGATGTAGAATGCAAGTTCTTTTTGTATAAAACTCTTAATCTCTTAAGCTTGAAGTTCATAACCAATATGAACTTCAAGACAGTAAAATAATAAGGAAGTAATCTTCATGCATGAACAAAAGATGAGAGAGTGAAGCCACCCCTAAGCACCTTACGATTTTGACTAGCTCCAAAAGGTCTTAACACATTAAGACAACGCATGCCTCTTTATAATATTTAATTCACACACATATGAAGCATGTTCCCTACCATATTATATTCAAAAGACATGTCTCCTATATCTATCTCTATTTTCGGCCCATGGTTTCAAAAAGAAGATGATATGTTTAAAATTTTTAAACTCAAAGTTTATAAAATATAAACTTTGTCTATAGGTACAAGACAAAACAATTCAACTAGTCCAAAAGCTTGTATATGACTTATTAATTCATACCATATGAAATAATCTACTACTTGCTACTGAAAATTATTATTTCCTAAAAATAAATAATTTCCAATTAACTATAAGAGTTTCTTGAATATTTATTAAATCAATTTCTAATAAATAATCAATTATATCAAGTTGTTGTTAGTGTGAACCATTAGTATCATATGCTAATTAGCAATACCAGTTTAATATGATTTTTAAGCATACAAGATCCTTCATAACTATCCACAAGCAACCGGTATTTAGAAAAACCTTAGAATGTTATTGACAGTCGTTTAACAACTTTAGTCACGTAAAATTCTAATCCTTTTCACTCAATGCTTAATGCATTTGAAAATTTTGATTAAGAGAATATTATAGCATATGTGATCAATCCTATATCTGAAGCAAATGGGACTCGACTCATTATTACCTGTTCAAGGAATTAATATATGTTCATTTTTGCTATAATATTTCTATATAGAATCTCCTATGTTGAAACATTTCAAGATTATATTCAAAAGCATTGTCAACTTAACTAAAGGAGCATAGAACTAAGAATGTATCAAATGAAACATAATAGGTTTTGAACCTCAGGTCGCATTCTAGTGATAACTAGAAGGATCCTTGTCGGTTTCCTCTTGCAATTCTCAAGATCACTACAACTCCCTTTGACTTCTTGACATATGAGTTTTTCTCTCAGGGAATATTCCTCGATGAGATAAAATAAATATTCAAAAAATTGTGTAGATTCTCAACCAAAAAACACCTCATATAATTGGACTCGGTTTATCTTGTTTCCCCATCAACGAAAACATCAAAACTCTAGTTCCCAAAGTGCTTGAGTGAAGAAAGCATTCTTACTCCACATTTTATGATGTGCTATCGACTATCACACCCCAAAACTGGAACGACGGAAACGTTCTGGGGCGGAGGACGTCATGTACAGTATCACAACATATAGTAAACAAGAAAACAACATCATCCATTGCATAAATAATGTATTTTAATACAAGTGTGTTCTATAAAGTTTATAGACACCAAAAATATGAATCAATATAAAAGATGAGTCTTGTAAGTGCTCCATCTTCTCAAAAGTTGGCATCAGTACCTGTCTACTGATGACCTGAGAATACAAGTTATTTTGAAAGAGTTTATCAGCACTAAAGTTGGTGAGCTCATAAGTATTTTAGTGTCGTTGTTTGCATGAAAATGATTGTCAGTATTGAGTGTGTAAGTTTGTAAAAATGTTTGTAGTAATTGGTTGTAATCCTTATAGAAACCTATATTTTCTATTAAAAGTAGCCTTCTACCAAGGCATCAAGTGTTGCATGTTTGTTTATTGTAAAAGTGAGTATTTCTCCCAAATGTGACTATCATTTAATAAAATATAGTTCTTTCATTACTGTTTATGTGAGAAGATCACAATGTAGATGTAATGGAAAAATAACAATCTACTGTAATATTATGATATAGTAATTACTGTTGTACTTATTACCTTAAACCAAATATTAATTAAGGTATAATGTGATATAATTGTAACAATACTAATTGACTAGGGGAAATCACGACGCTGTAATAAGTCAAACAGTAATGACATTTGTCAACCGAAGATCTACAGATCCCACTGTAGCTAGCAGTAAGGTGTAGGATTTTCAATCGAGTATAGATCTATACACAAACTCACGTTCTCCCTCCTAGAGATTCTGGATACATATCGAGCCATGGCAGGTGGTGTCATGCCACGAAACAGTGGTTCACATTTATGTTATAGTATGTATGTATTGTATGTATTAGTGTAGTGAATGTACTCCCTGATTCTCATTGTAGTATGTTTTTTAGTATAGTATTTAGTGTGTATGAATAGTGTGTAATAGTGTATGTTCTCTCTTCTAGTGTGTGTATGAATAATGTGTAACAGTATGCCCCCTATTGTTTGTCTGAGTGTCGTTTAATCCTTAGTTATATATTATGTGTGTATGTATAGACATAAAAGCTTTCTGTCTTTTTTCAATACACTCAGTTATACAAACAATCTTTCTAGTAAATAATAGGTATAGTTTAGTGATATACTACTTACTACTTCTAGTACTATGAACATACTCATGAGTTTACGGCCCATGGTCATTTCCCCATGAGTTTACGGCCGTAAAATCATGGTATTAAGTACCATTTTGTGTTTTGAGGTTCTATAAGCCATAAAGAAGTATTCTTACTTCAAGTTTAAGCCTTAGGAAGCATTAGTGGCACAATGGCACCACTTTATAGAGTTTACGGGCCATGGACCATTCCTCATGGGTTTACGGCCGTAAACTCTATATGTTCTTGGTCTTTTTGATGCTTAAGGTCCTAAACACTTCAAGGAAGTGATCTAGACTAGTATCCAAGGCTAAGGAAGGGACTAGGGCTGACTTTGCCCCATCTATTAGGGTTTACGGCCCAAGAACATGCCTTGGCCGTAAACACCTTTGATCTTGTATTTATTTATGTTTTCTAGATGAATAAGAAGTGAAACAAGCCTTATCACAATCTAGGGTAAGAATACTTAAAATAAAGGAGCTTGTTTGGGTGTTTAAGGTCCAAGAACACTAGTGTGTGTTCTTGGTGTTTTGAAGAACACTTGAAGATCTATGTAAAAATGAAGAATTCATGGATGAAATGGAGTATAACAACTAGATGAAAGGTTATAACAACAAATCAAACAATGAGAACACTTACATTTTGGAAGATTGGAAGAGAGGGGTTATGATCTTTGAGAGAGAATGGTGGAAGTTCTTGCGTATTAAAGAATGAAAAGTAAACTCATGCCTTAAGCATGAGTTTACGGCCATAAGGGAGTTTACGGCCCAAACTCCAAAAGTTTGGCCATGAACTCCTTATTAGGGTGCTAAGTGTGTGTTTGCTACTCCAAGACCCTAGAAAGTACTTCCTTTCACTCATTCGTTTGAAGAATTAATAATAAAACACCCAAAACGAACTTTAAACTGGCTAAAAATTAGCAGAAATGTATTTGACTTTTATTTGAAGTGTTTGACTATAGGGTTCGTACAAATAGAAATTTTGGGTTGTCACATCATCCCCCCGTTAGAGGGAATTTCATCCCGAAATTAGAGTTTAAGCAATTAAAGTGGTTACAAATAACTAAGAGAAAGGATGAGGGTATTTAAATTTCATTTGATCTTCGCGCTCCCAAGTGAGTTCCGGTCATCGCTTGGTGTTGCAGCGAACTTTCACTATCGGGATGTGGCTTTGCTTCGTTCGTTTGACCTCATGGTCCATGATCTCTACAGGTTCTTCCACGAAGTTGAGACTCTTGTTGATTTCGATCTCATCGAGTGAAATTACAAGAGTCTCGTCGGACAGACACTTTTTCAAGTTGGAGACGTGGAATGTAGGATGCACGTTACTGAGCTCGTGGGGTAGATTGAGTTTGTAAGTTACAGGGCCGATCCTAGCAAGAATCTCGAAAGGCCCTATGTACCTTGGATTTAGCTTCCCACGCTTTCCGAAGCGTATCAAGCCCTTCCAGGGTGAGACTTTCAAAAGAACGCAGTCTCCCACCTGGAATTCCAAAGGTTTCCTTCATTTGTCTGCGTAGCTTTTCTGTCGGTCTCCTAGAGGCTTTCAATCGTTCACGAATCTGAATGATATTCTCTATCGTTTCCCGAATGATCTCCGGACCTGTGAGAGTGCTATTAGGAACTTGTCCTTTAGCTAACTTAGTGTCACCCACCTCAGCCCAGCACAAAGGGGATCTGCACTTCCGGCCATAGAGGGCTTTGAATGGAGCAGCCTTTATGCTCGTGTGATAACTGTTGTTATAGGAAAATTTGACCAGGGGTAAGTGAGTATCCCCTGCCTTCCCAAAATCAATCACACAGGCTCTTAGCATATCTTCCAGTGTTTGGATAGTCCTCTCACTTTGTTTATCGGTCTGTGGGTGGTAGGCTGTACTCATGTCCAGCCTCGTTCCTAGGGAACTTTGTAGTGACTGCCAGAACCTTGAAGTGAACCTACTATCTCTATCGGAGATAATGGATATAGGGACACCATGCAGTCATACGATTTCCCTAATGTAAGTTCCTGTAAGCTTCTCCATTTTGTCAGTCTCTTTGATTGGTAGGAAATGCGCAGATTTGGTTAATTTATCGACGATGGCCCAAATGGTATCAAGTCCACCCGTTGTCTTGGGCAACTTGGTTATGAAGTCCATAGTTATCCATTCCCATTTCCACTCCGGTGTCTCCAGTTGTTGAAGTAAACCGGATGGTTTATGGTATTCGACCTTAACCTTGGCGCAAGTAAGGCATTTACTCACGAAGGTAGCAATCTCTACTTTCATGTTAGGCCACCAGTATTGCTTTTTAAGATCCAGATACATCTTATCTGAACCGGGGTGGACGGAATATCGAGTGTTGTGCGCCTCGGTCATGACCAAGTCTCTAAAGCCACCGTGTTTCGGTGTCCATATCCGGTCCCTAAGAAATAAGGCTCTGTCACCCTTGACTTCCAGGTTCTTCTCCACCCCTCGTAGGGATTTACCCGCCACATTTTCAGGTTTCAAAGCTTCGAGCTGAGCCTCCCTAATTTGTGTGGACAGATGCGAACGGATAGTCATAGTCAATGATCTGACCCTTCGACCAAAATATTCTTTCCAACTTAGGGCGTCTGCTACTACAATGGCTTAGCCCAGATGATAACAAATTTCGCATTCGTAGTCATTGAGTAGCTCGACCCATCGTTGTTGCCTCATATTGAGTTCCTTCTGATTGAATATGTGTTGTAGGCTTTTGTGGTCTATAAAGATCGTGCTTTTAGTACCATACAGGTAGTGTCTCCAGATCTTTAGAGCAAACACAACCGCTCCTAGCTCAAGATCGTGTGTGGTGTAGTTCACTTCATGTGTCTTCAGCTGCCTTGAGGCATAGGCGATAACCTTACCTCGTTGCATCAGAACACACCCGAGCCCTTGATTTGACGCATCACAGTAGACTACGAAGTCTTCTATTCCTTCGGGAAGGGATAGTATCGGTGCGGTGCACAAGGCTCGTTTCAACGTTTGGAATGCCTTCTCTTGTTTCTCTTCCAAGTCAAAGGCCACGCCCTTTTGGGTCAACGTTGTAAGAGGTTTTGCAATTCGGGAGAAGTTCAGTATGAATCTGCGGTAGTAGCCAGCGAGGCCTAGAAATTGACGAATTTCAGTAGGCGTCTTCGGTGCCGACCAATTCTCAATGGCCTTAATTTTGGAAGGGTCCACGTGGATTTCTTCTTCACTAAACACGTGTCCTAAGAATCCGACCCTTCGGATCCAAAATTCGCATTTAGAGAACTTCGCGTAGAGCTTCTCTGTTCGTAGGGTTCCTAGGACTTGCCGTAGATGATCACTATGTTCCTCCTCACTTCGAGAGTAGATAAGTATGTCATCGATGAAGATGATGACAAAATGATCCAAGTAAGGACGACATAATCGATTCATTAGATCCATGAATACTGCGGGCGCATTCATCAATCCGAATGGCATCACTACGAACTCGTAGTGTCCGTAACGAGTTCGAAAGGTTGTCTTTGGAACATCCTCCTCTAATACTAGAAATTGGTGATACCCGAACCTCAGATCAATCTTTGAGAAGTAAGACGCCCCTTGCAGTTTGTCAAACAAATCGTTTATGCAAGGCAAAGGGTAACGATTTTTAACCGTTAGCTTGTTGAGCTCTCTGTAGTCGACGCACATACGAAACGATTCGTCTTTCTTCTTGACGAATAAGACCGGTGCTCCCCATGGTGAGAAGCTTGGTCTAATAAAGCCCTTGCTGAGCAGTTCGTTAAATTGACCGGATAGTTCCTGCATATCAGCTGGCGCTAGGCGATAGGGCGATTTGGCTACTGGGGTAGCTCCCAGAACTAAGTCGATTTGGAACTCGACTTGTCGCTGCGGGGGTAACCCTGGCAGTTCTTCTAGAAAGATGTCGGGAAAGTTGCGTACTACGGGGATGTTTTTCAGGTCTTTGGTTTCTTTGCTCGTATCAACAACGTGTGCAAGGAATGCACGATACTCCTTTCATAAGTACTTTTGAGCTTGAATACTTGAGATGATGCTAAGGCTAGTGGCGGGTTTGTCGCCGTAGATAATAAGAGTTTCGTTAGACGGAAGATTAATGTGACAACCCGATATTTAAACTCTTTGTAATGACCTAAAAAGTCAAGTATTGTAACCACTTTTGAGTTAATAAAATTAACTTTGATATTAAAATGTCCAAAAAGTTCTATTTAACTACCTACTATGTTTAAATGTCATTAAACCATGATCGTACGTAAAAAGAACGCCCAAATCCGATTTCGTATATTGAAGTTATGATTTTTCCAAGTTCGGCTTAGCAACAGACAGCTAAAAACTCGAATCGGAGATCGAGCGACTTTTGGCCGGAATGACCTAAACGAGAATCGAAGGTCTCGACAATGGTATTTTAGCAGTGAAAAGTCTGGCAAAAACCGACGTCAGATAAAGAAGTTATGAATTTTTAAAAGAAATTCCTTAATCACGTCATTTTATAAAATAATAAAAATAATTTCGGAATTTGCCAACGGAGTCTAAACGAAAGTTGTAGAGCGTAGTCTCACCTTCACGTGGATATAAAGACCATCGAAAACGGAGTTCGTATGAAGGAGATATGGTTTTTTGAAGTTTATTAAATAATTCATATATATATTTAAATCAAAAATCCGGTAATATCCAAAGGAAGAGTCAGCGTCCTCATCCGAGTTACGCGCTGCGTAACCTCGTACGCCCCGCGTACCCGAGGGCCTTGGTCTCGGTCCGTCCACGTCGCCCCTATGCGAAGCTACCGACCCGCCCCATCCGACCCGTCCCATCCGATCCGTCCCATCCGAAGCCGAGGCAGTCGAGGACTCGCTCATGCATGACGTACGCGTACGCGCTGCGTACGAGCGTACGCCCCGTGTACCGAGGTTTCTCATACCCCCTATAAATAGAAATGTGAGGGTTCCGGAAAATCACCCCATTTCTCTCCTTTCTCTCACGATCTTGCCTCGTTTTCCGTGCCCGCACTACCCCGAAGCTCTGGTCTTTTTGCTCAAGTCCCGAGGGTCGATTTTACTCCCGAGATTCCCGACAATCCCGAGAAAAATCCGTTTCTCAAGACGAAACTCTGCCCGGTTTACCATCTCGCTATCTTCAAACTTTCAAGTGAGTTCATACCCCTTAATTAACCTTTTTAAGATATTCGAAATGCTTTTATATGCTTTCAAGGGGGGGGGGGGGAATACAAGTAAAACACACGAGTATTATCGTGTGTTACATAAAGAATTATTTTATATGCTTTTATATATCCAAATCACATGTGATTTATAAACTTTATAGGGAACTTTCGTATATAAAATATGTTACAATAGCATTCTATCTTTTGAAAAATAAATTGTTGTAATGCATGTATAAACTAAACATTTTCTTAGATTTTATGTATACTTGTCTATCTTAGGCTCTACAAAAATCTATACTTTCATAACAAGTGATTCCTTTTCTAGGTATTTCTAAACAAACGAGACACACTTTTAGAAAACTATAATAGGTATAGTTTTACGAGGATATTGCTAACTTTTACATACTAGAAACATGATTTTCAAGAAGTCACTTGCATATACAAGAACAAACGAACATTTTAACACGTAAATCTGTTTTTATACCACGGTTTTGGTGAGACATAAACTTCACGTACGTTCGAGTACACATTTCAAGTCCTGTATTATATACCAGAATCCCTTGGAGGGGGAGCATGGTGTTTGTGTATAGATCTATACGGGCTTGACAACCCGCGCCCTAACTGTTAGCTACAGTCCACCGTTTGGGGTAACAAACGTCATAACATTCCAACGCCTGAAGAACGTTGTGTATAGGCATTCCGAGTCAATAGTATGGTTATAAAACTCACATGGGGTATTAAAAATGCATTGATGTACAAGGTTTTCAAACACATTGATTATTTTACACTTACATACATTTTCAGAAACAAACATTGGTCTTGAGAGAAGGCTAGTTTTATTCTAGTAGAAAATATAGGATTTTCTAAACACAACACAACCAAGGACCAAAACATTTCATTTTATACAAACATTGTCATTTAAATACTTATGAAACTCACCAGCTTAAATGCTAATCTACTCTTTCAAAATTACTTCTATGTCCCAGGGAATCAGTAATTTCAGGTATCATTATGCTTTTGATGAAGGGATGCTGCGGCGCCAGTTTAATCTCATATTTTGACATCATATTGTAAATGGTTTTGAACATGTAACTTTTGACAAATGTAAACTTTCAATTATATATGTGATGGTTGTATTGCTTTCTTTACTATGTATTCATTTGTTACGTTACCACATGAAGTCATCCACCCCCGAACGTTTCTGCCGTTCAGGTTTGGGGGTGTGACAATTAAGGCGTACAGCCTTTTCGTAACACATAATGTCGGCACGATGAAGACTCAACCAATCCATGCCGATGATGACGTCGAAACTTTTAATCGAGACCGACATTAGGTCGATAGAAAATGAATGGCTATCTAGATTTAGAGTACATCCTATGTATATGCTACTAGTGCTCTTGGTCTTCCCATTAGCCATTTCTACAGTGAATGGTTCTTTAAGTGTACGTGGTTGTTATTTAAGTAAGCGTGAAAATTTATGATTTACGAAACTTCTCTCCGCTCCACTATCAAATAGTACGCATGCATAAGAGTTTTTAAGGAGAAACGTACCAGTCACCACCGTAGGGTAGCAATTGCTTCTCCGTGCAAATTTTTGTTTTACGAAACTTCTCTTCCTACTCCACCAGCATTTCTTGCCTTGGGGCAGTCCCTTTTATAGTGGCCAACTTCGCCACATCCATAGCATGACTGAGTCACACCAGCACCAGGGACCTGGTTGATTGGCCTTGCCGGGGATCTACAGAAGCGGACAGTGTGTCCCTTCTTGTTGCAGTTGGAGCACTGCAATTCTCGGCAGGGTCCATTGTGGTGGAAGCTACATTTGTTACACTTAGGCAAGTTCCCAGTGTATTGTTTCATCGGAGCAGCAGCGGCAGGTGCTATCGCGGCATGAACTGCCACAACCTGCTGCTTTTTCGCAGCTTTCTGCTTCTTCTTGTCATCTGTCACACCCCCGAATCGGACGGCGGAAACGTCCAAGGGCTCTTGTGACTTCAATTGAATACCATCACAATAATTATACATGAATCATAACATCATTCATCACCATGCATTGAAATATTACAACTGATATTGTTTACATTCAGTACATTGTTTTAAACATTACAATTCCATAACATAGACTGTCTGATAGATAATTTAAGCAAAACACCATGACATTTCCTGATACTTATTCTTTGGCTTACCTGTTACCTGAGAATACAAGTTATTTTGGAAAAAAATGTCAACATATGAAATGTTGGTGAGTTCATAAGTAATGTTATGGAAAAATGATTTTTGTGAAGTCTGAAAAACCCAGAAAATCCGATATCTTCTGAAAAGAGTATTTGTTTATAAAAAGTGTGAAGATCCGTAAATATGCTTGTCGATTTTGAAAACATGTATAATTGTTGAACTTAGTATACATCACATAGGTGAAAATGTTGAACTTCCCGGGAAAACCCGATGTTTTCCCAATCCGCAAATTACATGACTTGTTATTGTTATACCGATACGACGAATGTTTTTGATTACCCAGGTGACATTGGATTAATTAAGGCTTGTGAGTTGTTACAATCACGCATTAATGAAAATGACTAGTTTATAACTACAGGTTACGAACGATCCTTAAGGCGTCGTCCGTACTACTCACATAATCCAACCACCCTGACTTCTCTTGATTAATGCCACAAATCTGTTTACTTGAATTCTCATAAGCCGGTTAACCGAGGAGAAAGGAGGGTACGAAGCCCCCTTTATTTCCATAAGTTATTCAAGGCTATCGGGAATGCGAAAAGCACTTGGCCCAACTCGCATTTGACTTCTCGACCTCACTAGCAGTACTAATGGATCATTGGGGCCCAATAACACATTAGAGCTATTGAAGTACTTTTACATGGAATTGGGTCATAGAAGGCCCATTAACACGTAAGCGTATTCCCTTCGGGCCCAAAGATCATGATATTGGGCTAGCAAGGCCCAACAAGCACGATTTGAAACTTTCAAACCCAAAGTTTGTATGTTGACTCATCATAGTTGTCGCGTGTTTAACGAATTACTCGGGTTATTGATTTTTGGTTTTGTTATTGATTCGAGACCGAATCAATTCGTTTGTAACGATATTTGTTGTTGAGAGTGTATTTGTTTTTCTATTTCGTCGGTAGTCGTGGATCTTGTATTTTGTCTTAATGAATTAATTTGTTTAAAAGTAAGATTTTTACCTTTTCACAACCTTTCTTTTATAAAAATAACACTTTTAGTCCTTTATATAAAAGAATTTCATTTTAGTCCTTAAAACATTATTTTGACACTTTTGTATCATAAACTTGTTGAAAAGACATTTTTAACCCAAATTTATTTTGTAAATAGCTTTAGCCCTTCTAGAATGATGTTTTCTCGGTTAAAACCCCCAGTTTCGCAACTTTTACAGTTTTGGCCCAAAATAGAAAATTTTAACATTTTTGATCCTTTTTGAATTTGAAAAGCATTTTTGACCTTTGAAATAGTTTTAATACACTTCAAATCCCCTATTTTACAAAAAATTGCATTTTCAGCCCTTCAAACTTATAAATCTCGCATTTTGAGGCTTATTGGGCCGAAAAGCCCAAATCTAGCCCATTAGGTTCAAAATTTACATTTTAAGTCCCTTAAAAATGTTGTTGTTCATAAAAAATATTATAGAAACTGTATGTAACCTTTTGACCCTCCAGAAACTATAAATTGTCGGTTTGTACCCTAAGTTTTGTATTTTTGGCATTTTAAGCCCTAAAATGTGTTTTATATTAGGATATGTTCATCATGACCTTATAAGCCATTTTTCTTGACTTGATTAGTGTATAATAAATTAAGTTATGTTTATTTCTCTTCTCATGCCTTAGATCTCGGTTTTTACACACTTTTTGATAACATATACATCACAAAACACATGATATCACACACATACATGCATCAAATCTCACATAACATACATTTACACATAGATCTACACATTTTCTTGTATTCTCCCCCATAAAACTCATAAAAACCGAAAAGGAAGGGGTATGAAACTCACCTTGGGTTTGGTTTCGGTTTTGGAAGGAAAAGATGAAGAAGAATTCGATCCTAGCAACCTTTCTTTGAGGATCTCGAACTTGGATGCTTCTAAGGTGCAAGATTATGAGTTTGAGTGAATTAAGAGGTGATTTTTGATAAAAAGAAGTGAGTTAGATCATAGATTTAAGCTCCAACTTACCTTGATTGTTGATTTTTGTGGAAGAAACTCCTTGAAAAGCTCTAGATCTCGAAATTTTGAAGAATGAGTGCAAGTGTTCTTGAGGGAATTTGGAAAGAGTTGGAATGAATTTTGTGAGTGTGTGTGTGTGTGTCTCCTCTCGGCCGAGAATCAAGAAGAAGAAGAGAGAGAGTTAAGGTGACTATCTTAGATGCATGTTGGTCCATGCATGGAAGTATGTGGTGTATAAATGAGGTGGCAACCTTAAAAGTCAACTCTTCCTCTCCATATTGTGTAGTTGGGCTGAGAGAAGGAGGAAGGAAGAAAGAAAATAGGGCCTTGAGTGCTTAAGCCCACATTATGGTTCAATTAGACAGCTTTTGGCCCAAGGTAAATCAAGAAATGATTTTTATGGCTTATTAGGGCTAGTTAGGTTAGTTATGGCCCAATAAGGTCCATTTAGGTATTTTGTTTCATTATAGGCCCAATATGGCCCAAAATATTAAAATAAATGAAATTGGGTCCAATTAGAGTCCATTTAAGAGCTCTAAGCCCATGATATTCCAATTCGAAGCTTATTGGTCCATTGGGCCCAATAAGGAAGTCCTAGTCCAAAATGGACTTAAACAAGGACTTCTAGGGTTTCCAATTATTTGATGACTATTTGTAGTGCTTGTATGAATTGTTTGATTGAAATTCTGTTGTCATAGAGTAAGCATCATGCATGCTTTCATGTTTTTGATTCATAGTTGACATAAGTGTTGTAGTTACAAGGCACCAAAAATTTCTAGTTGTGACATCAACCCAGAATTGCCGCTTGTTGTCAGCGGATTTGGAAGGTTCGGGGACGGCTAGGGTTGTTGTTGCAGATAGGGTACAGACCCCATGGTCAAGGAGACGCTGTGCCAATCGCTTGGCACTGTCGAAGGTAGTGGGGTTTGAAGCTAAAACATTCCCCTGAACCGGAGGCAACAGCCCCCAGATATACCTATCTATCTTCTTTCCCTCCGTGGGAACCATGTTGGGACAGAGGGCCACCAGCTTGCTCAATCTGGCAGTATAAGAAACTATGTCGGAGCCCTTCATGGTTAGGCTCCACAACTCATGTTCCAACTTCTGGATTTCGCCCCTTGGGCAATATTCCTCAATCATGAGGTCTTTCAAAGTTTCCCAGCCAATGTCATTAGCCACTACAAGGGTTAGTGACTTGACATGGCTATTCCACCATGTCAGGGCTTTCTTCTCAAAGGTACAAGCAGCAAACTTGACCTTACTTGCGGCAGGGCAAGAGCAAATCTTGAAGATCGACTCTGTCTTCTCGAACCATTGAGGGCAATGACTCCGCCAGTCCCCTTGAAGAGCTTTGGTTTACAGTTAGTGAAGTCCTTGTAGGAGCACTCTCTCGAGCGCACAAAGAGTTCACCTTGAGTAGAGTTAATAGGGGTTCCACTTTCGCTAGCACCCATGGAGTGATATTGAGCCATGGCTGTTGCCACAGCCACGACTACTGCAACATTTAGAGCTGCTGCATCGAATTGCGGAGGAAGTGGTGGTGGAGGTGGAGGATTATGCCTTGTTGATTTGCGAGGAGGCATCCTTCAACTATAAGTTTAAAAGATGAACATGATAGTAAGAATCAATTGTAAGCATAGTGAGAGTGATCCATGGGCTAAATCGCCATAGTCCAATAGTTGAATGAGTGTATGTTTTGAAATAGAAGTACAGTAGAAGAGTAGAGGAACACAAGAGTACAAAATTTTCCAACAAATTAGATAACTGTCAATATTACTTGTATTATTGATGTAACAAGTTCGGGGAAAAATGACCTAACAGTAGGTCTTACATCATACCATAAGGGGAAAAAGTTGACAGTTTTTAGATTCCTAGTCAAAGTACTTGGAAAGTTGGAATATTTTACAAACAAAAGCTTCATAGAGCATAGTTAAGAAAGCTATTCCTTATTTCAAAAGAAAAGATGTACTAAACAACTTCTACCAGCGATGGGAATTCCTCGGGTGAACCCTCAGATCTGCCAGTTGACGAACCACTTCTTGAAGGTGTCGCTCATGAGCCCTCTGGCGAACTCGATGTTCTATGACTTTAGCTCGGGAAGAAGCTAGTTGTTGCTACAGAGTCTTGTTGGTTCTCCTGGTCCTTTCCATATCTTCTTCAAGACGGCGAATATGGACCGTGTTGACACCAGAGTTGGCATCAATTTCCATGATTCGGTCGATGGCTGCTCGACATTCCGAGAAATCCTACGGATCATGACGGGAAGGACTCGGTCAATTGAGCTACCCTCTCTTATGTTGTAAAAGTTTCGGTCCCCGTTGTATGGTAAGGGTTGACCCTGTTCATCGCTCCAGCGATTCAAGTTTGTTGCTCACAAGGGTGTGAGACCTTGAAACGCAGGTCGGGTTTGAGATTTGGGGCTTGACCCTCTTGGGGTAGGTTGTTGACTTCAGGCTCGGAATAGGAATCACCAGAAAAGCCTTCTTCGAGGTGATCATCCAAAGGGATTGGAACCATCTTCCGGCTCATAGTCAAGCCATCCAACATTTCCTTGATTCGGGAAGTACGGGTCGCCAGGAGGATGGAATCCAGCCATGATATCTATGCGAGAAAAGGGGTATAAGAATCTTATACATATATAGACGTACTATTTAGGATAATTATAATATAATCTTTATCAGTTAGTTCAATACTTGCATAGTGCATACCAGTTATGTGTATTTAGAACAGGATAGACCTTCGAATAAGTGACCCTAACTCTAAACGCACAACTAAACAAGGAATAGGGAGTAAATCAAAGGTCACAGATTCTAAGTCTATGACATCCTAGATACATATAACCACAGCGTATCCACATAGCAACTATTGACCTATCAATAAAGACCTTTTTAGTTCTCAGACAAGTAATTATAGTAACAAAAAAAAATACTCCTATAGTATTTTAGGTTTATGTTCTGTTTAAATGTCATCATTATAGTAGTGTTGGTAAGTTTTTAGACTTGTTGACATATCACAACTATTCCTGGGCAGATGCTAATCACTTCTCAGACCAGCATAGTTGATCAGGCTATGCCACTCCCAGAACTGACCATACATCCCCTAGCCTACTTGTGATATTCAACAATCATATAATACTTTTGTTCTGTCCTACTGACACTAATTTTAGTGTGAATGCAGGTATGTATACTTAGTTAAATATTTTATTATTTGAAAGTATAAACTTAGGTCAGAGTATTTTTAATCCAATTGTGTTTATAGTTAGTATATCTTTTATGGGTTGATATACTCAATTCACTATAAAATGGCTCTGATATCAATCTGTCACACCCCAAAACTGGAACGGCAGAAACGTTCTGGGGCAGACGACGTCATGTATAGTATCACAACACAGAAATATAGTAAACAATAAAACAACATCATCCATTGCATTAATAATGTATTTTAATACATGTGTGTTCTATACAGTTTATCGACACCAAAAATATGAATCAAAATAAAAGATGAGTCTTGTAAGTGCTCCATCTTCTCAAAAGCTGGCATCGGTACCTGTCTACTGATGACCCGAGAATACAAGTTATTTTGAAAGAGTTTATCAGCATTAAAGTTGGTGAGTTCATAAGTACTTTAGTCTCGTTGTTTGCATGAAAATGATTGTAAGTATTGAGTGTGTAAGTTTGTAAAAATGTTTGTAGTAATTGGTTGTAACCCTTATAGAAACCTATATTTTCTATTAAAAGTAGCCTTCTACCAAGGCATCAAGTGTTGCATGTTTGTTTATTGTAAAAGTGAGTATTTCTCCCAAATGTGACTATCATTTAATAAAATATAGTTCTTTCAATACTGTTTATGTGAGAAGATCACAATGTAGATGTAATGGAAAAATAACGAACTACTGTAATAGTATGATATAGTAATTACTGTTGTACTTATTACCTTAAACCAAATATTAATTAAGGTATAATGTGATATAGTTGTAACCATACTAATTGACTAGGGGAAATCATGACGCTATAATAAGTCGAACAGTAATGATATTTGTCACCTGAAGATCTGCAGATCCCACTGTAGCTAGCAGTAAGGCATAGGGTTGTCAATCTAGTATAGATCTATACACAAATTCACGTTCTCCCTACAGGAGATTCTGGATACATATCGAGCCATGGCAGGTGGTGCCATGCCACGAAACAGTGGTTCACATTTATGTTATAATATGTATGTATTGTATGTATTAGTGTAGTGAATGTTCTCCCTGATTCTCATCGTAGTATGTTCTTTAGTGTAGTATTTAGTGTGTATGAATAGTGTGTAATAGTGTATAGTGTTGAGTATGTATTGTTTACAGTATGTATTGACTCATGTATGAACTGACTCTTTGTATGTTTCATAGTACTTGAAGTAGTAAGTAGTATATCACTAAACTATACCTATTATAGTTTACAAGAAAGATTGTTTGTATAAATGAGTGTATTGAAATAAGATAGAAAGCTTTTATGTCTAAACATATACACATGATATATAACTAAGGATTAAACGACACTCAGACAAACAATAGGGGACTCTAAGTCCACAACCAAACTAGGAACAGGAAATAGAGCGTATTATCAGTCCTAAGTCCTTCAAACCTTACTTATATAACTATATATGTATTGGACATGATTTGACAGTATATAGGTTTAACGAGTTTTGAAAGTAAAGATTTGGAAACTAAAACTAGGTTTTATAAATATTTTAACATGTAAAAGTGTTTGGAAATCATTTTGAAGTAGTTTTGTTGGCAAGACAGTTTAAAGCATAGTAAATCCATTTGTGTACTAGTTATTAATCACATGTGATTGATATAATAACTAGTATGATTCAACTTGTATCCCCCCCCCCATAAAAGGTTAATTAATGGGTATGAACTCACATGGAGTGAGTGGTTTAGATGAACGGATGTTATAGGATGCTAAGTGTCAAGTGAAGACTTGAACACACGCACACACATATCCTAATTAACATATAATAACACATATATGTATCCAATTAGTCATTTAACAACTAATTAATCAAGTAAAGACACCCTAGAACATGGAAAACACTTTGATTCAAGTGCTAGGAGTACATTAGGGTTGCATCTAAGGGGTGTAGGGCTTCTCAAAAGGAGTTTATGGTCCAAATGGTAACAACTCATGAGTTTACGTCCCACGGTCATTTCCCCATGAGTTTACGGCCATAAACTTATGGTATTAAGTACCATTTTGTGTTTTGAGGTTCTATAAGCCATAAAGAAGTATCTTTACTTCAATTCTAAGCCTTAGGAAGCATTAGTGGCACAATGGCACCACTTTATAGAGCTTACGGCCCATGGACCATTCCACATGGGTTTACCACCGTAAAATCTATATGTTCTTGGTCTTTTTAATTCTTAAGGTCCTAAACACTTCAAGGAAGTGATCTAGACTAGTATCCAAGGCTAAGGAAGGGACTAGGGCTCACTTTTCCCCATCTATTAGGGTTTACGACCCAAGAACATGCCGTGGCCGTAAACACCTTTGATCTTGTGTTTCTTTGTGTTTTCTAGTTTAATAAGAAGTGAAACAAGCCTTATAACACTCTAGGGTAAGAATACTTACAATAAAGGAGCTTGTTTGGGTGTTTAAGGTCCAAGAACACCAGTGTGTGTTCTTGGTGTTTTGAAGAACACTTGAAGATCTAAGTAAAAATGAAGAATTCTTGGATGAAATGGAGTATAATGACTAGATGAAAGGTTATAACAACAAATCAAACAAAGAAAACACTTACATTTTGGAAGATTGGAAGAGAGGGGATATGATCTTTGAGAGAGAATGGTGCTAAGTGTTTATGCCTTAAGCATGAGTTTACGACCATAAGGGAGTTTATGGCCCAAACTCCAAAATTTTGGCCGTCAACTCCTTATTAGGGTGCTAAGTGTGTGTTTGCTACTCCAAGACCCTAGAAAGTACCTCTTTTCATTCATTCATTTGAAGAATTAATAATAAAACACCCAAAACGAACTTTAAACTAGCTAGAAATTAGCAGAAATGTATTTGACTTTTATTTGAAGTGTTTTACTATAGGGTTTGTACAAATAGAAATTTTGGGTTGTCACATCGACCTTTTTAGTTTGAAATGGGTTTTAAGATACGATTTATAGTTACTACAACATAGCTTTAAAACTTAATTGGAACAAACTATCACTCATCTATGATAGAACCATTTCCAATAATGTTCAATTCCTCTTCTTAGTAATAAAAGTACACTAAGATGTTTTTTGAGGATTAATTTGGATACAATACCAAAATTACTAAGATGATCACAAAAACATGATATTAAAGTACTCCTATTTTATTTTATAATGGAGAATATTTTATCTTTCTGTCTAGTTGATTCTTCTATGCCGTTCAACTACTATATGAACCTTTCAAAAGTATTAGAATTATAATTAATCTTATAAACCAAATCATATTTATTGAAGCATTAGTACATCATAACGAATAGAGTTATTGTCCCTTGTGGTGGATCTAAAATGTCCATATCAACATGTACTAGATCCACCAGTCCATCATTTGCTTCACATAAACATGTGAATAATGAATTAGTCATAATTATCCAACGAACAAGATTCTCACACATCATGTGCTTCGAATTGTATGACTCTAGTTTTTTTTTTCAACTGAAACTTGGTGATGAGATTTCCTTTCACATGGTCAAATTTGATAGTACCGCAACTGTGATATCATAACAAAGAAATGTACAATTAATATTGTTGTTATTGGAAACATAATCGACACACTTATCAGCGACATTGCAAGTAAATACAAATAAGACAACTGTGTAAACCAAAACATCATTTTTATTAGAAACAACAAATGGAACATGTCCTTACAATGCATAAAATGAAAAACTATGTTTCTAGAAATTTCCGAAGAGTAATAGAAAACTATCAAAACTATCCTAAGTCCTTAGTAGTAGCTCCAAATTTTGATCATCGAGCTATGCAACCAAAGCCTGTTTCCCACGATCAGATTTAACTTACTTTGCTCAAGCTTCCTTCTTTCTTTTAGATCCTTCAATACCTTAAAAATATGATTATCACATCATGTATTAAGAGTCTATGAATGGGAACTTATTAAAGTAATGGAGTTAGATAATGGATGTACCTGAACTAGTGTCACATGAATTGACTTTACCATCTCTAAGATCCTTCAGGTATTTCGGCCAAATTCGCTTCCAATGTCCCTTCACTTGGAAGTAGAAACATATGGACTCCTTAGGGTCAACATATGGAATGATCCTAGAATGAGCCTTTCTCTTTAACATGAGATCAAACTATTTGATCTTGGTCTATTCCTTTCAATAAGGAAGATAAGTCTTTTCTTGATCACCATAATTACCATTGTCAATGTCCATGGACCTATTGGGATTAGACCCTTTAAGCATTTATGCTTTAGTTGTGTTCTTAAGCATTTGTTCTTCAACAACTACCAAAATTTAGGTCAAATCAATCAGGGTCATGTCGAGATTCCTCATATGAAAGTTCCTAACGAACTAGCCATATTACTGTGGAAGCGATAGAAGAACCAAATCATTGGCTTGCTACTTCGGGAATACAACTCCCATTTATTTCAGCTTCTCAGTGTTCGATTTCATTTTCATAACATGCGCACACACAAAATTTTCATCTTCGTGTTTACATGCCAATTGGACTTTAGTGGTTTCATATATTTTACCTTGACGAAAGCATGACATTGTAGAGTGACAGGAGGAGGTTGACGATTTGAAGAAGAATGATGTCCACTTCCACCATTACCCAAACTAGGGAAGACATTTTCACCTTAACTCGAATATGGAAGACCATCTCCAGATGATTGAGGAAAAACATTTCCAAAAGAATGACGAAGATCATTTCTATCTTGGTTAGTCATCTAAAAGTGGGAAAAGACAGAATTCAAGGTAGTTAATTTTTAATCCTTATTTATTGACCTAAAATTTAAATTAAGTCTAGGATCCATATTTTGATTTCATAATATGAAGAGGGATGTCGTAGTCATAAAAAAACTATTATGGGTAAATAGAAACATTTTACCAATTTCAATTACATGAAACTCCTACATCTTTTGAGATTTTCATTGAAACATCAATGACATGTTTAATATTGGATTATGCTATTACCAATTGTGACTAGGATACCGAGGATCTCTTATTGATGTACCGGTTAATCATATACGCTCCATCAACAACTATAAACATTAGTTGTTTGATTATTTCATCATTATAGTCCCACATTAATGTGAAAGTTAACCATGTACACTCCACTAATGAATCATAAAGAAATGATGTGTGTTTTCATGGATTAGCATACATTTTCATATTTTCTTCCTAAAGTAACCAGAGTGGGGTTTTAAAAGGTTATAGTACTTTATATCATTATACTTTTAATATGATTATGTCCTTTTGAGCCTATTCGGACAATGACCCTCAAAATATTACTCACACTACTGTTCCACTTCAAACTCTGATTTTCAAAGATTTTACCTCACAACCACAAGCTACCACTGTTCCACCGCCATCTACGATATTCCAAATTTTGGACCTGTTCACTCCTCTAATTTAGAATGATGACATGATGTTAGGGGGTGATGATGAATTTGTCGTCAATAATGATGATGAAGTTGAAATTACTAGTTCTTTTCAGCAATTTGATGAATCTGTGTTGGCTCCATATCTTCTAAATGATGAGAGTAATTCATATGAGGTTACAACAAGTCATCTATTCACAAAAGAGGAATATCAGTTGATGAATCGGCAATTAAATGTTATTGTTTGTAGATTATACTGTTTCTCACCAACAAATTTTCAAAATTTGATGACTGTGCATGAATCTACCATGAAGTCTATCCTTTTAGAGAGAAAATGTTTATTTGATGCATAGAAGAAATTGATCAACGACACTACTGTGAAATCCCATTAAGCTCTTTCTAAGGCCACTGCAGCCTTGACTAACGTGGATGATGTTATGTTAGAGGTTCAAATTTCAAAAGATTCAATAATCTCTAAAATACTACTCGTCGTTATACAATCACTGGTGCTATCAATACTCTTGTTGAGTACTATGATTCTAAAGAAAAAATGACAGATATCATCGCACAAATGGATAACAAGATCGAGTCTCTTAAGTTAGAGTTGAGACATATGAAGAAGGAGATTGAGAAGATTAATGAAGAGTTTTTGCTTTTTAAAGGCATGAATTTTGAAATTAATTAAAGACTAGTTTCCATTGTGGAACAGAAAGATGATCCTCATTTTGATTACATGTCTCCGACTTTAGATGTGAAGCTTCAACCCATCCTTTCACAACTGATTTCTAAGGAAGGTGTTACGAGTAGCGGGGAGAGTTTGCAACAAGGGAGATAGGGTGTTGCTCAAGAAAATGTTTTTAAGAAGATGTTCCTTAAGTCAACATCAATAATTCTTATATTGTTCATATTGCATTAAGGTGTCTAAGCCAATAACTAAATTTGTATACTCTTGAATTAAAAGCAAAGTCCGTTTTGGGTTGCCCTCAGAACCAGTAACTGAATAGAAATGCTTTTGGAGAGAGAAGGAGAGAGAGGTTGTTTTTTAATTTATTATTTGATTGATAAACTAATTAGAAATTGAAATAAATGGTTTATTAATATATTATACGATTAATATATTAATTTGAACTAATAATATTTAATTAAGAATTAATTGGAATTAATTTGAAGGTAAATAAGAATTAATTAAAAATGCAGGGGGCTAAGCTGTAATTTCAATAATTGAACAAGAGAGTTTTCAGAACCTTCCCAAGAGGGGGATGGTTAGGCCTCTTAGGGTTTCTAGAATGATTCTTTATGGATAAATAAGGAGTTGGATAATTACCTAATTTAAGATATTATTATAATATTCATTATGGGTTATCTAATGCGTGACAACCCGAAATTTTTTTATCATGGAAAGTCCAACCAATCAACCAAAAGTCAGACTTAATTCCAATGCTTCTAGCGTTGTTAAGGACATTCTAATGGGTTCTAAGCCTAGTGCACATAAGGATTGAGTGTCATGAAGTGTTAGCTTAGTATTGGAGGAATGAAAACGAGCCAGAAAACCCAACACATGGGGTTTATGGCTGTAGACTCTATGTACGTCCATAAACACCCTCCTGGTCGTAAACTATCCCATATATATAACATTTTGCTTCATTTTTCTTCATATCTCCAAATCTTGACCACAAACTACCATTCTCTCTCAAGTATCATAAATTCAAGAACACCATTTCCACTCTTTCCTTTGTTTCTCCTTAGAATACAGCTTAGGATCTTCAAACACTAGCCAAAACACAAAGATCTTCAAGTGTTCTTCAAGGGGGCCATGAACCACTTATACATTTGGGCTGTAAACTCCTCAAGGACCTTCAAAGTGTGAGTACCACTTCTATCATTCAGTTAAGCATGTGTAACACTTGATTTCCTAGACTTTAAAAAACATCTAACTACATAAACTCCATGAGTTTATAGCCGTACACTCTTTGTTATGGCCGTAAACCCTTGCTTTGTACATATTTTGAGCCTCAAACACTTATAGATGCTTGTTAACCATTAGAACTCTTGAACCCTTGAATCCCTATGAAACAAACACCAAAAATGCATCCATTTTGGAGAGTTTACAGTCATACACACTTGGTGTGGCCATAAACTCAAGTGTGGCCGTGAACACACTTCCCTTGCCATACACTCCCCTTTGATAAATCACATTTGATTTCAACACTTCATTTCAAGTGTTTCCTAGTCCCCAAGGGTGTTTCCTTGCATATTAGTTGCTTTAAACACTAAATTCATGCCATTATATGTCATTAGGACACGTTTGTGTCTCGAGACTTCATTCGTGGAACTTCTCGTCCTTACGCGCATATTTGATTAAATCACCCACATAAGGTGAGTTCATACCCCTATAATCAATCTTTTAAACTGTTTTAAATGCTTTTAAGGGGGGAATACAAGTTGAACACAATGAAAATTGTGTAAATGCTTTGTGATAAACGACATTTCAAAGGATTTCTTATGCTTATAAAGTGATCAAATCATTTCAAAAACTCTTTTAAAGTTATGCTACTTTATTGTTTATAAAACTCCATTTTTAATGTACAACCGTAACTCAGTAGATAAAAGAGTCTTTTCATCAAGTCATTAACAGTTCAAGTAAACATACTAGTAAACTATAATAGGTATAGTTTAGGAGTTCAAACATACTATAATGAGAAACAGGGAGGAACATACTATACACTATACATAGAGAACATACAATACTAATACAAGAATATTATAACATTAATGTGAGCCACTACTTCACAACTTAGCAATATACTTGCTAGGTTGCGTTTTGTAACTAGAGTCTCTTGGAGGGAGAGCATTAGTTTGTGTATAGATCTATATGGGATTGACACCCCACACCTTGTTGCTAGCTACAGTGGGTCTTGCAAGTCTACGGTTGACAAATGTCACATCAGTTTCGGCGCCGTTAGGTCGTCGTGGTAAATCACGTGTCATATCAGTATGGTTATAATCACATCAAATTTCAACCTTAATTAACAAATTGGTTTTAAGGTAGTTAGTGCTTTGGTTGTCACTTTTACAAACATTACTGAAAACTTACATCGTTACAAAAGACAAACAGAATAGTCAAGTCTTAGTACATTAAGTAGAAAGGGGCCTATAATTCTAGCTTTATGATTCCTTAGTTTATACATCATGGATATGTATTAATCGGGTTCGAAAGATAGTAGGATGTGTGCTTTCCGCTTCATTTCCTGTTCCTTGTTTGGTTGTGGGCTTAGATCAGATGCACACAATCTAGTATTTATTTGATCTTAGCTATATATATATATATATATATATATATATATATATATATATATATATATATATATATATATATATATATACTGTATACACCAAGTAATCATAAGGAGTACCAGGTATAGGTCGAGTTATAAGATAGAAATTCAATACAGCCTTTTCTAGTACAAAACATACTTTTCCGATAGATCATGAGTGAACTTAAAATTTACGAGTAAAGGGTTAATCCATTTTATTAAAGGACCTTGAGTGGTTAATTCAATAATACCTTAGTTTATACATCAGGGTTATATATAATTAATATCTGATAGGTAGTTGGATGTGTGATTTCCACCTTACTTCCTGTTCCTTGTTTGGTTTTGGGCTTAGGGAAGATTCACACAATTAACTATCCGTTCGATATTAGATTATATATAACTAGTATAAACTAAGTGATTATAGAAGGAACTATTGGGGTTACTATTTTTACTAAAGGAAATAATGGGTTTTCTTAAAGAATGTTTTCACCAAATATAAAGGAACTATTACAGTTAACTCCGTGAGTACCAAGTGAATACAACAGGGTTATATAAAATGAAGACCTAACAAACAATGGGATGTGTGACTTCCGCCTTATTTCCTGTTCCTTGTTTGGTTGTGGGCTTAAGGCAGATTCACACAACCGATTGTTTGTTTACTCTAGGTTTTATATAACTTGTATCCATTTAGTACTTATAAAAAGGATTGTAGAGTCATTTTTACTTATCTTTCATCGTATCAGAAGATATAGGATCTTCTGGAGGAACATGTGAACTTTTGTAAAAAGAGCTTACAACTTACTTACATCACTAAAATCTTATGAACTCACCAGCTTAAATGTTGATATAGTCTTTCAAAATAACTTGTATTCCCAGGAAACTAGTAAACAGGTAGCGCACTGAGATTCAGAAGATGGAGCATAATAGCTTCATGACTTGTTTTGTTATTCACATATGTAGTCTATGTTTTGTGAACCACATACCTTTTAAACACTTTCTTTCTAATGAAATGGTTGTTTATTACTTTTATTACTATGATGCATGTCTTGTGATACTAAACATGATGTCCTCCACCCCCGAACGTTTCCGCCGTTCTGGTTTTGGGGTGTGACAGATTGGTATCAGAGCATTGTTTATAGTGAACTAAGTATATCAACCGATAAAAGATATACACCTATAAATACAATGGGGCCTAAGTGCTCTGAATAATAATATATTTTAAAGATATAACAAGACCTTATAAAAGTATACATACATTCTTATACATATATACATACTAGAATAAGTATCTCAAGAAGAACAGAACATAAGTATTTAAAGGTTGAACAGATGCGGTCAAACCTGGACAGTTATGTCATCATATCTAGGACGAATATAGCCTGATCAACTATATTCATTCGATATGTGACCGACATGTGTTTGGGAGTGATGTGGTGTTGCAACAGTCTTAAAACTTACCTAACTCTATTCAAGGGATTTCTAGACCAGTACATAAAGTTAGAATAATATTGGAGTATTTTATGATACTATAACATGATAACAAGTTTAAAACATACCAAGTTCATTAAACTAAAATACTATAGGAGTATTTTAGGCACTATAAATAACTTATGTGATAACTTAAAAGACCCTTACGGATAGATCTATAATTTTGGAGTGTATACTTCCAAGGTTTTATATAATTGAGATTTTATAGACTTAGAATTTGTGATCTATGCTTCACTACCTGTTCCTTATTTGGTTGTGGTTTTGGAGTAGGATCGCTTATTTGAAGGTCTATTTAATCTTAAATTACATACAACTTGTATGCATTATGCAATAATAGGAGGACTCTGTAAGGATCACCCCATAATGTTTCACTTAAATCTCATAGATTCTTTAGACACTTCCATTCTCGTACGACAAACCTAAATAGATGCAACCACTTCCTCATAGCAGTCAACAGAAGAGTCAAGGAGAAACAAGCAGAGATTTCCCAGAAGTGATCAGCCAGAGAAACTAAAACGTCTTACGCGTCACACTAATAAATAATTACCTTAGTTGAATTCGTGAGCTAGTGATTACACTACTCACACTATGTGTTAGAATTATTTGAATTCATGCAACCATTATCGGTTATTCAATTCACAGAAATTCATTCGAGGATAGCCACTTATGATTCATAAATTTTATTAGTATAGACTTCCTTTTATGAATTGTTTCCAGAACCCTATGAAAGTCCGAACCAGATACATTCAGAACTAGGATAACTTAGTCTTTTAGCTTTTGGCTTTTGTCCACTGATATAGACCTATTTCCATCTCATCTTTGTGTTCTTTTTTGCGAAGATGCCTCCTTGCAGATCAAACAGACGCACTACTCCAATAAATCCAACTCAAACTCCACCACCTCCTCCTCAGTTCAATCTTACTGCTCTCCAAGCAGCGATATCAGCCACTGTGGCAGCTGCTCTATCTCACATCAGCGAAAGTGGTACCTACGGAACTGGTAGCGGTACCCACTTAACAAACCCCAGAGTTACTCAGGGACACCCAAGGGAGTGTTCGTATAAGGACTTCATGCACTACAAACCCAAATCCTTTAATGGAAATTGTGGACTCATCGCTCTAATGCGATGGTTAGAGAAAACAGATTCAGTCTTCACAATGTGTTCGTGCCCAGAAGGGAGAAAAGTGAAGTTTGCTACCTGCATCTTCTCCGACAGAGGCCTGACATGGTGGAATAGCCATGTTAAGTCACTGACCCTATCAGTGGATAACTCAATAGGTTGTGAGAACCTAAATGAGATGATGTTGGAAGAATACTGACCAAGGGGCGAAGTTCAAAAGCTGGAACAAGAACTATGGGAGCACACTATGGTTGGCTCGGACATAGTGACCGACACTGACAGGTTTAGCGAACTGGCAACACTGTGTCCAAGGATGGTTAACACAGAAAGTAAGAAGATAGAAAGGTACATATGGGGTTTATCTACCCCGATTCAAGGATATGTGTTGTCTTCTAACCCAACTACATTCGATTGCGCCAAACACCTGGCCCAAAGACTCATTGACCGTGGAGTCTGCCATGGCGTGGTGGTCCTCGTTCCCGATCCATATAGGGGGGACAATAAACGAAAGTTGGGGAAAAAGAGGAAGCAGCGAACAACACAGGAAACCCGGCAGGAGCAACAAACGAGTACTATATACGCCGCCACAACACCTGCTACTCCAGCATCTGCCAGTCGATATGCTGGAACTCTCCCGAAGTGTGGAAATTGCAACTATCACCACACCGGAGTATGTCAGGAAATGTAGTGCCTAAACTGCCACAGAAAGGGACACACAGTCCGTTTCTGCAGGGCACCGACTCAACCGATCTCCCAAGTCCCCGGTGTTGAAGATGACCAAGCATGCTATGGCTATGGTGAGATTGGACACTATAGGAGGGACTGCCCGATAACAAAGAACTCAGGAGCGGATGGACGGATTCTAATGATCACCACAGGAGAATCTACCTCGAAGTCGCCAATGAGCAGTGGTACGTCTTCGAAATAATAATTACTTTAAAAATTAATTTATATTTATATAAGATTAAAACTTGGGGAAAACATTTAAAAGTAATTGTAAATAACTCACTTTTCAGAACAAGTCACAATATTCAAGACAACTAAAAGATCCGTTCAGAGAAGCTATGATGGTTTAGTATGTACATCAGGGTTGTTCATAGCTAAGATTTTGTAGACTTAGAGTGAGTGATTCCACCTTAATTCCTGTTCCTTGTATGGTTGTGGATTTGGGGCAGAGTTACTCAGTCGACTGTCTTATTCATCTTAATTATTCATAACTTGTAAATTCCAGGCGATCATAGTGGAAGTGAGGAGGATCGTAGTATAAAGTATCGACACTAGTTATCAAAACACTTGCATCGCATGTACTCACTCATCGCGGTACGATACGTAGAAGTGATAACATCAAGGAGAAAACAGAAAGCACCAGAAAGTATACACAGAGTACATTGTCGAGCACACTATGGGTACATCATCGTTTATCAGACGTTTCTTTCAAATCGGCCAAACTTTTGTTCAGTAAGGAGTGTGTTACTATCATTCGTCATGAATTGGAGTGGTCCTCACTATACTAAGTTCATATGTTTCCAACGCCTCAACCGTCAAATTCACGAAACCCTCGTTATTCATAACGACAGCCCAACCCAGACCTCGGAATTCTCTACCTCGTATTCTAAACCCCGAAGTACTCATGCGAAGAGTACTTTGCTCTCCGAAACCTTTCCGTCGTATATTCAGCAAACCTTCCGAATTACCACTCGTCCATAAGATCAAGTTCAAGCATAAAGGCTAAGGACGAATACAACCCACCTATCACTAATAAGTGTATACGCTAGAGTGGTATATAATCATGATTATGCAGATTTAGTATGTGTGTTTCCGCCCTATCTCCTGTTCCTTGTTTCGTTGTAGACCTGGGGCAGAGTCGCACATCCGATCGTCTAACTAATCTTAATTATATATGACTTGTAAACACAAGGTAATGATAGATGGACCAGGTATGAATCTGATCATGGACATTAGGGTAAAGTTACCAGGTCTACGAGTGGGTATTCTACCAATCAGAGGAGCACAACCCCATTACTACTACTAAGAAAGCTAATTTCGGGTTGAAATTCCATCTAATGGGGGGATGATGTGACAACCCGAAAAGTTTTATCATGGAAAGTCTAGCCAATCAACCAAAAGTCAGACATAATTCCAGCGCCTTCTAGACTTGTTAACGACATTCTAATGAGTTCTAAGCCTAGTGCACATAAGGATTGAGTGTCACGAAGTGTTAGCTTAGTATTGGAGGAATGAAAATGAGCCAGAAAACCCAACACATGGGGTTTATGGCCATAAAATCTATGTACGACCGTAAACACCCTCCTAGTCGTAAACTACCCCATATATAACAGTTTGCTTCATTGTTCTTCATTTCTCCAACTCTTGACCGCAAACTACCATTCTCTCTCAGGTATCATAAATTCAAGAACACCATTTCCACTCTTTTCACCCTCTTTCCTTTGTATCTCCTTAGAATACAACTTAGGATCTTCAAACACTAGCCAAAACACAAAGATCTTCAAGTGTTCTTCAAGGGGGCTGTGAACCACTCATACATTTGGGTCGTAAACTCCTCAAGGACCTTCAAAGTGTGAGTACCTATTCTATCATTCAGTTAAGCATGTGTAACACTTGATTTCCTAGCCTGTAAACAACATCTAACTACATAAAATCCATGCGTTTATGGCCGTAAACTCTTTGTTATGACCGTAAACCCTTGTTTTGGACATATTTTGAGCCTCAAACACTTATAGATGCTTGTTAGCCATTAGAACTCTTGAACCCTTGAATCCCTATGAAACAAAAACCAAAAATGCATCCATTTTGGAGAGTTTACAGTCGTACACACTTGGTGTGGCCATAAACTCAAGTGTGGCCGTGAACACACTTCCCTTGCCATACGCTCCCCTTTGATCAATCAGATTTGATTTCAACACTTCATTTCAAGTGTTTCCTAGTCCCCAAGGGTGTTTCCTTGCATATTAGTTGCTTTAAACACTAAATTCATGCCAATATATGCCATTATATGTCATTAGGACTCATTTGTGTCTCGAGACTTCATTCGTGGAACTTCTCGTCCTTACGCGCATATTCGATTAAATCACCCACATAAGGTGAGTTCATACCCCTATAATCAATCTTTTAAACTGTTTTAAATGCTTTTAAGGGGGGAATACAAGTTGAACACAATGAAAACTGTGTAAATGCTTTGTGACAAACGTCATTTCAAAGGATTTCTTATGCTTATAAAGTGATCAAATCATTTCAAAAACTCTTTTAAAGTTATGCTACTTTATTGTTTATAAAACTCCATTTTTAATGTACAACCATAACTCAGTAGATAAAGGAGTCTTTTCATCAAGTCATTAACAGTTCAAGTAAACATACTAGTAAACTATAATAGGTATAGTTTAGGAGTTCAAACATACTATAATGAGAAACAGGGAGGAACATACTATACACTATACAGAGAGAACATACAATACTAATACAAGAATATTATAACATTAATGTGAGCCACTACTTCACGACTTAGAAATATACTTGCTAGGTTCCGTTTTGTAAACAGAGTCTCCTGGAGGGAGAGCATGAGTTTGTGCATAGATCTATACATGATTCACACCCCACACCTTGATGACAACTACAGTGGGTCTTGCAAGTCTACGGTTGACAAATGTCACATCGGTTTCGGCGCCGTTAGGTCGTCGTGGTAAATCACGTGTCATATCAGTATGGTTATAATCACATCACATTTCAACCTTAATTAACAAACTGCTTTTAAGGTAGTTAGTCCTTCGGTTTTCACTTTTACAAACAGTACTGAAAACTTACATCATTACAAAAGACAAACAGAACAGTCGAGTCTTAGTACATTCAGTAGAAAGGGGCCTATAATGTTGGCTTTAAGATTCCGTAGTTTATACATCAAGGATATGTATTAATCGGGTCCGAGAGATAGTAGCATGTGTGCTTTCCACTTCATTTCTTGTTCTTTATTTGGTTGTGGGCTTAGAGCAGATGCACCCAGTCTACTATTTATTCGATCTTAGCTATATATATATATATATATATATATATATATATATATATATATATATATATATATATATATATATATATATATATATATATATATATATATATATATTCCGTATACACCAAGTAATCATAAGGAGTACCAGGTAGAGGTCTGGTTATAAGATACAAATTCAATACATTGTTTTCTAGTACAAAACAAACTTTTCAGATAGTTCATAAGTGAACTAAAAACTTACCATTAAAGGGTTTAACCCATTTTATTAAACCAGTATAACTTAAACGACCTTGAGTGGTTAAATCTATAGTACCTTAGTTTATACAACAGGGTTATATATAATTAATATCTGATAGGTAGTTGGATGCATGATTTCCGCCTTACTTACATCACTAAAATCTTATGAACTCACCAGCTTAATTGTTGATCCACTCTTTCAAAATAACTTGTATTCTCAGGAAACTAGTAGACAGGTACACACGCTGAGATTCAGAAGATGGAGCATAATAGCTTCATATTTACATATGTAGTCTATGTTTTGTTAACCACATACTTTGTAAACACTTTCTTTCTAATGAAATTGTTGTTTATTACTTTGATTATTATGATGCATGTCTTGTGATACTAAACATGACGTCCTCCACCCCCGAACGTTTCCGCCGTTCCGGTTTTGGGGTGTGACACATTGCTTCCTATCTCAGCTATAAATAGACCCCTTGCCTAAGGATTTTTTGAACACTCATTACAGAAGTCATAACCAAAAATTTTCTCTTCCTCTCCTATCTCCTCAAGTCATCTAATTACTAAGGTTTGGAGTACAAGCCATTAGAGGCATTCAAGTTTTGGTGCTTGCTTTCGAAGGAACCTCAAAGAATTTTTGTGTGATTATTTACTACAATATCAAAAGGTATGTAACCATACTCTTATGTAAATTTTGATTAAAATATAATTTCCCTAGGGTTTCTTGATATTCATAGTTTATTACTGTAATAGAGAAGACATAGATCCTTTCTAGGTTGCATGTGAACTTAAAGGATTAAGTGTTTGTCCGCTCATATGTAATTTTTTATAACCTAGAAAAGCCATCAGTCATCAGTGGTATCAGAACTTTAGTTTTCTATTTGATTGTGCATAATAGTGAATGAATCAAAATTAGGGTTTATGGAAATTAAACCCTAATGGTTTAAATTTTCGCAAAAGGCTAGGGTTCCTGAAACCCTAGCCTCCACCCCTTATTTTTGAAATTTCGTAAGTATCCCTTAGAGTTTCTAGTTTCCTTAATTGCAATTTTAAATGCCTTAAAATTTTTATAATTAAATACTTGGTAACCCTATACCTTTTCAGAAAATTAGAAGGGTATTTGGGATTAGAATTAAATTAATATTATTTTATTGTTTAATTAAAGATAATAATTTAATCCTTAATAATTTAAATTTAAGTTATTTTAATAAATGTTTGGTTTAAAATAATTATTTAAATCCCTAGTGATTTAAATTAATTTAATTGGTTAATTAAAAGATAATTGGTAAATCATTAACTGGTTAAAATTGATTAATTAATTGTTAATTTTGAAAATTACTTTTAAACCTAGTATTTTTGAAAAAAATTTAAATACATCTTATACTATGTATGATTAAAGTTTAATATATTATATGTTTAAGAAAAGCCAATCAAATCGCAATTAAGCCTCATTTATGAAGCCATACTATAAAGAGGGGGAGGGGGTAGGGGTATAAGGAAATGACCTATAAAATGACCGTTAAATAGGTGTCCACTCTCACCCACCGCTTCCTTGTATGGTGGAGGGTCGTTAACTGAACAGATTTGATAGGAATAACCTCATTAAAAGTATGAAGCTATAAAGTACTAGAAGCTTTTTATAAATCCCAACTCTAGTCACTTTAGAAAAAATATGAAGTTTATGCTAATCCATGAAAACACACATCACTCTTTATATGTCATTAGTGGAGCGTGTGTGCTTAATTGGCACACTGATATAGTACTATAAAGTTGAGTGATGGAGAAATTGAAAATTATCATTGTTGGTGGAGCGTATATGGTTTACCGTCACATCAATTTGAGATGATAATGACCTCGAGGTTGTCAAATGGTTTTTCATGGTTATTCACATCTTATTTGTTATCCTCGGTATTCCAGTCACAAATTGAAGAGAATAATCTGAGATAAAATATGCCATTGATAAGATTCAATGAATCTTAATTGACCTAGGAATTTCATATTAGACTGAAATTGGTAAATTTGTATTGCCGACCTTGATAAATTCGCTATTAGATTATGACATCATTTTTCTTTATTGTGGATTGAATTTTGGATCCTAGTCTTGAATATTCATTTTGGTTTAAAATATTAATGATTTATATCGTTAACTAAAAACGATGTATCTTTATGTAGGTGTATGGAACCAGTGATCTCGCTACTATTCAGTCTGCCACTCCCAAAGCTCTAACTTCACTCTTCTCTTGATTTTGTCAAAAGAGAAGCTCACTAGTCCAAATTATATGGATTGGATGAGAAATATGAAGATGACTCTTCGATTACATTCTTCAAAAGCCTCTTGTTGAAATCGATGAATCTGCCATACTCTTGAAGAATTATCTACTTACAACAAGCATTCTGATGACACCATAAAAGTTTCTTGCATCATGGTTGCTACCATGATGCCCGAACTTCAAAAATTCTATGAGGACTATTGGCCATATGATATGTGCCTCAACCTTTTTGGAAAGTTCCATAAGAAGGGTAGAGAAGAACGCTATGAAGGGGTCAAGTCTCTCATGGCGTGCAAGTTGAAGGAAGGAGAATCTGTTTTCGTTCACGTGTAAAGAATGCAGAGATACATGGAGCATTTGGAAAAACTCAGTGTGTCCTTTGAACAAGAGTTTGCCATTGATATGATCCTTAACTCTTTAAATCCTACTTATGATCAGTTCGTATTGACTTATCGTATGAACAATACAGAGATTGCATTGACTGAACTCCATAATTTGTTGCAGGCTGCTGAATCACGGATCTACTTTGGATACAAGGTCTACCTATCCCTCTTTTCAGCTTATAAAAATGGAGTTTTATGTTTGAAGTGCTCGTGTCCTAACCATTGGATCTAGAAAAGGGAAAAAGAGAAAGGCTTATTCCCAATCCAATTGGAAAGGGAAGGCCCATGCTGGAGGTTCTGGTAATAGGTCCAAGTCGAAGCCCAAATTTGATATTCCGGCTATTAGTAACCCAAAGGAGGCCACTTGCTTTCATTGTGGCAAAAAGGTTCATTAGATAAGAAGATACCCCTAAATACTTGCATGACTTGAAATATAGAAAGATCAAGCAGTCTAGTTCAGGTATTTACATTATTCAAGTCAATAACACACAACTTTATCATTCTTGGGTCCTTGATACAGGATGTGGTTTCCATATTTGTTTTGATTTGCAGGGGCTAAGAGAAAGTGATGAAGTGGAGCATGGAATATTGAACCTGATCATGGGCAATAGGCGGACTTCGCCTGCTACCAAGATCAGGACTTATGGTCTTATGCTTAGTAGTGGTGTTAGGTTTGATTTGTTAAATTGTTGTTATTCTTCGTATATGATGCAAAACATTATTTCATTTCACGCATTGTTTAGACAAGGTTTTATATACTCATTTAATAATGATATTGGTTCTATTTCAGCTTATAAAAATGGAGTTTTATGTTTGAAGCTTTAACTTGTAATGGTATATATGAAACTCTTATATGTGTTGATAACCTAGGGCATAATGTGTTTCATATTGGTTCGTTTAATGGTGTAGACAAAGAATGTTTATGGCATTGTTATCTTGGGCACATAAACAAGAAACCCATCGCCCAACTCCAAAAGGATGGAGTGTTGGAATATTTTGATCTTAGGACAGATGATGAATGTAAATCTTGTTTACTAGGAAAGATGACTAAGGCAACTTTCAATGGGACATTTGAAAAAAGTGAAGGATTGTTGGAGATATGGTTATATCTATTTAATCAAACATAAATTAGAAACCTTTGAAATGTTCAAAGAGTTTAAGCACAAAGTCGGGAATCAACTGGATAGGAAGATAAAGATTCTTATATCTAACAGAGGTAGTGAATATCTTAGAATCGAGTTGCACAACTATCTTAAGGAGTGTGGAATTTTTTCACAATTGACTCATCCCAGAACACTAGAACTTAATGGTGTGGCTGAGAGGCATAATCAAACCTTACTAGATATGGTTCATTCCATGATGAATTGAGCTTCTCTTCCAATATCTTTCTGGGGATATGCTTTAGAAAAGGATGCTCATATCATGAATCTTGTCCCAATTAAGAAGGTTGCCAAAACACCTCATGAGATGTGGACGGGGAAGGTTCCATCGCTCGCACATCGCAAGGTTTATGGTTATGAAGCTCTCATAATATGAGAGACAAATGATCAACTTGAACCCTGGGTCTAGAAGTGTTATTTCATTGGCTACCCACAGAAGTCATATGGATACTTGTTCTACTGACTTAGTGAGAATGTGGTCTTTATAGCGCGAAGAGGAGTCTTTCACGAGAGAGAGCTCATATTCAAAGAGGACAGTGGGAGTGCTATTTATCTTGAATAAGTTCAAGAGTCATCCAATGAAAGAGCCTCAAACAATACTGACACTCAACATAAGGAATAAATTATAGTTGAGCCAGTTGACAACTCATTACCTCTTCGTCGATCTAGTAGGGTTAGCGTGCCACCTGAGTTCTATGGTTTCCATATTACTACATATGTTGATATGTTTGTCAGTAGTCATACACTGGTAAATTTGGATGAGCCTGCTAACTTCAAAGAAGCGATGGTAGGCCATGTATGATAACCAAGTATGGAACTTGGTTGATCAAGTACCTAGTCGAAAGACAGTCGGGTTCAAATGGATCTTCAAGAAGATGACGGACATGGATGGGAAAGTACAAACTTTCTAAGCTAAGATGGTTGCTAAGGGATTTAATCAAACCTAAGGAGATGAATATGATGAGACCTTTTCACCAGTAGCTAAGATAAAGTTTATCTGGATAATGCTTGCTATAGCTGCATTTCATGATTATGAAATATGGAAGGTGGATGTCAAAACAACCTTCCTTAATGGGAAGTTATCTAAGGATGTATACATGAGTCAGCCAAAGGGTTTTGTGCATGAAAAGTTTCATGATCGAGTGTGTAAGCTTGAGAAATATATTTATGGATTAAAACAAGCATCTCGCAGCTGGAATCATTGTTTCCATGAGAAAGAGTTTAGATTCTTTATAAGTGAAGATGATTCATGCGTATATGTCAAAGCTAGTGGGAGTATAGTGACCCTCCTAGTCTTGTATGTTGATGACATACTCCTCATAGGAAACAACATTCCAACTTTGCAAGAAGTTAAGTCTTATCTTGGAAAGTGTTTCACTATGAAGGATATAGGGGAAGCGGCCTATATTATTGGAATAAGAATTCAACGGGATAGAAAGAATCATCTCATTTTTGATATATTTCGATAAAATATTGAAGCATTTTAGTATGGAGAATTTAAGAAAGGAGAATTACCTATTCATAGTACTGTTAAATTGAGTAAGACTCAAACTCCCAGTGTTGATGAAGAGATAGCTGACATGAGTTGAGTCCTATATGCTTCAGCTGTAGGATCGATCATGCATGAAATGACATGTATTTGCCCTGATGTGTCTTATGCTTTGAGCATGGTTAGTCGATTTCATGGTAATCCTGGCAAAGCACATTGGATTGTAGTGAAGAATATTCTTAAGTATCTACAAAGAACAAAATACATGTTTCTAGTTCTTGGCGGCAGTGATACATTAAGAGTGAATGGTTAGAGTAACGACAATTTTCAAACAGACTGAGACAATTTTTGTTTGTAGTCTGGATGGGTCTTCTTGTTAAATGGTGTGACAACCTAAAGTTTATTCCGTTACATTACCCCATTATCGTTAACGGAATATTCCATTTTATAAAAGTTCCGTTAATTAGAGGTCACCAAATAAATAAATGTTTTATTTATTTACATTATATGTCGTTAACGTCATGATAAAAGAAATAAAGACACTTACTTTACATTTCCATATTAATTTGGAAAAAGTTAATTTTATTACGACCACTAAATCGGGTGCGACCAAAAGCCCCGTTTAACGGCAGTATTGGGTAGATTTCCACTGAGCTCCAACTCCAACCCATATATAAGGGGGGATGGACTTCATTCCACCCCTTTTCACCCTCTCTCTAAACTCTCTCTTTACAACGTATTTTTCGCGCCAAAAACCGCAAGTTTCCGCCTCCAAATCGTAAGTTCTTTTACCGTAGCTTGTTTTACAACCCATTGCATGTCATATTAGCTCAAAAATCTTACAAGAAGGCAAGGAGTAAGGATTTTATGGCCCAAGAACACTCTAGGGCCGTAAACCCCTAAAATGATGCCAAACTTGCCTTTAAACTCATCCTTAAAGTTGGAAACTAATTGGGGATTTAGCCTAGGGGTGTTTGAACCATAAAACAACAATTTTTGGGACATAAAAGAGGCTTTACGGCCCAAGCACATGCTTAGGCCGTAACCATCCTCTAAACTTGTAAAATCAAGTTCCAAACACTCCCAAACCACCCTTAGGCTTAAGACATAAATTAGGGACTTGCTATTTCAGGTTTGGAGCAATTAAACACAATGAAATGAAGGGTAAAAAGGAGTTTACGGCCCAAGCACATTCTTAGGCCGTAAACACCCCCAAACCATGCCAAATGATAGTATATGTCCCCTAAATGGCCTTATAGCTTCACTAGAAATGCTAGGGTTGAAACAAGGGCTTAAAATCAAAGTTTAAAGGGGTGCATGAGAGTTCACGGCCAAGCCATAGAGATTACGGCCGTAAACTCCCAAGGAATGGTCATTTGGACCGTAAACTCCAAGGGAGTGCACTCTTGGAACCCTAAACACCCTATAGCCTCGGATAATTACTTAAAACCAATTCTAGAAGCACTTGGGACTTGAAACTACCCTAAAACAATCCTCCTATGAGTTTACGGTCGTAAACTCATGGGGAATATGGCCTCCCAACCATGAACTCATATAAAGTGAGTTTTAGGAGAGTAAACTCCTTATTCAAGCCATACACACCCTTCGATGTTACCCGGGACACCCCTAACGCTTAATTAAAAGTGTTTTCGCACTTAGGAAGCGTATACTTGTTTAATTAGTATTAAATGTACTAATTGTATGTGAACATATGTTATCATATGTTAAATAGTTCACTAAGTGTGTCCAAGTCTTTACTTGACACCGAGCTCCCAACCGGCACCTTCGTCGGATCCACTTACACCAGGTGAGTTCATACCCCTGAATGAACCTTTTAAATGTTTGTACATGTTTTATAAGGGGGGGGGGGAGGGAATACAAGTTAAACATGCCAGTTATCATATCAATCACATGTGATTGATAACCCGCATGCACAAGGATTTACCACATTGTGAACTGTTTTACCAAGTAGGATACTATAAATGGTTTTCCAAAAGGTTTTCACTTGTTCAAAACTCTTACTTATACTGTTTTATCAAAGTTCATTTTAAACTGGTTTATGAAAAGTTTCCAAAGAATTTCTAAAGGTTTTCAAACTTATTTTACCAAAGAACACCAAGTTGTGATTTTCTCAAGTATAAAGGTTTTCTTCCATGTTTTGATACTCCCTCTTAGTTTAAACTCCTACTTGATAACACTTTCACTTCATGATGCGTTTATACTTGTTATTGCCTCTATTTCGCTTATACTTGTAGTCGCTTATGCCTATTAGATGCTCTCACTTCACTTGTTGTAGCTTCTACTTTGTGATACACTTATATTTGGTAATGTTTATACTTCACGATTCGGTTATTCCACACTGTACGTTTATACATCACGATTCGGTTACTCCACACTGTACGTTTATACATCACGATTCGGTTATTCCATATTGTATGTTTATACATCACGATTCGGTTATACTTCACGATACGTTTCCACTTGTTACACACTCAGACGTAGTTAGATGTATTCATGTGCTTGTATAGGTGTATATAAATAATGATTGAAGGACTTAGGAAGGCTTGTCCGCCCTATTTCCTTTTCTTCGTTGAGATGTGGTCTGGTGGGATCGGATGGCCGTCCGAAGGTCGTTTGATTCATTAGTTATGTATTATGTATAAGAGCATAGACACATAGGTTTGCATTAGTCAGTTCAGTTATGAGTCTCTACCTCTAGTTCAACACTTATATTGGAAACACACTCCCCACTATTTGGGATGCATCTTCGGGACACGACCTTCTCCGTCGTCTAGTTGGTAACCAGAGTCTCCTGTAGGGAGAGCGGACATTGTGTGTATAGATCTATATGGGATTGACACCCCCGCACCATGACTGCTAGCTACAGTCCACGGCCTACCAAGCCAAAGGGTGACAAATGTCATTTTATATAGACACTTGCAGGGCGTCAGGTACTCTAGTGTCGGTTAGTATGGTTACGAGTATCCCAGGTTACCTTATAATTCATGGCCTTAAGGTAACGGTATTTTACACTGTATTTCACACTGTATTTTACATTGTATGCTGGAAACCCACTATCAGAGTCACACTGTTTTTAGACCTTACTAGCTGTATCTTTCATTAGATACTGTATGGGGTCTGTATCCTCTGTTTTAGACCTTACTAGCTGTATCTTTCATTAGATACTATCTGGGGTCTGTATCCTCTGTTTTAGACCTTACTAGCTATATCTTTCATTTGGTACCGTATGGGGTCTGTGTCTCTTTTGTTAGACTGAGCCAGGCGCGTCGTTCGTTCGATACTCTCCTGGAGTCTATGATTCCTCTTGCCTTAGTCAGCAGTCTTCACTGCTGAGGCATATGTTATTTTCCCTGATTTCTCCTGCTTTCTTTAATAATCAAATTCTGTATTTTGATAGTGATAGCGATTAAGGGAAAACTACTTTTTACCACATAACTCTGTCCAGTCTTGGTAGAAGACTGCTTTTATTAAAGAAAATATAGGATTTTCTGGAAAAGACACTAATGTAATGGACACTCTAAAACTACCACTTTTATTAAAGTTATTTGGATAAAATTACACTAAATACTTATGAACTCACCAGCATTTGTAAAAATGCTGATACTCGCTTTTCAAATAACTTGTATTCTCAGGTCAACTTTAGACAGGTACATTCCAGGAGCTTCTATTGAAGACGGTTTTGTGCCAAGCTACTCTTATATTATTACTTGTATTATTGTGTTGTATTGTTATGTAAATCATGTAAAACTATTACTATTAATGCAATGGTTGTTGTACTTTGAATACTATAATGCATGTGTTGTGATACTTGAGATGACGTCATCCACCCCAGAACGTTTCCGCCGTTCTGGTTTTGGGGTGTGACAAATGGGGGAGTGGTTACTTGGAAGAGTTCCAAGAAAGACACGGTGTTTGATTCCACATGTGAGTTAGAGTACATTGCAGCAAGTGAAGCATCAAAGGAAGCAACATGGACGCAGAACTTTATCAGAGATCTTGGAGTCATTCCAACTATTTAAGAACCAATAGAACTCTTCTGTGATAATGAAGGAATGGTTTCTTTGACAAAAGAACCAAAGGATCATGGTAGATCCAAGCATATCGACAGAAAGTACCATTACATTTGACATCGAGTTAAAGAAGGACACCTTATGATGAATAAATTATCATTGGAAGACAAGATTGCAGATCCTTTCACAAAGGCTCTGAACTGAGTCAAACACTACCAACATGTTAGGAGCATAGGGTTACGAGACGATGTTAGTTTTAGTAGTTAGGTGATATTTTGAAACTTGTAACTGAATAAATGTAGTTGACTTTTGTGAATGATTAATAGAGAATTATTTGTGACTATCGTGCTGCCATTTTCAATTATTTATTCTTGTGTTTCATTTACCATGTTTTACTTCCTCAGTAATTTGAATTATTCAAACTTCCATAGTCGTTCATACTTTTGGAAGTAAGTAGTGAATTAAGACTATCATGAATTGATTGTAGATTGTCAATTGAGGTTAAGACATTGGAATTGGAATTGTTGCAATATTCATGAGTACTTTGGAAATAGAGATTTTAAGTATTGGATAAACCCACGCTTAGAGATTACATCATGGATCTAGTAACGAGTAATTCTAAGATGATAATATCTACTATTCTTCAAGTGGAGATACATAAGTTGTAATTTACAAATGGGTTGTATATTGGTATTGAATAAACGTATCAGTAACTTGATGTTATAAAATGTAGCATCATATAAGATTTTCTGGGTAAAGGTTACAATTATATAGTCAAAGTTTATTCATTCCTTTTTCTTTAACAAAAAATAAGATATCATCAGGCCCCTCGATGATTTTATGTTGACATTATAGTGTTGGGCCCAGCCAGGACTAACTGATGTGTTCAATTTCAAGTCTAATAAAGTCTTTAGAAGTTGGAAGACAAAATATTGGACAATGAGATTGACTCTAATCCATGTCTCATTTATATAAAATATCATGAAGAACGAATGAATAGTTGATCACTTATCTTAGGGCTGATAGTTGATTTGAATCAGAGTTCGGTAGTGCATTTCGAAAGCACTCTTTGATGTTTAGTTCATGGTCTATATTTGCAATTTTAGTTACAGACTTATTGATGTGGGAGACTATTGGATTAAGGTGTTTAAGCCAATAACTAAATTGGTATATTCTTCAATTAGAAGCAAAGTCCTTTTTGGGTTGCCCTCATAACCAATAACTGAATAAAATTGCTTTTGGAGAGAGAGAAAGGCTGATTTGTTAATTTATTATTTGATTAATAAATTATTTAGAAATTGAAATAAATGATTTATTAATAAATTATATGATTAATATATTAATTTGAAATAATAACAATTAATTTTAGAATTAATCAGAAATTAATTGGAATTAATTTCGGGTTAATTAGAATTAACTAAAAGTGTAGGGGCTAAGTTGTAATTTTTTCAATAGTTGAACAGGAGTGGTTCCAGAACCTTCCAAGGAGGGGGATGGTTTTGAAAAGCCTCTTAGGGTTTCTAGAATGATTCCTTATAAATAAATAAGAAGTTGGATAATTACCTAATTTAAGGTATTATTATAATATTCAATTAGGGTTATCCAAGGCTTTCTATCTCAGCTATAAATAGACCCCTTGCCTAAGGATTTTCTTAACACTCCTTACGCAATTCATAGAGCCAAAATTTTTCTCTTCCTTTCCTCTCTCCTCATGTCTTCTAGTTACTAGGGTTTTTGGGACAAGCCATTAGAGGCATTCAAGTTTTTGGTGCTTGCATTCCAAGTAACCTCAAAGGATTTTGGTGTGATTATTTACTACAATAATAAAAAAGGTATGTAACCCTACTCCTATGTAAACTTCGATTGAAATAGGGTTTCCCTAGGGTTTCTTGGTATTTAAACTTGATTGCTATCAATAGAGAAGACATAGATCATTTCTAGGTTGCATGTGAAATTAAGGGTTTAAGTTTTTCTCCTCTCATATGTAGTTTTTTATAACCTAAAAACAAGAAATTCCTCCAATGGTTAAGAAGCATGATGCTCCAAAAGCTACAGTTTTTGATAAATCATTGAAAAGGTGTTTGGATGAGATTAGTCCATAAATCACTAAAGTCACTGTGGGAACAATTTCTGTGAGAATTTTTGCACCACATGAGGCTGATCAGAACGATAAGGAAGCAGAGAAGGAAGATCAAATGAATAAGGAAGAAGTTATATAAATAATGAAACAACTTCATATTTAGTTGGATAGATAAGATGTAGAGAAGAGAGAAAAGTAAGCACCCAAAGCTACTTTGAATGCTCTATGGCTTGAATGGACAACTGAAAGAATTCAAGAAGAGGCCATCATGATTGTTGAAAATATTGGCTTGATCCAAGTTCATCTTTTGTGATTGAAAACAAAAGAGATTGTCAATTGGATTTTCCAATGATAGCAAGGGCGTTTCTTTTAAAAAGTTTTCCAAACACATTTAGAGTTCCTATGTCAAATTGTGTTGTGAATAAGAAGCTACTCAAGTTTTATGGTACACATTCAAAGCCATAACATAATGTTTGGAGTCTAAAAATAGATTGTGGCTATAAATAAGATTGAAGAAGTAGAATTAAATGGTTATTTTAATTATAAACTCACTATGTTGAGGGGTTCAAGTAATGGAGAGTTTGTGTTGATTTTTGTTGATATTTTGATCATGAATCCTTGATATTGCTATATTTATACATATAATTATGAATTATTTAAGTACATTTTAGCTTTATTTTGGTTAACTGCAAACATATTTGGTGCTTAATAAGTATAAAATCTATTTTATATCCAAAGAAAGACATTCTCAAGGAAAAGGACTACAAATGGACAAAGTTGGAAACTTGGAGGTGGGAGCTGTTGGGTTTTGAGCATTCTAACACTCCTAAGTGTACATGCAACCCTAAATACCTTGGATCTATGTTTTCTCTATTATACATGCAAATAAGAACTTCCAAGGTATTATCCTAATCTAGCATACAAAACAATGACTTAGCAAGATAGAATACATACCTCTTTTGATGTAGATTGATGTCCTCAAGCTTTAAGAGCTTAGCCCCAATAGTGTGGAAGCCTCAAGTGGAATCACAAATCACCAAGACACCTTGGAAGACTTTAGAGAATATGAATACTTGGTTCTCTCTTAGTGAAATCGGCTAGCCCTCTTAGTGTATCCACACTAGTGCCAATTTCACCAACCAAGGACATCTTTATATAGTGTGGAGGATTAGGGTTAAACCCTAATACCCATGGCCTTTCATTTCCTAGGATCCATGGGTTAAACACTCCATGGACTATCCATGAAAGCTTAGCCCAACCTAAATGATCTTGGCCCATTCCATATATATAAGAATCCATATTTAATTAGTTCGTTTTGATCACTTGATTAATTATAAATTAATTCTTGATTAATACTAATTAAATAATATGATTCCATATTAATATATTAGAACTTATAATATATTAATATTAATCATAAACATACTATTCTCAAAAGATTATCCATATAAATTGTGTCGATGAAGTGCAACCCAAATGGACCATGCCAGGTCGGGTCAAGTACATACCAAATATAGTTATGGACTTAGACATTAATCCAACAGTCTCCCACTTGGATAAGTCTAAAACTATTATTGCGTATGACTTCAAACCTAACTGGCAATCGTAGCTCTTAAAGCCGCTGTCGAACTCTAATCTAGTCAACGAACTTGTCCATTAGATAAGGGATCATATATTCCTCCATTCTAGATATCATATGGACTGAGACATGGATTATAATCATTCTCTCTGTCCATTTGTTGTTTCCTGATTTCCGGTTTATGATGACTGACTAATTGAACAAATCAAATCAGTCCTGGCACGGCCGAGCACTTCCATTTGTCATCATCAAATCATCGAGAGGCCCACAGATATCGCTTTTATCCCGAAGGTAAAAGGAACGGATAAACTTCGACTCATATGGCTTGTTCTACTACTTGTTGAATCATACACAAAGACACGTTTTATAACACCGAGTTACCAAATGCGTTTTCGTGCAATCAATGTACTATCAACTCATAGTAACAACTCATATCTCTAGGTTTGAAGAATATAAGATATTATCGTCTCATGATCACTCGTGATAAAATCCATGAAGTGATTCCAATGAGCGCGGTTTGAATCCAATACTCATAACTTATGAGCACTCATGAGTGTTGTAGCCCTTTGTCCAACACCTTAGACCTCTACAAGCCAACCCATGACAGTCTTAATTCATATCTACTTCCAACATATGACCGACTGTGGATGGTTTGAATAACTTAGTCATTCCGGAAGAATAACCTAGTTTATTCTGGAAGTCAAAACATGCAAAATGAAACACAATAATAATTGAATCCAATATGGTATCAAAACCTATGAACATAAATAAAACACCTTTTATTTATCACCATATGATTACACATTATTCATTGTATACTGTTTCATCTATCAACTTTATTCTTGAATTTAAAACAATAGTTGCCCCAAGCTCCAAGCATGTACACTATGTTTTTCTAAACACTAGTCATGCCAAACACCAAGTATGCATACTATGTTTTGTCTATGATCTTTACTTTGTGAACTAGATCCATTGAGCATAACTTCAATGATTCTCTTTTCACACTCCCAAATCCTTACTGCAAATGTAAGAATTCCAAATTCATCCCATTTACTGAAATCTGTTAGATTCTAAACTTATATGCATTGATCCTCTTGTAATGATTATGCACAAAGTCAGAAAGACTTGACAACAATCATTAAAGAGTATTCCAAAGGAGATCAGCTCCTTGGAAACATCCTTCTTGCATTAAGTTTCCTAATCTTAAACAGATTGAAAATTCTAACTTTGAAACATTTCTAGATTCCATTTTGACTATCACTTCTGAATAAGAGTTGCCTCCTTACAGACTATGTCAATATGGTCCTTCCAGAATTATCACTATACTTTCAACTGTCCTTGAGTAACCAATCTTTGGTAAACCTTAGATTGTCCCCGACAATTGTTTAATCCTTTTAGTCATATCCAGTTCTAAACCTTTTCCCTTCTTAATGCCCTAGGCATTTGGAAAATTTTAGAAAGGATGAATATAGCACATGTAATCGATCCTATATCTAAAGCATATGAGAATCGATTCATGATGTCTCACATAAAGACTAAACCAGTCTTTTGCTATAACTTTTCCATTTCAATTTGCCAAGTTCTCATAATTCAGATTATGAAAAGGGATGCCGTAATCATAATCGAATTTTAGAACGCAAATAATGGACTTATATACAAAATTTCCTTATGTTGAGCCATTCCAACATGAAATTCATATATATCCTTGACTAAATGATTAAAACCTCACGATCTAAGCTTATAGATTTGAGATGAAGTATAATTTCCTCTCCCTTAATTATAGCAAAACAACTTTTTCCCAATTGAAACTTTTGTTTTCTATAATTAACATTGCTAACTTGCAATACTTATCATAATTATCATGCTCCCACTAACATGATGATTATTAGCATAACACTTATGCTCCCACTAGCTTTGACATGTACTCAGAAATCAGCTGACTTTCTTACCAAAGTTCAGATTTCTGATACTAGATTGTTTTGATAAAACTTTATCAAAATCATACACCTTCCCTTAGATAGCACACTTGTGTGTCTAAACAATTATGAAGAGGGATGTCGTAATCATAATGGTTAGACCTTTTTGCCACTTCTCACAAGTCCAGGTTAGTGTGCCGGTAAACCACACACGCTCCACTAACGACTTTGAGAATGCAAATATCACAATTGCTATCTAGCTAAAATCTACTTAGTGAAAGTGTTTCCTCACCATCATTTTCATGAATCGGAGAGAAACCTTATGACACTTAGATTTAATGGTATATGTGTTCTTATCCATGTGAATTGTCAAAACCATAGTCACAAGGCAAGGATAATGACAAATCCACACTCATTTGGATTGAACTCAATCTTAATTTCTTGCCACCTGGCAGCTTAAGGGCCTGCCATTGCTTCCAAGTTGTTATGCAACCAATTGAGAACTCTAAGAACTCATATGCAAAGCCAACTTTAACTGGAATGGGCACAGAATATGTCAACACGATAGGTTATAAACCTCAAGTCGTGTGCTAGTGAAGAACTTTAGGTTTTATTCTTGATTAGTTCTTGAGACTTTCAAGACCTTTAAGACTCCCACTGTCCTCTTGACATATAAGACTTCCATGTCAAATATTCAAGGGATAGTGTGGATTCTAATCAAGACAAACACTTCACACAATTGGCCTAAGTTGGTCTTTGTTTTATCCAAAACATCACAACTTACCAATTTCAAATGTATAAGAGTAGAAAACTTTTACTCTTACATTTGACAAGTGTTTTAAACCTTCTTTAAGACATGTCACTCAAATTACAATCTTGGAGTATAACTCTAAGAATTGTTTTTGGAACGAAGTATGAATCATCTTCTTGATTTAACTACTTCAACAATACATAGCTCCTCTTCTTAGCTAAAAGAAAGCACTTAGAGGATGAATTGTGATAAGGTCTCTAAATCATTAAGATGATAAAAAAAAACTGATACTAAAGTACTCTCCCATCTTTTCAGATTTGAGAAACTTCTATCCTTCTGCCTAATTTGATTCTTCTTATTCGCTCTACCATACATTGGAACCTTTTCCAATGTCTCAGAGTTACACTTAAGCTTGTAAGTATAACCATATTTACTAAGCTAAAGTGAATTATGACGAATAGTCTTATCGATATTTTTGTGGTGGACTTAATCAGTGCACAAGAATGTGTACTCGATCCCTTAGTCCTTTACTTGACTCACACATCCATGTGAACGAGTAATTAGTCTTAATTTTTCCAATACTTGAAAATTCTCATTCATCATGCTATACAACTTGCATGATTCCAAGTTTCGGTCCAATTGAAACTTGGGTGATGAGAATCTTTCCTTATTTGGTAAATTTAGACATTACCACAAATGAAAGAATCAATTTCATATTTCCACTCTTGCTATTTAATGGAATCATATAAGCAACAATTTTTCCTCAAATGCCATTGTAAGGATATTTTAAAATAAATAAAATCAAAATTTTTCTTTTTATTTTAAAACTTTGCGGAAAAACTTATCCTTACAATCCATATGAAAACTTGTTGTTATCTACTCCTAAGCAATATCTCATAACTCCTAAGAAGTAGCTCAAGTATCCGATCTTCAAACTATGCGATAGAAATCCATCTACGCCATCAGATTCAGCATATTCTTTCTTTAAGTTTCTTCACCTTTCTTTGATTCTTAAAACATCACCATGTGACCCAGTCACATCATGTATCAGGAATCTCAGAATCGAAACTTAAGCAGAGTTAGATAGTGGACTTTACCTAAAGTAGAGTCAAACTTATTAACTTTAACTTCCTTAGGTAAATTTGGCAGCTACGCAACCAATGCCCCTTCCTTTAGCAATATAAACATATGGACCCTTTCATAATGGTACACGGGACTATCACAGACTTAGTTTTTCTCTTTACCATTTGGTCAACCGAGTTGACTATGGCCGATCCCTTTCCATTGGGAAGAGAATGCTTTCCGGGATTTCCTGTGTCACTATTGTCAATGTCCATCAAGTTTTAAGGAAGTTGATCTTAACAAATAGATAAGAGCATTAAGGGTCTTGTCATAGCCTGTTTCATAGGTTTCCCAAAGGAACTCGCTATGTGACTTAGAAAGTGATTGAACCACCAACTTTCTCAAGACTTTGACACCCAACTCTCCAGGCTTGTCAATATGTGACTACATCTCCAAGATGTGACCACACCTAGACCTTGCCTTGCCAATAGGGCCTGAGTGACCTTAAACTTTTCCAAGAACTTGTGGGTTAGGGAGAATAATTGGAGGAGGTGAATGAAGTATGATTTCCATAGGACATCATCTTCATTTAGGAAAGCTTGTTTCAAGAGATTTGGGAAGATCATATATGTCTAAACCAGACATCTTTTGGGAGATATTCAAGATAGTTGATTTTAAAGTCCTTAATATGACACCCAATATGAAATATTAAGGCTAGGACCCAACAAACTATTTTATAACTTAGAAGAGGTATGCCGTAATCCAAGCTATAAAATATTTGAAGGTAGGTGAATGACGATTCACCAATTTCCACCAAGATAAACGAAATGTATTATTAGGTTTTAATTGGATTTGAAACTCCTAGATCTTTGAGATTCATTGAACTGTTCAATGGCATGTTTCAATCTCGAGTGTGCCCTTCAGGTTCTGTGACTGGGATGCCGAGGATCACAAAACAAGGTGTGAAGTAACCATGCAAATTACTTGGTACCCTTAAGTGTTTACCCCTTAATCGATGTGCCGGTAAACCACACGCGCTCCATCGATACTATGATAAATATTAAGTCACCCTTTACCTACCTTGTTAAGTCCAGGTTAGTGTGCCGGTTAACCACACACGCTCCACTAACGACTTAGACAAAGTGTAAAGTGTAATTTCATGGATTAGCACCTTATTCACATTTTCCTAAGTAACTAAGATTGGGTATTATTAAGAGTTTAGTTACTTAGTATTTGTCATTAATACTTTTAATGAAGGGAGAATTATAGTCCTGTCAAACCCGTTCGGCTAACGACCCTCCACCAGTCAAGCAAGCGGTGGGTGAGAGTGGACACCCATTAAGTTGCCATTTTATAGGCAACAACCTTATACCCACCTTATAGACCGGCTTCGTGAATGAGGCGTACTATCAGTAAGACTGACTTTACTCTTATACATATATATATATATTATTAAGTTATAATATTATAAAGTATAAGGTTTGAATTTTAACTCTTTAAAATTCTAAGGGCTAACTTGGAATTAAAGTATTCATAAGAGAAAACTTTACAAATTCCAAAACTTGAGGGCAAGTTTTGAAACTATTCAAAACTAATTAATTCCATAACTTATGTGTTTAAAGTAGTTTTAATCCAAAAATTCTTCAAGTTCCATAACTTGAGGACAAGTTATGGAAGACTTTAAACTAATAAAAGAATTAACTTTTCTTTATTTTATAACTTATGAAATTAATTAAGGTTACACTTTATTTATTTATTTATTAATGAAGTGACTCTTGAACCTCCATAACTTAAGGACAAGACTCTTCATCTTTTGTAACCATTGCCAATGTTTATGAGTTTTATGAAACTTAAATGTGACTTTTCATATAACTTGAGGACAAGTTACAAAAACACATTTTAGAATCAACTCTTAGATTAATTTGGATTGAAAACAACAATTTCACATAACTTCTATTAATCTAAGCAACTCATATAAACAAGATAATTCAAATCAAACTTTTCCATGTAATTAGAGTAACACTTTAAACTAATACAAAACATGAATCTATTGACAATTATCTTTAAAATTGGATTAGCATGAACATTACCACATCAAAAACAAGTTTATAAGACCAAAACATTTTTGGGTAATGTTCCTAGTCCAATTCCAGCCAAAAAAGTCGAGTTGATGCTGTCTGGGGGTCCAACTTGGCGAGTTGGATCGATTTCATCACTTTTTAGGCATGGACTCACCGAGTCTCCTGATGGACTCGCTGATTCTGATGATCAGACAGCAAGAAATTCGATTTTTTAAGCAGTTTTGCAAGTATAACAAGAAAACAAGCCTAGGCTCTGATACCACTGTTGGGTTTTGAGCATTCTAACACTCCTAAGTGTACATGCAACCCTAAATACCTTGGATCTATGTTTTCTCTATTATACATGCAAATAAGAACTTCCAAGGTATTATCCTAATCTAGCATACAAAACAATGACTTAGCAAGATAGAATACATACCTCTTTTGATGTAGATTGATGTCTTCAAGCTTTAAGAGCTTAGCCCCAATAGTGTGGAAGCCTCAAGTGGAATCACAAATCACCAAGACACCTTGGAAGACTTTAGAGAATATGAATACTTGGTTCTCTCTTAGTGAAATCGGCTAGCCCTCTTAGTGTATCCACACTAGTGCCAATTTCACCAACCAAGGACATCTTTACATAGTGTGGAGGATTAGGGTTAAACCCTAATACCCATGGCCTTTCATTTCCTAGGATCCATGGGTTAAACACTCCATGGACTATCCATGAAAGCTTAGCCCAACCTAAATGATCTTGGCCCATTCCATATATATAAGAGTCCATATTTAATTAGTTCCTTTTGATCACTTGATTAATTATAAATTAATTCTTGATCAATACTAATTAAATAATATGATTCCATATTAATATATTAGAACTTATAATATATTAATATTAATCATAAACATACTATTCTCAAAAGATTATCCATATAAATTGTGTCGATGAAGTGCAACCCAAATGGACCATGCCGGGTCGGGTCAAGTACATACCAAATATAGTTATGGACTTAGACATTAATCCAACAGGAGCATGCATGAAGAGAAAGAAAGGAGGAAATGTGCAAAAAGAAGATTCCATAGCGTGGCTAACTCTGGTCCACGACGTGGAGATATAGAAGCTTCCCGATGAATCTACGGAGACTTAAAGCCCACACATGTAAAGTGTCGAATTTTGGGAAAATATTTATATGATCGTTAGGTCGAATTTTTGAGGTGTGCTGTTGATACCTACAACTAAAAGTAACAAAATACTTCTGAGAAACCCTTAGGAGGCTAGAATTTGATTAAAGAGCAAGTAATAGAGATATCCGAGTGAAGAGCATCATCAATCATTCATTTTCTAGTTTTGACTATATTTAATATAGTTTACTTCATGTTTATGTGTTTTTTTGCTTTGATCATGGGATAATAACCCTTTACATTCGTTTATATGAGATGAACCCTAATATTATATGTTGATTTCTTATTTTTTGGATTTATGAAGTTGGTTTTAATGTGTGTTTGATAGATCTTTACCCTAGTATGTTAAAGTTCTAGCCTTTATTGTTTTTCCTTAAAGTTTTGAGTAGTTAGATGATCATTTGTGTTTGATAGATCTTTACCCTAGTATGTTAAAGTTCTAGCCTTTATTGTTTTTCCTTAAAGTTTTGAGTAGTTAGATGATCATTTTGATTGCATAAACTTTTTATCTAGTTGCTTATGAAAATTGAATTTTGTAGCTCTAATGATTGAACATATCCTAGAGTTAGGTGGTAAAAGTTGGTTGCTATAATTGTGCTAGAGAGCATTATTGATAGATAATATGTGCTTTATTTACTTGAATTGAACATAGATAGGTCATTCTTAGATCTTATTATTCATAGTCCAATATATATTTTAAAATCAATTTGGTATTCTTAAGTTTCTTGACCATTGTAATTCAAGTTCATAAATTGGTATATGATATATGATAAGTATTCGAATCATGATAACTACTAAGTTATAATTTGGTAACCAATAGAATAAATCCATTATATTGAAATTAACCATAGGAAATGGGGGGATTTGAAGCTAAATGGAAGTATCGTTTATTATGATTAAAAATCGGTTTCTAATTGTTTGCTTTTGTTTGAAGTATTATTAGTTAAGTGTTTATTTATGTTTTTTCTGAACTTAAAAAATCAGATAAAAACCCCATTAAAAGTATTTCTTTAGTTTAATTTTTAGCAATTAATTTTAGTTTAAAATTTTGTTCCCTATGTTCGACTCCTTACTTGCTCTACTATACTACATGACCAGGTACACTGTCTATTGTTTTTAGCTGGTAAAATTGGTTAGGGTTATAAATTTAATGCTTAGTGAGTTTAAAACACATCAATCCTTATGATTGGATCATGCTATTTGATATTTTGAAGAAGAATGAATCACAAGTTGCTCCTCCACTCCATTATTTGAAGCGAATGATCAGATCATATGTCATGGAGTTGGTTAAGATAGATGTGGAAATAGTTGGTTCCTTAAAGAAAGACACAATTGTTAAACCTTATGAACAATTAGAAATATTGAGGAAATTCGAGACCATTTTATTCAAAAAGAGCCATGGGGGTTGTGTACAAGGTTCATGAAAATAGTATAGTAAGGAATTGCATGATGTATCTCCAAGACAAGCATTGCTACAAATCTTCTATAGTATCTGGAATCCTAACTAAGACTTAGATGTGCAAGATGAACTCAAAGGATGATATGAAATGTGTCTCAGACATGCTTCGCCGATGGATGATAGTTTGTTTTATAATTTTTGGAGTTATTCTTGAAATTTTTGAAGAGGCAAAATGAAGATGAATTTCGCAACTCAACAAAAAGGGGGAGATTGTTGGGTCTCACATAAGAATAAGTTGTCTTTGAGTTCTTATGCGATATCGATTTTTGTATTTTTTATTTTTTAGTCTTCATATGTAAATGTGAAAATGTTGTGTTAGGTTTCGTATGTTGGTGGTTGTATATTTTTTTTACTTAGGCTTCGCAGTTTGTGTTAGTTTGTTTTGACAACTGTGTTAGCTTAGGTGTCGTAGCCTCATTGGTCAGTGCCTAACTGACTTCCTTGTATTCACTATGTAGGGATAGTTAGAGAGAGAGAGAGAGAGAGAGAGAGAAAGTATCTTTTTGGAGATTGTTCTTTGTGTTATTGTAACCAAACATCTTTTACTATCTAATGCAAATAAGATCTTATTTACTTTGATAACTTCTTACAATTACATCTTTGCACTATGATTTCATTATTATAGAATCTGCCGATCCTACTGAAGGTGATTGCGTTAGAAAGTTTGACTGAGTTAACTTTGACCGAAACGTGTTGGATGATTTTGCATCTGATTGACTATGCAGAATAACTATATTACCCTCAAACAACATTTTTTATAAAAACATTCAACCTCAGCAAAAATGACTATATTACCCTCAAATAAAATAGAATATAAAATCTAAAGTTACATTATAATAAATAACACTTTAAGGTATAACATTTACAATTTATATACACACATATTCTCTATGGAAAAAACTACATAATTGTTCCTTTTCCTTCTTCTCATCATTATAATACACAACACCAAATAGAATATGGTATATTTGTTAGTGTATTCTATATCTCAACTAGAATACACTAAATAAAATACTGTTACTAGCATACCCGCATCCTATTTCTTTTTATTTTATATTTGAGATAGCATATACCTAATAAAATACAGTTACTTTGATATCACGTATCCTATTTCTCATTAGGATATGAAACTAATTATATATGTATTATAATGATGTTTCCTATTTGTTATTTTCTAGTAGTGGTTAGTGGGTTGACGGAGAAGAAGCAAATATGGATGTGTGATGGTTGATGGAGAAGAAGAAGTAACGTCCATGTAAATGAGGGCAATTCAGGAACGTGAAAGAAAATACTAAGTCCACACCTTTTTCTGAGGCAGGAGAAAACTTCTGACTGAATAACATTCTTCCGACCTAGTCCGATGAAATTCATAGAAATAAACACACGAATTGAAGGTTGCGGATCGAGTCCAAGCTTCTGACCCAATTAGAAGGCTTATCAAACACGTCCTTAGTCCAACCCAAACCATTTTTTTATAATTCTTTTACAACTTTATTTTTACATGTTTTGTATAGTTTTTGTTTTAAGTTACACATTTTTACAATCTTTTTCTCCATAATTCATCTTACAAAATGAGTTTCTTCATAAATATATTTTTACTACTTTTATATTTTTAATTTTTATACATGTTTTTAAGATTTATCAATTTGTACAAAATAGTTTTTTAAAGGCAAGTCTAATTGAGATATTGACACAGTAGCACAACCAAGTTTGGTGTTTGTCATGGATTGGTCGTTATTTTATTATTATTATTATTATTATTATTATTATTATTATTATTATGCGTAATAGGTCGTTAAAGTTAACTTTTTCATGTCAATTACACTAGTTTGATAGATTTAAAGTGCTCATCTGGTGAAAACTTGTGAACTTGATATTTATTTGTTATTTGTTTAACATGAACATATTATATATTATTATTAAATAAAAATGTGGGTCTCTCCATGTTTCTCAATCTCACAACACTTCTTCAAACGATCCATCTTCGGTAAACGCGTATTCGTACATACTCCAGTTATGTTGTTGTATCAAGTTCATTTCTTTGTTTAGATCATAGACAAGGTAAGATACGGAAAAGAATGTTTATGTCAGCGATGTTGTACTCCGGTTTGTAGGTCTTCAACGACCATCGTTTCCGGTGATGGTGATTCGCCATCACCACCTGATCTTTTTTCTAGTAGCTCTAATGGGAAGTTTATTCGATCGAAATCAAATTGATTTTGAGCATCTATGACGAATATATATATATATATATATATATATATATATATATATATCTGATCAATGTTTTTTTCCTAGGCACATAAAAGGACGTAACGAAGTGGAGTCGATATTATTGGAGTCCTGCTATTGCTCGACGACGATGGTGGACGAATTTTGACCACTAAGCATCCTGAAAATGATGAGACATTGTGTATGTGTGGGTTTCTTTAAAGGACCAGAAATTATGTAAACACGGGTGAGGTGGAATCATCAAGAATAAAGATAGTTGGGGTGGAATCATGTAAGAAAGGTGGAAGAAATAATCAAAGATTCCAAAGGTGGAATCATCTACAATAAATAGGCAATCGTTTCAACCATCTCTAATCCCAATTACGAAACTAATTCCGAATGTGGTGTTTCTAATATAACAAAACCTCAAGTGGATGCTGCCAATGCTCTTCAACTCTTCCATAATCATACCTTAATCTCCTATATTCCAGGAATCCATAATTCTCCCTCCACATGTACACTTTCCAATCGCAAATGAGGGTTTTCATCGTGAACTACTCGTTCACTTGTGTAAACATCTCCTGAATCGAAGTCGAGTTTTCGATGAATGTCAAACGTATTTTCAGTCCGATCGACAGCAGAATGTTATAGATGCTAGATTGCACGTTGTTTAGAATCTATTTCACAAAGTATGATGAGTTCTTTGTTTTGAACGTTCATCATATGTTCATCCACCTTGCTCATCTTCTCCCTAAACATAGCAGACATTGTTGTCTTCACTTTCATCCACCTCTTAATGGAATCCCACATTTGTTGAAAAAATTATAGAACTGTGAGTGATGTGTATTGCTGGGACCCACAAGATGTGCAACGTGAGAAATCAACAACGTAGAAACGGAGACAAGGGAATGGGATTAAGCCAACTGCTAGCTTGTCGAAGTTTTACTTGCTGAAAAACCTCAAACAACAAGTTACGCCCTCATTTAATAAGTGGAAATGGAAAAGAAAGCCAATATAAAGTTTTAATTATTACTTTTTGAAAAAATAGAAAAAGCCAAATGGATTAAATGTTACCATTGAATCTGGAAGAAAAATGGATGGTTTCCCTATTTAACATGTAGGGACCTATTGCATAAGAAAAAAACTTTGATGACTAATCTGTGAGAAACCCTAAACTTGATTTTGCTACAATGTTAATATCACAATCTAATTTTTTTCTAAACTATTCCTAGGTCCACATTATATCCCATATGATACTTAAACTATTAAACTCAAAGAGGGAATACAATATTTGATACTTGTACGCTAAAAGCCCTTTGGAAAAAATACTTTGCTTTACAAATTTTTTTTTTATATTTTTTTAATATCAATTTCAATGCATGTAAGGAGAGAGAGATAGAGAGAAAGAGAGAGAGAGAGAGAGAGAGAGACCATACGGTGTGGCCACAGTTTGGCCGTAGTTTTGCCACAATGGTAGTGGGGAAGAACCCCCCCCCCCCCCCCCCCCCCCCGCATGTGATCTCTACTATGGTTGGGCTGCATGCGGGTAGATTCCGATACATCTTCTCTCTCTTCCTTTCTCCTTTCCCAAGTTTGAACGATAACTTTTTTTAAATTCGATTTTTTTTTCCTTTGACCTATAAATAAAACCTTATAACCCTTAATTTACCACACCTAAATCAAATTCTTCGATTTTTCAATATCTTTTTTTTTTCAAAAACTCTCAAGATGTCTTCTTCGAACAACCCAACAAACAAAAAACACACACTAGAAACACCCCAAGACCTTCTTATGATCAACCGATTTATTCGTCTTCGGTTAATCACTATGCCAATATGTTACCATATTATCCATACCAATTACCACAACAATACCTAAAACCATAAATATAATCACAACCTGTACCTGACACTAACTTCAATCTGTTTGATTTTATCTCAACCCGAATTCGTTCAAGATACTCAAGCACCCATTTTTTTTCCCGAACCCGAAATTGCTCAAGAAGCTCAACCCATCAACGCACCAAATAAAAGAAAAGAGAATCCAGTGACCAAAGGATGGGTACCTAAATAAGCGTTTGTATTGACACAATTATGGATCGATATTTCCACAAATGCAAAGACAGGAAAAGACAAAAAACATGACCATTTTTTGTGGCAAGTTACAAAAAGATTACCAATTTCTCTGTTTGAGTTTAGACACACCTAAGAGTATGCACGGATCCCTCAAACCAAGGCTCTGATACCAATTTGTAACACCAAAAATATGAATACAAATTTTCTTTTTCAAACCGTCAAATCCATACATCAATTGTTTCAAACTCAACCATAATAAAAATGTATCTCAAACATTAGAGTGAAATCAGTATGGAAAATCATCAAGGGATGCTGTGGAATCAACTTGGACCCTTCCCTTTGGAACTGGAAGTATCTGAAAATATTTAAACCACAAAACCATAAGCACAATGTTTAGTGAGTTTTCTAAAATACCACATACCATACATATCAGTGGGCCAACTCTATGTGAACATTATGATCCAACCGTAGTCTTACAGTCACTCCCAAAGTACAGTCCATCCGTAACCTTTCTGTCATGATCCAACCATGGTCTTCCATGCAAGTCATAATGATAAACAAATGATGTGATCTAGAGTATCGTTTAAAACACCAAGTGTGTTCCAAATTGGGGAAGACAAATGAGGAAGTAATGTTGTTTAATGATTTGTATAGCAACATGAAACGTCAACGGAAAAGTGGAGAAAGTGATGAAGTGATTTTGAAGAAAGCTCCAAAAGTTTACCATCAAGAAAATAAGAAGGCGTTCAAGTTTATTGAGGTTTGGAATATCGTGAATGATAAGTAAAAATGGAAAAAAAAAGCAAAACATCTGACGGCGATGTAGATAGTGGCTCAAAGTTCTCATGAACATCCGAATTAGACCAAACTATATCAGGTGTGCATGATGGGTTCGACATTAACAATGATAAAATCATTAAAGTTGCACCACCTTCCTGACCAATGGGAAGGGACAAAGCAAAACATAAAGACAAAGGCAAAACGGTAGATTCTAATGACTTGAAAGAGAAGGGGACGAACTGAAGGGTATAAAAGAAATAATAAACAAATTTTTACAAATTGCTTCCGAAAGAGAGCGTAGGAAACAAAGAGATAATGACTTGAAAAGTCTAGGCTAGAGACAACTCAGATGATCGGGGAGGAGCTTGAAATTGTTTTGGTGATGAAAGTCGGCGTTAAAAAACGTTATGTTGATTAGTTTTTTTAATCGCTTGTTATGTGTTTTTTTATATATTTGTAGGCTTAAAATTATTTTTATTTTCTATGTGTTTAGGAGTTTTTTTAGTGTTTAGGAGTTTTTTAATGTCATGCTATGTGTTTTTTATGTAATAAAATGTTATGTGTTCTATATTTTTAAGTGATGCAATGTTGTGGTTTTTATATGTTTAAGTAATGAAATTTTTTAATTAAAATTGAATCTTTCATTTAAATTAAATCGTTAAAAAAAGTGTGATCTAATGTTTTAAAAACCGGTTTGAACCGGTCGGTCGAACCTGTTGGACTGGGAACCGAGAAAAGAGCGGTTCAACTACCACCAGTTTTATGTCTATTTCTGAACCATAATGAACCGACCGATTTTTACAAAAATCCGGTCGAACCGGTTAAATTAAACCGGTTGAACCAATTAAATAAAATAAAAACACATGAAAATGAATCATTTTCATAACAAACTATGGTTTTTATTCCACGTCTATTTTGATTTCTTTTAATAAAAACACATGATAAATATTATAAAGTTTTTTAGTACGTTTTTATTCATCTAAAGTTATATTTTGTTTCCTTATTATACTTTATTTTAATATCGATGTAGGTTGATTAATGTAAAACTTATGCTTATATGTTTTTAATGTATTTAGATTGTTATTCAAGTTGTATTTAAGTGTATTTTTAACGTTTAAATTTGTGGATTTTTATGTGGGTAGAAAAATATAAAAAAAAGATGAAAATTATATAAACCGGTTGAATCGGAAACTGGTTACCATACCGGTTCAATTAAAAAACCGGTTTTTAAAAATTTGGTTACATCACATCTCGTAACAAAGAACCACACTTTTTTGATAAAAAATAACATAACTCATATGTGTCAATAAATGGAGTATAATAAGAATGACACCATCCTCTCTAGCCTAATAGTTTGAAGAAATGTTTATACAAAGTTTGACCGATGATTAGTAGATTGAATAAATAAAATTAAATAACTAGTTTGAATAACACAGTTTAAATGTAGTAATCTTATTATATTATTTGAAGTCTTAATAATCATATAACCAGTCAGTGTTTAACATATTTTAATTGTTATAGAAACTACTAAATGAAATAAATAAAAAATCGTGTGAAGAAAGGCTAGGTTTCTTGTGAATTAGAATTGAGAAATCAAATATTCTTTTATTTTTTTCTTCCATCTTCATATATAATTAAGATTAAAACGTTTATTATATTAAATAAAATTATTAAAATTTTATTATATTTGTCATCGTATAAAAATGCTAAATGATATAAGGATGGATTTAAATAATAAATAGAAAAATATTTAATTTCTTATTAGAATTTAAGTCTTACGGGTTTTGATTAAAGAGAATGTATTTAAGTATTTATATAATTTTATTATTTTACAACTCATATTTGTTAAAAAGCAGCATGAACCTTATGAAAATGTTTGATTCCGAAACCCATAAAATATTCAAGAGCTAAAAGAACTAATTTATTTATTCAGAACTTTATTATAATTTTAAATCACAATGATCAATAATTAGTTTTGCCAACATGGTTTGAATGGGTGGACGAGCATAATTGGGCACGAAAGAAAGTCGTCTGGTTTGTTATTGTGTTATACAGATGATGCGGCCCACGTCTTTTCTTCTACTAATACACATTATTTTCCTATTATTTAAGAGAATTTTTTTCTTAATTTTGGATTTTTATTACAAGACCGCTTCCAACAATACATTTATAGTTAGGGATGTTCCAAGACGATTTAAGATCCTCCGCAAAATATTAGATCCTGTGCAAAATAAAAATAAAATAAAAAAAAAAAAAAAAAAAAAAAAAAAAAAAAAAAAAAAAGAAAAAACCCTTGCAGTAAATAATTTGGTAAATGAGGATTTTTTTTTTTTTTTTTTTTTTTTTTTTTTTTTTTTTTAAATGAAGTAAGTATTATAAATTTAAATTTAGATCGTTTTTATAATAGTATTACTTGTTCGGTCTTTTCTTTTTTATTTCTTTCACTACTAGATAACTTTTTTTTTTCTACACATGTTAATATTTTAAGCTTATAAAACAACATCAATGAGAAAAAAGAACGAATAAAAAAAACAAAAACACCTAGTTATGAACATGTGATATTGAATAATTTTTCAGCAACAAGGATAATGATTTTTAAATCGTTTTTTAGGCTTCAACAACAAAGATTTCAAAACTTGTGATGATGAAGTTTGAAATTATCTACAGAAAATCAGAAAGGAAACAATTGTTTTATATCAGAAAAGTAACATGAAGAAGTAAAGAACAATAACTAAATCTTCTAATTCATACAAATCAGAAATCAGATTAACATGGACCAGAAACTAGAAACTAGAATCAATGATGTAACATCCCAAATTTCACGATAAAATTTTTCATTTTTCAATAGTAAAAATCACTGTTTCAATATAACCCAAGTCATAAAACCCAGATATCCAAATACAAATATCCTAGAATCAGAGTATCATAAAATCTCCAAACATATCACTGAATGATGTATACAATCACGCATTCGCCTTGCACCGGTCATTAGAAGTACTTGAAACATAACACTTAAGTTGTAAGCCAAAACTTACTAAGTTTCCCCAAAATGTCATCAGATAACATATAACAACATGCATATTGGGTCCACAACCATCGGGCTGGATTACCCCTGAGCCCGCAACATGAGTTTGGTTTGCCCACCTGGCGCACAACTCATGTCTGGATTGATCCCGAGCCCACAACATAAGTATGACTTGCCTTTCCGGCCCACAACTTATGTCTGGCTTGGTCCCAGGTTTGTTGGCCCCCACACAAAGCAGCATTGCTTCAATCCAACCACAATATGTCGACTTATGCATTAGATAACATATAACCAACAAAAGATAATCATGCAGATCTAACAAATCACTACAATATAACAACATCTTATATACCAGGATACATAACCTAGGGGGCGACATTGATGCCTTCGACCCACGAGTACAATGAGGAGAACTCACCTCACAGTCCGAAATGTATTGAACAAATCACTGCTCCAACTGTTGAATCTACCGGTCACCTATACAATAAACATTGACATAAACTCAAACTACTACTGAAAATACCAAAAAGGTTCCTAAGTCAAACTTGGTCAAAAGTCAAAAGTCAAAGGGAAGTCAACACATACTGAGCACGCCCCATGTACTCAATCGCTACGTTGGGCGTAGTCGCAATCCTTCCAACCCACGAGGCTTTAGCCTAGTACGCGTAGTGTACCTTCTAGTATACCCAACATACTTCATCTGGATCTACTCCTCCTCATTAAGTGCTTAATCCATAAAGATTTCACATCCAAAACACAGATCCAGACCCAAATATCATTCTAAATCATAAAGCTTCCACCTTTATGACTTTCCTTGGCTAGAAGTGGTCCAAAAACCGAAACCCTGACTTAATATTCAAACCAAACACCATAACTCATTCATGGAGGAAGAAGAGGATCAAGATCACATATTTATGGTTCTTAGCACCTAAAAACTTCTGAAAGGACAGCTCTGATGGTTAGAGTAAGCCTTACTCAAAAACTCCAAGCTAATGGGACTAATGTAACACTCTAAATTTTCAAATAAAATTTTAATTTTTAAAACCACACAAAAACACAGTTTAACATTTCTCAAACCCAAGTTTATAAGTTTTCAAAACACAAAACAATAAACTGTTGGACAACATCCTAGAATCCTCAAAACATAATCTCTAGCTGGTGTATACAATCATGTCGATGCCTTCCCACGATCTAGAGATGTACCTGAAACATATTTCACACAACACTGTAAGCATAAAGCTTAGTGAGTTCCCCAAAATACCACACACAAATAATTAGCCTCTCATGACTGTAAATCGATAAGGGACCTCCGGTCATGTGTCTTAGTGAAGACCCTCCAGTCACACAACTCGGTTTGGACCCTCAAATCCTATATCTCAGTGAGGACCCTCCGGTCTCACAAATCGGTTTAGACCCTCTGGTCCTAACTCAATAAGGCACATAATAATATACAACATAAATCACAAAGACAGAATGCATAATATATCACATAACTCAGTATAAGCACATAAGACCTCTGGTCAATAACTCAGGCAAGTCCCTTCGGTCACACAGTATTACCACTCAGGTAAGTATACTGAGAAGACTCACCTCATAAGTAAAGCAAGTATGTCTCGTACTCAACGTTCGGTCTAGACTCCGCCTACATATATCATAATCATCTCTAATTAACAATTTATAATAACAACTCCAAAGATGCTAAGTTAACTCCTTTACTAACTCTCAGAAAGGGTGAAAGACCATTTTACCCCTCCATGGTCTCCTAAGTCCATAACTTGAGCAAAACCTAAAAGTAAACGGAAGTGAACACTCAAGTCAACAGTCCATGTTGACCCAACTCGTCGAGTGCATCTATGAGACTTGTTGAGTTCCTTTGGTTCTCAAAAATATCGAGAAAATCCAACTCAACTCGCCGCGGTGTCTCACCAACTCGCGGAGTTTGTACAGCGTCCAAGATAAAGGGGAAAACCCTAACCAACTCGTCGAGTTGGCTAACCAACTCATCGAGTTCCTTTATCCCCATCACTCATTTAGACGATTTTAAGCGAGACTAAGACCCCAAAATCTAGATCTTGCCTTCTAAGGTTCAAATATCACGTAAACCTGCAAGCTTTACGTCCGTGCATGGCATCTAGGGCTAAATTTGTCAAGACAAAGCTCAATAAGGCATGGAAGTTGGCCAAAGCTGGATAAAGCTCAATTCTTTAGGCCAAAAGGGCCTAATAATGTCCAGATATGAAGTCTTAGCTTCAAGGTAAGCTCAATACCAATAATGACTCAAGAAAATGATAAAAATGGCCATAAACTCCCTGATGGACAAATCTAACAACCAAATGATCAAGATAATGGCTTTTTACCTCCAAATGGTCGTTAACACTAAATGAATGTCGGATCCAAAGACTCCTTCTTGTTCCAAGCCTTTTTACTCCTCAAGTTCCTGGATTCGGGATGTTACAATTCTCCTCCACTAGAATCGGACTTCGCCCTCGAAGTCATTCTCCAGAAATAGCTCTAGGTACTGCTCACGCATCTCGGACTCTGGCTCCCAAGTCCATTCAGATCCCCTCCGATGCTGCCACTAAACCTTAACCAAGGGCACCTCTTTATTCCTCAAGTCCTTCACCTTCTTATCCAAAATCGCCACCGGATCCTCAATGTAGTTCAGACGATCATCAATCTGAATGTCCCCTAAAGGGACCACTAGTGTCTCGTCAGCTACACACTTCTTCAGCTGGGATACATGGAAGGTGTTATGGATCTGGCTCAACTCTGTAGGCAACTCTAACTGATAAGCTACCTTACCTACTCGAGCAATCACTCTAAAAGGACCAATGTATCTAGGACCCATGTCACAAAAACAAATCAGGGTTATATTTTCTATCCTTGTGCAGGATAATTTCTTAGTGTAGCCTTGTAACCCTACCTTTGACATAAATCAAACTTCAATACTGTATAAGTTATACATCCAATAATCGTAATTCAAGTCGAAACTTCTTCATGTAGCCTAAGAACTTACTCAATAAGTTAAGTCCACTCAACTTCGGGCCTTAGACCAAGCTTCTCAGTCCAAACCACTTATTGGACCAAGACTCTCTTATTGGGCCCTAATGGGCCGATAACTTCTCCAATTGGTCTTTTGGGCCGAAAATCACCCTTTGGCCCCTATTGGGTCGAAAGTCCCTTCATTTAATTTTCATTGGGCTGAAAACCCACTTAATTGGGCGAATACCCTTCCTAGAACATTATTAGGCCGAAAACTCCTTGGGCCATGTCAAGTTCGAAGCCCGCCATTCATTTTGGGTTATCATGTGGGCCAAGAACCCCCTTAATTTTAGACTAGCCAATCTAAATAAAAAAATAAAAAATAAATAAAAAAGAAGAAACAAATTGGATAAACATGGTGACACCTCATTAATATTCAACATATAACAATGAGAAATACCTTACATGCATCTATGAAGAAATTATTATCCAACATACTATCAAGTCACATTTCTCTCTCTCTCTCTCTCTCTATCTCTCTCTCTCTCTCTCTCTCTCCCTCTTCTTAATCGGCCAAACCTCCATCATTTACCACTTTCATTCCAATTTGCAACCAACTTCTTTTCCTCTCAAATCTTTAACATTTTCTTAATTTCTTTCTTCAAATTCGTGGGTTATGGGTGTGGGTTCAAAGAAGACTTCTTCAAGCATTACACACTTGGTAAGTTCTTGGTAAATGTCTTTGTTTTGTTCCAAGTACACTAAAATTCCTTCCTCATACAACTCTATTTTTCGTGTATATGCTCTTAGAACATCATAATTTCAAGAATCTCTTCAAGAAAGCAAGCTAGAACTGAAAACCCTCAAGGTAAGCTTCATACCCACTATCTTTCATGTTTTCATACTCTTTGGGGGGAATACAAGTCAAAGTTTCGGTTAACCATTGGATAATTGCATGGACCATTGTGTTATGTGTTTAACTTTTGGGTTATTACTTGAACATAAAGCTTATCACATAGATCTTCATAAAAATTATGAGAAAAATATGTGTTATCATATATGTTACATGTAAACCTGTAAATGTGGGTTATATATTCAAATATATCAAAAATGAGTGTTGTATTCAAACATGCATAACCTAAACTTAACCAACAACCTTCAACATAAAAGTTATGTGTCATTCACGGTCTACTTTGACCACCTTGAATGTAATATTTTTTAAAACTATTTTACATGAAAAAATTTCAGGTTTATACCTTTCAAATGAGAACTCTCACGCATTCATACGATTTTTCTACAATTTTTGGCGATTTTTACAAAACTACCTATCATTTCAGGAATAATCTCGGACCAGTCTGTGAAGATGAACAATTTTACACTGGTTTGAGGCCATTAAAAACTATGAGAAAAATTGTGAACAATATAGACTCAATTTCCAAACTCCCAGAGTTTGCGTATCCAAATTTTGACTTACGATGCTTTTTCTATAATTTTTCTAAAACAGGGACAGAAAAGCCAAAAACCAGAAAATTGTTTTAACTTACTAAAAGTGCTTATACTTGTGTTCAGATGTAAGTTTTAAAGGTTGTAACCTTTTGAAAACACCCAGACATGACAACTTGCATGTGCGTATACACTTGATCATATAAATATTTTCAATTATACTAGATATACTCAAGTGGTTTTACAAGAAAGAGAAGTCATATTAAGGCTCTTGTGAGACTCTCCTTTAGTCGTACCTACCTAGCGTACGTGGTAAGTCCTGTTAGTTATAACCAGAGTCTCTTGGAGGGAGAACAGGAGTTTGTGTATAGATCTATATGGGGTTGACATCCCACACCTAAGCTGTTCGCTACAGCTAGACTAGGCCAGTCTAGGGTGACAAATATCTTCTCCGAAACCGACGCCTGAAGAGCATCAAGGCAGACACTTCGTCATATTAGTATGGTTATAACGACTCACATAGGGAATAACAACACCACTTTGGTATACGAGAAGCTTTACTTCTTTAGTTTTTCTAAAAGAAATGAAGCTATATACTAATGTCTACATGCTATTCATTTTCATCATGGTCTTAGGGCTTAAGACTATAGTTCTCTATCGAGAAAATATTGGATTTTCTGGAATTATTCATTATTACTCTACAAGGAAAATACACATAGTGAATAACCACATTATTTGAATTAATGAAGGATTTACACTCAACTAGTTTTCACAAAACTCCAAGCTATGCTTCGTATACTTTGAAAACTGATTTCACCAATCGGGTCTTAGGGCTTTAAGACCACAACACTTCTATATACATAAAATATAGGATTTTCTGGGGATACACTCTTTTCAAATACAAACAAAGGATAATACAGGACGTGCATGCAATTATACACGGTTTTAGAACGAAACTCACAAACTACTTTGTATAGAAAATGTTGGATTTTCTAGAGTTTTAAAACTTATTATAAGCAACGATACTACAAAGTTTTCCTACAAAGATGCTTATGAACTCACCAACATTCTATGTTGACGCTTTTCAAAATGACTTGTATTCTCAGGAACTCAGTGAACAGGTAATCGAGCCTTGGATCAAGATTATTTTACTACCTTCTGAGCAATCCTACTTTATGTTATTTTTGTCTAATTGTTAACCAAGTACAATTTGTAAACCAATGAATGTTGGTATATTGTAATGTATGATGTTTTGTTGTTATGTTTCATTCATATTCAATCGTTATGATACTCATGAAGTCATCCGCCCCCGGACGTTTTCACCGTTCTGGTTCGGGGGTGTTACAGCCCGGCTTGCCCCGTTTCCAGAATCGGATCACCCCTTTCCATGGGGATACCTTGGGGAGGACAAAGTCACCGGCCTGGAACTCTAGCTCGGAATGTCTGCGTTATGCGTAACTCTTCTGACGACTCTGGGCCGTCAGCAATCTCTGTCTAACCTGCTTGATTTGCTCTGTCATCTTGGACACTATCTCAGTGCTCCCCATCACTCTCTACCCGACCTCTCCCCAACAGGTGGGAGTCTGGCACCTCCTCCCGTATAAAAGCTTAAGAGGAGGCATATCGATACTGCAGTGATGGCTGTTGTTGTATGAAAACTCACCCAAGGGCAAGTAAGTGTCCCAAGTACTCCCACCGAAATCCATAACACATGCGCGTAGCATGTCCTCAAGTGTCCGAATCGTCCGCTCGTTCTGCCCGTCTGTTTGTAAGTGGTATGCAATGCTGAAATGCAGCCAGGTACCCAACTCCTCCTGAAATTTCTTCTAGAACCTGGAAATAAAACGCACATCACGATATGACATTATCGATGTTGGCACCCCATGTTGTGCCACCACCTCTCGAACATAGACCTCAGCCAATTTCTCTGCAGAAGAGCTCTCATTTATAGCCAAGAAGTGAGCACTCTTCGCCAATCGATCTACAATTACCCATATCACATCATTACCCCGCGCAGTCCTCGGTAACTTGGTAATAAAATCCATGGAGATATGCTCCTACTTCCACAGGGGTTTCTCCAAAGGCTGCACCTGGCCATGAGGACGTTGGTGCTCTGCCTTGACCTGACGACATGTCAAGCGTTTATCGATTACCCATGCCATATCTCTCTTCATACAGGGCCACCAATAATCCTTTTTCAAATCCAAATACATCTTGGTGGCCCCAAGATGGATCAAGAATCTCGACCTATGAGCCTCCTCCATCAAAATTCGTCGAGCTCCACCCGAATATGGCACCCATATGCGCCCACGGAAGGTCATAAGCCCCCCGACTATTAGTCTCAAACTCAAAAATCTGCTAAATCACCCGCGTATTTCTTATGGTTCTCTGATCTCATGGCCACCGCTTCAGCCTCTCAGATGGTATCTAAGACTGGAGTCATCACCGTCATCCTCATACACACATCTTGGATCAGGGCACTCGCTTCCCTATGACTCAGGGCATCAGCTACCACATTAGCCTTCCTAGGGTGATACAAAATCTAACAGTCATAGTCTTTCACTACATCCAGCCACCTCCTCTGTCTCATATTCAGGTTGGGCTGATCCATAAGGTATTTTAGGCTCTTATGGTCCGTGTATATGGTACATTAGACACCATAAAGATAGTGACGCCAAATCTTGAGGGCGAATACCACTGCCCCCAACTCCAAATCATGGGTAGGGTACCTCGACTCATGAGGCTTTAGCTGCTTCCACGCATATGCTATCACATGCCCCCTCTGCATCAACACGACACCCATTCCCGATATGGATGCATCACAATAGACTAAGAAGTACCCTACTCCCTCCGAAAGGGCCAGCACTAGAGCTTCTCACAATCTCTGGTGAAGAGTCTTGAATGATGCCTGTTGCTCAGGCCCCCAAGCAAAGATAACACCCTTCCTGGTCAATCTGGTGAGAGGAACTGCAATCTTGGAGAAATCTCTGATAAACCTCCGATAGTAGCCTGACAAACCCATAAAACTTCTGATCTCGGATGGGGATCTCGGCACCTCCCATCGCATAACTGCCTCAATCTTGGCCGGGTCCACCAAAATCCCATTCTGGTTAACGAGGCGTCCCAAAAACTGGACCTCTCGTAACCAGAAATCACACTTGGAGAATTTGGCATAAATCCTCTCCATCCTCAACACTTCAAGAATCTCCTGAAGATGCTCCTCGTGCTGTTCCCTCGATCTCGAGTACACCAAAATGTCATCGATGCACACGATCACCGACAATCCAATATGGGCCTGCACACCTGGTTCATGAGGTCCATGAATGCTGCCGGTGCATTGGTGAGCCCGAAAGGGATCACCACAAAATCGTAATGCCCATAACGAGTCCGAAAGGTCGTCTTCTGGATATCCTCCATGCAGAATCTCATCTGATGATACACAGATCTCAAATCAATCCTGGAAAACCAAGACTCCCCCTGCAACTGATCAAACAAATCGTCGATCCTTGGTAGTGGATAGCGGTTCTTGACCGTCAGCTTGTTCAACTCTTGGTAGTCGATGCACATCCTGTGTGAAGCATCCTTTTTCTTAACAAAAAGGATCGGCGCTCCGCACAATGAGCTACTCGGTCTAATGAAACCCTTGTTGGATTAGTGTCTGAGTCCATAACTATTTTTGGTATGTACTTGACCCGATGGTGCATGGTCGTTTTGGGTTGCCTTCACCAAAGCAACTTGATAGGATGAATTATGGAGAGAAAGGATTAAATATGATTTATTAATATATTATGAGAATAATATATTAAAGGAGAAATCATCTTGTTTAATTAATATTAGTCAAGAATTAATAAGAATTAAGTTTGTGGCTAAAAGACATTAATTAAACTTAAGGGACTAGAACTGTCAATTGTGTGATAGTTGAATATTGGGCTAATGGACTCCATATTATAGGGGTGGACGAATTCTATGGAGAAACCCATTAGTGATCGTACAAAGGCCTTTCAGAAAGGGGTTCATGGGTTGCTTAGGGCCTAAGCATCCAAATTAGGGTTTCCTTGTTAGATAACCCTAATAGCCTCACTATTTAAGGAACCCTTAAGCCCCAAAAAACGTGGTGAACTAATTGGTTAGGGTTTCCATACGTTTTGGGCAGCCTCCTTCTCTTCTCTTCTTCATCCTCTTGCTCTTGGTGTTTGTGAACCATTAGAGTAGTGACATTTGTGACTCTAAGCTTTCTAAAGTCAATACAAGAAGGATTTGAGATTGTTATTGCTACATAACAATCAAGGTATGATCTAAACCCTAATTTATATGTTATATTGATTATCATATATTAGATCTAGGGTTTATAGTCTTGGATGAATTGCATGTACAATAGAGATACCTAGATCCAAGCATTAGAGTTTGGATGAGCACATAGGATGTTCTTATGGCTAAAACCCATCAGTGGTATCAGAGCCTGGTTGGTTTCTATTGTATTGATGCATATTTGATCATAATTAGCACTGAAAATCGAAATTTTTTGGTTTTGAGTGTTTGACTCGCCGAGTCAGGTGTACTCGACGAGTCCAAGTCCAGACTCGACGAGTCGAAACGTCTGACAGCTAATTTTCGCGATTTTCTTCCTGTTTTAGCTTAGGATAATTACCATAAACATGTTTTTGTTATAAAATCCGAATTGTATCAATAATTGGTGATTATCCTTACCTAAATAGAAGATAACTGTCAAAATTTAGATAATCTTTTGTTTTATTAGATAAAATTTGATTATTTGTAATTTAGATTTGAATTATCTTCTATGAAAAGTTTCTATTTTCCCCCTTTAAGTTTTATAGTTTAAATTTGAACTTAAAAGTTTTGTTTTGAAATTTAAATAGTTGAAACCCTAATGTTTTGAAAAGGTTTCAAAACTTTCCCTCAAGTTTTGGAATTTAAATTTTGATTGAAAAGTTTGATTTTGAAATATTTAAATTCTAAACCCTAATGTTTTGAAATGTTTCAAAACTTGCCCTCAAGTTTTGGAATTTAAAAGCTGATTAAAAGTTTAATTTAGAATGTTAAATTCTAAAACCCTAATATTGTTTTGAAAAGTTCAAATCACACCCTTATGGTTTTATTAATGATCTAAAGTGTATAATTAAGAGAGGTTTAATAAATCCATAAAGTTTTGGTTTACAATTTAATTGAATTAAAAGTATAACTGTTAAATTTAACCCCCTAGTATTTTAAAAGTATAAAATACACCCTATACTATTTATATCATTAAAAGTCTAACATTATATATATATATATATATATATATATATATATATATATATATATATATGTATGAGTAAAGGTCAGTCTTACCGTTAGTAGGCCTCATTCACGAAGCTGGTCTATAAGGGGTGTTTAAGTAAATTGCCTATACAATGGCGATTGAATGGGTATCCACTCTTACCCACCGCACTCTTGACTAGTGGAGGGTCGTTAGCCGAACGGGTAGGATAGGACAGAAACCTTCCATTATAAGTATAATGAAGTATAAAAGTAACTGAATGTTTTCATAAAATTCCCAATCTTAGTTACTTTAGGCAAAAGTGAATTGATGCAATTCCATGAAATTACACTTTGTGCCCTTGCGAAGACGTTAGTGGAGCGCGTGTGGTTAACCGGCACACTAAATGGTTCTGAGCAAAGGTAGCAAAGGGTGACTCAATGTTTGTCATAGTTTGGTGGAGCGTGTGTGGTTTACCGGCACATCGAATAGGTGAATGTAACATGTGAGGGCACCATGTAGATTTGCATGGTTATTCACACTCGTTTTGTGATCCTCGGCATCCCAGTCACAAACTAGAGGGGCATATCGAGATTTAAACATGCCATTGAAAAGGTTCAATGAATCTCAAAGAATCTAGGAGTTTTCAATACATTTAAGACTTAATCTATTTTTCGTTTTTAATGGTGGAAATTAGTGAATCGTCATTCACTTACCTTCAAATATTCTGCAACTAGATTATGACATCCCTTTTCTAGGTTGTAGCGTATTGTGTTGGGTCCTAGCCTTAATATCTCATTTGGGTGATTTACTAAGGACTTAATCGATCAACTAACTTGAATTTGTTTTCTCCCGTTTTGTAGATGTCGAAGTTCGACAACTATGGTCTTCCTAAATCCCGTGGAACAAGCATTCCACATGAAGATGATATTCCACGATTCGATCGAGGAACAAGAAATCATGCTTCACTTCCTCCTCCTCCTCCCGTTGTTCTCCCTAACCCACAAGATCGAAGAATTGAAAGGATCAATGTCACTAAAGCCCTATTGGAAATGAAACATGAAGATGGTAAACACGTGTGTGCCCATGTTCTAGGAATGAAATCACACATCGATAGGTTGATAATGTTGGGTGCGTCATTCCCGGATAAGTTGGCTGTGAACTGTGTTCTGCAGTCACTTCCTGAATCATATAATGAGTTCAAAAGAAAGTATTATATGATGAATCATGACGAAAACGTCATTGACCTAACTTACATGCTCATTGCTGTTGAATCAGAAATGATTTGGCAAAGCAATGGGGCGTATTTGTTGGGAAAGTCAACCAACCATGCTTCCGAGGACATTCTAGGAGAACCGACCTGTGTTTGCTGCCAAGAGAAAGGGCGTTGGATGCAAGTCTGCCCTAAGAGCCTGAAGAGTCCAGAAGATGGGAGAGTCAAAGAGTATGGCTGTGCTTCAGGTAAAATCCACTATCTAACTCCATTAATTTCCTATTCATTGATTCTTAATACATAATGTGATAAGATTGCATTTGAATGTTTTGCAGAATCAGTGAAAAGAGACGAAGCTTGATGAAAGAGCAAGAAGAATTTTATCAAACTCTTGTGTATCCATATAAACTTGATCAACAACCACTCAAGGAATTTCAATTTCTTTCGAACTTTGAATTATCTTCGAATTTGTGTTTTCATCCTCATTATCGCTATCATCGGTTTGACTATCATGTATTTCCACAAATTCCATATCACAAACTTTCGAAGTTGAGGGTTCATCAGTATCAATTTTTACCAATAATTCCTCACATTTTTCTTTCCCTTTAAAAGAATTTGCTAAATTTATGACAGACAATTGAGAACAATCTACATCCTCTAAATCACTAATTTCACTAATATTATCAGAATTATCTTCAATATCAGCAAAATTAGTTTGACAATTAGATATAGAATTCTCAGTCTTTTTCAAAATTCGAAGTTTTTCTGATTTAGTTAAGGTTTCATCTACAATTTTTACTAAATCATTAGCATCAAGATAATCTTCGACTTTAGCAATTCCATATCTATACCTATCATATGAAACACTATCTAACTTAGCTCTATCATATGCTAAAAATGGTAGCAATTTTCTGTGTTGTTCCTTACTTATCTCACTCGAATGATGTAATTCAGTTAATTTTCCATACAATCTTTTCGCAGAATTATAGAAAACATTTCTCTGTGCTAACAAAAAGTTTATTTCCTTTGCTAAACTCTCCCTATCCTCCATAATATTCGACACTTGCAATTCTAAATAATCAACCCTAGTGACTTTTGATTCTAACTTCTTTCTTGTCTCTAGTAATTGATCATTTAACTTTTTAGCTTCATTGCTAGCAGACATGACAATTGAATCAAAGTAAGTAACAGTTTCATCAAAAGATACTAACTCAGAATTATATGCAGAAACTGGAATATTAAAGGATTCAAGAAGTTTACGTACCTTGGTAGTCATGGGCGACCTGTCGGTAGACTTCGATACGAAGCACTGCCCACGTACTTCGTAATTCTCTTCTTCATCTGAATCTTCTTCAACTTTTGCATACATGGCCCTGTGTGTTGGATTCTTCATTTCTTCATCGTCTGAATCTGAGGACCATATTTGATATGTGCCATCCGATTCAGTTTCTCCATGAGCCACCAACGACAAATTCTTTGCCTTCGACTTTACTTCCTCCAGTTTCTTAGTGTAATACGCTTCATCCTTTATTTTATTTTTCTTTTCTTCCTTCTTCTTCAACAAGCAATCTACTGCCAAGTGATTTGCACCATAGCAATAGTGGCAATTAATCCCTGTATCACCTTTCAACATCTTCTTCATTTGCTCCATTTCACTCTTCGAATCCGTCTTCACTTCTTTCTTCTTTTCATCCACTCTATTTTTGTTCTTAAAACTACCCTTCGAATCTGATGACTTGTTCTTTGGATTAAAAGGTTTCTTAAAAAATTTCTTTACTCGATTGTTTGAGTAAAATGCAACAGCCTCATCATCAGAATTCATCAAAAAACCTTCTTCTTCATCAGACTTCGATTTTTCATTCTCTCTTTCCGAAACCTTCGAAACGAGTGCCAATGGTCCACCAAGACTTGCTATCGCTTCCTCAGCTATTTCATTAACCTCATTTTCATGAGATTTCAATTGATTGTACAAGTCATTCAAAGTCGAAGTATCAAAACTCTGTTGGTTTTTCACCATCATACTCACACTCCTCCACTCCTTTCGAAGTCCCATTACAAATATCAAGTTATACTCCATTGATGACCTTGTAATACCATAACGATTACAACGATAGATTAACTCGTTGAACCGATCATAGTATACTTCAATGGATTCAGATTCTTTCTGTTTGAAATCTTTGAGTTCCACCAGGCATTGTTTCACAGATGTGATCTTCGTCTTTTAACTTCCTTGAAATTTGTCTTTGAGATTGTTCCAGATTTCTTTAGCTGTTGTACATGTTCTGACATAATTGTACACAACAGGAGGCAAGGCACCTCTTAATTCCCTCATGCATTTCTTCTCCAGTTGTTTTAAATGATTGGATTGATAGTCAACTTCCGAACTGCTTGAAGACACACCAATTGGCTGAACTGTTGCAGGTTGATTGATTTCTCCTGAAATGCACTTCCATAATTCTTCATCCAATCCGTTCAACTAATCTTGCATACGATCTGCCCACTGATCGTAATATTCTAGAATAAGCATCGGAATTTTTGTGGATGAACCAAGCAAATGAGAAAATGATGTCATGAATTCAGATTGAATGACGCCATTGTTGTACGGACAAAAACTTTAAGATGATACAAAAACTTTGAGAATTTTGAAATCAAATTGTATATTTCAAATCAGAATCACACAACGAACACTCGATTCACAAATATGTTCGCAGAATCAAATCCTAGATTTAGATCAAGAAGAATTTTTCACACTCAAAAAGAACAGAAAATTTTTGAATCAAACAGTAGATTCAAAAATCTTTTTGAACGTATGAAAATCAGATCACAGAAAGGATTCCTGCTCTGATACCAATTGAAGAGATTTGTAATCGAGTTTGAATCAAATTCAAGTATGAATTTAGGAAGAGTAATAACGATGAATACCAGAGTAAATAGAATATTTGTTCAGCTCGTATTATGCTTTTTAGTTTACAGATTACAATGAATAAACTGTAAAGACTGTGTAAAAAGCAATCTCTAATCACTTAGTACAGACCCCTATATATAGGAGAACAAAAGCATAACAATACTAAGGACTAGACATTAAGACTACTCTTTATAATGCCTTAGTATAAATAACATTACATCCGAAGACACCTTCTTACAAAGACAAAATATACTTCGTAACAATCTAACTGACTCTTCGACTATTACAACATTTAAGCCCTAACAAAGGCTGGGGAACAAATGAAGACAACTGAAGATATGAAGGTAGTCGGAAAAGTATACCCTTCGAAAGTGGTAGTAAAGCCAACTGTTGTTTCAGCTGATCAGTCATTTCGACTGTGATTACAACAATACCAATTTCAAAACCTATATCAAAAGGTATTGTAATTAAGAAACAAATTGATGTCTCTTCTTCAAAGAATATGGCTTCGTCAAACATTAAAGACAAGGGAAAAGGAGTTATGATTGAGAAGTCAAATAAAGAGAAGAAAGCTGAGGTGGCAGCTGAGGTTGATAAAATGAGACATGTTCAAAGTATAATGAGACAAAGAGCTTTGGATGGTTCGAATGTTGATAAGGGTGATCCAACAAAAGTCTATAACTACGAACCATCGAGTCCAGAGTGATGTTTGATTATATGTACTCTTTCGAAAAGGTTCCGAAAAAGAGCTATGTTGTTATGAACACAAACTTTGGTCAACTTGACTTTCTAGTCAATGAAATGATGTTCGTTATGCCACAGTTCAAGGTTGAAACAAAATCAATGGAAACCGAAGCGGGAAAGAAGATGAAGATAAGGTTTCATGCAGTATTAGCGAAGGCTCAAGAGGAAGTATGGTTTTCGGAGAAGATTAAGAAGGTGATATCTATAAAAAGGGATGTCATATTCGAAGGGAAGTTTGAAAATTTGAAGTACACTGTGGCAAGAGCAAGTGGAAAGTTACAAGAATTCACAGTGGCAGACTTTCCTTTGATGAACACATATGATCTAATCAACATTGCCTTGATGCTCAAAGACAAATCATTTTCTTTTCTCCAAGACACAGAACCAGATGTTTTTAGTCTTGGGTGCAAGCACATTAAAATATTTTTGGAAAATTATTTTGGGTGCTTAGCTCAAACAAATGTCGAACTTGCTACTGTCAAAGGCTTCGACATAACTGCACCAATGGCACCAACGAAGAAACAGAATGAGCTGAACAAGTAAGAAGATGGTGAAATTTGTTTAAAGCCTTTGGGGATTGTTTTTGCAGGAAAAGACAAAGCTGGAAGAGCTAAAAGGTTCTTATTTCAAACTTGTGAAGTGGAGAGATACACCAACTCGCAATATACGAACTTAATTGTTCGTATGAACCATTGCAAGAAGAACTCGGAAGGAGATAAGAAAGAGATAAAGAAAGTTATCTCTTGGTACATGGAGATCCGAAGAGTGCTGATGTATGCCGTTCAATCACTGACGTCTTGAAGACTTCGACCTTGATTCCAAAGGGGGAGATTTCTAGGGCTTAAATGTTGTAATAGTCGAAGAGTTAGTTAGATTGTTACGAAGTATATTTTGTCTTTGTAAGAAGGTGTCTTCAGATGTAATGTTATTTATACTAAGGCATTATAAAGAGTAGTCTTAATGTCTAGTCCTTAGTATTGTTATGCTTTTGTTCTCCTATATATAGGGGTCTGTACTGTGATTAGAGATCTCTTTTTACACAGTCTTTACAGTTTATTCATTGTAATCTATAAACTAAAAAGCATAATACGAGCTGAAAAAATATTCTATTTACTCTCGTATTCATCGTTATTACTCTTCCTAAATTCATACTTGAATTTGATTCAAACTCGATTACAAATCTCTTCAGTCTAATCACGAAGAAATGGATCTCGATCGCATGGATTCGAAGATTAGATTTTGAGCTTAGAAAGTTATGATAGAGTAGTTAGGAATATTTAATTACATAGTTTTCAGTTGATTTTGCAAGGACAAATGTTTTCCGCTGTTTTTAATGAATAAAATAAATTTTGATTTGACTCATTCGTTTATTTATTTATTTCCTTGCAATGAAATCGTTATGAAATTTTGATGTTTGCATATTTCTACAACGAATGGATGTGATTCTTAATAATGTTAATTGTGGAAATGTCAAGAATTTACCAAATAGGGAGTTTCTCATCGCCCAAGTTTCAATTGGACAGAAACTTGGAATCATGCAACTTGGTTGCACGATGAATGAGAAATTTCATATTTGGAAATTAGACTAAGTCGTTGACAAAGTGTCAAGTGAAGGACTAGGAGATCGAGTACACAAAGTTGTGTGTTGATCAAGTCCACCACAAGAGTAACAAAGATATTCGTCATGATTTACTAAAGGTTTGGTAAGTATGATTACACTTGTAAGATAAATTGTAATTCTGAATTGATTGAAAGAGTTTAAATCAATAGCAGAACGAATAAGAAGAATCAAGTAGACAGAAAGATAAAAAAATTTCTCTATTCTAAGAAGAAGGGAGAGTACCTTTTATTATGTTTTATGAGTAGTCTTAATGATTAAGAACCATATCTCAATTGATCCTCTAAGCGAATCTTTGTGCAATTGTATGTCTAAGAAGAGGAATTGAGAATTGAAGAAATGGTTAAATCAGGAAGTCAATCATACTTCGTTCCAAAACCAAGTCTTAAAGTTAAGATTCTGACATTGAGTGACAAGTCTTAAGAAGGTTTATAACACTCATCAAATGTGGAAAGTTGTGATGTCTTGGATAAGACAAAGACCAACTAGGACCAATTTTATGAAGTGTTTTGTCACTAACTCTTGAATATTAGTTTGTCAAGAAATGTTTATTGACAAGAGAGTCTTATATGTCAAGGAGTCAGTGGGAGTCTCGATGGTCTTGAAAGGTCTCAAGAACAAATCAGGAATAAACCTTATCGATCATCACTAGCACACGAGTAGAGGTTTACAACCTATCGTGTTGACATTATCTTGTTTCTGTGTCGTTCCAATCGAGTTAATTATGCATGTGAGTTCTATGAGTTCTCATTTGAATGCATAAAAGGCAAGGACCTTAATCAATGAAAAGTACATTGATGGGAAAGGGTGGGATGCTTAACTACTTGGAAGACATGGTGGGCAGCCGTGTTACCATAAGGCAAAAAATCAATATTAAGAAAGTTCGGTCCATATGAGTTTGAATTTGTTGTAAACTTTGTTTTGATAAATTCACATGGATAGGAACACATACACCATTAAAATCTAAGTGTCATAAGTTTCCCTCCTTCATGAAAATGACTGCGAGGAAATGCTTTCACTAAGAAAGATTTTAAGAAGATAGTGATTGTGAAAATTGCATTCTCGAATTCGATTATGGTTACGGTATCCCTTTCCATCATTCGAATTGTGAGATCTGGCAGTTAGTCTGAATTGTTTAAGACACACACATGAGCTATCTAAGGCAAAGGTGTATAAGTTTATACAGCCTTGATAAAAGATTATCAAAGCATTGGGTATTAGAAATATGAACTTAAAGAAATTCAATAGGCATAGTTTTTCTGAAAGGTAAGCTATTTCTGATTACATGTCAAAGCTAGTGGGAGCATAAGTGTTATGTTTATAATAATCATCATGATAGTGGGAGCATAAATGTTATGATTATATGATTATTAAAGCAAGTATTGCAAGTTAGCAATATTAATTATAGAAAAACAAGAGTTATACCTTGCAAAGTGGTAAGGGTTGTAAAGTTGTTTTGCCATAATTAAGGGAGAGAATATTGTACTTCATTTCAAAACTAAAGGCTTAGGTTATGGAATGTTAATAAACTTAGTCAAGGATACATAGTGAGTTCTTAAATTTCGATTATGATTACGGCATTCCTCTTCATAATCGAATCATAAGAACGTGACACATAAGATATTATGGCAGGAGATTGATAAAGTATCAAATCTTTATGTAAGACATTATGCATCGTGTCCCATACGCTTAGGGTATAGGATAGATTGCAAATGCTATAATATTTGACCATTCTAAAATTTTCCAAATGTCTAGCGCATTTAGAGGGAAAAGGACAAGAATCGGTTTTGACTAAGATAATTAAACAACTATCAAAGGACAATCCAAAATTCGCCAAGGATTGGTCGCTTATGAGTAGTTGGAAGTATAGTATTGGATGGACCATATCGATATTATTATGAATAGATAAGATTCTATTAAGAATGAGTTGTCATATGGTAAGTATGGAAAAGTTTCCATATTGGGAGTTGGATATTAAGAATCTATATCTAGATTAGAAACTTTTATGCAAGAAGGATGTTCAAAGGAATGTAATTTGAGTGAGAGACATCACATCTATGGAATTGTCTTGTAACAATTTCCGATAGAGAGCTTTGTAATTCATTAGCAATAGTCATTGTGACCTTGCTGCAGTGACATTACAAAAGAATCATTGCATAAAATGTTAGAATCTAACGTATTCTATAAGTGGCAAGAATTTGATATTCCTTCACTTGTGGAAAGGATTAGGAGTTGCGAAATGAGTATGATTGGAAATGTGTTCATTTGATCTATTTCACAAAGTAAGAACCATAGGTAAACATTGTGTGCATACTAAGAGCATGGGACAAGTGTTGTAATTCAAGTAAGAAGTTGACTACCTGAAACAACAAATAATGAGTAATCAATATGATGATAAATAAAAGGTGTTTAATTTATACTCAAACGTTTGAGGCCATATGGGATTAGTATTGTTCTTGTGTTTCACTTTGCATGTTTTGACTTCCTGAATAATTTAATTGGTTCAGAACAGTTAAATTATTCAAACGGGCCACAGTTGTTCATATGTTGGAAGTAGATATGAATGAAAACTGTCATGAATTGGTGTGTGGATTGTTTAAAGAGTGTTGGACATAAGCAAATGTTTGCTGCAACGTTCATGAGTGCTTATGAATATGATTTGAGCATTGGATTAAACCCATGCTCACTTGGATCACTTCATGGATTTTATCACGAGTGATTGGTGAGATGATAACATCTTATATTCTTGAAACCGAGATGTGTGAGTTGTATCTTGCGAGTCGGTTGCACATTGATAATATGTAAACGCACCAGTAACTTGGTGTTATAAAACATATTGTTGTGTGTGATTTGGTGAATGAGTGCAAGCGAGCATTGAGTCAAAGTTTATCCGTTCCTTTTATCCAAAGTAGGATAAGAGCGATATCTGTGGGCCCCTCGACGATTTAGTGATGGCACGTAAGCGTTGGGCCAAGCCGGGACTAAATTGATGTGTTCAATTGTAGTCTGTTGTCAGTCGTCATAAATCTGAATTCGGGAAACAGCACATAGACAGAGAGAATGATTTAGATCCATGTCTCAGTGTATACGATATCTAGAGTGGAGGAATATATGATCCCTTATCTAAAGGACACGTGTATCTGATAAGATCAGAGTTGACAGCGGCTTTAGAAAGCTACGATTGCAGATCAGGATCTGAAGTCATACGCATAATAGTTATTAGACTTATCCAAGTGGGAGACTGTTGGATTAGTGTCTAAGTCCATAACTATTTTTGGTATGTACTTGACCCGATGGTGCATGGTCCTTTTGGGTTGCCTTCACCAAAGCAACTTGATAGGATGAATTATGGAGAGAAAGGATTAAATATGATTTATTAATATATTATGAGAATAATATATTAAAGCAGAAATCATATTGTTTAATTAATATTAGTCAAGAATTAAGTTTGTGGCTAAAAGACATTAATTAAACTTAAGGGACTAGAACTATCAATTGTGTGATAGTTGAATATTGGGCTAATGGACTCCATATTAAAGGGGTGGACGAATTCTATGGGGAAACCCATTAGTGATCGTCCAAAGGCCTTTAAGAAAGGGGTTCATGGGTTGCTTAGGGCCTAAGCATCCAAATTAGGGTTTCCTTGTTAGATAACCCTAATAGCCTCACTATTTAAGGAACCCTTAAGCCCCAAAAAACGTGGTGAACTAATTGGTTAGGGTTTCCATACATTTTGGGTAGCCTTCTTCTCTTCTCTTCTTCATCCTCTTGCTCTTGGTGTTTGTGAACCATTAGAGGAGTGACATTTGTGACTCTAAGCTGTCTAAAGTCAATACAAGAAGGATTTGAGATTGTTATTGCTACAAAACAATCAAGGTATGATCTAAACCCTAATTTATATGTTATATTGATTATCATATATTAGATCTTGGGTTTATAGTCTTGGATGAATTGCATGTACAATAGAGAAACCTAGATCCAAGCATTAGGGTTTGTATGCGCACATAGGATGTTCTTATGGCTAAAACCCATCAACCCTTCCCCAGCAGCTCCTGGAGCTGCAAGGAAAACTCCTGCATCTCGGGTGGCACAAGGCAATAAGGTGCCTTGGCAATAGGCGCAGCCCCCAGAATTAGATCAATCCGGAAATCCACCTATCTCTCAGGAGGCACACCCGACAATTCCTCGGGGAAAACATCCGGGAACTCACATACTATGGGAACATCGAAAACAGAACTCGGTCTCTCAGTGGCAACCCGCGTATCCATCGCATGTGCTAAAAAGCACATGCATCCCTGCTGTAGACTTTGCCTTGCCTTGGCTACAGAGCAGAAAACTGATCCCGATCTAGTTCCATCGCCATAAACGGTAAGCACTCCCCCATTAGGGTCTCGTATGGTCACCATCTGACGCTCACAATCAATCATGACTCCAAATCGGCTAAACCAATCCGTGCCTACTATGACACAAACATCACCCGTCGCTATCAGCACCAAAACTATCGGAAACTCAACACCGAAAATCTCTAAAACACATCCCCGGAATACATCAGTGGCAAAAACCGCATGCTCATCGGCTATAGAAACCCTCAACAGTCGACTCAACGTCTCGCGTCTAACACCAAGGTAGGCACGGAATTCAAAAGAAAAGTACCTATATGAAACACAATATAAGCATAAAGAAATCTCAAAATTGATGGGTTTTATACAAACAATCCTATGTGTGCATGCAACCCTAGAGTTGGATCTATGTTATCGCTATTAGTTATACAATATTATGAACATGTGAAGAACCCTAACAAGCTTCTAGGGATTTCGAAATTCACAAAGAAAGATGAAATACATACCTCTTGTTGTTATATTGAAATAAGAACTTAAATCTTGAATCTTCTTATCTTTGAAAGCAAGCGCCACAAGTGTCGCGCCTCTAATGGGTCACAAAAAATCCTAGCAACCAAGGATTACTATGGAGAGAAAAGGGAAGTGGAAAATTCGGCTCTTAGCCTCTTTTGGAGTGCCTTAGACGAAATTCAACCCTATAGGGGTTTATATAGGTGATAAGGAAGGTTTAGGATAAGGCAAGTGTATCTTAGATAACCCTAATCCCTTAACTTCCTCCCTAAGGCTTCCAAGGCACCCTTAGAGCCCAAGGAAACCCTAGGACACTCTATATTTCGTTCCCCACCTCTAAGGGAGGTTCTAGAATGCTTCAATGCTCAACTTTTGAACATTGTCACCTTTAGTCCCTGCAGTTTCAATTAATTCCTATAATCCTAAAATTAATTCCAAATTAACTTTTGATTAAATATTAATTAAACAATATGATTTCTAATCAATATATTATAATAAATTAATAAATCATTCTTCTCTCTCCAACAATTATCCTACTCCATTGCCAGGTTTTAAGGCAACCCAAAAGGACCATGCACAACCGGGTCAAGTACTTACCAAATATAGTTACGGGCTTAGACACTAATCCAACAGTCTCCCACTTGGATAAGTCTAGTAACCATAAATTCAAGTACAACCCGATTGGCAATCGTAGCTCTCAAAGACGTTGTCGAACTCGGATCTTATTAGTAACCTGTCCTTTAGATAAGGGATCATATATTCCTCCATTCTAGATATCGTATAGACGTGAGACATGAATTAAAATCATTCTCTCAGTCTATGTGTTGTTTTCCGATTTCCGATTTATGATGACTAACTAATTGAACAAATCAAATTAGTCCTAGCCCGGCCGAGCATTTATGTTTGTCATCACTAAATCATCGAGGGGCCCACAAATATCGCTTTTATCCCACTTTGGGTAAAAGGAACGGATAAACTTCGAGTCAATGCTCGCTTGCAATCACTCACCAAATCACACACAACAATATGTTTTATAACAACAAGTTACTGGTGCGTTGACATATTATCTGTCACACCCCCGAACCAGACGGCGGAAACGTCCGGGGGCTGTTGTGACTCAATTGAATACCATCACAATGAACATATGTGAAACATAACATCATTCATCACCAACATTTGAATATTACAACTGATAGTGTTTACATCCATTACATTGTCTCAAAACATTACATTCACAAGAGTAGATTGTTTGATACTAGTTAACACACAGCAAAACGTCATTGATTACACTTCTTCCTTTGATTCAATGGTTACCTGAGAATACAAGTATTTTGAAAAACGTCAAGATGTGAAATGTTGGTGAGTTCATAAGCGGTATTTGAAAGACCATGTTTCGTATCATTTGAAAACCACCAGAAAATCCAATATTTTCTGAAAAGAATGCTTTTGAAAACGTTTGTGAAGATCCATAGGTATGCCTGTTTGTTTCTATACTTGTAAAAATTGTTCATTAAAGTTGTATACATTTCGAGTCCATATGTATTGAAAAAAAAACCCTAGGAAAACCCGATGTTTTCCTAATTCTTTGAATTCCATAAAGTTACGTTGAAACCATTGCAAAACGTGTAGTGTCATTCCCAGGCGACGTTGGATTATTTTTGAGCATGATTAATTGCTACAAACACGCATTACACAAACGACCAGTTTATAGCGATACTAACGATCCCGTCGGTGTCGTCCGTACTAATCACGTTATACAACCACCCTGACTACGTGTAGTCCCACATCCGAAGAGAAAGAGGACACGAAGGCCCCGATGACTCCATTAACCGGTTGGGGATAAAAAGGGTACGAGGGGTCCCAGACCCGCCTCGCATGAAATGTCGACTTTACTAGCAATACCAAAGGACCCTTGGGGACCAATAGTATACAAGCCATTGAAAGTCCTTTTACGTTGTGTTAGATCGGTAAAACCCAACACTTCGTAAGATAGAGGTCTTCGGGCCTTAAGATCAGGTCATTGGGCTAGCTAGGCCCAACGAACAAGATTTTACACTTTTGGGGCCCAAAGATGGTGTGTAGAAGTCTATGCACACTCGCATGTATGTTGAATTACCAAATGTTTTCGTGTATGAATTGAGTTATCGTTGCGTTAGTGTTTTCGGGTTGTTATTGATTCGAGACCGAATCAATTCGTTTAACAACGATTTTTGGTATTGTTGTGTATTGTATTTCGTCGATAGTCGCAGTGCCATTCTTTGATCAAATTGCGTGTATTGAATTAGCCTTGGAAGTTTTCTGTTTTCAGCCCCTCATTATTTGTAAAATTTACCTTTTCAACCCTTTAATTAAATAACTTTCCGGTTTAGTCCTTAAATTATTTTTCTTGACAATTTAATGCCAAAAGTTATTGAAATTAATATTTTTCAGCATATTTTCATTGAAAACACTTTAAGTCCCTGAAAATGCAGTTTTCTCGGTTATAACCCCTCTTTTTCGCAATTTTGACAATTTTGGCCCAAATTGGAAATTTTTTTGCAACTTTGGTCCTTTTTAAATTTAAAAAACATTTTAAACCTTTGAAAAGGACTTGGAACACTAATAGTCCACTGTTTTACAGAAAAACACAGTTTTGGCCCTCCAAAACAGAAAATTTCGCATAATGGGCCTTATTGGGCCGAAAATGTCATTTTTAGCCCATTAAGCTTGAAATTTATGTTTTTAATCCTCCAAATGAGTATATTTCCAGAAATTGTTTTATTGAAACTGTTTTAACACACCTCATCCATCAGAATTCGTGATATGTCAATTTGGGCCCTTAACTTTGTATTTTTCACATTTTAGGTCCAAAAATTGTGTTTTTAACCCAAAAAAAAAATGTTACTAAGCCATTTAGCTATTTTTCTAGGAACACTTTGTATGTAGAAATATATTTGATGCTAGAATCATTTAACATAAAGTATATCTCGGTTTTGAGGGGTTTTATGGCTAGATCCAACATTATAACACATAACAACACACATATAAGCATGGAAATCATACAAGGCATACAAAACACATATAGATCTACACTTTCACTTGTATTCCCCCCCCCCCCCCACAAAACTCATAAAAACAGAAAATAGGGGGTATGAAGCTCACCTTGGGTGTGGTTTCGGTTTTGAAGAGAAGATGGAAGAAAAATGAAGTGATTTTCGGCCTTAGCAGCTTTCCTTGGTAGATTTCGAGTTTGGTGACTTCTAAGGTGCATAATCACAAGTTGGAATAGATTTAGAAGAGGTTTTTGATGGAATGAAATAGCTAGATCATGGATATAAATAAAAACTTACCTAAGATGATGATTAACTTGAAAGATCCACTTGAAAGCTTCTAAATTTCGAGATTTTTGAGTGGAGAGGGAGGAGTGTTCTTGAGTGTTCTTGAGAGAGTTTGAGAGATTTTTGTGAATGTGTGTGTGTTTAAAGAGGCCGAGAGTGAGAGAGAGAGGAAGAAGAGATGACCTTTGAAGTGATATGCATGGAGATATGTGATATCTTGCATGGAAATCCTTTGGTTAATAGTGAGGTGGCATCCAAAGTCAACACTTCTCCATCTCCTCTTGGATTTGGGCCTTGGGCCGAGAATTTGGAAGGGAAAACGAAAAAATTGGGCTTTTTGCTCCTAAGCCCAATATTAGAGTTAGTTTGGGTATGTTTTAAGCCTAAAAGAATGTGGTAGGATTTTTATATTTTTATTGGACTAGTTTAGGTTATTCATGTATCAAGGCTTTTAATTCATTTCATTCTAGGCCCAACATGGCCCATAGTGTCGAAATAAATTAGTGTGGGTCCAATTAGAGCCCAATTAGGGTTCTAAGCCCATGGTAGTCAAATCGGAAGCTTATTGGTCCATTTGGATTCAATAAGGAAGTTCTAGTCCAAGGTGGACCTAAATAAGAACTTCTAGGGTTTCCAATTGTTTGATGACTATTTGTAGTACTTGTATGATGCATTGGATTTAAGTTTTTGATTCACATTTACTTGAGTGTATAGATTACATGACACAAAATTTCCAGTTGTGACATCATCCCCCCGTTAGAGGGAATTTCGTCCCGAAATTCTGTTTGAAAACTAGATTTGAGAATGCTAGAATAGGTGAGGGTACTTTTGCTTCATTTGGTCTTCGTGTTCCCACGTGAATTCTGGCCCACGCTTTGCGTTCCACCATACTTTCACGATCGGGATGCGACTCTGCTTAGTACGCTTCACCTCCCTGTCCACGATTTCGATTGGTTCTTCGACGAACAGGAGATTCTCATTGATTTTGATTTCGTCAAGAGGAATGACAAGGGTTTCATCTGATAGGCACTTCTTCAGATTAGAGACATGAAACACGGGGTGTACAGTGTTTAGCTCCGCGGGTAGTTGCAGTCTGTAGGCTACCGGACCTATTCGGGCGACGATTTCGAAAGGTCCAATGTATCGCGGGTTTAGCTTTCCCCGTTTTCCGAAACGTATAACCCCTTTCCAGGGTGAGACTTTCAATAGTACTCGATCACCGACCTGAAATTCTAAGGGCTTTCGCCGTTTGTCGGCGTAGCTCTTTTGTCGGTCACGCGATGCTTGTAATCGAGCTCTGATCTGGACAATCTTTTCTATGGTTTCGCGAATGACCTCCGGTCCCGTTAGTGCCCTATCCGACGTATGTGTCCTTGCTAGCTGGGTGTCACCTACTTCACCCAACATAACGGTGATCTACATTTACGCCCGTATAGTGCTTCGAAAGGAGCCACCTTGATGCTCGAATGGTAACTATTGTTATATGAGAACTCAATCAAAGGTAGGTGGGTATCCCAAGACTTCCCAAAGTCTATCACACATGCACGAAGCATGTCTTCAAGTGTTTGAATGGTTCGTTCACTTTGACCGTCCGTTTGTGGGTGATACGCGGTGCTCATGTCGAGGTGAGTTCCCATTGCCTTGTGGAGTGATTGCCAAAAGCGCGATGTGAACCTACTGTCCCTATTCGAGATGATAGATTTTGGCACTCCATGGAGTCTCACAATTTCTCGTAGGTACAAACGCGCCAATCTCTCCATCTTGTAGGATTCTTTGATTGGCAGAAAATGGGCAGATTTCGTCTGTCGGTCGATTATTACCCATATGTTGTCCAGTCCGTCCGACATCTTGGGCAGCTTGGTCACGAAATCCATAGAAATCCCCTCCCATTTCCACTCAGGGATTGCCGGTTGCTGTAACAATCCTGAAGGTTTCTGGTATTCCACCTTTACTTTGGCGCACGTAAGGCACTTACTAACATAGGTCGCGATTTCCGCCTTCATGTTAGGCCACCAATAATGCTGTTTAATGTCCAAATACATCTTGTCCGAACCGGGATGAATGGAGTATCGTGTCTTGTGGGCTTCCTTCATAACAACCTCCCTAAATCCTCCGATTTTTGGGACCCAGATTCGGTTCATGAAGTAGTACACTCCATTCTCCCTCGTCTCTAGGTTCTTCTCCATCTCGCGCAATGCCTCGCTAGCTCTATTTTCCGTTTTCATTGCGTCCGACTGAACTGATGCAATTTGAGTGGCCAAATGAGATTGAATGGTTATCGAGAGAGTTTTCGTACGACGATTTGAGTACTCCTTCCGACTTAATGCATCAGCTACCACATTGGCCTTACCTGGGTGGTACTTGATCTCGCATTCGTAGTCATTTAGCAATTCAACCCATCTTCGTTGTCTCATGTTCAGCTCCTTTTGGTTCAAGATGTGCTGGAGACTCTTATGGTCCGTGAAGATGGTGCACTTTGTACCGTATAGGTAGTGCCTCCAAATTTTTAGAGCGAAGACCACGGCTCCCAGTTCTAGGTCATGGGTCGTGTAATTTACTTCGTGCGTTTTTAGTTGGCGGGACACATATGCTATCACTCTTCCACGTTGCATGAGAACGCAACCTAAGCCCTGATTCGACGCGTCACAGTAGAGTACAAAATCTTCCGTTCCTTCAGGTAGAGATAGTATAGGAGCGCTACAGAGAGCTTGCTTCAAAGTTCGAAACGCAATCTCTTGTCGGTCTGTCCATTTGAATGGCACACCCTTTTGTGTAAGTGAGGTAAGCGGCTTGGCGATCTTAGAGAAGTTTTGAATGAATCTCCTATAGTAGCCTGCTAGGCCTAAGAACTGACGAATTTCTGTGGGCGTGGTCGGAGTTGTCCATCCTTCCACAGCTTTGACCTTAGAGGGGTCCACATGAATTCCGTCTTGGCTAACTACGTGGCCTAGGAAATTCACACTCCGGAGCCAGAACTCACACTTGGAGAGTTTGGCGTACAGTTTTTCCGATCGCAGAGTGTCTAGGACTTGTCGGAGATGTTGGCCATGCTCCTCTTTGCTTCGAGAATAGACGAGGATGTCATCGATAAACACAATGACGAAGTTGTCAAGGAACGGTCGACATATTCGATTCATTAGGTCCATAAATGCGGCAGGTGCATTTGTTAGACCGAAGGGCATTACGACAAATTCATAATGTCCGTAGCGGGTTCGGAAAGCGGTTTTTGGAATATCCTCTTCCCGGACTTTGAGTTGGTGGTATCCGGATCGTAGATCTATTTTAGAAAAATAACTAGCTCCTTGGAGCTGGTCGAATAGATCATCGATTCGTGGGAGTGGGTAGCGATTTTTAACAGTGAGTTTATTTAACTCTCTGTAATCGATGCACATTCTGAAAGATCCGTCCTTCTTTTTGACAAAGAGCACCGGGGCTCCCCATGGCAAGTAGCTAGGTCGGATAAATCCCTTGTCCAGAAGCTCACTGAGTTGGCTGGACAATTCCTGCATTTCAGCAGGAGCCAACCGATAGGGTGATTTAGCGAGAGGAGTTGCTCCTGGAACGAGGTCGATTCGGAACTCAACCTGTCTCTCTAGGGGTACTCCTGGAAGATCTTCAGGAAACACGTCTGGAAATTCACACGCTACCGGAATATCTTGGACGTTAGTTTCTTCTTTGGTCTTGTCCACTATGTGAGCCAAGAACGCTAAGTTGTTCTTTCGCAGATGTTTTTGTGCCTTGATGCACGAGATGAGACGAAGATTCGTGCTAGGTTTGTCCCTGTAAATTACTAGGGTTTTGTGATTTGGGAGACGAAGGCGAACGGCCTTCTCGTGGCACATAATTTCTGCATGGTGGGGGCTTAACCAATCCATGCCGATAATCACATCGAAACTCCTAATTGATACTGTCATTAGGTCTATTCGAAAGACGTGTTGGTTAAGGGTTAAGGTACATCCGATGTAAATCTCCCTAGTGGATTCGGTTTTTCCATTGGCCATTTCCTCTTTATAGGTTTCATTTAGCTTCTGGGGTTGTTGTTTTAGTAAATGTCTAAACTTTTCGCTTACGAAACTTCGCTCCGCTCCGGTGTCAAATAAGATGCATGCATAAGTGTGGTTTAGGAGAAATGTACCGGTCACAACTGCGGGGTCCTGAACTGCATCACTCTGACCCATAGTCAGCATCCTTCCTGCTCCTCTGTTTCCTGGATTGTTGTTGTTAGGGCAATGTCGACGGAAGTGCCCCGTCCTTCCACACCCGAAGCAGGTGTGGCTAGGCCCTGCATTGTTGCTGCCGGCATTGGTGTTATTGTTATTGCGGTGGTTGTTGTTGTTGTGGTTGTTTCCCTGATTTTGATTCTGGGGAGGATAAGTCCTGCAGAACCTTGCAGTGTGTCCCCTTCGGTTGCAAATGGTGCAATGGAACTCCTTACATTCTCCATGGTGATGGAAACCGCACTTGTTGCACTTGGGAAAATTACCGGAATAGGGTCTTGAAGCATTTGAAGTAGCTGAGGCTGAAGCATGTGGTGTGGCTGGAACCGGTGCGGTGACAGCGTTAACTGCCACCGTCTGCTGCTTTTTAGAGGTCTCGGGGCCCTGACGCCCCTTTCTCTTGTTGTTCCTCCCTTTCTTGCCATCACCCTCCTTTTTCTTCTCAGCCTCCACTGGCTTCTCGCCCTTTTTGTTGTTATGATCAAACAACCTCTTCGCCAATCTCTTCGCACTGTCAAACGTTGCAGGGTTCGCAGCTATCACATTCCCTTGAATGGGAGGTGTCAGTCCCCAGATAAATCGCTCAATCTTCTTTCCTTCGGTTGTGATCATACCCGGGCACAGCAGAGATAGTTCGCTAAATCTCGATATGTAGGCATCGATGTTCGCATTCTGCACAGTGAGATTCCATAACTCTTGCTCCATCTTCTGTATTTCGCCTCGCGGGCAGTACTCAGCCATTAACATTTCTTTCATTTCTGCCCATGGTATAGAGTTGGCGACAGGGAGCGTCATAGCTTCCACGTGTCCATTCCACCAAGTGAGTGCTTGGTCCACAAAAGTACAAGCCGCGAACTTCACCTTCATCTGCTCGGGGCAATCGCATATCTCGAATACCGACTCTACCTTCTCGATCCATCGCTTCAGAGTGATCACTCCTCCAGTGCCGTTGAAAGTTCGTGGTTTAGCGTTTGTGAAGTCCTTGTAGGTGCACGTTTTAGTGAGTCCTTGATTCGTCCCGTTGTTCGAACTTCCGGACCCTTGCCCGTTACCTCCTCCGTTGTTCCCTCGGTGAAGTTGTGCCATAGCTGCTGTGACCGCAGCAGACACGGCTGCCTGGAATGCAGTGGAGTCAACCTCGGGTGGAGTTGGTCCTGGGTTTCCGCGAGTAGGTCGGAGAGGCATCTTCTTGTCACGAAACGGAAAGATGTTGGGTGTACGTGGTTTCCATGAGGTTGTGGTCCAACTGACTAGGTGTATGGCACGAACTTAAGTACTTCTATCATTTAGCATACAATCATAGATTCGCAACACATAGCAAAACACGTAAAAGTTCACTAATATTATCCTATGCCTCATCCACTATTGCAGACTAAACAGACGTTCTCTTTTTGGTGATAAGGGGTGTAGTTTTAGGTTCCCTAGCTATCCCGATCTCATCAAAACGCGTGTTAGTTGTACTTTGGGGAGGATGTAGTTGATCAGGCTACATCCACTCCTTGGTACCCCTAAGAACAGTCCTGAATTTAACCGAGATACTAGTATTATTTTTGTTTGGTTCGACGTTATGTTCTTGTTCCTAATGCAAGCAAGCGTGTTTTATTTACTTGTTTTGTTCAGAGTTATGTTAGTCCCTCTTTTTGGTTTATAGTTGCATATAAATGTGTGGCTCGACTTGCTAGTTCACTATAAACAAAGCTCTGATACCAACCTGTCACACCCCCGAACCAGACGGCGGAAACGTCCGGGAGCTGTTGTGACTCAATTGAATACCATCACAATGAACATATGTGAAACATAAAATCATTCATCACCAACATTTGAATATTACAACTGATAGTGTTTACATCCATTACATTGTCTCAAAACATTACATTCACAAGAGTAGATTGTTTGATACTAGTTAACACACAGCAAAACGTCATTGATTACACTTCTTCCTTTGATTCACTGGTTACCTGAGAATACAAGTATTTTGAAAAACGTCAACATGTGAAATGTTAGTGAGTTCATAAGCGGTATTTCAAAGACCATGTTTCGTATCATTTGAAAACCACCAGAAAATCCAATATTTTCTGAAAAGAATGCTTTTGAAAACGTTTGTGAAGATCCATAGGTATGCCTGTTTGTTTCTATACTTGTAAAAATTGTTCATTAAAGTTGTATACATTTCGAGTCCGTATGTATTGAAAAAAAAACCCTAGGAAAACCCGATGTTTTCCTAATTCTTTGAATTCCATGAAGTTACGTTGAAACCATTGCAAAACGTGTAGTGTCATTCCCAGGAGACGTTGGATTATTTTTGAGCATGATTAATTGCTACAAACACGCATTACACAAACGACCAGTTTATAGCGATACTAACGATCCCGTAGGTGTCGTCCGTACTAATCACGTTATCTAACCGCCCTGACTACGTGTAGTCCCACATCCGAAGAGAAAGAGGACACGAAGGCCCCGATGACTCCATTAACCGGTTGAGGATAAAAAGGGTACGAGGGGTCCCAGACCCGCCTCGCATGAAATGTCGACTTTACTAGCAATACAAAAGGACCCTTGGGGACCAATAGTATACAAGCTATTGAAAGTCCTTTTACGTTGTGTTAGATCGGTAAAACCCAACACTTCGTAAGATAGAGGTCTTCGGGCCTTAAGATCAGGTCATTGGGCTAGCTAGGCCCAACGAACAAGATTTTACACTTTTGGGGCCCAAAGATGGTGCGTAGACGTCTGTGCACACTCGCATGTATGTTGAATTACCAAATATTTTCGTGTATGAATTGAGTTATCGTCGCGTTAGTGTTTTCGGGTTGTTATTGATTCGAGACCGAATCAATTCGTTTAACAACGATTTTTGGTATTATTGTGTATTGTATTTCGTCGATAGTCGCAGTGCCATTCTTTGATCAAATTGCGTGTATTGAATTAGCCTTGGAAGTTTTCTGTTTTCAGCCCCTCATTATTTGTAAAATTTACCTTTTCAACCCTTTAATTAAATAACTTTCCGGTTTAGTCCTTAAATTATTTTTCTTGACAATTTAACGCCAAAAGTTATTGAAATTAATATTTTTCAGCATATTTTCATTGAAAACAGTTTAAGTCCCTGAAAATGCAGTTTTCTCGGTTATCACCCCTCTTTTTCGCAATTTTGACAATTTTGGCCCAAATTGGAAAATTTTTTGCAACTTTGGTCCTTTTAAATTTAAAAAGCATTTTAAACCTTTGAAAAGGACTTGGAACACTAATAATCCACTGTTTTACAGAAAAACATAGTTTTGGCCCTCCAAAACAGAAAATTTCGGATAATGGGCCTTATTGGGCCGAAAATGTCATTTTTAGCCCATTAAGCTTGAAATTTATGTTTTTAATCCTCCAAATGAGTATTTTTCCAGAAATTGTTTTATTGAAACTGTTTTAACACACCTCATCCATCAGAATTCGTGATATGTCAATTTGGGCCCTTAACTTTGTATTTTTCACATTTTAGGTCCAAAAATTGTGTTTTTAACCCAAAAAAAATGTTACTAAGCCATTTAGCTATTTTTCTAGGAGCACTTTGTATGTAGAAATATATTTGATGCTAGAATCATTTAACATAAAGTATATCTCGGTTTTGAGGGGTTTTATGGCTAGATCCAACATTATAACACACAACAACACACATATAAGCATGGAAATCATACAAGGCATACAAAACACATATAGATCTACACTTTCACTTGTATTCCCCCCCCCCACAAAACTCATAAAAACAGAAAATAGGGGGTATGAAGCTCACCTTGGGTGTGGTTTCGGTTTTGAAGAGAAGATGGAAGAAAAATGAAGTGATTTTCGGCCTTAGCACCTTTCCTTGGTAGATCTCGAGTTTGGTGACTTCTAAGGTGCATAATCACAAGTTGGAATAGATTTAGAAGAGGTTTTTGATGGAATGAAATAGCTAGATCATGGATATAAATAAAAACTTACCTAAGATGATGATTAACTTGAAAGATCCACTTGAAAGCTTCTAAATTTCGAGATTTTTGAGTGGAGAGGGAGGAGTGTTCTTGAGTGTTCTTGAAAGAGTTTGAGAGATTTTTGTGAATGTGTGTGTGTTTGAAGAGGCCGAGAGTGAGAGAGAGAGGAAGAAGAGATGACCTTTGAAGTGATATGCATGGAGATATGTGATATCTTGCATGGAAATCCTTTGGTTAATAGTGAGGTGGCATCCAAAGTCAACACTTCTCCATCTCCTCTTGGATTTGGGCCTTGGGCCGAGAATTTGGAAGGGAAAAGGAAAAAATTTGGGCTTTTTGCTCCTAAGCCCAATATTAGAGTTAGTTTGGGTATGTTTTAAGCCTAAAAGAATGTGGTAGGATTTTTATATTTTTATTGGACTAGTTTAGGTTATTCATGTATCAAGGCTTTTAATTCATTTCATTCTAGGCCCAACATGGCCCATAGTGTCGAAATAAATTAGTGTGGGTCCAATTAGAGCCCAATTAGGGTTCTAAGCCCATGGTAGTCAAATCGGAAGCTTATTGGTCCATTTGGATTCAATAAGGAAGTTCTAGTCCAAGGTGGACCTAAATAAGAACTTCTAGGGTTTCCAATTGTTTGATGACTATTTGTAGTACTTGTATGATGCATTGGATTTAAGTTTTTGATTCACATTTACTTGAGTGTATAGATTACATGACACAAAATTTCCGGTTGTGACATTATCAATGTGCAACCGACTCACAAGATACAACTTACACATCTTGGTTTCAAGAATATAAGATATTATCGTCTCACCAATTGCTCGTGATAAAATCCATGAAGCGATCAGAGTGAGCGTGGGTTTAATATAATGCTCAAATCATATTCTTAAGCACTGATGAATGTTGCAGCAAACCTTTGCCATGTTTAATACACTTTAAACAATCTACACACCAATTCATGACAATCTTCTTTCATACCTACTCCCAAAGTATGATTGATTGTGGAACATTCGAATAATTCGATTATTCTGAAATAATTTTATTATTTAGGAATTCAAAACATGAAAAGTGAAACACAAGAATAATACTAATCCTATATGGCTCCCAAACTTTTGAGTATAAATAGAACACCTTTTAGTTATCACCATATTGATTACTCATTATTTGTTGTTTCAGGTAATGAACTTATTACTTGAATTATAACTACAGTTGTCCCATGCTCTTAGCATGCACACTATGTTTTCCTATGGTCCTAACTTTGTGAAATAGATTAGTTGAACACATTTTCAATTATACTCATTTCACAACTCCCAATCCTTACCACAAGTGTAAGAATACCAAATTCTTGCTACTTATAGAATATGCTAGATTCTAACATTTTATGCAATGATCCTTGTGACAACCCAAAATTTCCATTCTGTACAAACAATATCACTTCAATAGAAGTTATAACAGTCATAGTCAATTTTCAGACTTTTCTTATAAGTTGGAGTAATCCAGGGTTTACACTTTAGTAAATATCAGGAGAGTGGATGCACTATGGTTTTGTGCAACACTGTTATTCCAACACTCTGTTATATTAGAAATCATTTCAGGAATATAAATATTTTCTGTCCAAAATATCTCAGGACTATAAATAGATTTCTGAACCAAATTCATTCATTATTCACATTTCCAACTAGAGAAAAGCCATTTTCTCTCTCACGGATCTTCGGGTTTTCATCCCAAATCGTGAGTACAATTCTCTAGTTGTTTTATAATACTTGTTATATGCTTAATAACATAGATTTCATGTCAAATACGTGAGATTCGGGAGTTTACCGCCCAAGAACGTTCTTGGGGAGTAAACTCCAAAATGAAGCTTAAAGGCTATCTAGTCCCATTTCCTTGTTAAGTAACTAGCTAAGGATTATATGTATGTACATTTGAGACTAGAAAACAATCAAAAACACCTAGCTTAGGGTGTTCACGACCCAATAACTACTTGGACCGTGAACTCCAAATTCAAGGGCCAAATGTGCCCTAATCACTCCTAAGGCTTTAGACATTAACCCTCATTTACTTCTAGCTAATTTGTGGACTTTAAAACATCAAGAACACCCCTCATAGTGAGTTTACGGCCAAGGAATACTCATAGGCCGTAAACTCCAAACAAGGGCACCAAAGTGTGTCTAGGGTCCTCATTAGCCTTAAACAAATACCTAGAAATTATCCTACTTGTGCTTGGGACTTGAAAGAATAAAAACACCCATCCCATGAGAGTTTACGGTCGTAAACTCTAAGGGATTTGGCCTTGGGGCCGTAAACTCCTCAAAGGAGTATTTCTATGCCCTAAACTACCCAAAGGATTAAACAACCAAGCAAGGCTTATTCTAGAAATCAAATATCACTTCAAAACATCAATTACCACCAAGATTGGAGTTCACGGCCGTAAACTCAAGGGTTTACGACCGTAAACTCCTTGTGTGGGGTTTATTGAGGAGTAAACACTTATACAAAGCCCTTTGGTACATTAAACCCCTTTAGCCTTGTCCCACAACAACTTAGATGCAACCATTAGGACCTATAACACTTATACAAAGTGTTTACCTGTTCCTGAGTGTCCCAACTAAATTTCATTAGTTATTATTTGGCTAATTAGTTAGATATATGCTCATTATATGATAACTAGGCTCGTGCGTGTGAACAAGTCTCCGTTTGCCACCTAGCACGGTATCCGACACTTCAATCCAATCCACTCACCACAAGTGAGTTCATACCCCTTTAATTAACCTTTGAAATACTTTTAAATGTTTTAAATACTTTATGGGGGGATAAAAGTTAAATACTTATAGTTATTACATCAATCATATGTGATTAATAACTAGAAAACCAATGATTTTATTACTATTCAAACTGTTTATCAAACTGTTTTACTTCAAACTGTTTTACAAACTCTTTTACTTATCAAATACTTTTATTTAAACTTTTTTATACTTCTTATAAATTGCATGCCCATATATGTATAGATATATAAGCAATGTTTAAAGGGCTTAGGAAGGCCATCCGCCCTATTTCCTTTTTCTCGATTTGGATGTGGTCTGGTGGGATTTCGGGTAGCCCTCTGAAGGTCGTTTCAATATTAATTATATATCAAATGTACATATATAGACATAAAATTACTCCTTTATTCATGCGTATCAGTACATCAGTAGTAAGTTACCATCGGGGTAACACAGGATCATACTACTACAATTTCTAGATCAATGAGTCAGTTCATTCATGAGTCAATACTTATTACTACGAGTACATATACAACTATACTAGAAAGAGAACATATACAAATATACTAGAGAGAGAACATATACAACTATACTAGACAGAGAACATATACAACTATACTAGAGGAAGAACATATACAACTATACTAGACAGAGAACATATACAACTATACTAGAGGAAGAACATATATAACTATACTAGAACAGTTCATTACATTACATATACAAGAATACGTTCATTATTGTGATATGAATCGGAGCATGACTTAAATGCCATGGCCCGAGTTGTAGCCAGAGTCTCTTGAAGGGAGAGCGTGAGTTTGCGTATAGATCTATCCTGGATTGACTATCCTACACCTTGCTGCTAGCTACAGCCGGACCTGCAGGTCTGCGGGTGCCAAACGTCATTCCGTTATTACGACCATTCGTATGTCGTTGTTACCAGTCGATAGTATGGTGCAATTAGTCACATGATACCTTAATATAAATCCGGTTTAAGGTAGTTAGTACAGCAGTAATTCCTATAATACAACACTACAATACTACAAGAATTTACCAATTACATATATTTAGTGATTATTTCACTTAAACATTAATGTACATACTATATTTTGTTAAATGATAGTTACACTTGGGAAATTACACACTTTGACAACAAACGAGCATACAAAACAGTTAAGCCTTGGTAGAAGGCTACTTTAAATAGAAAATACAGGTTTTTCTGAGAGATTCAAACTTTCACAAACACTTACAAACATTTACATACATTTTTACAAACTTACACTTGAGACGTGTTAAAACGTTTTGATAACAAACACCGACACTAAAATACTTCTGAACTCACCAGCTTAATGCTGATAAACTCTTTCAAAATAACTTGTATTCTCAGGTCATCAGTAGACAGGTACCGAGGCCAGCTTTTGAGAAGATGGAGCGCATCCAAGGCTCATCTTATTATTTTGATTTACATTATATTTTTGGTGTCTATAACTGTACTAAACACGCTTGTATTAAAATTATATATTTAATGCAATGGATGATATTGTTTTGTCACACCCCAAAACCGAGAACTGCGGAAACGTTCTGGGGCGGAGGACATCATGTATGCATCACAACAAATGTAAAGTAGTAAACAAGCAACAACATCATCCATTGCATTAATAGTATAATTTTAGTTACAATTGTTTTCTTTCATAGTACAAGACAACAAGATAACTTATCAAAATAAAAGACGAGTCTTGACTGCTCCATCTTCTCTAAACCTTGCATCGGCACCTGTCTATTTGTAACCTGAGAATACAAGATATTTTGAAAGTGTAGGTCAGCATTTAAGCTGGTGAGTTCATAAGTATTTAATGTCATTGCTTTGATTAGTTGATATGAAAGACTGGTGAATGATTTATGAAACATTTAGTATAAGTATGAAAACTCTAGAAAATCCCATATTTCCTACTAGTATAAAAGTCGTCTTCTACCAAGACCCGAATGTTTTGAAAGTAGTCTTTTACTAAGACCTGACTGTTTTGAAAGTACGCATCACTTGAAAATATGACGGTTTTTCCCTGTTTAACTATTATTATAAAACTCTAAAAGTAATAATAACTTATGTTGTATCCTTTGGTACTAAGATACACACGACGTGGAAACTCGCCGTAAACTGATCAACTGTAGACATCCGTAGATGTGCATTTACCTCTGTTGCTAACAGCTGGGTTTAGGAATAGTTAGTCCCTTAAGTAAAGATACACATGGCGTGGAAACTCGCCATAAACTGATCAACCGTAGACATCCGTAGATATTTCATCATCCTCTGTAGCTAATAGTGGCTATAGGAATGGTTAGTCCCTCAAGGTATCCTTTGGTACTAGGATAAAAGTCCAATTCATCTCGTCGATTATGTGATTACATCACAAGGTAAAGATAATAAGGTGATCTATATAACAGTATCTACACATATCATATGTAGTAGTAACTCGTCATATATGATCTATGTAAATGTACTCAGCTAAGCATATCTATGTACACGTATTCATGTAAGCGGAAACTCTGTAAGAGTATCCTTTCATATAGCATGTAGTCTAGACTCATGAATGAACTGACTCTGGTGTAATTTCTTGTAATAGAGATAATGTTTTGTATACCCTAAACTATTCCTAGAATAGTTTACTAGAATGTAATTGACGAGTGTCCAAGTAGGTTTATACACCCTTGTTACCCAAGAGTATCGGAACTGAATAAACTGATGGAACATTTATGACCATATATGTACACATGATATATAACTAATATTTAAACGACCTTCGGAAGAGTACCCGATATCCCACCAGACCACATCCAAATCGAGGAAAAGGAAACAGGGTGGATAGCCTTCCTAAGTATTTTAAACATTTCTTATATAACTATACATATAGAGGCATGCATTTAATAATATAAAAACACAAAAGAAGTTTTGTAAAACCTTTGAAAAGTTTAATAAGAATTTATGACTTGATGTCAGTTTATAAATCGATTTGAAAACCGTTTGACAAGACAATTTAAATGTGAGAAAACCTTTGTTTGAAGCTGATGGGATTAAAAGATTTATAATCACTTTGTTTAAGTCTGTCATTTTCGTCCAAAAGATTTTTGAGCATGTCTTTGTGGTCTTTGGATTTGATGAAGGACTCAATTTTGTCCAGTCCATACATATAGGTTGGGTTGACATCATCAGACGATATCACACTCTCACAATTGTAGGCTTCGGCATCGATTTCATCCTCCTTAAACTCTAGGAAGGGCAAAATCATGCGATGGATCTTTTGACCTATCTCACAGTCTAAGTGAAGTTGAGTAATATTGGAATATAAACGTTTAGCAATTAAACAAAAAACATTTCGTTGTTTTAACAATTTTAAATTGTCTCTCTGCAAATAAATGTTTTCGTCTTTGACTTTAACTAATTCCGACTCTTTTAACTCAATCCACATTCGCCGCTCCTCACTCTTTGAGACTACCCTGCTTAATTGATCAGTCAGGTTAGAATTGGTGACTCGAGTTTGAGTTAAGCTACTATCTAAATGAGAAATTCTTGTATTAATATTTTTTAGTTCTTTCTCATATGAGGATGGTGGTACTTTAGATGAAATAAAAACAGATTGTACCTTCTTTATCAGTTCACCGAGCTCATTGAACTGCTGGCTGAGTGGTTTGGCCGTAAAGCACATATCCTCCTGTACCTTCGGTCCGTCGCTTCCTCCATCGGTGTTGTATCCCCTCATTTGTGATACGTCAGTCACCATGAAGCATTTTCCTCCACTGCTTTCCTCCTTAGCCACATACGCCTTTCCATGGGTAGGCTTCCTCACTTCTTCATCTTCTGAGTCAGTAGACCAAACTTCTGTGCTACCGAACTCATCGTCATTAACCGAACCCTGCACAATAAGAGCATTAATAGAAGGGTTAGCTGTAGACTTCTTCTTTCTCAACTCATCCAATCTCTTCTGCAGCACGGCTTCCTCATTATTTCCATCGTCCTTTTCAGCCATCTTCTTAAGAACACAGTCCTTAGCATAGTGGTTCTTGCCACCACAGTAGAAACAGCTTACTCCGGAATCGCCATCTGCCTTCGGTTCCTTCTTGGGCTCCTCAGCCTTCGGTTCATTGTTCACTTTTTCAGAGCTGTAACTTCCCTGCCAGTTTCGGTTTTTGTTGCTGGGGAATCTCTTCTTTATGAACCTCTTAGGATTGGACACCATCATGGCATAATCCTCAGACGTGAGATCATATTCCTCCAAGTTAAGCTCTTCATCCTCCATCACAGCTTTACTTTTAGATAGAAGGGCCAACGAACCAAGACTAGAAACAACGTTCTTCTCTTGTACCACAATCTTCTCTTGAGACTTTAGAATGCCCACCAGTTTCGCCAAAGAGTATGATTTAAACTGCTCATGGGCTTTGACTGTGGAAACCACTGCTCTCCACTCAGACCTTAGTCCGTTCAAGAAAGTAACCTTCTGTTCGATAAGCTTTCTTTCAATGTCGTGTTTGATCATCTTGCTGAGAAGATGATTGAAGCGATCAAACGTCTGGGTCACCGTTTCTTCGGCCCCTTGCCTGAATTCTCCAAACTCAGATAGAAGCAAGGTTTGGATAGAATGTTCAAGATCTTCGTCTGTGGAATACAGTTCGCGAAGTCCATCCCATACTTCCTTCGCCGTAGTACATGAGCTGACCAGTCTGAATGTGTCTGACTGAAGGGCGAATCTGATCAACCTTAATGCCTTAATATTACACTGGAATTTGTCTTTCTCGTCTTGTGCAATATCCTTCACGTCCTTAAGCAGATCGTTGTACTCTTTTTGTGTCTTGATGATTTTGGATGTAGCAGAATGAGAAAACGGTCCATTGATGATGGCTTCCCATATGAGATAACCATTGTCCTCCGATCCAATCACATAATCTTCAAAATGATGTGCCCATACTTCATAGTCATGGGTGTATAAGATTGGAATCTTTGTCGTCGAACCGATGCTGTTGGAAATATTAATAGGGTTTGATTGCGTTGCGTCCATAATGATCGTAAAAACCTGTTCAAAGATCAGACTTGTAATAAAGCAGATTAGGGCAAAACAATAAATATTAAGATACGTCAATTAAGATGACGGCTCAATAAATATCGATGATTGCGGAAAACCCTAATGGAAATCTTTTTCACAGAAAAGATGTGTATCGATTACACAGCCTCCTGCTCTGATACCAATTGATGGGATTAAAACAACTTTTAATCTATGAAGATCGATTAGATCTTGAACAAGTATATGAATATAAAGTAACAAGAACGCAATGATAAGAACAAAACAGCTTGAATCAAACGTGTCGAATGATTAAATAAAATACTCAGAAGAGCTCGATTAAGAACATCAACTGTAGAGGATTAGAAGATTACAAGAACGATTAAAGAAAAATGTTGTACTCTGTATGAATCGCTATGACGATAATCTCTGCAATCTTAACCTAATATGCATGCAAGCATTTAACTTATATACAATACATAAAAGGCTCTCGGTTGGACAGGCCCAAACCGGAGGATACAAGGCTAAACTAACGAGCCCAAAAGACGCAACATCAAAACTATCTTCAGCCCAACAGAATCACAACTATAATAGATTCAAAAAGGAAACATACAGTTTGTAAGATAGTTTCTAAAAGTGTTTCAACATGTAAAAACGTTTGTGAAAACTATTTGAAGTATCTATGAAAATATTCGTTTATTCTTGTATATGAATGTATCTCCTTGCAATAGTATTTCTAGTATATAAAAGTTCGTGATGTTCTCACAAAACTATACTTATTATAGTTTTGTAAAAGTGCGTCTCGTTTGTATAATAATCCTTAGTGAAATGCTCGCTTGTTATGAAAGGTATAGTTTTTGTAGTGCCTAAGATGGACACATATATATACGGTATAAGCAGTGTGTTTGATTTATACAATAATAACAACACTTTTCATTTCAAAAGATATGATGTTATCGTGATACATTTTTCATATGAAAGCTTCCTTATAATATTTATAAATCACATGCGATTCCGTTGATAAACAGTGAAAAATGAAACTTTATATAACATACGATAAACATCGTGTGTTTTACTTGTATTCTCCCCCTTAAAAGCTTATAAAAAACATTTATAAAACATGTAAAAGTGTGGATTATAGGGGTATGAACTCACTTGATTGATTGAAGAAAGCGAGATGGAAAACCGGGCAGAGTTTCGTCTCGGGAAACGGATTTTTCTCGGGATTCTCGGGAATCTCGGGAGTAAAATCGACCTTCGGGACTTGAGCAAAATGACCAGGGCTTCGAGTTTGAACGGGCACGGAAAACGAGGCAAAACGTAAGAGAAAAGAGAAGAAATGAGCAAGTTTTTCGGAAACCCTCGCATCCCTTTTATAGGGGGGCTGAACCGCCTCGGTACGCTGGGCGTACGAGGGTACGCAGCGCGTACTGGGGCGTCATCGCTTACGTACTTCGGATGGGAGAGCATAGAGGAGTAGGGGCGATGTGGACAATCTGAGGCCCTTGATTTGAGTACGCGGGGCGTACGAGGGTACGCAGGGCGTACTCCGGTCCTATCTGCTGATTCCTCTTCGGATATTACCAAGCATTTATATTTAAATTTATATTTATTTTAAATAAACTTCTAAAATTCATATCTCCTTCATACGAACTCCGTTTTCAACGTTCTTTATATCCACGCGTAGGTGAGACTAAGATCTACAACTTTCGTTTAGATTCCGTTGGCAAATTATGAAATTATTTTTATTATTTATTTATTAAAATGACGTGATTAAGGAATTTCTTCAAAAATTCATAACTTCTTTATCTGACGTCGGTTTTTGCCAGACTTTTTACCGCTGGAATACCATTGTCGAGACCTTCGATTCTCGTTTAGGTCATTCCGGCCAAAAGTCGCTCGATCTCTATTTCGAGTTTTTAGCTGTCTACTGTTATGTCTGTAACTTAGATAAATCACAACTTCCTCATACGAAGTCAGATTTGGACGTTCTTTTTATGCACATTTACGGTTTAATGATATATAAAAATTTTATTTAGATACTTAAGGCTAGAAACTATTCTATTGAAACTTCGAATTTTATGTCTATCAGTATTGCCGGTTTTGTCGAGAATCTTCGGTTGGTCATAACTTCTTCGTTATAACTCGGATTTTTGGGTTCTTTACATGTATGAAAACCTTGATACGATTCCTACTACTTTATTTAACCCAAATAAGATTTTTGGAAAGTTAAATTTTGACCTAAATTTGACTTGCGTTCCATCGTATTATCTTGAAATATCGGGTTGTCACATCATCCCCCCGTTAGAGGGAATTTCGTCCCGAAATTAGAGTTTAAACCGAATTGGTAAACATGCTACGGATAGAAGTTTTATTTGCTTCTCGTGTTCTTAAGTGAACTCGGTCCCTCGCTTGGCATTCCAGCGGACCTTTCACTATTAGGACACGACTTTGCTTCTTTCGTTTGACTTCACTGGCATGACAACTCTTCTTGGTCGCACGTATGTTGAATACTTTTGTTGACTGAGAGAATAGTACATCTTGTATCCTACAAGTAGTGCCTCCAGATCTTCCAAACAATTACCGCTGCCCCTGACTCAAGATTATGTGTTGTATAGTTAACTTCCTGCTTCTTAAGCTGTCTTGAGGTATAGGCAGTGACCTTTCCTCTTGTATAAGAACAAAACCAATTCATACTGATTATGAAGTCAGAATCTTGTGGTTGATTAGATGTCGTGAAGATCTAAAATAAATTATGAATACTCATGAATTAAGGAAAAGGATAGGTACTTTTGTTCTATCTACCTTTCTCGTCCCAATCGACAGAAAGGGCATGCGTTGGGCTTCTAAGTTTATTTGCATGGCAGCACGATCACTCGTAGTCTTGGGAAGTCTCTGTCCTGAAGTTCATAGTAGAACCCATACCAGGTTCACCAATTACAGTCTCGGGTATACGAGTCCTATATAAATAAGCTTGAAACTGTGGGTCTTTGGATTGAACTTGACGTACTGCATGAGTGGTACTTCGGGGCAGTTTGCTGAGTTTTTCTTCGGAAAGGATGAGAAACATGAGGTGCTCTATGTACGAGTACTTTGTTGTTCCAGAATGACGGTTTTGCTAGAAAGACGATTTCGGAGGAAGAGATGTACGTATGAAGCTGCTTTTGTGAGGATATAATTGAATCAAGTGGTATGATAATGTCGGAATCATAAGGAAACTTAAAGACATTAGATTTGAACAAAAGATGTTTACAGACAAAACACAACCGTGCAGCCATCAACAGAGTTACGGTACTTTAGACTTCTACAAGACTATTGCTGCGAATAAGGTATGCTTCGAAAGGCAAGTATACGCAACACGAGCATCCCTATACCGACGGGATCCCGAAAAAGATAAGACTCTGGTTGCACTAGTTTTGGATGGTTTATAAGTCTGTTACAATGACACGCCTAAGTTACATTAACGAGGGTTCCGGAGTAGGCTCTCCTGAAGCTGTGATCCTGAGGATCTTCCCATCTGCGCCAGAGTTCTTTGCTATAGGGCAATCCTTCTTGAAGTGCCCTATTTCACCGCATTGGTGGCATGACTGGATAATACTTGCATTGGTGACGGGATTGCGGTGCTTAGCCAGTGTTATGTGGACACGAGTGCCTTCCTCATTACTCCACCTTGGAAATTGCTTCCTAAAGCGTCCTGCCGGAGTTGCCACTGGTGGCTGTGGCATGGCAAGTCCTTGGGCTCTCTTACGATTCCTTAGGACTTTACGATATCGTCTCTTCCTTTCGGTCTTTAGGCTTCGCAATTCCATGACTGTTGCCATTTGTTGGTTTCTCGGTTTGGTACTACCATCGGAACTCACGGTTCCTTTTTCAGCCTTGATTGCATTGCCTGAGTTGATGTGTGTAAGGAAAGTTGTCACAACAGCTGCTACTGCAGCTTGAAATGTAGCGGCATCGATATGGAGGATAGGGGTTTCATTGCTCGGCTGATTGATTCCGGATGACGACATGATTCTGTTTCACGGAGAGGAAATAAATTTGTGAGCGATTATGGTTGACCCTAGGTGTACTTCGATTGTTCAAGTAAAGAGTAAAATTATATTCTCGAAAGTTTGACCTACATCCCTATGATGCAGTCCTGGTACTGAGTGGAAGTGTGTTTATGAAGGGTTGACCTACATCCCTAGGATGTAGTCCTAGTAATGAGTGGAAGTAAGTTCATAGAATGGCCTCAAGACGCTTGTCGTTCAAGCCGAGGTATCGTTGGTTGGTGAATAACATGATCCAACCACTAAAAGAGACTTGGAAATGCTTCCAGAGTTAAATTACTATGGTCAAATGACTTGACTAAAGCATGATTCAGATAGATTCCAATGAAAGTATGATAAGAGTACTTGAATAAAGAATGACACAGAAGTTAGCCGACTGTCAATACCTTTGATATTTATGACGTAAAAGTTTTGGAAAATGACCTTGTAAAAGGCTTTACATCATATCCATAGGAGATAGTTCTTGACATCATGAAGACCTAAACAAAAGTACTTACAGTGCGAGGTAGTCACATAGAAAGTACTACACAGAACATAGACAGGAACACGGTTCTTTAAAACAAAGAAGGAAGTAAGGTATCTCTTACTGGCGACAGTCACCCTCACGGTGAACCCTTAGTTCGGTTAGTTGACGTTCCATAGTAAGCAGGTATCTCTCGTACACTCCCTGGCGTACTTGGAGCTCTATGACTTTGGCTCGGGTTTTCAGCTAGTGCTTGCAGCAGTTTCTCATGGTTTCTTTCTGATCTCTCGTGAGCATCTTCTAGATGAATGGTGCGGAGGGTATGCATTCTTGCATCGGCGACAACTTCGGCAATCTGATGTAGGGCTGTCCTGCCTTGAATCTCATTTCGGGCCACTCCGCGGACCAAGATTGGCAAAATTCTGCGTGCTGAGCCCCCATTGCTCAGGTCGTAAAAGTTTCGGTCGCCAATAAATGGCATGGGCTGATCTTGTCCTTGGATCTATGTTTTCAAGCATTCTACTGAATCAGGCGTCGGGCCTTGAAAAGTCGAACGAGGGTTAGGAATTGGAAAGGGAGTTGCTCGGGGTAGGTTCTCAACGTCTGGTTCGAAATTAGCATCGTCTGAAAGGTTTTCATCATGATGATCATTCAAAGGGATAGGATGATCATTCTCTGTTTCTTCTCCAACCAACCAGCTATGACTTCGTTCGGAAGATATCGGTTGCCGTGGGGATGGAGTCCAGCTATGTTTTCTGTGCGAGAATTTAAGGGTAAGAGAATAATTATTAGACGAACTATCTAGATAATTATTTAGAAAACCTTCATTAGTTACATCGCTATTTGTGAAGTGCATACCAGCTATGTGTAATTTAACAAGATAGACCTTTGAATAAGTGACCTTAACTCCGTATTCACACAGAATAGGGGTGAAGTAAAATTTTCATAGATTCTAAGTCTATAACATCCTAATTACATATATCCTTAGTGTATCCACTTAGCAACTATCAACTTAGTGATGAAGATCCCGTTTTAGTTCTTAAGTATAAAGTACTTATAGTAACACCAAATACTCCTATAGTATTTTAAATTTTAATGTTATGTTCTATTGCTCTCATTGTGGTAGGGTTGGTAAGATTTTAGCATTGTTGCAACCACCCAATTAAACTTAGGCACATGCTAGACAACCCTCAGATAATATAGGTGATCAGGCTATATCTTCCCAGTTTTGACCATATGTCTCTAAGCCCACTTGTGTTGCCCAACAATCGTAATTCTTTTGTACTGTCCTAGTGACACTGATTTTAGTATGAATGCAGGCACGTATACTTACTCAAATATTTTATTATTTAAAGTATAAACTCTAAACCAGAGTATTTTTAGTCCCATTGTATTTATAGTTAGTATATCTTTTATGGGTTGATATACTCAATTCACTATAAACAATGCTCTGATACCAATCTGTCACACCCCAAAACCGAGAACGGCGGAAACGTTCTGGGGCGGAGGACGTCATGTATGCATCACAACAAATGTAAAGTAGTAAACAATCAACAACATCATCCATTGCATTAATAGTATAATTTTAGTTACAATTGTTTTCTTTCATAGTACAAGACAACAAGATAACTTATCAAAATAAAAGACGAGTCTTGACTGCTCCATCTTCTCTAAACCTTGCATCGGCACCTGTCTATTTGTAACCTGAGAATACAAGATATTTTGAAAGTGTAGGTCAGCATTTAAGCTGGTGAGTTTATAAGTATTTAATGTCATTGCTTTGATTAGTTGATATGAAAGACTGGTGAATGATTTATGAAACATTTAGTTTAAGTATGAGAACTCTAGAAAATCCCATATTTCCTACTAGTATAAAAGTAGTCTTCTACCAAGACCCGAATGTTTTGAAAGTAGTCTTTTACTAAAACCTGACTGTTTTGAAATTACGCATCACTTGAAAATGTGACGGTTTTTCCCTGTTTAACTATTATTATAAAACTTTAAAAGTAATAATAACTTATGTTGTATCCTTTGGTACTAAGATACACACGACGTGGAAACTCGCCGTAAACTGATCAACCGTAGACATCCGTAGATGTGCATTTACCTCTGTTGCTAACATCTGGGTTTAGGAATAGTTAGTCCCTTAAGTAAAGATACACATGGCATGGAAACTCGCCATAAACTGATCAACCGTAGACATCCGTAGATATGTCATCATCCTCTGTAGCTAATAGTGGCTATAGGAATGGTTAGTTCCTCAAGGTATCCTTTGGTACTAGGATATAAAGTCCAATTCATCTCGTCGATTATGTGATTGCATCACAAGGTAAAGATAAGAAGGTGATCTATATAATAGTATCAACACATATCATATGTAGTAGTAACTCGTCATATATGATCTATGTAAATGTACTCAACTAAGCATATCTATGTACACGTATTCATGTAAGCAGAAACTCTGTAAGAGTATCCTTTCATATAGCATGTAGTCTAGACTCATGAATGAACTGACTCTGGTGTAATTTCTTGTAATAGAGATAATGTTTTGTATACCCTAAACTATTCCTATAATAGTTTACTAGAATGTAATTGACGAGTGTCCAAGTAGGTTTATACACCCTTGTTACCCAAGAGTATCGGAACTGAATTAACTGATGGAACATTTATGACCATATATGTACACATGATATATAACTAATATTTAAACGACCTTTGGAAGAGTACCCGATATCCCACCAGACCACATCCAAATCGAGGAAAAGGAAACATGGTGGATAGCCTTCCTAAGTATTTTAAACATTTCTTATATAACTATACATATAGAGGCATGCATTTTATAATATAAAAACATAAAAGAAGTTTTGTAAAACCTTTGAAAAGTTTAATAAGAATTTATGACTTGATGTCAGTTTATAAATCGATTCGAAAACCTTTTGACAAGGCAATTTAAATGTGAGAAAACCTTGGTTTGAAGCACAACTATAATAGATTCAAAAAGGAAACATAAAGTTTGTAAGATAGTTTCTAAAAGTGTTTCAACATGTAAAAACGTTTGTGAAAACTATTTGAAGTATCTATGAAAATATTCGTTTATTCTTGTATATGAATGTATCTCCTTGCAATAATATTTCTAGTATATAAAAGTTCGTGATGTTCTCACAAAACTATACTTATTATAGTTTTGTAAAAGTGCGTCTCGTTTGCATAATAATCCCTAGTGAAATGCTCGCTTGTTATGAAAGGTATAATTTTTGTAGTGCCTAAGATGGACACATATATATACGGTATAAGCAGTGTGTTTGATTTATACAATAATAACAACACTTTTCATTTCAAAAGATATGATGTTATCGTGATACATTTTGCATATGAAAGCTTCCTTATAATAGTTATAAATCACATGCGATTCCGTTGATAAACAGTGAAAAATGAAACTTTATATAACATACGATAGTCATCGTGTGTTTTACTTGTATTCTCCCCCTTAAAAGCTTATAAAAAACATTTATAAAACATGTAAAAGTGTGGATTATAGGGGTATGAACTCACTTGATTTATTGAAGAAAGCGAGATGGAAAACCGGGCAGAGTTTCGTCTCGGGAAACGGATTTTTCTCGGGATTCTCGGGAATCTCGGGAGTAAAATCGACCTTCGGGACTTGAGCAAAATGACCAGGGCTTCGAGTTTGAAAGGGCACGGAAAACGAGGCAAAACGTAAGAGAAAAGAGAAGAAATGAGCAATTTTTTCGGAAACCCTCGCATCGCTTTTATAGGGGGCTAAACCGCCTCGGTACGCTGGGCGTACGAGGGTACGCAGCGCGTACTGGGGCATCATCGCTTACGTACTTCGGATGGGAGAGCATAGAGGAGTAGGGGGGACGTGGACGATCCGAGGCCCTTGATTTGAGTATGTGGGGCGTACTCCGGTCCTATCTGCTGACTCCTCTTCGGATATTACCAAGCATTTATATTTATATTTATATTTATTTTAAATAAACTTCTAAAATTCATATCTCCTTCATACGAACTCCGTTTTCGACGTTCTTTATATCCACGCGTAGGTGAGACTAAGATCTACAACTTTCGTTTAGATTCCGTTGGCAAATTATGAAATTATTTTTATTATTTATTTATTAAAATGACGTGATTAAGGAATTTCTTCAAAAATTCATAACTTTTATCTGACGTCGGTTTTCGCCAGACTTTTTACCGCTGGAATACCATTGTCGAGACCTTCGATTCTCGTTTAGGTCATTCCGGCCAAAAGTCGCTCGATCTCTATTTCGAGTTTTTAGTTGTCTACTGTTATGTCTGTAACTTAAATAAATCACAACTTCCTCATACGAAGTCAGATTTGGACGTTCTTTTTATGCACGTTTACGGTTTAATGATATCTAAAACTTTTATTTAGATACTTAAGGCTAGAAACTATTGTATTGAAACTTCGCATTTTACGTCTATCAGTATTGCCGGTTTTGTCGAGAATCTTTGGTTGGTCATAACTTCTTCGTTATAACTCGGATTTTTGGGTTCTTTACATGTATGAAAACCTTGATACGATTCCTACTAGTTTATGTAACCCAAATAAGATTTTTGGAAAGTTAAATTTTGACCTAAATTTTACTTGCATTCCATCGTATTGTATTGAAATATCGGGTTGTCACATGTTTGCTTGTTTACTTTTACTGTGTTGTGATACTCTACATGACGTCCTCCGCCCCAGAACGTTTCCGCCGTTCTTGGTTTTGGGGTGTGACAATCCTTTCGTAATGTCATAGCACCAAGGTCACAAATTCTTTGCGAATGAAATTACAAATTCCTATATTGGAGATTCTTGCAAGACAATTCCATAGATATGAAGTCTCATATTCAAAGTACATTCCTTTGAACATACTTTTTTTTGCATAAAAGTTTCTAATCTATACATATAGATTCTTAACGTCCAACTCCCAATATGGAAACATTTCTATATTTTCCATATGACAACTCATTATTAATAGAATATAGGCAGCTTCTCCTAGGTCATTCATTGAGAAACACTTCCCAAGCCAGGGCTTGACTTCCTACAGAGTTGGGATGTCATATCCTATGAGTAGTATGTCATCCACATACAACACCAAAAAGCTAACTATACTCCCACTATCCTTGACATACACACAAGATTCATCTTCACTCGTAGAAAAGCCAAATTCCTTGACTTTCTCATCACAACAAAGATTCCATCTACGAGGTGCTTGCTTTAATCCATAATTGGATTTCTCAAGCTTACACACTCTATTAGGGTACTCGTTGCTGACAAAACCTTCTGGATGACTCATGTAAACATCTTCAGTCAACTTTCCATTAAGGAAAGCGGTTTTGACATCCATTTGCCATATGTCATAGTCATGAATTGCAGTTATGGCTAACATAACCCTAATAGACTTAATCTTGGCTACTGGAGAAAAGGTTTTATCATAATCCAATCCTGGAGTTTGAGAGAAGCCCTTTGCAACCAGTCCTGCCTTATAAGTGTGTACATTACCATCCATGTCGGTCTTCTTCTTGAAGATCCATTTGCACCCTACAGTCTTACGACCTGGTACATTCTCAACCAAGTTCCAAACTTGATTTTCATACATGGATTGTATCTCGCTGTCCATTGCCTCTTTCCATTTAGGAGACTCGGGGCCTGCCATGGCTTCCGCGTAATTGTTAGGTTCATCCAGACCTACTAGTGTCTCATCACTAATAAGTGTATCTCCTTCCGCAGTAATATGGAATCCATAGTAATGCTCAGGTGCATTCCTAACTCTCGTGGACCGCCTCAGAGGTACAGACTCGTCAATTGATTCAACAGGAGTTTCATCCTCAAGTTGAGGGCTAGGGTTTGAAGTTCCTTCACCACTTGACTCTTGAAGTTCTTCAAGGTCAATTTGCCTCCCACTATCTCCTTGGCTTATAAATTCTCTCTAACGAAAGACTCTTCTTCTTGCTACAAAGACCACATTATCACTAGGTCTGTAGAAGAGGTAACCAAAGGATTTCTGTGGGTAGCCGATGAAAATACACCTCTCGCTTCGGGGTTCAAGCTTATCATGAGTCTCACGTCTCACGAAAGCCTCACAACCCAAAATCTTGATGTGGTCTAGTTTGGGTACTTTACCAGTCCACATCTCGTGAGGAGTTTTGGCAACTTTCTTTGTAGGAACTATATTAAGGATATGGGCGGCAGTCTCTAAGGCATACCCCCAGAATGAGATTGGTAGCGAAGCTCGACTCATCATCGAACAAAGCATATTTAACAAGGTTCGGTTACGCCTTTCAGCCACACCATTCAACTGCGGTGTCCTGGGAGGTGTCAATTGTGAGACAATCCCACATTCCCTAAGATAGTCGAGGAACTCTGAACTAAGATACTCACCACCTCGATCGGATCGAAGCATCTTAATGTTCCTTCCCAATTGATTCTCGACTTCCTGTTTAAATTCCTTAAACCTTTCGAAAGTCTCTGACTTATGCTTGATTAAGTAGACATATCCATATCTACTGTAATCATCAGTAAAAGTAAAATAATAACGATTAGCATCCCTTGTGGAATGTTTGAAGGGTCCACACACATCCATGTGTACAAGATCTAACAAACCTTCACCCCTCTCACAGGAACTTGTGAAGGGTGACTTTTTCATTTTTCCAAGTAAGCATGAATCGCAACTGTCATCTAACTTTAGGTCAAATGACTCAAAGACTCCATCCTTTTGGAGTTGGCCTATGCGTTTCTTGCTTATATGTCCAAGACGATAATGCCATAATGATGCTTTATCCAAGTTATTATTATTAACAGAATCAATACACAATACATTATTTCCTAAGTTATCAACCACAGATATAGTTTCATACACGCCATCACAAGGTAATGCTTTAAAATAAAGAACATTATTAAAGAAAGCATTAATCGAACCAACTTCATTATCAAATGAAAAGGTGAAACCTTGTTTATACAATGCATGAAAAGAAATAATGTTTCTTGCCATTTCTGGCGAATAACAACATTTATTCAAATCTAAACTAAACCCACTACTTAGCGATCAAGTATAAACTCCAATCTTGGTGACAGGTGAAGCTTTCCTATTTCCCATGATCAAGTTTATTCTTCCTTGCTCCACATTCTCACTTCTTCTTAGTCCCTGCAAATCAGAACAGATATGAATACCACAACCGGTATCAAGCACCCATGAGTTAGAATGGGGTGAGTTATTAGATAAGATAGTGTAAATACCTGCATGTTTGGGTTTAAATTTCCCATCCTTCACATCTTGCTGGTACTTTGGGCAGTTCCACTTCCAATGTGCCTTTTAATGGCAATAGAAGCATTCAGCCTCTTTTGGGTCAGAAGAAGGAGTGACGAAACCTTTCTTGGTTCCACTTGAAGAAGAGCCATCAAGGGTCCTAGCCTTGGTACCCTTCGAAGAACTCTTTCTCTTCTTCCCTTGTCCTTTCCCGATTACAAAGACAGGGCGGAGTTGGTAGGAGTAGGAGTAGTAACAACCGCCTTACCCTTAAGACCACTTTCCGTGGTCTTTAAGAGTCCTTGAAGTTAGCTGAGAGTGACCTCTTCCTTGTTCATGTGATATGTCATGCAGAATTGATCATAGCACGATGGTAAGGAGTGCAAAATGATATCTATTGCAAGCTCCTCGGGGAAGTTCACATTGAGCTTCAGCAACCGGTCCACAAATCTTTGCATTTTCTGCATGTGGCCCGTGATGGGTTCACCATCCTTCATTCGGGTTGTTATCATGGAGGAGATGATTTCATACCTCTCTTGTCTTCCACTTTGATGGTATCTTTCCATAAAATCTTGGTGCATTTCAAAAGGGTAGGATTCCTCGTAGGACTTTTGGAGATCGGCTATCATAGTTGCCATCATGATGCATGCCACCTTGGCGGCATCCCTTTCATGTGCCCTAAAGTCAGCGATCTCTTGAGGAGTAGCAATTGTCTCATCAATCTCCTTAAGCTCCTTATCGAGAACATATTCTTTGTCCTCGTAGCGGGTAATCATTCGGATGTTTCTGATCCATTCATTAAAGTTGGAGCCATCAAAAGTGACTTTCCCACACAAGTTCATTAGAGAAAAGGAGCCATTAGGATTAGAGCCAGAAGCAGCAGTGTTTGCAGACATCTGAAAAGAGGAAAAGTTTAGTTTAGATATTGAGATAGTCATTAATAAAACACCCAAATGTGATATTAAGGCTAGGACCCAATCACAATATATTATACTTAGAAGAGGTATGCCGTAATCTAAGTAATAACATATTTGAAAGGTAGGTGAATGACGATTCTCCAATTTCCACCATGAAAAACGAAATATTGATATTAGGTTTTTAATCGTATCTTAGAAATTCCTAGATTCTTCGAGATTCATTAAACTTTTCAATGGCATGTTTCAATCTCGAGTGTGCCCTCCATGTTTTGTGACTGGGATGCCGAGGATCACAATACGAGGTGTGAAGTAACCATGCAAATCACTTGGTACCCTTAAAGTATTAACCCTCAATCGATGTGCCGGTTAACCACACACGCTCCATCGATACTATGATAAAACATTAAGTCACCCTTTACCTACATTGTTAAGTTCAATTTAGTGTGCCGGTTAACCACACACGCTCCACTAACGACTTAAACAAAGTGTAAAGTGTAATTTCATGGATTAGCACCTTATTCAAATTTTTCCTAAAGTAACTAAGATTGGGAATTTAATAAAAGAATTTAGTTACTTTAATATATTCATCATACTTTTAATGAGAATTTATAAGTCCTTGTCCTTCCCGTTCAACTAACGACCCTCCACCGGTCAAGGAAGCGGTGGGTGAGATTGGACGCCCATTAAGTTGCCATTTTATAGGCAACAACGTTATACCCCCTTATAGACCGGCTTCGTGAATGAGACGTACTAGCGGTAAGACGACTTGATCTTATACATATATATATATATATATATATATATATATATATATATATATATATATATATATATATACTATTAACTTATAATATTATAAAGTATAAGTGTTGAATTTTAACTTTTAAAATTCTAAGGGTTGGAACTAAAGTTTTAATTAAGACTTTACTTGTTCCAAAACTTGAGGGAAAGTTTTGTAAACTTTTAAAACTTTTCATTTCTTGTAACTTATGAGTTAATAGAGTATTAAATGAAGACTCTTCATTTTTATAACTCATGTGTTCTTTTTAATGGCTTTTAACAAAGTGACTTTTGGTTTTCGATAACTTGAGGACAAATTATGGATTCCATTAAAACACATAATGATCATGAATTAATCTACCACATAGGTTACAAACTATTCCTATGATCATCTAAACATCATAAGAACAAGAACATGAATATGAACACTTTCAAGAATCAAAACTTGTAATTTTGATAATTGTCATTGTAAATGGATTAGCATAAACATTACACCATCTAAAATTTGTTTTTCAAGTACCAAAACAATTTAGGGTAATGTTTCTAGTCCATTTCCAACAACAAAAGTCGAAATTCTAAAAACTGTAGCCTTTACTCGTCGAGTGCAAGAACAAACTCGACGAGTAGCTTGCATTTGGTCATGGACTCGTCGAGTCCTCCCATGGACTCGGCGAGTTCATACGAGCAGAAAGCAGAAAATCGAATTTTTTAAGCAGTTTGCACAAATAATAAACAAACAAGCCTAGGCTCTGATACCATTGATGGGTTTTGAGCATTCTAACACTTCCTAAGTGTAAATGCAACCCTAATAACCTTGGATCTATGTTTGTCTAGTTATCATGCAAAGTTGATTTCCAAGGTTATGTTCCTATCTAGCATACATGGGGAACAATTTTTCTTTGAATGAAAGATTGAACCACATACCTTGTTGTTGAAAGTGTTCCTTAAAACCTTGTGAGCCTAGCACCTCAAGTGTGATGCCTCAAATGCTTCACACAACACCAAATGCAATGAACAAACTTGAGAGAAAACTCTAACACTTGCAAAATGGGCCAAGCCCTCTTCTTCTAGTTAGTGTAGCCGATTTTGGGGAGAAACACATTGCTTATATAGTGTGTTGCATTAGGTAAACCCTAATGTAACATGACTCTTCATTTCTTGATCCATGGGTTAACTCCATGGAGCATCCTATGGGTGGAACCCAACTTGACAATCCATGGAGCCTCTTAGCCCACTATAAAAGATATGAAAGATTTACATAATCTACCCATATATCTAATTAGTTATCTTTTGATCACTTAATTAATTCTAAATTAATTCTTGATCAAAACTAATTAAATAATATTATTAATATATTAGAACTTATAATATATTAATAAACCATAAATGTTATTTCTCTCATTTAGTTTATTCAATTGCACGATGCCATGCAACCCAAATGGACCATGCCGGGTCGGGTCAAGTACATACCATAAATAGTTATGGACTTAGACACCTTATCCAACAGTTACATATAAGTTTCATTATACACTTTTTATCAAGTGAATCATATGTGATTCATAACTACTATATGGAAACTTTCGTACGCAAAATATATCACGATAACATCGTGTCTTTTGAAATGAAATATGTATATATATATATATATATATATATATATATATATATATATATATATATATATACAAATCAAACACTATATCTATACTTTAAGCATATGTGTTCATTTATGGCACTACAGAAGTTATACCTTTCATAGCAAGTGAGCATTACACTAGGGTTTACTATACAAATGAGACACTCATTTTGAGAAACTATAATAGGTATAGTTTACGAGAAAATCATGAACATTTACATACTAACGAATACTATATCAAGGAAATACTTTCATATACAAGAACAAATGGACATTTTCATACGTAAATCTGTTTTATACTAAGTTTTGTGAGACATTTCACGTACTTTGAAGTATGCCTTTTAAGTCCTGTATTATATACCATAATCCCTTGTAGGGGGAGCATGATACTTGTGTATAGATCTATACGGGATTTACAATCCCACATCTAAGACGTTAGGTACAGCTAGGCCGACAAGCCTGGGGTGATAAATGTCATAACTTTCCAACGCTTGAAGAACGTTGTTATAGGAACCCTAGCTAAATAGTATGGTTATAAGACTCACATGGAGTATTAAAAACACATTGATTTATGGGGTTTTTCAAATGCCTTAGCGATTTATACATAAACTTACTATTTTAGGCATGAAAAGCGCTATTGCATTAGAGTTATGGAACATTTAAACTACCATCTGCTATAGTAGAAAATATGGGATTTTCTAGGAACATTTGGACATGTACAAACCATTTTCATTCTATACAAACATTGTCACTAAATACTTATGAACTCACCAGCTTAAATGATGACCTACTCTTTCAAAACTACTTGTATTTCTCATGGATTCAGTAATACAGGTAAACTACTGCTTTACAAGAAGGGACGTTGCGGCGTTAGTTTAATTTCATTTTGACATCATATTGTAATCTCTTTTGAAACAAGTACTTTCTACAATGTAAACTTTCAAATTATATATATGATGGTTGTGTTACTTTCTTTACTATGTATTCAACTGTTTCGATACTACAGGAAGTCATCCGCCCTCGAACGATTCCACCGTTCTAGTTTGGGGGTGTGACATATTGGTATCAGAGCCTTGTTTATAGTGAACTAAGCATATCGAATCACATAAGATATACAAACTATAAATGAATAGGGGACTAAAACTCTCTGACAAAACGTTTTTACACCTAAAGCCTCGTTTCATTTAATCTAGATTATTTTGGGTCGTAAAAGTACAACTACATGCATACAACAATATATTTTCATGGTTAGAACTATACAAGAAGTATTAAGATAAGTTGGACACTACGATTAGACCTTGAAATATGTAATCGGATTTGGGACGAATATAGCATGATCAACTATATTTATCCGAGATTAGACTAACGTATGTTGAGGAATGGTCGTAGTGAGCAACAAGTCAAAACTTACCAAAAATAAACACTAGTATCAAACATATAAATTTAAATACTATAGGAGTATTTGGTACATGCAATAGTTTAATCAACATTCTTAGTTTTACATGTTTCAAGTTTTGTTCAATTCCTATAACCCTATTCTCGTATAGTCAAATGGCTGGATTCATTCCACACGGAGACCCTCACTATCTCAACCAAGGTAACGGGGGATGGGTTGAAGAAGATCCCGAAGAGGATGAAGAACCTATCGAGTTGGATGAAGTTGATGACTCTGGGACACACTCAGAACCAGATGTAATCAACCCACCAGCCGCTCAACCTCCTATTGTTAAGAGAAGCTTTCAAGGACCCACTCCCATCTGGGGAAGTCACCTCCACCATTGGAGTCAGCAGCAAGGAGTGTGTCCTCCCTACGACATGTGTCGAGACTTCTATGATGTCCGTGGCGGAGGTTCAGCTGATTGAGCACTCCCAGTCATGGTGGGCAAGCTAGCCAACCAGTCCTATCAATCTGGGGTTTAAGCTAGCCGGATTCGTGAAGTCAAGGTGGAAGTACAGGTTCACACTTCCGACATCCGTCGACTGGACAGAGCACAGGATAATACCCAACTCCGCGCCGACGTATTCCAAGCACAAGTGATTGCAGCCCTCTTTGAGATGAGGGAACAGCAAGCCGCCTTCGATTGGCGTCTTATGGAAGCAAAGCAATCAGACACGGAGTCGAGCTCCAAGCGCAACCTACGTCGCAAGTAGTGCTTGCTGAATCCCAAAATTTTGTTTTAGAAAAGGAACTCGGCTAAAAGTCTTACTTTTCGTTAACTTCTGTATCAGAGGTCCTTAGAAGGGTCAAAATTTTCCTAACCCAAAATGTAACTCGGCAGGTGTCTCATATATATGAAGAAATTCCGTTGTGTATAAATTCTTTGACCACCACTCAGATTCATAAGTTTATCTAACACTATGCAAACTTTTATTATGGGTTAAACTCTAATCCATGGGTAGGTCAGTCGAATTTATAAATTCATAAAAATGACAAATTTATTAACACACTAAAAACTTATGTTCTTCATTCTATGTCCTTGTCAGCACAATGCCGCCGCGTAGAACTACACGCCGTGTCAACAACGCACCACCTACAACACCACCCCTTCCCACGACGGAAAAACCTGCATTGATAGCTGCTATAACGGCTGCAGTAACAGCGGCAATGGCCCAAATGAGTAACAATGGTTCTGGTGGGGGAGTAAATAGTTCTACGAATGGACAACGTCAAGGTCGCTCAGGGGATTGTACATACAAGGATTTCATGAATAGCAAACCCATTACTTTTAATGGGGCCGGAAGAATAATGGCTCTATCAAAGTGGATAGAGAAAACTGAAGCAGTTTTTGAGATTTGTTCTTGTCCCGAAGGGAACAAAGTAAAGTTCGCTGCCTGTACTTTCTCTGAGAAAGCTCTAACATGGTGGAATGGCCATGTCAAGTCACTAAAGCTAGTAGTGGCTAACTCTATGCGCTGGGAGAATATAAAACAAATATTATTGCAAGATTACTGTCCACGGGGCGAATTACAAAAGCTCAAACAGGAACTTTGGGGCCTTACCATGGTAGGCTCAGACATCACAACCTATACCAACAGGTTCAACGATTTGGCAATCCTTTGCCCAGGGATAGTTGCTCTAGAGAGCAAGAAGATCGAAAGATACATCTAGGGACTGTCACCCCAGATTCGAGGAAGTGTTCTAGCTTCCAAACCAATCACTTTCGATAGTGCCAAACAGTTGGCACAAGCTCTCGCAGACCATGGGGTATGCCAAGACTTCGCAACTACCGCACCGGAGCAACCCAGAGGGAGCAACAACAACAACAAAAATACCAACAACAACAAGAAGAAGAGGTTCTAGAACAAAAGGAAGAGTCAACCTTCACAGGAACCTTCCAAGAAACAACATATTGTGGCAGTCCATGCCGCTACTGCCCCCACTGCTGCTCAAATTACCACTACACCAGCAAAGCCATATGCTGGGAACCTACCCAAGTGCAGCAAATGCAATTTCCATCACAACGGAAATTGTCAGGAGATGCACTGCAACAAGAAGGGGCACACTGCACGTTTCTGTAAGGCACCGGCACGACTAATCACCCAAGTCCCTAGGTTCGGTGTGGGCCAGACGTTTTATGGTTGTGGTGAGGCTGGAAACTACAAAAGAGACTGCCCTAAGGCAAGGAATGCTGGTGGCACGGGGCGAGTGCTGGCAATAGGTCAGAACGAAGCGATAGTTGATCCCATGGTGGTTACGGGTACGTTTCTCCTTAATAACGTTTATGCATGCATACTCTTTGATTGTGGTGCGGAGAGGAGTTTCGTGAGTCATAAATTCAAGCACGTACTAAAAAAGAACCCTAAAACACTCAATAAGATATTTACATTAGAAATGGCAAACGGTAGAATAGAAAGCACGAACGATATGTACATAGGCTGCACACTAACGCTAAACAAACATTCATTTCAAATTGATCTAATGCCGATCACTATAAAGAGCTTTGATATCATCATCGGCATGGATTGGTTAAGCCTACACCATGTTGATATACTTTGTCACGAAAGGGCCGTTCGCCTAAATCTGCCAAACGGCGAAACTCTTGTCATTTATGGTGACAAACCCGGTACCAATTTACAAATCATCTCTTGCGTCAAAGCCCAGAAATACCTACGTAAGGAGTACTATGCCTTCTTAGCCCACGTGGTAGATAAGGAAAAAGAAACGAAGGGCATCAAAGACATTCCAGAAGTCTGCGATTTTCCCGATGTTTTCCCTGAAGATCTTCCCGGAGTTCCACCGGAACGTCAAGTCGAGTTCAGAATCAACTTAATTCCCGGAGCTACACCAGTAGCTAAGTCGCCATACCGTCTAGCACCAGCAGAGATGCAGGAGTTATCCAGCCAACTAAATGAACTACTCAGCAAAGGATTCATCAAGCCGAGCTTCTCACCTTGGGGAGCACCAGTCTTGTTCATAAAGAAGAAGGATGGATCTTTCCGCATGTGCATCGATTACCGGGAACTCGACAAGGTCACTATCAAGAACCGATATCCCTTACCACGCATTGACGACTTGTTCAACCAACTCCAAGGAGCGAGTTATTTCTCAAAGATCGACTTAAGATCCGGGTATCACCAACTACGAGTATTGGAAAGAGATGTTCCCAAAACTACTTTTTGAACTCGTTATGGTCACTACGAGTTTGTAGTAATGCCCTTTGGATTAACAAACGCACCAGCGGTGTTCATGGACTTAATGAACCGGGTGTGTCATTCGTTTCTAGACAAGTTTGTGATCATATTCATAGATGACATACTCATCTATTCGAAGACTAAAGAGGATCACGATCAACACCTCCGACAAGTGTTGGAAACGCTAAGAAAAGAGAAGCTATACGCAAAATTCTCCAAGTGCGAATTTTGGATTCAGAAGGTAGATTTCCTAAGTCACATGGTTAGAAAAGACGGAATACATGTGGGCCCTTCCAAAATCAAAGCAATCGAGAACTGGTCAGCTCCAAGAACCCCAACAGAAATTCGACAATTCTTGGGCCTTGCTGGCTACTACCGAAGGTTTATACAGAACTTCTCGAAGATTGCGAAACCACTTACCACCCTGACCCAAAAGGGTGTTACTTTCAATTGGGAAGAAAGACAAGACACTGCATTCCAAACACTGAAGCAAGCACTATGCAGCGCTCCTATATTTTCTTTGTCAGAAGGAACAGAAGACTTCGTGGTCTACTGTGATGCATCTAATCAAGGTCTTGGATGCGTACTAATGCAATGAGGTAAGGTCATCACTTACGCCTCAAGATAACTCAAGACGCACGAAGTCAACTACACTACCCACGATCTTGAACTAGGAGCAGTCGTTTTCGCGCTAAAGATTTGGAGACACTATCTTTATGGCACAAAATGCACGATCTTCACCAATCATAAGAGCCTTCAACACATTCTCAACCAAAAAGAACTCAACATGAGGCAGAGACGATGGATTGAACTACTTAATGACTACGAATGCGAGATTCGCTATCACCCAGGAAAAGTAATTGTAGTAGCCGATGCTCTTAGTCGAAAAGAATACTCAGGTCGCCGAGTGAAATCCTTAACCATGACGATCCATTCACATCTGTCCACACAAATCAAGGAAGCTCAGAGGGAAGCCTTGAAAACAGAGAACGTGACAGGTGAAGTCCTAAGAGGAATGGACAAGAATCTTGAAGTCAAGGGTGATGGAGTTCGTTACTTCATAAATCGGATCTGGACACCGAAGTTTGGTGGATTCAGAGACGTAGTCATGAACGAGGCTCATAAGACTCGATACTCCATGCATACAGGTTCAAACAAGATGTATCTAGACCTCAAGAAACTATATTGGTGGCCGAACATGAAAGCAGAGATTGCTACCTATGTGGGGAAGTGTTTGACTTGCACCAAAGTCAAGATAGAATACCAAAAGCCATCAGGATTACTACAACAACCCGAAATACCCGAGTGGAAGTGGGAAAGGATAACCATGGATTTCATAACCAAATTACCCAAGACAACAGGTGGGCTAGACACCATCTGGGTAATTATCAATAGGTTAACTAAATTTGCACACTTCCTACCCATTAAGGAAACCGATAAGATGGAGAAGCTAACTCGAACTTACATCCGAGAGATTGTACGACTGCACGGTGTACCAATATCCATTATCTCCAACAGAGATAGTAGGTTCACCTCGCGATTCTGGAAATCGTTACAAAAATCCCTAGGAACGAGGCTCAACATGAGTACTGCTTACCATCCACAAACCGACAGTCAAAGTGAGAGGACCATACAAACCTTGGAAGATATGCGAAGAGCTTGTGTAATCGATTTTCGTAAAGCATAGGATACCCATTTACCACTAGTCGAATTTTCATACAACAATAGCTATCACTCCAGCATTAAAGTTGCTCCATTTGAAGCCCTCTATGGACGGAAGTGCAGATCACCACTGTGCTGGACTGAAGTAGGAGACACGCAACTAGCCAAGGGACAAGTACACGACAACACTCTCTCTGGTCCAGAAATCATAAGAGAAACAACTGAGAAGATTGTACAAATTCGGGAACGACTAAAGGCTTCAAGAGACCGACAAAAGAGTTATGCGGACAAAAGATGGAAACCCTTGGAATTTCAGGTCGGGGACCGAGTGCTATTAAATGTCTCGCCCTGGAAAAGGTTAATACGTTTCGGAAAACGTGGGAAACTAAACCCAAGGTATATCGGACCATTCGAGATCCTTGCAAGGATCGGCCCGGTAGCCTACAAACTTCGTCTACCTCAGGAACTCGATAACGTACATCCTACCTTTCATGTGTCGAACTTGAAGAAATGTTTGATAGATGAGACCCTCGTCGTCCCTCTAGACGAAATCGAAATCAACGAAAGTCTCCACTTTATAGAAGAACGAATTGAAATCATGGATAGGGAAATTAAGAGAACAAAGTAAAGGCGCATACCCATCGTGAAGGTCCGGTGGAATGCAAAGCAAGGACCTGAATACACTTGGGAACGCGAAGATCAGATGAAACACAAGTACCCACATCTTTTTCCCTAATCCACAAGTGCTCTTCTTTCATTAAATTTTGGGACGAAATTCCCTCTAACGGGGGGATGATGTGACAACCCGATATTTCGACTCTATGTAATGACCTAAAAAGTCAAGTATTGTAGCCACTTTTGAAATAATGAAATTAACTTTGAAAATAAAATGTACAAAAGTCTCTATTGGGTTACCTACTATGTTATATATTGTGTCAAGGTTTACAGAAAACACTAAAAACACTAAAATCCGAGTTATAACGAAGAAGTTATGACCATTCTAAGATTTCCGACAAAACCGGCAACACCGATTAAACAAAAAACGCGAAGTTTCAATACAATAGTTTTTAGCCTTAAGTATCTAATTGAATGTTGTAGATATCATTAAACCGTAAAGGTACGTAAAAAGAGCGTCCAAATCTGACTTCGTTTGACAAAGTTATGATTTTTCCAAAATCCGGATATAGCAGTAGACAGCTAAAAACTCGCAATAGAGATCGAGAGACTTTTGGCCGAAACAACCTAAATGAGAATTGAAGGTCCCAACAATAGTAGTGCAATGGTGAAAAGTCTGTCGAAAACGGACATCAGATGAAGAAGTTATGGATTTTTAACGGACTTTTCGTGTCCCGACCCGTTAAAAATGATATAATAAAAATAAAGTCAAAATTAGCCGATGAATTCTAAACGAGAGATGTAGTGCCTTTTCACACCTACGCGTGCATATATAGAACGTTGAAATTGGAGCTCGTATGCAAAAGTTACGGATTTTACAAGTTCGGGACACAAAATTCGAGGCTGACTCAGCCTCACGACGTGAGGGGATCAAAACTCACGACGTAAGCTCGTAACTGATGGGTGCCAGAGTGTCAGCCACGTCAAGTGATCGAAGATGATCATGCTGACTAAGCCTCACGATGTGAGACACCCAAAACTCACGACGTGAGACCTCAAAACTCAGCCTATAATTAGAAACCGATGGTTTTGAGTTCTAGTACTCAATTCTCTCTTCTCTTGTGCTGAAACTCTGCTTCTAAGCCCCCGAGACCCACCCGAAGCCCCGGTATTCGCGTACAAGTCCCGAAGGAAGGTTTTGCATTCCCGAGAATCCCGAGAAAATCGACTTTCACAAGCCGAAGTTCTGCTCAATTTTCATCTCACTATCTTCAATCAACCAAGTGAGTTCATACCCCTATAATCTACACTTTTAAATGTTTTATAAATTCTTTTATACGCTTTAAGGGGGGGGGGGAATACAAGTAAACACATGGTTATTATAGTGTGTTACATAGAAGTTTCATTATACACTTTTTATCAAGTGAATAATATGTGATTCATAACTACTATATGGAAACTTTCGTACGCAAAATATATCACGATAACATCTTGTCTTTTGAAATGAAATATATTGATATATATATATATATATATATATATATATATATATATATATATATATATATCAAACACTATATCTATACTTTAAGCATATGTGTTCATTTATGGCACTACAGAAGTTATACCTTTCATAACAAGTGAGCATTACACTAGGGTTTACTATACAAACGAAACACTCATTTTGAGAAAATATAATAGGTATAGTTTACGAGAAAATTATGAACATTTACATACTAACGAATACTATATCAAGGAAATACTTTCATATACAAGAACAAAAGGACATTTTCATACGTAAATCTGTTTTATACTAAGTTTTGTGAGACATTTCACATACTTTTCGAGTATGCATTTTAAGTCCTGTATTATATACCATAATCCCATGTAGGGGGAGCGTGATACTTGTGTATAGATCTATACGGGATTGACAATCTCGCACCTAAGCTGTTAGCTAGAGCTAGGCTGGCAGGCCTGGGGTGACAAATGTCAAAACTTTCCAACGCCTGAAGAACGTTGTTATAGGCACCCTAGTCAAATAGTATGGTTATAAGACTCACATGGAGTATTAAAAACACATTGATTTATGGGGTTTTTCAAATGCCTTAGCGATTTATACATAAACTTACTATTTTAGGCATGAAAAGAACTATTGCATTAGAGTTATGGAACAATTAAACTACCATCTACTATAGTAGAAAATATGGGATTTTCTAGGAACATTTGGACATGTACAAACCATTTTCATTCTATTTCATACAAAAATTGTCACGAAATACTTATGAACTCACCAGCTTAAATGCTGGCCTACTCTTTCAAAACTACTTGTATTTCTCAGGGATTCAATAATACAGGTAAACTACTGCTTTACAAGAAGGGACACTGCGGCGTTAGTTTAATTTCATTTTGACATCATATTGTAATTTCTTTTGAAACAAGTACTTTCTACAATGTAAACTTTCAAGTTATATATATGATGGTTGTGTTACTTTCTTTACTATGTATTCAATTGTTTCGATACTACATGAAGTTATCCGCCCTCGAACGATTCTATCGTTCTGGTTTGGGGGTGTGACAACGAAGCATAATGTCTTACATAAAGACGTGATACTTTATCAGTCTTTTGCCATAATATTTCTATTTGCCATGTTCTCAAATCTCGAATTAAGAAAAAGGATGCCATAATCATAATCAAATTTTAAGAATGCAATTCATATATTTGACTAAATTTGATTAAAATTTCTCGATCTAAGCTCTTAGATTTCGAAACAAAGTACAATGTTCTCTCCCTTAATTATAGCAAAACAACTTTTCAACCCTTGCAACTTTGCAAATTAAAACACTTGTTTTCTATAATTAATATTGCTAACTTGCAACTTACCATAATTATCATGCTCCTACTAACATGATGATTATATTCATACCAACATAACACTGATGCTCCCACTAGCTTTGACATGTTTTCAAAAAATAGTTGAACATCTAGAAAACAATGCTTATTGAGTTTTTTAAGTTCATATTTCTAATACTAAGAGGCTTCGATAAGACTTTATCTAAGCTTCTCAACCTCATACACCTTTTCTTAGATAACTCATGTGTGTGTCTAAACGATTATAGAACTTATAGCAATAAGTCTAAAATGTTCAGACCCATTTGCCATTTCCCACAATTCGAACTATGAAGAGGGATGTCGTAATCATAGTTGAATTTGAGAAACCCAAATTACATAATGTTATCTTCAAAATCTCTCTTAGTGAAAGCGTTTCCTTACAATCATTTTCATGAAGGAGAGAAACCTTATGACACTTAGATTTTATGGTGTATGTACTCTTATCCATGTGAATTTGTCATAACCATAATCATAAGATAATGTTAGTGACAAATCCAACTCATATGGACCGAACTTATCTAATCTTAATTTCTTGCCATCAAGGGTCCCACCATTGCTTCCAAGTTATTGAGCAGCTCAACCCTGTACTTTCCATTGAACAAGGTGCCTTACCCCTATGCAATCCATTGAGAACTCATAGAGCTCACATGCATAGTTGACCAAACTGGAATGGCACAGAAACAAAAAATCTGTCAACACGATAGGTTAGAAAACTCAAGTCGTGTGCTAGTGTTTAATAATAGGTTTACTCTTGATTAGTTCTTGAACCTATTCAAGATCATTTAGACTCTCACGTACCTCTTGACATATAAGATTCTATTGTCAAAAAACATTTCTTGACAAAACAAATATTAAAGAGTTAGTGTGTGTCTTTATCAATACAAAACCTACACATAATTTGGTACCAGTTGGTCTTTGTCTTATTCTAGACATCACAACTCACCAAAATGTGGAAAAATAAGAACATTCCTACTTAAGATTTTGTCACTCATGTCACAATCTTGGAGTTTGACTCTAAGACTTGATCTTGGAACGTAGTACGATTCATATTATTGACTTAACCCATTTTGTAATATGGTTCTCAAGATGATCATAAAATGTGATACAAAAGTACTCTCCATTCTTCTTAGATTGGAGAAACTTCTTATCTTTCTACCTTATTGATTCTTCTTATTTGTTCTACTATTATTGAGACTTTTCAATAATTCAGAATTATACTTAATGTTGTAAGCATAACCATATTTACTAAGCCTTTAGTAAATCATGCTGAATAATTTTATTGTTATTTATGGTAGAGTTGACTAGCACACAACATTGTGTACCAGACCTTCAAGTCCTTCACTTGACTCTTTGTTAAGGAATTAGTCTTAAAATTTCTAAGTACCAAGATTTCCATACATCACATGATTCAAATCATATGATTCCATGCTTCTGTCCTATTGAAACTTGGGAGATGGGAATCTTTCCTTACTTAGAAAATTATGACACTACCATAAATAACGTAACTAAGAATCATATCCACTTAGTATTGTTTATAATAGAAACTCACAAAGATCAATTTTCACAATTTCAATTGCAAGGAAATATAAATAAGACAAAATCAAAATTTATTTTATTGTGGAAAAAATATATCCTTACAATGCAAATGAAAACTATACTATTACATATTCCTAAGCAATCTATCATAACTCTAAGCAGCAGCTCAAAAAATCTGATCATCGAATCCATGCGATCGTAATCCATTTCTTCGCGATCAGACTCAGCTCGCTCCTTCCTTCAAGCTTCCTTTCTTTTCTTTGATCCTTGAAAACATCAAAATGTAATCTTATCACATCATGTATTAAGAATCTCCAAATAGGAACTTAACAGAGTTAGATAGTGGATATTGCCTAAAGTAGAGTCATACATCTTGACTCTCCCATCTCTTAGATCTCTTAGGTATTAAGGTCAGCTTCATAACCAATGCCCCTTCTTTCGGCAATATAAACACATGGATTCTTCTATAATGGTACACGGGACTATCTCAGACTCAGCCTTTCTCCTGCGTAGAGAAAACTTTTCTGGACTTCCAATGTCGCCATTTCCGATAGAAGGTTGGGATATTGATTTATCATACAATATTTGCTCGATCAGTGCGCAAAAATCATTTCTGATTAGCAGCAATAAGCAAATGAGTCAAATCAAAAAGGGTCATGTCGTGGTCCATCATATAGTACTCTCGAACGAACTTACCATATGATTCAGGAAGTGACTGAAAAACCAAGTCAACCGCCAACTTCCTTGGGACATCGACACCTAACAATCTTGTCAATGTGCGACTTCATCTTTAAGACGTATGTACACACATACTTTACATCTTTGTGTCTTATTGCCAAAAGGGCTTAAGCGACCTTGAACCTTTCAAGTCTTCGAACATGTGGGTCAGGGAGAATTATTGGAGGATGTGTAGGAAGTGAAGCATGATTTCGATTTCCACAATCCAATTGTGGAATATCATCTTCACATGGAGAACCTTTTCTAACGGATTTAGGAAGACCATAGTTGTCAGACTTTGACATATATGAAATGGGAGAAAATTCAAGTTTAGTTGATTGAGTCCTTAATAAAACACCCAAATGAGATATTAAGGCTAGGAGCCAACACAATATCCTACAAATTGGAAGAAGGATGTCGTAATCCAACTTGCAGACATTTGAAGGTAGGTAAATGACGATTTACCAATATCCATCATGAAAAACGAAAAAGAAGGTTCAGTTTTAAATGTATTGGAAACTCCTAGATCTTTTGAGATTCATTGAACTTTTCAATGTCATGTTTAAATCTCGATATTCCCCTCGATTTGTGACTGGGATGCCGAGGATCACAAAACACGGTGTGAATAACCATGCAAATATACATGGTGCCCCCAATGTGACAGTCACCTATTTGATGTGCCGGTTAACCACACATGCTCCAACGAACTATGACAAACATCGAGTTGTTGGGTTTTGAGCATTATAACACTCCTAGGTGTACATGCGACCCTAAATACCTTGGATCTATGTTTTCTCTATTATACATGCAAATATGAACTTTCCAAGGTATTCATCCTAACTAGCATAATAAAATTGATTCATATGAATATATGGAGTTAGAGTTACATACCTCTTTGATGTAGAATGTCTTCATGAAGCTTGAGTGCCTAGTGCCCCAAGTGTGACACCTCAAATGGTTCACACAACACCAAATGCACATGGAATGACTTGAGAGAACATACACACTTCATGAAATCGGCTAGCCCTTCATTCTCACACATAGTGGCCGATTTCTTGAGCCATGGGATTCTTTTATATGGTGGCTATTAAGGTTACACCATGTAACGCATAACTTTACCCATTCCTTACGCTCCATTGATTTCAACCTCCATGGAGTATCCGTGGGTCACCCCATGGACTTAGTCCAACATAAGGAATCATGGATCACAAGCCCACATATATAAGAATGAATGATTTACACAATCAACCCATATATTTAATTAGTCTCCTTTTGATCACTATATTAATTCCAAATTAATTCTTGATCAATACTAATTAAATAACCTTATTAATATATTAGAACTTATAATATATAACAAACCTTAAGTGTTATTTCTCTCATTATAGTGTATCCAAATGCATGATGCCATGCAACCCAAATGGACCATGTCGGGTCGGGTCAAGTCTTACCAATTATAGTTACGGACTTAGACATTACTCCAACAGTCTCCCACTTAGATAAGTCTAAAAATATTATTGTGTATGACTTCAAGAACCGTTTGGCAATCATTGCTCTCAAAAGCTTCTGTCGAACTCTGACCTTGTATATGAACTCTGACCTTTGTCAATGACTTGTCCATTAGATAAGGGATCATATATTCCTTCATTCTAGATATCATATGGACTGAGACATGGATTATAATCATTCTCTCTGTCCATTTTTTGTTTCCTGATTTCCGATTTATGATGACTGACTAATTGAACAAATCAAATCAGTCCTGGCCCGGCCGAGCACTTACATTTGTCATCATCAAATCATCGAGGGGCCCACAGATATCTCTTTTATCCCAAAGGTAAACGGAATGGATACACATCGACTCATATGGCATTTTCTACTACTTGTTGAATCATACATAAAGGCACGTTTTATAACATCGAGTTACCGAATGCGTTTTGGTGCAATCAATGTACAACCAACTCATACTAACAACTCATATATCTAGGTTTGAAGAATATAAGATATTATCGTCTCATGATCACTCGTGATAAAATCCATGAAGTGATTCCAATGAGCGCGGGTTGAAGCCAATACTCAGAACTTATGAGCACTCATGAGTGTTGTAGCCCTTTGTCCAACATCTTAGACCTCTACAAGCCAAACCATGACAATCTTAATTCACATCTACTTCCAACATATAACCGACTGTGGATGGTTTGAATAACTAATTCATTCTGGAAGAATAACCTATTTTATACTGGAAGTCAAAACATGCAAAATGAAACACAAGAATAATTGAATTTAATATGGTATCAAAACCTATGAACATAAATAAAACACCTTTTATTTATCACCATATGATTACACATTATTCATTGTATACTGTTTCATCTATCAACTTTATTCTTGAATTTAAAACAATAGTTGTCCCATGCTCCAAGCATGTATACTATGTTTTCTAAACACCAGTCATGCCATACACCAAGTATGCATACTATGTTTGTCTATGATCTTTACTATGTGAAATAGATCAATTGAACATAACTCCAATGATCCTCTTTACACAGTCCCAAATCGTTACTGCAAATGCAAGAATTCTGAATTCATGCCATTTACTGAAATCTGTTAGATTCTAAACTTATATGCATAGATCCTGTTGTAATGATTATGCACAAAGTTGCAAAGACTTGACAATAAACATTAAAGAGCATTCCAAAGGAGATCAACTCCATGGAAACATCCTTCTTGCATTAAGTTTCCTAATCTTACATAGATTGAATAATTTCTATCTTTGAAACATTTCCATATTCCATTTTGACTATCACTTCTGAACAAGAGTTGCCTCCTTACAGATTATGTTAATATGGTCCTTCCAGAATTATCACTATATTTCCAACTGTCCTTGAGCAACCAATCTTTGGTAAACCTTAGATTGTCCTCGACAATTGTGTAATCCTTTTAGTCATATCCAATTCTAGACCTTTTCCCTTCTTAATGCCCTAGGCATTTGGAAAATTTTAGAAATGATGAATATAGCATATGTAATCGATCCTATATCCGAAGCATATGGGACACGATTCATGATGTCTCACATAAAGACTAAACCAATCTTTTGCTATAACATTTCCATTTCTATTTGTCAAGTTATCATAATTCAGATTATGAAAAGGGATGCCGTAATCATAATCGAATTTTAGAACGCAAATAATGGACCCATATACAGAATTTCCTTATGTTGAGCCATTCCAACATGAAATTCATATATATATATATATATATATATATATATATATATATATATATATATCCTTGACTAAATACGATTAAAACCTCAATCTAAGCTTTTAGATTTGAGATGAAGTATAATTTCCTCTCCCTTAATTATAGCAAAACAACTCTTTCCAAATTGAAACTCTTTTGTTTTCTATAATTAACATTGCTAACTTGCAATACTTATCATAATTATCATGCTCCGACTAACATGATGATTATTAGCATAACACTTATGCTCCCACTAGCTTTGACATGTACTCAGAAATCAGCTGGACTTCTAGAAATCAATACTTTATTGACTTTCTTACCAAAGTTCAGATTTCTGATACTAGATTGCTTTGATAAAACTTTATCATATCATACACCTTATCTTAGATAGCTCACAGGTGTGGCTAAACAATTTTAAGAACTATGAAAAAGGATGACGTAATCATAGTCTTGATTTTTTAGATCTTTTCCACTTCTCACAAGTCCATGTTAGTGTGCCGGTAAACCACACATGCTCCACTAACAACTTTGAGAATGCAAATATCACAATTGCTATCTAGCTAAAATCTACTTAGTGAAAGTGTTTCCTCACCATCATTTTCATGAATCAGAGAGAAACCTTATGACACTTAGATTTAATGGTGTATGTGTTCTTATCCATGTGAATTTGTCAAACCATAATCACAAGACTAGGTTAGTGACAAATCCTAACTCATATGGATTGAACTTGTGCAATCTTAAATTCTTGCCACCTGGCAGCTCAAGGGCATGCCATTGCTTCCAAGTTGTTGTGCAACCAATTGAGAACTCTAAGAACTCATATGCAAAGCCACCTTTAATTGGAATGGGCACAAAATATGTCAACACGATAGGTTATGAACCTCAAGTTGTGTGCTAGTGAAGAACTTCAGGTTTTATTCTTGATTAGTTCTTGAGACTTTCAAGAGCTTTAAGCCTCCCACTATCCTCTTGACATAGAAGACTCTTTTTTCAAATATTCAAGAGATAGTGTGGATTTAAATCAAGACAAACACTTCACAGAATTGGCCTTATGTTGTCTTTGTTTTATCCAAAACATCACAACTTATCAATTTCAAATGTACAAGACTAGAAAACTTTTACTCTTACATTTGAAAAGTGTTTTTAACCTTCTTTAAGACATGTCACTCAAGTTACAATCCTGGAGTATGACTCTAAGATTTGTATTGGAACGAAGTGTGACTCATCTTCTTGATTTAACCATTTCAACAATTCAAGATTCCTCTTCTTAGTCGTAAGAATACACTAAGATTTCCTTAAAGAACTAATTGTGCTATGGTTTCTTAATCATTAAGATGATCACAAAAACTGATACTAACGTACTCTCCCATCTTTTCAAATTTGAGAAACTTTTATCTTTCTGCCTAAGTTGATTCTTCTTATTTGCTCTGCTATACATTGGAACCTTTTCCAATGTCTTAGAATTACACTTAAGCTTGTAAGTATAACCATATTTACTGCGCTTTAGTAAATTATTATGAATAATCTTATCGACCTTTTGTGGTGGACTTAACCAGTGCACAAGAATGTGTACTTGATCCCTTAGTCTTTCACTTGACTCACATATACATGTGAACAAGGACTAGTCTTAATTTTCCAAAGTTGAAAGTTCTCATTCATCATACTGTACAACTTGTATGATTCCAAGTTTCCAAGTTTCTATCCAACTGAAAACTTGGGTGAAGAGAAGCTTTCCTTATTTGGTAAATTAAGACAATACCACAAATGAAAGAATCAAATTCATATTTCCACTTTTGCTATAAATGGAATCTTATAAGCAACAAAAAATTTCACAAATGCCATTGTAAGGATATTTTAAAATAAATAAAATCAAAAGATTTACCTTTTATTTTAAAACTTTGCGGAAAAACTTATCCGCACAGTGCAAAAGCACATGAAAACTTTGTTGTTATTTATTCCTAAGCAATATATCATAACTCCTAAAAAGTAGCTCAAGAATCCAATCTTCAAACTATGCGATAGAAATCCATCTACACAATCAGATTCATCATATTCTTTCTTTAAGTTTCTTTACTTTTCTTTGATTCTTAAAACATCAACATGTGACTAAGTCACATCATGTATCAAGAGTCTCAGAATAGAATCTTAGCAAAGTTAGATAGTGGACTTTACCTGAAGTAGAGTCAAACCTATTGACTTTAACATCCTTAGGTAAATTTGGCAGCTTCACAACCAATGCCCTTTCTTTGGCTATTAACATATGGACGTTTTGGTAATGGAACATGGGACTATCACAGACTTAGCCTCTCTCTTTACCATTTGGTCAACCGAGTTGACTATGGCCGATCCCTTTCCACCGGGAAGAGAGAGCTTTACTAGATATCCAATGTCATCATTGTCAATGTCCATAAAGTTTTAGGAAGTTGATCTTAGCAAATGGATAAGATCATTAAGGGTCTTGTCTTAGTCTGTTTCATAGGAGTCCCAAAGGAACTCACTATGTGACTTAGAAAGTGATTGAACCACCAACTTTCTTAAGACTTTGACACCCAACTCTCCTGGCTTGTCAATATGTGACTATATCTTCAAGATGTGACCACAAATAGACCTTTACTTGCCAATAGGGCTTGATTGACCTTAAACTTTTCAAGAACTTGTGGGATTAGGGAGAATAATTGGAGGAGGTGAAATATCCATGAGACATCATCTTCATTTAGGAAAGCTTGTTTCAAGAGATTTGGGAAGATCATAAATGTCTAAACCAGACATCTTTTTGGGAGATATTCAAGATAGTTGATTTAATGTCCTTAATATGACACCCAATATGAAATATTAAGGCTAGGACCCAACAAAATATTTTACAACTTAGAAGAGGGATGCCGTAATCCAAGCTATAAAATATTTGAAGGTAGGCGAATGACGATTCACCAATTTCCACCAAGATAAACGAAATGTATTATTAGGTTTTAACTGGATTTGAAACTCCTAGATCTTTTGAGATTCATTGAACTATTCAATGGCGTGATTCAATCTCGAGTGTGCCCTTCAGGTTTTGTGACTGGGATGCCGAGGATCACAAAACAAGGTGTGAAGTAACCATGCAAATATACTGGGTACCCTTAATATTACCGCTTAATCGATGTGCTGGTTAACCACACACGCTCCACCGATACTATGATAAATATTATGTTACCCTTTTCCTACCTTGTTAAGTCCATGTTAGTGTGCCGGTTAACCACACACGCTCCACTAACGACTTAAACAAAGTGCAAAGTTTAATTTCATGGATTAGCACCTTATTCACTTTTTCCTAAGTAACTAAGATTGGGTCATTTTAAAAGGTTTAGTTACTTAGTATTTATCATTAATACTTTCAATGAAGGGAGAATTATAGTCCTTGTCCTACCCATTCGGCTAACGACCCTCCACTAGTCATGGAAGCGGTGGGTGAGAGTGGACACCCATTAAACTGCAATTTTATAGACAGTAACCTTATACCCCCTTATAGACCGACTTCGTGAATGAGGCCTACTAACAGTAAGACTGACTTGCTCTTATACATACATATATATATATATATATATATTATTAACTTATAATATTATATAGTATAAGGGTTGAATTTTAACTTTTAAAATTCTAAGGGCTAACTTGGAATTAAAGTATTCATAAGTGAAAAATTTTCAAAATCCAAAACTTGAGGGCAAGTTTTGAAAACTATTCAAAACTAATTAATTCCATAACTTATGTGTTTAAAGTAGTTTTAATTAAAAGACTCTTCAAGTTCCATAGCTTGAGGACAAGTTATGGAAGAGTTTAAATGATTGAAGAACGTAGCTTTTCTTTATTTTGTAACTTATGGAATTAATTAAGGTTACACATTTTATTACTTAATGAAGTGACTCTTGAACCTCCATAACTTGAGGACAAGACTCTTCATTTTTGTAACCATTGCCAACTTTTATGAGTTTTATGAAACTTAAATGTGACTTTCATATAACTTGAGGACAAGTTACAAAAACACATTTTAGAATCAACTCTTAGATTAAAATGGATTGAAAACACATAATCAATTAACTTTTCTATTAAGCTAAGCAACTCATAAGAACAAAATAATTCAAATCAAACTTTTTCATGTAATTCGTCTAAACTTTAAACTAATACAAAACATAAATCTATTGACAATTATCTTTGAAATTGGATTAGCACGAACATTACCACATCAAAAACAAGTTTATAAGTCCAAAAACATCTTAGGGTAATGTTCCTAGTCCAATTCCAGCCAAAACAATCGAATATATGTTGTCTGGGGGTGCAACTCGTCGAGTGCACGAACAAACTCGGCGAGTTGGATGCATTTTGCCTTGGACTCGGCCAGTCCATCAGTGGACTCGGCGAGTCTGCTGAGCAGATAGCATAAAAACTCGATTTTCCTGCCAATTTTGCAAGTATAACAAGAAAACAAGCCTATGCTTTGATACCACTGTTGGGTTTTGAGCATTCTAACACTCCTAAGTGTACATGCAACCCTAAATACCTTGGATCTATGTTTTCTCTATTATACATGCAAATATGAACTTTCCAAGGTATTCATCCTAACTAGCATAATAACATTGATTCATATGAATATATGGAGTTAAAATTACATACCTCTTTGATGTAGAATGTCTTCATGAAGCTTGAGTGCCTAGTGCCCCAAGTGTGACACCTCAATGGTTCACACAACACCAAATGCACATGGCATGACTTGAGAGAACATACACACTTCATGAAATCCGCTAGCCCTTCATTCTCACACATAGTGGCCGATTCCTTGAGCCATGGGATTCTTTCATATGGTGGCTGTTAGGGTCACCCATGGACTTAGTCCAACATAAGGAATCTTGGATCACAAGCCCACATATATAAGAATGAATGATTTACACAATCAACCCATATATTTAATTAGTCTCCTTTTGATCACTTAATTAATTCCAAATTAATTCTTGATCAATACTAATTAAATAACCTTATTAATATATTAGAACTTATAATATAGTAACAAACGTTAAGTGTTATTTCTCTCATTATAGTCTATCCAAATGCATGATGCCATGCAACCCAAATGGACCATGCCGGGTCGGGTCAAGTCTTACCAATTATAGTTAAGGACTTAGAGATTAATTCAACACTAGTCACCTTTGCTACCTTTGCTTAGAACTCAATTAGTGTGCCGGTTAAGCATACACGCTCCACCAACGTCTTTGCAAGGGTACAAAGTGTAATTTCATGGAATTACATCAATTCACATTTGCCTAAAGTAACTAAGATTGTGAATTTTGTAAAAAATGTTTAGTTACTTTATAATTCATTATACTTTTAATGGAAAATGTTTTCCCTATCCTACCCGTTCGGCTAATGACCCTCCACCAATCAAGGAAGTGGTGGGTGAGAGTGGACACCCATTAAATGGCCATTTATAGGCCAGAACCTTATTACCCCCTTATAGATCAACTTCGTGAATGATGCCTACTAACGGTAAGACTAGCAGTTTAAGTTATACATATATAATATTAGACTTTTAATGTTATATATAGTATAAGGGTGTATTTTACACTTTTAAAATACTAGGTGGTTTAATTTTATAAATTACACTTTTATTTTAATTAAATATAAACCATATCATTATGGATTTATTAACTCTCTTTTAATTATACACTTAATTAATTTAATAAAACCATAAGGGTGTAATTTGAACTTTTCAAAATTAGGGTTTTAGAATTTAGATTCTCAAAAATTAAACTTTTATTCAAACAATATAATTCCAAAACTTGAGGACAAGTTTTGAAACTTTTCAAAACAATGTGGTTTTAATTATATTTAAAATTTTTGAAAAATCAAACTTTTTAATTTTTAAAATCTTAAATATTAAAACATTGATTTAATAATTATCCAAAATTAAATAATTAATTTGAATTATTAAATCTTGGAGGATATTTATTAAATTAGACAATTAATTTAACCTAATCTCTTAAATCTCCTAAAATTCGAAATTATGGGATGGGATAAATCAAAATGTTTAATTACCATATTTAAACAATTAAGAGATAATTACAAGATATGGCATTATCCAAATCCCTAAAATTTGGGATCTTATCTTGGGGAAGGAGGCAATTTCGAAAATCTAGGGTTAGAAAACCCTAGAATTTGAAATCTTGGAGGCTAAGGAAAGGATTTGGGAAACCCTAACCAAATTTCGAAATTTAGGGTTTATGAACCCTAATTTTGAAAATCATGCCTTTAGGGTTTATTGGTTATAAACCCTAATATGTCAAATTCATACTTTTGTATAGAGAACTAATTGAAAACAAAAACCAATGGCTCTGATACCATTGATGGGTTTTATACAAACAATCATATGTGTGCATGCAACCCTAGAGTTGGATCTATGTTATCACTATTAGTTATACAACATTATGAACATGTGAAGAACCCTAAAAAGCTTCTAGGGATTTCGAAATTCACAAAGAAAGATGAAATACATACCTCTTGTTGTTATATTGTAATAACAACTTAAATCTTGAATCTTCTTGTCTTTGAAAGCAAGCGCCACAAGTGTCGCACCTCTAATGGCTCACAAACAAACCTAGGAACCAAGGATTACTATGGAGAGAGAAGGGAAGTGGAAAATTCGACTCTAAGCCTCTCTTGGAGTGCCTTAGATGAAATCCAACCCTCTAGGGGTTTATATAGGTGATAAGGAAGGTTTATGTGACATCCCCATTTTCGCGACCAGAAAAGACCGATTTTGTTTATGCTTTGTTTGAAAATCAGAGTAACATTTTAAATAAAAGTGTTGCGGAATTTGTCCCAAAAGAAAACATGATAAAGATTTATCAAAAACATTTCCAAGGAAATGTATTTTATAAAAAGACTTGGGATGTCATGTTTGATCTATGCTCATGCGCCACTACCTGTAATACAAGAAACTGAGTGGGTCAGGCTGGAGGGGCCTGGTGAGCACATAGGGTTTTCAACCCACAATAAATAAGTTTATTAATTTCATCAAACAACAATAACCCGATTACCCGTTCCCGTTATCCTCACTTTACGTCCCTAAACACCTATCATAAGGGACCTAGCCTAAGGATCATCATCGAGATGGATACTACTGCTAAGGGGATTCCTCAACAATAAATGTCCTTAAGGCAACCATGAGGGGGATGGAGTACACCGGTGAACACATTGTTCACAAACACCTACAGGTTGCGAGCCTGCTAGCGTTCCACTGGACTGTCTCGAAGAGTCCGTGGTCGTCATCCATACTCCGGTAGATGACAGAATCAACAACATCAACATCGAGGCCTCTCATCATTTATCACACATCACCTATTACATCTACCCATGTTTTACCCCAACATTTTCGTAGATATAAAATACATATACATTTTAAATCATTGAAAACATGTATAACAATGTTCATCCATCATAGATTGCAAGTATTCAGATAATATGCACACATAGCACGTAATTTATATAAAATACTTCATATCTATATGTAAGCTGAAAGTAACTATACACTCACCTGAAAGGCGGTGACTCAACACTCAGACAGCGATTCGATACTCTCAAAACAATTTTCCTTCGATAAAAACTTGTACCAATACCACTAGGGTTTAGTCTAACGTCAACCACGACAAATTAATAGTCTGACTATTATTATTATATAAGCGTTAAATAACACTCAATATAACTCATAATAATAGCCCAAATAATTATTTTAAGGACCTAATAACATTCCTATAATTATTTGAAAGCTATATTAAAAATTGCGTAAGCGTAGCTCACTTACAGCGCATTTTTAAGAAAACCCGACTTTATTTGGAGCAGCGTTTCGAAACTGAAAGACACTTTTTCTCGGGACTCCGGGAGCCTCGGGACTTCCCTCAGGAGCTAAGGGGGTTTATCTAGGGTTTAGGGGACTCAAAAGGGGATAGAGAGAGAGAGAGAGTGGAATTTGGAGTGAAAAATGAGGCTGCCCTCGGCCCCCTTTTATACTTGCGAGGCGTCGGACGTATGCTGGGTGTAGTCCTTGGCTACGCGGGGCGTAGTTCGGATAAGGCTGCCACCTCGGACCAGCTATCTTGCACTCCGAAAGAAGATAAGGAGAGGGTACGCGGGGCGTACTGACTTCGGACGCTGGGCATAATGCGAGGCGACGTTTCCTTCATCTGAAGCGAGCCGTGATCAGCAAGCGATGGTTAGGATTGAGCCACGTCATCGATCGAGCAACATATTTTACAAATTGCATTCTCGACTTCTAAAAATCATAAATTTCACATACGAGCTGCATTTTCGACGTTTTTTATATCCACGCGAAGGCGGGAACCTACTCTACAACTTTTGTTTAGACTCCGTCGGCTAATTTTGACTTTATTTTAAAAGTTATATTATTAACAGGCCGGGACAAAATTGGTCCGTTAAATTCTCATAACTTCTTCATCCGATGTCCGTTTTCGCCCATCTTTTTATCATTACGCTACTCTTAACGAGATCTTCGATTCTCGTTCAGGTCGTGTTGGATAAAAACCGCTCGATCTAATATTCGAATTTCGGGCTATGCACTGCTAACCTGAAACTTCGAAGAATCATAACTTCTTCATACGAAGTCAGATTGGGGCGTTCTTTTTATCGACGCTCTTAGTTTAACATATTCTATGACTTTCATTTAGATCAATAAGGCTAAATATTGCTCTATCGTAATTTCGCTATTTACGCTTCCCGGTATCGTGTCGGTTCCGTCGTGAAACTTCAACTGGTCATAACTTCTTCGTTATAACTCGGATTTCGGCGTTCTTTATATCCCCGGAATCCTTGTTTCGACCACTACAACTTTATGTAAAGATATCAGACTTATCTCATACTTTAATTTTGCCGCTTATTTTTATTCTTTATTAATTATACATTTATAATTAAATAATAAGCACATAAATACACATAATTCATATAATACTCAAATATTTCATCTTTATTACTTCAAAAAGAGTTACAATAGTTGACCTAGTCTATTACATTGTCTAAAATGCTTAGCCCTGAAACCTGAGCATTACAATTCTCTCCCCCTTAGGATGATTCTGTCCTAGAATCATGCATCAACAAACATATGTGGATAGCGACTCATCATGTGATCCTCTGTTTCCCAAGTGAGATTCGGCCCATTCGAATGTTTCCATTGGACTAGCACTAAGTCGACCATCTTGCATCGTAACTTCTTAGTCTTACGGTCAACAATTGCCTCAGGCTCTTCGATCAGCCTTTTATTCTCATCCATCCTTAATTCTGAGATTGGATTTATGTCGGGAACATCTCCCGTGAATTTCCTCAAATAACACACATGGAAGGTGTTATGTGTACCATCAAGTTCTTCGGGCAATTCCAGCTTGTAAGCTTGGTTCCCAATCTTCTGAAGAACTTTGAACGGTCCAATAAACCTTGGACTTAACTTTCCTCGTTTCCCAAATCGTATAAGTCCCTTCCATGGTGAGACTTTTAGCAAAACCGAATCCCCAACTTCGAAGGTTATTGGTCGTCTTTTCTTCTCCGCATAGCTCTTCTGACGATCCTGGGCTGCTAACATTCTTTCCCTAATCATCTTCAGCTTCTCAGCAGTCTCATGGACTATCTCGGGGCCCATAAACTACTTCTCTCCAGCTTCAAGCCAACAAGACGGCGTACGACACTTCTATCCATACAAGGCTTGATAAGGTGCCATCTTGAAGCTCAAGTGGAAACTGTTGTTGTAGGAAAATTCTACTAGAGGTAGGTGCTCGTCCCAGTTCCCTTAGAACTCAAGGGTACGTGCTCTCAACATATCTTCCAGTGTTTGAATCGTTCTTTCGCTCTGACCATCAGTTTGTGGATGGTAAGCAGTACTCAAACACAACATTGTACCCAACTCCTCTTGTAGACTCCTCGAAAACCTCGACGTGAAACGACTATCACGATCCGATACAATTGTAAGAGGAACACCGTGAAGTCTTACAATTTCCTTCACGTAAGCATTTGCGAGCTTATCCATAGACGACTTCTCGTTGGCTGCTATGAAGTGTGCACTCTTGGTGAAACGATCCATGACTACCCAAATCATGTCGTGTCCGTTCTTCGTCCTGGGCAGTTTAGTCACAAAATACATGGTGATGTCTTCATTTTTACCCATGGGTACAGGTAAAGGTTCTAAAATCCCATACGGTTTCTGATGTTGTGCCTTAACTCTCGCACATGACACACACTCGGCCACATACTTCGCAACGTCGAGCTTCATTGTCAGCCACCAGTAGTAGGGTTTTAGGTCCCTATACATTTTAGTGCTACCGAGATTCATTGAGTACATGGTCTTGTGTGCTTCTTCCATCAGAAGGTCTCTTATTCCTCCCATCTTAGGTACCCAAATCCGATCTTGGAATACCTTCAGTCCTCGACTATTTGTTCCGAACACTAACGTTTTGCCCAGACGTTCTTCCTTTCTGTCATTCTTCTCTAAAGCTTCTTCTTGGGCATTCCTGATACTTTCCACAATCGTCAAGACGACATCAATTCTCAACGCTCTTGGCCTTTTTCCTTTCAAGGTTGACTTTATGTCACACCCCAAAACCGGAACGGCAGAAACGTTCTGGGGTGGATGATGTCATGTCAAGTATCACAACATATGCAGTATAGTAATCAATGTACAACAACCATTGCATTAATAGTAATAGTTTCACATAAGTTACATTTTATAGCAACATCAAAGTAATACGAGTAATAATATAGATGCAGCTTGGTACTAGGATGTCTCCACAAAAGCTCCGGGAATGTACCTATCTATCGCTTACCTGAGAATACAAGTTATTTTGAAAACAAGTATCAACATTTTTATAAATGTTGGTGAGTTCATAAGTATTTAGTGTCATTTTTGTAAGTAAGCATTTTATTCAAGATGACTTTATAAAAAGTAGTAGTTTAGAATCGACGGTGTATTAGCGTCCTTTCTAGAAAATCCTATATTTTCTAATTAAAAGCAGTCTTCTACCAAAACTCGACAGTGTTATGTTTTAAAGAGAAGTTTTCCCTGAAATACTATCATTACCCAAAACACGGTATTTGACTTTAAAGAAAGTAGGAGACTATCACTAGTAAAACATTAGGGAAAATAACATATGCCTCAATAGAAAATACTGCTGACAAAGGCAAAAGAAATCATAGACTCCATGAGAGTATCGAATGAATGATACGCCTGGCTCAGTCTAACAAAAGGAAACACATATCCCAGACGGTATCAAATGTACGATACGGCTACTAAGGTCTAAAACAAATAAACACAGACCCCAGATAGTATCAAATGAAAGATACAGCTAGCAAGGTCTAAAACAGAGAAACACAGACCCCAGACAGTATCAAAGGAAACATACAACTAGCAAGGTCTAAAACAAAGGGAAAGTGCTAAGTGGGTTGTTTCAAGAATACATTGTTAGATTCTCGTTACCTTAAGGCCATGAATTATAAGGTAAACATGGAGATACTCGTAACCATACTGATTGACACTAGAGTACTTGACGCCCTGCAAGCGTCGGAATAAATATGACATTTGTCACCCCTTGGCTTGGTAGGTCGTGGAGTGTAGCTAGCAGTCAGGGTGCAGGAGTGTCAATCCCGTATAGATCTATACACACAATGCCCGCTCTCCCTACAGGAGACTCTGGTTACCAACTCGACGACGGGGAGATCCGTGTCTTGAAGATGCATCTCGTATTCTGAAATCTATTAGAGGCGCTGGAGAAATGATATAAACTCGCGTATGAACTGACTCCTGTGGAATTCTTGTACTAGAAAGAGTGAATAGAACCTCCTAACTATTCCTATAATAGTTACTAGTGTCTCTGATCTATGAATGATGAATGGAAGGATGCCCTTGCTACCCAAGGGAAATGAACTGGCCGATGTAAACCTTTATGTCTATCCATATATACATGATATATAATTATGTTTAAACGACCTTCGGACGGGTATCCGATACCCACCAGACCACATCCCAACGAGGAAAAGGAAATAGGGCGAACTAGCCATCCTAAGTCCTTTAAACATTATTTATATAACTATACAAGCACATGCATGCATTTAACGAAGTAGAAGCATAGAAGCATAGAAGAAAACTTTGACGGAAACTTTGGAAAACCTTTACACTTAAGAAAATTGTGACTTGATATCCTTTTTGTAAAATAAGCTTGAAGACCTTTGGAAATCTTTTGAAAACCTTTCATAACGATTTTTGATAAAACAATATAAGTAAAGAAAACCATTGTTTAAAACACTGCTGTAACTGGTTTAGAAGTAAAACATACAACACGAGAGATAATTTAATAAAAGATTTAAACAAGTAAAGACATTTTGGAAAACCATGTATAGTATTATACTTGGTAAAACAACTGAAAGTGTATTAAATCCTTGTGCATGCGGGTTATTAATCACATATGATTGATATTATAACAAGCATGTTTTAACTTGTATTCCCCCCCCCCCATAAAAGCATGTAAAAACATTTAAAAGGTTAATTCAGGGGTATGAACTCACCTGTTGTAAGTGGACCGGATGGAGATGCCGGTTGGGTGCTCGGTGTCAAGTAAAGACTTGAACACAGTTAGTGACCTAATTGTTGGGTTTTGAACATTCTAACACTCCTATGGTGTACATGCAACCCTATAAACCTTGAATCTATGTTTTCTATACTAGTTAGATGACATACCTTTTGATGTAGTTTGATCTCTTCAAGCTTTAAGAGCTTAGCCCCAATAGTGTGGAGGCCTCAAATGGAATCACAAATCACCAAAACACCTTGGAAGACTTTTGAGAATATGGATACTTGTCACACCCCCGAACCAGACGGCGGAAACGTCCGATGGCTATTGTGACTCAATTGAATACCATCACAGTGAATATACATGAAACATAACATCATTCATCACCATGCATTGAAATATTACAACCGGTATTGTTTACATTTAGTACATTTTTTCAAAACATTACATTTCCAAAACGTAAATTGTTCGATACTAATTAAACAAACAACATGACATCACTGGGTACATTTTTCCTTCGATTTACCTGTTACCTGAGAATACAAGTATTTTGGAAAAACGTCAACATATGAAATGTTGGTGAGTTCATAAGTAAGGTTTGAAAAGAAATGATTTGTATAATTTTGAAAAACCACAGAAAATCCGATATTTTCTAAAAAGAAATGTTGTATATAGGAAAAAGTGTGAAGATCCTTAAGTATGCTTGTTGATTATTATGAATGTGAATAATTGTTAAACTTTGTATATATCACATAGTTAAGAGCGTTGAATTTCCCAGGAAAACCCGATGTTTTCCCAATACATTAAATTACGTAGCTGAGTTAGTGTTATTCAGATACGACGTTGTTTTCGATAATTCCAGGTGACATTGGATTAATTACGGGTTGTGAGTCGTTATAATCACGCATTAATGAAAATGACTAGTTTACAACTTTACAAACGATCCCTTAGGCGTCGTCCGTACTACTCACTTAATCCAACCACCCTGACTTCTCATAGCCCCACAACCGAGGAGAAAAGAGGGTACGAAGCCCCCGTTATTTCCATGAGTCGTTCAAGGCTATCGTGAATGCGAAAGGCCCTCGGCCCGACTCGCATTTGACTTCTTGACTTTGCTAGCAGTACCAAAGGACCCTTGGGGCCCAACAGCACAATAAAGCTATTGAAAGTCCTTTTACACGAAACTAGGTCATATAAGGCCCAATAACATGTAAGCGCATTCCCTTCGGGCCTAAAAATCATGCCATTGGGCTAGCTAGGCCCAACAAGCATGATTTGAAACTTTTGAGCCCAAAAATGGTGTATTGACTTCTCATGAATTTTCCGCGTGTGTATTGAAGTACCATCGTTTATTGATTTTTGATTTGTTATTGATTCGAGACCGAATCAATTCGTTTGATAACGATTTTGGTGTTGACGGTGTATTTATTATTACGTTTCGCCGGTAGACGTAGTACTAGTACTTTTATCTTAAGGGATTTTTTGTTTTAAGAATTAGAGTTTATCTTTTTAAGCCCTTTCTTGGATAAAATTTACACTTTTAACCCTTTGTGTATAAAAGAATTTCCATTTTAGTCCTTAAACTATTTATCTTGACACTTTAGTATCAAAACTTGTTGGAAAGACATTTTTAGCACAAATTTACTTGATAAACAGCTTAAGTCCTTCAAAAATGAAATTTTCTCGGTTGAAACCTTCATTTTCGCAACTTTCACAATTTTGGCCAAAAAAGGAAATTTTTTGCATCTTTGGCCCCTTTTTAAATTGAAAAGCATTTTTGACCCTTGAAATGGACTTGGTACACTAGAAATCCCCTGTTTTACAGAAATGTGCAGTTTCAGCCCCTCCAAATCAAAAATTTCGCAATTTGGGGCTTTATTGGGCCGAAAAGCCCATTTTGGCCCATTATGTTTAAAATTCAAATTTTTAGCCCCTCAAAAGTGTTGATATTCAGAAAATAAACATTAGAAACTGTTTAGACTCATCTCAACCTTCAGAATTCATATATTGTCGTTTTGGGCCCTTTAGTTTTGTATTTTTAGCATTTTGAGCCCAAAAATGGGTTTTAAGTCCAAAAATGTTCATATTAACCAACTTGGTTATTATTCTAGACTTGATTAGTGTGAAATGGTATAAGTTATACTTATTTCATTCATCATATTGTAGATCTCGATTTTTAGGTTCTTTTTGGCTAGTATAAACATCACAATCACATAAGATCATACATATAAGCATAAAAATCATACAAGGCATACATATACTCATAGATCTACACATTTGCTTGTATTCTCCCCCACAAAACTTATAAAAACCGAAAAAGAGGGGTATGAAGCTCACCTTTGGGTGTGGTTTCGGTTTTTGGAAGAAAATGAGAAGAAAATTCGGCCTTAGCAACCTTCCTTGGAGATCTCGAACTTAGAGGGTTTCTAAGAGAGTGATCATGATTTTTACATGGATTAGAAGGAGATTTTGATAAAACAAAGAACCTAGATCATAGATCCAAACTTGATCTTACCTTAGATGAAGAATTTGTGGAGATATCTTCTTGAAAGCTCCTTAGATCTCGAAAATATGGAGGAGATATGAGGGAGTTTTCTTGAGAGAAACATGAGTGAAATGTGTGTGTGTGTGTGTGCTTGAAATCGGCCAAGAGCAAGAGAGAGAGAAGGTGAAAAGAGTGGCTAAGCTTGGAAGTATGTGAGTGCATGGATGTTTGAGTTCTCATGCATGGATGTCCCATGAATAATGGTGAGGTGTCACTCACAAAGTCAACTCCTCTTTCTCTTGGGCTTGGGCCAAGAATGGGGAGGGTGAGAGGAGGTTTTTGGGGTTTTTGCCCTTAAGCCCATGTTATAGTTAGTTTGAATGATTTTTGGCCCTATAAAAATAGAAATGTGATTTTTATGCTTTATTAGGTTAGATTAGGTTAATTATGGTCCAAAATGGTTCATATAATTAATCTATTTCATTCTAGGCCCAATATAGCCCAAATTATTGAATTAAATGGAAATTAGTCCAATTGGAGCCCATTTAAGAGTTCTAAGCCCAAGGTAGTCAAATTGGAAGCTTATTGGTCCATTGGGCCCAATAAGGAAGTCCTAGTCCATAATGGACTTAAATAAGAACTTCTAGGGTCTCCAATTGCTTAATGAATACATTGAAATGCTTGTATGAGGTGTTTGATTGCAATTTTGTTGTTATAGAGTATGCATCATACATGCTCTTATGTCTTTGATTCATAATTTGGCTTATGTGTTGTAGTTACAAGGCACAAAAATTTCTAGTTGTGACATCATCCCCCCGTTAGAGGGAATTTCGTCCCGAAATTCTTTTTGAAAGCTAGATTTGAGAATGCTAGAATAGATGAGGGTACTTTTGCTTCATTCAGTCTTCGCGTTCCCACATGAATTCTGGCCCATGCTTCGCGTTCCACCGTACTTTCACGATCGGGATGCGACTTTGCTTAGTACGCTTCACCTCCCTGTCCATGATTTTGACTGGTTCTTCAACGAACAAAAGATTCTCGTTGATTTCAATCTCGTCAAGGGGAATGACGAGTGTTTCATCTGATAGGCACTTCTTTAGATTGGAGACATGGAACACAGGGTGTACACTGTTTAGCTCCGCGGGTAGCTGCAGTTTGTATGCCACTGGACCTATTCGGGCAACGATCTCAAAAGGTCCAATGTATCGTGGGTTCAGTTTTCCCTGTTTTCCGAAACGAATGACTCCTTTCCAAGGTGATACTTTTAACAGCACTCGATCCCCGACCTGAAACTCTAAGGGCTTTCGCCGTTTATCGGCATAGCTCTTCTGTCGGTCGCATGATGCTTGTAATCGAGCTCTGATTTGAACTATCTTTTCCGTGGTTTCACGAATGATCTCCGGTCCCGTTAGCGCCTTGGTCGATGCTAGTGTCTTTGCTAGCTGGGTGTCGCCCACCTCAGCCCAACACAACGGTGATCTACACTTACGTCCATATAGTGCTTCGAAAGGAGCGACTTTGACGCTCGAATGGTAACTGTTGTTATAAGAGAATTCAACTAAGGGTAAGTGGATGTCCCAAGACTTCCCAAAGTCTATCACACATGCGCGTAGCATGTCTTCGAGCGTCTGAATGGTTCGTTCGATTTGACCGTCCGTTTGTGGGTGATAAGCGGTGCTCATGTCGAGATGGGTTCCAAGTGCTTTCTAAAGTGATTGCCAAAAACGTGAAGTTAATCTACTGTCTCTATCTTAGATGATAGACACTGGTATTCCATGAAGTCTCACGATTTCTCGAATGTATAAACGCATCAGTCTCTCCATCTTGTAGGATTCTTTTATTGGCAGGAAATGGGTGGATTGCATCAGTCGGTCAACTATTGCCCATATAGTGTCTAATCCGTCTGGCGTCTTGGGTAGCTTGGTCACAAAATCCATAGAAATCCCTTCCCATTTCCACTCAGGGATCACCGGTTGCTGTAATAACCCCGAGGGCTTCTGGTACTCCACCTTTACTTTGGCACAAGTAAGGCATTTACTAACATAGGTGGCAATTTTTGCCTTCATGTTAGGCCACCAATAGTGTTGTTTAATTTCCAAATACATCTTGTCCGAACCAGGATGGATAGAGTATCGCGTCTTGTGAGCTTCATACATGATTACCTCTGTAAATCCTCTGAGTTTATGGACCCAAATACGTTTCCTGAAATAGTATACTCTGTTCTCCTTTACCTCTAGATTCTTCTCCATCCCGCGTAATGCTTCGCTTGCTCTGTTTTTCGTTTTCATGGCCTCTGACTGGGCTACCCCGATCTGAGTGGTTAGGTGAGATTGGATGGTTATTGAGAGATTTTTTGCACGACGATTAGAGTACTCCTTCCGACTCAATGCATCAGCTACCACATTGGGCTTGCCCGGGTGGTACTTGATTTCACACTCGTAATCGTTTAATAATTCAACCCATCTTCGTTGCCTCATATTCAGCTCTTTCTGATTCAAGATATGCTGGAGACTTTTGTGGTCCGTGAAGATGGTGCACTTCGTACCATAAAGGTAATGCCTCCAAATCTTTAGAGCAAAGACCACCTCTCCCAATTCCAGATCATGGGTTGTATAATTCACTTCGTGTGTCTTTAGTTGGCTGGATGTGTAAGCTATCACCCTTCCACGCTGAATGAGAACGCAACCTAAACCCTGATTTGACGCATCACAGTAGACCACGAAATCTTCCGTTCCCTCTGGTAGAGATAGTACCGGGGCACTGCAGAGCATCTGCTTTAGGGTTCGGAATGCAACTTCTTGTTTGTCCGTCCATTTGAATGGTACGCCCTTTTGTGTAAGTGAGGTAAGTGGCTTGGCGATCTTAGAGAAGTTTTGAATGAACCTCCTATAGTAGCCCGCTAGGCCTAAGAATTGACGAATTTCTGCGGGTGTTGTCGGAACGGCCCATCCTTCAACGGCTTTGACCTTAGAGGGATCCACATGAATTCCATCTTGGCTAACAACATCACCTAGAAGGTTCATGCTACGGAGCCAGAACTCACACTTGGAGAGTTTTGTGTATAGCTTTTCCGTTCGCAGGGTTTCTAGGCTTTGTCGGAGATGTTGGCCATGCTTTTCCTCGCTTCGGGAATAGACGAGAATGTCGTCAATGAAGACGATGACCAAGTTGTCGAGGAATGGTCGACAGATTCGGTTCATCAGGTCCATAAATGCGGCAGGGGCATTTGTCAGACCGAAGGGCATTACGACAAAGTCATAATGTCCGTAACGAGTTCGGAAAGCGGTTTTAGGAATATCCTCTTCCCGAACCTTGAGTTGATGGTATCCGGACCGTAGATCTATCTTAGAGAAGTAACTAGCGACTTGGAGCTGGTCAAATAGATCGTCGATTCGTGGGAGTGGATAGCGATTTTTGACAAGGAGTTTATTTAACTCCCTGTAATCGATGCACATTCTAAAAGATCTGTCCTCCTTTTTGACAAAGAGGACCGGCGCTCCCCATGGCGAGTAGCTGGGTCGGATGAATCCCTTGCCCATGAGTTCGCTGAGTTGACTGGACAATTCCTGCATTTCAGCAGGGGCTAGCCGGTAGGGCGATTTAGCGAGAGGGGTTGCTCCTGGAACGAGGTCAATTCGGAACTCAACTTGTCTCTCTGGGGGTATTCCAGGAAGATCTTTAGGAAATACGTCTGGGAATTCACGTGCTACGGGAATGTCTTGAATGTTAACCTCTTCCTTGGTTTTATCCACCATGTGAGCTAGAAACGTCAAATCGTTCTTTCATAGATGCTTCTGTGCCTGGATGCATGAGATGAGGCGAAGGTTCGTGCTAGGTTTGTCTCCGTAAATAACTAGGGTTTCGTGATTGGGGAGGTGAAGGCGAACGGCCTTCTCGTGACACATAATTTTAGCATTGTGGGGGCTTAACCAGTCCATGCCAATAATCACATCGAAACTCCTAATGGAAACAGGCATTAAGTCTATTCGAAAGATGTGTTGATTTAAGGTTAGGGTACATCCGGTGTAGATTTCCCCAGTGGATTCGGTTTTCCCATTGGCCATTTCCACCGTAAAGGTTTCAATGAGCTTCTGGGGTTGTTGTTTTAATAAATGTTTAAACTTATTGCTCACAAAACTTCGCTCGGCTCCAGTGTCAAATAGGATGCATGCATAAGTGTGGTTTAGGGGAAACGTACCGGTAACAACAGCGGAATCCTGAATCGCCTCCCCCTGACCCATAGTCAGCACCCATCCTATTCCTCCATTCCCGGGATTGTTGTTGTTATGACATTCTCGGCGGAAATGCCCAGTCCTCCCACACCCATAGCAGGTGTGGCTAGGCCCTGCATTGTTGCCGCCGATGTTGATGTTGTTGTTGTTGCAGTTGTTGTTGTTGTTGTTGTTTCCCTGTTGTTGATTCTGAGGAGGGTAAGTCCTGCAATACCTTGCCGTATGCCCCTTCCGATTGCAACTGGTGCACTGTAGCTCCTTGCACTCTCCATTGTGATGGAAACTGCACTTGTTGCACTTGGGAAGATTACCGGAATAAGGTCTAGGAGCATTCGAAGTAGCTGAGGCTGGAGCATGTGGTGTGGCCGGAACTTGTGCGGTGGCAGCATTAACTGCCACTGTCTGCTGCTTCTTAGAAGTCTCGGGGCCTTGACGCCCCTTCCTCTTGTTGTTCTTCCCCTTCTTGCCATCACCTTCCTTCTTGCCTTGAGCCTCCGCTGGCTTCTCACCCTTCTTGTTGTTGTGGTCATACAGCTTCTTTGCCAATCTCTTAGCACTGTCGAAAGTTTCGGGACTAGCAGCTATCACGTTCCCTTGGATCGGAGAGGTTAGTCCCCAGATGAATCGCTCAATCGTCTTTCCTTCCGAGGTGATCATGCCCGAACATAACAGAGATAGTTCACTAAATCTGGATATGTAGGCATCGATATCAGCATTCCGTACAGTGAGGTTCCATAGCTCTTGCTCCATTTTCTGAATCTCACCACGAGGGCAGTATTCGGCCATCAGCATTTCCTTCATTTCTGTCCATCGCATGGAATTGGCTTTGGGGAGTGTCATGGCTTCCACGTGCCCGTTCCACCAAGTGAGCGCCTGGTCGACAAAAGTGCATGCATCAAACTTTACTTTCATCTCTTCAGGGCAATCGCATATCTCAAACACCGATTCCACCTTCTCGATCCATCGTTTCAGAGTGATCACTCCTCCGGTGCCGTTAAAGGTTCATGGTTTGGCATTCGTGAAGTCCTTATAGGTACAGGTTTTGGTGGGTCCTTGATTCATTCCATTGTTCGAACTCCCAGCCCCTTGCCCGTTGCCTCCTCCGTTGTTCCCTTGGTAAATTTGTGCCATACTTGCGGTGACCGCAGCAGATACGGCTGCCTAGAATGCAGTGGAGTCAACTTCGGGTGGGGTTGGTCCAGGGTTTCCGCGAGTAGGTCGTCGAGGCATCTTTCTGTCATGAAACGGAAAGATGTTGAGTGTTTGTGGGTTCTGTGAGGTTGTGATCCTACTGACTAGGTGCATGGTACGAACTTAAGTACTTCTACAAATTAGCATACAATCATGGATTCACAACACATAGCAATTTGTAATGTCATAATAAAACACATAAAAGTTCACTAATATCATCCGCATTTGATACATGAAAATTTTGCTCGAAGAGCATACATAAGTGCTATTAGTTCGGCAGCATAACGGCTCTATGAGTAGTGTAGTCACTTAAACATAGAGTCGGGGTACATAGCATAGATCCTAATGGCCTAGTCAGATAATCCTATCCCTAACACTCCGTGGTGTGTCCTATATAGTGGCGGGGTCATATGCTGAAGTGTTGATCCAGCAACTGAGCCATCTCAGTCATGTCTCCAATAACTTCATCCCTCTCATGCTCAACTTGCACTGCACATGCTTCCATGGCGTACAGCTGTTGCCGCAGGGCGGCGATCTCAGCTTCGGGAGTGCGGTTCTCCCTTGGGGGGTTCACTGGTGGGGCGGGGTGGTCCGGTTGCGCCTCATCTATAGGTGGTGTGGTGTAATCCCTGCCCGAGTTTTGCCCTTCTTCCACGTCATCATCACTCTCCTCGAACTCGTAGTCGGTGTCTGTGTATTTGTCAGGTCCGACGTCGTGTACTCCCTCTTGATTCCCTTCTGGTTCCTCATCAAGCATTCCGTGAGCCACTAGGACTTGATGAAACTGGATACCCTGCTGCTCTCCCTCCATGAAGATTGGGGGAAGGTATAAACTATCGTTACTCCTATGACTCTACAACTATGATATAGACTAAACATACATTCTCTTTTTGGTGATAATGGGGTTTGTTTTTCGGTTCTCTAGCTATCACTATAAACAGAGCTCTGATACCAACCTGTCACACCCCCGAACCAGACGGCGGAAACGTCCGAGGGCTATTGTGACTCAATTGAATACCATCACAATGAATATACATGAAACATAACATCATTCATCACAATGCATTGAAATATTACAACCGGTATTGTTTACATTTAGTACATTGTTTCAAAACATTACATTTCCAAAACGTAAATTGTTCGATACTAATTAAACAAACAACATGACATCACTGGGTACATTTTTCCTTCGATTTACCTGTTACCTGAGAATACAAGTATTTTGGAAAAACGTCATCATATGAAATGTTGGTGAGTTCATAAGTAAGGTTTGAAAAGAAATGATTTGTATAATTTTGAAAAACCACAGAAAATCCGATATTTTCTAAAAAGAAATGTTGTATATAGGAAAAAGTGTGAAGATCCTTAAGTATGCTTGTTGATTATTATGAATGTGAATAATTGTTAAACTTTGTATATATCACATAGTTAAGAGCGTTGAATTTCCCAGGAAAACCCGATGTTTTCCCAATACATTAAATTACGTAGCTGAGTTAGTGTTATTCAGATACGACGTTGTTTTCGATAATTCCAGGTGACATTGGATTAATTACGGGTTGTGAGTCGTTATAATCACGCATTAATGAAAATGACTAGTTTACAACTTTACAAACGATCCCTTAGGCGTCGTCTGTACTACTCACTTAATCCAACCACCGTGACTTCTCATAGCCCCACAACCGAGGAGAAAAGAGGGTACGAAGCCCCCGTTATTTCCATGAGTCGTTCAAGGCTATCGTGAATGCGAAAGGCCCTTGGCCCGACTCGCATTTGACTTCTTGACTTTGCTAGCAGTACCAAAGGACCCTTGGGGCCCAACAACACAATAAAGCTATTGAAAGTCCTTTTACACGAAACTAGGTCATATAAGGCCCAATAACATGTAAGCGTGTTCCCTTCGGGCCTAAAAATCATGTCATTGGGCTAGCTAGGCCCAACAAGCACGATTTGAAACTTTTGAGCCCAAAAATGGTGTATTGACTTCTCGTGAATTTTTCGTGTGTGTATTGAAGTACCATCGTTTATTGATTTTTGATTTGTTGTTGATTCGAGACCAAATCAATTCGTTTGATAACGGTTTTGGTGTTGACGGTGTATTTATTATTACGTTTCGCCGGTAGACATAGTACTAGTATTTTTATCTTAAGGGATTTGTTGTTTTAAGAATAAGAGTTTATCTTTTTAAGCCCTTTTTTGGATAAAATTTACACTTTTAACCCTTTATGTATAAAAGAATTTCCATTTTAGTCCTTAAACTATTTTTCTTGATAAACAGCTTAAGTCCTTCAAAAATGAAATTTTCTCGGTTGCAACCTCCATTTTCGCAACTTTTACAATTTTGGCCCAAAAAGGAAAATTTTTGCATCTTTGGCCCCTTTTTAAATTGAAAAGCATTTTTGACCCTTGAAATGGACTTGGTACACTAGAAATCCCCTGTTTTACAGAAATGTGTAGTTTCATCCCCTCCAAATCAAAAATTTCGCAATTTGGGGCTTTATTGGGCCGAAAAGCCCATTTTGGTCCATTATGTTTAAAATTCATATTTGTAGCCCCTCAAAAGTGTTGATATTCAGAAAACAAACATTAGAAACTGTTTAGATTCATCTCAACCTTCAAAATTCATATATTGTCGTTTTGGGCCCTTTAGTTGCGTATTTTTAGCATTTTGAGCCCAAAAATGGGTTTTAAGTCCAAAAATGTTCATATTAACCAACTTGGTTATTTTTCTAGACTTGATTAGTGTGAAATGGTATAAGTTATACTTATTTCATTCATCATTTTGTAGATCTCGATTTTTAGGTTCTTTTTGGCTAGTATAAACATCACAATCACATAAGATCGTACATATAAGCATAAAAATCATACAAGGCCTACATATACTCATAGATCTACCCATTTGCTTGTATTCTCCCCCACAAAACTTATAAAAACAGAAAAAGAGGTGTACGAAGCTCACCTTTGGGTGTGGTTTCGGTTTTTGGAAGAAAATGAGAAGAAAATTCGGCCTTAGCAACCTTCCTTGGAGATCTCGAACTTAGAGGGTTTCTAAGAGAGTGATCATGATTTTTACATGGATTAGAAGGAGATTTTGATAAAACAAAGAACCTAGATCATAGATCCAAACTTGATCTTACCTTAGATGGAGAATTTGTGGAGATATCTTCTTGAAAGCTCCTTAGATCTCGAAAATATGGAGGAGATATGAGGGAGTTTTCTTGAGAGAAACATGAGTGAAATGTGTGTGTGTGTGTGTGCTTGAAATCGGCCAAGAGCAAGAGAGAGAGAAGGTGAAAAGAGTGGCTAAGCTTGGAAGTATGTGAGTGCATGGATGTTTGAGTTCTCATGCATGGATGTCCCATGAATAATGGTGAGGTGTCACTCACAAAGTCAACTCCTCTTTCTCTTGGGCTTGGGCCAAGAATGGGGAGGGTGAGAGGAGGTTTTTGGGGTTTTTGCCCTTAAGCCCATGTTATAGTTAGTTTGAATGATTTTTGGCCCTATAAAAATAGAAATGTGATTTTTATGCTTTATTAGGTTAGATTAGGTTAAGTATGGTCCAAAATGGTTCATATAATTAATCTATTTCATTCTAGGCCAAATATGGCCCAAAATATTGAATTAAATGGAAATGGGTCCAATTGGAGCCCATTTAAGAGTTCTAAGCCCAAGGTAGTCAAATTGGAAGTTTATTGGTTCATTGGGCCCAATAAGGAAGTCCTAGTCCATAATGGACTTAAACAAGAACTTCTAGGGTCTCCAATTGCTTAATGACTACATTGAAATGCTTGTATGAGGTGTTTGATTGAAATTCTATTGTTATAGAGTATGCATCATACATGCTCTCATGTCTTTGATTCATAATTTGGCTTAAGTGTTGTAGTTACAAGGCACAAAAATTTCTAGTTGTGACAATACTTGGTTCTCTCTAGTGAAATCGGCTAGCCCTCTTAGTGTACCCATACTAGTGCCAATTTCACCAACCATGGACATCTTTATATAGTATGGAAACTAGGGTTAAACCCATGACCTTTCATTTCATATGATCCATGGGTTAAACACTCCATGGACTATCCATGAAAGCTTAGCCCAACCAAAATGAACTTGGCCCATTCCATATATATAAGAGTCCATATTTAATTAGTTCATTTTGATCACTTAATTAATTCTAAATTAAGTCTTGATCAATACTAATTAAATAATATGATTCCATATTAATATATTAGAACTTATAATATATTAATATAAATCATAAATATACTATTCTCAAAAGACTATCCATATAAATTCTGTCAGTGAAGTGCAACCCAAATGGACCATGCCGGGTCGGGTCAAGTACATACCAAATATAGTTATTGACTTAGACATTAATCCAACAGTCTCCCACTTGGATAAGTCTAAAACTATTATTGAGTATGACTTCAAAACCTAACTAGCAATCGTAGTTCTTAAAGCCACTGTCGAACTCTGATCTTGTCAACGAACTTGTCTATTAGATAAAGGATCATATATTCCTCCATTCTAGATATCATATGGATTGAGACATGGATTATAATCATTCTCTCTGTCCATTTGTTGTTTCCCCATTTCCGATTCATGAAGACTGACTAATTGAACAAATCAAATCAGTCCTGGCTTGGCCAAGCACTCACATGTGTCATCATTAAATCATCGAGGGGCCCACAGATATCGCTTTTATCCTGAAAGTAAAAGGAATGGATAAACTTCGACTCATATGGCTTGTTGTACTACTTGTTGAATCATACATAAAGGCACGTTTTATAACACTGAGTTACCGAATGCGTTTTCGTGCAATCAATGTACAACCAACTCATAGTAACAACTCATATCTCTAGGTTTGAAGAATATAAGATATTATCGTCTCATGATCACTCGTGATAAAATCCATGAAGTGATTCCAATGAGGTAGGTTGAATCCAATACTCAGAACTTATGAGCACTCATGAGTGTTGTAGCCCTTTGTCCAACATCTTACACCTCTACAAACCATCCCATGACAGTCTTAATTCATATCTACTTCCAACATATGACCGACTGTGGAAGGTTTGAAAAACTTAGTCATTTCGGAAGAATAACCTAGTTTATTCTGGAAGTCAAAACATGCAAAGTGAAACACAAGAATAAATGAATCAGATATGGTATCAAACCCTATGAATATAAATAAACAATTTTATTTATCACCATATTGATTAGTCATTATTCATTTTTTTGGTTTTATCAACTTTATAATTGAATTAAAACACTAGTTGTACCATGCTCCAAGCATGTACACTATGTTTTCTAAACACTAGTCATGCCATACACAAAGTATGCATACTATGTTTGTCTATGATCTTTACTTTGTGAAATAGATAAATTGAGCATAACTCCAATGATCATCTTTTTACAGTCCCAAACCCTTACTGCGAATGCAAGAATTCCAAATTCATGACACTTACAGAAATCTGTTAGATTCTAAACTTATATGCATTGACCCTCTCGTAATGATTATGCACACATTCACAAAGACTTGAAAACAATCATTACAGAGTATTCCAACAGAGATCAACTCCTTAGAAACACCCATCTTGCATTAAGTTTCCTAATCTTACAGATTGAATACTTTCTAACTTTGAACCATTTCCATATTCCATTTTGACTATCACTTCCGAACAAGAGTTGCCTCTTTTCAGACTATGTCAATATGGTCCTTCCAAAATTAATACTATACTTCCAGCTGTCCTTGAGCAACCAATCTTTGGTAAACCTTAGATTGTCCTCAACAATTGCTTAATCATTTTAGTCATATCCAATTCTAGACCTTTTCCCTTCTTAATGCCCCAGGCATTTGGAAAATTTTAGAAAGGATGAATATAGCACATGTAATCGATCCTATATCCGAAGCATATGGGACAGGATTCATGATGTCTCACATAAAGACTAAACCAGTCTTTTGCTATAATATTTCCATTTCTATTTGCCAAGTTCTCATAATTCAGATTATGAAAAGGGATGCCATAATCATAATCGAATTTTATAATGCAAATAATGAACCCATACATAGAATTTCCTTATGTTGAGCCATTCCAACATGAAATTCATATATATATATATATATATATATATATATATATATATATATATATATATATATATATATATATTCTTGACTAAATACGATTAAGACCTCAATCTAAGCTTTTAGATTTGAGATGAAGTATAATTTCCTCTCCCTTAATTATAGCAAAACAACTTTTCCCAATTGAGACCTTTTGTTTTCTATAATTAACATTGCTAACTTGCAACCTTTATCATGCTCCCACTAACATAATGATTAATAGCATAAGACTTATGCTCCCACTAGCTTCGACATGTACCCAAAACTCAATTGGACTTCTAGAAATCAATACTTTATTGACTTTCTTACCAAAGTTCAGATTTCTGATACTAGATTGCCTTGATAAGACTTTATCAATATCATACACCTCTCTTAGATAGCTCACATGTGTGTCTAAACAATTTCAGAACTATGAAAAGGGATGCCGTAATCATAGTCTAAATTGTTTAGACCTTTTTCCATTTCTCATAAGTCAATGTTAGTGTGCCGGTTAACCACGCACGCTCCACTAACGACTTTGAGAACTGTAAATATCACAATTGCTATCTACTTAAAATCTACTTAGTAAAAGAGTTTCTTTACCATCATTTACATGAATCGAAGAGAAACCTTATGACACTTAGATTTTATGGTGTAAGCGTTCCTATCCATGTGAATTTGTCAAAACCATATCCACATGACTAGGTTAGTGACAAATCCTAACTCATATGGATTGAACTTGTGCAATCTTAACTTCTTGCCACCTGGTAGCTCAAGGGCCTGCCATTGCTTGCAAGTAGTTATCCAATCAATCGAGAACATGTAGAACTCAAATGTATAGCCAATTTAACTGGAATGGGCACAGAAATGTCAACACGATAGGTTATAAACCTCTAGTTGTGTGCTAGTGATGAAATACAGGTTTTTGTTCTTGATTACTTCTTGAAACCCTCTCAGGATCTTTTAGACTCCCACTGTCTCCTTGACCTATAAGACTTTCTTGCTAAATATTCAAGAGATAGTGTGTGGATTCTAATCAAGACAGACACTTAACACAATTAGCCTTAGTTGATCTTTGTTTTATCCAAAACATCACACCTTACCAATTTCAAATGTACAAGAGTAGAAAACTTTTACTCTTGCGTTTGACAAGTGTTTTAAACCTTCTTTAAGACTTGTTACTCAAGTTACAATCTTAGAGTATAACTCTATGAACTGTTTTCGAATGAAGTATGAATCATCTTCTTGATTTAACCACTTCAACAATTCATATCTCCTCTTCTTAACTCTCAGAATGTTCTTAGAGGATGAATTGTGATAAGGTCTCAAAATCATTAAGATGATATTAAAACATGATACTAAAGTACTCTCCCATCTTTTCAGATTTGAGAAACTTTTATCCTTCTGCCTAATTTGATTCTTCATATTCGTTCTGTTATACATTGAAAATTTTTCAATGCTTCAGAATTATACTTAAGCTTGTAAGTATAATCATATTTACTAAACCTTAGTAAATCATGATTAATAGACATATCCATCTTTTGTGGTGGACTTTGACAAGTGCACAAGAAAGTGTACTTGATCCCTTAGTCCTTCTCTTGACTCACACATGCATGTGAACAAGCAGTTAGTCTTAATTTTCCAAAGCTCTAAAGTTCTCATTCATCATACTATACAGCTTGCATGATTCCAAGTTCCGGTCCAATTAAAACTTGGGTGATGAGAATCTTTCCTTATTTAGTAAACTTAGACACTACCACAAATGAAAGAGTCAAATTCATATTTCCAATATTGCTATCAATGGAATCATATAAGCAACATCTTTTCCTTTTCCTACAAATGCCATTGTAAGGATATTTTAAAATAAACAAAAATAAAAATTTTCTTTTATTTTAAAACTTTGCGAAAAAACTAATCCTTACAATGCAAATGTACATGAAAACTTGTTGTCATCTATTCCTAAGCAATCTATCATAACTCTTAAGCACGTGCTCAAAATTCTAATCACCGAACCATGCGATCGAAATCTATCTTTGCGATCAGAATCAACATATACTTCCTTTTAGTTTCTTTACTTTTCTTTGATTCTTAAGACATTAACATGTGACCCAGCCACATCATGTAATAAGAATCTCCAAGTAGGAACTTAATAGAGTTAGACAATGGAATTTACCTGAAATAAAGTCAAACTTATTGACTTTACCATCCTTAGGTAAGTTTGGCAGCTTCATAACCAAATCCCCTTACTTTGGCAATAGAAATATATGGACCCTTAGGTAATAGTACATGGGACTATCTCAGACTTACCCTTTCTCTTTACCATTTGGTCAACCAAGTTGACTTTGGCCAATTCCTTTCCATTGGGAAGAGAATGCATTTCTGGATTTCCTGTGTCACTATTGTCCTTGTCCATAAAGTTTTGGGAAGTTGATCTCCTAATCAAATTTGCTTTACTAGTACACTAAATCATTTCTGATTTAGCAGCACCAAGCAAATAGATAAGATCATTAAGGGTCTTGTCATAGTCTGTTTCATAGGAGTCCCAAGGAACTCACTATGTAACTTAGAAAGTGATTTAACCACTAACTTTCTTAAGACTTTGACACCCAACTCTCCCGGCTTGTCAGCATGTGACTTCATCTCCAAGATGTGATCACACCTAGACCTTGCCTTGCCAATAGGGCTTGAGTGACCTTGAACTTGTGGGTTAGGGAGAATAATTGGAGGAGGTGGAGGAAGTGAAGTTCCAAGATATTTGGGAAGATCATAGATGTCTGAACTTGACATCTCTTGGGAGATACTCAAGATAGTTGATTTAAAGTCCTTAATATGACACCCAATATGAAATATTAAGGCTAGGACCCAACAAACTATTTTATAACTTGGAAGAGGGATGCCGTAATCCAAGCTATAGAATATCTAAAGGTAGGTGAATGACGATTCACCAATTTACACCATGAAAAACGAAATAATTAATTAGGTTTTAATTGGATTTGAAATTCCTAGATCTTTGAGATTCATTGAACCTTCAATGGCATGTTTCAATCTCGAATGTGCCCTTCAGGTTCTGTGACTGGGATGCTGAGGATCACAAAACAAGGTGTGAAGTAACCATGCAAATTACTTGGTACCCTTAAGTGTTTACCCCTCAATCGATGTGCCGGTTAACCACACATGCTCCATCGATACTATGATGAACATTAATTTACCCTTTGCCTACCTTGTTAAATACGAGTTAGTGTGCCGGTTAACCACACACACTCCACTAACCGACTTACACAAAGTGCAAAGTGTAATTTCATGGATTAGCACCTTATTCACATTTTCCTAAGTAACTAAGATTGGGTATTATTAAGAGTTTAGTAGAGTTTAGTTACTTAGTATTTATCATTAATACTTTTAATGAAGGGAGAATTATAGTCCTGTCAAACCCGTTCGGCTAACGACCCTCCACAAGTCAAGGAAGCGGTGGGTGAGAGTGGACACCCATTAAACTGCCATATTATAGGCAGTAACCTTATACCCCCCTTATAGACCGGCTTCGTGAATGAGGCCTACTAACGGTAAGACTGACTTTAGTCTTATACATATATATAAATATTATTAACTTATAATATTATAAAGTATAAGGGTTGAATTTTAACTCTTTAAAATTCTAAGGGCTTAACTTGGAATTAAAGTATTCATAAAAGAAAACTTTTCAAATTCCAAAACTTGAGGGCATGTTTTGAAACTATTCAAAACTCTTGTATTTTCAAAACTTATGAGTTTTAATTAAAGTATCAAAACTTTTAATGAAGAGACTCTTTATTTTTTTATAACCTAAGGCATTTTTATGAGTTTTTAAGATTCATAAATGTGATTCTTCATATAACTTGAGGACAAGTTACAAAAACACATTTTATGAACAACTTTTAGATTAATTTGGATTGAAAACATCTGACACATATTTTTCATCAATCTAAAAAATAACTCATAAAACAAGGAAACATAAAACTTTTGGTAATCCATAACTTATGGAGTTAAATGTTTGTTTTATGATGAAACTTTTCATGTTTCATAACTTAAGAATAAGTTATGGAATTCTTTAAAACATTAACACAAAATTTTGTAACTCCATAAAAACTTTGAATCAATTTTTTTTAAACCTTTTCATATCCATAACTTATGGAGGTTTGAAAAAACTCTTTAGATCAAACTTTTAAAACTAATAAAATAATCATATCATTTTATCCTTTACTAAATTTGACCTAATTCAACCATATAGCAAATGATTCAAATTTAATAATTAGTTTTTCACAAAAAAAAAAAGTAATTATCTTAAAATTTGACAAACGTCATGTTTTTTTTTTTCCTTTTTTTTCAACTTTGAAAATAAAACATTTGCAGCAATATAACAGAAAACAACCCATGGCTCTGATACCACTGTTGGGTTTTGAACATTCTAACACTCCTATGGTGTACATACAACCCTATAAACCTTGGATCTATGTTTTCTCTACTATACATGCAAATAAGAACATTCCAAGGCTTTAATCCTAACTAGCATATTATGATGCTCTTAATCTATAAAGTACTAGTTAGATGACATACCTTTTGATGTAGCTTGATGTCATCAAGCTTTAAGAGCTTAGCCCCAATAGTGTGGAAGCCTCAAATGGAATCACAAATCACCAAAACACCTTGGAAAACTTTTCAGAATATCTATACTTGGATCTCTATAGTGAAATCGGCTAGCCCTCTTAGTGTACCCACACTAGTGCCAATTTCACCAACCATGGACATCTTTATATAGTATGGAAAATAGGGTTAAGCCCATGACCTTTCATTTCATATGATCCATGGGTTAAACACTCCATGGACTATCTATGAAAGCTTAGCCCAACCTCAATGAACATGGCCCATTCCATATATATATATATATATATATATATATATATATATATATATATATATATATATATATATATATATATAGGAGTCCATATTTAATTAGTTCATTTTGATCACTTAATTAATTCTAAATTAAGTCTTGATCAATACTAATTAAATAATATGATTCCATATTAATATATTAGAACTTATAATATATTAATATAAATCATAAATATACTATTCTCAAAAGACTATCCATATAAATTGTGTCGGTGAAGTGCAACCCAAATGGACCATGCCGGGTCGGGTCAAGTACATACCAAATATAGTTATTGACTTAGACAGTAATCCAACACTAATAACATATGATGACATATGTTTACATATAATTAGTAATTATAATACTAATTAAACACATATAAGCATCCTAATGTGCAGAAAAACACTTTGGTCAAGCGCTAGGAGGCTATTGGGTTACAGATAGGGAGTGTATGGCCTAGATAGGGAGTTTACTCTTCAAGAGTAAACTCTTTATACAGTTTATGGCCCTAAGACCATATCCCCATGAGTTTACGGTCGTAAAGTCATGGGTGGTGTGCTCTTGGATGCATTAAGGTCTTATAACACTTGTGGAACTAGGCTAGGTTCAATTCTAGGTCATAGGAAGGGCTTAAGGCCTCATATGGACCATTTTAGGGAGTTTACGGTTCATGAACACTCCTTGAGTTGTTTACGGCCGTAAAAACATGAGTTTATGGTCGTAAACTCATGTTAGCCCATTCCTTTTGTTGTTTGGTGGTTATAACTCATGCATGCAAGGTTCTAGTCACTTACAAGAGCATAGGAAGGTGTTAAAGGCACTTAAACACCTTGGAAAGGTGTTTACGGTCTATGAAGGTGTTCTTGTGTAGTTTACTACCTTAAACACATGAGTTTACGGTAGTAAACTCATGTTTGTCCATGAATCCTATGTTTTGGTGCATCAAACGAACGATTACAAGGCTCTAGGCACTCATGGAAGCTTTTGGAGGTGTTTGAGGGGGTAGCTTAACACCTAAATAAGTGTTTATGGTCCTTGAAGATGATTTTACGGTCTAAGGATGTTCTTAGACCGTAAAATCATGTTTACTTTCCATTTATTACGATTTTGGTGTTCTAAGTCCTTTCATGCAAGCCTCTAAGTCATTGCTAAGCATTAGAAGTGGTTTGGAAGGGTTTTTGGGCACCAAAACCCTCTTTCAAGGTGTTTATGGTTTTGGGATGCTCCCAAGACTGTAAACTCTTCTTCTTGGGGTTTTTGGATGCTTAAGCCACGAATTTGCAAGCTAAAAGAGCTAAACAACAAGCTAGGAAGGTTAACTTACCGGTTTGGAGCTCGAAGGGGCGATTTTTGACCAAAACCCGATTTGTAGAGAGAGAAAGTGTCTAAGGTGGGGAAAAGGGTGGGATGAAACCCACTCAACACTTATATAGGGTGGAGTTTATGGCTTGGTTGGGGGATCACCTGACACCCACCGCAAACGGGGTTTTTCACGACTACCGTTAAACACGGCAAATTTTAAAATTATACCTCATTAATTTTGGTTCGCTTGACGAATATTATTCAAAATTTTCCAACGGGTTCAAATCCGGTCAAAAATATTTTGTGATAAATTTGGCTAATTTTTGACGTGCTTAATTTCGACGTTAAAACTAACGGAAATTTTTAGGTTGTCACATCATCCCCCCATTATAGGGAATTTCATCCCGAAATTCAGGTTTAGGCAAGGATTAATCATGAACAATTGGGTAGAGGTATGAGGGTACTTCCTATTTGGTTGGTCCTCGCACTCCCAAGTGAACTCTGGCCTTTGCTTGGCGTTCTAACAAACCTTCACTTACGGGATGCGGATTCGTTGCGCTCGCTTGATTCCTCGGTACTCAGCTTCCTACGGGTTTTTCTACGAAATTAGGGTTTCCAATGGTTTCTATCAAGATGAGTGGGATACAAGAAGTGACGTCGGGCAAACACTTATCAAGTCTTAGAAGTGGATTGATTTGGGGTGAAACTTGTGGAATTTCCTAAAGTAGTAGTGGTCTGACGAGGGTTGGACCAATTTTTGTATAGAATCTCGGATGGTCCTAAGCTCTCGGAAGGGTAGAGCTTTTCAGTACTTAGAACATAGTGTACTTCTATGGCGAGATCATCACTGGCGTGATCGCTATTCTGAAGTTCCAAACGTTCTCTCATACTGGAAATGTAGTCATTCAGGTTGGTTCTTAGAAAGGTCGGGTTGTCCTTGGATTCGTGTTTCCTGTCAATTGGCTTTCAGAGGTTTTCTAGATCATCAGATGGATTGCATGTCTATGTGTATCTGTTTGCTGCAGTGTGGCTATCTCAATCTTGTGCAAAATGAATCTGCACTTCTGGTTCTTGAGACGTTTCTATCGGAAACTCTCAGGGTCGGGGAGATAGGGTTTCACCAGAAGAGTGCTTAGAAAGTTTTTCAACTTTACATTATCGTCTAGTTAGCACTTTCACAATATGATCCTTAATGGGAAAGGATCATGCTCTTACTTTCCTTGCTGTTTCATGAACACTAGGCTCTGCTCCGGGCTAACTGAATCCTTAGAGATTTTCCGAAGTGTTGGACTATCTCGGGAGGTGGTTCTACTATTTCTGTGTGAGATAGTATTCTTGGAACACCTATTAGTCCAGTGAATCTCTAAGACATACCCTATTCTCTAATGCATTGGTTTATTTTAGTTGCAGAAGGCGCATGCTCCTATACAACCCATCGACTAACACCTAGACTGGTGTCAAGTCTATAATCTCTTCGGGATCTGGGTTATAAGGCTTAACGCAACCTACTTTTGCACTTAAATAATGTATTCTTGGATGCGGAGGTTATCCTGTGGTTCTTGGCATTCTAGTGTTCACTTCGGAGAATGCAGTCTATCGTCTACAGGGCGACGGTGACTTTTCTCACGTAAGGGGCGGAGTGTCCTAGGCACTACTCATCGGCAATGGGGTGGACGAAGTGCCTGAGTAGTGCGAGCATCTTCTGCAACTACTCTTCCGAAGGTTCTGAGTTTTCTCGATCTAGGTCAAATCTAGTGAGTATGGGGTTCCATCACACGGAACTTTAATCTCCTTATCCAATCTTCTTAGAGTTTAACTTATTGTAGCTTCCAGATTTCCAAGATATCCACTGAGGTGCTTAATTCGTGGGATTAAGCGTGAATGGATGGTCGTAGTCAATGTCTTTGACTCTTACGACTCAGATTTCTTTACCAACCGAGGGTGTTAGCTACTATGTTGGCTTAACCGGGATGACAACAAATTTCGGATTTGTGGTCATTATAGTAGCTCAACCCATCGTGGTTCTCTTAACTCTAGTTCCTATTCTATGGAATAGGATGAAGGGATTTACTATGAGGTTCGTGGTAGAGCTCATACTTGGCTTAACCACTAATACTTGATGTGTGCAAGCAGTATATAATTGAGCTTGGCAGGATGTTTAGTTGTGCGACTCAACCCCAGACCCACAACCCAACGACGAACAGGGAGTAGGTAGGAAGCACACATCTTAAATCTTTTTTATCTCAATTATATACCACCCTTATGCATATACTCAGTTATAGTGGTCAGTCCCATGAGTTCTATCCTCTTGATTAACGAACCTGATTGCGAGGTGCAAGGGGTCTTTCTGGGGGATCTACGGAGTATGCTTTGGGTGGTTATCGTCTTCTGGAATACTTGCAGTGTCTTTCGCTTCGGTTTCTATCTGTCTAAGAAGGATTGGTTAACAACGCGCAGTACCCTTCTCCTGGGTACTTCGGAAGGTTTGAAATAAGAGTGACGACTGACGGATCGCATTAGTCTTTATTATTTTTATTATGTTTAGCTTCGGAATAACCTTTATTTTCTGAAATGGCTATGGTGAAAGTTCTTTTTACACAGCACTAGGGAATTACACATGGTTGCACTAAGTCGAACCATTATTGATAGAGGCGTCGAAGTTGGCATACATCGACATGACATAGAATGAGGATCGATAGGGTCATGTGCTGAACGGGCACACAAGTTCTAGGTGTCTCGGGTTTCGTCCCGTGTATCCCTGTCGCGGATACTTGGACCGATAGAGTCGACGCGGAACTATAGAGGGTCCTGAGTGTTTCTGAATAGGGTACCTTTCATGAATGGATTCTCACGAGGCCTTTCTATAATCGCCAAACATATACTAGTCATGTATAATTGAAGGTATGGAGGATTGTTGACTGAGCGACTCTGCCTTAAATCCACAACCAAACGAGGAACAGGAAATGAGGCGACATTCACTCACTCTAGGTCTATCCATCACGATTATACATGGCCGTAACGTATATATCTAGCCATTATAGTTTTACCTGATGAGATTTTAAATTTTATAACCGTGCTGCGACTTTCGCCTTAACGGGGAAGTATTTACATTTAGAATTAGCCTTTTTAATGTTTTCAGTTAGTTATCTGAGATTGAAAGACGTACCAAAAATCTACCGGGTTCCTTGATGCTTCTCCCCAAGCGTTAGAGTTAGACTCCTCCTGTGTCCTTGTCTTTTCTTTCCATTGGACAGTCCTTCTTGAAGTTTCCAACCTCACCACATAGACGGCAAACTATACTGGTCGCCATATTGTGGTTGATGTAATAAACTCAACCGGGGTTCTGCAGACGCGAGCAGTATGCCCCTTCTTGTTGCACCTAGCACAAAAGAGTTTGCGGCATATACCATGATGATGGTAGCTACACTTGCTGCAGTGGGGAAGGTTTCCTAGGTATGGTCTTCTTGCAGTCGAGATGGAAGGGCTGGCAGGGGTATTGACTGTCTCAGCTCGTTGCCCTTCGGAACGTCCTTGAGCCGAGGTACTTCCCTCCTCGTTCTTGAACTTTCTCTTCAGTGGATTTGGTTGAGGTTCTTGGGTGGCTGGGTACACAGAGGTTGGTTGCTGCTGTCCATTACTTGGTTCGGAATTCCCGATATGGCACTTGCTAACATTGGCGTTGTTAGCATTCAGTTGAGCCATGACAGCTGCTACGACTGCCGAGACTGCAGCTTGGAATGTAGCTTCATCGAGTAGGAGAGTCGGTTTCTTGCAAGTGGATTGGTTACGCTTCTTCGGAGGCATGGTTTTCCTACACAGAAAGGAACACAAGCTGATAAGAGGCAATGGTTAAACCTTAGACGTATCAATCCTTACTATATTAGGCATAAATTTTTCCCGTGCCTCGGATATTGGTTGTATGAGTGTCGACCTACATCCCTATGATGTAGTCCGGGTATTCAAGGTAGGAGTATGAGTATCGGAAAAATCCATAAGATGGGAGTCGTTCCTACTAAGTTACCTTTATACTGGGAAAGGTTCACTCTCTGGCTTGGAAAGATCTGAGAACAGTTTGGAACGAAGACCGCAAGAAGAAAGGCTCATGAAGACTTATGGCTAAACACCCTTAATAGAGGTGTGGGGATCCGCTCTAATCGTATTACTTGCAACGGGAAAAGGCGATTTACCTAACACATAGTGTGAGTAGTGTAATCACTAACTCACTAAATTGTATTATTTTATGGGTGTATTAGCGTGACGAACACGAGGAAAAGACATTTCTCGGTTTCCATGCACTGGCTCCCGTTGTCTACCCCGCATCTTTGGCTGGGACCGGCGTTGGTTTCCTACGGGTAGTTACCTAGGGCTCTCTTCTCATATAGACATATTGAATTTCTACTCTGCCTTACTTCCGATTCCGACTCTGGGTGTCATCACTTCATGATGGATGACTGGAAATCTCAAAAGTTTAGGTGAATTTCCCACCGATGTCCCTAAAAGACATAGGCACTTGGTGGTCTCAATAGTTTCGTCCTAGTTCATTTATTTCCGAACTGGAAATCTTCTCAATGAACTTCTCCTGGATCTGAATCAACTCTTATGTCAAGCACTGAAGTGGATAGGGTTTTCTACAGGGTTCGTGCGAGAATGTAAATGTCTAAAGAATTCTAAGATATTATTAACATTTCACTAGGTGATCCATATTGAGTCCTGCTACGATTACATAGGGTACACAAATCATATATAGCTTAGATCCGATAGGCCTTAGAATATGTGATACTACTCTATATCCACATCCCAACAAGGAAAAGGAAGTAGAGCGAAACCACACATTCTTAGTCTATAGGATCCTTATTATATATAACCTTGGGAGTATACCCTCTGTAATTGTAGGTATATCAATAAGGATCTTTTTAGTTCTTCACACAAGGTTATCTATGGATCCTAAAATACCCTATGGTATTTTAATTTCTTGTTTGTTTCTTATCTTCTAAATATGATTCTGGGATTAATGTGAGTCTTTTAGTATTCCAAAATACTCCCATAGTATTTTAAATTTTATGTTTGGCTCTAGCATTCCTAGTTAGTAAGTTTCAGACTCGTTGTAACACCACTATCACTCCCAAGCACATGTTTATCACATCTCGAATAAATGTAGTTGATCAGGTTACATTTATTCCAGCTTACGATTACATAACTGCCCAGGTTTGACGGTAATGCTCAACATCCGAAGACTTTTATTCTTGTTCTTCTTGTGATACTTGTGTTCGAGTGTTTAGGTTCTGGATGTTCTTATACTTTGGTAAAATATGGTTATATTTTAAAGTATAATTTTTTTTCAGAGTGTTTTATCCCTATGTATTTATAGGTTGTATATCTTTTATGAATTGACATACTTAGCTCACTATAAACAATGCTCTGATACCAATCTGTCACCCCCCAAAACCGGAACGGCGGAAATGTTCTGGGGTGGATAACGTCATGTAAAGTATCACAAGAATGCAGTATAGTAATCAAAGTACAACAACCATTGGATTAATCGTAATAGTTTTACATAAGTTACATTTCATAGCAACATCAAAGTAATACGAGTAATAATATAGATGCAGCTTGGTACTAGGCTGTCTCCACAAAAGCTCCTGGGATGTACCTGTCTATCGCTTACCTGAGAATACAAGTTATTTTGAAAGCGAGTATCAACATTTTTATAAATGCTGGTGAGTTCATAAGTATTTAGTGTCATTTGTGTAAGTAAGCATTTTATTCAAGATAACTTTATAAAAAGTAGTAGTTTAGAATCTACGGTGTATTAGCGTCCATTCCAGAAAATCCTATATTTTCTAATTAAAAGCAGTCTTCTACCAAGGCTCAACAGTGTTATGTTTTAAAGAGAAGTTTTCCCTGAAATACTATCATTACCCAAAACACGGTATTTGATGTTAAAGAAAGTAGGAGACTATCACTAGTAAAACATTAGGGAAAATAACATATGCCTCAACAGAAAATATTGCTGACTAAGGCAAAAGAAATCATAGACTCCAGGAGAGTATTGAATGAATGATACGCCTGGCTCAGTCTAACAAAAGGAAACACAGACCCCAAACGGTATCAAATGTATGATATGGCTAGCAAGGTCTAAAACAAAGAAACACAGACCCCAGACAATATCAAATGAAAGATACAGCTAGCAAGGTCTAAAACAGAGAAACACAGACCCCAGACAGTATCAAATGAAAGATACAGCTAGCAAGGTCTAAAACAGAGTAACACAGACCCCAGACAGTATCAAATGAAAGATAGAGCTAGCAAGGTCTAAAACAAAGGGAAAGTCCTAAGTGGGTTGTTTCAAGAACACAGTGTTAGATTCTCGTTACCTTAAGGCCATGAATTATAAGGTAAACATGGAGATTCTTGTAAACATACTGATTGACACTAGAGTACTTGACGCCCTGCAAGCGTCGGAATAAATATGACATTTGTCACCCCTTGGCTTGGTAGGCCGTGGACTGTAGCTAGCAGTCAGGGTGCGGGAGTGTCAGCCCCGTATAGATCTATACACACAATGCTCGCTCTCCTTACAGGAGACTCTGGTTACCAACTCGACGACGGGGAGATCCGTGTCTTGAAGATGCATCTCGTATTCTGAAATCTATTAGAGGCGCTGGAGAAATGATATAGACTCGCGTATGAACTGACTCCTGTGGAATTCTTGTACTAGAAAGAGTGAATAGAACCTCCTAACTATTCCTATAATAGTTACTAGTGTCTCTGATCTATGAATGATGAATGGAAGGATGCCCTTGCTACCCAAGGAAAATGAACTGGCCGATGTAAACCTTTATGTCTATCCATGTATACATGATATATAATTAATGTTTAAATGACCTTCGGACGGGTATCCGATACCCACCAAACCACATCCCAAAGAGGAAAAGGAAAAAGGGCGAGCTGGCCTTCCTAAGTCCTTTAAACATTATTTATATAACTATACAAGCACAGACATGCATTTAACGAAGTAGAAGCATAGAAGCATAGAAGAAAACTTTGACAAAAACTTTGGAAAACCTTTACACTTAAGAAAATTGTGACTTGATATCCTTTTTGTAAAATAAGCTTGAAGACCTTTGGAAATCTTTTGAAAACCTTTCATAACGAGTTTTGATAAAACAATATAAGTAAAGAAAACCTTTGTTTAAAACACTGTTGTAACTGGTTTAGAAGTAAAACATACAGCACGAGAGATAATTTGAGAAAAGATTTAAACAAGTAAAGACGTTTTGGAAAACCATCTATAGTATTATACTTGGTAAAACAACTAAAAGTGTAATAAATCCTTGTGCATGCGGGTTATTAATCACATATGATTGATATTATAACTAGCATGTTTTAACTTGTATTCCCCCCTATAAAAGCATGTAAAAACATTTAAAAGGTTAATTCAGGGGTATGAACTCACCTGTTGTAAGTGGATCGGATGGAGGTGCCGGTTGGGTGCTCGGTGTCAAGTAAAGACTTGGACACACTTAGTGACCTAATAACATATGATGACATATGTTTACATAGAATTAGTAATTATAATACAAATTAAACACGTATAAGCATCCTAATGTGCGGAAAAACACTTTGGTCAAGTGCTAGGAGGCTATTGGCTTACAGATAGGGGAGTGTATGGCCTAGATAGGGAGTTTGCTCTTAAAGAGTAAACTCTTTATAGAGTTTACGGACCTAAGACCATATCCCCATGAGTTTATGGCCATAAACTCATGGGTGGTGTGCTCTTGGATGCATTAAGGTCTTATAACACTTGTGGAACTAGGCTAGGTTCAATTCTAGGTCATAGGAAGGGCTTAAGGCCTCATATGGACCATTTTAGGGAGTTTACAGTTCATGACCACTCCTTGAGGAGTTTACGATCGTAAATTCATGTTATCCCATTCCTTTTGTTGTTTGGTGGTTCTAACTCATGCATGTAAGGTTCTAGTCACTTACAAGAGCATATGAAGGTGTTAAAGGCACTTAAACACCTTCGAAAGGTGTTTACGGTCTATGAAGGTGTTCTTGTGGAGTTTACTACCTTAAACAAATGAGTTTACGGTAGTAAACTCATGTTTGTCCATGAATCCTATGTTTTGGTGCATCAAACGAAGGATTACAAGGCTCTAGGCACTCATGGAAGCTTTTGGAGGTGTTTGAGGGGTAACTTAACACCTAAATAAGTGTTTATGGTCCTTGAAGATGGGTTTATGGTCTAAGGATGTTCTTAGACCATAAACTCATGTTTACTTCCCATTTGTTACAATTTTGGTGTTTAAGTCCTTTCATGCAAGCCTCTAAGTCATTGCTAAGCATTAGAAGTGGTTTGGAAGGGTTTTTGGGCACCAAAACCCTCTTTCAAGGTGTTTACGGTGTTGGGATGCTCCCAAGACTGTAAACTCTTGTTCTTGGGGTTTTTGGATGCTTAAGCCACGAATTTGCAAGCTAAAAGAGCTAAACAACAAGCTAGGAAGGTTAACTTACCGGTTTGGAGCTCGAAGGGGCGAGTTTTGACCAAAACCCGATTTGTAGAGAGAGAAAGTGTCTAAGTTGGGGAAAAGGGTGGGATGAAACCCAATCAATCCTTATATAGGGTGGAGTTTATGGCCTGGTTGGGGGTTCACCTGACACCCACCGCGAACAGGGTTTTTCACGACTACCGTTAAACACGGCAAATTTTAAAATTATACCTCCTTAATTTTGGTTCGCTTGACGAATATTATTTAAAATATTCCAACGGGTATAAATCCGGTCAAAAATATTTTGGGATAAATTTGGCTAATTTTTGGCGTGCTTAATTTCGACGTTAAAACTAACAGATATTTTTGGGTTGTCACACTTTATGACTGAGAGCATCAGCAACAATATTTGCTTTACTGGGGTGGTAAAGTATCTCACAGTCGTAGTCCTTGAGTAGCTCTAGCCAGTGTCATTGCCTCATGTTCAACTCCTTCTGATTACAGAGATACTAGAGACTCTTATGATCAGTGAACAACCTGCACTTCGTGCCGTAGGGATAATGCCTCCATATCTTTAGAGCAAATACTACCGCCGCAAACTCCAAATCGTGAGTGGCGTAGTTCTTTTCGTGCTCTTTCAATTGTCGAGATGCGTATGCTATCACCTTTTCTCTTTGGGTCAGAACATAACCCAACCCGACTCCAGAAGCGTCACTATAAACCACGAAATCTTCGACTCCATCGGGTAGAGAAAGTATCGGTGCTTCACATAACTTCTTCTTTAGTTTCTTGAATGCCTCATCGTGTTTTTCACTCCACGTATATGTAGCTCCTTTATGGGTCAACGCTGTTAACGGAGCAGCTATCGAAGAAAGGCTTTGGATAAATCGTCGATAATATCCGGCTAATCCTAGAAAGCTTCGAATATCCATGGGACGCTTTGGACGTTCCCACTTCATTACAGCTTCGATTTTTGTTGGGTCAACCACTATCCCTTCTTGGTTAACTACACGACTCAAGAACTAGACTTCTCGTAACCAAAAGTCGCATTTGGAGAACTTAGTGTAAAGCTTCTCCTTCTTCAATACTTCCAACACTTCTCGTAGATGCTTGCCATGCTCCTCCTGGCTTTTCGAGTAGATGAGAATGTTGTCGATGAACACTATCACGGATTTATCGAGGAATGGTTTACAAACCCTGTTCATCAAATCCATGAATGTTGCAGGAGCATTGGTTAGTCCAAATGACATAACCAAGAACTCGTAGTGTCCATATCGAGTTCTGAATGCAGTCTTCTCAATATCCTGCTCTCTCACCTTCAGCTGATGATATCCTGACCTACGATCGATCTTTGAGAAGTAGCTTGAACCTTGCAGTTGATCGAATAGGTCATCAATCCTCGACAATGGATACTTGTTCTTCACTATTGCCTTATTCATCTCTCGGTAGTCTATGCACATCCTCATGCTTCCGTCCTTCTTCTTCATGAATAACACCGGAGCTCCCCAGGGTGATGAACTAGGTCGAATGAAACCGTTGTTCAACAGCTCCAGATGTTGCGTCATGAGCTCCTTCATCTCCGTCGGTGCTAGTCGGTATGGTGCTTTTGCTATCGGTGTTGTTCCTGGTAACAAGTCTATACGAAACTCCACTTGCCTATCAGGTGGTAATCCGGGAAAATCTTCGGGAAAGACTTCCGGATAATCACATATGACCGGTATATTCTACACCTCTTTCTTTTCTTTCTTAGCATCGATTACGAATGCCAAGTATGATGCACATCCTTTGGACAAACATTTCCTGGCTTTCATCAGGGAGATGATTCCAGAATTCACTCTGCGTTTGTCCCCGTACACCATAAATGATTCCTTCTCGGGTGGGTTTACCCTTACTATCTTCTTTCGGCATAATATCTCGACATCGTTGGCGCTGAGCCAATCCATACCCAAAACGATGTCGAAACCATTTAACTCTATGGGTAATAGCTCCTCATGGAATTCGTTTCCGTTTAGGTCAATGACGATGTTCCTAATACGATTACTAACAGGTACGAATTTGCCACTGGGAACTTCTACAATCAGGGCATTATCAACTTTTTCTACAGGCAATGCTAATTTCCCACCAAATTTATGCGACACAAAGGAGTAGTTGGCTCCGGAATCAAATAGTATATTTGCAGGCAAACCATTTACACAAAAGGTACCTGAAGCGACGTCTGCTGCCTCCTTCGCAGCCTCGAGCGTCATCTGGAAGGCTCTCGCCTTCGGCTTCGGTGGTATGTTGGGTCTTCCTGCCTCCTTCTTCTTCGGGCAGTCCTTCAAAACGTGCCCTTCTTCATTACACCCATAACTGGCCTTCTGGGTGAGGGTGCATTCATTGGCATAGTGCCCAGGATTTCCACATTTGAAACAAGTGACCCCTCCATCACACTTCCCAGAGTGCTTCTTCTTGCACTTGTCACACCACTTCGCTTCTGATCCTCCTCCTCTCGAACCAGACTTTGAGAATCTACTCTTCTCGTTGGACTTCGAGGATCCATTGGACTTCCGTTTCTCACCAACCTAATCCCTTTCCAGACCTCTTTCCTTTTGTTGGGTCTCCACATTCTTAGCTGCTCGAACGGCCGATTTCAGAGTGGTTGCCATCTTGACTGTTGGGCCAAAGTCAGCCGGCAGTCCGTTTGCGAACTTCTCAAGTTTGGAAAGTTCGGTTGGCACTAGGTATGGAAACAACTTCATCTTTTCCATGAATGCAACAGCATAGTCATCGATGCTCATTCTCCCCTTCTTCAAATTTTGGAACTCATTGTTCTGATGAATCAGATCTATGTCTGAACAGTATTGCGCCTTCAGTTGTTCCAAGAACTCATCCCATGATATTGTCAGAGCTTCTCCTCGCGGTATTGTATCTGTCAATAGCTTTCACAAGCTCAAGACTCCAGTTTTCAATTGTCTCATAGCGAAGACAATATTCTGCTTCTCGCTGCAGTCGCAACTCTCAAACACCATCTCCATCTCGGAGATCCAGTCCATAATCTCAATAGGCTTTGGGCTTCCTGAGAGACTTGGTGGTTTCGCACCCAAGAAATTTTTGTACATCCACACATCCTTGTTGTTTCTCCCTTCTGGGCCATCCCTTTGCTCACCTTGAGTCCCTACTTGACTCACTTGGCGGCTATAGCTCCGTCTGTTCAACAAGTATGGTAGTTTCGTCCCTATTTTCGTGGACCAACTGTCTCATTTCTTCCCTTTGTTCCGCTAGCATAGCCCGAATCATGGCTTGAACTCCAACCATGGTGACTGGCTTAGGTGCAACTTCTTCTACAACAGGTATTTGCTGAACCACTGGGGGTTGGTTCCTATCTCCATTTGCGTTTACATTTCCGCTACGGATCCTTGCCATCTTGATCTATACACCGAATAAGGTGAATTTAGATCTTTATTTAGGATAGACGTTTAAATCGTCCTTATCACTCTGAAACGTTTACATGCTAGTTCTAATATCGTAGTCGTACGTTTAGAATCCTAAACACATAAGGTTTCTAGATCCGGTCGGCAACAGACCATAGATCCGAACAAATAACAGCGTATCATGCACAAAGCATTTATCACATAAAAGCATTTTAGGCACAATTCCTAAAATAAGCTAGTGCTCACACCTCACAATCATCGCTTAGCATTCTAAGTTTAAGTCTAGAAATCCTACAAATTCCTAGTTCGCTTAAACTTATGCTCTGATACCAACTGTGACATCCCCATTTTCACGGCCAGAAAAGACCGATTTTGTTTATGCTTTGTTTGAAAATCAGAGTAACATTTTAAATAAAAGTGTTGCGGAATTTGTCCTAAAACAAAATATGATAAAGATTTATCAAAAGCATTTCCAAGGAAATGTATTTCATTAAAAGAGTCGGGATGTCATGTTTGATACAGATCAAAAGCATAAATAGTACAACATAAGCCTTACTACATTATTTCGTATCTACAGGCCTATATGTGTAATCCCTCATCCCAAAACATCACATCTATGCTCATGTGCCACTACCTGTAATACAAGAAACTGAGTGGGTCGGGCTGGGGGGCCTGGTAAGCACATAGGGTTTTCAACCCACAATAAATAAGTTTATTAATTTCATCAAACAACAATAACCCGATTACCCGTTCCCGTTATCGTCACTTTACGTCCCTAAACACCTATCATAAGGGACCTAGCCTAAGGATCATCATCAGGATGGACACTACTGCTAAGGGGATTCCTCAGCAATAAATGTCCTTAAGGCAACCATGTGGGGGATGGAGTACACCGGTGAACACATCGTTCACAAACACCTACAGGTTGCGAGCCTGCTAGTGTTCCACTGGACTGTCTAGAAGAGTTCGTGGTCGTCATCCATACTCCGCTAGATGACAGAATCAACAACATCAACATCGAGGCCTCTCATCATTTTATCACACATCACCTATTACATCTACCCATGTTTTACCCCAACATTTTAGTAGATATAAAATACATATACATTTTAAATCATTGTAAACATGTATAACAATGTTCATCCAACATAGATAGCAAGTATTCAGATAATATGCACACATAGCACGTAATTTATATAAAATACTTCACATCTATGTGTAAGCTGAAAGTAACTATGCACTCACCTGAAAGGTGGTGACTCAGCATTCGGACAACGCTTTGATACTCTCAAAACAATTTTCCTTCGATAAAACCTAGTACCAATACCACGAGGGTTTAGTCTAACGTCAACCACGACAAATTAATAGTCTGACTATTATTATTATATAAGCGTTAAATAACACTCAACATAACTCATAATAATAGACCAAATAATTATTTTAAGGACCTAATAATATTCCTATAATTATTTGAAAGCTATACTAAAATTGCGTAAGCGTAGCTCACTTACAGCAGATTTTAAAGAAAACCGGGCTTTATTTGGAGCAGCGTTTCGAAACCGAAAGACACTCTTTCTCGGAACTCCGGGAGCCTCGGGGCTTCCCTCGGGAGCTAAGGGGGTTTATCTAGGGTTTAGGGGACTCAAAAGGGGCTAGAGAGAGAAAGTTCTTAGAGAGAGAGTGGAATTTGGAGTGAAAAATGGGGCTGCCCTCGGCCCCCTTTTATAGCTGCGAGGCCTCGGACGTACACAGGGCGTAGTCCTTGGCTACGCGGGGCATAGTTCGGATAAGGCTGCCACCTCGGACCAGCTGTCTTGCACTCCGGAAGAAGATAAGACGAGGGTACGCATGGCGTACTGACTTCGGACGCTGGGCGTAATGCGAGGCGACGTGTCCTTCATCTGAAGCGAGCTGTGATCAGTAAGCGACGGCTAGGATTGAGCCACGTCATCGATCAAGCAACAGATTTCGCAAATTGCATCCTCGACTTCTAAAAATCATAACTTTTGCATACGAGCTTCGTTTTCGAGGTTCTTTATATCCACGCAAAGGCGGGAACATACTCTACAACTTTCGTTTAGACTCTGTCGGCTAATTTTGACTTTATTTTAAAAGTTATATTATTAACAGGCCGGGACAGGATTAGTCCGTTAAATTCTCATAACTTCTTCATCCGATGTCTGTTTCGCCCATCTTTTTATCTTTACGCTACTCTTAACGAGATCTTCAATTCTCGTTCCGGTCGTGTCGGATAAAAACCGATCGATCTAATATTCGAATTTCGGGCTATGTACTGCTAACCCGAAACTTCGAAAAATCATAACTTCTTCATACGAAATCAGATTGGGGCGTTCTTTTTATCTACGCTCTTAGTTTAACGTATTCTATGACTTTCGTTTAGATCACTAAGGCTAAATCTCGCTCTATCGTAATTTCGCTATTTACGCTTCCCGGTATCGTGCCGGTTCCGTCGTGAAACTTCAACGGGTCATAACTTCTTCGTTATAACTCGAATTTCGGCGTTCTTTATATCCCCAAAATCCTTGTTTTGACCAATAAAACTTTATGTAAAGATATCAGACTTATCTCATACTTTAATTTTGACGCTTATTTTTATTCTTTATTAATTATACATTTATAATTAAATAATAAGCACATAAATACACATAATTCACATAATACTCAAATATTTCATCTTTATTACTTCAAAAAAGGGTTACAATAGTTGACCTAGACTATTACATTGTCTAAAATGCTTAGCCCTGAAACCCGGGCGTTACAGTTTAGGATAAGGCAGGTGTATCTTAGATAACCCTAATCCCTTAACTTCCTCCCTAAGGCTTCCAAGGCACCCTTAGAGCCCAAGGAAACCCTAGGACACTCTAGATTTTGTTCCCCACCTCTAAGGGAAGTTCTAGAATGCTTCAATGTTCAACTTTTGAACATTGTTACCTTTAGTCCCTACAATTTCAATTAATTCCTTTAATCCTAAAATTAATTCCAAATTAATTTCTGATTACATATTAATTAAACAATATGATTTCTAATCAATATATTATATCCATAATAAATTAATAAATCATTCTTCTCTCTCCAACAATTATCCTACTCCATTGCCAGGTTTGAAGGCAACCCAAAAGGACCATGCACAATCGGGTCCAGTACTTACCAAATATGGTTACGGGCTTAGACACTAATCCAACAAAAATAACATTAGTAAGGAGATACATAGCAAAAACAAAGTCACGTGCTGCGAACCTCCTCCACAGTCAGTTGGAAATCCCTGCCTCGGGCTCTCGGAGCCTCAGCCTTCCCTGGTAGGCCATCAGTAACGCACAAAGCAGCAGGAGCAGAAGCCTGGGCTGGTCCCTGAATGTGCTGAGGACACTCAGCCTTCCGGTGGCTAGTCTGGTTGCAATGAAAGCAAATAGAAAATCCCTTGAGACGGTCCTCCTTCATATGCCCCTCCTTGCTATAATTGTAGCAAATCGATGCTCGACAAGATCCCTCATGACTCTTTTCGCACTCGCCACAAGTGCGGCTCTTCTGGCCTCCTGCTCTTGTATCAGATGGCTTAGCCCGCTTCATAGCCGGCTGCAACTGCACTGGTATCCTGTCTCTCCCCTGAGACTCTCCTTCCTCTCTGGTTTGAATCTCCAACTCAATCTCTCTCCTTCTGGCATTGGTCTGTAGCTCAGCTAATGACCGATATGATGAGTTCGCCACGAACTCCCGAATATCTCTCCTCAAAATGCTCAAGTACCGGCTCACACGTGCCTGTTTCGTAGACACGTGCTCAGGGCAAAACAACGCCCTCTTATGAAACATCCTCGTAATCTATGTCACAATTTATGTCTTCTGCTTGAGAGACAGAAACCCATGGGGCAATCGTTCCCTCTGCACCTGGGGAACATACTCATCTTTGAATAACTAGGTAAACCTCTCCCAAGTCATTACAACATGGTCTCCAGGAGTAAAAAAAGTCGTCACAAAATTCCACCAGTCCTTCACTCCCAAGCGAAGCTGGTTCAGTGCAAACCGAACTCTTAGAAGCTCCGGGCATGAACAAGTATAGAAACCTCCCTCGTTGTCAGAGATCCATCTCATACAAGAAATCAGGTCTTGGGTCTCGTCAAACTTTGATAGCTTCATGTTGCAGAACTCTCGAAACAGCAATGATTCACCTCCCTGTGGCCTCCTAGCTGCAAGGGCTGTGGTGGTTGCGGCAACAGCAACTTCTGTGGCAGCAACATGTCGCTCGTCAAAAGTCTCAATCAATGTGGTCTTAATAGACCCGAACATCTCTGGAATGGCCTCCCTAATAGCTACGGCCACCTCCTCGGCAATGATCATGCGGATCTCCTTGTCACTAGTACCACCACCCCTAGGGTTGTTGCGGGTAATCACCATAGTTTCACTGAAACACAAACACACATATCATCAGGGACTGGTTTAAGCGCATAATCAATTACCCACCGCTACATGCTTCTTAACATCCTATGGTTCTTACTTGGGTCGCATACAGATCTGGTGCTTTCAGTAGTACGGGCCCAATACTACCTTCCACACCAACCCATAGTCGTCCCAAGTCCTCCTCCTAGGATCCTAATTCACAAGTACTCTATCCTCCACGGATATTAAACTACTCTCTCAATAGATTCCTCAAATGCACATCTAGGTATCTCTCCTACATTACCCCTGGACTTAAACTCTCTCTAAAAGATTCCTGCCTTGTACCCTACTCAGCACACACACAAAGCAAATAGCAGATAATATCAATCAATAGCATCCCCCTAGGCTAACGCATCATGAATCAGGAAACTCTAACTCTAAATTCCTGAAATACTTAGCCTACCATCTAGTATGTAACTCTAATATCTCATAAATATCTTATCTCATAATATAAACAAGTAAGGGTATTTTGGGAAAATCACCATTCGGGCTCTGGCTGATTGTACACACTGCTTCATCTCGTTTCATATTAAAAACTTTTACTTGTTTAGAAATCATTTATTTTTAGAAAAATTCCACAAATCCTCATTTTCATTCCATACACACCCGATGGTACATCCGAATCCCTCAAACCAAGGCTCTGATACCAACTTGTAACACTCTAAATTTTCATTTTTAAAACCACATAAAAACACAGTTTAACATTTCTCAAACCCAAGTTTATAAGTTGTTCAAAATACAAAACAATAAACTGTTTGACAACATCCCAGAATCCTCAAAACATAATCTATAGCTGGTGTGAACAATCATGTTGGCGCCTTCCCGCGATCATGAGATGTACCAGGAACACATTTCACACAACATTGTAAGCACAAAGCTTAGCGAGTTACCCAAAATACCACACACAAATAATTAGCCTCTGATGGCTGTAACTCGATAAGGAAACTCCATTCATTTGTCTCAGTGAAGACCCTACGATCTCACAGCTCGGTTTGGACCCTCCAGTCGTGTATCTCAGTGAGGACCCTCCGGTCTCACAACTCGGTTTGGACCCTCTGGTCCTAACTCAATAAGGCAGAAAATAATATACAACATAAATCAAAAAGACAAAATGCATAATATATCACATAACTTAGTATAAGCACATAAGACCCTTTAGTCAATAACTCAGGCAAGACCCTTCGGTCACACAGTTTAACAACCAGTTATTGCGGGTCAATGAAAGTCAAATAAATTCAGTAAAAGTCAAAGAAACTCAATTAAAATTCAATAGTTATAACAAAAATCAAATAGTTAAAATTTAATAATAATTCATACCCCACTTTTAGGTTTTCGGTTTTTGGAATCAAAAGCCCACCAAATTGAAATCACTTTGTGAAGCATTTAGGACTGAAAACCACTTAGCCGAGAACTCTTCTTGGCCGAGAACCCATGCGAGACTGAGAACCCACCTACCGAGATCCAACCTCACCGAAAACCTTACAAACCGAAATCACTATGGTTCTCGGTGGAAGCTTAAGACCGAAATCACAAGGATTAACCGAAATCTCTTACTTTTAAACGGCAGCACACCTCCCAGTGTGATATAATACATCGCCCAATGCATGTTCCATGTCCTATTTTATCCGATATATATATATATATATATATATATATATATATATATATATATATATATATATATATATATATATATATATATATATCGCCTAATGCATGTTCCACGTCCTATTTTATCCGATATATATATATATATATATATATATATATATATATATGTATATATATATATATATATATATGTTCAATCGAAATCATACTCCTCATTTCTCAATTCATTCTTCAAAATCTCGCAACTTTTCTCTCAAAAGTGTTCATAACATATTCAAATCTTCAAGAAAAATCCAAGCAGGTCTTAAAACATTCCTAGAAAGCTTCAAACAAATCCCAGGAAACTCCTCCATATCTTGTAAGTAAGCTTACACAAATTAGCATTATTTTACATTTAAATTGTTAGTTTAACTAATTTATACACAATATTGTGTGTTAAATACTATTAGGATACATCTATATACATGAGTTCTAACTCGAGGATTTCCGCTATCACTTCGTATTCAGCCAAGAACACACCAAATGTGAGTTCATACCCCCCTTCAGCTTTCATGATTTTTATATGTTTTAGCGGGGGGGGGGGGGGGGGGGGGGAGGAATACAAGAAAACACAAGCTAAATTGTTTTAATATGCAAACCGTTACATTTGTATTTTTATTAAATGTAAATATACATATGAGTACAAATTTGATATAGTAAAACTTTAAGCCTCAGTGCTCGACTCAACGCCTCGCGTCTAACACTAATGTGACGACTAAAGGATAAGGACACGAAATATTGACTCGCACCCGAGTCAAATAAAACCAAGGCAGGCACGGAATTCACAAGAAAAGTACCTATATGAAACACAATATAAGCATAAAGAAATATCAAAATAACATGAGTAAGGAGATACGTACCAACAACAATGTCAGGTGCTGCGTGAACCTGCTTCGCAGTCAGCTGGAAAGCCCTCCCTCGATTTCTCGGAGCCTCGGCCTTCCCCGGCTGGCCATCAGTAACGCACAAAGCAGCAGGAGCAGAAGCCTAGGCTGGTCCCTGAATGTGCTGAGGACAATCAGCCTTCCGGTGGCTAGTCTAGTTGCAATGAAAGCAAACCGAAAATCCCTTGGGGCGGTCCTTCGCCATATGCCCCTCCTTGCCACATTTGCAGCAAATCCGTGCTCGACAAGATCCTTCATGACTCTTTTCGCACTCGCCACAAGTGCGACTCTTCTGGCCTCCTGCTCTCGTATTAGCGGGCTTAGCCTGCTTCGTTGCCGGCTGCAACTGCACTGGTATCCTGTCTCTCCCCTGAGACTCTCCATCCTCTCTGGTTTGAATCTCCAACTCAATCTCTCTCCTTATGGCATTGGTCTGTAGCTCAGCCAATGACCGATATGATGAGTTCGCCACAAACTCTCGAATATCTCTCCTCAAAATGCTCAAGTACCGGCTCACACGTGCCTACTCCGTAGACACGTGCTCAGGGCAGAACACCGCCCTCTCGTGAAACATCCTCGTAATCTATGTCACTGTTTCTGTCTTCTGCTTGAGAGACAGAAACTCCTGGGCCAATCGTTCCCTCTCCACCTAGGGAACATACTTATCTCTGAATAACTGGGTAAACCTCTCCCAAGTCACTAAAACATGGTCTCCATGAGTAAAATCAGTCGTCACAAAATTCCACCAGTCCTTCGCTCCTAAGCGAAGCTGGTTCAGTGCAAACCGAACTGTCAGAAGCTCTGGGCATGAACAAGTATAGAAACCTCCCTAGATGTCAGAGATCCATCTCATAGAAGAAATTAGTTCCCGGGCCCCGTCAAACTTTGGTAGCTTCATGTTGCAGAACTCTCGAAACAACAACGATTCACCTCCTTGTGGCCTCGCAATTGCAAGGGCTGTGGTGGTTGCGGCAGCAGCAGCCTCTATGACAGCAACATGTCGCTCGTCAAAAGTCTCAATCAATATGGTCTTAATAGACTCAAACATCTCTGGAATGGCCTCCCTAATAGTTGCGGCCACCTCCTCGGCAATGATCATGCTGATCTCCTCGTCACTAGTACCACCACCCCCAGGGTTGTTGCAGGTAATCACCATAGTTTCAATGAAACACAAACACAAATATCATCAGGGACAGGTTTAAGCGCACAATCAATTACCCACGCCTACATGTTCCTTAACATCATATGGTTCTTACTTGGGTCGCATACATATCTGGTGCTTTCAGTAGTATGGGCCCAATACTACCTTCCACACCAACCCATAGTCGTCCCAAGTCCTCCTCCTAGGATCCTAATTCACAAGTACACTATCCCCCACGGATATCAAACTACTCTCTCAATAGATTCCTCAAATGGACATCTAGGTATCTCTCTTAGATTACCCCTGGACTTAAAACTCTCTCTAAAAGATTCCTGCCTTGTACCCTACCCAGCACACACACAATGCACATAGTAGATAATATCAATCAATAGCATCCCCCCTAGGCTAAGGCATCATGAATCATGCAACTCTAGCTCTAAATTTCTGAAATACTTAGCCTACCCTCTAGTATGCAACTCTAATATCTCATAAGTATCTTATCTCATAATACAAACAAGTAAGGGTATTTTGGGAAAATCACCATTCGGGCTCTGGCTGATTGTACACACTGCTTCATCTCGTTTCCTATTAAAAACTTTTACTCATTTAGAAATCATTTATTTTTTATAAAAATTCCACATATCCTCAGTTTGAGTCCATACATACCCGATGGTACATCCGAATCCCTCAAACCAAGGTTCTAATACAAACTTGTAACATTCTAAATTTCCATTTTTAAAACCGCACAAAAACACAATTTAACATATCTCAAACCCAAGTTTATAAGTTGTTCAAAACACAAAACAATAGACTGTTTGACAACTGTGACAACCGTCAATTTCCAATCAAGTCAAACTCAACTAATGTCAACAACTCAAACCATTCGACTCAATTAACCCTTTTGTACTAGGGCTTACGTTAGGTAAGTACTATACAACTCGCTATTCTAATGAGAAATCATCAATTGAAAAGTTTGTATATCTAGATTTCCTTAACCTAAAACTGTGGTAAGTAATGAACCAAACCGATAAAACAATGTTGCACACTCATCGGGAGTGTGTAAGATCCTTAAACATGCCTTAACGGGGTTTATGAACCTTGCGTTGCGCAGCCAAACTCTCAAAAAGGTCACAAAAGAAGCCTCTCCCAAATCTCTCTAAGTATAAGAAATCTCTCCAAGTATGTGAAATCTCTCCCAAATCTCTCTCAAAAGTTCCTTTAACTTTGTATAGTCTTTCGGGCCATCCCGACCCTTAACCGGGTCAAAAACCACTTGAAACAGGGTAAAAACGGGTAAAATAGCCATAAGGACCCGAAACCCCTCTTTAAGAAGCGAAGCCTTTAGGACCGAAGGTTCCCTATAGGGACCGAACTCTACTAAGAACCGAAGCCTGCTGACCCGAACCCGAACCGAAGCCTTAGCTCCTGATCTTCGCCTTCGGCCCAATTCGCCTTCGGGTCCAAGCTGCTGAGGACCGAACTTCGGCCCCTACCCGAGAAGCCTCGCAGAAAGGCCATTTCTTCCCGGTTTCCGACTACGACTTCGTTTTAGGCCCGTTTTTCATCATTTTAACGCGGTATTTTCACCCAAAACTTTATTTTAACAATTAAAGCCTCAAATTTCATTAATCCCCACGTTTTTAGTGCCAGTCATATCAAAGATTTAGTGGTTGAAGTACAAGGGGGTGGTGTGTTGACTTTTCTTTGATTTATGACACAAGCAACCACCCATACCCACTCTATGAACATCCCACACCCCTCCCCACCATACCTAGTCACTTCCTTGTACTTTTCCATCAATCTGCAGCCATTCCCATGTCCTAATAGCTGGAAAACTCACCCTCTCTCCTCATTCTCACTCATTTCTCTCATTTCCACCCAAAGAGCAAACACTTTTCTCTCAACTTCACTCTTTCAATTTTGAGATTTACAAGGCTTTTTCCAAGAATTTTCTTCTTCATTTGGTAAGTATCGTCATCTCTCATATGATTATTACACTTCTTCACTCAAATCATGAGTTCCTTACACAAATATCGTCATATTTGTTGTTAGATCTTCGAAATCTTCAAGCATCATCTAAGTGTTCTAGAGTTGAACACTTCTTTACTTCATCATCCATCTACTGAAATCACTCAAGGTGAGTTCATACCCCTACACTTTCATGCTTTCTTCAAGTTTTAGGGGGGGGGGGGGAATATAAGTTAAAACTGCAAGAACACAACTAAACTCAAACAACAGCTTTCATCAGAAAAATTGAGTCTTATTCACGGACTGTTTTGACTATCTTAAACTTAATATCTTTCAAAACTGTCTAATATGAAAATATTTCAGGTTCATAACTTTAACATGACTACTTGCACATCTTCATACGATTTTTCTATGATTTATGGAGATTTTTACAAAACTGCCTATCATTTCAGAAACAAGTTCGGACCAGTCTGTGAATATGAACATTTTAACACAAGTTAAAGACTTCCAAAAATCATAATAAAAATTATGAATAGACTACACACATTTTATCAACTCTCGGAATTTACGGATTCAGTTTTCGACTTCGTATATTTTTCTATGATTTTTATAAAACAGTGCAAAACGGTTAAAAACTAGTTAACAGCTTATAACTTTCATAACACTTAGTATTATGTTGAGCAAAGTGTATAACAATAAGTTCTAAATATTGAATGTATTTTCTTGTTAGTTTATCATTATAAACTGAAATTTAGTCATTTATGATAGGGATTCTTCATTCATTCGAACATATATAATAAGCTTAGTTTATGGATTTTTACTACATGCGAAAGGTTTTACTCTCAAAACAAATGGGTTTTTCATATACTACATAATAGTAATAGTTTATGGACTCATAACACTAATCTATTTTCATAAAAGGGGTTATTTTACATTACAAACGTTTTGGATAAACTATAATAGGTATAGTTTATGTATCATTTACATTTCAAACTTATTTACCAAAGGTTTTCAGTTCAGTTCACGTAAATCTATTAATGAATAAATTTGTGAGACATTCGCTTCGTGTTACCTTCATGGTAACAAAGTCAAAAGTCCTATAAATTGTAACCAGCGTCTCTTGTAGGGAGAGCGTGATAGTTGTGTATAGATCTATATTGGGTCCGACAAGCCCGCACCTGAGCTACTTGCAACAGCTAGACCGGCAGGTCTGAGGTGACAAGTGTCATCTAACTTGCGACGCCTGAAGAACGTCGTATTATGAGGCCGTCTGAGTCTTAGCATGGTTATAATAGCTCACATGTGGTGTTAACAAATCATAAGATTTACGGGTTCTACTTTTAAATTAGCGAGTCATGTCGATTTAACTCACAGGAATTACTTTAAGTATGGAAAAATACTTGTACACTTTTATATCAAAAAGGTTTTTTTTGACGATTTAAAATCACTTTTATATCTGTAAGTATGGACAAATACTTGTTTATTTTCAGTCCTGAGATTTAGGACTACCTAACCTTTATAAGGAAAATATTGGATTTTCTTTGGAATATATTTCTATTAAAACTACATAAAGCTAGAATTGTTAGACTTCAGCTATAATCGCTAAGTGTATATGCTAGGGTTATATAAGAATCTAGTCACAATCGACTTAGAATTTGTGGACCCGCTTATCTCCTGTTCCTTGTTTGGTTGTGGACCTAGGGCAGACCCATTATATTCAATAGTTTAGTTGACTTAAATTTTATATAACTTATATACATTGGGCGATTATGGAAGGAATCTATGGGTCATTCTAGGGTTCATTATCGCATAACATAGAAGCATTCATTTCACACTTAACAAAGAAAAGATTGGGTGTTCTGGAAACATACTTTGTTGTTTTTACAAAGAAAACAATTTCTTTCTCAAATAAAACTCTTATGAACTCACCAACTTAATTATTGACACTTTTTCAAAACTACTTGTATTCTCAGGAAATTAGTGAAACAAGAAATCAACAGCATTTTGAGGATGGGACGTTAAATCGTCAAACAGTTTATATTGTCATCATAATATAATTGAATTGAAACATGTAAACATATACTTTGGTGTAACTTTTTTTTCAATTATATTTATGATGGTTGTAATTACTTTGAGCACTATTATACTCGTTGTTGTGATACTATACATGAAGTCCTCCACACCCGGACGTTTCCGCCATCCTTGGTTTGGGGGTGTGATACTATACATGAAGTCCTCCACACCCGGACGTATCAGAGCATCTTTTATAGTGAACTAAGTATATCGAACCAGATAAGATATACAAACTATAAATACATTGGGACTAAAGTCTCTACTTAAACATTTCCTAAAAACTATACTTTTAGAAATAAATAGTTTCTTGTTAAAAGTATACATGCATACATACTAAGGTCAGCATCATACTAGAACAAAACAAAAGTAGTGATTGTTGAATGGAACAAGTAGGCTTGGGGATGTATAGTCAGGTATGTGAATGACATAGCCTGATCAACTATGTCTAACCCAGAAGTGATTAGCATATGCCTAGGAATGGTTGTGGTGTTGCAACAAGTCTAAACACTTACCAAGAAACATTAAAAAGCATAATTCAAACATTAAAAATACTATAGGAGTATTTTGTGGTACTATAACTAACTTATGTGAAAACTAAAGACCCCTAGTAGTAGGTCTATAATGACAAATTGCATACGCTAAGGTTATACATAATTAAAGATATTATAGACTCAGAATCTATGACTATTGCTCTACTTCCTGTTCCTTGTATGGTTGTGGACTTACAGTAGAGTCATTTATTCGAAGGTCTATTATATCTCAGATTATGTATAACTGGTATGCATTATGTGATCATAGAAGTGACTAATGTGGATCACCCCCTATAAGTAATTCTAGGATTAGACGTTTATTAATTATCTCTTCTACCCCTATTCTCGCACCAGCAATGTGACGGGAGCTCAACTACCAAGAGACCCTATTCTTCGTAACCAAGAAAATGGTGGTTGGATCAGAGAGAATTTCGAAGAGGATCCTGAAGAAATAATAAAGGAAGACCCCGACGATACTTCCATGGTCTGACACCTCAATGAGTCATAGACTTACAGAGACAGAGTTAGGAACAAGGTCAACACCCTCCGTATGGCATGGATGGGGCTTCTACGACCTCAATATAGGAGGATTTGTAAACAGGGCTCTCCTTGTCATGGTACTCTGCATCACTCACTAGAGGGTGCAAACGCGAGCATCGGTCAGCCAAATCGTGGAGGTTGGAACTACCACCAAGATCACTACAATTCGCCTTGGTCGCTTGGACAAAGGCCATGAACAGATCAGAAACCACATCAAAACCTTCAGAAGGAAGTGACCGCAACTCGAGCCAAGATTAGAGAGTACCCGGAACACCAAACGGCGTTGGAGAAAACGCGTGGTAAAGGCAGAACACCAAATGACAATAGCTAGGGCAGGAGTTAGGTCGATGCCGACTTTCATGCCTTAATTCTATGGCCCATGAAACCCCACCCACCACGAGTAGTGTGTACACTACTGACATACCATTACAGACTCAAACTCCTGGCGTGCGTTTGAATGCATCCCCATCATATACATAAAATCGATCTTTCAAATTCAGATACTATGCCATTCAAGGGGTCGCGTCACTGCCGGAATTTTTTTTTTTTCACACCATAATGTAACGTGGACCTTTTATAAGGTCAAACTTTCCAGAACTTTATGTACTAGACTATGTAAATGGAATTAGCATACATTTTATTTCATTGAGGGTTTACCAAATATGTGATAACCTGGTATTATAGACGATTCGCTTATGGTGCCTCTAAGATTGATTAATGTATACCCCCAAGTTAGGTATAATTAAGAGATGATCGACTTAGAAATGGAGAGTCCGCCTTGGGTCCTGTTCCTTGTTTGGTTGTGGGCCTAGGACATACTCATTAAGTTCAACGGCCTATTGGACCTTAATTAGACACAACTGGTATATGCCAAGTGATTCTAGGAGTGGATCAGGCATGGAAAAAATTACAAGATTTCATTTGAGTCATTACTACTAAATTCATAAGTTTATTTATATAGACATCTACTATGAATTGATTGCCACTTTCGAACAACAGGGAAATGTTATCCTTAAAAACTAATAACCTAGTTTTACGACGCCCGACTAATAACCATTACTAAAAGACTTATACCCAATTCGTCTTTGAAATTCTATAACAGAAATATGCAGCCTCGTAGGTAGGCTAGACGAACTGGCAGAACGCAAACAAATCCGCCACCGCCGCCTCCTTAATATGATCATGTCATGTTCCAAGCTGCGGTCACAGCCGCGGTGGCAGCTGCTATGTCCCAAATCAGCACTAACGGTACCAGAAGGACAGGGAGTGGTATTAATAAATCCATTCTAGGAGAAAGCCAAGGGCGCTCGAGAGAGTGTCCCTTTAAGGACCTCACCAATGGCAAACCCGATTCTTTCAATGGAAGCGGGGGAGTCATCACACTGATGCAATGGTTCGAGAAGATCGAATCGGTCTTCGAAATTTGTGCATGCCCCGAAGCAAGCAAGGTCAAATTTGCAGCTTGCACTTTTTCTGGTCGAGCCCTTACTTGGTGGAACAGCCATGTTAAGTCACCGACGCTTACAGTGGCTAACTCGATGAGTTGGGAGGATTTTAAGGCAATGATGCTGAAAGGGTATTGCCTAAGGGGCGAAGTGCAAAAACAGGAGCAAGAACTATGGAACCTCAAGATGACAGACTCTGACCTTGCAACTTACACCGACCGATTCTGTGATCTAGCACTCCTTTGTCCCGTGATGGTCACTCATGAGGAAAAGAAGGTGGAATGATACCTCTGTGGATTGTCTCCCCAAATTCAAAACAGCGTGTTGGCCTCAAGACCAACTATCTTTGATAGTGCCAAGGAGTTGGCACAACAACTCATCGACCATAGGTCCAGCCATGACACTGTAACAACCACTCTTGAGCAAGACGGAGGGAGAAGCAACAAAATGAAGTTCTGGAACAACAAGAAGGACCAACCAGCACAAGACTCCACCAAGAAGCAACAGACCGTTGTTGTTCATGCTGCCACAACTCCTGCCACTCCAGCACCCATAAATCGATACGCTGGAACCCTTCCGAAATGCAACTTCCATCATACTGGGGTTTGCCAGGAGATGCATTGCAAGAATTGCAACATGAAGGGGCACACTATCCGTTTCTGTAGAGCACCGACACAACCCATCAACCAGGTCCCCGACATTGGAGCTAGCCCAACTTGTTACGAGTGCGGTGAAGCAGGACACTTTAAGAGAGACGGTGGAAGGGTGCTTATGATCACCGCAGGAGAAACTCCCCTGGACCCACCCGTGAATAGCGGTACGTGCTTCTTACCGCCACATGTAGCTTTTAAATCCTTGCTGAGACTAGTGTCAACTTAGGGTTTATCAACCATAGATCTAGAGAACATGACAAATCCAAGTAAGTCTTATCACGTATATAAAAACACAGGGTTTTTACTAACGAATCTATGATGGCTAGTGTAAACATTATGGTCATATATCATTAAGATTCTAAGGACTTAGAATGTACAATTCCACATTATTTCCTGTTCCTTTTTTGGTTGTGGGCTTAAGGCGGAGTCACTCATTCGACTGCCCATGCAACCTTAATGATATACGACTAGTTTACACCAAGCGATTATAAAAGGACTGGTAGGGCTCATACTACCAACTTTGTCATTAATTGTGAAAACCCTCTTAGTGCTAATACTCACTGACTACAACCTGAAATATTCATAGTGGTAATAACGAGAATAAAACAGAGAGTATAAAGGCATGCGTAGAATACACTATCATTCCAAAACAATAACTCCTTTAAATCGACTTAGCTCAAGTTACAATAAGAAATTCCAAGGTCATCATTTAACATCAGGCAGATTGGTCCCCACCATACCAATTTCTTGTACCCTGAAAAGTACCACCATCCTTCCCCAGCTCTCGAAGTTCTCGTCAAAGTACTAATTTCTAGACGAAATTCCCTCTAACGGGGGGATGATGTGACAACCGTCAATTTCTAGTCAAGTCAAAGTCAACAAGTCAAACCGGTCGACTCAATTAACCCTTGTGTACTAGGGCTTACATTAGGTAAGTACTATACAACTCGCTATTCTAATGAGAAATCATCAATTCAAAATTCTGTATATCTAGATTTCCTTAACCTAAAACTGTGGTAGGTAATGAACCAAACCGATAAAACAATGTTGCACACTCATCGGGAGTGTGTAAGATCCTTAAACATGGCTTAACAGGGTTTACGAACCTTGCATTGCGAAGCCAAACTCTCAAAAAGGTCACAAAAGAAGCCTCTCCCAAATCTCTCTAAGTATGAGAAATCTCTCCAAGTATGTAAAATCTCTCCCAAATCTCTCTCAAAAGTTCCTTTAACTTTTTATAGTCTTTCGGGACATCCCGAACCTTAACCGGCTCAAAAACCGCTTGAAACCGAGTAAAAACGGGTAAAAAAGCCTTAAGGACCTGAAACCCCTCTTTAAGGAGCGAAGCCTCTTAGGACCGAAGGTTCCCTATAGGGACCGAACTCTACTAAGAACCGAAGCCTGCTGACCCGAACCCGAACTCATCTGAACCGAACCCAAACCTCGCCTTAGCTCCTAATCTTCTCCTTCGGCCCAATTCGCCTTCGGGTCCAAGCTGCTGAGGACCGAACTTCGGCCCCTACCCGAGAAGCCTCGCAGAAAGGCCATTTCTTCTCGGTTTTCGACTACGACTTCGTTTTAGGCCCGTTTTTCATCATTTTAATGCGTGATTTTCACCCAAAAGTTTATTTTAACAATTAAAGCCTCAAATTTCATTAATCCCCACGTTTTTAGTGCCAATCATATCCAAGATTTAGTGGTTGAAGTACAAGGGGGTGGAGTGTTGACTTTTCTTTGATTTATGACACAAGCAACCACCCATACCCACTCTATGACCAACCCACACCCCTCCCCATCATACCTAGTCACTTTCTTGTACTTTTCCATCAATCTCCAGCCATTACCACGTCCTAAGAGCTGGAAAACTCACCCTCTCTCCTCATTCTCACTCATTTCTCTCATTTCCACCCAAAGAGGAAACATTTTTCTCTCAACTTCTCTCTTTCAATTCCGTCATTTTCGAGGATTTTTCCAAGACTTTTCCTCTTCATTTGGTAAGTATCATCATCTTTCATATGATTATTACACTTCTTCACTCAAATCATGAGTTCCTTACACAAATATTGTCATATTTTTTGTTAGATCTTCGAAATCTTCAAGCATCATCTAAGTGTTCTTAGGTTGAACACTTCTTTACTTCATCATCCATCTACTGAAATCACTCAAGGTGAGTTCATAACCCTACATTTTCATGTTTTCTTCAAGTTTTAGGGGGGGGGGGGGGGGGGGGGGGGAATATAAGTTAAAACACCAAGAACACAACTAAACTCAAACAACAGCTTTCATCAGAAAAGTTGAGTCTTATTCACGGACTGTTTTGACTATATTAAACTTAATATCTTTCAAAACTGTCTAATATGAAAATATTTCAGGTTCATAACTTTAACATGACTACTTGCACATCTCCATACGATTTTTCTATGATTTATGGTGATTTTTACAAAACTGCCTATCATTTCATAAACGAGTTCGGACCAGTCTGAGAATATGAACACTTTAACACATATTAAAGACTTCCAAAAATCATAATAAAAATTATGAATAAACTAGAAAAATTTTATGAGCTCTCAGAATTTACGGATTCAGTTTTCGACTTCGTATGATTTTTCTAAAATAGTGCAGAACGGTTAAAAACTAGTTAACAACTTATAACTTTCATAACACTTTGTATTATGTTGAGAAAAGTGTATAACAATAAGTTCTAAATATTGAATGTATTTTTTTGTTAGTTTATCATCATAAACTGAAATTTAGTCATTTATGATAGGGATTCTTCATTCATTCGAACATATATAATAAGCTTAGTTTATGGATTTTTACTACATGAGAAAGGTTTTACTCTCAAAACAAATGGGTTTTTCATATACTACATAATAGTAATAGTTTATGGACTCATAGCACTAATTTATTTTCATAAAAGGGGTTCTTTTACATTAAAAACGTTTTGGATAAACTATAATAGGTATAGTTTATGTATCATTTACATTTCAAACTTATTTACCAAAGGTTTTTAGTTCAATTCACATAAATCTGTTAATGAATAAATTTGTGAGACATTCGCTTCGTGTTACCTTCATGGTAACAAAGTCAAAAGTCCTGTAAATTGTAACCAGAGTCTCTTGTAGGGAGTGCGTGATAGTTGTTTATAGATCTATAATCGCTAAGTGTATATGCTAGGGTTATATAAGAATCTAGTCACAATCGACTTAGAATTTGTGGGCCCGCCTTATCTCCTGTTCCTTGTTTGGTTATGGAACTAGGGCAGACCCTTTATATTCAACAGTTTATTTGACTTAAATTTTATATAACTTATATACGTTGGGCGATTATGGAAGGAATCTATGGGTCCTTCTAGGGTTAATTATCGCATAACATAGAAGCATTCATTTCACACATAACAAAGAAAAGATTGGGTGTTCTGGAAACATACTTTGTCGTTTTTACAAAGAAAACGATTTCTTTCTCGAATAAAACTCTTTTGAACTCACCAACTTAATTGTTGACACTTTTTCAAAACTACTTGTATTCTCAGGAAATTAGTGAAACATGAAATCAACAACATTTTGAGGATGGGACGTTAAATCGTCAAACAGTTCATTTTGTCATCATAGTATAAATGAATTGAAACATGTAAACATATAATTTGGTGTAACTTTTTTTTCAATTATATTTATGATGGTTGTAATTACTTTGATCACTATTATACTTGTTGTCCTGATACTATACATGAAGTCCTCCATCCCCGGATGTTTCCGCCATCCTTGGTTTGGATGTGTGACAACAACATCCCAGAATCCTAAAAACATAATCTTTAGCTGGTGTGTACAATCATGTCGGCGCCTTCCCGTGATCCTGAGATGTACCTGAAACACATTTGACACAACATTTTAAGCACAAAGCTTAACGAGTTCTCCAAAATACCACACATAAATAATTAGCCTCTCATGGTTGTAACTCGATAAGGAAACTCTGATCATTTGTCTCGGTGAAGACCCTCCGGTCTCATAGCTCGGTTTGGAACCTCCAATCTTGTATCTCAGTGAGGACCCACCGGTCTCACAACTCGGTTTAGACCCTCTGGTCCTAACAGAATGCATAATATATCACAAACTCATTATAAGCACATAAGACCCTTTAGACAATAACTCAGGCAAGACCCTTCGGTCACACAATGTAACAACCAGTTATTTAGGGTCACTAAAAGTCAATAAAAGTCAAAGAAAGTCAATTAAAAGTCAATTGTTATAACAAAAATCAAATAGTTAAAATTTAATAATAATTCATACCCCACTTTTATGTTTTCGGTTTTTGGAATAAAAAACCCACCAAAACCGAAAACACTTTGTGAATCATTTAGGACCGAAAACCACTTAGTCGAGAACTCTTTTTGGGCGAGAACCCATGCGAGATCGAGAACCCACCCACCACAATCCAAGCTCACCGAAAACCCTACAGACCGAAATCACTATGGTTCTAGGTTGACGGTTAAGACCGAAATCACGAGGATAAACTGAAATCTATCTTTTTTAAACGGCGACACACCTCCCAGTGTGATATAATACATCTCCCAATGCATGTTCCACATCCTATTTTATCCGATATATATATATATATATATATATATATATATATATATATATATATATATATATATATATATATATATATATATATGTTCAACCGAAATCATACTCCGCATTTCTCAATTCATTCTTCAAAATCTCGCAACTTTTCTCTCAATAGTGTTCATAACATATTCAAATCTTCAAGCAAAATCCAAGCAGTTCTTCAAACATTCCTAGAAACCTTCAAACAAATCCCAGGAAACTCCTCCATATCTTGTAAGTAACCTTACACAAATTAGCATTATATAACATTTAAATTGTTAGTTTAACTAATTTACACACAATATTGTGTGTTAAATACTATTAGGATACAACTATATACACATGTTCTAACCCGAGGATTTCCGCTATCACTTCGTATTCAGCCAAGAACACACCAAAGGTGAGTTCATACCCCTTCAGTTTTCACGATGTTTATATGTTTTAGGGGGAATAGAAGTAAAACACAAGCTAAATTGTGTTAATATACAAACCGTTACATTTATATTTTTATTAAATATAAATATACATATGAGTACAAATTTGATACAGCAAAACTTTAACCCTTTTTGTAACATGTCGAGCAAAAATGTTATAATTATATAAACGAACATATATATTTATTTTATTCCAACTTAATATCATGGAAAATTTGATAATAATATACAAAGGGTTCACCATTTCAACGAAACATTTATATAAACTATAATTGGTATAGTTTACGGAACATACACGCTATTTACCTGGTTGGGGGCACATGAAATAATTATTTAAAAGAGTAATCATTTTTCCTACTGTGTAAACATTTACATACAAACATTATAAGAGAAAGGAGTTTCACTACACAATACATAAACCATTAATATAGCTTTGTGAGACATTATCTTCAAGTACTTACATGAGTACCAACAAAACTTATGTATTATAACCAGAGTCTCCCGAAGGGAGAGCGTGACACTTGTGTATAGATCTATACGGGACTGACAATCCTGCACCTAAGCTGCTTGCAACAGCTAGACCAGCAAGTTTGGGGTGACTAATTTCGTACCAATTCTAACGCCTGAAGAACGTCGTACATGCCATCTAGGTCATTAGCATGGTTATAATAACTCACAATTTGGTATTAATAATACGTTTGGTTTACATACATACCTTAAAATGGTTTTATTTAGATAAAACTACATTATTTTACCGTACAACTGGTAATTCCAGATACATACGTGCAAAGAATTTTTATAGAGATACAACTACAGTACATTATATATATATATATATATATATATATATATATATATATATGTATATATATATATACATATATATATATATATATATATATATATATATATATATATATATATATTGTATAATACTGCTTGCATTTTGGTAAAACATACATTCAAATATTTTTATAAATATATAAAACTACATTACACTATTTCCAAGTACTATGATATTCATACATTTTTGGTCTTAAGGTATTAAGACTACAAATCATTTTGACAAGAAAATATTGGATTTTCTGGCAGCACACTCATACAATTTTCAAGGAAAAACAACATATTTCTTATACAAACGCTTATGAACACTGCAACTTAATTGTTGACACTCTCTTTTCAAAACCGCTTATATTCTCAGGAAATCAGTGGACAGGTACCCACACAAGTTTTGGTGAAGATGGAGCTTAATGTTATTACGTCTTATACTTTTGTTGTATGCTTTTGGAGTCAAACAATGAATCAAGTACCATGTAAAACTTACCAATTATCAATATAATGTTTATATGCTTTGATCTCTATTATTCAATTGTTATGATATTATATGTCACACCCCAAAACCAAGAACAGCAGAAACGTTCTGGGGCGGAGGACGTCATGTACAATATCACAACAATGAAAAGTAGTAAACAAGCAACAACATCATCCATTGCATTAATAATAGAATTATTATACAAGTATGTTCTATCAAATTTTGATAAACACTAAAGCATAAATCAAAATGAAAGATGAGTCTTGAACAAGCTCCATCTTCCTTTCTCCTTGCATCGGTACCTGTCTATGATGACCTGAGGATACAAGTAATTTTGAAAGCGAGTATCAGCTTTGAAGCTGGTGAGATCATAAGTATTTAGTGTCTTAATTTGTATGTAAGAATTTGTAAGTAAGAATTTGTATGTAAGAATTTGTATATGAACTGTAAGTATGAAAATGTTTGTAAAACAACTGTAAACATTTGAAAAACCCTAGGAATCCCTATGATTCCTACTATTATAGCTGGGAGTCTTCTACCAAGACTTAACTGATTCTCTATGTAGTCTTCTACCAAGACTTAACTGTTCCATATGTTCGTCTCTTGTAAAAGTGTGTAATTTTTCCCAAGTGTAACTATCATTATCAAAATATAGTTTTTACATTTATAGTTTAAGTGAAAAGATCACTAAATATATGTACAGGGAAAATTAATGTAGTACTAAAACGTAGCGCTATAAGAACTACTGCTGTACTAATTACCTTAAACCGGATTTATATTAAGGCATTATGTGATAAATTGCACCATACTATCGACTGGTAACAACGACATACGAATGGTCGTAATAACGGAATGACGTTTGGCACCCGCAGACCTGCAGGTCCGGCTGTAGCTAGCAGCAAGGTGTAGGATAGTCAATCCAGTATAGATCTATACGCAAACTCACGCTCTCCCTCCAAGAGACTCTGGCTACAACTCAGGTCATGACATTTAAGTCATGCTCCGATTTAAATCACAATAATTAACGTATTCTTGTATATGTAATGTAATGAACTGTTCTAGCTGTAATGTACGTGCTCTCTACCTAGCAAGTATAGTAATGTAATCATTCTAGTATAGTTGTATATGTTCTCTTCCTAGTATAGTTGTATATGTAATGTACTGTAATGTTCTAGAAAGTATTGACTCATGAATGAACTGACTCATTGTATGATATCGCGTTCTAGTAATTGTTCTAGTATCTTCCTAAACTACCCATATGGTAGTTTACTAGTAATCTAAGTGGTACGTATGAACATGGATGTATACCCTTGCTACCCAAGGGCATGGGATGAACTGGAAGGACCTTTTATGACTATATATGTACACATGATATATAACTAATATTTAAACGACCTTCGGACGAGTCCCCGATATCCCACTAGACCACATCTCAAGCGCGAAAAGGAAATAGGGTGGATAGCCTTCCCAAGTCTTTTAAACATTTCTTATATAACTATACATATAGAGGCATGCAATTTATAATATAAAAGCATAAATAAGTTTTGAAAAACATTTGAAACATAATTATTATTTTAAGAAAAGATCGACTTGATGTCAACCTATAAAACAATTTGAAGGCATGGGTTTGATAAAACAATTTAGTATAAAGAAACATTTGTTTGAAACACAATTGTAAATAAGTTTGAAATGTGATATACAGAGTAAAATATATAGTGTACTAAGGAATTTAAAACATATAAAATGTTTATAAAAATCATTTGAAGGAAACTGTTTGGTAAAACGGCTAATGAGTAGCCAAATCATTTGAATGTTGTATATTAATCACATGTGATTGATGCAATAACTAGCATAATTCTACTTATTAATCACATGTGGTTGATATAATAAGTAGCATGATTCTACTTGTATCACCCCCATAAAACATTTAAAAATAGTTTAAAACATTAGTTAAGGGGTATGAACTCACCTGCAGTAAGTGACTGGAATTGAACGGACTATTATCGTAAGGAAGGATCGGGCAAGTGATCGGTGTCAAGTGAAGACTTTAGTGATTAAAAACACTAATTATACAAGTATAAACATTTAAAAGCGAGGAAAACACTTTTGGTCAAGTGTTAGGAGGCTAATGGGTTGCAACAAAGGAGTGCAATACCTCAAATGGGAGTTTAAGGTCTAATGACCATGTTCTTTGGAGTTTACGGCCGAGGGAAGTAAGCTCCTGGCCGTAAACTCTCAACCAAGTCCCTAAATGGTGTCTACCAATTATACAACTCATGTGGTGAATTGTTTCAAGGCTACAACAAGTGTTTGGGTGCCATATTAACTCCTTTGGCGAGTTTACGGCCCAGAGACCATATTCCCTTGGAGTTTACGGCCGTAAACTCCCTTGGGAGGGTTTTTATGGTGTTTTCAAGTCTCAAACATTTCTAGGTAATGATCTATGTTGGGTTCTAGGCATAAGGAAGGAGTTAGGGTGTCATTTGACCCCTTTATAGGTGGTTACGGCCCAAGAACTACTCTTGGCGGTAAACTCCTCAATACTTGTGATTCCTTATGTTTTCTAGGCTTTAAACACTTTAGGGTACATGTGTAAAATCAAGTCTAAGCCTTAGGTAGTGTTTGTGGCATCAAAACACCCCTAACTAGAGTTTTCGGCCCATGTACCAATTGGCCATGTGTTTGCGGCCGTGAACACCCCTAGGTGTTGGTATTTTGAGTGTTTTGGGTATTAGACACGTCAAGGTAATGTGCTAGGCTAGTCTCTTGGCTAAATGAAGGCATTTAGGGCATTTTGGGCACTTAACATGGAGTTCACGGCCCAAGAAGTTCCTTGGCCGTGAACTCACTTTCCTCATTGTTTTGAAATGATTTTGGTGTCCTAACCATGAAATGAAGGCTTCTAGTTCGAGTTCTAAAGATTTGAGGGTCATTAGAACCCTTTAGGACCTTAAAATGGAGTTTACTCCCCAAGTGTTTTTGGGCGGTAAACCCCCAAATCTTGGGTTATTAATCCGATTTCGATGTTTTCTAGTCGTATACACACTAGCATACAATTCTAAGGTAGTTACAAGTCACGGGGAAAGGACTAGGTAGCATTTAAGCCACTTTTTGGAGTTTACTCTCCAAGAACGTTCTTGGGCGGTAAACTCCTGAATCTTGCAGATTTGCTATGTAATTTGCGTTTCTAAACACAATCTAAGCTATATAAAATAACTAGATCGAAGTACTCACAATTTGGGATAAAAACCCGAAGATCCGTGAGAGAGAATTTTGGCTTTTCTCTAATTGGAATTCAACTAATGAACCAATTTGGTTCAGAATTCTATTTATAGTCCTGAGATATTTTTGGCAGAAAATATTTTTATTCCTAGAACGAATTCTAATGTCCTAGAGTATTGGAATAACAGTGTTGCACAAAACCCTAGTGCATCCACTCTCCTAATATCTCCTTAAGTGTAAAATCCTGAAAACTGCCAAACTTATACTCGAAATCTGAGTTTTCACTGTAACTGTTTTACTTCTATTGGCTTCAAACGGTTTGTTCAGAATGGAAATTTCGGGTTGTCACATCATCCCCTGTTGAAGGGAATTTCGTCCCGAAATTAGAATTTAGGCAAGGAAGTATGCACGAATGATCGAGTCGTGAGGAGGAAACTTCCTAATCGATAGGTTCTAGCGCACCTAGTGAAATCGGGTTCTCGGTTGGCATTCCAACGAACCTTCACTAACTGGCGATGGCGTTGCTTCGTCCGCTTGACCTCTCGGTCGAGGGTCACTACGGTTCTAATACGAAGGCGAGGATCTCGACGAGTGGACTTACAAGAGTCCTAATGGAAAGGTATGGTTCCACGATCGAGACGCGAAGAGTAGGATGTATGTTACTGAGTTCGCGGAGTAGGTCTAGTTTGTGCGAGACACAGGACCGATTCTGATGAGAATCTCGGAGCTCCTAACTATATTGGATTTAGCTTTCCACGCGATACGAAGCGTATTAAGCCATTCCCAGAGTGAGTTAACCTAAAGAGCTTGGTCACTCACTTGGAATTCTAAAGGTTCCTCTTCTTGCTTAACTTCCCAGTCAAGGGCCACCCCTTGCTGGGTCAAAGTCGTGCGGGTTTCTGTAATTTGCGAGGAGTTCTGAATGAAATAAGTCGGTAGGTCGGTAAGACCTAGAATTTGGCGAATGACTGTCGGTGTCTCTGGTTTCGACAAATGCTCATCGGCTTTGACAAATTGAAAGAGTACTCAAAATTTCTCACATTACTAACAATGTGTCATAGAAATTTGACTCTTCAATTTCAAAACTCGTGCCTAGAGACTTCGCTAAAGTTCCTCTGTAGGAAATGTTTCCATGGGTTTCCTTCTTACTACGAGCGTAGATAAGTAAGTCATTACATGGAGAAATGACGAACTGATCCAAGTAAGAAAGTCATAACCCTATTCATTTAGCTCATGAAAACTATGGGCGTATTGGTCCTATCCGAAGGGTATTACTACGGACTCGAAGTGTCCGCATCGAGTCAGGAGATAGTCTTCCGGACATCTTTCCCTAACACTCGAACTGGTGATATTCGGATCTCAGATCCATTCCTGGAAGTAGTTTCTTTCCTTGCGTTTGCTCAACCGTTTCGTCTACGCGAGGCAGAGATAACGATTTCTAATGAAAATCTTGACGGAGTCCTCGATAACCGAGGTACATACTATGCGATCCGTCGATCTCTGGAAGAATATGACCGGGGTTCTCTAGGGTGAGAAACCTAGTCTTCTAATTCTATTTCTGTGTAGTTCGCTAAGTTGTCCGGACTGTTCTTATATCTCCGTAGGTGTTTAAACTATAGGGTGATCTGTTTACGGGAGTCGTATTGGGTTCTAAATTGTTTCACATGATGATGTGATTACTCGTAGGCTTAAGCAGTTCTCCGTCCTGAAGTTCATATTAGAATTTATACATGGTTTCACAATCACAATTTCGGGTATACGAGTCGCATATAATTAAGATTGAAAAGGTAGTCGAATAACTGATTCTTCTTTAAGCTCACATCCCATCGGGGAAAAAGAAGTTAAAGTGCAATCATCAGTTCTAAACCTGTAGAAGCTTGATTATATATCACTCTTATGTATACCTTCCTTAGTGATAGATCAATCGCATGAATCCTTGGATTAAACTTGACGCATTGCACGAGTGGTACTTCGGGGATTTCTTCGGAAAGGAAATAGCTAAGAGGTACTCCTGGCATGAGTACTTCGGGGATTTCTTCGGAGAGAAAATAACTAAGAGGTACTCCTGGCATGAGTACTTCGGGGATTTCTTTGGAGAGAAAATAACTAAGAGGTACTCCTGGCATGAGTACTTCGGTGTTCTGATATGACGGCTTCGCTGGAAAAGTGATCTAGAAGAAAGAGATGTACGTATGAAGCTGTTTACGTGAAGAACAAATTGAATCGAGTCGTATGATAATGTCGGAATCATATTGAAACTTAAAGACATTAGATTTGAACATAAAACGTTTACAGACAAAACACAACCGTGCAACCATGAACAGAGTTACAGTACTTTAGATTTACCACTAGACTATTGCTGCGAATAAGATATACTACAAAAGACAAGTATACGCAGCACGAGAATCCCTATACAGACAAGATCTCGCAAAAGGTAAGACTCTAGTTGCACTAGTCCTGGATAGTTTATAAGCTTGTTACAACAACACGCCTAAGTTACATTAACGAGGGTTCCGGATGCTTGAAAGGGAGACTAAGGCCCCAAACTCTAGATCTAGCCTTCTAAGGTTGAAATACCATGTAAAGCTGCAAGATTTACGTCCATGCATGTCATCTAGGGCTAAATTTGTCAAAACAAAGCTCAATAAGGCATGGAAGTTGGCCAAAGCTAGGTAAAGCTCGAGTGTTCAGGCCGAAAGGGCATAATAATGTCCAGATCTGAAGTCTTAGCTTCAAGGTAAGCTCAAAACCAATAATGACTCAAGAAAATGCTAAAAATGGTCATAAACTCCCTAATGGAGAGATCTAATAATCAAGTGATCAAGATAATGGATTTTTACCTCCAAATATCGTTAACACTGAATGAATGTCGGATCCAAAAACTCCTTCTTGTTCCAAGCCTTTTACTCCTCAAGTTCCTGGGAGTTGGGATGTTACAACTAAAATACATAAAAACCTAAGAACTAGCAAGATCCAAGGAAAACTTTCATCAAGTTTCAAGATTTATACCTTTAAGGGATGCTTGAGGGTGAGATACTTATGGATCTAGGTTGCCTCGAGCTTCCAACAGGATTCCACTATCTTCTCCTTCCTTCATGAATACAAAACACATACTCTCATGCTAAAAAAATACCCAAGAAATGGATTAGGGTTAGCAAGGGACGATTTGGGAGATGAAGGCTAATAAGGGAAAGGGTTTTTGAGGAGATAAGGATGTTTAAATAGTGCTCAAACACTAAAAATTAGGGTTTACTCACCAGCCACTTACGCCCAGTGTACGCATGAGCACGCCCAACGTATGCTCATAAATGGACGTAAGTGTTGGATTACGTGTCTAAACCAATAACTAAATGGGTATATAATTGAATTATTAACAAAGTCTATAACATACCAAAAATAGTAGTAAAAATTTTCATTTGATGTCTATCAAATCATTCATCAACTGTCTCAAAATCATTAACCAAGTCACAATGTTCAAAACATCAAAGTACAATTATTCAGAATGCGGAAAATCATGAGGGGGCGATGATGTGACATCATCTTGGAAAACCATGATGCACCCTCAAGTTGATCAAACAAATCGTCAATCCTCGGAAGTCGGTAATAGTTCTTCACTGTTAGCATATTCAACTCTTGGTAATCAATGCACATTCTATGTTAACCGTCCTTCTTTTTCACAAACAAAATAGTTGCTCCTGAACTCCTGGTAATCAATGCACATTATATCTAAACCGTACTTCTTCTTCACAAAATAATAGGTGCTCCCCCCAGAGAGAGGTGCTCGGATGGATAAAACCCTTGTTTAGCAGCTCCTGAAGCTGCATAGACAACTCCTGCATCTCTGGTGGTGCCAGGCGATACAATGCCTTGGCTATCGGAGCCACACCATGAACCAGATCAATCCAAAACTCAACCTGCCTCTTAGGAGGAACTCCCGTTAAATCCTCAGGAAACACATCAGGAAGATCCCGAACAATGGGCACCCCACTAAATGCCGACTTACCCTGAACTCGAGTGCTTACAGCATAAACTAGGAAACCAGAACAATCCTACTGCAGATATCTCATGGACCTTGCAGCTGAACATAGATTTGCCCCATACGAAGCTTTATTGCTAGGAATAACCTGTTTTCCCCCACTTGGTGTTCGAACTCTCATTAACAACCACTCACTATCAATCTGGCCGCATTGGGGCCCAACCAATCTATCCCGATGATAACCTTCAATCCGCTCAAAGGAATCGACACCAAATCAATAGAGTATCTCTCATTACGCAGATTCAGGACACACCCATGATGAACCCTTGAAGCACTCATGGTACGGTCATCCGCAATCTCAACCTCTAGTGGAAAATCCAATGTCCTGGGAGCATCACAAAACTTCTTGCTAAGTGCAAGAGATACAAAGGATCGGGTAGCACCCGAATCAAACAGAACATGAGAAGACATACCATTGACCAAAAAGGTCCGTATACAAGATCAGAATAATCATACGCATAAATAAAGGAATATATAAAAGATAGAGATAAGTCACATACCAGGGACCACGTCCGACGCTGCACGAGCCTCATTGGTGGTTAGCCGAAAATCCATGCTCTTCACCACAGAAGCCTCTAGCTAGACGTGGCGGTCATCTGTAATCCTCAAGGTGGCTGGAACAGGCACCGCTGCTTCTCCCCTTGATAATCTCAGACAATGAACTTTTTTATGGCTGGTCTGATTGCAATGAAATCAAATCTGAGCACTCCTGGGGCAGTCCCTACTCATGTGGCCCGGCTGGCCACAACCAAAACATATTGAACCCGACACTCGACACACCCTACCGGCTGGCCGCACTTACCGCAGTGGCTACGACCATGTAGGCCTCTAACACGTGAATCGGAAGTCTTGGGCCTCTTAGCTTGTCCCACTGCTATCAGTAGCTGCTTCGACTTCTACTTCGTCCTAAGATCCAACTCAATCTCCCGCTCGCGGGCCTTCTCGGTCATATCATTCAGGATCTTGCATTCCAGAAAGCTCACGAACTCCCTGATATCCTCTCTCAACATGTCATGGTGTCTTGTCTTCCTCATTTCCTCACCCGCAACATACTGCAAGACCAAAAAAGCACTATCCCTGAATTTGGCGGTAATCTCCACCACAGTCTCAGTAGTTTGGCGAAGGTCCTGGAACTCCCTTACCAGTTACTGCACATCAATAGTTGGTGCAAACTCTCTCTGGAACCTCTGAACAAAATCCTCCCAGGTCATGAATGTCACTGCCACTGACCCTACAACTCGGGTAACCTCCTCCTACCAGTTTTAATGCTCGGTACCTCAGCAGGCAGGATGCAAATCCAACATTTGCCCCTTCTAGGCAAAAACTCGTCTGCTGAGCACTCTCCGTGTCATCGATCCATCGTCGGCTAGTGATGGTGTTCTTAGCCCTAATGAATTTATGAGCTCCACAAGCCTTGAACTCCCGAAATGATGGAGCTCGAGCACGTATCTGACCCGCAACAATCTCAGCTCAAAAAGTCTTGAGCCTTTTATCCATCAGCTCTATAATCCCTTCCTTGATGGTATCAAACATCATAGGAGTAGCATCCAAGATACCACGAGTAAGCTCAGCCGAAATGAACTCACACAGTCGATCATCAATTGGTTATGTGCCTGAGCTAGAACCTGAACCAAATCCAAATCTAGAATCTCCTCGAGTGATCATCACCATCCTGAAACTAAAACACATCATACATATAATCAACATATGACCTCGAGAGGATTTTTACTATAAGGACTCCTTAGATTTTCCCAGGCCTACTATTGTCGCAAGTACATATCCTGTTCTTCCACTAGTACGGGCCCATTACTACCTTTCACACCTACCTGTACCTACCTCAAGAGCAAGCCTGATTCCTCTAAGTCACCATACTAACCATATGTAAGTCCCAAATTTGCTAGATGTATCAATCAGATCCAATTGATGGTGCGAAATCCCAATCAATTTGATGATGCAAGATCAAATGAAGAAGAAGAAGATGATGATGATAAACTTAATGAATATTCAATGTTTATATGATTAGAATGATGTTCCAACACAAGATTCACACACACACACACATACAAGTTCTCTCTAGTTACTCTCTCTTGCACACCTTAAATTACACACTTAGCCCCCACCTCTAGTCATACACTTATGACTCCACAAACACTATATATATATATATATATATATATATATATATATATATATATATATATATATATATGTATATATATATATATATATATATGGACCTAAGGCCAAGCCCAAACTACAAGGCCTTGACCAAAAACCCATTAGTTGACCGAAAACACGTTCTAGGCCGTAAACAGGTTCACAGCTGTGAACACCCATACAGCCGTAAACACCAGGTTTACGGTCCTAGACTAAAAAATATAGTTGCTTAGAAAAGTAAAGTATAAACCATATTTTTGACCCAACAATCTTCCCCTTGGTTTATAGCTTTCTTTTCTTTGACCCAACAAACTCCCCCTAAGAATGTAGTTGGCTTTTCTTGTCAATCTTCATTTGGAGCTTGGCTTTAGCTTTAGTCTTTAATTTCTTCACAACTTCAAGATGAACAACTGAATCTTCTAGCTGAATGACTTCATGTTGAACGGATGGGCTTTTTGTAACGTCCCAAAATTCAAGTCCAAAAATTTCGTTTTTAATTAAGTTGCTCATAAAACAGTCACTAGAAAATATTGAATCAACATGTCATCTCATAAAATCAAGTATCATGTTTCAAACCCATGACATAAGAAAATAACATATCAGAGTACAATCCCAGAAAACACCGTGCGGAAAATCAAATGTGTGTGTGATGCCATGCTACGCCGCCACTTAGATGAAGAGGTACCTGAAACCAAAAACTGAAACCATAAGCACAAAGCTTAGTGAGTTCCCCCATCATACCACATACCATACAATACCATCAGTATCTTTCAACCAGTAATCATCATCGGTATCTTTCAACCGATAATCGCCATCGGTATCTTTCAATCGGTAATCGTCATCGGTATCTTTCAACCAGTAATCGTCATTGGTATCTTTCAACCGGTAACTGGGGACTATTCCACCCCCTACCACTAGGATACAATAGCAAGATATAAGCACACAGCCAGACATATTCGGGTACTGACCTACCCCTTGGTCCTAAGGACCACTATTGGGGAAACTATCCCTATCATGTAACATATCATACAGATATAACTCATAACCAACGCATACCCGACCAAGATAAATTATCACAAAGAAAATTATCTTCTAAATACTCCTCAATGGTTGGCCGACATTGTGGCCTTAGACCCACCTCTACTGGAAGGTAGCTCACCTCGTAGCAGCTGTTGAATGGTGCGGAAATCCTCTTAATTGTTGTCGTTGCTGCTCCAGAAACAGACATCTACTCTTAGGGAAAAATGACCATTTTACCCCTTGACCAAGTCAAAGTTAAAGTCAACTTCTAGTTGACCTGACTCACCGAGTTGGCTCGCCAACTCGCCGAGTCCCTATCCTTCCATTAGACCTCATACCCGTCCCTACTCGTCGACTTAGGCGATGACTCGACAAGTTTTCCTTTTAAATGAACACCGACTAAATCCTCATCCGACTCGCCGAGTTGTATGAACAACTAGTCGAGTTCATCATCAACAGATACTCATGTCCTGCCTTGACTCGCCGAGTTATACGAACAACTCGTCGAGTTACTCTTCATCCTGTGAACACGTTCTGTCCTTGACTCGCCGAGTTGATGAACAACTCGCTGAGTTCTATGAAGATTGTCTTAGACTCGCCGAGCCCGTTCATGCAATCGCCGAGTGCCATGAATTTCCAGATCAATTTGCTTAGTCCAGAACGTTGGGTCACTCCCCGGGACTCCCTAAAACCCTTCCACACGCATTTGGTCCTTATGACCCTCACTGATACGGGACCAAAATCCTTGGACTCGCCGAGTCCAGGATTGGACTCGCCGAGTCAATCACATCCCCTCTCTAAAACTTCGCTTTCTGATGTACAACACTTAGCCAAAGGATAGATCCAGGCCCTTAAACTAGACCTAACACGTAAAGTTACAAACTTTACATGCATGCGTGGGACTTTTGAGCTTAAACGACTCTAAAAATGGTTCTTTTGTTGCATGGGGCCTTCCTTGAGTGCAAAAGCATCCCAAATCTAACTTTTGACTCCAATAATGACATGACCCAGAAGCTCAAACTCCCAACCATGTTTGCAAACATGGTTGGCCACCAAAAATGGCTTATAAAAGCCCTAAATCACCCCAAAGAGGGATCTAACAAATGAATGAGCAAGGTTCAGACTTTATACCTTTTGAAGACTGCAAATGGTGTACCAAACTCGAATCCTTCAATCTCTTCTTGATCCTCCTATGCTCTTCCTTCTTCCTTGAGGTCAAAACTCACAAGAATCACTCAAACGCATTGGATTTCCTCAAAAAACGGCTAGAGTTTTCTATGAGAAGTGTTTAGGAGCTTAAAGGGGAAAAGGAGGCCGCATAAGGTCGTTTAAATAGGGTGCAAACCCCTGGATTAGGGTTTTTGTCCAAACAGCGGCTACTCACCGAGTCCGGGACGTGACTCGCCCAGTCCGCAGCTTAAACTTCGCGCCTCATCCCGCTTCTACTCGGCGAGTCAGTCCTTCGACTCGCCGAGTCCAAGTCTAAAATCGCAAAAATAAATGAAGATTTAATAACAGAATACGTACCAAGAGCCAGGTGCTACAAATCTCCCCTACTTATTTTAGATTTCGTCCTCGAAGTTTGCCGCTCGATCCTAAAACAGCTTGGGGTAGTGCTCCATCATCTCATCCACTGGCTCCCAAGTCCACTCTGACCCCTTCCGATGCTGCCATTGCACCTTCACGAGTTCTACTCTTTTGTTCCTCAGATCCTTCGACTTCCGGTTAGTGATCACTATAGGCCGCTCGATGTAATTTAGGTTGCCATCAACCTGAATGTCCTCCAAGGGTACCACCGCCGTATCATCTACTAGGCGCTTCAACAGTTGAGAGACGTGGAAAGTGCTATGGATCTGACTGAGTTCGGCTGGCAGATCCAGCCGCTACTCCACCTTGCCCACCCGGGCTACAACCCTGAAGGGTCCAATGTACCTGGGGCCCAACTTTCCCCGCTTCCTGAATCGGATGACACCCTTCCATGGCGACACCTTCAGGAGAAGCATATCCCCGACCTGGAATTCCAGGTCTGATCAGCGCTTGTCGGCATAACTTTTCTGCCGACTCTGAGCAGTCTAAAACCTGCTCCGGACCTGCTGAATCTTTTCTTTTGTCTTGAGCACTACTTCGGTGCTTCCTTTTACCCTCTGGCCAACCTCGCCCCAACATATCGGGGTCCTGCACCTCCTCCCATACAACATCTCGAAGGGAGGACGGTCAATACTCGCATGATAGTTATTATTATACGAGAACTCCGCCAACAGGACGTAGGTATCCTAACTACCTCCGAAATCTAAAACGCATGCCCGCAACATATCCTCCAGAGTCTGGATGGTCCGCTCCCTCTGCCATCCGTCAGTGGGTGAAAAGCGGTGCTAAAATGCAAACGAGTAGCCAGCTCGTCATGAAACTTCTTCCAAAACCTGGAAGTAAACCGCACATCTCTGTCCGAAATCACTGAAACTGGCACTCCGTGCCGCGCCACCACCTCCCTGATATCGATATCAGCCAAGATGCTCTCCTGAATCGGGATAAAGTGGGAGCTCTTGGCTAATCGATCAAAAATGACCCAGATCGAATCCACTCCCTGCGCGATCCTGGGAAACTTGGTGATAAAATCCATCGTGATGTATTCCCATTTCCACAGTGGAATATCCAACGGTTGTATCTTTCCGTGTGGTCTTTGATTCTCGGCCTTGACCTTCCTGCAGGTCAAGCACCGCTCCACGTACCATGCCACATCTCGCGTCATGCAGGGCCACCAATAGTCCAGACGAAGATCCCTATACATCTTCGTCGCCCCGGGATGAATGGAGAATCGGGATTTGTGCGCCTCCTCCATCAGGACCTGGCGCACGCCTCCATGATAAGGGACCCACACCCTACAGTGAAAAGTCAATAACCCTCAGCTATCATAGTCGAAAGAGGAAACCTGCCCCACAATCCGCTCACTCTTCCGATGTTCCTCCTTCATAGCCTCCTGCTGAGCTTCCCGGATCCGCTCTAGAAGCAGAGTCACCACTGTCATCCTCAGACAGATATCCCTGATCAACGCTGCCTTGCGGCTAAGCGCATCGGCCATGACATTGGCCTTCCTCGGATGGTAAAGGATCTCACAATTATAATCCTTTACCACATCAAGCCATCGACGCTGTCTCATATTCAGATTTAGCTAGTCCATGAAATACCTCAAACTTTTGTGGTCCGTGTAAATCGTATAATGAACCCCATAGAGGTAATGATGCCAAATCTTGAGGGCGAAAACAGCAGCCCCCAACTCCAAATCATGCGTCGGGTAGTTCACCTCATGAGGCTTCAGCTGCCTCCACGCATAGGCGATAACATGCCCCCTCTGCATCAATATCGCGCCCAAACCTGCGATGGATGCATTGCAGTACACAACAAAATCCTCCATGCCCTCTGGCACGGATAAAATTGGCGCCTCGCACAATCTCTGTCTCAATGCCTCGAACACGGCCTGCTGCTCAGGCCCCCAGCGATACACTACCGACTTCTTAGTCAGTCGGGTGAGCGGAACTGCTATCTTGGAGAAGTCCTGAATGAATCTCCGATAGTAGCCTGCCAATTCTAGAAAGCTCCGAATCTCAGATGGAGACCTCGGAACCTCCCAACTCATCACGGCCTCCCAACTCTACCGAAATCCCGTTCTGGTTGACATGGTGCCCAAGAAACTACACCTCGCTCAACCAGAACTCACACTTGGAGAACTTAGCATACAAGTTCTCCCTCCTCAAAGTCTCCAAAACCTCCCGCAGATGCTCCTCATGCTGCTCTCGCGTCTTGGAGTAAACCAAGATATCGTCGATAAACACTATCCCAGACCGGTCTAACATCGGTCTACATACGCGGTTCATGAGGTCCATGAACGCTGCAGGAGCATTGGTGAGCCCGAAGGGCATCACCACAAATTCATAGTGACCATAACGCGTCCAAAATGCAATCTTCTGCACATCCTCCTCTCTGACCTCATCTGATGATACCCTGAACGCAAGTCAATCTTGGAGAACCAAGATGCTCCCTGAAGCTGGTCAAAGAGGTCATCAATCCTCGGGAGTGGGTATCGGTTCTTCACCGTTACCTTGTTCAGCTCCCGATAATCTATACAAATCCGATTCGACCCGTCCTTCTTCCTCACAAACAGAATCGGGGCTCCCCAGGGTGAACTGCTCGGTCTAATGAAACCCTTGTCTAACAGCTCCTGCAGTTGTGTAGACAACTCCTGCATCTCTGGAGGAGCCAACCGGTACGGAGCCTTGGCTATCGGAGCCGCACCAGGGACTAGGTCGATCCTGAATTCCACCTGTCGATCCGGAGGTATCCCAAGAAACTCCTCGGGGAACACGTCCGCAAACTCTCGTACCACAGGTACATCGTTCACCGTCGCCCGACCCGTCTCCCGGGTATCCATAACATACGCGACATAACCTGCGCAACCCTGCTGGAGGTAACGCCTAGCTCTCGCTGCTGAACATAAAGCTGGTCCTCGTTGTGGCCTCTCACCCTGAATCACAACCTCTCCCCCACTTGGGGTCCTGACTCGCACCAAGTGCTGCGCACAGTCGATCACTGCCCCATTAGGGTTGAGCCAATCCACGCCTATAATCACCTTTTCCCCACGCAATGGAATGGGAACCAAGTCTACCAAGTAGGGCTCCTCAAATAACCTCAGCACACAATCTCAAAATTTCGTCGATGCCCGCACCGAACGGTCGTCTGCAATCTCTACCTGTAGAGGGAAATCCAACATGCCCGAAGACTCGGAAAATCTCTTGCTAAGCGCAAGAGACACAAATGACGGGTAGCACCCGAGTCAAACAACACTAGAACTGGGATGCCGTTCACATAGAATGATCCTAAACAGAGCACATATCAATAACACAATCACAACAAAAAGATCAGAGAGAAAGAATCATACCCGTCACCACATCAGGTGCAGCGCGTGCCACCTCGGCTGTCAGCTGAAATGCTCGGCTCCGCACCACAGGAGCCTCTATCTTGACCTTCTGGCCATCTGTTACCCACGCCGTCGCTGAGACCGGCGCTGCTACTGGCATTGTTGCTGACGCTGCCGTCAATCTCGGGCAATTGGCCCTTTTGTGGCCCCTCTGATTGCAATGAAAGCAAATCAGGTCTGTCATCTGTACTGCATGGGCGGGGGCAGTACAACCCCTGCCAAAATGCCCCACCTTGCCACACTTATAGCAGCCCGAACCCGGCCCAGTGCGACAAGCTCCCTCGTGTGACCGACCGCATTTCCCATAGCGGTCCTGTCCTGCCTGGCCTTTCGGCCTACCATCATATCCCTTAGGCTTCTTCCCCGAAGCCTCGGTCGTCAGCCCCTCCACTGCCTTCCTCTTCTGGACGTGCTCCAGATCAATCTCCCTCTCCATGGCCCTGACAATCATGGAATCCAAGGTAAGGCAAGCTGAAAAACTAACATGCTCTCGAATGTCAGCTCGTAGCATGTCATGGTAGCGAGTGTTGGATAAGGTGTCTAAGTCCATAACTTATTTGGTATATACTTGACCCGACTGGCATGGTCCATTTGGGTTGCATCTCATCCAAACTATTTATGGATAATTTTATGAGAGTTATACACATATGTTTATTAATATATTATAAGTTATAATATATTAATATGAAGTTATGTTATTTAATTAGTATTAGTCTTAAATTAATTATGAATTAATTTAGAGATTAAAAGGAAGACTAATTAGATTATGGGCTATTGGTTTTATATGGTGTGGGCTAACACTCATTTGTTAATGGGCTAGGCTTTGATGGAAGTCCATGGATGATCCATGGAGCTTTTAACCCATGGATCCTTGGAAAGGAAAAGCCATGGGTTATTAGGGTTTCACCCTAACCATGTACACTATATAAGCATTCTTATGGAGCATGAAATGAAAACTAGTGAACTAGTGTGTGTGAGCTTGTGTGTGGCCGAAATATACAAAGTGTGTATACTCTCTCAAAGTTTTCCAAGAGTTTGTGGTGTTTTGTGATTCCATTTGAGGCATTCACACTATTGGTGCTTGGCCCTCAAACTCCTCAAGAACCAAACTCATCAAAAGGTATGTAATCTTCTAACTTTTTATGTTGAAATGTTCCCCATGCCATGTTAGATAGGTTATAAACCTTGGAAAATTATTATTTTGCATGTATTTAGACAAACATAGATCCAAGGTTTATTAGGGTTGCATGCACACTTAGGAAGTGTTAGATTGCTCAAAACCCAACAGTGGTATCAGAGCCTAGGCTTGCTTGTTTGATACTTGATGCAAAATAGTTGAAAAAGTCAAAAAACTTGCTGTCTGACTGATGAACTCGCTGAGTCCATGGGGGGACTCGCCGAGTCCATGTGTATCTTCAACCTACTCGCTGAGTAGGTTCATGCACTCGACGAGTAGAAGTGACAGAGTGCAGATTTTCGACTTTTGCTGCTGGAAATGGACTAGAAACATTACCCTAAACTGTTTTGGTGTTTTAAAACCTGTTTTAGTTGGTATAATGGTTGTTCTAATCCATTTACAATAGCATATATCAAAATTCCATGATTTTTATGTGTTCATATAATTCTTGAAATTTTGATGATCATGTTCATGTTCTTATGAATTTAGAAGATGATAGGAATTATTTGCTGAATTGTTTAGAATTAATTCTTGATCATTTATGTGTTTTAATGGAGTCCATAATTTGTCCTCAAGTTATGGATATCCAAAGGTCACTTTCTTTAACACACACATTTAAACACATAAGTTACATGAAAATGAAGAGTCTTCATTTTTATGAACCTTTAATTCATAAATTATGAAATGAAAAGTTTTGGATAGTTACAAAACTTGTCCTCAAGTTTTGGAATTTGTAAAGTTTCACACACTTTAATAAACTTTAATTCCAACCCTTAGAGTTTAAATAGTTAAAATTCAACCCTTATACTATTTATAACATTAATGGTTAATTATTATATATATATATATGTATAAGAATAAGTCGTTCTACCGTTAGTAGGCCTCATTCACGAAGCCAGTCTATAAGGTGGGTATAAGGTTGTTGCCTATAAAATGGTGACTTAATGGGTGTCCACTCTCACCCACCGCTTGCTTGACTGGTGGAGGGTCGTTAGCCGAATGGGTAGGACAATGACTTTAAATCCTCATTAAAAGTATAATGATTATTATAAAGTAACTTTAAACCTTTTAATTCCCAATCTTAGTTATTTTAGGAAAAATGTGAACATGGTGCTAGTCCATGGAATTCACACTTTGTATCTTACCAAGTCGTTGGTGGAGCGTGTGTGGTTAACCGACACACTAACTTGGACTAGTAAGGATCATGAAGGGTGACTTAATGTTTGTCATGGATCAATGGAGCGTGTGTGGTTTACCGGCACATTGATTAGGTGATAATATTAAGGGTACCAAGTGAATTAGCATGGTTATTCACACCTTGTTTTGTGATCCTCGGCATCCCAGTCACAAAACATGAAGGGTACAATCGAGATTGAAACATGCCATTAAAAAGTTCAATGAATCTCAAAAGAATCTAGGAATTTCCAATCCAATTAAAACCTAATAATTCATTTTGTTTTTCATGGTGGAAATTGGTGAATCGTCATTCACCTACCTTTCAAATATATTATTACTTAGATTACGGAATCCCTCTTCTAAGTATAATATATTGTGATTGGGTCCTAGCCTTAATATTACATTTGGGTGTCTTATTAAGGATTCTATATATCTAATCTAAACTTGCCTTCTTCTTTCATATGTCTTCCAACACTAATGCTTCAGGCTCTAACCCAACTAGTTCTTTCTCTCTCATGAATCTTTGTGGGAGGGTCATCTTTGATGGTTCCAACTTCATGGATTGGATTAGGAACATCAGGATGGTTACTCGTTATGAGGACAAGGAATATGTCCTTGATAAGGAGTTAAAAGAGCTTGATGAGTCTACTGCTACTCCTGAGGAGATCGCTGAATTCAGGACACATGAGAGAGATGCTACTAAGGTGGCATGTATCATGATGGCCACGATGACAGCCGAGCTCCAAAAGTCATATGAAGATTTCTACCCTTTTGAGATGCCCCAGGACCTGATGGAAAGGTACCATCAGAGTGCTCGTCAGGAGCGGTATGAAATAATCTCCTCCATAATAACTACCCGCATGAAGGACGGTGATTCCGTCACGGCCCACATCCAAAAGATGCAAAGGTATGTGGACCGTTTGCTGAAGCTGAATGTGAACATCCCTGAGGAGTTGGCAATTGACATCATTTTGCACTCCTTACCTTCTTGTTATGACCATTTTCGTATGACATATCATATGAACAAGGAGGAAGTTACCCTTAGCAAGCTTCAAGGACTCTTGAAGACCGCTGAAACCGGTCTCAAGGGCAAGGCGGTTGTTACCTCTCCTACTTCTACTCCAACATCTACCCCTGTTTTGGCTATCGGGCAAGGCAAAGGGAAAAAGAGGAAGCACCCTTCGAAGGGTACCAAGGGAAAGTCTCTTGAAGGCTCCTCATCGAAGACCAAGAGCGGTTCTGTCACTCCTTCTGCCATTCCCAAGGATGCTGAATGCTTTCATTGCCATCAAAAGGCACACTGGAAGCGAAACTGCCCTAAGTACTTGCAGGATCTAAAGGATGGGGAAGTGAAACCCACCCATGCAGGTATTTACACTATTGTGTCTAATTACTCATTATATTCTAACTCTTGGGTGCTTGATACAGGATGTGGTATTCACATATGTTCTGATATGCAGGGCCTAAGAAGAAGTGAGGATGTGGAGCACGGGAAAATAAACTTGATCATGGGGAATAGGAAGGCTTCACCTGTTTCCAAGATTGGAGTTTATACTTTGTTGCTTAATAATGGGATAAATTAGATTTGAATAAATGTGTGTACTCGTCTGAAATGGCGAGAAATATTATTTCTTTTCATGCTTTGTACAAACAAGGTTTTACCTTTTCGTTTGATAATGAATGTGGTGGTATTAATGCTTTCTTTAAAAATGTGTTTTATTTTAAAGCATTACCTTCTGATGGTGTGTATGAAACTGTGTCGATTGTAGACAACTTAGGAAATAATGTGTTGTATATTGATTCTTCTACTAGCCTAGATAAAGCATCATTGTGGCATTGTCGTCTTGGACATGTAAACAAGAAACGCATAGGCCAACTCCAAAAGAGTGGAGTCTTGGAATCATTCGACCTTAAATAGGATGATAGTTGTGAATCTTGTCTACTTGGAAAGATGAAAAAATCACCCTTCACTGGAACTTGTGAAAGGGGTGAGGGTTTGTTGGACCTAATACATACTGATGTATGTGGGCCATTCAAAACCGCCACAAGGGATGCTAATCGGTATTATGTGAATTTTATTGATGATTTTAGTAGATATGGGTATGTCTACTTAATCAAACATAAGTCAGAAACCTTTGGAAGGTTTAAGGAATTCAAACAGGAAGTAGAAAATCAATTGTGCAGGAACATTAAGATGCTTCGATCCGATCGAGGTGGTGAGTATCTTAGTACTGAGTTCCTTGACTATCTTAAGGAGTGTGGGATTGTCTCACAATTGACTCCTCCCAAGACACCACAGCTGAATGGTGTAGCTGAGAGGCGTAATCGAACCTTGTTGGACATGGTTCGCTCTATGATGAGTCGAGTTTCGCTACCAATCTCTTTTTGGGGGTACGCCTTAGAGACTGCCGCCCATATCCTTAATCTAGTCCCTACAAAGAAGGTTACCAAAACACCTCATGAGATGTGGACTGGGAAGGTTCCCAATTTGAACCACATCAAGATTTGGGGTTGCGAGGCTTTCGTGAGGCGTGAGACTCATGATAAGCTCGAACCCCGAAGTGAAAGGTGTATTTTCATCGGCTACCCATAGAAATCCTTCGGTTACCTCTTCTACAGACCCAGTGAGAATGTGGTCTTTGTAGAGAGAAGAGGGGTCTTTCGTGAGAGAGAATTTATAAGCCAAGGAGACAGTGGGAGGCAAATTGATCTTGAAGAAATTCAAGAAACAATTGGTGAAGGAACCTCAGACACTAGCAATCAACCTGAGGAGGAAACTCCTGTTGAGCAAGCTGACATGTCTATACCTCCGAGGCGTTCCACACGGGTTAGGAACACACCTTCGTTTTATTATGGCTTTTATATTACTACGGAAGGTGATACGTTTATCAGTGATAGTACACTGGTAAATTTGGATGAACCTAGCAGTGTTAAGGAAGCCATGGCAGGCCCAGAGTCTGCTAAATGGAAGGAGGCTATGGACAGCGAGATAAAGTCCATGTATGACAATCAAGTTTGGAACTTGGTTGACCATGTACCAGGCCGTAAAATAGTCGGGTGCAAATGGATCTTCAAGAAGAAGACCGACATGGAAGGAAAAGTGCATACTTATAAGGCTCGGTTGGTCGCGAAGGGTTTTACTCAGACTCAGGGTATTGATTATGATGAAACCTTCTCGCCGGTAGCAAAGATTAAGTCTATTAGGGTTATGCTAGCCATTGCAGCATTTCATGATTATGAAATATGGCAAATGGATGTCAAAACCGCTTTCCTTAATGGAAAGTTGGCTGAGGATGTGTACATGAATCAGCCAGAGGGTTTTGTCAGTGCAGAGTACCCTAATAGAGTATGCAAGCTTGAGAAATCCATTTATGGATTAAAACAAGCATCTCGTAGCTGGAATCTTTGTTTTGATGAGAAGGTCAAAGAGTTTGGTTTCTCGAGAAGTGAAGATGAGTCTTGCGTGTATGTCAGAGCTAGTGGGAGTATAGTTAGCTTCTTGGTACTGTATGTGGATGACATACTACTTATAGGAAATGACATCCCAACCTTGCAGGAGGTTAAGTTCTGGCTTGGGAAGTGCTTTGCTATGAAGGACCTAGGGGAGGTTGCCTATATCCTAGGGATAAGGATATTAAGAGAAAGGAGTAAAAGACTAATTGGACTTAGTTAGAGTACTTACTTGGATAAGGTGTTGAAAAGGTTCAACATGCAGAATTCCAAGAAAGGAATTTACCGATCCAAAGCAATGCCAAACTAAGTAAGACTCAGAGTCCGAGTACAGAGGCAGACATAGCTGCGATGAGCCAATTACCGTATGATTCCGCTGTTGGCTCGATCATGTATGCTATGACTTGTACCCGCCCTGATGTGGCATTTGCTTTGAGCATGGTCAGCAGGTATCAGGGGAACCCTGGCAAGGCTCATTGGACCGCGGTAAAAAACATTCTCAAGTACCTGCGGAGGACTAAGGATTGGGTCCTTACCCTTGGTGGGAGTGATGACTTGAGAGTATTAGGGTATAGTGATGCTGGTTTTCAGACTGATAGGGATAACTTCCGCTCTCAGTCGGGCTGGATCTTTACCTTAAATGGAGGGGCAATTTCTTGGAAGACTTCTAAGCAGGAGACAGTGGCTGATTCGACTTGTGAATCAGAGTATATAGCAGCAAGTGAAGCAGCAAAGGAGGCGATATGGCTAAAGAACTTCATCGGAGACCTTGGAGTTGTACCAACTATTAAGGAACCTATGGAGATTTTCTGTGACAACAATAGTGTGGTGGCCTTAGCCAAGGAACCAAGAGACCATGGCAGATCCCGACACATTGACAGAAAATATCACTTCATAAGACACAAGATTGAAGAAGGACTCCTCGTGGCAAGGAGGATATCGTCGGATGAGAATCCTGCAGATCCCCTTACGAAGGGACTGACGAGGGTTAAGCATTTTCAGCATGCGAGGCGCATCGGGCTAAGGGACGACATTAGTTTTACAGATTAGATAGTTTTCCTGAAACTTGTAAAATGTAATCGACGTTTGATGATGAATAAAATTTGTGATTTATTTATGAGTAAGGTGTTAATATCATTGTCAATTATTTACTATTGTTTCAGTTTTGCATGTTTTGACTTCCAGAATAATTAATTTATTCAAACCTCCACAATCGATCATACGTCGGAAGTAGGTATGAATCAAGATTGTCATGAATTGGGTTTGTAGATGGCTAAAGGTGTTTAGACATGGCAATGGTTGCTGCAACATTCATGAGTACTCATAAGCTATGAGTATTGGTATAAACCCACACTCACTTGTATCACTTCATGGAATTTATCTCGAGTGATCGTGAGACGATAATATCTTATAAGTCTTCAAACCTAGAGATATGAGTTGTTACCTATGAGTTGGTTGTGCATTGATTGCACGAAAACGCATCAGTAACTTGATGTTATAAAACGTGCTTTTGTGTACAATTTAACAAGTAGTAGAACAAGCATATGAGTCGAAGTTTATCTGTTCCTTCAAGAAATAGAAGCGATATCTGGGCCCCTCGATGATTTTGTGTTGACCCATATACCGGGCCCGGTCAGAACTAAAATGATGTGTTCAGTGAAGTTCTTTGTCAAACAAATCGGAATTCGAGAAACAACTGCCAGACAATAAGCAAGACATAGTTCCATGTGTTTGTCCGGCTGATATCATGAGAACAGAGGATTATATGATCACTTGTCTTAAAATGGCGCTTCATAGTTCAACGGAGTTTTCGAGAGCTACGATTGCTGGTTGGTTCCTAAAGTTATATAGGCAAATACAATTATTAGACTTATCCAAGTGGGAGTCTGTTGGATAAGGTGTCTAAGTCCATAACTTATTTGGTATATACTTGACCCGACCGGCATGGTCCATTTGGGTTGCATCTCATCCAAACTATTTATGGATAATTTTATGAGAGTTATACACATATGTTTATTAATATATTATAAGTTATAATATATTAATATGAAGTTATGTTATTTAATTAGTATTAGTCTTAAATTAATTATGAATTAATTTAGAGATTAAAAGGAAGACTAATTAGATTATGGGCTATTGGTTTTATATGGTGTGGGCTAACACTCATTTGTTAATGGGCTAGGTTTTGATGGAAGTCCATGGATGATCCATGGAGCTTTTAACCCATGGATCCTTGGAAAAGAAAAGTCATGGGTTATTAGGGTTTCACCCTAACCATGTACACTATCTAAGCATGCTTATGGAGCATGAAATGAAAACTAGTGAACTAGTGTGTGTGAGCTTGTGTGTGGCCGAAATATACAAAGTGTGTATACTCTCTCAAAGTTTTCCAAGAGTTTGTGGTGTTTTGTGATTCCATTTGAGGCATTCACACTATTGGTGCTTGGCCCTCAAACTCCTCAAGAACCAAACTCATCAAAAGGTATGTAATCTCTTCTAACTTTTTATGTTGAAATGTTCCCCATGCCATGTTAGATAGGTTATAAACCTTGGAAAATTATTATTTTGCATGTATTTAGACAAACATAGATCCAAGGTTTATTAGGGTTTCATGCACACTTAGGAAGTGTTAGATTGCTCAAAACCCAACAGTGATTCCTCCTCATATCCTCATCACCCACATACTGGGGCACCAGCAATGCCCTCTCCCGGAACTTGGTGGTGATCTCCGCCATAGTCTCTATAGTCTGCCTCATATCCAAAAACTCCCTGGCCAGCCACAGAAGCTCCACAGCTGGCGCTAACTCTGCCCTGAATTTGGTCACAAAGTCCGACCAAGTCATAGCCTCAATAGTCGAGGCTCCCAATGAGTCACCAACAGACTCCCACCAATCTCTACCCATGTCTCGCAAGCATCCTGCTGCATATCTCACCTTCGACCCCTCTGGGCAGAAGCTCGTCAGCTGCGCAGACTCAATGTCTGCTATCCATCTCCTAGCAGCAATGGGGTCTTTCACTCCATGGAAATCTGGCGCACCACTTCTACGAAAGTCCTTAAAGGACAGTGTGCGCGTACCCACCTGGCTAGATTCCATATCACTCCTGAATGATCGGAGACGATCCTCCATCAGCTCAACAATCCCCTCCTTGATCGACCCGAAGATGATAGGGGTCGACTCAAGGATGCCTCTCATGATCTCAGACGCGATGAACTCGCATAGCCCGTCATCAACCTGCTCGGATCCCGAACCCGAGCCTAATCATGATCCTGATCCGGAACCTCCTACTCCAAGTCGTGTGGTCACCATACTGAAAACACACGTATAAAAGTCAAGATCATACAGATACTCAAGAGATCTAACACACTCTCCAAGGTTCCCGGTTTCATCTAAGCCCTCCTTGGTTCGAGTACAGGTCCTTTGCTTTCAGTAGTACGGGCCCATACTACCTTCCACATCTACCCGTGCTTTCCTCAAGGATTGCTTCGACTTCACTGAGTCCCTTTACCGATACCCTTTCCACTAACCTCATCCTAGGCTTCCTTAGGGCACTCTCCGACCTACCCTCCACCATCAGCTGCACCAGGAGCCCCAACCATGTCCACCTAACTAACTTGCAGGTACTGTTACATATCCGCTCCTTAATTAGTCGGAAATAGCCAGAACCCCCATAGCACAAAGTAAGCAGCATTCGTGCATTGAGTAACCAAATCAGGAAAAACCTATATAGGCCATCCTACTGCTGACTAAAAAGTCCAAGCATAGCATACAACTCATACAACAGGCATATAAGGCATCCTCCTAGATCCTTAGCCCTAAGTAGCATGCAATTATCAGAATCATATATTAGGCACACAAGGAATCTTCCTAGATGCTTAGTCCTATTCGAGCATGCAATTCTGAATAAAAGCCATATAGCATAACATAACATGTATGGGTATCTTGGGGAAAACTTACTTGAGCCCGGCCGGTCGCATGCATCACACACCTTGTCTTTCGTAAAATCCTTCCGTTTAGATTATTAGAAAACCATTTTATTGTAAAAATCTTTTAGCCCCTTAGTTTGAGTCCAGACACCCCTGAGGGCATTTCCGAATCCCTCAAACCAAGGCTCTGATACCACCTTGTAACGTCCCAAAATTGAAGTCCAAAATTTTCATTTTTAATTAAGTTGCTCATAAAACATTCACTAGAAAATATTGAATCAACATGTCATCTCATAAAATCAAGTATCATGTTTCAAACCCACGACATAAGCAAATAACAAATCAGAGTACAATCCCAGAAAAGACCGTGCGGAATATCAAATGTGTGTGTGATGCCATGCTACGCCGCCGGCTCCTTCCCCTTAGATGAAGAGGTACCTGAAACCAAAAACTGAAATCGTAAGCATAAAGCTTAGTGAGTTCCCCCATCATACCACATACTATACAATACTATCGGTATCTTTCAACCGGTAATCATCATCGGTATCTTTCAATCGGTAATCGCCATCGGTATCTTTCAATCGGTAATCGTCATTGGTATCTTTCAACCGGTAATCGTCATCGGTGTCTTTCAACCGGTAACTGGGGACTATTCCACCCCCTACCACTAGCATACAATAGCAAGATATAAGCACACAGCCAGACATATCCGGGTACTGACCGACCCCTTGGTCCTAAGGACCACTATCAGGGAAACTATCCCTATCATGTAACATATCATACATATATAACTCATAACCAATGCATACCAGACCAAGAGAAATTATCATAAAGACAATTATCTTCTAAATACTCCTCAATGGTGGGCCGGCATTGTGGCATTAGACGCACGCCTACTGGAAGGTAACTCACCTCGTAACAGCTGTTGAATGGTGCGGAAATCCTCTGAATTGCTGCCGCTGCTGCTCCGGAAATCCTCCGGCTATAATTCCCACAAAACACTAAGTCAGAAACTGACATCTACTCTTAGGGAAAAATGACCATTTTACCCCTTGACCAAGTCAAAGTCAAAGTCAAAGTCAAAGTCAACTTCTAGTTGACCTGACTCGCCGAGTTGGCTCGCCAACTCGTCGAGTCCCTATCCTTCCATTAGACCTCATACCCGTCCCTACTCGTCGACTTAGGCGTTGACTCGACGGGTTTTACTTCTAAATGAACACCGACTAAATCCTCATCCGACTCGCCGAGTTGTATGAACAACTAGTCGAGTTCATCATCAACTGATACTCATGTCCTGCCTTGACTCGCCGAGTTATATGAACAACTCGTCGAGTTACTCTTCATCCTGTGAACACGTTCTGTCCTTGACTCGCCAAGTTGATGAACAACTCGCTGAGTTCTATGAAGATTGTCTTGGACTCGCCGAGTCCGTTCATGCACTCGCCGAGTGCCATGAATATCCAGAACAATTTGCTTAGTCCAGAACGTTGGGTCATTCCCCGGGACTCCCAAAAACCCTTCCACACTCATCTGGTCCTTATGACCCTCACTGATACGGGACCAAAACCCTTGGACTTGCCGAGTCCAGGAATGGACTCGCCGAGTCCAGGAATGGACTCGCCAAGTCTAGGAATGGATTCGCCGAGTCGGTCACATCCCCTCTCTTAAACTTCAATTTCTGATGTACAACACTTAACCAAAGGATAGATCCAGACCCCTAAACTCAACTTAGCACGTAAAGTTACAAACTTTACGTGCATGCATGGGACTTTTGAGCTTAAAAGGCTCTAAAATGTTTCTTTTGTTGCATGGGGCCTTCCTTGAGTGCAAAAGCATCCCAAATCTGACTTGTGACTCCAATAATGACATGACCCAGAAGCTCAAACCCCAACCATGTTTGTAAACATGGTTGGCCACCAAAAATGTCTTATAAAAGCCCTAAATTACCCCAAATAGGGATCTAACAAATGAATGAGAAAGGTTCAGACTTTATACCTTCTGAAGACTGCAAATGGTAAACCAAACTCGAATCCTTCAGTCTCCTCTTGATCCTCCTATGCTCTTCCTTCTTCCTTGAGGTCAAAACTCACAAGAATCACTCAAAGGCCTTGGATTTCCTCAAAAAACGGGTAGGGTTTGCTATGAGAAGTGTTTGGGAGCATAAAGGGGAAAAGGAGGCTGCATAAGGTCGTTTAAATAGGGTAGGGTTTTTGTCCAAACAGCGGCTACTCGCTGAGTCCGGGACCCGACTCGCCAAGTCCGCAGCTTAAACTTCACGCCTCATCCCGCTTTTACTCGACGATTCAGTCCTTCAACTCGCCGAGTCCAAGGCTAAAAACGCAAAAATAAATGAAGATTTAATAACATAATACGTACCAAGAGCCAGGTGGTACACTTTTCTTCAATATTTGACTTTGAACGCACGTTGGGTGTGGAGGCTTCATGTAGAGATTCTTGAAAATCAACAGTTTCAACTTGAGAATCTTCAGAGAGAACAGAGAACGAACTTTTGGATCACTTCAGCACATACATAGATAGAAAAAAATTGATTTAGGAGGCTTCAATGCAACTTGTCACATAATCTTCAAGTGAAGCTTCACCTTGCTTCTAGGGTTAAAAGATTGAATGTTGAAGAATGATCTTCACTTCTAGTTCCTTCGAATGAATGTTCTTGAATGATCACCGATGCGTCTTGAGAAGTAACCGTGACTAAAAAGTCCCTGTGGATCACAGAAAGAATCATAAAGACCCTTCTCACCACAGTTGTTCAAGGATGAATCCTTGGCTCAGAAAGAGACTTCTCATAGTATATGTGTAAACTTTGAGGAACACATTGCGATTTGTTGAGTATTGGAGAACTACTCTTGGCTAGATTTAATCTTAGTTCCTGTATATCCTTGATCATAGATCTTAATATAGTTATCAAGTTACTGAGTTAGCTTGACCCTTGGCGAGACGTTCAGCGATACCTGTTTCCCTGTTGGGTGAATCGCCTTGGTTCCGTGACAGTCTTAGGTAAAGAAAGTTGACAAGATCAATCTGATAATTTGTGCTATTTTAGACTTTCAATTCCTTAGATACAACAGTTCTTAAAAAGAAACTGCCTGACTGGCATTTTATACAGTGTAACACCAACACCAGGTATGAGCCATTATCCGTCAATTCATGAGTGAAATCTAGAACATTAAATATGTTCACCGTCAATTCGGAATTAAATGGTTTTGGATTTTGGGTTTCACTTATACTCATGGTGACAATGACGTCTAAGATCATAAACATAGACTTTTTGGCAACCGTCAGCCGAGTTGTTTTATACTCGAACCGGTACGTGGAAATGATTTGATGGAGAAAATTTCAGATATGGGTGAAGAATGGTCGATATTGGGGGTTTGTTCTTCGAGTTTTTCATAAAAACGAGTTTTTGATCGAGTTTTGGAGCTACAAAGTCGAAAAAACGTTGTTTTTGGTCGTAACCAGCGAGGGGGTGGCGACGTGTACGGCCAGCGGCTTGGGTTTCTCTCACACCCCCAAACCGGAATGGCGGAAACGTTCGGGGGCGGAGGACATCATGCTCAGTATCATAACCATAGTAAAGAAAGAAAACACAACCATCATAAATATAATTTAAAAGGTTACATCATTGCAAAAATACATGTTTCCAAATAAATTACATATGATGCCAAAATAGTTCAAAAGAAATATGCGCCTTAGCGTCTTGCCTTCAAAAATCTTGTGGTTACCTGTATTATAGAATACCTAAGAATACAAGTTGTTTTTGAAAGAGTATCAGCATTAAAGCTGGTGAGTTCATAAGCAATTTATGAATGAAAAATGGATGTTGTTCCTTAAACTTTGTTACAAGTTTGTTTCCAGAAAATCCAATATTTTCTAAAAGGTTTGTTGTAGTCTTAACTGAACCAAGACTTAGTATATGTAAGTAAATCGTCATACTTATGTGTGGTTTTATATTTAAATAAAACTCTTTTTTGTGAAATCCTTAAATTCCCGTGAGCTGTGTGTTTTGTTAATTCCCCATGCGAGTTGTTATAACCATGCTAAGACTCAAAGAGTTCGTACTCGACGTTCTTCAAGCGTCGGAATGTTATGACACTTCTCACCCCAGACCTGCCGGTCTAGCTGTTGCAAGCAGTTTAGGTGCGGGTTTGTCAAACCCAATATATATCTATACACAACTATCATGCTCTCCCTACAAGAGATTCTAGCTATAACTACAGGACTTTTCTATTGTACTTAAGAGTACCCTGAAGGTGAATGTCTCACAAATTTATTCATTAACATGTTCACGTAGTTTGTAATGCAATACCCGCTTTGTAAATCGATTGAATTACCATTTCTTAGTTAAATGAGGTGTCCAAACTATACCTATTATAGTTTATCAAGAGTGTTTTATGTTTTAAATGAAACCTTGTTATGCATGGCTTTATATTTCAATAAAATGACATTGAAAATACTAAGTATAAAATCTTACACACCTTGCTCAGCATGTTACAAGGTGTGAATAACTCTTCAACTCATTTTGACAGTTTACCCTTAACTGTCACTGTTTTAGAATATTTATAGAAACCTTATCGTAAGTCGAAAACTGAATCTGTAAACCCGGAGAGTTTGGAAATAGAGTCTAATATTTTCATAAATTTTCCTATAATTTTTGGTGGTCTCAAATCAGTGTGAAAATGTTCATCTTCACAACCAGGTCCGATTTTGTTGCTGCAGTGAAAATGTGTAAGTAGTCATTTTAAAGTTATAAACCTGAACTATTTGCATATTAAATAGTTTTGAAAAATATTAAGTTTAAGTTGGGTAAAACAGTTCGTGAACAGTTCACAACTTTTTTGTTGTTCGCTGTTAAGTTAAGTTTCAAATATGTTTTGGCGTTTTAACTTGTATTCCCCCCCCCCCCTGAAAACTAAAGAAAACTAGAAAATGTAGGGATATGAACTCACCTTGAGTGATTTCTTGAAGAGTGGAAGTTCGAAGGCGAGGAGTATCAAGTCAAGAACACTTGATGAACACATGAAGTGTTGGATGATCCTAAGAGCGATTTTTTGTGTGAAATGTGTGTAGATGATTCAAGGGTATTATGAAAACATGGAATAACACTTGAGTTTAGATGGAATACTTACCAAAAAGTTAAGTAATAGCTCAAGAACACTTCCAAAAAGTGGCTGGAAGTAGAGAGAAAAAGAGGCTCTGTTGATGGTTTGAGAAGTGTATACGTGTTTGAAAGTGATCAAAGTGAACCAAAAAATCCTCCAGGGATTTCTTTATATAGATGTTGCTGGAGCAACTTGCAAAGTTGAAAGGATGTTTACCTTGGTTTGTGTGATGTGGATAGGGTTAGACCAATGAGAAGGTGACACATGGAGACAAGTGGGCACACTTGACCCACTTGTGGTGTAGGAAACTCTTCTTAATGTAAAATCATGATTTATAATTAATAAATCCTTGAGAAATGAATAAAATATGAGTTTAGGGAGTTTAAACCGATAAAAATATGAATTTGGTGAAAAATCCTCGTCAAAATCGTCAAAAACGGGCTTAAGAGGCGAAAGTAGTCGAAAACCGGGAATTAGGAACGAACCTGCGAGGTTCAGTCCTTGGGAGGTGAGGACCGAGAGTAGGGAGAAGGAGGAACCGAAGGTAAGGCTTGCGTCCGAAGGCTGGGTCTCGGGTTCGAAGGGTGGTCTCAGTCCTGTTGACTTCGGTCCAGTTGAAGTTCGGATCGGATGCTATGTTCGGTTCGAACGGGGGGCAAGTTCGGTTCTCATAGGGTAGCTTCAGTCCCTAAGGGAAGGTTCGGTCCTTAAGAGGGTTTCGGTCCTTAAGAAGGGTTTCGGTCCTTAAGGGCTGTTTTTCAGGCTAACTTCCCGTTTTGAGTGATTTTCGGCCAAGTTAAGGGTCGGGATGACCCGGATGACTATAAAAGGTTGACAGAGATTTTGGAGAGATTTAATTTTAGCCATTATTATCGTATAATCTTGCAATGCAAGGTTCGTGAACCCCATTCTCCTTCGTTTATGATCATTTTAAGTCCCAAAAAGGGTTCATAGTCGTGTTTTGATGCGTTTAACTCCCTTTTTAGGGTTTTACATTGCTAAACACATAAATTCTCTGACACAGTTGGATTCTTCACATACAAATGCACATTTTTATACATAGAATAACTTTTATCATAGAAGTACTAGTTAAGTTTGACCGGTTTGACTTGTTTAATTTGACTTTGACTTGTTGACATTGACTTTCACTTGTTGACTTTAACTTTGACTTGAATTTGACGGTTGTCACATTATCCCCCCGTTAAAAGGAATTTCGTCCCAAAATTTGCATTTTGAGTGGGACTTCAAGGGTTGGGGAATAGATGTGGATATTTTTACTTCATTTGTCCCTCTCGTTCCCAAGTAAATTCGGGTCCTCGCTTGGCGTTCCAGCGGACCTTTACGATGGGAATGCAGCTTTGTTTCGTCGATTTGACCTCTCGATCCATGATTTCAATAGGTTCCTCTATGAAGTGGAGTTTCTCATTGATCTCAATTTCTTCCAAAGGAATGACAAGGGTCTCATCAGACAAACATTTCTTTAAGTTTGACACATGGAAGGTAGGATGAACGTGGTTGAGTTCCTGAGGTAATCGCAGCTTGTATGCCACCGGGCCAATCCTGGCGAGGATTTCGAATGGTCCGATATAACTTGGATTTAATTTCCAATGTTTTCCATAACATATTAATCCCTTCCAAGGTGATACTTCCAGTAGTACTCGATCCCCATCTTGGAACTTCAAAGGCTTTCGTCTCTTATCCACGTAGCTCTTTTGTCGGTCTCGCGAAGCCTTCATCCGTTCTCGAATTTGGACGATCTTTTATGTTGTTTCCCTTATGATCTCTAGGACAGTGAGTGTGCTGTTAGGAACTTGCCCTCTTGCTAGTTGTGTATCGCCCACCTCATCCCAGCACACGGGTGATCTGCACTTACGACCATAGAGGGCTTCGAACAGAGCAACTTTGATGCTAGTGTGAAAACTATTATTGTATGAGAATTCGATAAGGGGTAAATGAACATCCCAATCTTTACCAAAGTATATCACACAAGCTCTTAGCATGTCCTCTAACGTTTGAATGGTCCTTTCACTCTGTCCGTCGGACTGTGGGTGGTAGGTTGTACTCATGTCCAGTCTAGTTCCCATAGACTTCTGTATTGACTGCCAGAACCGTGACGTGAACCGACTATCTCTATCGAAGATAATTGATACCGGTACTCAGTGAAGTCACACGACTTCTTTAATGTAGATGCCTGTCATTTTCTCCATTTTACCGGTCTCCTTTATTGGTAGGAAGTGTGCGGATTTTTTTAATCTGTCGACGATTACCCAATTGTGTCAAGTCCACCCGTTGTCTTAGGTAACTTGGTAATGAAATCCATTATAATCCGCTCCCACTTCCACTCGGGTAACTCTGGCTGTTGAAGTAGTCCCAACGGCTTCTGATACTCCACCTTAACCTTGGCGCAAGTCAGGCACTTGCCCACAAAGGTAGCTATTTCGGCTTTCATGTTCGGCAACCAATACAACTTCTTGAGATCTAAGTACATTTTGTCTGAACCGGGATGAGCGGAGTAACGGGTTTTATGAGATTCGTTCATGACAACGTCCCTAAATCCACCAAATTTTGGTGTCCAGATCCGGTTCATGAGACAACGAACCTCGTCATCCCCGACTTCAAGATTTTTGTCCATTCCTCTCAACGCTTCACCTGCCACATTCTCTGGTTTTAATGCTTCTTCTTGTGCCTCTTTAATTTGTGCGGAGTGGTGTGAATGGATTTTCATAGTTAATGCCTTTACTCGGCGACCCGAGTATTCCTTTCAGCTCAAAGCGTCTGCAACCACGTTGGCTTTTCCTGGGTGATAATGAATCTCGCATTCATAATCGTTTAGTAATTCCACCCATCATCTTTGTCTCATGTAGAGTTCTTTTTGATTGAGGATATGCTAAAGGATTTTGTGATCAGTGAAGATAGTGCACTTGGTGCCGTAGAGGTAATGTCTCCAATTTTTTAGGGCGAAAACCGTCGTTCCCAGTTTGAGATCGTCCGTCGTATAGTTTACCTCATGCGTCTTCAGCTGTCTTGAGGCGTAGGCAATGACCTTTCCTCGTTGTATTAACACACATCCTAGACCCTGGTTTGACGCATCGCAATAAACCACAAAGTCCTCTATTCCATCTGGTAAGGATAAGATAGGAGCACTGCACAGAGTTCACTTCAGCGTTTGGAAGGCAGCCTCTTGCTTATCACCCATATGAAAGTCACTCCTTTTTTAGTCAAGGTGGTGAGTGGTTTTGAGATTTTCGAGAAGTTTTAAATGAATCTTCAATAATACCCTGCGAGTCCTAAAAATTGTCGGATTTCTGTGGGTGTTCTTGGTGCTACCCAGCTTTCGATTGCCTTGATCTTTGAAGGGTCCACATGAATTCCTTCCTTGCTGACTACATATCCTAGCAAATTCACTTCTCGAATCCAGAACTCGCACTTTGAGAATTTTGCATACAATTTCTCTACCCTCAGTGTCTCCAAGACTAGACATAAATGATGGTTGTGTTCTTCCGTACTTCAGGAGTAGACTAGTATATCATCAATGAAAACAATCACGAACTTGTCTAAGTAAGGTCGACACACCCGATTCATCAGGTCCATAAACGCCGAGGGTGCATTTGTTAGGCCGAAAGGCATCTTTACAAACTTATAGTGACCATAGCGCGTTATGAAGGCTGTCTTGGGAATATCCTCCTCTTGAGCTCGTTGTTGATGGTACCTTGATTAAAGGTCAATCTTTGAGAAGGAACTTGTAGCTGGTCGAAGAGGTCATCGATTCGAGGCAAAGGGTATTGGTTTTTAATGGTGAGTTTGTTCAATTCACGGTAGTCAATGCACATACGGAATGGTCCATCCTTTTTCTTGACGAACAAGACCGGTGCTCCCAAAGGTGAGAAGCTTGGCCTTATGAAACCTTTGCTTAGTAGTTGATTCAATTGACTACACAATTCCTGCATTTCGGCTGGGGCTAGACGGTATGGCGATTTGGCTACAAGGGTAGCTCCAGGGATTAGGTCGATTCGGAATTCGACTTGTCTAGCATGAGGCACTCCGGGAAGGTCTTCCAGGAATATGTCGTGGAATTTACAGACCTCCGAAATGTGTTTGATGTTTTTCACTTCTTGTTTCTTGTCTACGACGTGGTCTAGGAAGGCATGGTACTCCTTGCGGAGATACTTTTGAGCCTTGACACAAGAGATGATCTGAAAGTTTGAGCTAGGTTTGTCGCCATAGACGGCGAGGGTTTCACCATTTGGCAGATTAAGCTGAACGGCCTTTTCGTGACATAGGATTTCAACATGGTGAAGGCATAACCAATCCATGCCAATGATGACATCAAAACTTTTTATGGTGACCGGCATAAGGTCGATTGGGAAAGAGTGATTATTTAAGGTGAGAGTACACCCGGTGTAAATGTCGTTAGTGTTCTATGTTATTCCATTATCCATTTCTAAGATGAATGTGTCTTTTAGTGTTTTTGGTTTTTGTTTAAGCAAGTGTTTAAATTGATGGCTCACTAAGCTTTTCTTCGCGCCACTGTTGAAAAGAATGCATGCGTATGTATTGTTGAGGAGAAACGTACCGGTGACCATAATTGGATCTGCAACTGCTTCCTCATGACCTATCGCCAGAACTCTGCCCACTTACCAGAGTTGGGGTTTCTTGCCTTCGGACAGTTCCGCTTTAAGTGTCCTGCCTCTCCACAACCATAGCAGGTTCGCCTTGTTCCAGTGTTGGCAGCTTGTGCATTTTGTTGGACTGGAGCTTTACAAAATTGAACGGTGTGCCCGTTTTTGTTACACTTGGTGCAATGCATTTCACGGCATATGTTGTTGTGGTGAAAGTTGCACTTGTTGCACTTAGGTAGGTTCCGGGCGTATTGCCTTATCGGAGTTGGGGTGGTAGTGGTTGTGGCAGCGTGCACATCAACCACTTGTTGCTTTTTGGCAGGGTCTTGAGCAGTTTGACCCTTCTTCTTGTTCCAGAACTTCCTTTTGTTGCTTCCCCCTTTCGCTTGTTCGGGGGTGGTTATCATAGTGCCACAGCTGGCCTTATGGTCGATGAGTTGTTGTGCATGTTCTTTGGCACTGTCAAAGATAGTTGGCTTTGAGGCCAATACGTTTCCTTGAAATTGGGGAGATAGTCCCCATATGTATATTTCCACCTTTTTGCTTTCCGAAGGAACCATCCCGGGACACAGCACGACTAGATCGCTAAACCTTGAGGTATAAGACAGGATGTCTGAGCCTGTCATTTTGAGACCCCAAAGTTCTTCTTCCAACTTCTGTATCTCGCCCCTTGGGCAGTAATCCTTCATCAACATGGTTTTCAAGTCTTCCCATGTTATCGAATTAGCCACCGGAAGTGTCAATGCCTTGACGTGGCCATTCCACCAGGTGAAGGCCCTTTCAGAGAATGTGCATGCTGCAAATTTGACCTTGCTTGCTTCAGGGCATGTGCATATTTCGAAGATGGATTCAGTTTTCTTGAACCATTGCAGCAATGCTATGACACCTCCGCTTCCATTGAAGGTTTTGGGTTTGGCATTTGTAAAATCTTTGTAGGTACACTCTCTCGAGTTTACGAATGCTGGTAGATTTGATTCACATGAAATGTCTGTGATAGTATCCATACTGAGCCCATCCAACAATCATTCGATGTATAATATTTATATATAATTAAGATTAAATAAACTTTCGAATCTAATGGGTCTGCTCTGGGCCCACAACCAAACAAGGAACATGATCCAAGGCGGAACCACCATTTCTAGGTCGACATGGTCTTAATTATATATAACTTTGATTTATACATCAATCAATCATAAATCAGACACCAGTAAATTTAGTATGAAAACAATCCATGTCATGAACTTGATGTAATGTTCCCAATAAAACAAATAGCATGTCAATTTCATTGATATAACTTAGTACACAATATTGGGGGAAGATTTGACCCTACGAGGGGTCTACGTTACATCAATGTATGGAAAATTTTTGGCCGCCTAACAGATCCCGGAAGTGTAAACACTTAAATCGCGAGATCGAACACAAAATACTAGAAAATAATAGTAATATTTATCCGCAAACTAGATTAAACTGAAGCGAGCAGTGAAAACACTACTTGCGGCGGTTGAAGCTCTGAGGATCATGAAGTAAAGACACGGAGTTCCTTGTTTCCCTTATTTCAACTCTGGATTCTGCCGTTTGGTGCTCTGCTTCTGCCAGACGTCCTTCTAAAGTGGCTCGGTGTTCTCGGATTTCTTGCACTTCAGCTCGGGCCGCCGGCATTTCCCGTCGAAGAAGCTCGGTGCGGTCTTGAGTCTGATCATGGTCATCATCCAAACGGCGAAGGCGAACTGAGTTGACTTGGCTGGTGGAACTAACTTCCATGATATGTCAAGTGTTTACCCTAGTTTGCTCCTCGTGGCATGCGACACGGTGAACCATGATAGGAAGGGCTCTGTCGGCTGACCCTCCTTGGCTGAGGTCATAAAAACCTCATTCCATGCCATAGGGAGGTCATTGACCTTGCTCTCGGCTCCATCGATGTATAGTTTCGGTCCATTGGGTCGTCGGGCCTTGGAAGTGTTAAGGAGGGATAGGGGCAGGGTGTGGATTGTAAACTTCAGGTTCTTTGTCGGTTCTATTTGAGTCTTCTTCCTCTTCACCGTCTATGGATTTTTCCTCTTCCATGGGTTCTGCATCCTCCATGGGTTCCTCTTCGGAATCTTCCTCTGGGTCTTCCACAATCCAACCAGCATTCCCTTGGTTGGGGAAGTAGGGATCACCCGGCAAGTGAAATCCTGCCATCGCGCCTGTACGAGAATAGGGATAAGAAGGATATCGCGGGAAATTTTGGTATAAGAAATTAGTTATCACAGTTTAAAATGAGATTATTACGGTTTTTGTGTTAAAATACTCCTATAGTATTTTTATGTTTGATTCTCGAGGTTGTTGGTAAGTTGAAGACTTGTTGCTCATCATGATTCTTCTTTGTAATACGATGGTCATACCTTGGCTAAATATAGTTGATCAGACTATATTCATCCCAGATATGACTTCATACCCCGAAGCTAGATCATGGTGTTCAACTTGTCTCAATACTTTTATGTTATTGCCATTATGATACTGAATTAATAAGTATGATTGTACGGATACTTTTATAAAAATATAATTTTTTATTTTTAAAGTAATTTTTTTTTGAAAAGCTACGTCAGAGATTTTTTTTCCCGATGTATTTATAGTTTGTATATCTTTGTTAGGGCTTAAATGTTGTAATAGTCGAAGTGTCAGTTAGATTGTTACGAAGTTTATTTTGTCTTCGTAAGAAGGGTCTTCGGATGTAATGTTATTTGTACTAAGGCATTATAAAGAGTTGTCTTAATGTCTAGTCCTTAGTGTTGTTATGCTTTTGTTCTCCTATAAATAGGGGTCTGTACTAAGTGAAAAGAAGAATTTTTCACTCGGTCTTTTACAGATTATTCTTTGTACTCTGTAAAACCAAAAGCATAATATGAGCTGAACAAATATTATATTTACTCTCGTGTTCATCGTTATTCTTCTTTCTGAATTCATACTTGAATTGATCTTATACTTGATTACAAATCTCATCAATTGGTATCAGAGCAGGAATCCTTTCTGTCATCTGATTTTCATACGTTCAAAAAGATTTTTGAATCTACTATTTGATTCAAAAAGTTTCCGTTCTTTTTGAGTGTGAAAAATTCTTCTTGATCTCAATCTAGGATTTGATTCTGTAAAAATATTTGTAAATCGAGTGTTCTTTGTGTGATTCTGATTTGAAATATACAATTTGATTTCAATATTCTCAAAGTTTTTGTATCATCTTGAAGCTTTTGTTCGTACAACAATGGCGTCATTCAATCTGAATTCGATGACATCATTTTCTCATTTGCTTGGATCATCCACAAAAATTCCGATGCTTATTCCAGAATATTATGATCAGTGGGCAGATCGGATGGAAGATTACTTAAACGGATTGGATGAAGAATTATGGAAATGCATCTCAGGAGAAATCAATCAACCTGCACAAGTTCAGCCAATCGGTATGTCTTCAAGCAGTTCGGAAGTCGATAATCAAACCAATCGTTTAAAACAACTAGAGAAGAAATGCATGAGGGAATTAAGAGGTGCGTTGCCTCCTGTTGTGTACAATTATGTCAGAACATGCACAACAGCTAAAGAAATCTAGAACAATCTCAAAGACAAATTTCAAGGAAGTGAAAAGACGAAGATCACATCTGTGAAACAATGCCTGGTGGAACTCAAAGATTTCAAACAAAAAGAAAATGAGTCTATTGAAGCATACTATGATCGGTTCAACGAGCTAATCTATCGTTGTAACCCTTATAGTATAATAAGGTCATCAATGGAGTACAATTTGATATTTGTAATGGGACTTCGAAAGGAGTGGAGGAGTGTGAGTATGATGGTGAAAAATCAACAGAGTTTTGATACTTCGACTTTGAATGACTTATACAATCAATTAAAATCTCATGAAAATGAAGTTAATGAAATAGCTGAGGAAGCGATAGCAAGTCTTGGTGGACCATTGGCACTTGTTTCGAAGGTTTCAGAAAGAGAGAATGAAAAATCGAAGTTTGATGAAGAAGAAGGTTTTCTGATGAATTCCGATGATGAGGCTGTTGCATTTTACTCAAACAATCGAGTAAAGAAATTTTACAAGAAACCTTTTAATCCAAAGATAAAGCCATCAGATTCGAAGGGTAGTTTTGAGAACAAAAATAAAGTGGATGAGAAGAAGAAAGAAGTGAAGATTGATTCGAAGAGTCAAATGGAGCAAATGAAGATGATGTTGAAAGGTGATACAAGGATTAATTGCCATTATTGCTATGGAGCAAATCACTTGGCAGTAGATTGCTTGTTGAGGAAGGAGGAAAAGAAAATTAAAAAAAGGATGAAGCTTATTACACTGAGAAACTGGAGGAAGTAAAGTCGAAAGCAAAGAATTTGTCATTGGTGGCTCATGGAGAAACTGAATCGGATGGCACATATCAAATATGGTCTTCGGGTTCAGATGATGAAGAGATGAAAAATCCATCACATGGAGCTATGTATGCAAAGATGGAAGAGGATTCAGATGAAGAACAGACTTACGAAGTGTATGGGTAATGCTTCGTTTCGAAGTCTACTGACAGGTCGCCCATGACTACCAAGGTACGTAACATTCTTGAATCTTTTAACATTCTAGTTTCTGCATATAATTCTGAATTAGTATCTTTTGATGAAACTGTTACTTATTTTGATTCAATTATTGTGTCTGCTAGCAATGAAGCGAAAAAGTTAAGTGATCAATTACTAGAGACAAGAAAAAAGTTGGATTCAAAAGTCACTAGGATTGATTACTTATAATTGCAAGTTTCAAATATTATGGAGGATAGGGAGAGTTTAGCAAAGGAAATAAACTTGTTGTTAGCACAAAGAAATATTTTTTGTAATTCTACGAAAAGATTGTATGGAAAATTAACTGAGTTACATCATTCGAGTGAGATAAGTAAGGAACAACATAGAAAATTACTACCATTTTTAGCTTATGATAGAGCTAAGGTAGATAGTATTTCATATGATTGTGAAAAAGAAATTTCTGATTTTAACAAAGTTCCAGATGATAGGTTTAGATTTGGAATTGCTAAAGTCGAAGATTATCTTGATGCTAATGATTTAGTAAAAATTGTACATGAGACCTTATCTAAATAAGAACAACTTCGAATTTTGAAAAAGACTGAGAATTCTACATCTAATTGGGAAACTAATTTTGCTGATATTGAAGATAATTCTGATAATATTAGTGTAATTAGTGATTTAGAGGATGTAGATTGTTCTCAATTGTCTGTCATAAATGTAGCAAATTCTTTTAAAGGGAAAGAAAAATGTGAAGATTTATTCTTAAAAATTGACACTGATGAACCCTCAACTTCGAAAGTTTGTAATATGGACTTTGTAGAATACATGATAGTCAAACCGATGATAGTGATGATGAGGAAGAAAATACAAATTCGAAGCCAATTCAAAGGTCGAAAGAAATTGAAATTCCTCGAGTGGTTGTTGATCAAGTCTATTTGGATACACAAGAATTTGAGAAAATTCTTAGTGAAAAAGGTGCTCATTATCTTGAATCGAATACTGTTGTGTATCCAATCTTCAAATGCACTGATGATATTGTGTTCCCAAATCAAGTCTTCGTAACAACAGGTAATGTTGAAAATACAAAGCCTGAATTCAAAAAGATGGTTGAGGAAGACAATATGCAAACTTCAAATGAAGGATTCTTTTCGAATCAAAGCACAGTTGAAAACAATCTTACAAAGAACGCATATAAATTTCAACATCAAAAACCAAAAAGAGTATGGGTTGTAAAGTCAAAAGTTGAAAAAAAGAAAGTTAACCCAACTGAAAATGTGTTTACAAAGCACGAAGGTGTTAAAACAGTCAACAAAGCAATAAAATTAAATTCAAAAGAATTTAAAGCTCAAGTTGAAAAATTTTCAAAGGAAAATAATATTTCGAAACGTCAAGCGAGAAAAACAATTTTTTGGCAAACTATTGAATCATTAAATATGAAATCAACAAATTTTTCAAAAGGAAGAAAAGTTTTTAGAGAAAAATCAAAGTCTCAAAGTTTTGAAAAGAAAAATGATTCATTTTCAAATAATAAAATAAAAGTTTCAAATAGAACAAAAACAACACTTCCAAGAAAAAGTTTTCAGAAAAAGGTTGAAACACAGATTTCAAAATCACAAATCAATACATCTTATCATGAATCATATCTTTCAAAACCAAAAGTGGATTATGTTCCAAGTTCAGCAAAATGTTATAATCCTTTGAAGAAACAAGTTGACAAAGTCTCATATGCGAAGGGAATAACAACAAAAAGAAATATTGATCATTGGTTGGAAGGAAAAGGAAAAATATATCAATCAAGTAAGTTTTCGAAAGAACAGATACATGAGGCGTATGACAAGTATGCTAATCCTTCAACGAATGGTAGTTCGTCATCCAAAGAGTCAAATATTTCAGTTAAAGCTTGGCAGTCGGTCACGAAAGCAAAAAGTGAAACATCACAAACTCAAAATGCGAAGGGTATAATCAGTGAAAATTTTAAAATAATAAAAACTCATATATCTGACCCTTCGAATGAAAATGTTAAATTTATTGACAGTTTCAAAACACAAGTTTGTGATTGGGTTAATGATTGTACTTTACAATTGAAAAACAAATCTAATATGAATGGACCCAACAAGGCTTGGGTACCTAAATTTTTTCAATAATCGCAGGTGCTTTGTGACGAGCAATATGATAACAAGTGGTATATTGATAGTGGTTGCTCACGTCACATGACTGGGAAGAAGGAAAACTTGCGTGATTTTCGAAGCCTAGAAAATGGAGGAGTGGTTAAGTTTGGCAATAATCACAAATGCAAAGTCAAGGGTTATGGAAAGATAACGAATGGAAATTTCACTGTCAACCGAGTTGCATTTGTTGAAGGTTTACAACACAATTTGATAAGTGTTTCACAACTTGTTGTGGGCACTGGAAATCAAGTTCTTTTTAATGAAGAAGGCAGTGTCATTTCGAATGTTGAGACAAAGGAAGTTTTACTTAAGTCAAAACGAAAAGGTGATATGTTTTCATTGGATATTGTTCCTATTGTAGGCAAACATGTTGTGTGTTTACTTTCGAAGGCTGTTGCCGATATTAGCTGGTTATGGCACAGGAGGTTATCACATCTCAATTTTCGAAACATCAACAAACTTGTCGGACAAGATCTGGTAAGAGGTTTACCCATTCTTAAATATGATAATGACAGTTTGTGTGTAGCTTGTGAAGTAGGAAAACAACACAAACAAGGTCATCCTATCACAATAGATTCGAAGATTGTTGAACCTCTCGAACTCTTGCATATTGATTTATGTGGTCCTTCAACAATTGCTACTCTTAACAAGAAAAGGTACATTTTAGTAGTTGTAGATGATTTTTCAAGATTTACGTGGGTTTATTTTCTCAGGTTAAAATCCGAAGTTTCACAAATGATGATTGATTTTATCAAGAAAATGGAGGTTTCATTGAAGAAGTCAGTTCGAAAAATTAAAAGTGATCATGGAACCGAATTCAAAAATCGTCTTTTTGATTCATTTCTGGTGGAGAAAGGAATTTCGCATCATTTTTCATCTCCTTATACACCACAACAAAATGGTGTAGTTGAGAGAAGAAATCGATCATTATGCGAAGCTGCAAGAACAATGTTGGCTTATTCGAATTTACCTCAATATCTTTGGGCTGAAGCTGTTTCAACTGCTTGTTTTACTCAAAATCGATTATTCATTCATAAACGGTTTAATGTTACTCCTTATGAAATAATCAATAATCGAAAACCTAATGTCAAATTTTTTCATGTTTTTGGATGTAGGTGTTTCATAATGAATCTTAAGGATAACCTTACGAAGTTTCAAACAAAAGCCGATGAAAGAATTTTCTTGGGATATTCACACAATTCTGTTGCTTATAGAGTGTTAAATAAGCGAACTCGCAAAGTGGAAGAAACTTTTAATTTGACATTTGATGATCATTACATTAAAAAGTCTAATCATCAATTTGCAAATTATCCTATTTTGCAAAATTCTTCAAATATATATGATTCAATTGAAATGAATGATCTTAATTATGAATCGATTTTTGGTATTTCAGATCAAGCAATTGATGCAGAAAGAAATGCACCCGATAATCAAACATCAGAAAATTCGAAGCATGACAATGATTCAATTTCGATTTTGAATCTAAACACAAATGAACAATCTGATGATCTTGTGGAGGGGGAGCACTTGGATTCAAAAAGTTTTGTTGAGGGGGAGCGTTATAGTGAAAGTGATAACATGTCAACAAATGTTAATATTGAGGGGGAGCCAATTATTGAAGAAGAGCCGATCATTGAACCATAGCAAAATATCGAAACGGAGTCAATCATCGAGGGGGAGCCCATACTTGAGAAGGATCCAATTCTTGAAGAAGAACATTTTGATGATGCTGAAGATTCAATTTCCATAAATGGATCAGAAACAGATGTTATGTTCAAAGATGCACCTTTGGATTTTGATCCTAATTATCCACCATTGGATAAATGGACAAGAAATCATCCAAAAGATCAAATTCTTGGCGATCCACAAGCAGGTATAATGACAAGGGCACAACTTCATGCACGAAATGAGGTATTGAATAATCATCAAGAGTTATGCATGTTTAATGTTTTTATTTCCAAAATCGAACCAAAGACAGTTAAGGTTGCAATGGAACACTCTGATTGGGTTGTTGCTATGCAAGCTGAATTGTCTGAATTCGAAAGAAACAAGGTTTGGAGATTAATTCCAAAACCTGTTGATGTGTCAATTGTTGGACTCAAATGGATTTATAAAAACAAAACTGACAAAGATGGAAACATTATTCGAAATAAGGCTAGACTTGTTGTTAAAGGATATTCTCAACAAGAAGAAATTGATTACGAAGAAACATTTGCCCCTGTCGCAAGACTCGAGGCTGTTCGTATTTTTCTGGCTTTTGCAGCTCATAAAGATTTCGATGTCTATCAAATGGATGTAAAATGTGCATTCTTAAACGGAGAACTCGAAGAAACGGTATATGTTGAACAGCCACCAGGTTTTATAAGCACAGAACATCCTGATCATGTTTATATTTTAGATAAAGCTGTATATGGGTTAAAACAAGCACCAAGAGCATGGTATGCAACTTTAACATCATTTTTGAAACAATCTAAATTTAAACAAGGATCAGTTGATCCCAGTTTATTTCAAAAGAAAATTGGAAATCATTTGATGCTTGTTCAAATTTATGTTGATGATAGAATTTTTGGCTCAACTGACCCTGCTTTATCTAAAGAATTCGAAGACCTGATGAAAAGCAAATTTGAAATGAGTATGATGGGCAAAATTAATAACTTTTTGGGTTTGAATATTCGTCAAAACAGGGAAGGCATCTTCATTAATCAGGAGAAATATACGAAGAATTTGTTAGAAAAGTTTGGAATGACGAATAGCACAAGGTTACGAATACCAATGGCAACGGGCATAAAGCTAACTCCTTCGTTAGATAAATCTGCTGTTGATATCACTCTGTATCGAAGCATGATTGGGTCTTTATTGTATTTAACTGCAAGTAGACCTGATATTATGTTTTTTGTTTGTAATTGTGCAAGGTATCAATCGAATCCACGTGAACCACATCTAACAGCAGTGAAGAATATTTTTCGATATTTGAAAGGAACTACTTCGTTAGGTTTGTGGTATCCTTCGAAAATAGGGTTCTTTGTACAAGCTTATTCGGATGCGGATCTTGGAGGATGTAGTCTTGATCGTAAAAGCACAACTAGTGGGTGTCAATTACTAGATGGAAAGTTGGTCAGTTGGCAATCGAAGAAGCAAACATGTGTTTCAATATCTACCGCTGAAGCTGAATATGTTGCTGCAGCTGCGTGTACATCACAAGTAATTTGGATTCAAAGTCAATTAAGAGATTATGCAATTAATATGAAAAAGATTCCTTTATATTGTGATTCACAAAGTGCAATAACAATTTGTCATAATCCTGTGCAGCATTCAAAGACTAAGCACATTGCTCTTCGATATCATTTCATCAAAGATCATGTTGAAGATGGAAATATTGAAGTTCATTTTGTGAAAACAACAGAACAATTGGCAGATATTTTTACAAAGGCATTGGATGAAAAATCATTTCTTCGTATCTTAGAAGGATTGGGTATGATTAATGGAAATTCACTTTTATGTGATAAAAGCGAAGAGTGATGGGTCTGAATCATTTGGTGTACGGACGGAAAGGGTGATTCAGTGTTCAGAGGTTACTGTTCATGGTCAACGCTTCGAACGCTTCGCATTCGGAAGATTTATTCCTTGTTGAAATACATAATCAGAGATTACTGTTCAGGTCAACGCTTCGAATTCGGAAGATTTATTCCTTGTTGAAATACATAATCAGAGATTACTGTTCAAGTCAACGGTTCGAATGCTTCGTATTTGTACATATTTCAACTAAGGTTAGACTTTTAGTTTGTTTAATTTTTTTATATGAAAAAACTGAAAAATCAAAAATATTTTCATTTATTGAAAAATTAAAAATCCAAAAAGATTTTGTTTCGGTTTGTTTTTAATTTTTTTTTTTTTTGAAAAATTTCAAAAATACCAAAAATATTTTTTGTTCTCTTTGGTTTTAACATGTGTATTGTGAGTTTTGTCAAGTTTCAAATACGAAGGATTCATGTGTCTGGTTTCTATGGAAAGGTATGATCTCGATACACTTTGGATTAGTTAGGATGTCCCTAGAAGCATGCTGTTGCATGTTGTCTCAAGCCTCGTATGATTGTATGTATGGGAAATGAAAGCCTTGATGAAATTATCTCATGAAAATTTCTTCCCAACAAGGCTTGTATTTGCATAAATCAACAAGAGCTACCTTACTCTTCTCAAATGAGTTAAGAGTTTTCTGTTTTGTGCATTATAACAGAGGTACACTTCGATTCTTATCCAATCTTTCTAATACCAAACAATTCTTACATTCCAAATTTTCGAAGCGATTTGTCCTTGAGGTCTTTGATCAAACCAATCAAAACCTAGACAAATCACAAGTCTGTGTTTATGATCTAACATCATGAGTCCATGATGGAAGTGAAACCCAAAAATCCTAAACCTTAAGGAATTGACGGGGAGCCATGTTCCAGAAATTACGAAACATTTGTTTCAGTACCTTTTATACTCAAAATCATATTCATTTCTTTTGAGTGATCTTAATCAAACATTCGAAAACTACGATGTTTGTTCCCAACAAGATCCAGCATAAATTTTTTTATGAATATGATTTCTATGTGAGTATATTTTAAAAATTCTAGTTACTTTGAATATCATTCGCAACCAAGTTGTCACTGACTAAATTGGTTATACAACTAATTTTGTTTACAATTTCTCACCTTATGTTAAGGTTGATATGTAACGAAATTTTCGAAGCCACCCATTTGACCTATAAAAGAAACCCTTTGAAACTTCTCTACAAGTTATCGATTGTAATTCATGGGAAACCAAACAAGCTGTTAATTATCTCTCTTGATAATTTTCGAAGATATCTTTGCCTGGGATTAAACTGTTTTTGTGTCAAAATAAATTTTTGACATCACAAGTTTTCAAAAAAAAAAATTTCTTTGTTTCTCAACTAATTTCTTTTGGAACACAGCACACACGAAATCCTTGAGGTTTGAGTAAACCAACTTAAACTGATGATTTCGAAATTCTGGCATATGACTTCGCTTTCTAAACCTCAAAGTGAAAGAGCCTAACCTCTATTCCGAAGGCATCCGACGGTTACAATTCTCTTAGGGAATTCCAAACAGTCTTGTTTCTTGATGACGCAACTGCATGTCAGCAAGCATTTATTGTATCCCGCTTCAAATTCAAAATTCTAGGGTTACATATAAAAGGGCAAATCAGAAATCAATAACACTTTATTCGATCAAACCTTCTGTAACACAAAAATTCTCTTTGCAATTCATCTTCTTCAAACGTTCTTTGCTCTAATCATCAACAATGGCGACTACTTCACCAACCACAGACCAAATAATTAGCGTTCCGATTCTAAAGATCCAGGGTTCCAACTACCAAGTAGAATCGGATTTGTCAAAGTATCCGGAGGAACTTCAAATGCTTGTGGTTGCTTTACAGAATTCAGTTCTGTCTAAAGCAATGTTTGATTCCTTTGCTGCTCCGATGTCTTTGTTGGATTAATGTCTAAGTCCATAACTATAATTGGTAAGACTTGACCCGACCCGGCATGGTCCATTTGGGTTGCATACCATCATGCACTTGGATAGACTATAATGAGAGAAATAAGACACTTATGGTTATTAATATATTATAAGTTCTAGTATATTAATAATAAGAATAATAAGATTATTTAATTAGTATTGATCAAGAATTAATCTAGGATTAATTAAGTGATCAAAAGAAGACTAATTAAATATATGGGTTGATTGTGTAAATCATCCATACTTGTATAGTGGGCTAATGCTCCATGGATAATCAAGTTGGGCTAAAACCCATAGGATGGTCCATGGATGCTCCATGGTGTATTTGTACCCATGGATCATGGAAATGAAAGGCCATGTCAATTAGGGTTTACATGGTGTAACCCTAACTATATAAGCATCTTATTCTTGACCAAAATCGGCCACTAGTGTGTGAAATGAAAGGGCTAGCCGATTTCATGAGTTGTAGAATTCTCTCAAGTCATTCCAAGTGTTTTGATGATTGTGATTCCATTTGAGGTGTCACACTTGGGGCACTAGGCACTCAAGCTTCATGAAGACTTTCTACATCAAAGGTATGTATTCTATCTTGTTACACTCATTGTTTTTGTATGCTAGATTAGGATAATACCTTGGAAGTTCTTATTTGCATGTATAATAGAGAAAACATAGATCCAAGGTATTTAGGGTTGCATGTACACTTAGGAGTGTTAGAATGCTCAAAACCCAACAGTGGTATCAGAGCCTAGGCTTGTTTTCTTGTTATACCTACAATAGAAGCTAAAAAAACGAATTTGGTGCTGTCTGGCCATCAGACTCGGCGAGTCCATCAGGAGACTCGCTGAGTCCATGCCTAAAAAGTGGTGAATTCGATCCAACTCGCCGAGTTTGTTCATGCACTCGACGAGTTGAACCCCCAGACAGCATATTTTCGAGTTTTTTGGCTAGAAATGGACTAGGAACATTACCCTAAGTTGTTTTTGAACTTATAAACTTGTTTTTGATGTGGTAATGTTCATGCTAATCCATTTTCAAAGATAATTGTCAATAGATTCATGTTTTGTATTAGTTTAAGGTTTAGACTAATTACATGAAAAACTTTGATTTGAATTATCTTGTTCTTATGAGTTGCTTAGATTAATAGAAATGTTGAGTGAAATAGTTGTTTTCAATCCATTTTAATCTAAGAGTTGAGTATAAAATGTGTTTGTGTAACTTGTCCTCAAGTTACATGAAGAGTCACATTAAAGACTTATAAATCTCATAAAGGTTGGCAATGGTTACAAAATGAAGAGTCTTGTGTCATTGAATAACTTTTTATGACTCCATAACTTGTCCTCAAGTTATGGAAGTTCAAGAGTCACTTCATTAAAGAAAAATATGTAACCATAATTAAATTCATAAGTTATAAAATAAAGAAAAAGTTAGTTCTTTTATTAGTTTAAAGTCTTCCATAACTTGTCCTCAAGTTATGGAACTTGAAGAGTTTTTGGATTAAAACTACTTTAAACACATAAGTTATGGAATTAATTAGTTTTGAATAGTTTCAAAACTTGCCCTCAAGTTTTGGAATTTGAAAAAGTTTTCAAGTATGAATACTTTAATTCCAAGTTAGCCCTTAGAATTTTAATAGTTAAAATTCAACCCTTATACTTTATAATATTATAAGTTAATAATATATATATGTATAAGAGTAAAGTCAGTCTTACCGCTAGTACGCCTCATTCACGAAGCCGGTCTATAAGGTGGGTATAAGGTTGTTGCCTATAAAATGGCAACTTAATGGGTGTCCACTCTCACCCACCGCTTGCTTGACTGGTGGAGGGTCGTTAGCCGAACGGGTTTGATAGGACTAGAATTCTCCCTTCATTAAAAGTATTAATGATAATACTAAGTAACTAAACTCTTAATAATACCCAATCTTAGTTACTTAGGAAAATGTGAATAAGGTGCTAATCCATGAAATTACACTTTACACTTTGTCAAAGTCGTTAGTGGAGCGTGTGTGGTTAACCGGCACACTAACTTGGACTTAACAAGGTAGGTAAAGGGTGACTTAATATTTATCTTAGTATCGATGGAGCGTGTGTGGTTAACCGGCACATCGATTGAGGGGTAATTTATTAAGGGTACCAAGTGATTTGCATGGTTACTTCACACCTTGTTTTGTGATCCTCGGCATCCCAGTCACAAAACCTGAAGGGCACACTCGAGATTGAAACATGCCTTTGAAAAGTTCAATGAATCTCAAAGATCTAGGAGTTTCAAAACCAATTAAAACCTAATAATACATTTCGTTTATCTTGGTGGAAATTGGTGAATCGTCATTCACCTACCTTCAAATATTTTATAGCTTGGATTACGGCATACCTCTTCTAAGTTATAAAATAGTTTGTTGGGTCCTAGCCTTAATATTTCATATTGGGTGTCATATTAAGGACTTTAAATCAACTATCTTGAATATCTCCCAAAAGATGTCTGGTTTAGACACCTATGATCTTCCCAAATCTCTTGAAACAAGGTTTCCTAATGAGGATGATGTCCCATGGATATCATACTTCTTTCACCTCCTCCAATCATTCTCCCTAACCCACAAGTTCTTGAAAAGTTTAAGGTCACTCAAGCCCTATTGGCAAGGCAAGGTCTAGGTGTGGACACATCTTGGAGATGTACTCACATATTGACAAGCCGGGAGAGTTGGGTGTCAAAGTCTTGAGAAAGTTGGTGGTTCAATCACTTTCTAAGTCACATAGTGAGTTCCTTGGGAACACCTATGAAACAGACTATGACAAGACCCTTAATGATCTTATCTGTTTGCTAAGATTAACTTCCTAAAACTTTATGGACATTGACAATAGTGACACAGGAAATCCAGAAAAGCATTCTCTTCCCAATGGAAAGGGATCGGCCATAGTCAACTCGGTTGACCAAATGGTAAAGAGAAAAAGCTAAGTCTATGATAGTCTCGTGTACCATTATCAAAGGGTCCATATGTTTATATTGCCAAAGGAAGGGGCATTGGTTGCGAAGCTGCCAAATTTACCTAAGGATGTTAAAGTCAATAAGTTTGACTCTACTTCAGGTAAAGTCCACTATCTAACTCTGTGAAGTTTCTATTCTGAGATTCTTGATACATGATGTGACTGGGTCACATGGTGATGTTTAAGAATCAAAGAAAGGTGAAGAAACTTAAAGAAAGAATATGCTGAATCTGATCGCATAGATGGATTTCAATTGCATAGTTTGAAAAATCGGATTCTTGAGCTACTTCTTAGGAGTTATGAGATATTGCTTAAGGAATAGATAATAACAAGTTTTCATATGGATTGTAAGGATAAGTTTTTCCGCAAAGTTTTAAAATAAAAGAAAATTTTTGATTTTATTTATTTTAAAATATCCTTACAATGGCATTTGAGGAAAAATTGTTGCTTATATGATTCCATTAATAGCAAGAGTGGAAATATGAAATTGATTCTTTCATTTGTGGTAATGTCTAAATTTACCAAATAAGGAAAGATTCTCATCACCCAAGTTTCAATTGGACCGGAACTTGGAATCATGCAAGTTGTATAGCATGATGAATGAGAACTTTCAAGTATTGGAAAATTAAGACTAATTACTCGGTCACATGGATGTGTGAGTCAAGTAATGGACTAAGGGATCGAGTACATAGTCTTGTGCACTGGTCAAGTCCACCACAAAAGATTGATAAGACTATTCGTCATAGTTTACTAAAGCTCAATAAATATGATTATACTTACAAGCTTAAGTGTAACTCTAAGACATTGGAAAAGGTTCCAATGTATGGCAGAGCGAATAAGAAGAATCAAAATGGCAGAAGGATAAAAGTTTCTCAAATCTGAAAAGATGGGAGAGTACTTTAGTATCAGTTTTGTGATCATCTTAATGATTAAGAAACCATAGCACAATTAGTTCTCTAAGGATGTCTTAGTGCATTCTTATGACTAAGAAGAGGGATCTTGAATTGTTGAAATGGTTAAATCAAGAAGATGAGTCATACTTCGTTCCAATATAAGTCTTAGAGTCATACTCCAAGATTGTCATTTGAGTGACATGTCTTAAAGAAGGTTTAAAACACTTGTCAAATGTAAGAGTAAAAGTTTTCTACTTTTGTATATTTGAAATTGGTAAGTTGTGATGTTTTGGATAAAACAAAGACCAACTTAGGCCAAATGTGTGAAGTGTTTGTCTTGATTAGAATCCACACTGTCTCTTGGATGTTTGACAAGGGAGTCTTATAGGTCAAGAGGACAGTGGGAGTCTTAAAGGTCTTGAAAGTCTCAAGAACTAATCAAGAATAGAACCTGAAGTTCTTCACTAGCACACGACTTGAGGTTTATAACCTATCGTGTTGACATATTCTGTGCCCATTCCAGTTAAAGTTGGCTTTGCATATGAGTTCTTAGAGTTCTCAATTTGTTGCACAACAACTTGGAAGCAATGGCAGGCCCTTAAGCTGCCAGGTGGAAAGAAGTTAAGATTGAGTTCAATCCATATGGTTTGGGATTTGTCCTTACCTTTGTCTTATGATTATGGTTCTGACAAATTCATATGGGTAGGAACTCATACACCATAAATATCTAAGTGTCATAAGGTTTCTCTCCGATTCATGAAAATGATGGTGAGGAAACACTTTCACTAAGTAGATTTTATCTAGATAGCAATTGTGATATTTGCATTCTCAAAGTCGTTAGTGGAGCGTGTGTGGTTAACCGGCACACTAATTTGGACTTGTGAGAAGTGGCAAAAAGGTCTAACCATTATGATTACGGCATACCTCTTCATAATTCTTTAGACACACAAGTGTGCTATCTAAGGGAAGGTGTATGTTTTGATAAGGTCTTATCAAAACAATCTAGTATCAGAAATCTGAACTTTGGTAAGAAAGTCAATGAAGTATTGATTTCTAGAAGTCCAGGGGATTTCTGAGTACATGTCAAAGCTAGTGGGAGCATAAGTGTTACGCTAATAATCATCATGTTAGTGGGAGCATGATAATTATGATAAGTATTGCAAGTTAGCAATGTTAATTATAGAAAACAAAGTTTCAATTGGGAAAAAGTTGTTTTGCTATAATTAAGGGAGAGGAAATTATACTTCATCTCAAATCTATAAGCTTAGATCTTGAGGTTTTAATCATTTAGTCAAGGAAATATATGAATTTCATGTTGGAATGGCTCAACATAAGGAAATTCCGTATATGAGTCCATTATTTGCGTTCTAAAATTCGATTATGATTACGGCATCCCTTTTCATAATCTGAATTATGAGAACTTGGCAAATAGAAATGGAAATGTTATAGCAAAAGACTGGTTTAGTCTTTATGTGAGACATCATGAATCGTGTCCCATATGCTTCGGATATAGGATCGGTTACATGTGCTATAATCATCTGTTCTAAAATTTTCCAAATGCCTGGGGCATTAAGAAGGGAAAAGGCTTAGAACTGGATATGACTAAAAGGATTAAACAATTGTCGAGAACAATCTAAGGTTTACCAAAGATTGGTTGCTCAAGGACAGTTGGAAGTATAGTGATAATTCTGGAAGGACCATATTGACATAATCTGTAAGGAGGCAACTCTTGATCAGAAGTAATAGTCAAAATGGAATCTGGAAATGTTTCAAAGTTAGAATTTTCAATCTTTGTAAGATTAAGGAAACTTAATGCAAGAAGGATGTTTCCAAGGAGTTGATCTCCTTTGGAATACTCTGTAATGATTGTTGCCAAGTCTTTGTGAGTTTGTGCATAATCGTTACAAGAGGATCAATGCATATAAGTTTAGAATCTAACAGATTTCAGTAAATTACATGAATTTGGAATTCGTTCATTTGCAGTATAGATTTGGGAGTGTGAAAAGAGAATCATTGAAGTTATGTTCAATTGATGTAGTTCACAAAGTAAGGATCATAGACAAACATAGTATGCATACTTGGTGTGTGGCATGCCTAGTGTTTAAGAAAACATAGTGTACATGCTTGGAGCATGGGACAACTATTGTTTTAAATTCAAGAATAAAGTTGATAGCTGAAACAGTATACAATGAATAATGTGTAATCATATGGTGATAGGTTTTGATACCATATTGGATTCTATTATTATTATTGTGTTTCACTTTGCATGTTTTGACTTCCCGAATAAACTAGGTTATTCTTCTGGAATGACTAAGTTATTCAAACCATCCACAGTCAGTCATATGTTGGAAGTAGATATGAATTAAGACTGTCATGAGTTGGCTTGTAGAGGTCTAAGGTGTTGGACAAAGGGCTACAACACTCATGAGTGCTCATAAGTTCTGAGTATTGGATTCAACCCACGCTCATTAGAATCACTTCATGGATTTTATCACGAGTGATCATGAGACGATAATATCTTATATTCTTCAAACCTAGAGATATGAGTTGTTACTATGAGTTGATAGTACATTGATAGCACGAAAACGCATTTGGTAACTCGGTGCTATAAAACGTGCCTTTGTGTATGATTCAACAAGTAGTAGAAAAAGCCATATGAGTCGAAGTTTATCCGAACCTTTTACCTTCGGGATAAAAGCGATATCTGTGGGCCCCTCGATGATTTGATGATGACAAATGGAAGTGCTCGGCCGGGCCGGGAATGATTTGATTTGTTCAATTAGTCAGTTGTCATAAATCGGAAATCGGGAAACAACAAATGGACAGAGAGAATGATTATAATCCATGTCTCAGTCCATATGATATCTAGAATGGAGGAATGTATGATCCCTTATCTAATGGACAAGTCACTGACAAAGGTCAGAGTTCATCTACAAGGTCAGAGTTCGACAGAAGCTTTTGAGAGCTACGATTGCCGGTTGGTTCCTGAAGTTATACGCAATAATAGTTTTAGACTTATCCAAGTGGGAGACTGTTGGATTAATGTCTAAGTCCATAACTATAATTGGTAAGACTTGACCCGACCCGGCATGGTCCATTTGGGTTGCATACCATCATGCACTTGGATAGACTATAATGAGAGAAATAAGACACTTATGGTTATTAATATATTATAAGTTCTAGTATATTAATAATAAGAATAATAAGATTATTTAATTAGTATTGATCAAGAATTAATCTAGGATTAATTAAGTGATCAAAAGAAGACTAATTAAATATATGGGTTGATTGTGTAAATCATCCATACTTGTATAGTGGGCTAATGCTCCATGGATAATCAAGTTGGGCTAAAACCCATAGGATGGTCCATGGATGCTCCATGGTGTATTTGTACCCATGGATCATGGAAATGAAAGGCCATGTCAATTAGGGTTTACATGGTGTAACCCTAACTATATAAGCATCTTATTCTTGACCAAAATCGGCCACTAGTGTGTGAAATGAAAGGGCTAGCCGATTTCATGAGTTGTAGAATTCTCTCAAGTCATTCCAAGTGTTTTGATGATTGTGATTCCATTTGAGGTGTCACACTTGGGGCACTAGGCACTCAAGCTTCATGAAGACTTTCTACATCAAAGGTATGTATTCTATCTTGTTACACTCATTGTTTTTGTATGCTAGATTAGGATAATACCTTGGAAGTTCTTATTTGCATGTATAATAGAGAAAACATAGATCCAAGGTATTTAGGGTTGCATGTACACTTAGGAGTGTTAGAATGCTCAAAACCCAACAGTCTTGGCTATCAAAGGCGGGTTCTACCGCATCATACAACAAGGAGACAGGTTGTGTGGAATTCACAATGGTAAATGATACGAGAATTAGGGTCTCCAAGCATTTATTTTGCAAAATTTTTGGAATTCCAAATTTTGGTCCTTATGATGAACTTTCTTCTTCTCAAGTGGTGTTCATGTTCAACGAGATGGGCCATCAACCTCCTTTCACGCGTATCAGTGATTTCAAGAAGTCGGGGTTACCTACAATATGGAATTTTTTGTTTGGCATCTTCCTTCGATGTCTTACTGGAAGAACTGTGGGTCTTGATAAAGGAAGGATGGAGGTGTATGCAATGGTAGCTGGATTGTATTAAGATCTGCAAGTAGATTACTCTGAACAATTATGGACAGAGTTCTTAACTAGCATTTCGAAGACGAGTGCTAAGCAGGGGATTTCTTGTGCACGATATTGGAGTATGATAGTACAATATGTCTATCAGAAGGAGATAATCGAAGTTCCGGAATATGAAGAAAAAGCGGTTTTTCACATGTATGGTAGTCCGAAGGAGATGCATGATGATCCGGCTATCTTTACAATAATAGCTCGCATTCCGGATGCAACGCTTAAGAAGGTGGATCCAACGAATGGTGTTTTGGTGTCATATTTACAATCTATTGATACAACTGTCGTTACTGGTATGTTACAGCACGAAGAGAAGAAGAAGTCTAAGAAATCGAAGAAGACAGAGAGTGGGTCTTTGGAAAAAGGGGTGAAAGCAGAATCAAAGAATCAAGAGCCAATAGCTACATCTGGTACTGTCGAAGAGGTGTCTCCAATTTTAACCTCAGTGATTGATACACCAGTAATCGAAGCGTCTCCATCAAAAGAAACGATTCCTTCGAAGACGGGTGTTTTTCGACGTATCAAAATCAAGAGAAAATCTCAGTTGGTGAAGAAAACACACGTTACACATCAAGGGGTCACAGTTAGAGAAATTCCAGCTCCGGTGTCTCCATCTTCTAAGAAACGAAGGGCTGAAGATATGGCAAATTTTTTGAAGAAAACCCAATGAATCGAAGAAGTAGATCAAGTTCCTGAGACACCTGAAGATGAAATTCCTAAAGAAGTAGATATCAGTCAGTCTATTGATATTTCGAAGCCTGCTGATGTGAAGCTTATTGAACAAACTTCTTTACCTCAGGTTACATCCACAACTGATTCTCCAACATTTCAATCAATTATGGATCAACCATTTACCACTATCTTCTCAACTCAATCAACTGATCCAGCCAATCCATCCTCACCTATTGCTGAAACCATGGCTGTTGATGATGAAACTGATAACGAAGGCTTTGGAGGAACGTTCGAAGCTCTTCATTTTGATAAAGCTGAAGAAGATTTTCCTGATCATATGCTGATGACCATGAAGCAGTTCAAGATTTTGAATTCGAAATTGAATTCTATCTTGCAATCTCAAGCAGATGCGGGAAGTGCTGGAGTTACCATCATGGAAGTTGATTCCATAATGAAGGAAATGGAAGGCAGGGTTATTTCGAAGGCATCAGGATTAGTTCGTGATTTTGAAAGATGAGTTCTTGAGAAGACTGATCAGAATGATAGTTCTACAGAGAATCGAATCAATTCCATGAGGTCTGATTTTATGAAGGACGTGAAGGATTTGAAGATTGTTACGAAGGAGCGTCATGTGCTCTTCATACAAGAAGTTAAGAAGGTACGTGAAGATGTTAACATGCAAATTCGTGAACTTCGTGAAGACATGACGAAGGAGGTTCAGAATATTCAGCAAGGGTATGAATCAGCACATTAGAAGATCGACATTATTTGTGATGCGGTTGTTCAATGTGTTAAAATGTTCGAGCAGATGAATCCTCAGATGATCTCTCTTTCTGCCAAAGAAGAACAAAATTTTGGAGAGTTGGTCAAATTGTTGAAAGAACTCCAAGACCTGTCTTCGAAATCTACCTCTCCAATTGTTTCTCAAGAATTTCTTTCTCAGAAATTTACACATTTCGAAGCCATCTTACACAAACACCTTGCTCCATTACTTCGTATATCAAGCCTTTTACCAAACATATCAGATGCCCCACCTGCTATCACAGGGGTGCAAGGGGGAGAAAAGGCTGGTCATACAAAGGCTAACATGTGAAGACAACTGAAGATACGAAGGTAGTAGGAAAAGTGTATCCTTCAAAAGTGGTTGAAAAGCCAACTGTTGTTTCAGCTGCTCCAGTCATTTCGACTGTGACTACAACAGTTCCAATTTCAAAACCTATGTCAAAAGGTATTGTAATTGAGAAACAGAGTGATGTCTCTTCGTCAAAGAATATAGCTCCTTCAAATGTAAAAGACAAGGGAAAAGGAGTTATGGTTGAGAAGTCTAATAAAGAGAAGAAAGCTGAGGTGGCAGCTGAGGTTGAGAGAATGAGGCATGTTCAAAGTGTAATGAGACAAAGAGCTTTGGATGGTTCGAATGTTGATAAGGGTGATCCTTCGAAAGTTTTCAATTACGAAACAATAGAATCCAGGGTGATGTTTGATCACATGTATTCTTTTGAAAAGATTCCGAAGAAGAGCTTTGTGGTGACGAACACAGATTTTGGTCAACTTGACTTTCCAGTCAATGAAATGATGTTCGTTATGCCAAAGTTCAAGGCTGAAACAAAATCAATGGAAATTGAAGAGGGAAAGAAGATGAAGATAAGATTTCATGTTGTATTAGCAAAGGCTCAAGAAGAAGTATGGTTCTTGGAGAAGATCAAGAAGGTGATATCGTGCCTCATCCAAATGAGACTTGGAAAGCGAGATAGGGCCTAACTGGGAGGCAGGAAGAAGACTATTTTCGAAGGGAAGTTTCAAAATCTGAAGTACATTGTGGCAAGAGCAAGTGGAAAGTTACAAGAATTGACTGTGGCAGACTTTCCTTTGATGAAAACTTATGATCTCATCAACATTGCCTTGATGCTTAAAGACAAGTCATTTTCTTATCTTGAAGAAACAGAACCAGATGTTTTCAGTCTTGGGTGTAGGCACATAAAAATATTTTTGGAGAATTATTTTGAGTGCTTAGCTCAAACTGATGTCGAACTTGCTACTCTTAAAGGCTTCGACATAACTGCACCAATGGCACCTTCGAAGAAGCATAATGAGTTGAAAAAGTATGAAGACGGTGAAATATGTTTAAAGCCATTGGGGATTGTTTTTGCAGGAAAAGACAAAGCTGGAAGAGCTAAAAGGTTCTTATTTCAAACTTCCAAAGTGGAGTGATACACAAATTCACAATATACGAACTTAATTGTTCTTATGAATCATTGCAAGAAGAACTAGGAAGGAGACAAGAAAGAGATAAAGAAAGTTATCTCTTGGTACATGGAAATCCGAAGGGTGCTGATGTATATCGTTCAATCACTGACGTCTTGAGGACTTCGAACTTTATTCCAAAGGGGGAGATTGTTAGGGCTTAAATGTTGTAATAGTCAAAGTGTCAGTTAGATTGTTACGGAGTTTATTTTGTCTTCGTAAGAAGGGTCTTCGGATGTAATGTTATTTGTACTAAGGCATTATAAAGAGTTGTCTTAATGTCTAGTCCTTAGTATTGTTATGCTTTTGTTCTCCTATAAATAGGGGTCTGTACTAAGTGAATAGAAGAACTTTTCACTCGGTCTTTTACAGATTATTCTTTGTACTCTGTAAAACCAAAAGCATAATATGAGCTGAACAAATATTATATTTACTCTCGTGTTCATCGTTATTCTTCTTTCTGAATCATACTTGAATTGATCTTAAACTTGATTACAAATCTCATCAATCTTACGTGGTTCGATATACATATTTCACTATAAACAAAGCTCTGATACCAATCTGTCACACCCCCAAACCGGAATGACGGAAATGTTCGGGGGCGGAGGACGTCATGCTCAGTATCATAACCATAGTGAAGAAAGCAAACACAACCATCATAAATATAATTTAAAAGGTTACATCGTTGCAAAAATACATGTTTCCAAATAAATTACATATGATGCCAAAATAGTTCAAAAGAAATATGTGCCTTAGCGTCTTTCCTTCAAAAATCTTGTGGTGACCTGTATTACTGAATACCTGAGAATACAAGTTGTTTTTGAAAGAGTATCAACATTAAAGCTGGTGAGTTCATAAGCAATTTATGAATGAAAAATGGATGTTGTTCCTTAAACTTTGTTACAAGTTCGTTTCCATAAAATCCAATATTTTCTAAAAGGTTTGTTGTAGTCTTAATTGAACCAAGACTTAGTATATGTAAGTAAATCATCAACGCTTCACTTGCCACATTCTCTGGTTTTAAGGCTTCTTCTTGTGCCTCTTTAATTTGTGCGGAGTGGTGTGAATGGATTTTCATAGTTAATGCCTTTACTCGGCGACCCGAGTATTCCTTTCAGCTCAAAGCGTCTGCAACCATGTTGGCTTTTCCTGGGTGATAACGAATCTCACATTCATAATCGTTTAGTAATTCCACCCATCATCTTTGTCTCATGTTGAGTTCTTTTTTATTGAGGATATGCTAAAGGATTTTGTGATCAGTGAAGATAGTGCACTTGGTGCCGTAGAGGTAATGTCTCCAATTTTTTAGGGCGAAAACCGTCGTTCCCAGTTTGAGATTGTTCGTCGTATAGTTTACCTCATGCGTCTTCAGCTGTCTTGAGGCGTAGGCAATGACCTTTCCTCGTTGTATTAACACACATCCTAGACCCTGGTTTGACGCATCGCAATAAACCACAAAGTCCTCTATTCTATCTGGTAAGGATAAGATAGGAGCACTGCACAGAGTTCACTTCAGCGTTTGGAAGGCAGCCTCTTGCTTATCACCCATATGAAAGTCACTCCGTTTTTAGTCAAGGTGGTGAGTGGTTTTGCGATTTTCGAGAAGTTTTAAATGAATCTTCAATAATACCCTGCGAGTCCTAAAAATTGTCGGATTTCTGTGGGTGTTTTTGGTCCTACCCAGCTTTCGATTGCCTTGATCTTTGAAGGGTCCACATGAATTCCTTCCTTGCTGACTACATGTCCTAGCAAATTCACTTCTCGAATCCAGAACTCGCACTTTGAGAATTTTGCATACAATTTCTCTACCCTCAGTGTCTCCAAGACTAGACATAAATGATGGTTGTGTTCTTCCGTACTTCAGGAGTAGACTAGTATATCATCAATGAAAACAATCACGAACTTGTCTAAGTAAGGTCGACACACCCGATTCATCAGGTCCATAAACGCCGAGGGTGCATTTGTTAGGCCGAAAGGCATCTTTACAAACTTATAGTGACCATAGCGCGTTATGAAGGTTGTCTTGGGAATATCCTCCTCTTGAGCTCGTTGTTGATGGTACCTTGATCAAAGGTCAATCTTTGAGAAGGAACTTGTAGCTGGTCGAAGAGGTCATCGATTCGAGGCAAAGGGTATTGGTTTTTAATGGTGAGTTTGTTCAATTCACGGTAGTCAATGCACATACGGAATGGTCCATCCTTTTTCTTGACGAACAAGACTGGTGCTCCCCAAGGTGAGAAGCTTGGCCTTATGAAACCTTTGCTTAGTAGTTGATTCAATTGGCTACACAATTCCTGCATTTCGGCTGGGGCTAGACGGTATGGCGATTTGGCTACAAGGGTAGCTCCAGGGATTAGGTCGATTCGGAATTCGACTTGTCTAGCATGAGGCACTCCGGGAAGGTCTTCCAGGAATATGTCGTGGAATTTACAGACCTCCGAAATGTGTTTGATGTTTTTCACTTCTTGTTTCTTGTCTACGACATGGTCTAGGAAGGCATGGTACTCCTTGCGGAGATACTTTTGAGCCTTGACACAAGAGATGATCTGAAAACTTGAGCTAGGTTTGTCGCCATAGACGGCGAGGGTTTCACCATTTGGCAGATTAAGGTGAACGGCCTTTTCGTGATATAGGATTTCAACATGGTGAAGGCATAACCAATCCATGCCAATGATGACATCAAAACTTTTTATGGTGACCGGCATAAGGTCGATTGGGAAAGAGTGATTATTTAAGGTGAGAGTACACCCGGTGTAAATGCCGTTAGTGTTCTACGTTATTCCATTATCCATTTCTAAGATGAATGTGTCTTTTAGTGTTTTTGGTTTTTGTTTAAGCAAGTGTTTAAATTGATGGCTCACTAAGCTTTTCTCCGCGCCACTGTTGAAAAGAATGCATGCGTATGTATTGTTGAGGAGAAACGTACCGGTGACCATAGTTGGATCTGCAACTGCTTCCTCATGACCTATCGCCAGAACTCTGCCCACTTACCAGAGTTGGGGTTTCTTGCCTTCGGACAGTTCCGCTTTAAGTGTCCTGCCTCTCCACAACCATAGCAGGTTCGCCTTGTTCCAGTGTTGGCAGCTTGTGCATTTTGTTGGACTGGAGCTTTACAAAATTGAACGGTGTGCCCGTTTTTGTTACAGTTGGTGCAATGCATTTCACGGCATACGTTGTTGTGGTGAAAGTTGCACTTGTTGCACTTAGGTAGGTTCCGGGCGTATTGCCTTATCGGAGTTGGGGTGGTAGTGGTTGTGGCAGCGTGCACATCAACCACTTGTTGCTTTTTGGCAGGGTCTTGAGCAGTTTGACCCTTCTTCTTGTTCCAGAACTTCCTTTTGTTGCTTCCCCCTTTCGCTTGTTCGGGGGTGGTTATCATAGTGCCACAGCTGGCCTTATGGTCGATGAGTTGTTGTGCATGTTCTTTGGCACTGTCAAAGATAGTTGGCTTTGAGGCCAATACGTTTCCTTGAAATTGGGGAGATAGTCCCCATATGTATCTTTCCACCTTTTTGCTTTCCGAAGGAACCATCCCGGGACACAGCACAACTAGATCGCTAAACCTTGAGGTATAAGACAGGATGTCTGAGCCTGTCATTTTGAGACCCCAAAGTTCTTCTTCCAACTTCTGTATCTCGCCCCTTGGGCAGTAATCCTTCATCAACATGGTTTTCAAGTCTTCCCATGTTATCGAATTAGCCACCGGAAGTGTCAATGCCTTGACGTGGCCATTCCACCAGGTGAAGGCCCTTTCAGAGAATGTGCATGCTGCAAATTTGACCTTGCTTGCTTCAGGGCATGTGCATATTTCGAAGATGGATTCGGTTTTCTTGAACCATTGCAGCAATGCTATGACACCTCCGCTTCCATTGAAGGTTTTGGGTTTGGCATTTGTAAAATCTTTGTAGGTACACTCTCTCGAGTTTACGAATGCTGGTAGATTTGATTCACATGAAATGTCTGTGATAGTATCCATACTGAGCCCATCCAACAATCATTCGATGTATAATATTTATATATAATTAAGATTAAATAAACTTTCGAATCTAATGGGTCTGCTCTGGGCCCACAACCAAACAAGGAACATGATCCAAGGCGGAACCACCATTTCTAGGTCGACATGGTCTTAATTATATATAACTTTGATTTATACATCAATCAATCATAAATCAGACACTAGTAAATTTAGTATGAAAACAATCCATGTCATGAACTTGATGTAATGTTCCCAATAAAACAAATAGCATGTCAATTTCATTGATATAACTTAGTACACAATATTGGGGGAAGATTTGACCCTACGAGGGGTCTACGTTACATCAATGTATGGAAAATTTTTGGCCGCCTAACAGATCCCGGAAGTGTAAACACTTAAATCGCGAGATCGAACACAAAATACTAGAAAATAATAGTAATATTTATCCGCAAACTAGATTAAACTGAAGCGAGCAGTGAAAACACTACTTGCGGCGGTTGAAGCTCTGAGGATCATGAAGTAAAGACACGGAGTTCCTTGTTTCCCTTATTTCAACTCTGGATTCTGCCGTTTGGTGCTCTGCTTCTGCCAGACGTCCTTCTAAAGTGGCTCGGTGTTCTCGGATTTCTTGCACTTCAGCTCGGGCCGCCGGCATTTCCCGTCGAAGAAGCTCGGTGCGGTCTTGAGTCTGATCATGGTCATCATCCAAACGGCGAAGGCGAACTGAGTTGACTTGGCTGGTGGAACCAACTTCCATGATATGTCAAGTGTTTACCCTAGTTTGCTCCTCGTGGCATGCGACACGGTGAACCATGATAGGAAGGGCTCTGTCGGCTGACCCTCCTTGGCTGAGGTCATAAAAACCTCATTCCATGCCATAGGGAGGTCATTGACCTTGCTCTCGGCTCCATCGATGTATAGTTTCGGTCCATTGGGTCGTCGGGCCTTGGAAGTGTTAAGGAGGGATAGGGGCAGGGTGTGGATTGTAAACTTCAGGTTCTTTGTCGGTTCTATTTGAGTCTTCTTCCTCTTCACCGTCTATGGATTTTTCCTGTTCCATGGGTTCTGCATCCTCCATGGGTTCCTCTTCGGAATCTTCCTCTGGGTCTTCCACAATCCAACCAGCATTCCCTTGGTTGGGGAAGTAGGGATCACCCGGCAAGTGAAATCCTGCCATCGCGCCTGTATGAGAATAGGGATAAGAAGGATATCGCGGGAAATTTTGGTATAAGAAATTAGTTATCACAGTTTAAAATGAGATTATTACGGTTTTTGTGTTAAAATACTCCTATAGTATTTTTTATGTTTGATTCTCGAGGTTGTTGGTAAGTTGAAGACTTGTTGCTCATCATGATTCTTCTTTGTAATATGATGGTCATACCTTGGCTAAATATAGTTGATCAGACTATATTCATCCCAGATATGACTTCATACCCCGAAGCTAGATCATGGTGTTCAACTTGTCTCAATACTTTTATGTTATTGCCATTATGATACTGAATTAATAAGTATGATTGTACGGATACTTTTATAAAAATATAATTTTTTATTTTTAAAGTAATTTTTTTTTTGAAAAGCTACGTCAGAGATTTTTTTTCCCGATGTATTTATAGTTTGTATATCTTTGTTAGGGCTTAAATGTTGTAATAGTCGAAGTGTCAGTTAGATTGTTACGAAGTTTATTTTGTCTTCGTAAGAAGGGTCTTCGGATGTAATGTTATTTGTACTAAGGCATTATAAAGAGTTGTCTTAATGTCTAGTCCTTAGTGTTGTTATGCTTTTGTTCTCCTATAAATAGGGGTCTGTACTAAGTGAAAAGAAGAACTTTTCAATCGGTCTTTTACAGATTATTCTTTGTACTCTGTAAAACCAAAAGCATAATATGAGCTGAACAAATATTATATTTACTCTCGTGTTCATCGTTATTCTTCTTTCTGAATTCATACTTGAATTGATCTTAAACTTGATTACAAATCTCATCAATTGGTATCAGAGCAGGAATCCTTTCTGTCATCTGATTTTCATACGTTCAAAAAGATTTTTGAATCTACTATTTGATTCAAAAATTTCCGTTCTTTTTGAGTGTGAAAAATTCTTCTTGATCTCAATCTAGGATTTGATTCTGTAAAAATATTTGTAAATCGAGTGTTCTTTGTGTGATTCTAATTTGAAATATACAATTTGATTTCAATATTCTCAAAGTTTTTGTATCATCTTGAAGCTTTTGTTCGTACAACAATGGCGTCATTCAATCTGAATTCGATGACATCATTTTCTCATTTGCTTGGATCATCCACAAAAATTCCGATGCTTATTCCAGAATATTATGATCAGTGGGCAGATCGGATGGAAGATTACTTAAACGGATTGGATGAAGAATTATGGAAATGCATCTCAGGAGAAATCAATCAACCTGCACAAGTTCAGCCAATCGGTATGTCTTCAAGCAGTTCGGAAGTCGATAATCAAACCAATCATTTAAAACAACTGGAGAAGAAATGCATGAGGGAATTAAGAGGTGCGTTGCCTCCTGTTGTGTACAATTATGTCAGAACATGCACAACAGCTAAAGAAATCTAGAACAATCTCAAAGACAAATTTCAAGGAAGTGAAAAGACGAAGATCACATCTGTGAAACAATGCCTGGTGGAACTCAAAGATTTCAAACAAAAAGAAAATGAGTCTATTGAAGCATACTATGATCGGTTCAACGAGCTAATCTATCGTTGTAACCGTTATAGTATAATAAGGTCATCAATGGAGTACAATTTGATATTTGTAATGGGACTTCGAAAGGAGTGGAGGAGTGTGAGTATGATGGTGAAAAATCAACAGAGTTTTGATACTTCGACTTTGAATGACTTATACAATCAATTAAAATCTCATGAAAATGAAGTTAATGAAATAGCTGAGGAAGCGATAGCAAGTCTTGGTGGACCATTGGCACTTGTTTCGAAGGTTTCAGAAAGAGAGAATGAAAAATCGAAGTTTGATGAAGAAGAAGGTTTTCTGATGAATTCTGATGATGAGGCTGTTGCATTTTACTCAAACAATCGAGTAAAGAAATTTTACAAGAAACCTTTTAATCCAAAGATAAAGCCATCAGATTCGAAGGGTAGTTTTGAGAACAAAAATAAAGTGGATGAGAAAAAGAAAGAAGTGAAGATTGATTCGAAGAGTCAAATGGAGCAAATGAAGATGATGTTGAAAGGTGATACAAGGATTAATTGCCATTATTGCTATGGAGCAAATCAGTTGGCAGTAGATTGCTTGTTGAGGAAGAAGGAGGAAAAGAAAATTAAAAAAAGGATGAAGCTTATTACACTGAGAAACTGGAGGAAGTAAAGTCGAAAGCAAAGAATTTGTCATTGGTGGCTCATGGAGAAACTGAATCGGATGGCACATATCAAATATGGTCTTCGGGTTCAGATGATGAAGAGATGAAAAATCCATCACATGGAGATATGTATGCAAAGATGGAAGAGGATTCAGATGAAGAACAGACTTACGAAGTGTGTGGGCAATGCTTCGTTTCGAAGTCTACTGACAGGTCGCCCATGACTACCAAGGTACGTAACATTCTTGAATATTTTAACATTCTAGTTTCTGCATATAATTCTGAATTAGTAGCTTTTGATGAAACTGTTACTTATTTTGATTCAATTATTGTCTCTGCTAGCAATGAAGCGAAAAAGTTAAGTGATCAATTACTAGAGACAAGAAAAAAGTTGGATTCAAAAGTCACTAGGATTGATTACTTATAATTGCAAGTTTCAAATATTATGGAGGATAGGGAGAGTTTAGCAAAGGAAATAAACTTGTTGTTAGCACAAAGAAATATTTTTTGTAATTCTACGAAAAGATTGTATGGAAAATTAACTGAGTTACATCATTCGAGTGAGATAAGTAAGGAACAACATAGAAAATTACTACCATTTTTAGCTTATGATAGAGCTAAGGTAGATAGTATTTCATATGATTGTGAAAAAGAAATTTCTGATTTTAACAAAGTTCCAGATGATAGGTTTAGATTTGGAATTGCTAAAGTCGAAGATTATCTTGATGCTAATGATTTAGTAAAAATTGTAAATGAGACCTTATCTAAATAAGAACAACTTCGAATTTTGAAAAAGACTGAGAATTCTACATCTAATTGGGAAACTAATTTTGCTGATATTGAAGATAATTCTGATAATATTAGTGTAATTAGTGATTTAGAGGATGTAGATTGTTCTCAATTGTCTGTCATAAATGTAGCAAATTCTTTTAAAGGGAAAGAAAAATGTGAAGATTTATTCTTAAAAATTGACACTGATGAACCCTCAACTTCGAAAGTTTGTAATATGGACTTTGTAGAATACATGATAGTCAAACCGATGATAGTGACGATGAGGAAGAAAATACAAATTCGAAGCCAATTCAAAGGTCGAAAGAAATTGAAATTCCTCGAGTGGTTGTTGATCAAGTCTATTTGGATACACAAGAATTTGAGAAAATTCTTAGTGAAAAAGGTGCTCATTATCTTGAATCGAATACTGTTGTGTATCCAATCTTCAAATGCACTGATGATATTGTGTTCCCAAATCAAGTCTTCGTAACAACAGGTAATGTTGAAAATACAAAGCCTGAATTCAAAAAGATGGTTGAGGAAGACAATATGCAAACTTCAAATGAAGGATTCTTTTCGAATCAAAGCACAGTTGAAAACAATCTTACAAAGAACGCATATAAATTTCAACATCAAAAACCAAAAAGAGTATGGGTTGTAAAGTCAAAAGTTGAAAAAAAGAAAGTTAACCCAACTGAAAATGTGTTTACAAAGCACGAAGGTGTTAAAACAGTCAACAAAGCAATAAAATTAAATTCAAAAGAATTTAAAGCTCAAGTTGAAAAAAATTTTCAAAGGAAAATAATATTTCGAAACGTCAAGCGAGAAAAACAATTTTTTGGCAAACTATTGAATCACTAAATATGAAATCAACAAATTTTTCAAAAGGAAGAAAAGTTTTTAGAGAAAAATCAAAGTCTCAAAGTTTTGAAAAGAAAAATGATTCATTTTCAAATAATAAAATAAAAGTTTCAAATAGAACAAAAACAACACTTCCAAGAAAAAGTTTTCAGAAAAAGGTTGAAACACTGATTTCAAAATCGCAAATCAATACATCTTATCATGAATCATATCTTTCAAAACCAAAAGTGGATTATGTTCCAAGTTCAGCAAAATGTTATAATCCTTTGAAGAAACAAGTTGACAAAGTCTCATATGCGAAGGGAATAACAACGAAAAGAAATATTGATCATTGGTTGGAAGGAAAAGGAAAAATATATCAATCAAGTAAGTTTTCGAAAGAACAGATACATGAGGCGTATGACAAGTATGCTAATCCTTCAACGAATGGTAGTTCGTCATCCAAAGAGTCAAATATTTCAGTTAAAGTTTGGCAGTCGGTCACGAAAGCAAAAAGTGAAACATCACAAACTCAAAATGCGAAGGGTATAATCAGTGAAAATTTGAAAATAATAAAAACTCATATATCTGACCCTTCGAATGAAAATGTTAAATTTATTGACAGTTTCAAAACACAAGTTTGTGATTGGGTTAATGATTGTACTTTACAATTGAAAAACAAATCTAATATGAATGGACCCAACAAGGCTTGGGTACCTAAATTTTTTCAATAATCACAGGTGCTTTGTGACGAGCAATATGATAACAAGTGGTATATTGATAGTGGTTGCTCACGTCACATGACTGGGAAGAAGGAAAACTTGCGTGATTTTCGAAGCCTAGAAAATGGAGGAGTGGTTAAGTTTGGCAATAATCACAAATGCAAAGTCAAGGGTTATGGAAAGATAACGAATGGAAATTTCACTGTCAACCGAGTTGCATTTGTTGAAGGTTTACAACACAATTTGATAAGTGTTTCACAACTTGTTGTGGGCACTGGAAATCAAGTTCTTTTTAATGAAGAAGGCAGTGTCATTTCGAATGTTGAGACAAAGGAAGTTTTACTTAAGTCAAAACGAAAAGGTGATATGTTTTCATTGGATATTGTTCCTATTGTAGGCAAACATGCTGTGTGTTTACTTTCGAAGGCTGCTGCCGATATTAGCTGGTTATGGCACAGGAGGTTATCACATCTCAATTTTCGAAACATCAACAAACTTGTCGGACAAGATCTGGTAAGAGGTTTACCCATTCTTAAATATGATAATGACAGTTTGTGTGTAGCTTGTGAAGTAGGAAAACAACACAAACAAGGTCATCCTATCACAATAGATTCGAAGATTGTTGAACCTCTCGAACTCTTGCATATTGATTTATGTGGTCCTTCAACAATTGCTACTCTTAACAAGAAAAGGTACATTTTAGTAGTTGTAGATGATTTTTCAAGATTTACGTGGGTTTATTTTCTCAGGTTAAAATCCGAAGTTTCACAAATGATGATTGATTTTATCAAGAAAATGGAGGTTTCATTGAAGAAGTCAGTTCGAAAAATTAAAAGTGATCATGGAACCGAATTCAAAAATCGTCTTTTTGATTCATTTCTGGTGGAGAAAGGAATTTCGCATCATTTTTCATCTCCTTATACACCACAACAAAATGGTGTAGTTGAGAGAAGAAATCGATCATTATGCGAAGCTGCAAGAACAATGTTGGCTTATTCGAATTTACCTCAATATCTTTGGGCTGAAGCTGTTTCAACTGCTTGTTTTACTCAAAATCGATCATTCATTCATAAACGGTTTAATGTTACTCCTTATGAAATAATCAATAATCGAAAACCTAATGTCAAATTTTTTCATGTTTTTGGATGTAGGTGTTTCATAATGAATCTTAAGGATAACCTTACGAAGTTTCAAACAAAAGCCGATGAAGGAATTTTCTTGGGATATTCACACAATCCTGTTGCTTATAGAGTGTTAAATAAGCGAACTCGCAAAGTGGAAGAAACTTTTAATTTGACATTTGATGATCATTACATTAAAAAGTCTAATCATCAATTTGCAAATTATCCTATTTTGCAAAATTCTTCAAATATAGATGATTCAATTGAAATGAATGATCTTAATTATGAATCGATTTTTGGTATTTCAGATCAAGCAATTGATGCAGAAAGAAATGCACCCGATAATCAAACATCAGAAAATTCGAAGCATGACAATGATTCAATTTCGATTTTGAATCTAAACACAAATGAACAATTTGATGATCTTGTGGAGGGGGAGCACTTGGATTCAAATAGTTTTGTTGAGGGGGAGCGTTATAGTGAAAGTGATAACATGTCAACAAATGTTAATATTGAGGGGGAGCCAATTATTGAAGAAGAGCCGATCATTGAACCATAGCAAAATATCGAAACGGAGTCAATCATCGAGGGGGAGCCCATAATTGAGAAGGATCCAATTCTTGAAGAAGAACATTTTGATGATGCTGAAGATTCAATTTCCATAAATGGATCAGAAATAGATGTTATGTTCAAAGATGCACCTTTGGATTTTGATCCTAATTATCCACCATTGGATAAATGGACAAGAAATCATCCAAAAGATCAAATTCTTGGCGATCCACAAGCAGGTATAATGACAAGGGCACAACTTCATGCACGAAATGAGGTATTGAATAATCATCAAGAGTTATGCATGTTTAATGTTTTTATTTCCAAAATCGAACCAAAGACAGTTAAGGTTGCAATGGAACACTCTGATTGGGTTGTTGCTATGCAAGCTGAATTGTCTGAATTCGAAAGAAACAAGGTTTGGAGATTAATTCCAAAATCTGTTGATGTGTCAATTGTTGGACTCAAATGGATTTATAAAAACAAAACTGACAAAGATGGAAACATTATTCGAAATAAGGCTAGACTTGTTGTTAAAGGATATTCTCAACAAGAAGGAATTGATTACGAAGAAACATTTGCCCCTGTCGCAAGACTCGAGGCTGTTCGTATTTTTCTGGCTTTTGCAGCTCATAAAGATTTCGATGTCTATCAAATGGATGTAAAATGTGCATTATTAAACGGAGAACTCGAAGAAACGGTATATGTTGAACAGCCACCAGGTTTTATAAACACAGAACATCCGGATCATGTTTATATTTTAGATAAAGCTGTATATGGGTTAAAACAAGCACCAAGAGCATGGTATGCAACTTTAACATCATTTTTGAAACAATCTAAATTTAAACAAGGATCAGTTGATCCCAGTTTATTTCAAAAGAAAATTGGAAATCATTTGATGCTTGTTCAAATTTATGTTGATGATATAATTTTTGGCTCAACTGACCCTGCTTTATCTAAAGAATTCGAAGACCTGATGAAAAGCAAATTTGAAATGAGTATGATGGGCAAAATTAATAACTTTTTGCGTTTGAATATTCGTCAAAACAGGGAAGGCATCTTCATTAATCAGGAGAAATATACGAAGAATTTGTTAGAAAAGTTTGGAATGACGAATAGCACAAGGTTACGAATACCAATGGCAACGGGCATAAAGCTAACTCCTTCGTTAGATAAATCTGCTGTTGATATCACTCTGTATCGAAGCATGATTGGGTCTTTATTGTATTTAACTGCAAGTAGACCTGATATTATGTTTTTTGTTTGTAATTGTGCAAGGTATCAATCGAATCCACGTGAACCACATCTAACAGCAGTGAAGAATATTTTTCGATATTTGAAAGGAACTACTTCGTTAGGTTTGTGGTATCCTTCGAAAATAGGGTTCTTTGTACAAGCTTATTCGGATGCGGATCTTGGAGGATGTAGTCTTGATCGTAAAAGCACAACTAGTGGGTGTCAATTACTAGATGGAAAGTTGGTCAGTTGGCAATCGAAGAAGCAAACATGTGTTTCAATATCTACCGCTGAAGCTGAATATGTTGCTGCAGCTGCGTGTACATCACAAGTAATTTGGATTCAAAGTCAATTAAGAGATTATGCAATTAATATGAAAAAGATTCCTTTATATTGTGATTCACAAAGTGCAATAACAATTTGTCATAATCCTGTGCAGCATTCAAAGACTAAGCACATTGCTCTTCGATATCATTTCATCAAAGATCATGTTGAAGATGGAAATATTGAAGTTCATTTTGTGAAAACAACAGAACAATTGGCAGATATTTTTACAAAGGCATTGGATGAAAAATCATTTCTTCGTATCTTAGAAGGATTGGGTATGATTAATGGAAATTCACTTTTATGTGATAAAAGCGAAGAGTGATGGGTCTGAATCATTTGGTGTACGGACAGAAAGGGTGATTCAGTGTTCAGAGGTTACTGTTCATGGTCAACGCTTTGAACGCTTCGCATTCGGAAGATTTATTCCTTGTTGAAATACATAATCAGAGATTACTGTTCAGGTCAACGCTTCGAATTCGGAAGATTTATTCCTTGTTGAAATACATAATCAGAGATTACTGTTCAAGTCAACGGTTCGAATGTTTCGTATTTGTACATATTTCAACTAAGGTTAGACTTTTAGTTTGTTTAATTTTTTTATATGAAAAAACTGAAAAATCAAAAATATTTTCTTTTATTGAAAAATTAAAAATCTAAAAAGATGTTGTTTCGGTTTGTTTTTAATTTTTTTTTTTTGAAAAATTTCAAAAATACCAAAAATATTTTTTGTTCTCTTTGGTTTTAACATGTGTATTGTGAGTTTTGTCAAGTTTCAAATACGAAGGATTCATGTGTCTGGTTTCTATGGAAAGGTATGATCTCGATACACTTTGGATTAGTTAGGATGTCCCTAGAAGCATGCTGTTGCATGTTGTCTCAAGCCTCGTATGATTGTATGTATGGGAAATGAAAGCCTTGATGAAATTATCTCATGAAAATTTCTTCCCAACAAGGCTTGTATTTGCATAAATCAACAAGAGCTACCTTACTCTTCTCAAATGAGTTAAGAGTTTTCTGTTTTGTGCATTATAACAGAGGTACACTTCGATTCTTATCCAATCTTTCTAATACCAAACAATTCTTACATTCCAAATTTTCGAAGCGATTTGTCCTTGAGGTCTTTGATCAAACCAATCAAAACCTAGACAAATCACAAGTCTGTGTTTATGATCTAACATCATGAGTCCATGATGGAAGTGAAACCCAAAAATCCTAAACCTTAAGGAATTGACGGGGAGCCATGTTCCAGAAATTACGAAACATTTGTTTCAGTACCTTTTATACTCAAAATCATATTCATTTCTTTTGAGTGATCTTAATCAAACATTCGAAAACTACGATGTTTGTTCCCAACAAGATCCAGCATAAATTTTTTTATGAATATGATTTCTATGTGAGTATATTTTAAAAATTCTAGTTACTTTGAATATCATTCGCAACCAAGTTGTCACTGACTAAATTGGTTATACAACTAATTTTGTTTACAATTTCTCACCTTATGTTAAGGTTGATATGTAACGAAATTTTCGAAGCCACCCATTTGACCTATAAAAGAAACCCTTCGAAACTTCTCTACAAGTTATCGATTGTAATTCACGGGAAGCCAAACAAGCTGTTAATTATCTCTCTTGATAATTTTCGAAGATATCTTTGCCTGGGATTAAACTGTTTTTGTGTCAAAATAAATTTTTGACATCACAAGTTTTCAAAAAAAAAAAATTCTTTGTTTCTCAACTAATTTCTTTTGGAACACAGCACACACGAAATCCTTGAGGTTTGAGTAAAACCAACTTAAACTGATGATTTCGAAATTCTGGCATATGACTTCGCTTTCTAAACCTCAAAGTGAAAGAGCCTAACCTCTATTCCGAAGGCATCCGACGGTTACAATTCTCTTAGGGAATTCCAAACAGTCTTGTTTCTTGATGACGCAACTGCATGTCAGCAAGCATTTATTGTATCCCGCTTCAAATTCAAAATTCTAGGGTTACATATAAAAGGGCAAATCAGAAATCAATAACACTTTATTCGATCAAACCTTCTGTAACACAAAAATTCTCTTTGCAATTCATCTTCTTCAAACGTTCTTTGCTCTAATCATCAACAATGGCGACTACTTCACCAACCACAGACCAAATAATTAGCATTCCGATTCTAAAGATCCAGGGTTCCAACTACCAAGCAGAATCGGATTTGTCAAAGTATCCGGAGGAACTTCAAATGCTTGTGGTTGCTTTACAGAATTCAGTTCTGTCTAAAGCAATGTTTGATTCCTTTGCTGCTCCGATGTCTTTGTTGGATTAATGTCTAAGTCCATAACTATAATTGGTAAGACTTGACCCGACCCGGCATGGTCCATTTGGGTTGCATACCATCATGCACTTGGATAGACTATAATGAGAGAAATAAGACACTTATGGTTATTAATATATTATAAGTTATAGTATATTAGTAATAAGAATAATAAGATTATTTAACTAGTATTGATCAAGAATTAATCTAGGATTAATTAAGTGATCAAAAGAAGACTAATTAAATATATGGGTTGATTGTGTAAATCATCCATACTTGTATAGTGGGCTAATGCTCCATGGATAATCAAGTTGGGCTAAAACCCATAGGATGGTCCATGGAGGCTCCATGGTGTATTTGTACCCATGGATCATGGAAATGAAAGGCCATGTCAATTAGGGTTTACATGGTGTAACCCTAACTATATAAGCATCTTATTCTTGACCAAAATCGGCCACTAGTGTGTGAAATGAAAGGGCTAGCCGATTTCATGAGTTGTAGAATTCTCTCAAGTCATTCCAAGTGTTTTGATGATTGTGATTCCATTTGAGTTGTCACACTTGGGGCACTAGGCACTCAAGCTTCATGAAGACTTTCTACATCAAAGGTATGTATTCTATCTTGTTACACTCATTGTTTTTGTATGCTAGATTAGGATAATACCTTGGAAGTTCTTATTTGCATGTATAATAGAGAAAACATAGATCCAAGGTATTTAGGGTTGCATGTACACTTAGGAGTGTTAGAATGCTCAAAACCCAATAGTGGTATCAGAGCCTAGGCTTGTTTTCTTGTTATACCTGCAATAGAAGCTAAAAAAACGAATTTGGTGCTGTCTGGCCATCAGACTCGGCGAGTCCATCAGGAGACTCGGCGAGTCCATGCCTAAAAATTGGTGAATTCGATCCAACTCGTCGAGTTTGTCCATGCACTCGACGAGTTGGACCCCCAGACAGCATATTTTCGAGTTTTTTTGGCTAGAAATGGACTAGGAACATTACCCTAAGTTGTTTTTGAACTTATAAACTTGTTTTTGATGTGGTAATGTTCATGCTAATCCATTTTCAAAGATAATTGTCAATAGATTCATGTTTTGTATTAGTTTAAGGTTTAGACTAATTACATGAAAAACTTTGATTTGAATTATCTTGTTCTTATGAGTTGCTTAGATTAATAGAAATGTTGAGTGAAATAGTTGTTTTCAATCCATTTTAATCTAAGAGTTGAGTATAAAATGTGTTTGTGTAACTTGTCCTCAAGTTACATGAAGAGTCACATTAAAGACTCATAAAACTCATAAAGGTTGGCAATGGTTACAAAATGAAGAGTCTTGTGTCATTGAATAACTTTTTATGACTCCATAACTTGTCCTCAAGTTATGGAAGTTCAAGAGTCACTTCATTAAAGAAAAATATGTAACCATAATTAAATCCATAAGTTATAAAATAAAGAAAAAGTTAGTTCTTTTATTAGTTTAAAGTCTTCCATAACTTGTCCTCAAGTTATGGAACTTGAAGAGTTTTTGGATTAAAACTACTTTAAACACATAAGTTATGGAATTAATTAGTTTTGAATAGTTTCAAAACTTGCCCTCAAGTTTTGGAATTTGAAAAAGTTTTCAAGTATGAATACTTTAATTCCAAGTTAGCCCTTAGAATTTTAATAGTTAAAATTCAACCCTTATACTTTATAATATTATAAGTTAATAATATATATATATATATATATGTATAAGAGTAAAGTCAGTCTTACCGCTAGTACGCCTCATTCATGAAGCCAGTCTATAAGGTGGGTATAAGGTTGTTGCCTATAAAATGGCAACTTAATGGGTGTCCACTCTCACCCACCGCTTGCTTGACTGGTGGAGGGTCGTTAGCCGAACGGGTTTGACAGGACTAGAATTCTCCCTTCATTAAAAGTATTAATGATAATACTAAGTAACTAAACTCTTAATAATACCCAATCTTAGTTACTTAGGAAAATGTGAATAAGGTGCTAATCCATGAAATTACACTTTACACTTTGTCAAAGTCGTTAGTGGAGCGTGTGTGGTTAACCGGCACACTAACTTGGACTTAACAAGGTAGGTAAAGGGTGACTTAATATTTATCATAGTATCGATGGAGCGTGTGTGGTTAACCGGCACATCGATTGAGGGGTAATTTATTAAGGGTACCAAGTGATTTGCATGGTTACTTCACACCTTGTTTTGTGATCCTCGGCATCCCAGTCACAAAACCTGAAGGGCACACTCGAGATTGAAACATGCCTTTGAAAAGTTCAATGAATCTCAAAGATCTAGGAGTTTCAAAAACAATTAAAACCTAATAATACATTTCGTTTATCTTGGTGGAAATTGGTGAATCGTCATTCACCTACCTTCAAATATTTTATAGCTTGGATTACGGCATACCTCTTCTAAGTTATAAAATAGTTTGTTGGGTCCTAGCCTTAATATTTCATATTGGGTGTCATATTAAGGACTTTAAATCAACTATCTTGAATATCTCCCAAAAGATGTCTGGTTTAGACACCTATGATCTTCCCAAATCTCTTGAAACAAGGTTTCCTAATGAGGATGATTTCCCATGGATATCATACTTCTTTCACCTCCTCCAATCATTCTCCCTAACCCACAAGTTCTTGAAAAGTTTAAGGTCACTCAAGCCCTATTGGCAAGGCAAGGTCTAGGTGTGGACACATCTTGGAGATGTACTCACATATTGACAAGCCGGGAGAGTTGGGTGTCAAAGTCTTGAGAAAGTTGGTGGTTCAATCACTTTCTAAGTCGCATAGTGAGTTCCTTGGGAACACCTATGAAACAGACTATGACAAGACCCTTAATGATCTTATCTGTGTGCTAAGATCAACTTCCTAAAACTTTATGGACATTGACAATAGTGACACAGGAAATCCAGAAAAGCATTCTCTTCCCAATGGAAAGGGATCGGCCATAGTCAACTCGGTTGACCAAATGGTAAAGAGAAAAGCTAAGTCTATGATAGTCTCGTGTACCATTATCAAAGGGTCCATATGTTTATATTGCCAAAGGAAGGGGCATTGGTTGCGAAGCTGCCAAATTTACCTAAGGATGTTAAAGTCAATAAGTTTGACTCTACTTCAGGTAAAGTCCACTATCTAACTCTGTGAAGTTTCTATTCTGAGATTCTTGATACATGATGTGACTGGGTCACATGGTGATGTTTAAGAATCAAAGAAAGGTGAAGAAACTTAAAGAAAGAATATGCTAAATCTAATCGCATAGATGGATTTCTATTGCATAGTTTGAAAAATCGGATTCTTGAGCTACTTCTTAGGAGTTATGAGATATTGCTTAAGGAATAAATAACAACAAGTTTTCATATGGATTGTAAGGATAAGTTTTCCACAAAGTTTTAAAATAAAAGAAAATTTTTGATTTTATTTATTTTAAAATATCCTTACAATGGCATTTGAGGAAAAATTGTTGCTTATATGATTCCATTAATAGCAAGAGTGGAAATATGAAATTGATTCTTTCATTTGTGGTAATGTCTAAATTTACCAAATAAGGAAAGATTCTCATCACCCAAGTTTCAATTGGACCGGAACTTGGAATCATGCAAGTTGTATAGCATGATGAATGAGAACTTTCAAGTATTGGAAAATTAAGACTAATTATTCAGTCACATGGATGTGTGAGTCAAGTAATGGACTAAGGGATCGAGTACATAGTCTTGTGCACTGGTCAAGTCCACCACAAAAGATTGATAAGACTATTCGTCATAGTTTACTAAAGCTCAGTAAATATGATTATACTTACAAGCTTAAGTGTAACTCTGAGACATTGGAAAAGGTTCCAATGTATGGCAGAGCGAATAAGAAGAATCAAAATGGCAGAAGGATAAAAGTTTCTCAAATCTGAAAAGATGGGAGAGTACTTTAGTATCAGTTTTGTGATCATCTTAATGATTAAGAAACCATAGCACAATTAGTTCTCTAAGGATGTCTTAGTGCATTCTTATGACTAAGAAGAGGGATCTTGAATTGTTGAAATGGTTAAATCAAGAAGATGAGTCATACTTCGTTCCAATATAAGTCTTAGAGTCATACTCCAAGATTGTCATTTGAGTGACATGTCTTAAAGAAGGTTTAAAACACTTGTCAAATGTAAGAGTAAAAGTTTTCTACTCTTGTACATTTGAAATTGGTAAGTTGTGATGTTTTGGATAAAACAAAGACCAACTTAGGCCAAATGTGTGAAGTTTTTGTCTTGATTAGAATCCACACTGTCTCTTGGATGTTTGACAAGGGAGTCTTATAGGTCAAGAGGACAGTGGGAGTCTTAAAGGTCTTGAAAGTCTCAAGAACTAATCACGAATAGAACCTGAAGTTCTTCACTAGCACACGACTTGAGGTTTATAACCTATCGTGTTGACATATTCTGTGCCCATTCCAGTTAAAGTTGGCTTTGCATATGAGTTCTTAGAGTTCTCAATTTGTTGCACAACAACTTGGAAGCAATGGCAGGCCCTTGAGCTGCCAGGTGGAAAGAAGTTAAGATTGAGTTCAATCCATATGGTTTGGGATTTGTCCTTACCTTTGTCTTATGATTATGGTTCTGACAAATTCATATGGGTAGGAACTCATACACCATAAATATCTAAGTGTCATAAGGTTTCTCTCCGATTCATGAAAATGATGGTGAGGAAACACTTTCACTAAGTAGATTTTATCTAGATAGCAATTGTGATATTTGCATTCTCAAAGTCGTTAGTGGAGCGTGTGTGGTTAACCGGCACACTAATTTGGACTTGTGAGAAGTGGCAAAAAGGTCTAACCATTATGATTACGGCATACCTCTTCATAATTCTTTAGACACACAAGTGTGCTATCTAAGGGAAGGTGTATGTTTTGATAAGGTCTTATCAAAACAATCTAGTATCAGAAATCTGAACTTTGGTAAGAAAGTCAATGAAGTATTGATTTCTAGAAGTCCAGGGGATTTCTGAGTACATGTCAAAGCTAGTGGGAGCATAAGTGTTATGCTAATAATCATCATGTTAGTGGGAGCATGATAATTATGATAAGTATTGCAAGTTAGCAATGTTAATTATAGAAAACAAAGTTTCAATTGGGAAAAAGTTGTTTTGCTATAATTAAGGGAGAGGAAATTATACTTCATCTCAAATCTATAAGCTTAGATCTGGAGGTTTTAATCATTTAGTCAAGGAAATATATGAATTTCATGTTGGAATGGCTCAACATAAGGAAATTCCGTATATGAGTCCATTATTTGCGTTCTAAAATTCGATTATGATTACGGCATCCCTTTTCATAATCTAAATTATGAGAACTTGGCAAATAGAAATGGAAATGTTATAGCAAAAGACTGGTTTAGTCTTTATGTGAGACATCATGAATCGTGTCCCATATGCTTCGGATATAGGATCGGTTACATGTGCTATAATCATCTGTTCTAAAATTTTCCAAATGCTTGGGGTATTAAGAAGGGAAAAGGCTTAGAACTGGATATGACTAAAAGGATTAAACAATTGTCGAGAACAATCTAAGGTTTACCAAAGATTGGTTGCTCAAGGACAGTTGGAAGTATAGTGATAATTCTGGAAGGACCATATTGACATAATCTGTAAGGAGGCAACTCTTGATCAGAAGTAATAGTCAAAATGGAATCTGGAAATGTTTCAAAGTTAGAATTTTCAATCTTTGTAAGATTAAGGAAACTTAATGCAAGAAGGATGTTTCCAAGGAGTTGATCTCCTTTGGAATACTCTGTAATGATTGTTGCCAAGTCTTTGTGAGTTTGTGCATAATCGTTACAAGAGGATCAATGCATATAAGTTTAGAATCTAACAGATTTCAGTAAATTACATGAATTTGGAATTCGTGCATTTGCAGTATAGATTTGGGAGTGTGAAAAGAGAATCATTGAAGTTATGTTCAATTGATCTAGTTCACAAAGTAAGGATCATAGACAAACATAGTATGCATACTTGGTGTGTGGCATGCCTAGTGTTTAAGAAAACATAGTGTACATGCTTGGAGCATGGGACAACTATTGTTTTAAATTCAAGAATAAAGTTGATAGCTGAAACAGTATACAATGAATAATGTGTAATCATATGGTGATAGGTTTTGATACCATATTGGATTCTATTATTATTGTGTTTCACTTTGCATGTTTTGACTTCCCGAATAAACTGGGTTATTCTTCTGGAATGACTAAGTTATTCAAACCATCCACAGTCGGTCATATGTTGGAAGTAGATATGAATTAACACTGTCATGAGTTGGCTTGTAGAGGTCTAAGGTGTTGGACAAAGGGCTACAACACTCATGAGTGCTCATAAGTTCTGAGTATTGGATTCAACCCACGCTCATTAGAATCACTTCATGGATTTTATCACGAGTGATCATGAGACGATAATATCTTATATTCTTCAAACCTAGAGATATGAGTTGTTACTATGAGTTGATAGTACATTGATAGCACGAAAACGCATTTGGTAACTCGGTGCTATAAAACGTGCCTTTGTGTATGATTCAACAAGTAGTAGAAAAAGCCATATGAGTCGAAGTTTATCCGAACCTTTTACCTTCGGGATAAAAGCGATATCTGTGGGCCCCTTGATGATTTGATGATGAAAAATGGAAGTGCTCGGCCGGGCCAGGAATGATTTGATTTGTTCAATTAGTCAGTTGTCATAAATCGGAAATCGGGAAACAACAAATGGACAGAGAGAATGATTATAATCCATGTCTCAGTCCATATGATATCTAGAATGGAGGAATATATGATCCCTTATCTAATGGACAAGTCACTGACAAAGGTCAGAGTTCATCTACAAGGTCAGAGTTCGACAGAAGCTTTTGAGAGCTACGATTGCCGGTTGGTTCCTGAAGTCATACGCAATAATAGTTTTAGACTTATCCAAGTGGGAGACTGTTGGATTAATGTCTAAGTCCATAACTATAATTGGTAAGACTTGACCCGACCCGGCATGGTCCATTTGGGTTGCATACCATCATGCACTTGGATAGACTATAATGAGAGAAATAAGACACTTATGGTTATTAATATATTATAAGTTCTAGTATATTAATAATAAGAATAATAAGATTATTTAATTAGTATTGATCAAGAATTAATCTAGGATTAATTAAGTGATCAAAAGAAGACTAATTAAATATATGGGTTGAGTGTGTAAATCATCCATACTTGTATATTGGGCTAATGTTCCATGGATAATCAAGTTGGGCTAAAACCCATAGGATGGTCCATGGATGCTCCATGGTGTATTTGTACCCATGGATCATGGAAATGAAAGGCCATGTCAATTAGGGTTTACATGGTGTAACCCTAACTATATAAGCATCTTATTCTTGACCAAAATCGGCCACTAGTGTGTGAAATGAAAGGGCTAGCCGATTTCATGAGTTGTAGAATTCTCTCAAGTCATTCCAAGTGTTTTGATGATTGTGATTCCATTTGAGGTGTCACACTTGGGGCACTAGGAACTCAAGCTTCATGAAGACTTTCTACATCAAAGGTATGTATTATATCTTGTTACACTCATTGTTTTTGTATGCTAGATTAGGATAATACTTTCGAAGTTCTTATTTGCATGTATAATAGAGAAAACATAGATCCAAGGTATTTAGGGTCGCATGTACACTTAGGAGTGTTAGAATGCTCAAAACCCAACAGTCTTGGCTATCAAAGGCGGGTTCTACCGCATCATACAACAAGGAGACAGGTTGTGTGGAATTCACAATGGTAAATGATACGAGAATTAGGGTCTCCAAGCATTTATTTTGCAAAATTTTTGGAATTCCAAATTTTGGTCCTTATGATGAACTTTCTTCTTCTCAAGTGGTGTTCATGTTCAACGAGATGGGCCATCAACCTCCTTTCACGCGTATCAGTGATTTCAAGAAGTCGGGGTTACCTACAATATGGAATTTTTTGTTTGGCATCTTCCTTCGATGTCTTACTGGAAGAACTGTGGGTCTTGATATAGGAAGGATGGAGGTGTATGCAATGGTAGCTGGATTGTATTACGATCTGCAAGTAGATTACTCTGAACAATTATGGACAGAGTTCTTAACTAGCATTTCGAAGACGAGTGCTAAGCAGGGGATTTCTTGTGCACGATATTGGAGTATGATAGTACAATATGTCTATCAGAAGGAGATAATCGAAGTTCCGGAATATGAAGAAAAAGCGGTTTTTCACATGTATGGTAGTCCGAAGGAGATGCATGATGATCCGGCTATCTTTACAATAATAGCTCGCATTCCGGATGCAACGCTTAAGAAGGTGGATCCAACGAATGGTGTTTTGGTGTCATATTTACAATCTATTGATACAACTGTCGTTACTGGTATGTTACAGCACGAAGAGAAGAAGAAGTCTAAGAAATCGAAGAAGACAGAGGGTGGGTCTTCGGAAAAAGGGGTGAAAGAAGAATCAAAGAATCAAGAGCCAATAGCTACATCTGGTACTGTCGAAGAGGTGTCTCCAATTTTAACCTCAGTGATTGATACACCAATAATCGAAGCGTCTCCATCAAAAGAAACGATTCCTTCGAAGACGGGTGTTTTTCGACGTATCAAAATCAAGAGAAAATCTCAGTTGGTGAAGAAAACACACGTTACACATCAAGGGGTCACAGTTAGAGAAATTCCAGCTCCGGTGTCTCCATCTTCTAAGAAACGAAGGGCTGAAGATATGGCAAATTTTTTGAAGAAAACCCAATGAATCGAAGAAGTAGATCAAGTTCCTGAGACACCTGAAGATGAAATTCCTAAAGAAGTAGATATCAGTCAGTCTATTGATATTTCGAAGCCTGCTGATGTGAAGCTTATTGAACAAACTTCTTTACCTCAGGTTACATCCACAACTGATTCTCCAACATTTCAATCAATTATGGATCAACCATTTACCACTATCTTCTCAACTCAATCAACTGATCCACCCAATGCATCATCACCTATTGCTGAAACCATGGCTGTTGATGATGAAACTGATAACGAAGGCTTTGGAGGAACGTTCGAAGCTCTTCATTTTGATAAAGCTGAAGAAGATTTTCCTGATCATATGCTGATAACCATGAAGCAGTTCAAGATTTTGAATTCGAAATTGAATTCTATCTTGCAATCTCAAGCAGATGCGGGAAGTGCTGGAGTTACCATCATGGAAGTTGATTCCATAATGAAGGAAATGGAAGGCAGGGTTATTTCAAAGGCATCAGGATTAGTTCGTGATTTTGAAAGATGAGTTCTTGAGAAGACTGATCAGAATGATAGTTCTACAGAGAATCGAATCAATTCCATGAGGTCTGATTTTATGAAGGACGTGAAGGATTTGAAGATTGTTACGAAGGAGCGTCATGTGCTCTTTGTACAAGAAGTTAAGAAGGTACGTGAAGATGTTAACATGCAAATTCGCGAACTTCGTGAAGACATGACGAAGGAGGTTCAGAATATTCAGCAAGGGTATGAATCAGCACATTAGAAGATCGACATTATTTGTGATGCGGTTGTTCAATGTGTTAAAATGTTCGAGCAGATGAATCCTCAGATGATCTCTCTTTCTGCCAAAGAAGAACAAAATTTTGGAGAGTTGGTCAAATTGTTGAAAGAACTCCAAGACCTGTCTTCGAAATCTACCTCTCCAATTGTTTCTCAAGAATTTCTTTCTCAGAAATTTACACATTTCGAAGCCATCTTACACAAACACCTTGCTCCATTACTTCGTATATCAAGCCTTTTACCAAACATATCAGATGCCCCACCTGCTATCACAGGGGTGCAAGGGGGAGAAAAGGCTGTTCATACAAAGGCTGGGGAACATGTGAAGACAACTGAAGATACGAAGGTAGTAGGAAAAGTGTATCCTTCGAAAGTGGTTGAAAAGCCAACTGTTGTTTCAGCTGCTCCAGTCATTTCGACTGTGACTACAACAGTTCCAATTTCAAAACCTATGTCAAAAGGTATTGTAATTGAGAAACAGAGTGATGTCTCTTCGTCAAAGAATATAGCTCCTTCAAATGTAAAAGACAAGGGAAAAGGAGTTATGGTTGAGAAGTCTAATAAAGAGAAGAAAGCTGAGGTGGCAGCTGAGGTTGAGAGAATGAGGCATGGTCAAAGTGTAATGAGACAAAGAGCTTTGGATGGTTCGAATGTTGATAAGGGTGATCCTTCGAAAGTTTTCAATTACGAAACAATAGAATCCAGGGTGATGTTTGATCACATGTATTCTTTTGAAAAGATTCCGAAGAAGAGCTTTGTGGTGACGAACACAGATTTTGGTCAACTTGACTTTCCAGTCAATGAAATGATGTTCGTTATGCCAAAGTTCAAGGCTGAAACAAAATCAATGGAAATTGAAGAGGGAAAGAAGATGAAGATAAGATTTCATGCTGTATTAGCAAAGGCTCAAGAAGAAGTATGGTTCTTGGAGAAGATCAAGAAGGTGATATCGTGCCTCATCCAAATGAGACTTGGAAAGCGAGATAGGGCCTAACTGGGAGGCAGGATGAAGACTATTTTCGAAGGGAAGTTTCAAAATCTGAAGTACATTGTGGCAAGAGCAAGTGGAAAGTTACAAGAATTGACTGTGGCAGACTTTCCTTTGATGAAAACTTATGATCTCATCAACATTGCCTTGATGCTTAAAGACAAGTCATTTTCTTATCTTGAAGAAATAGAACCAGATGTTTTCAGTCTTGGGTGTAGGCACATAAAAATATTTTTGGAGAATTATTTTGAGTGCTTAGCTCAAACTGATGTCAAACTTGCTACTGTTAAAGGCTTCGACATAACTGCACCAATGGCACCTTCGAAGAAGCATAATGAGTTGAAAAAGTATGAAGACGGTGAAATATGTTTAAAGCCATTGGGGATTGTTTTTGCAGGAAAAGACAAAGCTGGAAGAGCTAAAAGTTTCTTATTTCAAACTTCCAAAGTGGAGAGATACACAAATTCACAATATACGAACTTAATTGTTCGTATGAATCATTGCAAGAAGAACTAGGAAGGAGACAAGAAAGAGATAAAGAAAGTTATCTCTAGGTACATGGATATCCGAAGGGTGCTGATGTATGCCGTTCAATCACTGACGTCTTGAGGACTTCGAACTTTATTCCAAAGGGGGAGATTGTTAGGGCTTAAATGTTGTAATAGTCAAAGTGTCAGTTAGATTGTTACGAAGTTTATTTTGTCTTCGTAAGAAGGGTCTTCGGATGTAATGTTATTTGTACTAAGGCATTATAAAGAGTTGTCTTAATGTCTAGTCCTTAGTATTGTTATGCTTTTGTTCTCCTATAAATAGGGGTCTGTACTAAGTGAATAGAAGAACTTTTCACTCGGTCTTTTACAGATTATTCTTTGTACTCTGTAAAACCAAAAGCATAATATGAGCTGAACAAATATTATATTTACTCTCGTGTTCATCGTTATTCTTCTTTCTGAATCATACTTGAATTGATCTTAAACTTGATTATAAATCTCATCAATCTTACGTGGTTCGATATACATATTTCACTATAAACAAAGCTCTGATACCAATCTGTCACACCCCCAAACCGGAATGGCGGAAATGTTCGGGGGCGGAGGACGTCATGCTCAGTATCATAACCATAGTGAAGAAAGCAAACACAACCATCATAAATATAATTTAAAAGGTTACATCGTTGCAAAAATACATGTTTCCAAATAAATTACATATGATGCCAAAATAGTTCAAAAGAAATATGTGCCTTAGCGTCTTTCCTTCAAAAATCTTGTGGTGACCTGTATTACTGAATACCTGAGAATACAAGTTGTTTTTGAAAGAGTATCAACATTAAAGCTGGTGAGTTCATAAGCAATTTATGAATGAAAAATGGATGTTGTTCCTTAAACTTTGTTACAAGTTTGTTTCCATAAAATCCAATATTTTCTAAAAGGTTTGTTGTAGTCTTAATTGAACCAAGACTTAGTATATGTAAGTAAATCATCATACTTATGTGTGGTTTTATATTTAAATAAAACTCCTTTTGTGAAATCCTTATATTCCCGTGAACTATGTGTTTTGTTAATTTCCCATGTGAGTTGTTCTAACCATGCTAAGACTCGAAGACCTCGTACTCGATGTTCTTTAAGCGTCGGAATGTTATGACACTTGTCACCCTAGACTTGTCGGTCTAGCTGTTGCAAGCAGCTTAGGTGCAGGTTTGTCAGACCCAATATAGATCTATACATAACTATCACGCTCTCCCTACAAGAGATTCTCGTTATAACTATTGGAATTTTCTATTGTACTTAAGAGTACCCTGAAGGTGAATGTCTCACAAATTTATTGATTAACATGTTCACTTAGTTTGTAATGAAATACCCGCTTTGTAAATCGATTATATTACCATTTCTTTGTTAAATGAGGTGCCCAAACTATACCTATTATAGTGTATCAAGAGTGTTTTATGTTTTAAATGAAACCATGTTATGCATGGCTTTGTATTTCAATAAAATGACATTGAAAATACTAAGTATAAAATCTTACACACCTTGATCAGCATGTTACAAGGTGTGAATAACTCTTAAACTCGTTTTGAAAGTTTTACCCTTAACTATCACTATTTTAGAATATTTATAGAAAAATAATCGTAAGTCAAAAACTGAACCCGTAAACTTGAAGAGTTTGGAAAAAGAGTCTATTGTGTTGATAAATTTTCCTATAATTTTTTGTCGTCTCAAACCAGTGTGAAAATGTTCATCTTCACAACCTGGTCTGATTTTGTTGCTGCAGTGATATACAGTTTTCTAAAAATCACCATAAATTGTAGAAACATCTTATGGAGATGTGCAAGTATTCATTTTAAAATTATAAACCTGAGCTATTTGAATATTAAACAGTTTTGAAAAATATTAATTTTAAGTTGGGTAAAAACAGTTCGTGAACAGGTCACAACTTTTCTGTTGTAAGCTGTCAGGTTAAGTTTCAAATATGTTTTGGTGTTTTAACTTGTATTCCCCCCTGAAAACTAAAGAAAACTTGAATATTTAGGGGTATGAACTCACCTTGAGTGATTTCTTGAAGAGTGGAAGGTCGAAGACGAGGAGTATCAAGTCAAGAACACTTGATGAACACGTGAAGTGTTGGATGATCCTAAGAGCGATTTTTGGTGTTAAATGTGTGTAGATGATTCAAGGGTGTTATGAAAACATGGAATAACACTTGATTTTAGATGGAATACTTACCAAAAAGTGAAATAATAGCTCAAGAACACTTCCAAAAAGTGGCTAAAAGTAGAGAGAAAAAGAGGCTCTCTTGATGGTTTGAGAAGTGTATAAGTGTTTGAGAGTGATCAAAGTGAACCAAAAAATCCTCCAGGGATTTCTTTATATAGATGTTTCTGGAGCAACTTGCAAATTTGAAATGATTTTTACCTTGGTTTGTGTGATGTGGATAGGGTTGGACCAATGAGAAGGTGACACATGTAGAGAAGTGGTCACACTTGACCCACTTGTGGGGTAGGATACTCTTCTTAATGTAAAATAATGATATATAATTAATAAATCCTTGAGAAATTAATAAAATATGAGTTTAGGGAGTTAAAAATGATAAAAATATGAATTAGGTGAAAAATCCCCATCAAAATCGTCAAAAACGGGCTTAATAGGCGAAAGTAGTCGAAAACCGGGAATTAGGAGCGAACCTGCGAGGTTCGGTCCATAGGAGGTTAGGACCGAGAGTAGGGAGAAGGAGGAAAAGAAGGTAAGGCTCGGGTCCGAAGGGTGGTCTCGGTCCTGCTGACTTCGGTCCAGGTGAAGTTCGGTTCGGATGTTATGTTCGGTTCAGAAGGGGGCCAAGTTCGGTTCTCACATGGTAGCTTCGGTTCCTAAGGGAAGGTTCGGTCCTTATCAGGGTTTCGGTACTTAATAATGGTTTCGGTCCTTAAGGGATGTTTTTCAAGATCATTTCCCGTTTTGAGTTTTTTTTGGCCAAGTTAAGGGTCGTGATGGGATGACTATAAAAAGAAGAGAGAGATTTGGGAGAGATTTAATTTTAGGCATTATTATCATATAATCTTGCAATGTAAGGATCGTGAACCCCGTTATGCTTCGGTTATGATCATTTTAAGTCCCCAAAAGGGTTCATAGTCGTGTTTTGATACGTTTAACTCCCTTTTTTGGGTTTTACATTGCTAAACACATAAATTCTCCGAGACACTTGGATTCTTGACATACAAATGCACATTTTTATACATAGAATAACTTTTATCATAGAAGTACTAGCTAAGTTTGACCGGTTTGACTTGTCGACTTTGACTTTGATTCGTTGACTTTGACTTTGACTTGTTGACTTTGACTTTCACTTGAATTTGACGGTTGTCACAGTTTCCGAAGAGTTTTCGAACGCAATCGATTTGCATTCTGCAATGTGTGCATTCTTAAACGCAGACTTCTTAACCCATCCAGACGCTGCATTTGACGATATCGATCGTGGCTTGGCCGCATTCGATTTCGTCAAAGCATCTGTGGTTTTTTTTATTGAAAACTTGTTTATCCTTATAAATTTCAGCCCTTTTTCTGTCCTTATGAACATTCCAATCACCATTACGAAGACGAGATATTGAGAACTTTCTCGTGAGATACCTTCCTCGTGATTCATTTTCTCTTCTTTGTGTAGAAAAATGAACAAATGCCCAATTAGGACAATTTCGAGCAATATGACCGGCAGTTCCATAATTAAAACATATTTGCTTTTTAGTGCAAAAACTGGTACCGCCTTTTTCTGATTTTGTGCTCTTTTTACTCCTCTATTTTTCCCACACAAGCACGTGAAAGAATCAGATTGTGTGACAGGTGTAGATGGAGTAGATGTGCTTGTGTCAGATACATCAATTTTATCAAAAGCATCACCACATTTATCAAAAATATTAGATGTTGTCATAAAATCTTCACCAATCAAATCATCAATTTTAGAAACAGAAACATCAAGTTTTGAAACAAAATTATTATTGGTACTACTCTCTCTAGAATCCTGCTTGTCTTGACTTAATGAATCTGCATGGGAAGTAGAAACGTTAGTATCCTTTTCCCTAGCTCTACTTTCCATTATAGGTACAACAGGTTTTCCATACACTAGATGTTCTTATCTGTCTATTTCTTCTTGGGTCATAGGGATAGCAAAGTAATTATGATTGAAAGGAGGAGGGACGCTACTAAAACCTAGACCTACTTGCTTCCGATCTTTCAATTTCATTTGTTTTTCTATCATGGTTGTGACTTTCTCACTTGACACATCAAATTTTTTTTAAAGTTAAAATCAGCATTTTGAAAATGAATTTTCAATGTGTCAAGTTCATCAGTCACGGATGCAAGTTGTTTCTTCATAAAGTTGTAATTCTCACACTTATTTCTATAATCTTCCTGCAATTGCCTAAAATCCCTAGTCCTGGCCTCTAATTCTTCTTTTAGTGGTCGTTGGCCCTTCCTAAGTTGATATCCATTATATTTTAGGTCCTGGCTCTCTCTACGTTGTAATTCTATTTGCTCACGTAAAAATTTAACAGTATCAACATAAGTTTAAGAGCAAGAATTTTGACTGACCTCCTTTTTCTCCGGTTCTAGAGTTGTGGATACCATGAATGCAAACTGCAGCTTAATCGTTTCTTCCTCTAGGTCCACCTTACCTTTTTATTCAAAGATGTCATTGATTTGGGCCAAGTGAGCATTTACAGGTCCTGAAATGTTTGGGGCCTGAATTTGGTCCTCCCAGTCAAATAACTGAGCTACCATCGCCAGGTTAGAAGTTTTGTTGTTAGCAGTAACAACTCCCCTGTTGTTTCCGACTGGTACCATCGTTCATTCATGATTCACTCTCCTATCGGATTTTGAACAATCACGAGAAAAATGACCAGGCTCGTGACAGTTAAAACATCTAAGCTTTCCCTTGTTGAAACCCACCTTCTTTTTTGCATTCATTCCCCAGTTATTTTTCCCTGTCTTCTTTGCAAATTGTTTTGCCCTAAACACCACCATCACAATTTGCCAAGTGATGTCAATCTCTTCAACATCTTCAGGGTGTATCTGATTAAGATCGGCAAACGAAATTTTATGAGGCAACTCTCCAGCAACAAAGGCGTTGTAGCAGTTTACCAATCCAGATGAAAGGGCCATATTTTCTTCGGCTTCTTTTGGAGCAAATACCGGAGCAAGAGCTTTTGAAGAAGAAGCAGCTTTTGGATAAGGCATTGATGGTGGAGCAACATAAGATGATGGTTGTGGAGCAGAAAACACTTGACCTTGTGGTGGTGCAGCAAACACTTGACTTTGTGGAGTGGTAAATGATGAAAAAGCATTATTTGTAGAGATCCTGAGATTTGCAGTTGAATACGAGTTCACATGACTGATTTCCCTCTGTTTGTCATCAAGATCACAAGCTTTGATTATAGCCATGGTTTCAGCAAGACTAAGTCGGTTAAGATCCTTTGTTTTCTTGATAACAACAACATTCATATCCCATGCCTTTAGGAGAGAGTTCAACAACTTTTGTTGATTTGAGATCTTGGCACTAAGATTCCGGCAGAACTCATCTCAGTGGTCAGTGTGATGAATCATTGAAGTTGAACTTCCAGTGTTTCTCTAAGAATGTGGTTGAACACATTGAACTTCTGTCTAAGCATATCCTAAAGACTCTACTTCATGTCTTCATTTCCTTCATACACTTCAATCAAAGCTTGCCAAAGAGCTTTAGCGGAATCATATTCACAAAATCCTTGCGTGATTTCAGGAGATAGGGCTGGTAAATGTAGCAAGAGCTTTCTCTTGTTCTTCGATCTTCTCAAAAACCTGATTCGTGTAATTCTTAAATTCTTCGTCGATAATAGTTCCATTCTCAAGTGTAGTGATGATTCAAACTGGTCCTCTCAAAATGCTACGCTAGATTTGAAATCTTTTATCTTGATGTACTTTTCCATTCGATATTTCCATTCTGGGAAACCCTCAGCTGATAGTAAGCGAGGAATTCGAGTAGTGGTTCTCATGATAGAGTCCAGTTCTTGATGAACTGTTGAGTTCTGTGAATCCATTTTTTCTAAAATTTTTTAATTTTCTTAATTGACTGAAATTACAGGTTTGTAATGAAAAGAAACTGTAAACGATTATAACCAGGAAAGTTCACGGCCGTACACAAAAAATGGTTCACAGTCAACAGTTAATTCACGGTCCAAAATTTAACGGTCAATGAATGGTTTACTGCCAATGAATGGTTCACGGTTAACTGAAAAGATCACAGTCAAATAAGATGTTAAAGATTAGTGAGGATGAGTGGTTCGCGACCGTACATAGAGTTCACGGCAGTAAACGACTCAACAGATGAAAACCGTAAACACCTAGAAACAGATGAAAACAGATGATTTTGAGTTGATTTAGATTCCTTTGGCCTTTAACTTCATGATCCAATGTAGAAAACCTAGTAAACAAGCTTAAACAGTGACAAAAAGAAGATTACTCCAGCCGTGAACACCACTTGAATGATTTTGACACCAGATTGGCTCTGATACCAATTATAAGTCCTACGAACGTGAACCAACCAGTGATCAAACACAATCAAGATGCAAAACAGTAAGAATAAGGAGTAGAAGCAAATAAGTTCCAACAATGCACACGTTATATTCAAGCCGTAAACGTCTGCTACACTTGGAACACGCACATACGATTACTGTTCATCTGACACGTCTGACACTATATATAGGGACCAACCAACTATAAGCCGTAAACGCAACCGCAAACACACATAACATGTCCAAAACCCTAGCAAGACCTATACAGATAGATGCCTAGACCGACCCAATAAAATTTTGGATTAGTGTCTAAGTCCATAACTATAATTGGTATATACTTGACCCGGCCCGACATGGTCTATTTAGGTTGCATGACATCATGCATTTGGATAGAGTAAAATGAGAGAAATAACACTTAAGGTTTATTAATATATTATAAGTTATAATATATTAATAAGATTATTTAAATAGTATTGATCAAGAATTAATCTAGAATTAATTAAGTGATCAAAAGAAGACTAATTAAAAATATGGGTTGATTGTGTAAATCATCCATACTTGTATAGTGGGCTAATGCTCCATGGATTATCAAGTTGGGCTAAAACCCATAAGATACTCCATGGATACTCCATGGTGTATTTAAACCCATGGATCCAAGGAAATGGAAAGCCATGACAATTAGGGTTTACCCTAATGGTAACAACTATATAAGCATCTTATTCTTGTGCAAAAATCGGCCACTATGTGTGTATGTAGAGGGCAAGCCGATTTCATGAAGTGTGCATTTTCTCTCAAGTTATTCCATGTGCATTTGGTGTTGTGTGAACCATTTGAGGTGTCATACTTGGCGCACTAGGCTCTTAAGCTCCATGAAATCAAGCTACATCAAAGAGGTATGTATTCTACTTGTTATATTACTATGTATCAATGTTTTTGGTATGCTAGTTAGGATAATACCTTGGATAACCATATTTGCATGTATAATAGAGAAAACATAGATCCAAGATATTTAGGGTTGCATGTACAATCAGGAATGTTAGAATGCTCAAAACCCAACAGTGGTATCAGAGCCTAGGCTTGTTTTCACTTATACTTGCAAAATTGGCTCGAAAAAATGAAGTTTTGTGTTGTCTGGACAGGGGACTCGACGAGTCCATAAAGGGACTCAACGAGTCCAAGGCAAAACTCATCCAGCTTGTCGAGTTTGTTCATGCACTCGACGAGTTGGACCCTCAAACAACATATCTTCGAGTTTTGGTGCTGGAATTGGTCTAGAATCATTACCTTTGACTGTTTTGGACTTAAAAAACCTATTTTTTAATGTGGTAATGATTATGCTAAACCAATTTCAATGCTATAATCAAAGTTTCAAGTTCTATATGTGTTTATGTAATTCTTGAAAAATTGTTGATTATGAATGTTCATGCTTATGAGTTTTGTTAGATCATAGAAATTATGTGCAAATTGTTTGTTAGTATAATTCATGATCTTGATGAAATTGTATGGACTCCATAACTTGTCCTCATGTTATGGATTACCAAAAGTTTTTTTTGTGTTGCATTGTTTTATGAGTAACTTAGATTGATGAAAACTATTATTTGTTAGTTGCTTTCAATCCAGATTAATCTAAAAGAAGTTCATAAAAGGTGTTTTTGTAACTTGTCATCAAAGTTACATAAAAGGTCACATTTATGAATCTTAAAGCTCAAAAAAGTTCCATAGGTTACACAAAAAAATGAAGAGTCTTTTCATTAAATTGTTTTGATGACTCCATAACTTGTCCTAAATTATGAATGTTTAAGAGTCACTTCTTTAAAAGTGTTATTAAAGAATAAGAGGTTACATAAAAATGAAGAGTCTTCATTTTAATGAACCATTAAACTCATAAGTTATGAAATGAAAGGTTTTGAATAGTTTCAAAACTTGCCCTCAAGTTTTGGAATTTGTAAAGTCTCACACACATTAATGCTTTAATTCCAAACTCTACAATTTTAAAAGTTAAAATTTAAACTTTATGGACTTCAATAAATTAATTAAAGTGTTTGATTAAAAGAGTTAATAATCCCATAAAGACATGGTTTAAGTTTAATTAAATTAAGAGTATAGCTTAATTAATATATTAAACCACCAAGTATTTTAAATGTTTAAAATACAACATTATACTATTATTATAATTTTAGTTATATAGATATGTATAAGATAAAGTCAATCTTACCATTAGTAGGCCTCATTCGCGAAGCCGATCTATAAGGGGGGTATAAGGTTACTGCCTAGAAAATGACAGTTTAATGGGTGTCCACTCCCACCCACCGCTTCCTTGACTAGTAGAGGGTCGTTAGCCGAACGGGTAGGAAAGGACTATAATTATCCCTTCATTAAAAGTATAATGATAAATACTAAGTAACTAAACACTTATAAATTCCCAATCTTAGTTACTTAGAAAAATGTCAAATAGGTGCTAACCCATGAAATTACACTTTGTACCTTACCAAGTCGTTAGTGGAGCATGTATGGTTAACTGGCACACTAATAAGGACTAGTAACGGTGGAAAAGGGTAACTTGACTTTATTATAGATCGGTGGAGCATGTGTGGTTGACCGGCACATCGATTAGGTGATAAATTTAAGGGTACCAAGTCAATTTGCATGGTTATTCACACCTTGTTTGTGATCCTCGGCATCCCAGTCATAAACTTGAGAGGGCACAATCGAGATTCAAACACGCCATTGAAAGTTCAATGTATCTCAAAAGATCTAGGAGTTTCAAATCCAATTAAAACTTAATTATATTTCATTTTTCATTGTGGAAATCGGTAAATCGTCATTTACCTACCTTCAACTATTTTAGAATTTGGATTACGGCATCACTCTTCCATTTATAAATAGGTTATTGGGTCCTTGCCTTAATATTTCATATTGGGTGTTATATTAAGGACTTTAAATCAACTAACTTGAATTTCTCCCTTATAGATGTCTCCTTAAGACAACTATGGTCTTCCCAAATCTTTAGGAACAAGCTTCCTAATAAAGATGATGTCCCAAATGGCAACCAAGGTGAAAGACCAATTCCTTTTTTATGCATTAGTGGGACTAGAAATTATACTTCACTTCCTCCACCTCCTCCAATAATTTTCCCTATCTCACAAGTTTCAATCCCTATTGGCAAATAAAGTCTATATGTGCTTAGGTCTTGGAGATTAAGTCACATATTGACAAGCCAGGAGAGTCGGGTGTTGAAGTCTCGAGGTAGCTGGTTGTTGACTTGGTTCTTCAGTCACTCCCTGATGACAGATCATGACATGACCCTTTAATGATCTTATCTATTTGCATGGTGCTGCTGAATCAGCAATGATTTGGAACAATGTTAGAGCAAATTTGATTAGAAGATCAACTTCCCAAACTTCATGCACATTGACAATGGTGACATTGGTAATCCAGAAAAACTTTCTCTTCCCAATGCAAAGGGATCACCATAGTCAACTCGGTTGACCAAATGGTAAAGAGAAAGGTTGAGTCTAAGATAGTCCCATGTACCATTCCCAAAGAGTCCTTATGTGCCTATTGCCAAAGGAAGGGGGCATTGGCTGCAAAGCTGCCAAATTTACCTGAAAGATCATAAGGATGGTAAATTCAATAAGTTTGACTCTACTTCAAGAATCAAAGAAAAGAGAGGAAGCTTAAAGAAAGTATATGTTGTTTTTTATCACGAAGATGGATTTCGATCGCATGGTTCGGTGATCAAAGTTTTCCATATGGAATGTAAGGATAAGTTTTCCATAAAGTTTTAAAATAAAAGGAAAAATGGTTTTGATTTTATTTATTCTAAGTATCCTTACAATGGCTTTTGTGAAAAAAATTGTTCCGTTGATAGCAATATTGGAAAATGGATTTGATTCTTTTATTTGTGGTAGTGTCATAATTTACCAAATAAGGAAATATTTTCATCACCCAAGTTTCAGTTGGATAGAAACTTGGAATCATGAAACTTGTATATTGTTATGAATGAGAATTTTCATCTTTGGGAAATTAAGACTAAGACCTTGTTCACATGTATGTGTGAGTTGAGTGAAGGCCTAAAGGATTGGGTACACATGGTTGTGTGCTGATCAAGTTCACCACAAAGGTCAATACGATTATTCGTTATGATTTACTAAAGTTTAGTAAATATGGTTATGCTTACAAGTTTAAGTAAAATTCTGAAACATTGGAAAAGTTTCAATGTATGACAGAATGGATAAGAAGAATCAAATAAGCAGGAAGATAAAAGTTTCTCCAAACTGAAGAGATGGGAGAGTACTTGAGTATCTTGTTTTATGATTATCTTAGTGATTATGAAACCATATCACAAGTGATCCTCTAAGGACACCTAAGTTCATTTGTTTGGCTAAGGAGAGGAATCATGAATGGTTGAAATGGTTAAATCAAAAGATAAATCATTCTTCGTTCCAAATCAAATCTTAGAGTCATACTCCAAGATTGAGCCTTGAGTGACATAATCTTAAGAAAGGTTTAAAACACTTGTCAAATGTAGAGTAAAATATTTTCTTACTCTTGTACATCTAAAATTAGTAAGTTGTGATGTTTTGGATAAAATAAAGACCAACTAAGGCCAATTGTGTGAAGTGTTTGTCTTGATTAGAATCCACACTATCTCTTAAATATTTGGCAAGTGAGTCTTATATGTCAAGAGGACAGTGGGAGTCTAAAAGATCCTGAAACAGTGACAAGAACGAATCAAGAGTATTGTTAATCACTAGCCCATGACCTTTAGTCCATATGTGTTTGGATTTGCCGCTAACCTTGTCTTCTGATTATGGTTATGAAAAATTCACATGGATAGGAACACTTACACCACATAAAAACTAAGTGTCATAAGGTTTCTCTCCGATTCATGAAAATGATGGTGAGGAAACGCTTTCACTAAGTAGATTTTAAGTAGATAGAAATTGTGATATTTGCATTCTCAAAGTCGTTAGTGGAGCGTGTGTTGTTAACCGGCACACTAACATGGACTTGTGAGAAATGGAAAAGGTCTAAACAATTGAGACTATGATTACGACATCCCTTTTCATATTTCTGAAATTGTTTAGACACACATGTGTGCTATCTAAGGAAAGGTGTATGATTCTGATAAAGTTTTATCAAAGCATCTCGTATCAGAAATCTGAACTTTGGTAAGAAAGTCAATAAAGTGTTGTTTTCTAGAAGTCCAGCTGATTTCTGAGTACATGTCAAAGCTAGTGGGAGCATAAGTGATATGCTAGTAAGATAATAATCATTATTCTAGTGGGAGCATGATGATTATGTTGCAAGTTAGAAATGTTAATTATAGAAAACAAAGTTTGAATTCTTGAAGTTACAGGGGTTGGAAAAGTTGTTTTCCTATAATTAAGGGAGAGGATATACTTCATTTCAATTCTAAAAGCTTAGATTGAGATTTTAATCACCTTTAGTCAATATGTATGAATTTTATGTTGGAATGGTTCAACATAAGAAAATTCTATATATTGCGTTCTCAAAATTCAATTATGATTACGGCATCCCTCCTCATAGTCAAATTTTGAGAACATGGCAAATAAAAATTTTTAGCATGAATCGTGTCCCATATGCTTCAGGTATAGGATCGATTACATGTGCTGTAATATTTATCCTTTCTAAATTTTCCAAATGCCTGGGGCATTAAGAAGGGGAAAGGTCTAGAATTGGATATGAATAAAATGATTAAGCAATTGTCAAGGACAATCTAAGGTTTACCAAAGATTGATTGCTCAGGGACAGTTGGAAATATAGTGTTAATTTTTGAAATACCATAGTGACATATTCTAAAAAGAGGCAACTCTTGTTCAGAAGTGATAGTCAAAATGGTAACATGGAATTGTTTCCATAGGTGGAAGTTATTCTCTGAATCTGTGCAAGATTAAAGAACTTAATGCAAAGAAGGATGTTCAAAGGAATATACTTTGAATTTGAGACTTCATTTCCATGGAATTGCTTTCCATTGGAATACTCTGTAATGTTTGTTGCCAAGTCTTTGTGACTTTGTGCATAGTCATTACAAGGGGATCATTGCATATAAGTTTAGAATCTAACATATTATAGTAAATGGAAAGACGTTGGTATTCCTATATTTACAATAAGGATTGGAATTGTGAAATAAACATCATTGAAATATTGTCAATTGATCTATTTCACAAAGAGAAGACCATATATAAACATAGTGTGCATACTTGGAGTATGGCATAGCTATTGTTTGCACGAACATAGTATGAATGCTTGGTTCACGGCATGACTATTGCTTCAATTCAATTATTAAGTTGATAAATTGAAACAATGAATAATGAGTAATCAATATGGTGCTTAGATAAAAGGGTTTTTTATTTACACTCAAAGTGTTGAGGCCATACAAGATTAGTATTATTTTTGTGTTTCACTTTGCATGTTTTGACTTCCAGAATAGTTAGATCATTCTTCCCAAATGATTAAGTTTTTCAAACCATCTGTTAGGGTGCAAAGTCATGCTTGGATGTAATGTTTAGGCTTTCTTCTTTGTATGTGTAAATGGGTTGAGTCTTTCCTATAAATAGGAAGTGAGTAACTCCCATTATGAAGGAACCATTTGGAGTATTAGACTAGAGAGAGAAATTGTATACAAACCCATTTGTATAATCTTTCTAGATCTAATAAGAGCTTACAAAGAATTATTTACTCCTTGTGTTCTTGAATTTGTATGAAGAATCACTAGATCTTTCTAATTCCGCACATGCCATCATAATCAACACCACTACAATTGGTATCAGAGCGGGTGTTTTTGATTTTCATCAAGAATTGATCCTTGATGGCTATTTTGATTGGTGATTCATTTTTTATCATTGATCTTCATGTTTAGAGAGTGTTTTTGTATTCTAGAAGTCGAATTTTTCCTTGATTTGATCCATAATTCGACTTTCTCTCTCTAGAATACTTGTTTGTATCACTTTCTCTTTCTAGAAAACCCATTCATAATCACTTTCTCTCTCTAGAATTCATCAAGTTTTTGTGATCATGGTGGGTTTGCCATATGATTCTTGTATTGTGATTGTTAAAGATGTGAAATACAAAGTCAATAAAGATCAATTTTATGGGTTGTTGTTAAGCAAATTGATTTCATGGGGTAATTTGGTTTCTTATGGAGGTTTGAAGGATGATCATGGAAGCTTGGTATTTCAACCAATTTGTAAGATTGCATGGTTGAATAAAATTGCCTTGTCCATATTAGTTCGTAGTAGAAATCAAAAGGAAGAAGAAGAAAGAGATTCGTTCAATAAGAAATATGTTTCTCTTATTGAAGACCCAAATGATCTTCATGCTCTTAAGTTTGTTGAAGTTCTTGACAATGGAGTTCAATGTGATGTTCTTGATGTTCAAGAAAAAGGAGTTCAAGTTGATTCTCAAGATGAAAAAGTTTTTTGCTCAATTGGAGTTCAAACCGATGATATTTTGTGTTCTTGTGATTCGTTTGAAGGAATGATTCCTTATCGGAAGCCGGTGGTTCAAGAAATTCACAAATATCAAACTCCAAAAGATTTGATTCAAACTCAAAATGTTCATGTTGTTGAAAGTGGGTTTGTTCATGAAGTCAAGTCTTCAAGATGCAAAAAGATGAGAAAGAAAAAGATGAAGAAGATTAATCAGAAAAATAAGCGGGTTTACTCACAAAAATCGTCAAACGTTGTGAAGCCGAAATCCGTGAGAAAAATTTGGGTTCCAAAGCAACAATCTCCAAGTGTTGAATTGAATTTGAAGTCAAAACCCAAATGTGTTGGTGGTTCTTTTGAAGATGTTCTTGTTTTGATGAAGAACACGAAGAACGAGTTGTACATCTCGCATGGTGGGTGGTACAATGTTCGATTTAGAGATTTTCTTATTCCGACAAAAGAACCAAGATCTTCCAAATTTGATTCGTTCGTTGAAAATGGATCTCGATTCGTCAAAAAGGTATCTCAAATTCTCAAATGGATTCCAAAACGTCCATGATTTTGATTCGCGCTTTGCGTTTTTCAATTTTGATCGATTTGCCTCATTGGATCTAATCCGTTTCAAACCCCTTTGTATGATCCAATTATTTTTGTTTAGATCAAAACATAATTCAAACTCATTTGTTTCTATTTCGAAATTACTGTTCATTTGTTTTCTACGCCCAGCTTATATGATCTTTTACTGATTCATGATCAGTTTAATTGAGCCCAAATGATGTTGAATGTATTTGATCCAAATTCATTTATTGTTCATCCGATCGATTTTTAAGCCCAAATCTGAATCCAAAAGATTTAATCCGTTACTATTCATTGATCCAAACTGTGAAGCCCACATTTTCGATTTGGTGCTGTTCATATATTTGATTTGAAGTCCAATCCATTCATATAATCCATCAGATATTTTTTTTTACCAAAATCAGATCGATGCATGTTATCATCTGTTTGCATCGTTGTTGTCATACTGTGCTTCATCAGTTGTACCCTCGGTTGATCTTGTCTCGTTTTATTGATCACGAGTGTTCTTGAGGTCTTAATCTCGTTTTCTCATGTTTTTCTGATCAATGTTGAATACTAATCTGAAAACGAGTCTCAATTTCATATGATTTGGAATATATTGAAATCGATTTTTTACAAGTTCAAGTGAAGAAATTGTCAAATTGGTTCTTGATTTTGATGAACTTGTACAAAGGACACATGAATGTGATGAAGAACAGTCAGATAATCATGTTTTGATCCAAAATTTGTTGTTTGAATCATCGATTTGGTGTTCGTCGGCAATTGAAATCGAAAAGTCAAAATCAAAAAGTCAACATTTGTGTTCATGGATGTTGAATGATCGATGCTTGGAGATCAAAGGCGTGAAATCGATGTGGGTCTAATTTCAAATGCTTGAAGTCAAACTAAGACTTGTTATTTGGTTGATTTTAGATTCGAAGGGTTAATGCCCGATTTGGGTTAAAATTCGAAGACTTGAATGTCGATCTGTTATATCAAGAAGAAAATGTTTTGAAGCCTTGGTTATATGATCGATTGGTTGGAGTTGGTTGTTTTGATGTTCAGGGATTTACATGATTAAGGAATGAAGGGATGGTTGAATCAATTTCGAATGGTTACAGATTGTGAGTCGAGGATTGGACATTAAATCGAATTCGATGGTGATGATTGTTCAAGTTAAGCATCGTGATCTTCTATCTGACATTGAAGTCTGGAAATCAATGATTTGGGAATGATAGAAGGTTCGAAGGATAGAAATCGATTTTGTATGGTTGTTGGTTGAAAATCGGAATTTGAATTAGGAATCGACACTCACTATGTTTGATGTCAATGTATGTTAGCTCAATTTTCGAAAGATTGTGGGTGACTAGTCGACATGTGGAATTGAGTTGGAATCAAGTTTGGTTTAATTTTTTGATAACGACCTAGAATTGGATGATCATGTCGATAAATTGGGTTGAGCAATGAAGTACTTCTTGTTGAGAATGAAAGCTGTGAAATAGTTTTGGGAATACAAACGATGGGAGAAGAGTGAATGGTTGACTGGGTTGGTTTTACAGTCGAAGGGTATGTGGTCAAATGGATTGGGAACCAAGAAGCGAAGACTTGTTATTGAGTTGATTTTACAGTATTTTTGGTGTGTGATGAAGGGTTAGACTAACGAAGGTTTTGGTGCTGGTAAATTTCGAAGGTTTGGTATGAGAATCGGGAATCAATTAACGAAGACTTGATTGTTAAGTAACGAAGGGTTGCTTTGAATCTAACAAAGGGGAAGGAGAAAATTTTTCATTAGAAATGGTGCTATGAAAGTTTCGTTAGTTCACGTCTTCGTCCCTGTATAACGAATTGGGAAGAAGGAAACATAAAAGTTTCGATTGGGGTCCCTTAAGTTTCGAAGATAATGCAAAACTGATTCAATTTTGAATTTGCAGCAATAATTGACGAAGAACCTTACATGTTTCGAAACTTACCCCTGGAATTTCGAAGACTTGGCAGAATTTGTCCAGTTTCGAAATGGTGACAAAAGCTGTGAAAAATGATAGAATTTCTCTATTAGCCCCTGCAGTTTCGAAATATTGGCAGAAAATACCCAACTTCGAAATTGGACAAATTTTCTGAGAAATTGAAGAATGTTCATTTCTGGTCCCTGCAGTTTGTGCAAATTGACGCTTTCTACCCGGCTTTGGAAAAGGGGGAGAGTTTTGCATATTTGGCTGTTTTGGACGCAACGGGTCCCTGCAAGTTTCAGAAAGTGATAATTTCTACCCGGATTTTGAAAAATCTTGCAACTTTCACCCAAAAAGTCAAATTTTTTCATAAATTGAAATTTTTTGTGGCTTTTTTTCGTGATTGTTTTTCCGTGCAAGATTTTTGGTGATTCATTTTTGGTACACATCAAGGGGGAGTATTGTGAAGATTATTCCTCAGGCGCATCTCATCCTTAGTGGGTTTTATAATCTTTTTTTGATTATAAAAAGGGGGAGAATGATGGGTATTCGAAGCTTCTCGGGTTTGTCGAATATTCATTTGCGGATTTGAAGACCGGTGTTACTTCGAGGGGGAGTTTGGTCTTGATCGCGCTAGCTCATTGGAGATTAAAGCCGGACATCCAATCCTAACTTTGAGGGGGAGAATGTTAGGGTGCAAAGTCATGCTTGGATGTAATGTTTAGGCTTTCCTCTTTGTATGTGTAAATGGGTTGAGTCTTTCCTATAAATAGGAAGTGAGTGACTCCCATTATGAAGGAACCATTTGGAGTGTTAGACTAGAGAGAGAAATTGTATACAAACCCATTTGTATAATCTTTCTAGATCTAATAAGAGCTTACAAAGAATTATTTACTCCTTGTGTTCTTGAATTTGTATGATGAATCACTAGATCTTTCTAATTCCGCACATGCCATCATAATCAACACCACTACACCATCCACAGGCAGTCATATGTTGGAAGTAGATGTGAATCAAGACTGTCATGAATCTAGCTTGTAAGATTTGTCTAAGGTGCATTAGACATAGCAATGGTTTCTACAACATTCATGAGTGCTCATAAGTTCTTAGTATTGGATTCAACCCACGCTCATTTGAATCACTTCAAGGATTTTATCATGAGTGAATCATGAGACGATAATATTTTATATTCTTCAAACATAGAGATATGAGTTATTGACTATGAGTTGGTTATACATTGATTGCACGAAAACGCATTGGTAATTCGATGTTATAAAATCTGCCTTTGTGTATGATTCAACAATTTTTCAGTACAAGCATATGAGTCGAAGTTTATCCATTCCTTTTACCCTTAATGGGATAAAAGCGATATTTGTGGGCCCCTGATGATTTAGTGATGGTACCCCTAAGTGCTTGGCCAAGCCTGGACTGATTTGATTTGTTCAAGTAGTCGATCATCATAAATCAAAAATCAGAAAACAAAAAATGGACAGAGAGAATGATTACAAACCATGTCTCGGTCCATATGATATCTAGAATGGAGGAATATATGATCACTTATTAATTGGACGCGTCATTGATTTGTTCAGAGTTCGGCAGCAGCTTTTAAGAGCTACGATTGTTGGTCGGGTTGTGAAGGCGTACTTGCAATAATAGTTATTAGACTTATCCAAGTGGGAGACTCTTGGATTAGTGTCTAAGTCCATAACTATAATTGGTATATACTTGACCCGACCCGACATGGTCCATTTGGGTTGCATGGCATCATGCATTTGGATAGACTAAAATGAGAGAAAAAACACTTAAGGTTTATTAATATATTATAAGTTATAATATATTAATAAGATTATTTAATTAGTATTTGTTGGACTGAAGTTTTATTTTGAAGTTGCGTCTTTTGGGCTCGTTAGTTTAGCCGTGTATTCTCCGGTTTGGGCCTGTCCAACCGAGAGCCTTTTATGTATTGTATATAAGTTAAATGCTTGCATGCATATTAGAAAAAGGTTAAGATTACTGTGATTATCGATATAGCGATTCATCCAGAGTATAACAATTTTTTTTAATCGTACTTGTAATCTCCTAATCCTCTACAGTTGATGTTCTTAGTCGAGCTCTTCTGAGGATTTTAGTTAATCATTCGACACGTTTGATTCAAGCTGTTTTGTTCTTATTATTGCGTTCTTATTGTTTTACACTCATATACTTGTTCAAGATCTAATCGATCTTCATAGATTAAAAGTTGTTTTAATCCTGTCAATTGGTATCAGAGCGGGAGGCTGTGTAATCGATACACATCTTTTCTGTGAAAAAGATTTCCATTAGGGTTTTCCGCAATCATCGATATTTATTGAGCCGTCATCTTAATTGACGTATCTTAATATTTATTGTTTTGCCCTAATCTGATTTAATTACAAGTCTGATCTTTGAACAGGTTTTTACAATCATAATGGACGCATCGCAATCAAACCCTATTAATATTTCTAACAGCATCGGTTCGACGACAAAGATTCCAATCTTGTACACCCATGATTACGAAGTATGGGCGCATCATTTTGAAGATTACGTGATTGGATCGGAGGACAATGGGTATCTCATCTGGGAAGCCATCGTCAATGGACCGTTTTCTCATTCTGCTACATCCAGAATCATTAAGACGCAAAAAGAATACAACGATCTGCTTAAGGACGTAAAGGATATTGCACAAGATGAAAAAGACAAATTCTAGTGTAATATTAAAGCTCTAAGATTGATCAGATTCGCCCTTCAGTCCGACACATTCAGACTGGTCAGCTCATGTACTACGGCAAAAGAAGTATGGGATAGACTTCGCGAACTGTATTCCACAGACGAAGATCTTGAACATTCTATCCAAACCTTGCTTCTATCTGAGTTTGGAGAATTCAGGCAAGGGGCTGAAGAAACGGTGACACAGACGTTTGATCGCTTCAATCATCTTCTCAGCAAGATGATCAAACACGACATTGAAAGGAAGCTCATTGAACAGAAGGTCACTTTCTTGAACGGACTGAGATCTGAATGGAGAGCAGTAGTTTCCACAGTCAAAGCCCATGAGCAGTTCAAATCATACTCTTTGGCAAAACTGGTGGGTATTCTAAAGTCCCAAGAGAAGATTGTGGTTCAAGAAAAGAACGTTGTTTCCAGTCTTGGTTCGTTGGCCCTCCTATCTAAAAGTAAAGCTGTGAAGGAGGATGAAGAGCTCAACTTGGAGGAATATGACCTCATGACTGAGGATTATGCCATGATGGTATCCAATCCTAAAAGGTTCCTAAAGAAGAGATTCCCCAGCAACAAAAACTGAAACTGGCAAGGGAGTTACAGCTCTGAAAAAGTAAACAATGAACTGAAGGCTGAGGAGCCCAAGAAGGAACCGATGGCAGATGGCGATTCCGGAGTAAGCTGTTTCTACTGTGGTGGCAAGAACCACTATGCAAAGGACTGTGTTCTTAAGAAGATGGCTGAAAAGGACGATGGAAATGATGAGGAAGCCGGGCCGCAGAAGAGATTGGATGAGTTGAGAAAGAAGAAGTCTACCGCTAACCCTTCTATTAATGCTCTTATTGTGCAGGGTTCGGTCAATGATGATGAGTTCAGTAGCATAGAAGTTTGGTCTACTGACTCAGAAGACGAAGAAGTGAGGAAGCCTACTCATGGAAAGGCTTATGTGGCTAAGGAGGAAAGCAGTGGTGGAAAATGCTTCGTGGTGACTGACGTATCTCAAATGAGGGGATACAATACAGATGGAGGAAGCGATGGACCGAAGGTACAGGAGGATATGTGCTTTGCGGCCAAACCACTCAGCCAGCAGTTCAATGAGCTCGATGAACTGATAAAGAAGGTACAATCTGTTTTTATTTCATCTAACGTACCACCATCCTCATATGAGAAAGAACTAAAAAACATTAATACAAGAATTTCTCATTTAGATAGTAGCTTAACTCAGACTCGAGTCACCAATTCTAACCTGACTGATCAATTAAGCAGGGTGGCATCGAAGAGTGAGGAGCGGCGAATGTGGATTGAGTTAAAAGAGTCGGAATTAGTTAAAGTTAAAGACGAAAACATTTATTTGCAGAGAGACAATTTGAAATTGTTAAAACAACGAAATGTTTTTTGTTTAATAGCTAAACGTTTATATTCCAATATTACTTAACTTCACTTGGATTGTGAGATAGGCCAAAAGATCCATCGCATGATTTTGCCCTTCCTAGAATTTAAGGAGGATGAAATCGATGCCGAAGCCTACAATTGTGAGAGTGTGATATCGTCTGATGATGTCAATCCGACCTACATGTATGGACTGGACAAAATTGAGTCCTTCATTAAATCCAAAGACCACAAGGACATGCTCAAAAATCTTTTGGACGAAAATGACAGACTTAAACTGAGAACCGAAACCATGCAAAAATTTGACTCTCTAAACGCCAACGTAAGCTCAGAAAACAAAATCGATGTTGAAAATGCATCTGAGCTTAACGAGGACGAAAACATGAGTGAAATTTCTGTAGAGGATACGGTTGACTGCTCAGAATTTGTTAAAAGTGAAACTGAAAACCACAAAAATCTAATTTCTAAAAATTCTGTGGAGTTTGCTAGATTGTCCAAACAAAAGTCCCCGAAATTGGTAGAAAAAGCTGTTGTGTATCAAAAGGTCAGGACCACTCCGAATCAAGTATACAAAGTGACTGGAGTAACCGAACATCAAACAGCTGAGCTCACAGATATTGTAAACGAAGACAATGCTGATGGCTGTGATGAGTACTTCTGGGAAGCTCCAATAGATAATGGAAACGAAACCGTTGGGCTATCTGAAAGAACCTCCTGGATGAGAAAAGGGAGATACATACCTGAACCATTGAATAAGCCCGATAATTTCAGTGAGCCAAGCACCAGTGGTACGAAAAATATTCCTCAGGAGGATGGGAGATCAGCAAAAGAAGACATTCCTTCCATTCCCTCAGCTCAAAGTGAAACCTCTTCAGACATTCCTTCTACTCCCTCAATGCAAACTGAATCTTCTTCGGATACTTTCTCTGCTCCCTCGGCTCAAAGTAAAACTCCTAAAGTTCAAAAGGAACCAGCCAACGAGACAACAAAAACGAAAGCAAACGTTCATCATCAACCTAAGCAGATGAGAGATAAGAAGATAGAAAGGAACCAAAGATACAGGAAAAACCTTTCTGAAAGGAAACAATTCTGGCACTCCCAGAATGCATACTACTCACACCAAGACAAGAATCTGAAGTATGAAAACAATCCTGTAAGAAAGCCTGAAAGTTCCACCAACCGAAAGCCAAGGTTCGGTTCACAAGAAGATACCAACCGAAGGCAAAGGTTTGGTTCCAAGAACAACTCCAACCGAACACAGAGGTTCGGCTCTGAAGTCAAGAGAGAACAAGACTCGAAGGTCAGTCCCTCCAATAATCAAAAGCAAAAGGGTCACCCAGAGTCATCAGCCAGGAATTCCTCCCCATCCAAATTCTCTCTTTCTAATTCTTCTCGTTCTTCTACTTCCATCCATTCATCTCCATCTTGCTCTAAAGCCAATCCCGCTTGTTCTCAAAAACCTCATTCATCAGCTAAACAGAAGGGAAAACAAAAGGTCGATGAATCCAAACCAGAGTCCAAAACGAACACACCTAATGCCAACAAAATAAAAGTCTTTACCATTAAAAAGAAAGATGAAACAACTCTAATAAAACGAACATATCTAGTTGACATCTCTCTTACTATTCCCGTTCCCATGAAAAGCTCACATGGACCCAAGAAACTTTGGGTTCCTAAATCTGCTTAATTTTTGCAGGTTATAAGTGACGAGCAGTTTGACGAAGAATGGTACATCGACAGTGGCTGCTCGCGTCACATGACAGGGAGGAAAGAGGAGCTCAGGGAATACAGATCTCTTGCAAATGGTGGCAACGTTAAGTTTGGAAATAACTCTTTCGGCACCATAAAAGGATACGGGATGATAACGAATGGTGACTTTACAATAAGGAAGGTGGCTTATGTGGAAGGACTCCAACACAACCTCATCAGTGTATCTCAGCTTGTTGGAGGTACAGGTCTCAAAGTCTCATTCGACGATGAAGGTTCTGAAATCATAGAGAAAAAGACAAAGAAAGTGATTCTGAAGTCAGAACGAAAGGGTGAAATGTTTCCTCTGAACATGAAACCCATCAAAGGAAACCCAGCCATTTGCCTGCTATCAAAAGCTCAATCCGACGAAAGCTGGTTGTGGCACCGAAGACTCTCTCATCTCAATTTCAAAGATATCAACCGACTTGTCACTGGAGGTCATGTTAGAGGTCTTCCATTGCTCAAGTTCGACAGAGAGCATTTGTGTGCCGCATGCGAAATGGGAAAGCAGAGTCGTAAAAGTCACTCATCTATAATCAACTCAAAAGTTGTTGAACCACTCGAATTGCTTCATATCGATTTGTGTGGTCCTTCATCTATCGAAAGCATCGGTGGTAGCAAGTATATTCTTGTTATCATTGATGATTTTTCACGATTTACATAAGTGTTCTTTCTAAAGCTCAAATATGAAGCGACTCAAAAGCTGAAAGTGTTTATCAAGCAAATTGAAGTCCAACTCAAGAAGGTCGTTCGCAACATCAGGAGCGACAATGGTCTCGAATTCAAGAACAGGGAGTTTGAAGAGTTTCTTGCAGAAAAGGGAATTAGTCACAATTTCTCAGCTCCCTACACACCACAACAGAACGGCATAGTCGAAAGACGAAACCGATCCTTGTGTGAAGCTGCCCGAACTATGCTAAGTTTCGCTTCCTTACCTCTTTATTTTTGGGTTGACGCTATTTCTGCTGCTTGTTATACACAGAACAGGTCCTATCTCAACAAGCGATTCACACTCACACCATATGAAATTTTAAACAACAGAAAGCCCAATGTGAAATTTTTCCACGTGTTTGGCTCAAGGTGTTTCATCTTTAACTCTAAAGAACACCGCAACAAATTTGATGTCAAAGCAGATGAGGGAATCTTTCTGGGTTATTCACTCACATCCAAGGCATACAGGGTCCTAAACAAACGTTCAAGAAGGATTGAAGAGACATACTATGTGACCTTTGACAATAGCTATGTCAAGAAGCTGCAAGCCATAGAAGACACTGCCGGGGAAATCTTCCCTCAAACTGGCCAAGTCACAGTCTCGATCGCCAATTTATACGAGAAATTTCTGGAACTCTTTGAAGAACCGGAAAAAGCTTCTCTCTCAGAAGCAGGTGCAGCTGACAACAAAGTTGATCATATGAAGCAAATTGTCGAAGATGCTGCAAGAAGAATGCATGAAGGAGAATCGCCCACTGATGAATCTCCATCCAACAATGCTTCAGTCGAGGGGGAGACAAGCTCACAAGTCCAGGGGGAGCCAAGCTCTACAACTTCAACCAAAAGTCCTTCACCAACTGAAGATACCCCTCCAAACGAAGGTGCTTCAACGCCTGAAACTCCAGCACCACAAGAAACCCCTGAACCTCATGTTTCTCAAGACTCATCAATTGAGGGGGAGCATGATGATATGACGGTTGATTACGATAGCCAATCTGAGCCAGAAGAAATGATCAATGCTGAATTAGACCCAACCTTTGATCCAAATTACCCTCCTCTTACCAAATGGACCAGAGATCATCCTATCTCTCAAGTAGTTGGAGATGTATCTGAAAAGGTTCTGACCCGATCTCAACTGAAGGCAAAACAGACATCCTTATTTTCAAAGGTTGAGTTTTGTATGTTTAACTCATTCGTATCAAAAGTTGAACCGAAGACAGTGAACACTGCCCTCGATCACTCTGATTGGGTTCAAGCAATGCAAGACGAACTGAACGAGTTTGAAAGGAATAAAGTCTGGCGCCTCATTCCAACTCCTCCAGATGCTTCGGTTGTTGGTCTCAAATGGGTTTTTAGGAATAAAATGGACAAGGAAGGTAATTTCATAAGGAACAAGGCTCATCTGGTTGTCAAGGGATACTGTCAGGAGGAAGGCATAGATTACGAAGAGACGTTCGCTCGAGTAGCTAGGCTAGAATCTGTTAGAATATTTTTGGCCTATGCTGCTCACAAAAACTTTGAGGTTTTCCAAATGGATGTCAAGTGTGCATTTCTCAATGGAGAACTCGAAGAAACTATGTATGTGGAGCAACCTCCTGGGTTCGTGAACGAAAAGTATCCAAATCATTGCTACATTCTGGATAAAGCTGTGTACGGCCTCAAACAAGCTCCGAGAGCCTGGTATGAAACGCTTACAAAATTTTTAAAGATGTCTAAATTTAAACAAGGTTCGGTTGACCCAACCTTCTTTCGCAAAAAGGAAGGTAACCACCTTATGATAGTTCAAATTTATGTCGATGACATCATCTTTGGCTCCACGAATCCCAGCTTAACAGCTGAATTCAGAAAGTTGATGGAGACTAAGTTTGAAATGAGCTCAATGGGTCCTATTAATTTTTTCCTTGGTTTAAATATAAGACAGGGACCCAAAGGCCTCTTTATCAATTAGGAAGCTTACACGAAGACTCTCCTAGCAAAGTTTGGCATGATGGGAGACTCAAAAGTCAAAGTCCCAATGGCATTCGGCACCAAGCTTACCCCATCTCTTGACAAACCGGCTGTCGATATCACGCTCTATCGTCAAATGATCGGCTCACTGATGTATTTAACTGCTAGCAGGCCTGATATCATGTTTTCTGTATGTTATTGTGCTCGATTTCAGGCTAACCCACGCGAACCTCACATGCTGGCAGTAAAGAACATCCTACGCTATCTCAAGCGAACCACCTCCTTAGGTCTTTGGTATCCATCCAACTCAGGCTTCTTCGTTCAAGCCTATTCTGATGCTGACCTTGGAGGATGTGGACTCGACAGAAAAAGCACAACTGGTGGCTGTCAATTCCTTGATGGGAAATTGGTCAGCTGGCAATCCAAGAAACAAACATGTGTGTCGCTGTCTACTGCCGAAGCGGAATACATTGCCGCTGCTTCCTGCACATCCCAAGTAATCTGGATCCAGAGTCAACTTCGAGACTATGGACTCAATATGAAGAAGATCCCACTATATTGTGACTCTGAAAGTGCAATTAGGATCTGTCATAACCCAGTGCAACATTCTAAAACCAAACACATAGCACTGAGGTATCACTTCATCAAAGATCATGTGGAAGATGGAAATGTCGAAGTTCACTTTGTAAGAACCACTGATCAACTGGCTGACGTCTTTACCAAAGCTCTTCCTGAAGCATCATTCAATAAAATATTGCAAGGGCTAGGTATGATGGAATCAGAGTCAGTACCTCACACTACCTCTCAAACTCCAACGTAAGAAGCGAAATCAACCGAACGTTCGGGTTCGGTTCAACCATCTGAATCGCTCATTACTTCAAAGGTAGTTTTTCTGAGTTGTATATTCTCTTTGTACAAAATGTGTTTTTCTTTGTGTAAAAAGTTTTTCCAAATTGCATATCCAAACTCTTCAGTTTTCCTAAATTTTCCTAAACCGAAACCAACCGAAGCCAACCGAAGGTTCGGGTTTGGTTTTTCAAACTTTTGTGGAACCGAAACCAACTGAAGGTTCGGGTTCGGTTTTTCAAAATTTTCTAGAACCACAACCAACCGAACGTTCGGGTTCGGCTTTTCATTTTTTTTAAAAGTTTTTTTTTTAAGTTTTACTTTTATTTGAAGTCTTATTTTTTTTATCTTTTATTTTTTATTTTTTCTTATAACTTTCAAAAACTCCAAAAATATTTTAATTAATTTTTCTTGTGTGCTCATTCGTTTATGGGGATATATTTGTTGACTTCTTATGTGTCCCTAGAAGCATGCTGCTGTATGTGTCCCAAGCCTCATAAGATTTTGAATAATAGCCTTCATGACCTGGTATACACAAACCTTGTCTTCCCAATAAGGCTAACTCATTTATTCTAATCGTGAGCTACCTCACTCTTTTCTCACATGAGTTAAGACTCCCCTGCTTGGTCCTTATTTTCGCAGCAGAGGTACTATGTTTTCTTACACCATCCCCATTACCCTTCTCCATTACATTCGTTTCATCAATGTAACCCTTGAGACTCTCAGAAACTACCTCTGAGGTTTATGGTTACACAACATCTGTGTTTATGATCTTAGTTTCGTGCCACTACGAGCTGAGTGAAACCCAAAATTCAACACCAATGAATTGACGGTGACCAATTAATTTGATCAAGTTTTCATTAATGAATTGACAAAAGTACCTTCAAGGAATCTCAATTTTTCTTTTGCGTGATTCCAATGAAATTGTTACTCACCATAACATTTCTTCCCAAGGGATCCAGTTTTAAATTTTTTTTGAGATTTCACATTAATCCCATCAATTGACCCACTGCAAAATCAACTCCTACCTACTTGTTCAACAGACTACTCCGGTCTCACAAGTACTTTGTTCACTCTCGTTCTTATATCAAGAATTGTATTGTTGTATCAAAGCGAACTCACCCTTAATAAGCCTAATTAAAAGAAGCCTTTCAACATTTATTAATAAATGTTTGATCGTAATTCAACGGGATTCCACACTAACACTTTGAGGTCTCTCTTGACCTTGAAGGAAGAGATCCGTGCCCGGGATCATCAGTTTCATGTCATTATTGACATCACAGATAATCCTAAAAGAGTCGCTTTACTTCTTTTTCTTTTACACTCTTTGCACGAAAATCCTAGATTTTCAAAAATTCTGTTACTAATTATTTTACAGGCTGGATTCTACTTTCGTGGTTAATTATGGAGCTGTGGTCAAAAACAATCCACGTAGCAATTCAATTCTAAATGACATTTAAAAAAGGGATAAGACGAAAGGTTGCTGACGCGGCGGGAGTTTAAAAGGATTGAATTTCAAACGACAGTAAAAAGTGGGCGCGTGTGAATGTGAAACGGCCGCGCTTTTACTGACACTTATGGACACGTGTGCGATTACCAAGGGTCATCACTCTGGCATTAAAGGCGCATGTGGAAATGGAAACGGTTTCTCTCTCTGAAACGGCGCTTGTTGGGTAGCGTGATCCTAGGAATCTGACACTCTCTCTCCTACGTGATCATCGCATAAAAGATATGAAACGATTTTTCTCTCTCCAATTCCTCACTATAAAAGGCAGTCTACAACACCATTTACCTTTTTACTGCCTCCGGATTTTCTAAAGAGCAAAAACCTACAAAGCGCTTCACTGTTCTTCTTCTTCTTCAACCTGCAACAATGGCTGAATCTTCTTCCGTCCATGCTACCTCTCAGATTCTTCCCATTCGACCCCAACAATGCCTGGTCATTGATCTGAACCCACTGGCGTATGATTCCTATATGTCGCCGGTCATTGAATGCCTCAAGTACTCCCAGCTTGCTCCTGCATTGTCAAGAATTGAAACGGTGCCAATGGTGGCCTTATCACAGGTCTATGCGACGGCTTACTACGACAAGGCTGTCGACCGGGTATTCTTTGAGGTGGCAGAACACAAGACTTCGATTTCTCGCCCCCATTTCTGTACTATGCTAGGGTTTGCTGCTGACCCATCGCGAGTTCACCCGGAGACGATTCCGGTTGGGATGCTGTTTAGCATGTTTTACAACATGGGATATACAGAAGTTCTCTCCTCCGTCCCCAAGTTCAAAAAGTCTTGCTTGCCGCCACAGTGGAACGGCTTATTTACAGTCCTTTTTAAGGGTCTGTCAAAGAGGAGCTCAGGATCTGAGGGTGCAAGTCGTCTTTTCCTTTCGATAATGTATGGGGTGTACAACGGGATAAACCTGGACTATGGGTTTGTCCTATGGCAACAGCTGATCCAGAGCCTCTCTTCTTCTTCCCGACACTCTGAGGTGTCGTTGGCCCGGTTCTGGATCTTGATCACAAGATAGGCCACAGACAAGTTCAATGTTCCAACAGCCGATGGTGCATCGATGTCTTCTATTGGTACGTTTCATACCAAGAAGATCATCGTATCCGATGCATCCAAATTTTCATTCATTGGCTCTATCCCGGAGTCGATGTATGCCGATGTGCCCGCCGATAGCAGACTGATCAGGACGATCAAGGAGTTTAGGCCAACTGGTCCGAGGGAATTGACACCGGACATGCTGCGATCGATTCATGATGCCGATAAACCGGTGGCCAGGGGGAAAAAGGCAGAGAAGGGGAAGCAAGTGTCCAAAGCTCCAAAGGGACCTTCTCCCAAAAAGCGAAAACAAAAGAAGGCTGCTTCATCCCCACAGCCGAAACGGAGGAAGACCCAACCGAAGCGAAAGCTCCTTATTCCCTCCTCTTCAAGCGAATCCGAAGATGGGAGTTCGGACTCTGAAGGATCACAAGGAGACGAATCTCCTCAACGAGGCAACACACCACCTCGGTCCCCAACCCCAGAGATGGAACTTCATCAATCTCCTATTCCTTCACCTCCACCCACAATTCCTATTTCCATTCCCACCATAAACCCCACTATTCCCCCAACCTCTTTCCCTATACCACCACCCATTTTCACCACATCAACCGAAACACCACCAGTTACCGAAACCCCTCCTGTAACCGAACCACCACAAACCGAAACCCATACACAACCACCACCCAAAACTCACCCCCCACCCACTCAACCTGAACCAACAAAACCAATAACACCCCCAGCATCACCACCACCTCAATCTCCAGAACACGCCTCCGATGGCGGTGATCCATACCTTGGTGGTGATCACATGAACTTCGATTCAGTCTACTATAGTCCGTTTCAAGTTCAAAGTGACGAGGAGGATGATGCTCCAGTGACAAAGAAGCATCTTCGCGAGCTTAACGAGAAGGTTGATCAACTTCTCGCCTCCTCTTCCAACCAGCAGTCATCTTTATCTGAAGCTGCCCTTCAGAAGATCGTTGACGCCTTCTCCAGGGCTCAACATGATTCCGTGGCCTCAGCAACTGCTGCTATTGATGCCTCCACCCGAGCCTGTGAGGCAGCGACCGAAAAAGTCGATAAACTATTCACTGACGCTTCTGTCCTGCTGAAGTCCTTGCAGGAGAGCGCCGAAGCCACTAAGACAACTCTGGAACCAGTTGTTCAACAATTGGCCAAGTTTGTCTCGACGGAGCTGTCTTCGTTCGCTACCCTCAGACAACATATTAGCGACGACAACTCGGCACTGCGTGCCTCCATCGATGCCCGCCTGGCAAAGCTACAAGAGGATCTTGCAGCTGAAAATTCTCTGATGGACGTCTTGGCGAGCAAGACTACTGCCCTAAAGGTCAAGAGCGCGCAGCTTTCCAACTCCGAACAACAATTGGAAGCTCTTCGATCCGAAAGGGAGGTAATAAAGACGTGTGTTTCGGATGTCCACGCAGCATTATCAAACATCCTGGAAGCACATGACCCCATCCTAAACCACTCAGTGAGGCGCACCCTCGCAAAAAAACTCTCTCTGGCCATGGACCTTTTAAGCAAGATTGAAGGCCTATTGAGTTTCGTGTCCATTCCGAAACAAGGGGGAGATGAGAAGATAGGATCGAAACCACCTCCTTCCTCCAAAGCTACTCACACAACCGAACCAACCCCAACTGGTCATGCCTCGGGTTCGGGTGTGAAGAACAAGGGCAAAAACATAGCTGAGGGAGGAGATGAAGAAGAAGATGAAGACAGGGAGACCATTGCGAACATGTTAAAAAGAAAGAACAGTTGCAATGCTGATAACGATGCCAGTCGTGTGGCGCGTGAGGCTGAAGAAGCCGAACGAAAGCAAAAAGAAGCCCACGATCTCCTTGAGAGCCGAAAGCTGCTCTTCCCTGCCTGGACCAGGGATCGTTTGATAAAAGAGGCCATAGAGACTCCAAGCATACTATGGCTCGAGCCGGTTATATCATTCGACTGCAACAACTCTATCGATTTGCAGTTTGATATGCCGCTGACTCGAAAGGCGTTCATCTTCCACGCCTTCTCTAACATTTTTGAAGTCCCGCATCCGAATGATGAGCTTGACAGGGAGCTTATTGACTTCTATCTGGAGGCCGCCCGCCCACAATACCTCACCTGGAGCGCCCAGAAGATTGTTAATGTTCGGGTACTGAAGCCTTATGTCGTGGGGAGATTCACAAACGTTAAGTTCAAGCTCATCCGAGGATCTGCAAGAACTGCCCACATCATCTCCCTGTCGGATCTGCCGAATCTGAATCCTCATGATTGGATTGTCTTGTACAATATCCTGCTGACAGATGAAACCGAATATGGTCCCATCATAGACCATGTCAAAAGGATGTTGGCCTGCTACATCATGGAGGTTGCCCTAATGGATCAGGAGGTCGCCACAGTTTTTAAGAAGAAACCGAAAGTAGCTCCTGTGGGATCGGCCAGTGATCTCAACCAGATGCAGATGGGCAGGATTGATCCGAGGCGTAACTCAATCATGTTCACTAGAGCCGAAGGACAGAAATGTCTCTTCGCTTTAGCTGACAAGCACCTTTACACCACAACTTGCTTGGAGCACATCTTATCAATTATCAAGCGGTGTAAGGAGAATTCGGCTGATGACATCAAGTACTTCAATGATATGATCAATTGGTACATCCGGTTTAGACAGACCATTCTCTCCATAACCAAGTGCCTGTTTAGTACCGTGAAAAAGAAGGTACCAGCTTCAGCTGCCGGCCCAAGTAAGAAGTGAAAGTCTCGCTCCAAATTGACGCAAAAGGGGAGATTGTTGGACTGAAGTTTTATTTTGAAGTTGCGTCTTTTGGGCTCGTTAGTTTAGCCGTGTATTCTCCGGTTTGGGCCTGTCCAACCGAGAGCCTTTTATGTATTGTATATAAGTTAAATGCTTGCATGCATACTAGAAAAAGGTTAAGATTACTGAGATTATCGATATAGCGATTCATCCAGAGTATAACAATTTTTTTAATCGTACTTGTAATCTCCTAATCCTCTACAGTTGATGTTCTTAGTCGAGCTCTTCTGAGGATTTTATTTAATCATTCGACACGTTTGATTCAAGCTGTTTTGTTCTTATTATTGCGTTCTTATTGTTTTACACTCATATACTTGTTCAAGATCTAATCGATCTTCATAGATTAAAAGTTGTTTTAATCCTATCAGTATTGATCAAGAATTAATCTAGAATTAATTAAGTGATCAAAATAAGACTAATTAAATATATGGGTTGATTGTGTAAATCATCCATACTTGTATAGTGGGCTAATGCTCCATGGATTATCAAATTGGGCTAAAACCCATAGGATACTCCATGGATGCTCCATGGTGTATTTGAACCCATGGATCCAAGGAAATGGAAATCTATGACAATTAGGGTTTACCCTAATTGTAACAACTATATAAGCATCTTATTCTTGTGCAAAAATCGGCCACTATGTGTGTATGTAGAGGGCAAGCTGATTTCATGAAGTGTGCGTTTTCTCTCCAGTTATTCCATGTGCATTTGGTGTTGTGTGAACCATTTGAGGTGTCATACTTGGGGCACTAGGCTCTTAAGCTCCATGAAATCAAGCTACATTAAAGAGGTATGTATTATACTTGTTATATGACTATGTATCAATGTTTTTGGTATGCTAGTTAGGATAATACCTTAGGTAATCATATTTGCACGTATAATAGAGAAAACATAGATCCAAGGTATTTAGGGTTGCATGTACACTTATGAGTGCTAGAATGCTCAAAACCCAACAAAAAATGTGATCTAACATGAATGGTAGAGGGAGCAATAGATCTAGCCTTGGTCCCACTTGAAGAGGATCCATCAAGAGACTTTCCCATGCAGCACTTAGAGGGAGCCTTCCTCTTCTTCCCTTTCCCATGTCCAATTGCCAAGACAGGGGCAATAGCATTAGGAGTAGAAACAACAGATTTACCCTTGAGACTACTTACAACAATCCTCAAAAGGCCTTGAAGCTTACTAAGAGTGACCTCCTCCTTGTTCATATGATAGGTCATATGAAACTAATCATAACATGGAGGTAAAGATTATAGAATGATATATATGGCCAACTCTTCATCGAAGTTCACATTAAACTTCAGAAAGCGGTCCACAAACCTTTGCATTTTTTATAAGTGGGCTGTGATGGGTTCACCATCCTTCATCTTGGTTGTTATCATGGAGACGATGATTCCATACCTCTCTTGATGAGCACTCTGATGGTATCTTTCCACCAGGTCTTGGTGCATCTCAAAAGGGTAGAAGTCCTCATAGTACTTTTGGAGTTCAACTGCCATGGTGGCCAACATGATACAAGACACCTTGGTGGCATCCTTCTCATGAGTCCTAAACTCAGCGATCTCCTCAAGAGTAGCAGATGGATCATCAATTTCCTTAAGGTCCTTATCGAGGACATATTCATTTTCCTTATAACGAGTGACCATCTTGATGTTCCTAATCCAGTCATTGAAGTTGGTACCATCAAAGATGACTCTCCCACATAAGTTCATGAGAGAGAAGGAGCCAGTAGGGTTTGAGCCAGAAACAGTGTGGGAAGACATTTGAAAAAGAAAGACAAAGTTTAGATTAGATAATAATCCTTAATATAACACCCAAAATGAAATATGAAGGCTAGGACCCAACACAATATTTTACAGTTTGGAAGAGGGATGTCGTAATCCAAATGCAAAATATTTGAAGGTAGGTAAATGACGATTTACCAATTTCCACCATGACAAATGAAATTGATTATTAAGTTTTAAATGGATTGAAATTCCTTGACTACTTGAGATTCATTGAACTTTTCAATGACATGTTTAAATCTCAAATTATGCCCTTCAAGTTTGGGACTGGGATACCGAGGATAACCAAAAAGGTGTGAATAACCATGTAAATGTGCTTGGTACACTCGATGTCATTTATCACCTAATCAATGTGTCGGTTAACCACACACGCTCCATTGATCTATGACAAACATCAAGTTACCCTTTGCCACCCTTACTAGTCCAAGTTAATGTGTCGGTTAACCACATACACTCCATTAACGACTTGGCAAGGTGCAAAGTGCAATTTCATGGATTAGCCTCAATTTCACATTTTTCCTAAAGTAACTCAGATTTGGAATTTAATAAAACATTTAGTTACTTTATAATTTTCATTATACGTTTAAGGAAAATTAATGTCCTATCCTACCCGTTCGGCTAACGACCCTCTACCAGTCGAGGAAGCGGTGGGTGAGAGTGGACATCCATTAAACCACCATTTTATAGGCAGTAACCTTATACCCCCACCCCTTTATAGGGTGGCTTCATGAATGAGGCCTACTAATGGTAAGACTAACTTGTCTTATACATATATATATATATATATATATATATATATATATATATATATATATATATATATATATATATATATATATAATTATTAAACTTTTAATATTATAATAACATAAGGGTTGAAATTATGATAATTATCTTTTAATTGGATAAGCATGATCACTACCATATGAAAAAAAAAACAAATATCATGTTTCAAAAAATAGTTTGGGGTAATTATCCTAATCCAATTCTGGCCAAAAACTCAAAATTCTGCACACAAAGCCATCAAATCGACGAGTGCATGAACATGACTTGTCAAGTTGGTCTGTTACTGAGTGGACTCGGCGAGTTCACCAGTCAGAAGCCATAAAATCAATTTTTTCAACTTTAAAAACCAATAAGCATCAAATATAACATGCAACCCTAAATTCTTTGGATCTATGTTTTCTCTAATTATACATGTTTCCAAATCATTATCCTAACTAGCATACAAAGCATGGGTACTTGAACAACAAAAACTAGTTAGATGATTTACCTCTTATTCTAGCTTATTAACTTGGACCTTTAAGAGCCTAGCACTACAAGTGTGATGCCTCAAATTCTTCACAAAACACCAGAAACAATGGAGGACTTGAGAGAGAGTGACTTGCACAAAAATCGGCTCTTATGTTCTCCTAGAACAACTAGTGTCGATTTTAGGAGCTAAGGGACTCCTTTTATAGTGTGGCAAAGTCTAGGGTTACATCCATGTAAACCCTAATGGACATGACCTTTCATATTACTTAGGCTACATGGGCTAAACCTCCATGGACTATCCATGGACTAACTTATTGGTTTAGCCCACCCTAAATAACCATTGGCCAACATTATAAGAATCACTGATTTACCAAATCAATCCCCGTATATTTAATTAGTCTCTTTTAATCACTGAATTAATTCCAAATCAATTCTTGATCAATACTAATTAAATAATATGATTTCACATTAATTAATTTGAACTAATAATATATTACTAAATTATGAATAACCTATTCTCAAAAGTCCATCCTGTCAAATTCTTCCGGTCAAATGCAACCCAAATGAACCATGTTATTTTCGGGTCAAGTAAATACCAATTATAGTTATGGACTTAGACACCTTATCCAACAATCAAAGCTAGTGGGAGCATAATCATTATGCTAAAGAGAGCATGATTTTTATGCTAGTATTTGTTGGATTAGTGTCTAAGTCCATAACTATTTTGGTATGTACTTGACCCGATGGTGCATGGTCCTTTTGGGTTGCCTTCACCAAAGCAACTTGATAGGATGAATTATGGAGAGAAAGGATTAAATATGATTTATTAATATATTATGAGAATAATATATTAAAGGAGAAATCATATTGTTTAATTAATATTAGTCAATAATTAATTGGTAATTAGTTTTGTGACTAAAAGAGGTTAATTAAACTTAAGGGACTGGAATTGTAATTATAAGATAATTGCAGTTTGGGCCATGGATTGTCTTGAATCAAGGGGTGGACGAATTCTAATGGGAAACCCATAAGGAAATCGTCCAAGGGCTTGATTAAATGAGTCCATGGGTTGCTTAGGGCTTAAGCAACCAAATTAAGGTTTCCTTGTTAGATAACCCTAATTGCCTCACTATATATAGATCCCTTAAGGAGCAAAAACGTGGCTAAGATTCTTGCTAGGGTTTCACACGTTTTTGGGCAGCCCCTAACCTCTCTCCTCCTCATCCTCTTGCTTATGGTTTTTGTGAGCCATTAGAGGAGTGACACTTGTGACTCTAAGCCTTCCAAAGTCAATTCAAGGAGGAATTGGGATTGTTATTACTACATAACAATCAAGGTAATATCTTAAACCTAATTATATGTCAATATCGATTTCCATATACTAGAATTAGGGTTTATAGTCTTGGATTCAAAGCATGTACAATAGAGAAACCTAGATCCAAGCATTAGGGTTTGTATGAGCACATAGGATGTCCTTATGACCAAAACCCATCAGTGGTATCAGAGCCTAGACTGGTTTCAATTGTATTAATGCATTGTATATCTAAAAAATTCGATTTTTTGGTGTTCTGGAGGCTGGACTCGCTGAGTCCATAGCTGAACTGTCACAACTGTAAATTTTGAGCCATGTAATCTATACATTCAAATTTATGTGAATCAAAAACTTCAATCAAATACAACATGCTAGGAGTACAAATAGTCATCAAACAATTGGAGACCCTAGAAGTTCTTATTAAGTCTAATTTAGGCTAGAACTTCCTTATTGGATCCAAATGGGCCAATAAGCTTCCAATTAGACTATCATGGGCTTAGAACCCTAATTGGGCTCTAATTGGACCGACACTTATTTATTTTAACATTTTAGGTCATGTTGGGCCTAGAATTAAATAAATTAAAAGCCTTGATACATGAATAACCTAAACTAGTCCAATAAAAATATAAAAATCCTACTACATTCTTTTAGACTAAAAACATACCTAAGGCTAACTCTAATATTGGGCTTAGGAGCAAAAGGCCCAAATCTCTTTTTTTTTTCTCCATGTTTCGGCCCAATACCCAAGCCCAAGAGGATTTGAAGATAGTTGACTTAAGTGTGCCACCTCACTATTAACCAAAGGACTTCCATGCAAGAAAACCCATATCTCCATGCAAACATCACCTCAAATATCATTTCTTCTTCTCTCCTCTCTCACTCTCGGCCATACTCACTTACACACACCAAAAATATCTCAAATTCTCTCTAGATTCACTCAAGAACACTCTCTTCTTCCCTCTCCAAAATCTCGAAAATTTGGAAGCATTCAAGAAGGTTCTTCCACAATATTCTTCATCTAAGGTAAGATTATACATAGATCTATGGTTTAAATTCTTTTGTTATCAAAATCCTTCCCTAATCTATACAAAAATCGTGATCTTACACCCTAGAATCATCTCAAAACTCAAGGTCTTCATCAAAGGGAGCCAAGGCCAAAAACACTTCATTTTCCTTCCATCTTTTCTTCCAAAAACCGAGTCAACACCCCAAGGTGAGATTCATACCCCTATTTTCTGTTTTTATAAGTTTTGTGGGGGGGGGGGGAATACAAGTGAAAGTGTAGATCTATATGTGTTTGTATGCCTTGTATGATTTCCATGCTTATATGTATGCTTTTATGTGTTTTTATGTTGGATCTAGCCTTAAAACCCATCAAAACCGAGATATATCTTGTGTTAAATGATTTTAGCTTCAAATATATTTCTACACACAAAGTGCTTCAAGAAAAATGGCTAAGTGGTTTAGTAATAATTTTCTTTGGGTTAAAAACACAAATTTTGGGCCTAAAATGTGAAAAATGCAAAAATAAGGGCCCAAATTGACATTTCACAGATTCTGATGGATGAAGTGTGCCAAAACAGTTTCTATAAATGAATTTCTGGAAATATACTCATTTAGGGGATTAAAAACATAAATTCCAAGCTTAATGGGCTAAAAATGAAAATTTCGGCCCAATAAGGCCCATTATGCGAATTTTTCTGTTTGGAGGGCCAAAACTGTAACTTTCTGTAAAACAGTGGACTATAAGTGTTCCAAATCCTTTTCAAAGGTTTAAAATGCTTTTTAAATTTAAAAAGGACCAAAGTTGTAAAAATTTTCCAATTTGGGCCAAAATTGTCAAAATTGCGAAAAGATGGGCTAAAACCAAGAAAAACTGCATTTTTAGGGACTTAAACTGTTTTCTATGAAAAATATGCTGAAAAATATTAATTTCAATAATTTTTGGTGTTAAAATGTCAAGAAAAATAGTTTAAGGACTAAACCGGTAAATATTGAAATAAAAGGGTTAAAAATGTAAATTTTACAAATACTAAGGGGCTGAAAACAGAAATATTTCAAGGCTAATTCAATATGTACAATCTGACCAAATGATGACACCTCGAATATCAACGAAATACAACTCACTACAATACCAAAAGTCGTTGTTAAACGAATTGGCTCGGTCTCGAGCCAATGGAAATCTACAACTACTAACTCTTCGAATCATACAAGTAACGTTGGTAATACATATACATGCGAGTGTGCACAGACGTCTACGCACCATCTTTGGGCCCCACAAGTGTAAAATCTTGTTCGTTGAGCCTAGCTAGCCCAATGACCTGATCTTAAGGCCCGAAGACATTTTTTTTTACGGAGTGTTGGGTTTCACCGATCCGACACGACGTAAATGGACTTTCAATGGCTTGTATACTACTGGTCCCCAAGGGTCCTTTGGTATTGCTAGTAAAGTCTGCATTTCATGCGAGGCGGGTCGGGGACCCCTCGTACATTTTATCCCCAACCGGCTAATGGAGTTACCGGGGTCTTCGTGACTTCTTTCTCTTCGGATGTGGGACTACACCTTGTCCGGGCGATTGGATAACGTGATTAGTACTGACGACGCCTTCGGGAATCGTTGGTATATCTATAAACTGGGCGTTTGTGTAATGCGGGTTTGTAGTAAATAATCATTGCTCGAGAACCTTCCAACGTCGTCTGGGACTGACACTACTATTTTCGTAATGGTTTCAACGCAACTCAATGGATTTCAAAAGAACTAGGGGAACATCGGGTTTCCCTAGGGTTTTTATTACATACAGATTTGAAACGCATACATCTTCAACGAACATTTTTTTTACAAGTATAGAAACAAACAAGCATACCTATGGATCTTCACAAACGTTTTCGAAAGCTTTTCTTTTCAGAAAATATCGGATTTTCTGGTGGTTTTTCAAGCAATATAAACATTCGATTTCAAACACTACTTATGAACTCACCAACATTTCATATGTTGACGTTTTTCAAAATACTTGTATTCTCAGGGAACCAGTGAATCAAGGGAAATCATACTCAGTGACGGTTGCAGTTTATTTTTGTATGAATCGAACAAATTAACTTTTGGGAATGTAATGTCTTAAACAATGTATGACATGTAAACACTACTGGTTGTACTATGTTGATGAATGGTGACGAATGTTGTTTTGTTTCATATATATTCAATGTTGTGGTATTCAATTGAGTCACGACAGCCCCCGGACGTTTCCGCCGTCTGGTTCGGGGGTGTGACAGGTTGGTATCAGAGCTTTGTTTATAGTGAACTAGCATGTCGAGCCATACATTGATATGCAACTATAAACCAAAAAGAAGGACTAACATAACTCTGAACAAAACAAACAAATAAAATACACTTGCTTGCATTAGGAGTAAGGACCTAACACTGAATCAAACACCATAATGCTGGTATCCCGGTTAACTCGGGACTGTTCTTAGTGATACCAAGGGGTGAATGTAGCCTGATCAACTACATTCTCTCCAAGGTAAAGCTAACACATGTCTTGATGAGATCGGAATAGCCAGGGAACCTAAAAATTTTACCCTCTATCACTCAAAAAGAGAATATTTGCTTAGTCTGTGTAATAATCATAGTACCCTAGGAATAATGTAGCATAATTCCGTACTCGCGCAGACAGCATGGCTGGTTTTCATCACCCGGGAGACCCCTACTTCCCCAATCAGGGAAACAACGGGTGGCTAGAGGAGGAGGAGGAGCCCGAGGAGGAGCAGCAGGGTATCCAGTTTCATCAGGCCTTAGTAGCTCACGAGATTCTTGTGGATGAGCCAGAAGGGAATCCAGGCGAAGCACACGATGTCGGACCCGACGAATACGTAGACACTGACTACGAATTTGGAGAGCTCGACGATGACGACGAAGACGGCCGGGTCGGGGACCAGGACCCCATCCCGCCATGCGAGAACGAGGCACAACCAGATCACCCTGCCCCACCAGTGAACCCCCCGAGAGAGCACCGTTCCCTCGAAGCTGAGATCGCTGCACTGCGACAACAGCTGTATGCTATGGAGGCTCGGGCAGTGCAAGCAGAGCATGAGAGGGATGAGGTTATAGGAGACATGGCAGAGATGGCGCAGCTACTGGCACAACATTTCGGCATATGACTTCGGCACCACCTCCCGACGCAGCTCATCGCGGTTAGGGATAGACCTATCGTAGTAGGATATTAGTAACTATGTTATGTACTCCGGCTCTATGTTTAAGTGACTGCACTACTCATGGAGCCGTTATGCTGTCGGATTAGTGTTACTTATGTATGCTCCTACGAGCAAATTTTCTTGTACTAAACACGGATAATATTAATAAAATTTTGTGTGTTTTGCTATGATATTCTCAGTTGTTATGTGTTGAGGTGTTATGATTGTATGCTTGATGATAGTAATGCTTAGGTTCGTACCCTACACCTAGTTAGTAGGATCATAACCTCACCGAAACCACGTACACTCAACATCTTTCCGTTTCATGACAGAAAGATGCCTCGCCCAGCTACTCGCGGAAATCCCGAACCAACCCCGCCGGAAGTTGACTCCACTGCTTTCCAGGCAGCCGTGTCTGCTGCGGTCACAGCGGCTATGGCACAACTTCACCGAGGAAACAACGGAGGAGGCAATGGTCAAGGCTCCGGAAGTTCGAACAACGGGACGAACCAAGGGCTCACTAAAACGTGCACCTACAAGGATTTTGCGAACGCTAAACCCCGAACTTTCAACGGTACCGGAGGAGTGATCGCCCTAAAGCGATGGATTGAGAAGGTAGAGTCGGTATTCGAGATATGCGAGTGCCCCGAGCAGATGAAGGTGAAGTTCGCGGCCTGCACTTTTGTGGACCAAGCACTCACTTGGTGGAATGGTCATGTGGAAGCTATGACACTCCCTGTCGCCAACTCTATTCCCTGGGCAGAGATGAAAGAGATGTTGACGGCTGAGTACTGCCCCCGAGGCGAAATACAGAAGATGGAGCAGGAACTATGGAATCTCACGGTGCAGAATGGGAACATCGATGCTTACATATCGAGATTCAGCGAACTATCTCTGTTGTGCCCGGGTATGATCACATCAGAGGGGAAGAAGATTGAACGATTCATTTGGGGACTGACATCCCCCATTCAAGGGAATGTGATAGCTGCGAACCCTGAAACTTTTGACAGTGCGAAGAGATTGGCAAAGAGGCTATATGATCATAACCACAAAAGGGGCGAGAAACCGGTAGAGACTGAGAAGAAGAAGGAGAGTGATGGTAAGAAAGGATGGAACAACAAGAGGAAGGGGCGCCAGGGTTCCGAAACCTCTAAAAAGCAGCAAACGGTGGCAGTTAACGCTGTCACTGCGCCGGTACCATTCACATCACATGCTCCAGCCTCAGCTACTTCAAATACTTCAAGACCCTATTCCGGCACTCATCCCAAATGCAACAAGTGCGGTTTCCATCACCAAGGAGAATGTAGGGAGTTCCATTGCACCAGTTGCAATCGAAGGGGACACACTGCAAAGTTCTGCAGGACTTATCCTTCTCAGAACCAGAGTCAGGGAAACAACCAGAACAACAACAACAACCACCGCAATACCAACAACACCAATGCCTGCAGCAATAACACAGGGCCTAGCCACACCTGTTTCGGGTGTGGAAGGACGGGACATCTCCGTCGAGATTGCCCTAACAACAACAACAACTCAGGAAACAGAGGAGCAGGAAGAATGCTGACTATGGGTCAGAGTGATGCAGTTCAGGACCCCGCAATGGTGACCGGTACGTTCCTCCTAAACCACACTTATGCATGCATCTTATTTGATACCGGAGCGGAGCGAAGTTTCGTAAGCGAGAAGTTTAAACATTTATTAAAACAACAACCCCAAAAGCTAAATGAAACCTATACGGTGGAAATGGCCAATGGGAAGACCGAATCCACTAGGGAAATCTACATCGGATGTACCTTAACCCTTAACCAGCACGTCTTTCGAATAGATCTGATGCCAGTGTCAATTGGGAGTTTCGATGTGATTATCGGCATGGATTGGTTAAGCCCCCACCATGCTGAGATTATGTGCCACGAGAAGGCCGTTCGCCTTCGCCTCCCGAATCACGAAACCCTAGTAATTTACGGAGACAAACCTAGCACGAATCTTCGTCTTATCTCGTGCATCAAAGCACAAAAACATCTGCGAAAGAACAACTTAGCGTTCTTGGCCCACATAGTGGACAAGACTAAAGAAGAAACTAACATCCAAGACATTCCGGTAGCGTGTGAATTTCCGGACGTGTTTCCCGAAGATCTTCCAGGAGTACCCCCAGAGAGACAGGTTGAATTCCGAATCGACCTCGTTCCAGGAGCAACTCCCCTCGCTAAATCACCATATCGGTTGGCACCTGCTGAAATGCAGGAATTATCCAGCCAACTCAGTGAGCTTCTGGACAAGGGATTTATCCGACCTAGCTACTCGCCATGGGGAGCTCCGGTGCTCTTTGTCAAAAAGAAGGACGGATCTTTCAGAATGTGCATCGATTACAGAGAGTTGAATAAACTCACTGTTAAAAACCGCTACCCACTCCCACAAATCGATGATCTATTCGACCAGCTCCAAGGAGCTAGCTATTTTTCTAAAATAGATCTACGGTCCGGATACCATCAACTCAAGGTCCGAGAAGAGGATATTCCAAAAACCGCTTTTCGAACCCGCTATGGACATTACGAATTCGTCGTAATGCCCTTCGGTCTAACAAATGCACCTGCCGCATTTATGGACCTAATGAACCGAATCTGTCGACCGTACTTGGACAACTTCGTCATTGTGTTTATCGATGACATCCTCGTCTATTCTCGAAGCAAAGAGGAGCATGGCCAACATCTCCGACAAGTCCTAGAAACGCTGCGATCGGAAAAGCTTTACGCCAAACTCTCCAAGTGCGAGTTCTGGCTTCGGAGTGTGAATTTCTTAGGCCACGTAGTTAGCCAAGATGGAATTCATGTGGATCCCTCTAAGGTCAAAGCTGTGGAAGGATGGGCAACTCCGACTACGCCCACAGAAATTCGTCAGTTCTTAGGCCTAGCAGGCTACTATAGGAGATTCATCCAAAACTTCTCTAAAATCGCCAAGCCACTTACCTTGCTTACGCAAAAGAGTGTGCCATTCAAGTGGACAGACCGACAAGAGATTGCGTTTCGAGCCTTGAAGCAAGCTCTTTGTAGCGCTCTTGTACTATCTCTACCCGAAGGAACGGAGGATTTTGTAGTTTACTGTGACGCGTCAAATCAAGGCTTAGGTTGCGTTCTCATGCAATGTGGAAGAGTGATAGCATATGCGTCCCGTCAACTAAAGACGCACGAAGTAAATTACACGACCCATGACCTAGAACTGGGAGCCGTGGTCTTCGCTCTAAAAATTTGGAGGCACTACCTGTACGGTACAAAGTGCACCATCTTTACGGACCACAAGAGCCTCCAGCACATCTTGAATCAGAAGGAGCTGAACATGAGACAACGAAGATGGGTGGAATTGTTAAACGACTACGAATGCGAGATCAAGTACCATCCAGGCAAGGCCAACGTGGTAGCTGACGCATTAAGTCGGAAGGAATACACAAATCGCCGTACGAAAACGCACTCGATAACCATTCAGTCTCATCTGACCGTTCAAATTGCATCAGTCCAGGCAGAGGCTATGAAAGCGGAAAATAGAACTAGCGAGGCATTACGCGGAATGGAGAAGAACCTGGAAGTCAAAGAGAATGGGGTATACTACTTCATGAACCGTATTTGGGTTCCAAAAATCGGAGGATTCAGGGAGATCGTTATGAAGGAAGCCCACAAGACACGATACTCCATTCACCCTGGTTCGGACAAGATGTATTTGGACATTAAGCAGCACTATTGGTGGCCTAACATGAAGGCGGAAATCGCAACTTATGTTAGTAAGTGCCTTACGTGTGCCAAAGTAAAAGTGGAATACCAGAAACCTTCCGGATTGTTACAGCAACCGGCAATCCCTGAGTGGAAATGGGAGGGGATTTCTATGGACTTCGTGACCAAGCTACCCAAGACGTCGGACGGATTGGACACCATATGGGTAATAATCGACCGACTGACGAAATCTGCCCATTTCCTGCCAATCAAAGAGTCCTACAAGATGGAGAGGCTGACGCGTTTGTACCTACGAGAGATTGTCAGACTTCATGGAGTGCCAAAATCTATCATCTCGGATAGGGACAGTAGGTTCACGTCACGCTTTTGGCAGTCGCTCCACAAGGCCATGGGAACTCATCTTGATATGAGCACCGCGTATCACCCACAAACGGACGGTCAAAGCGAACGAACCATTCAGACGCTTGAAGACATGCTTCGTGCATGTGTGATAGACTTCGGAAAGTCTTGGGATACCCACCTACCGTTGATCGAGTTTTCATATAACAATAGTTATCATTCGAGCATTAAGGTGGCCCCTTTCGAAGCACTGTACGGGCGTAAATGTAGATCACCGTTATGTTGGGCTGAAGTAGGTGACACCCAGCTAGCAAGAACACATACGTCGGATAGGACAATGACAGGACCGGAGATCATTCGCGAGACCACAGAAAAGATTGTCCAGATCAAAGCTCGATTACAAGCATCGCGTGACCGGCAAAAGAGCTACGCTGATAAACGGCGAAAGCCCTTAGAATTCCAGGTCGGTGATCGAGTATTGTTGAAGGTCTCACCCTGGAAAGGGGTTATACGTTTCGGAAAACGAGGAAAGCTAAACCCACGGTACATTGGACCTTTCGAAATCGTCGCCCGAATAGGTCCAGTAGCCTACAGACTACAACTACCCCCGGAGCTAAACGGTGTGCACCCCGTGTTTCATGTTTCTAATCTGAAAAAGTGCCTATCAGATGAAACTCTCGTCATTCCTCTTGACGAAATCGAAATCAATGAGAATCTCCTGTTCGTCGAAGAACCAATCGAAATCATGGACAGGGAGGTGAAGCGTACTAAACAAAGTCGCATCCCGATCGTGAAGGTTCGGTGGAACGCAAAGCGTGGGCCAGAATTCACATGGGAACGCGAAGATCAAATGAAGCAGAAGTACCCTCACCTATTCTAATAATTCTCAAATCTAGCTTTCAAACAGAATTTCGGGACGAAATTCCCTCTAACGGGGGGATGATGTCACAACTGTAAATTTTGAGCCATGTAATCTATACATTCAAATTTATGTGAATCAAAAACTTCAATCAAATACAACATGCTAGGAGTACAAATAGTCATCAAACAATTGGAGACCCTAGAAGTTCTTATTAAGTCTAATTTAGGCTAGAACTTCCTTATTGGATCCAAATGGGCCAATAAGCTTCCAATTAGACTATCATGGGCTTAGAACCCTAATTGGGCTCTAATTGGACCCACACTTATTTATTTTAACATTTTAGGTCATGTTGGGCCTAGAATTAAATAAATTAAAAGCCTTGATACATGAATAACCTAAACTAGTCCAATAAAAATATAAAAATCCTACTACATTCTTTTAGACTAAAAACATACCTAAGGCTAACTCTAATATTGGGCTTAGGAGCAAAAGGCCCAAATCTCTTTTTTTTTTCTCCATGTTTCGGCCCAATACCCAAGCCCAAGAGGATTTGAAGATAGTTGACTTAAGTGTGCCACCTCACTATTAACCAAAGGACTTCCATGCAAGAAAACCCATATCTCCATGCAAACATCACCTCAAATATCATTTCTTCTTCTCTCCTCTCTCACTCTCGGCCATACTCACTTACACACACCAAAAATATCTCAAATTCTCTCTAGATTCACTCAAGAACACTCTCTTCTTCCCTCTCCAAAATCTCGAAAATTTGGAAGCATTCAAGAAGGTTCTTCCACAATATTCTTCATCTAAGGTAAGATTATACATAGATCTATGGTTTAAATTCTTTTGTTATCAAAATCCTTCCCTAATCTATACAAAAATCGTGATCTTACACCCTAGAATCATCTCAAAACTCAAGGTCTTCATCAAAGGGAGCCAAGGCCAAAAACACTTCATTTTCCTTCCATCTTTTCTTCCAAAAACCGAGTCAACACCCCAAGGTGAGATTCATACCCCTATTTTCTGCTTTTATGAGTTTTGTGGGGGGGGAATACAAGTGAAAGTGTAGATCTATATGTGTTTGTATGCCTTGTATGATTTCCATGCTTATATGTATGCTTTTATGTGTTTTTATGTTGGATCTAGCCTTAAAACCCATCAAAACCGAGATATATCTTGTGTTAAATGATTTTAGCTTCAAATATATTTCTACACACAAAGTGCTTCAAGAAAAATGGCTAAGTGGTTTAGTAATAATTTTCTTTGGGTTAAAAACACAAATTTTGGGCCTAAAATGTGAAAAATGCAAAAATAAGGGCCCAAATTGACATTTCACAGATTCTGATGGATGAAGTGTGCCAAAACAGTTTCTATAAATAAATTTCTGGAAATATACTCATTTAGGGGATTAAAAACATAAATTCCAAGCTTAATGGGCTAAAAATGAAAATTTCGGCCCAATAAGGCCCATTATGCGAATTTTTCTGTTTGGAGGGCCAAAACTGTAACTTTCTGTAAAACAGTGGACTATAAGTGTTCCAAATCCTTTTCAAAGGTTTAAAATGCTTTTTAAATTTAAAAAGGACCAAAGTTGTAAAAATTTTCCAATTTGGGCCAAAATTGTCAAAATTGCGAAAAGATGGGCTAAAACCGAGAAAAACTGCATTTTTAGGGACTTAAACTGTTTTCTATGAAAAATATGCTGAAAAATATTAATTTCAATAATTTGTGGTGTTAAAATGTCAAGAAAAATAGTTTAAGGACTAAACCGGTAAATATTGAAATAAAAGGGTTAAAAATGTAAATTTTACAAATACTAAGGGGCTGAAAACAGAAATATTTCAAGGCTAATTCAATATGTACAATCTGACCAAATGATGACACCTCGAATATCAACGAAATACAACTCACTACAATACCAAAAGTCGTTGTTAAACGAATTGGCTCGGTCTCGAGCCAATGGAAATCTACAACTACTAACTCTTCGAATCATACAAGTAACGTTGGTAATACATATACATGCGAGTGTGCACAGACGTCTACGCACCATCTTTGGGCCCCACAAGTGTAAAATCTTGTTCGTTGAGCCTAGCTAGCCCAATGACCTGATCTTAAGGCCCGAAGACATTTTTCTTTACGGAGTGTTGGGTTTCACCGATCCGACACGACGTAAATGGACTTTCAATGGCTTGTATACTACTGGTCCCCAAGGGTCCTTTGGTATTGCTAGTAAAGTCTGCATTTCATGCGAGGCGGGTCGGGGACCCCTCGTACATTTTATCCCCAACCGGCTAATGGAGTTACCGGGGTCTTCGTGACTTCTTTCTCTTCGGATGTGGGACTACACCTTGTCCGGGCGATTGGATAACGTGATTAGTACTGACGACGCCTTCGGGAATCGTTGGTATATCTATAAACTGGGCGTTTGTGTAATGCGGGTTTGTAGTAAATAATCATTGCTCGAGAACCTTCCAACGTCGCCTGGGACTGACACTACTATTTTCGTAATGGTTTCAACGCAACTCAATGGATTTCAAAAGAACTAGGGGAACATCGGGTTTCCCTAGGGTTTTTATTACATACAGATTTGAAACGCATACATCTTCAACGAACATTTTTTTTACAAGTATAGAAACAAACAAGCATACCTATGGATCTTCACAAACGTTTTCGAAAGCTTTTCTTTTCAGAAAATATCGGATTTTCTGGTGGTTTTTCAAGCAATATAAACATTCGATTTCAAACACTACTTATGAACTCACCAACATTTCATATGTTGACGTTTTTCAAAATACTTGTATTCTCAGGGAACCAGTGAATCAAGGGAAATCATACTCAGTGACGGTTGCAGTTTATTTTTGTATGAATCGAACAAATTAACTTTTGGGAATGTAATGTCTTAAACAATGTATGACATGTAAACACTACTGGTTGTACTATGTTGATGAATGGTGACGAATGTTGTTTTCTTTCATATATATTCAATGTTGTGGTATTCAATTGAGTCACGACAGCCCCCGGACGTTTCCGCCGTCTGGTTCGGGGGTGTGACATGAACTCGCCGAGTCCATGCAGACTCGACGAGTCCAAGCCTGACTCGACGAGTCAACTCGTCAGATGGGGATATTTTCGCGATTTCTTCCTGTTTTTGATTATGGATAGTTACCTTATCATGTTAGATCAATATAAATCCGATTTTATGATACATTTGACTATATTCTTGATCTAATTGACGATATTTATCAATTAATAAGATAATTGTTTCCTTATGTGATAATTGTTTAATTATTTTGACTTAATTGGTAAATTGTTTTGCAAGAAATTATTAAATAAATCAAATATGGATAATTATGTAATTAAATGTTAATTTAGATTATTTGTTATTTGATCCTTGTTGTTATGAAAAGTTTCATATTTTCCCCTTTAGGTTTTATAATTTAAATTTGAACCCAAAAGTTTTGTTGTTTTGAAATTTAAATAGTTAAAACCCTAATGTTTTGAAAAAGGTTTCAAAACTTGCCCTCAAGTTTTGGAATTTAAATTTTGATTAAATGGTTTAATTTTGATGTATATTTAAATTCAAAACCCTAATGTGTTGAAATGTTTCAAAACTTGCCCTCAAGTTTTGGAATTTAAAAGTTGATTAAAAGTTTAATTAGGAATGTTAAATTCTAAAACTCTAGTATAGTTTTGAAAAAGTTCAAATCACACCCTTATGGTTTTATTAATTAATTAAAGTGTATAATTAAAAGAGGTTTAATAAATCCATAAAAGTTTTGGTTTACAATTTAATTGAATTAAAAGTATAATTGTTAAATTTGACCACCTAGTATTTTGAAAGTATAAAATACACCCTATACTATATATAACATTAAAAGTCTAACATTATATATATGTATGAGTAAAAGTCAGTCTTACCGTTAGTAGGCCTCATTCACGAAGCTAGTCTATAAGGGGTGTTTAAGGAAATTGCCTATAAAATGGCGATTGAATGGGTATCCACTCTTACCCACCGCACTCTTAACTAGTGTAGGGTCGTTAGCCGAACGGGTAGGATAGGACGAAACCTTCCATTATAAGTATAATGTATTATTAAAGTAACTAAATGTTTTTATAAAATTCCCAATCTTAGTTACTTAGGCAAAAGTGAATTGATGCAATTCCATGAAATTACACTTTTTGCCCTTGCAAAGACGTTAGTGGAGCGTGTGTGGTTTATCGGCACACTAAATGGCTCTAAGAAAAGGTAGCAAAGGGTGACTCAATGTTTGTCATAGTTTGGTGGAGCGTGTGTGGTTTACCGGCACATCGAATAGGTGACTGTAACATGTGAGGGCACCATGTAAGTTTGCATGGTTATTCACACCCGCTTTGTGATCCTCGGCATCCCAGTCACAAACAAGAGAGGCATATCGAGATTTAAACATGCCATTGAAATGTTCAATGAATCTCAAAGGATCTAGGAGTTTTCATAGATTTAAAGCTTAAATTCTTTTTCGTTTTTCGTGGTGGAAATTAGTGAATCGTCATTCACTTACCTTCAAATGTTCTGCAATTTGGGTTACGGCATCCCTCTCCCGAGTTGTAGAATATTGTGTTGGGTCCTAGCCTTAGTATTTCATTTGGGTGATTTACTAAGGACTCATTCAATCAACTAACTTGAATTCGTTTTCTCCCGTTTTGTAGATGTCAAAGTTTGACAACTATGGTCTTCTCAAATCCCGTGGAACAAGCATTCCACATGAAGATGATATTCCATGATTCGATCGAGGAACAAGAAATCATGCTTCACTTCCTCCTCCTCCTCCAATTATTCTCCCTAACCCACAAGTTCAAAGCCTTGAAAAGTTCAAGATCACTCAATCCCTTTTGGCAAGTAAACATAAAGAAGGGAGGTCGGTGTGTGCACACGTCCTAGGGATGAAGTCACACATTGATAGGTTAAGAATGTTGGGATCCGTTGTCTGTGAGGAAATGGCTGTTGATTGGGTTCTTCAGTCACTTCCTAGCTCATATAGTGAGTTCGTAAGATAGTACTATATGATGAACCGCGACGTGACCCTTATAGATCTCACCTATATGCTTATTGCTGCTGAATCAGCAATGGTTTGGCGCAATAGAAAAGCAAAGTTGATTGGTGGCCTTCAAGGCCTCTATGGAGATAGACAATGGCAACGAAAGACATGCCATGATCAAAAAGTGTGATCATAAGAGAAAGGCAATGTCTGAAGTAGCTCCATGTCCTGTTCCAAAAGAGTCGATTTGCTTTTATTGCCAAGAGAAAGGGCATTGGAGACGAAGCTGCCCCATTTACCTAAGAGATCTAAGAGATGGGAGAGTCAAAAGGTACGGCTTTGATTTAGGTAAAATCCATTGACTAACTCTTTTAAGCTTCTATTCTAGATTCTTAATACATAATGTGATCAGATTACAACTGATGTTTTGTAAGATCGAAGAAAAGAAAGGAAGCTTAAAGGAAGAAGTGAGCAGAATCTAACCGTAAAGGAATGAATTTCGATCGCATTTCTCGAAGATTAGATTCTTAAGCTACTACTTAGAGTTAGAATTAGATTGCTAAGAAAGATGTATTAGCATAGTTTTTCAATAAATTGCATTGTAAGGACAAATTTTTCCGCAATAAAATAAATTTTGATTTTATAATATTTATTTATCCTTACAATGGCGTATATGAAAAATTGATGTTTGAATATTAGCAATAATGGATTTGGTTCTTATTATGTTATTTATGGAAAGTCGAGAATTTACCAAATAGGGTGAGTTTCTCATCGCCCAAGTTTCAATTGGACAGAAATTTGGAATCGCGCAACTTGGTTGCACGATGAATGAGAAATTTCATATTTGGAAATTAGACTAATTCATTGACAAAGTGTCAAGAGAAAGACTAGGAGATCGAGCACACAAATTTGCGTGTTGATCAAGCCCACCATAAAAGTAACAATGATATTCGTCATGATTTACTAAAGGTTTAGTAAATATGATTATACGTATAAGATTAAGTGTAATTCTGAATTTATTGAAAAAGTTTAAATCAATAGCAGAACGAATAAGAAGAATCAAGTAGGGAGAAAGATAAAAGTTTCTCCATTCTAAGAAGAAGGGAGAGTACCTTTTATGCTTTATGATAGGTCTTAATGATTAAGAACCATATCTCAATTGATCCTCTGAGTGAGTCTTAGTACAACTGTAAGTTTAAGAAGAGGAATCGAGGATTGAAGAAATGGTTAAATCAAGAAGTCAATCATACTTCGTTCCAAAACAAGTCTTAGAGTTAAGATTGTGACATTGAGTGGAAAAGTATTAAAAAGGTTTGTAACATTCATCAAATGTGGAAAGTTGTGATGTCTTGGATAAGACAAAGACCATCTAGGACCAATTTATGAAGAGTTTTGATAAAAGCTACACTAACTCCTGAATATTTGTTTGTCAAGAAATATTTTGACAAGAGAATCTTATATGTCAAGGAGTCAGTGGGAGTCTTAAAGGTCTTGAAAGGTTTCAAGAACAAATCAAATAAACCTTATCGATCATCACTAGCACACGAGTTGAGGTTTACAACCTATCGTGTTGACATTATTTTGTTTCTGTGCCGTTCCAATCGAGTTAATTATGCATGTGAGTCCTATAAGTTCTCATTTGAATGCATAAAAGGCAAGGACCTTAATCAATGAAAGGTACATTGATAGGAAAAGGTGAGCTGCTTAACTACTTGGAAGACGTGGTAGGCAGCTGTGCTACCATAAGGCAAGAAATCGAGATTAAGAAAGTTCGATCCATATGAGGTTGAATTTGTCGTGAACTTTGGTTTTGACAAATTCACATGGATAGGAACAAATACACCGTTAAATCTAAGTGTCATAAGATTTCCTCCTTCATGAAAATGATTGTGAGGAAATTCTTTCACAAAGAAAGATTTTAAGAAGATAGTGATCGTAAAATTGCATTCTCGAATTCGATTATGGTTACGGTATCCCTTTCCATAATTTGAATTTTGAGGTTTGGCAATTGTTTACACACACATATGAACTGTATAAGGCAAAGGTGTATAAGAAACATGAATTTAAGAAATTCAATAAGTATTGTTATTCTGAAAGTTAAGCTGTTTCTGAATACATGTCAAAGCTAGTGGGAGCATAAGTGTTATGTTTTATAATAATCATTATGATAGTGGGAACATAAAAGTTATGATTGTATGATTATTAAGGAAAGTATTGCAAGTTGGCAATATTAATTATAGAAAACAAGAGTCATTCTTTGCAAAGTTGTAAGGATGGAATAGTTGTTTTGCTATAATTAAGGGAGAGAATATTATGCTTCATTTCAAATCTAAAGGATTAGGTTGAGAAATGTTAATAAATTTAGTCAAGGGTACATAGTGTGTTCTTAAAATTTCGATTATGATTACGTCATTCCTCTTCACAATTCGAATTTTGAGAACATAGCAAATAAAACATTATGCGTCGTGTCCCATACGCTTCGGGTATAGGATCGATTGCAAATGCTTTAATGTTTGACCATTCTAAAATTTTCCAAATGTCTAGCGCATTTAGGGGGAAAAGGGACTAGAATTGATTTTGACTAAAACAATTAAACAACTATCAAAGGACAATCCAAAGTTCGATGAGGATTGGTCGCTTGTGAGTAGTTGGAAGTATAGTATTGGAGAATATGGAAATGTTTCCATATTGGATGGACCATATCGACATCATTACGAATAGATAAGGTTATATTAAGAATGATTTGTCATATGGAAAATATGGAAGCGTGTCCATATTGGGAATTGAATATTGAAAAATCTATGACTAGATTAGAAACCTTTATGCAAAAGGATGTTCGAAGGAATGTACTTTGAGTGAGAAACATCATATCTAAGGAATTGTCTTGCAACAATCTCCGATAGAAGACTTTGTGATATCATTGGCAATAGTCTTTGTGACTTTGGTGCAGAGACATTATGAAAGGATAGTTGCATAGAATGTTAGAATCTAGCATATTATATAAGTAGCAAGAATTTGATATTCTTTCACTTATGGAAAAGGATTTGGAGTTGTGAAATGAGAATGATTGGAAATGTGTTCAATATGATCTATTTCACAAAGTAAGAACCATAGGTAAACATTGTGTGCATTCTGGGAGTATGGGACAAGTGTAGTAATTCAAGTAAGAAGTTGATTATCCGAAACGACAAATAATGAGTATTCAATATGGTGATAAATAAAAGGTGTTTTATTTATGCTCAAAGGGTTGAGGCCATATGGGATTAGTATTATTCTTGTGTTTCACATATGCATGTTTTGACTTCCAGAATAATTGAGTTTATTAAGAATAATCGAATTATTCAAACGGGCCACAGTCGTTCATATGTTGGAAGTAGATATGAATGAAGACTGTCGTGAATTGGTGTGTGGATTGTCTAAAAGAGTATTAGACATAAGCAAATGTTTGCTGAAACGTTCATGAGTGCTTATGAATATGAATTTGAGCATTGGATTAAACTCACGCTCACTTGGATCACTCCATGAATTGTATCACGAGTGATTGGTGAGACGATAACATCTTACATTCTTGAAACCGAGATGTGTGAGTTGTATCTTGCAAATCAGTTGTACATTGATAATATGTAAACGTACTAGTAACTTGGTGTTATAAAACATATTGTTGTGTGTGATTCGGTGAGTGAGTGCAAGCAAGCATTGTATCAAAGTTTATCCATTCCTTTTATCCAAAGTAGGATAAAAGCGATATCTTTGGGCCGCTCGATGATTTTGTGATGACAAACGTAAATGCTCGGCCGGGCTAGGGCTAATTTGATTTGTTCAATTAGTCAGTCGTCATAAATCGGGAATCGAGATATAGTACAAAGAGAATGATTTGAAATCATATCTCACATGATATCTATAATGGAGGAATATATGATCCCTTATCTAAGGACACGCGTATCTGATAGGATCAGAGTTGACAGTGGCTTTGGAAAGCTACGATTGCAGATCGGGATCTGAAGTCATACGCATAATAGTTATTAGACTTATCCAAGTGGGAGACTGTTGGATTAGTGTCTAACTCCATAACTATTTTGGTATGTACTTGACCCGATGGTGCATGGTCCTTTTGGGTTGCCTTCACCAAAGCAACTTGATAGGATGAATTATGGAGAGAAAGGATTAAATATGATTTATTAATATATTATGAGAATAATATATTAAAGGAGAAATCATATTGTTTAATTAATATTAGTCAATAATTAATTGGTAATTAGTTTTGTGACTAAAAGAGATTAATTAAACTTAAGGGACTGGAATTGTAATTATAAGATAATTGCAATGTGGGTCATGGATTGTCTTGAATCAAGGGGTGGACGAATTCTAATGGGAAACCCATAAGGAAATCGTCCAAGGGCTTGATTAAATGAGTCCATGGGTTGCTTAGGGCTTAAGCAACCAAATTAGGGTTTCCTTGTTAGATAACCCTAATTGCCTCACTATATATAGATCCCTTAAGGACCAAAAACGTGGCTAAGCTTCTTGCTAGGGTTTCACACGTTTTTGGGCAGCCCCTAACCTCTCTCCTCTTCATCCTCTTGCTTATGGTGTTTGTGAGCCATTAGAGGAGTGACACTTGTGACTCTAAGCCGTCCAAAGTCAATTCAAGGAGGAATTGGGATTGTTATTACTACATAACAATCAAGGTAATATCTTAAAACTAATTATATGTTAATATCGATTTTCATATGCTAGAATTAGGGTTTATAGTCTTGGATTCAAAGCATGTACAATAGAGAAACCTAGATCCAAGCATTAGGGTTTGTATGAGCACATAGGATGTTCTTATGACCAAAACCCATCAGTATTATGCATGTTAACAATAGTATTAGTAGGGAACAAAGTTTTTTAATTTGCAAATTGCAAAGTTTTGAAATTGTTTCCTTATAGTAAGGCTTAAGGGAGGGGCACTCATACTTCGTATCAAATCTAAATGTTTAGATTGAAGGGTTTAATAGAACTTAGTCTTGGACATCTATGAATACCATGTTGAAATGATTCAACTTAGGAAATTCAATATATGGAAATGTTATAGCAAAAGACAGATTAGATGCATGGTCCTTATAATGAATCGAGTCCCAATTGCTTCAGATATATGATTGATAGCATATGCTATATATTCACTTGTTATGATTTTTCCAAATGCCTTGGGCATTGAGAGGATAAGGGATAAAAACTTTGTGTGACTAAAGTTGTTGAACAACTTTCAAGAACATTCTAAGGTTATACCAAAGGATTGGTTGCTTGTAGATAGTTGGAAGTATGGTATTGTTTGGAAGGACCATATTAACATAATTTTGGATTGTGATGATTCTTCATTAGAATTAATGGTCATATGGGAATATGGATATGTTTCTATAGTGGGAGTTGATTATTAAAATCTACATGTGAATAGGAAACTTTAATACATGAAAGGTATTCAAGGAGTGTAACTTGAATTTGAGACTTCATTACTACGAAATTGTTTTTTAGTAAGAAAGTTTCAATGAAACGTTTTGTAATATCGTTGGATAAGTCTCTATAACTTTGAAGCCTCGATCTCATAAAATGACAAAGCATGTAAGAATGAAATTCTAACACCTTTTAATAGTGACAAGAATTTGGAATTGTGGAATGAGCATCATTGGAATTGTATCTAGTTGATCTGTTCACCAAGGAAGGACCATAGAGAAACATAGTATGAATGTTTATAACATGACATGACTGATGTTTATTTCAAGTGATTAGTTGATTACTCGAAACATTATACAATGAAGAAGTCTTAATTAACATAGTGATTAAATAATAAGAGTTTTATTTATACTCAATAGTCTTGAAACCATAATTAATTAGGTTATTATTGTGTTTCACATTGCATGTATTACTTCCTGAATAATTTGATTATTCGAAATTCCACATTCGCTCATACTTTAGGAAGTAAGTAGTGAATAAAGATTGTCATGAATTCAATTGTAGATTGTTTATGAATATTAGACATTAGAATGGTTGCTACAATGTTCATGATTACTTAGAAAATGGGGATTTTAAGTATTGGATAAACCCATGCTCAAAAAATTACTTCATGGATTTTATCATAAGTAATTCTTAGATGATAATATCTTATATTCTAGAAACAAAGATACATGAATTGTGGTTTACAAGTCAATTGTGCATTGATAATACTTAAATGCATCAGTAACTTGATGTTATAAAATGTATTATTGTGCATGATTTGATGAGTAAATAATGCAAGCATATAAGTCAAAGTTTATTTGTTCCTTTTGCCCCCAAAGGGAAAAGCGATATCTTTGGGCCCCTCGATGATTTGGTGTTAACTAGGCCTAGACAAGACTAAATTGATGTGTTCGGCTAGAAGTCTTATGTCGTCGTCACAAATCAGAAATCGGGAAACAAAACTTGGACAATGATATTAATTATAATCCAAGTCTCCTATTCATACGATATCTTGTAGAACGAAGGGATATTTTATCACTTATCTTAGGACACGTAACTGACTGGGTTAGAGTTCGACAGTGGCTTTTGGAAGCTACAATTTGTTGCTCGTTTTGGAAGTTATACTGGTAGTTATAGTTACAGACAATCCAAGTGGGAGACTATTGGTTTGGGTGTCTAAGCCCATAATTATAATTCGTATAAACTTGAATGGATAGTAGCACAGTCCTTTTGTGTTTCCCTCAAACCTAGCCATTGGACAGGATGATTTTTAAAGAGAGAGAGACAGAGAGAGAGAGGGAGAGATTAATTGATTATGTGAACAATAAATTAAACAAAATGATTTATTAATGCATTATGAAAATAATATATTAATTATAAATCATATTATTTAAATAATAATTAATCAGAAATTAATTTGAATTAATTTTGAGATTAATGGAATTAATTAAAATTGCAGGGAGTAAAGTGCAATTATTAAATAGTTGAGGAAAAGGCTCCAGAACCTTCCACCAAGGGGGGTGGACGCTTTTAAGGAGATAATTGAGGCTCTACAATTATCCTTGGAGGATAAGTAGGAAGCTAGATAATTACCAAAAATAAGATATTGTTATTTTATTGATTCGAGGCTTATCTAGGGTTTCCTGTTAGAACTATAAGGAGTCCTACACCATTGAAATTTCAGTCACACAATTATTATTGAAGCAAGGGCCGAAATTCACTCCTCCCTCCTCTTTCCTAAATATCCTTCTTGCTAGCTTGGGTGTGAACCATAAGAGGCACGAAATTTGTGGTGATTGCTTCCAAATGATCAAGTAGAGGTTTTTCTACTTGTTTAGTTCATTTTCTCACTTAGTTGATTTGTTAAAAATCAATTTTCTTGTAGCAGAACGTTCAAAAAGATCACTAGTGATCTTTATCAACTGGTTCAAGATCCTTAGGAATCCCTTAGGACTTTTGTGAACAAGTTTGGCAGGGAAGTTCTAAGTGATGGGTTTTGAGCACTCTAACAACCTTATGGTGCACATGCAACCCTAAATGCTTTGGATCTATGTTTTCTCTAATTATACATGCAATTTGATTTTCTAAAGCATTATCCTAACTAGCATACAAAGCATGGGTACTTGAACAACAAAAACTAGTTAGATGACTTACCTCTTGTTGTAGCTTGTTAACTTGGACCTTTAAGAGCCTATCACCCCAAGCGTGATGCCTCAAATTCGTCACAAAACACCACCAACAATGGAGGACTTGATAGAGATTTACTTGCACAAAAATCGGCTCTTATGATCTCCTAGAACAACTCGTGCTGATTTTAGGAGCTAAGGGACTCCTTTTATAGGGTGGCAAAGTCTAGGGTTACATCCATGTAAACCCTAATGGACATGACCTTTCATATTACTTAGGCTCCATGGGTTAAACCTCTATGGACTATCCATGGACTAACTTATTGGTTTAGCCCATCCTAAATAACCATTGGCCCATGCTATAAGAATCATTGATTTACCAAATTAGTCCCCTTATATTTAATTAGTCTCTTTTGATCACTGAATTAATTCCAAATCAACACTTGATCGATACTAATTAAAAAATATGATTTCACATTAATATATTAGAACTTATAATATATTAATAAATCATGAATAACCTCTTCTCAAAAGTCCATTCTATCAAATTCTTCCGGTCAAATGCAACCCAAATGGACCATGCTATTTTCGGGTCAACTACATACCAATTATAGTTATGGACATAGACACCTTACCCAACAGTCTCCCACTTGGATAAGTCTAATAACTATAACTTCAAGTAAGACTTAAAACACCAACTAGCAATCGTAGCTCTTAAAAGCCTCTGTCAAACTCTGACATGCCATTTAGATAAGGGATCATATAATCCTCTGTTCTTCAAGATATCAGTCGGACAAATACATGGAACAATGTCATACTTTTTTCAAGCAGTTTGTTTCTTGATTTCCGATTTGTTTGACAGATAAAATAATTAAATACATCAATTTAGTCTCGGTCGGGCCCGACACATAAGTCAAAACAAAATCATCGAGGGGCCCAAGATATCGCTTTTAATCCTCCAAGGACAAAAAGGAACAAATAAACTTTGACAATATATGCTTGTACTAACTACTTGTTAAATCATACACAATAGTTTGTTTTATAACATCAAGTTACTAATGCAGTTTCGCACTACCAAATCATAGTCAACAACTCATATATCTTGGTTTGAAGACTTATATGATATTATCGTCTCATTATTACTCAAGATAAATTCCATGAAGTGATTCAAGTGCGCGTGGGATTAATCCAATACTCAAAACTTATGAGCACTCATGAATGTTGTAGCAAACTTTGCTATGTCTAATACACTTCAGAAAATCTACAAGCTAAATTCATGACAGTCTTGCCTCAATACCTTCTTCCAAAGTATGATCGACTGTGGACAGTGTGAAAAATATAATTATTCTGGAAGTCAAAATATGCAAAATGAAACAATAGTAAATGATTGACACAAGATAGTAACATTAATTATAAATAAAAAACACCGTTTATTCAATCTTCAAATGTCAATTACATTTCAACTACTACAAGTTTCTAAAATTCTATCTACTCACTAAAACTAATATCGTCCTTCAGCCCGATGCGCCTTGCATGTTGTAAGTGCTTAACCCTACTCAATCCCTTCGTGAGAGGAACTGTTGGGTTCTCCTCTGATGATACCCTCTTTGCTACGAGGAGTGCTTCTTCTATTCGATGTCTTATGAAGTGATATTTTCTGTCGATGTGCATGAATCTGCCATGATCCCTTGGTTCCTTGGCTCAGGCAAACAGATTTACACTTACATTTCACATGAAATCTTCTGATCCATTGCATCCATTAACTAAACTTGGATATAAAATCCCCAACCACTGCTGAGACTACCAGTCTCACACCTGGTCCAGCCACTAGGTTCCTGAGAGTCCAACCGATGAGGCTACCCTAGCCTTTGGACCACACTATGCCACTCCTTGGCCACATAATCATCCTACTAAAGCCATAATCCAATCCCTTCACCCAACCACTCTCTACCAAGTCTCACCTGCATTACCATAACCATATGGGCCTTGCCCACGGGTCTCACCCACTATATACCAATAAATGGGCCACGCCTATGTGTCTCACTCCATCGAGAGCTATACAAGCTCAACCCGCCTCAGACGCTAACGATCCTCTTCCCATAACAAAGAGATGATCTCCGACCCCACTATCCCCCTTACCCAAGGCACGAGTTGATCCTCCTTTATACTCACAACCACCCCAACGATGGTCTAACTCAATCTGGTGAATGTTACAATCTCATCGCATACTTACAATACTTCCATACTATTGCCAATCCAGTGAATGCTATGACCACCCCGCAGTCTTACGACACGTCTATACCGCCACACTCATCGACCATGGTCTTACCACACCTCTACCATATCAACCACAACATCTTGCGTCGAACCTACATCTGAGTGAACCCCAATCAGGTGTTTGGGTCACGTTTTGAACCCCCAAAGCCTTCATCAAACAAGAACAGGCAGCGAGGCTCTAACAAAACCCCCAACTTGGATCCGTCCACATGCCTGCTATCCATGACAAAGAAGACGCCAACTAGTTGTTGCAAGTTTCTTGGACTCACAACTTACACGACTTCAATCCAGACGGCCACTTAAGTCATCTTCCCTCCCGAATGGGATGTGAAACACACCCTAGTTTCACACCTGATTCAGCTTCCGGAAATCTGAATGATTCTCCCCACTTAGATTCGTCAAAGCTCTCCTAACACACAAAATTTGATGGATTCCTAGCCTATCTTACATCCTTAAAAATCGAACTGTTGACGACCTGAGCTTACCAAGAACTAGTGATCCATTACTAGCCAATCCTGATGATCGCACAACTCTTGAAATCTAGATGAACACTCCTCGAAATCTTAGCAAGCCCGATCACTCTAATTGATTCCCATCATATAACACCAAATCCTTAAGTCCTTTATGTTGGTGACAAAGACCATAACCCTTGCTCTGAACTGGCGAATCTTCATTCCAACTTCCCATCCTCAAAAGAATCTATGAATTCTAACCATCTTCAACCCTTGCAATAATAAAATTCCCCTGACACTTCCAATGACCAAACAAACTCATGTGGTTGCCACCACCACCATCTTGCTGTCACTCCTTCCCTAGCAACAGTAGTGATTCAACCCAAAGGTTCTTCCATGTAATACTGCCGATCCTACCAAAACAAATGCTAACACGACTGAACTCTGACTTCATTGGAGAGCTAACAAGCTAATCTGATCATAGATCTTCCAAACGATACCCCTGAATTGACCCCTATCAAAGAACCGGAACAACAACCGAACAACTAAAACCGCTCAGCAATATACGACCCACTAATGACTCTTGGCATGAAAAAATGGCATATAAAAATTCTTGATGATATAACCCAGGAAATAACAAAGAACTAAACCAAAGATAATGCTTACCCAAACTAATACAAGATTCCAAGTCAATATAAATACTGATAATAATCAAGAAGAAAGGAAAGATTGCATACCCGTAATAGCACTTGATGAAACTTTGGCCTCCCCAAACTGACACTGCAATGCTCGGATCCTCGCTGTCGGGGCTCCTTCCCTACCTTCACAACTGTCAGTGATCCTCAAAGTAACTAAAGCAGGTGCACTCGCTACTCCGCCCTGCAACATCGGACAGTCGGCCTTCTTGTATCCCACCTGATTGCAGTGAAAACACATCTGATCTGACCCAGGAGCAATCCCGATTAAAATTACCCATCTGACCATAACTAACATATCCTCGACCTATCTCCGAACATCCTCCCTCATGGGTCCTCCCGCACTTGGCACGGCGGCCTTGACCCTGATGGCCTCTCGAACGTGAATCCCGAGTCCTGGGAATCTTCACATGGCCCACTGAAATCTGAGTCTGCTCTGGCTTCCTCTTCCCGAGGCTCTCCAAATCAATCTCATGCTCTCAGGCTCTAGCAATCATATCATTTAGGGACTCGCACCTTGAAGGACTCACGAACTCCCTTAAGTCATCCCTCAGTATGTCATGATACCTTACCTTCTTCATCTCATCGCCTGCTGCATAACGCGGAACCATCAAAGCCCTCCCCCGGAACCTAGCAGTGATCTCTGCCACAGTCTCATTCGTTTGGTGAAGGTCCTGAAACTCCCTTGCCAACGGTTGCACCTCAATAGCTGGTGCAAACTCGGCCCTAAACCGGGTCACTGACTCATCCCAAGTCATTGTCTCTAGGGCTTCGCCTCCCAAAGTGAAGTCTACCTCCTCCTGCCAATATTACGCTCTATCCTTCAGAAGACAGGAGGCAAATATGACCTTCGACCCCTCGTTGCAGAAACTCGTCCTGAAAGCGTTAGCCATATCCGCTAACTATCTCCTACTGGCAATTGGGTCCTTTTCCCCAAAGAACTCGGGGGATCCACAAGCATGGAACTCACGGAAAGAAAGAGTGTGAGCTCCAACAGTAGCCATAAACTCAGTACGAAATTCGCCCAAACGCTCATCCAAAATCTTCAAAATCCCCTCATTGACCATACCAAAGATCACAGGAGTCTGCTCCAAAATACCGCGGGTAATCTCCAACGAGATGAACTCCCTCATCCGCTCGGCACTTGGCTCAGTAACTACACCTAAACCAGAACTAGAACTTGACCCTCCTTCCTGAGTGCTCATCACCATACTGAAAAACAACATGTAAATGATCAAAACTGTAACACCGTAACTTTCAAGACAAAATTTTCATTTAAAATAATCATTTTATTCTTAGAACACTTGTTTAAAATCTCATTCATAATCAAATTACAAAAACATCGCTCCATTTTCACTTGCATAGGAAACCAGGATCCTCCAAAATATGACTCTTTCTCTAGTGTGTACAATCAAGCCGGTGCCATCCCGTGATACTGAAAGAAACCTAAAAACAACATAACACAAAACACTGTAAGCACGAAGCTTAGTGAGTTCCCCAAAATACCGCACACATAACACATATAAGCCACTCGAGGCTATAACTCTATGGGTTCGTGCACCCAAACTCTGTGAACCCTCAGTATCTAACTCTGTGAACCTTCCGGTTCTAACTCTAGGAACCCTTCGGTTCCAACTCTGCAAACATGCACAGCATAAATCACATAGAAATAATGCAGTACAACACATAACACACATAGCATACAAATACTCTGTCACATAACTCTAGTTACCTACTCAAGGTAAAGTATAGTGAGAAGACTCACCTGGCAAGCAGAAAGCAGATATCTCCATACTTGAATCTCGAACTCGCCACCGCCTAACACGTAAGGCAAAACTCTCATGACTATAACTCTCGAGACTAGAATCAATCCTCTCAATGCACCCTCTTAAGGGTAAAAGACTATTTTACCCCTCTCTTGGCCCAAAGGCCACATCACTGACCAAACCCTAAAAGTCAACAGTCAACCCTTGGTCAAAATCAAAGTCCTCAGTCAAAGTCAACCCTTGACTGACCCTACTCGCCGAGTCAACCCTATGACTCGCCAAGTTCCTATAATCAGAACTTCACTCAATCCGCGACCTAACTCGCCGAGTCACTCCGAGACTTGCCGAGTCCAACAACTCTGAGTCCACTCGCACACAACTCACCGAGTCATCCCTTGACTCACCGATTCTTGACACAACCAGGGAATATCGGGACTCTTCGACAAGACTCGCCGAGTCCAAGAACAGACTCGCCGAGTCTAAGACTATCATCAACCTAATCGCCGAGTTGTTCATACAACTCGCCGAGTTCCAGGCCATCTTCATCCAACTCGCCGAGTTGTTCTTCCAACTCGCCGAGTTCCAGCTCATCTTCAAGCAACTCGTCGAGTACACCCATGTGACTCGCCGAGTACCACTGGTCTAAATCCATTCAGAAGCATTCCAGGCCATGCAATTGCTCCAAAACATAGATCTAGCCTCTTACCACTCATCTATCACGTAAAGTGGCAAACTTTACGTGAATTCAAAGGGATCTAGGCCATTTGCACATTGGGCTAGGGTTTGGGACATGAAAGCTTCACTAAACACTCCAACACAGGGACTTTCAAGCTCTCTGATTCTTCTCCTTTCTAGATCTGAGGTAGCAACCTCAGATCTAACCTCTAGACTTCCCATTACATCCATAGACAAGTTCCCACAAACCCCAAAATGAAGAAACAACATAACAACAGCCCAAGAACGAGGTATTACCTCCAATAAATGCCCCAACTGCAATGTAATTCGAATCCAAGCAAAGCCCCTTGCTCCAAGCCTTCAATCTTCCAAAATTCCTTCAACAATTGCTTCTCCAAGCTCCAATCCACTCAACAATGGTGCTTCACCGCGATTTAGGGTTTTTCTGGGGCTCAAGGGGTGATAAGGAGGCTGGGAGGAAAACATAATGTTCTTTATATAGGGCTCAACCCCGAGAATTAGGGTTTTCTCCAATCAGCGCCTACTCGCTGAGTCCTCCTCACTGACTCGCAGAGTCGGCTACTTAGCACGTGACCCAGTCGCGACTCCACTCGCCGAGTCCATCCATGGACTCGCCGAGTCACTCTTTCACAACTTACTCTTTTAGCCCTTCAACTCTACTCTTGATATTTCAGGATGTTACAAATCTCCCCCACTTAAATTAGGCTTCGTCCTCGAAGCCTACAACAATTCAACTCCAGAAATACTCCCACAACGTGCCACCTGGCCTTAATCGGACCAGGTCCCACAAGGCATACCCATCGAAACTCGAACACACTTTCTCTTCCCTTACGGTGCCCTGACCACCGTCTCGAACCGGACACTGGCTGTACCCTCTGATAATCACACTCAACAATCGAGAATTACCTGAGATGCATCACTGCTCCAAATCTCAACAATCGCTCGACCCCCCCCCCCCTACGAGCTAGAAATAATCACGAACCACCGGATCCCCGATCTGAATTCCACTCTATTCCATGCTGACAGAAAGACCTACTCTTCAATCCCAGAGCAACTACCACGAGTCCTCTTCTTGCAATCATCCACACATGCTGCACCAACCTTCGCACCCTCGGGTTAGGAAAACCCGTCACACTGACGACATCTCTAACATCCCCAGGAGAAACCACCACTACGAACACCACCCTTGATCAAAATCAAGCTGGGAGTCCCAGACTCCATCCCTGCATCCATCCTGAGACTCTTGGCTCTACACCCGCAGAATCCCTTCCACGTCCTCAGCGGACATCCCATCATGATGTCATTCCATACCACTATCACAGACACAGTGTCCAATCACCATACTCCAAACCATCCATTCTCACTACTACTTTCACTTCCGTGAACCAACACTTTCCCCCCCCCCCCCCAACAAATGAGGGTCCGACACCTCTTCCCATACAACAGCTCAAAGGGTGGCATACCAATGCACTAATGATGGCTGTTGATATAGGATAACTCAACCAAAGATAAATACGTGCCGCAACTCCCTCCGAGATCTAATACACATGCCCGAAGCATGTCTTCGAGCGTCTGAATCGCTCGCTCGCTCTGAAGTGTCCTCAGACATCATCATGATAAGCTCTAGCTCATTTCTCATATCCCTCTTCGAGACGGAGCACCAGGTCAGCTTTTGACTCCACAGCTGAGCCTCCAAAGGTCACCCATATCATGATCCAAATAACCCACTAACTTCCTCCCCGTGACCACTATCCCGGCCCAGGGACGCGCAAGTCACAAAATTCTCTTTTCCTCATGCGAGAAAATACAATCCAACTGAGGGTTGCCTCAACTCTGATCTCTGGTTTCTGCTGCGCATATCCCTTGCGCATCTCGCCGCATCCCCTGACAGAGACGGTGACCGCAGTCTCGCCCCTGGTTCAACACTCAGGCTCCAGAACTCAATAATAGGGCTACTCAATCCCAAAACTCTTCCACATCATACACTGGTCGGAGATCATTCCATCATCACATCCTCTTGCCATCTAGTGAGTACTACGGCTCCCCGCAGTATCACAACACCCTCTAACTAGCGAGTACTATGGCTCCCCGCGGTATCACAACACCCTCTGACTAGTGAGTACTACGGCTCCCCGCAGCATCACAACACCCTCTGACTAGTGAGTACTACGTCTCCCCGCAGTATCACAACACCCTCAGACTAGTGAGTACTACTGCTCCCCGCAGTATCACAACACCCTCTGACTAGTGAGTACTACGGCTCCCCGCAGTATCACAACACCCTCTGACTCCACTAGCTCATGCTCCGCAGACTATCACAGGCAGCTACCCATACTCGATTGGAATACACATTCCAGACTCTGGAAGCAATCGACATATCAAAATGCCCACCCTTGCGAAGATCCATTCTCTTAATAATCTCCCTGGATGCCCATACTCGAAGGGCTCCCACTAGATCCGTAGATACCTGATACACCACAAATCGTTTCAACTCAAGATTTACGAGTAACTCCGAAATAAAGGTATCATACCCGAATACCTCGGAATATCCCAACAGAACATCACAAGATCCTGCCACAACCACTGATTCCCTTACTCCCAACACCATACACTCACGACAATACATTTCCTCTGAATCCCATAATAATTTCTGATATCACACGATGCGCAACTTCAGTGCATCCAAACACTCAATTGGAATACAAGGAAGGCGCTAACCCTTCAGAACACACTGATGATCCTCCGAAACCCTTTCCACTACTGCTCAAAATTCAAGCAAGAATACACATCCTAGCCCGGGAATTGGCTACTCGATAATCGGCTACCCATATCTCAACCCAGAAGTTCTCAACTGCCCATACTATCATTACGAGCCTTCCACTCGAGACGACTCTAACCACCATCAGATTCCTGATCATTGACCACCCGCTGTGGGGACACCCATCCTTCTCTTAGACATATATCACATGTACTATCTCGCCCTGCACATCTCCTTAATCACCAATGACCCTGATCTCATGAATTCAAGCCGCAGGTTCTGCATCCAACCCCTAACCGCTCTTGCACAAATCTCTGGTTCTCTCAATAACCCCCCCCCCCCCCCCGGTTCTCCCCCACTTAGGGTTCGAACCATCACTATGTGACACATCAACAACCTCACGAACTATTTCCACCAGTAATAACGCACCTGCCCCTGGAAACTGCTACGCAACACCCGATAATCCCCTTTAAGGAAATTAATCGATCTCATAACTCTGATCCTCAGATGAACTCCTCAAGAACTTCTCGCCACGACTGCCTCTAGCCGTTCCAAATCTCATACCAATCTCAACTCATCAAACATCACTCCAACACCGGGACCATCCCAAGAACAGGGACCCACTCCCATATTCAAGACCCAACATAGATAGAAAACTCTCTGCACTGCTAAACTCGACTGAACTCCCCACTGATACCACTACAATACATCCTACTATACTCAAATAGGTGTAGTGTGGTCCTTGACTATCTCAGTCCCAGCTGACTACCTGCTCATGGTAAATCACTGTCTCGCAGCACACATGCTACCTGATACTCTGATGGAAAATCATCATCAATGACAACCTGCAGGGTTTTACCCCCAAATCCAAAACTTAAACATCAGGCTTCTCATGTTCCGCACACGAACATAAATAGCACCACTCCGGTCATAGAAGGTGACCTCTCCTCTATCGACTGATTGCTCAACTCAGACCGAAATTCTCCCCTCCCTCTAACTCCTTACCAAAATACTCTGATAGGCTCTCGACATCCCTCTCGAGGGACACCTCTCCAAACTCAATCATGGCCTACAGGCCTAAAACCCATAGCGTCCAATATCTACCTCATCAATCGTGACCGGATAATCGGAGAACCACAAGCATCATTCACTACGAACCATGGTACTCATCCCATGACATCTCTTCTCAATATGCTCCGGTGTATGGTACCCGAACCATAGCATCACTCATCCATTTGCTTCGATGTATGGTACTCGAACCATAACATCATTCCTTCATCCGGTCCGATTTATGGTACTCGAACCATAACATCACTCCTCAATCCGCTCCGATGTATGGTACTCGAACCATAACATCACTCCTCAATCCGCTTCGATGTATGGTACTCGAACCATAACATCACTCCGCAATCCGCTCCGATGTATGGTACTCGAACCATAACATCACTCCTTAATCCGCTCCGATGTATGGTACTCGAACCATAACATCACTCCTCCATCCGCTCATTAGAACCTTCAGAATACTCCCTGTATCAAGTATGGGTCCTCTGCTTTCAGTAGTACGGGCCCATACTACCTGCCACATCTACCCATACTTTCCACACGGACTATCCCGGAGCTCCTAAGTAGCTGCTCGACCTTCTCGTTCACCAATTCCATCGTGCGCTCGCTCCCAATGAAATTCTCTACTCTGCCAGTGCACTCATCTGGCTAAGGTTACTCCTCAGACTCTTCCCAGATTCTCACACTTCTCTGCCATCATCTGCTGAAGAGCTCCTAATGATGCCAGCCATCTACCTCCTGAATATCGTCATATTCGCTTGGTAGCTGACTCCCATCATCGAGAGTTCCACAAAGCACGAAGCAAGCAGCATTCGAGCATTGAAGAATATATATATGACTCACTCTGGGTGATAACTCCGCTTGCTCTGCTCATCCTCGGAAGTACCACCGAACTCTGCAACTCTTCCCTTCGCGGGCTCTAACTATTCTTTCTCCAAGTACCACAGTACTCATCTAGGTATCTCCCCTAGATGACTCCTCTACTCATATCCCCTAAAGGATTCCAATAAATATTCTCACTCATCACATACTCAAAAGCACATCGCATATCACAGTAATTCCTAGGCTAAGGCATCACAAATCAGGCCACTCTAGTCCTAAGATATGGAATACCTAGCCTGTCTCTAGCATGCAATAATATCTCATAAAGTGCATCATAATTATCTCATAACACAAAAGTAAGGGTATTTTGGGAAATCATCGTTCGGGCTCTGGCTGATTGTACACACGGCTCTTTCTCGTTTTCTCTTTGAACTCTTATTCGCTTTAGAAAATTATTTCTTTGAAACTTTTCTTACTTCCTCAGTTTGAGTCCAGAATTACCCGAAGGCGCATCCGAATCCCTCAAACCAAGGCTCTGATACCAACTTGTAACACCGTAAATTTCAAGACAAAATTTTCATTTAAAATAATCATTTTATTCTTAGAACACTTGTTTAAAATCTCATTCATAATCGAATTACAAAAACATCGCTCCATTTTCACTTGCATAGGAAACCAGGATCCTCCAAAATATGACTCTTTCTCTGGTGTGTATAATCAAGCCGGTGCCATCCCGTGATACTGAAAGAAACCTGAAAACAACATAACACAAAACACTGTAAGCACGAAGCTTAGTGAGTTCCCCAAAATACCGCACACATAACACATATAAGCCACTCGAGGCTATAACTCTATGGGTCCGTGCACCCAAACTCTGTGAACCCTCAGGTTCTAACTCTGTGAACCTTCCGGTTCTAACTCTAGGAACCCTTCGGTTCCAACTCTGCAAACATGCACAGCATAAATCACATAGAAATAATGCAGTACAACACATAACACACATAGCATACAAATACTTTGTCACATAACTCTGGTTACCTACTCAAGGTAAAGTATAGTGAGAAGACTCACCTGGCAAGCAGAAAGTAGATATCTCCATACTTGAATCTCGAACTCGCCACCGCCTAACACGTAAGGCAAAACTCTCATGACTATAACTCTCGAGACTAGAATCAATCCTCTCAATGCACCCTCTTAAGGGTAAAAGACTATTTTACTCCTCTCTTGGCCCAAAGGCCACATCACTGACCAAACCCTAAAAGTCAACGGTCAACCCTTGGTCAAAATCAAAGTCCTCAGTCAAAGTCAACCCCTGACTGACCCTACTCGCCAAGTCAACCCTATGACTCGCCGAGTTCCTATAATCAGAACTTCACTCAATCTGCGACCTAACTCGCCGAGTCACTCCGAGACTTGCTGAGTCCAACAACTCTGAGTCCACTCGCACACAACTCACCGAGTCATCCCTTGACTCACCGATTCTTGACTCAACCAGGGAAAATCGGGACTCTTCGACAAGACTCGCCGAGTCCAAGAACAGACTTGCCGTGTCTAAGACTATCATCAACCTACTCGCCGAGTTGTTCATACAACTCGCCGAGTTCCAGGCCATCTTCATCCAACTCGTCGAGTTGTTCTTCCAACTCGCCGAGTCCCAGCTCATCTTCAAGCAACTCGTCGAGTACACCCATGTGACTCGCTGAGTACCACCGGTCTGAATCCATTCAGAAGCATTCCAGGCCATGCAATTGCTCCAAAACATAGATCTAGCCTCCTACCACTCATCCATCACGTAAAGTGGCAAACTTTACGTGAATCCAAAGGGATCTAGGCCATTGGCACATTGGGCTAGGGTTTGGGACATGAAAGCTTCACTAAACACTCCAACATAGGGACTTTCAAGCTCTCTGATTCTTCTCCTTTCCAGATCTGAGGTAGCAACCTTAGATCTAATCTCTAGACTTCCCATTACATCCATAGACAAGTTCCCACAAACCCCAAAATGAAGAAACAACATAACAACAGCCCAAGAACGAGGTATTACCTCCAAGAGATGCCCCAACTGCAATGTAATTCGAATCCAAGCAAAGCCCCTTGCTCCAAGCCTTCAATCTTCCAAAATTCCTTCAACAATTGCTTCTCCAAGCTCCAATCCACTCAACAACGGTGCTTCACCGCGATTTAGGGTTTTTTTGGGGCTCAAGGGGTGATAAGGAGGCTAGGAGGAAAACATAATGTTCTTTATATAGGGCTCAACCCCGAGAATTAGGGTTTTCTCCAATCAGCGCCTACTCGCCGAGTCCTCCTCACTGACTCGCCGAGTCGGCTACTTAGCACGCGACCCAGTCGCGACTCCACTCGCCGAGTCCATCCATGGACTCGCCGAGTCACTCTTTCACAACTTACTCTTTTAGCCCTTCAACTCTACTCTTGATATTTCGGGATGTTACAAAAACATACCCAAGAATCCTCATCCCACAGGCTTCCTAGATTCGCTGAAACTCTCCCCAATTTTAGTATGGATCTTGTGCTTTCAGTAGTACGGTCCCAATACTACCTTCCACACCTATGCATACTTTCCTCAGGAATTATCCTGAATCCTCTAAGTCACCTTCTCAAACTGATATTCCAAATACTCGCTAAACAACACAACTAAACCCACTGAAGCACTTCGTAGGCTTTCCTAGGTTTCCGACCTCACCCTGCCATCAGCTGCTGAAGAACTCCCCATAATGTTAGTTAACCACCTCATGAATAAAATCACATGCAACAAAACTTAGATAATCCTTCGATTAAAAGACTCATCCCTACAAAGGTTTGACTCAAACGAGAGTTGCACAATAGGGTCAAATCCATCACTCTAAGATTACTCAACCTTTGACTTAACATATTTACTTAATAGCCAACTCACATCACTTAAGAGTTCCACAAAGCACAAAGCAAGCAATATTCGTGCAGTATCCCTCCAATACATAGAAAAACCAAAGAAAATTCAAACTCACATACTACAACTCATGCTAGGAACTCCCATTCTTACTGTCAGTTGCCTTATGCATGCAAATTATACACAATACATGATCTAATAGACTGTCGAATAAAAGACTCTACCTTAGGACCACAACCAAACAAGGAATAAGAAGGAAGGCCAAATCAATCATTCTAGGGCTATATGATCCTAATCATATATAACTTTTAAAGCATACACTTAGCAATTATTAATACCATTACATATTCCCAATCTAGCATAGCATCATATGCTCCCTAGGCTACAAGGCATCACATATCAGGTCATTCTATCATACAATTCATGAAAGTATCCTTAGCCTCATCCTAGCATGCAATCCTCACAGCCTATAATCATAACAAACATGTATGGGTATTCTGGGAATCACTTACTTGAGCTTGGCCGATTGCACACATTAAACCCCCTTTGTCTTTACAAAGATCCTTTTAGAAATTTCTTTCCTTTTACAAAAATACTTTTAGAAACTCATTTTCTTTTTAAGAAAATTTACCAATTCTTCAGTTTCAGTTCAGTTACACCCGAGGGTGTGCCCGAATCCCTCAAACCAAGGCTCTGATACCAACTTGTAACATCCCAAAATTAAGAGGTAAAATTTTCATATTTAATTCAACCAAAACATTAATTTTATTTAAGTCAACATTCAATATTCTTTTTATAAATTTTCAAAAGTACTTTATAAGAAAAGAGTTATCAGAGTACAATCCTAAAATCATCATAATGCGGAAACATGGGTATATGTGTTGCGATCACGTCGGGCCCTTCCCTTTCAAACCGGAAGTACCTGAAACCATAACCATAAAAACCATAAGCACAAAGCTTAGTGAGTTCCCCAAAATACCACATACTATACATACCATTGGGCCTAACCATCACATTAGGCCCAACCCACCAAAATAGGCCTAGTCTTACCAATCTAATGGGCCTAGCCCGACCATACAAATGCAAAAGTCAGAAAGACAGTTAGCACCTACATAACATACAATAGGCATAGCCCCTCCTGATCCATGGTCATAACCCAACATACAAATGGGCCTAGCCCGACATACAATGGGCCTAGCCCAACATACAAATGGGCCAAGCCAAATATACCATGCAAGTGTTACCAAGACAACTACCATAAAAAAACTAGTGGTCCGACATTGGTGCCTTCGATCCATGAGTACAGTGAGCAAGCTCACCTCAATCCGCTGATAATCAAATAACAGCTCGAACTGCTGAACTGGATAATAACGCGCTAACTAACAAGAAATACAATCATAATCAATAATTAACCCGATAACCAAAAATCCAAGGCCCACTCCATAAACCAACTTCCTAAAGGGTAAAAGACCATTTTACCCTTTTTCTTACTTGTTCCATAACCAAGACCCAACCCAAAATGCACAAAAAGCCCAAAACCCAAAATGGCAAACCAAAGCCCAATATGACCCAACTTCCTAATTGGGCCCAAAAAATACCATGGGACCAATACCAAGAAAGCCTACAATCTAACCATCGCCCAATGCTAGTACGACCCGCATACCAGAATGGTACGCCGCGAGTACTCACCCTCGAAGCACAAAGTACAAGCGGTTGATGCACGAAACCTTCATTACGCTGAACGTGCTTCCTACATACTCTCATCGTACTCATCAGGGACCAAAAATCAATATTACACTCGTAAATGGTTAAGACAATGACTTCCAAACTCATATATGACCCCAATGAGATGTCTTAACTTGTAAAGTTGGCAACTTTACTCCTTTGCATGGCTTAATGGGACCAAATCCTTAATAGCATCCATAATAAACATCCAAACTCTTGCATGGTCCAAAATAACTCATTAAGATGACATTTTTATGAACAAGGGACCTTGGAAAGACCAAGACCCAACATTTTAAGCTCTTAGAGTAGCTCATACGCACAAGGATGACTCTAAGGACCAAAATGAACCCAAAATACTCCATAAACTAGATCTAACACCTAGATTCATCAAGATAAAAACTTTATACCTAAAAAAGGTAGATCAACATGCAACAAGCCTGGATCCAAAAGCTTCAAGCAATCCCACACTTCTCCAGTAAGTTCCTTCTTCTTCTATGAACATCAAAAGCATAAAATACCACCAAAAGCTCAAAAACCACTCAAATAGGGGCTACAGTTTCGTTTCTAGGGTTTATAGGGATGGAAGTTGAAGATAATAGGGTTTGGAGGCGAGTTAAGGAGCTTAAATAAGGTCCAAAACCATATGTAATATCCAAAAAATTCAACCAATTAAAACTTTGCAACACAACCCATTTACTAATAAAAGTCTTTATAAAAGATTGTTTCCAAAACATTATTTAAAAATCAGTGTCTCCCAAGATCAAAGAAAGAAAATCAGGATGTGTACAATCACACCTTCGCCTTGCCACGGTCCTCTAAAGTACCTGAAACCATAAACCAAAATTGTAAGCACAAAGCTTAGTGAGTTCCCCCAAAATACCACCACATAAACCTAACAAATAACATGTACAACAACATGTCGGGTCCAATAAACCATCAAGTTGGAATACCCCGGGCCCAATCAACCTTCGGTTTCGGTCATCCTCGGGATAGAATACCCCAGGTTGGAATGTCAATACACTATAGGTTGAGTCAACCATCGGGTTGGAATACCTTAGGCCCAATCAACCATCGGATTGGAATGCCACTATACAACGGGTCCATTCATCCTCGGGATGGAATACCCACTGGCCCACTCAACCATCGGGTTGGCATGCCCCCGGTTTGTTCGCTCATGCACGTAAGAGTAGAGTCTCAACCACCAACCAAAATATATGCACATATAATAGATAAACATATAACCGGCCAATAAACTATCAGATAGATCTACAGATCACTAGTGCATAGCATCATCCTATATATCAGGACACCGATCTCACAGATCACTACAGCACGATAACATACTATCATATAACATGATATCTAATCCAATGGGTCGGCCTTGGTGCCTTTTGACCCATAAGTACAGTGAGGAAGACTCACCTCTCGATCTGATCAATAGTTGATGAGGTTCTGAATCCGACTCTCAACTCTAACCATCACCTATCCATCCAAATGAACAATTCTCAAACACAATCCAAAATACCAAAAATATCCCTTGGTCAAACTTGGTCAAAAGCAGGTAAAAGTCAAAATTCCAGAAAGTCAACCCATCTGAGTACGCCTAGTATACTCAGTTGTATGTACTCAGCTATACGCACATCGTATGTGTTGGTTGACCAGGCATGGGCCTATTGACCATGTACGCACAACATACGCCTTGTATGCCCAGCGTACGCAGTTGGTTGCCAACGCAACTCATTAAGAGCTTAATCATTAAGCTCTTAAGCCTATTTTCCAGATCCAAGCCCAAAATGATATCCTTGACCATAAAGTTTCCAAATTTATGGTCTTGCATGGCCATTAAGTGCTTAATGTCCAAAACCCTATGTTCTTGACCCATTTAGACCATCTAACACATGCATAGGTTACATACAATACTCAAGATCATATTTTTATGGTTCATAATAGCTTTATAATGGATAAAGTTTCCAACTTTATCCATTAGAATGGCCCGAAAAAACAATATCTAGTATTTAAGTCTCAAAGGGCCCCAAAAAGTGCGTCTTTTCAACTTAATCCATTAAGACTAAGGCTCTAACCTTCAGATCTAAATCAAAATGATGTTTAGATGGATAAAGTTTCCAACTTTATCCATAACAAGGTCACAGACTTTCAAGATCTAAACTGTATGCACTTAAAGTGACCAAAAGCTCATAAACACCCAAAACTAGCTAGATCTAACAATTTCATCATCAAGATTCAAACTTTATACCTCTAGAAGAAAGATCAAGGTGAACAAATTTTGGATCTACAAGCTCCACTGCAACCAACACTAGTTCCTTCTTCTCCAAGGTGCACCAAGAACACTCCAAATCACTTAAAAACACCTTCTTTTTGCTCACAAGGCTCAATCTAGGGTTAGGGTTTCAAGAAAGGGGGTTGGGGAGGTGGAGGCTGAAAATGGAGTGGGTTTGATGAAGCTAAGGAGCTTAAATAGGGCTCAAACCACGAAAATAGGGTTGGGGCACTGATCGCGTATGTCCAATGTACTCAGGCATACTTAGTACGCCCAGCGTACTCAAATTACGACCAACGTACGCAGCTGACCCAAAAATCGTCCTAACTTCAGAAAGCCATAACTTCTTCGTTCCAATTCCGTTTTCGACATTCTTTATATTAACGGAAAGGTATTGAAGAGCTCTACAATATTATCTAAATATCTTGGACTAAAAACCTCTCGAAAAAATCCATATTTCATGCAAGAACCCGGCCTATGACTTTTTCCTTTCTACCCTTTGGCCTAAAACACAATTTAAGGGTAAATCTCTTAACTAAGATTACCTCCTTCTATAAGAACTAAACTTTGCCTCCTTAAGGCCCAAAGCCTTACACAATTGACTTCTAGCCCACGACCCACCCATAGATGGCAGGAAACAGGATGTTACACCATAAGTTAGGGTTTGGGTCTGACTGGAGTACGGCCTGCGTACTCCCTTAAGCACCCGCAATCATTTTGTTTAGTACGCCCAACATACGCTAATGTAGGCCCCATGTACTAGCCTTAACACTAGTATGCCATACGTACACTTGTCTACGCCCCACGTACTTGGCTTAACCCTAAAACCACCAAGCTTCTAAAGGCTATAACTTCTTCGTTATAAGTCTATTTTCGACAATCCTTATATCCACGAAAAGGTAACAAGAAGATCTAAGCTTCTATTAACTCATACCTCCCTTAAAAATTCTCGAACTAAAATCCAATTTCCATAAAATCCCGAACCAACACTTTACCGATATACCCCTTGGCTCTGAAACACCAATCAAACTCCCAGATCATGTAAATTACATTACCCACACCTAAATGGGTCTAAATATCTTTTCCATAATTCCCTAAGCCTTATGATACCCGATCTTTGGTCACCTCCCCGCATTAGGAAATGATTTAAAACAATTCGTTACACATACCTTAACTTCCAACACGAAAGGTCACCATCCTGAATATTAAAGATAACAGAAACACATCAAAACCAATGCATAGTGTAAACCCACACCATGCACACCCATCTATAAGTTCCTTGGTATTCTTAAAACACCCCTTGACCCAAGTATGGATAATATGCTTTCAGTGGTACGGGCCCAATACTACCTTACATACCTATCCATACTTATTCCAAGGGCTATTCCAAGTCGCCCAAGTTACTTCGCAACAATTCAGTATACTCCTCACATGTGTGTATATGTCTAGCCATATGTATAATACTACACTTCCGAGACTCTCTCTCTCTCTCTCTCTCTCTCTCTCTCTAGGATTCTTCCCTTCCCACTTGCTCCTGTATTGCTAGAAATCTCTACCAACACCGTTGGTTTCCTTATGCATACAGGTTATACACAATATTAGATCAAAAAGATTGTCGAATAAATGATTCTACCTTAAGCCCACAACCAAACAAGGAAAAAGAAATAATGCTAAATCAATCATTCTAGGGATATATAATCCTAATCGTGTGCAAGTCTAAAATACACAACTAGCAATGAACATTATCAACCAAGACTTAAGTAGCACATAACAAAACAATTCCCTATGATATAAGGCGTCACATATGTTAGGCAATTCTATCATGCAATTCTTGAGTAGATCCATAGCCTGTTGGATTAGTGTCAAAGTCCATATCTATTTTGGTATGTACTTGACCCGATGGTTCATGGTCCTTTTGGGTTGCCTTCACCAAAGCAACTTGATAGGATGAATTATGGAGAGAAAGGGTTAATTATGATTTATTAATATATTATGAGAATAATATATTAAAGGAGAAATCATATTGTTTAATTAATATTAGTCAAGAATTAATTGATAATTAATTTTGTGGCTAAAAGAGATTAATTAAACTTAAGGGAATGGAACTGTAATTATAAGATAATTGCATTTGGGCTATGGATCACCTTGGAATAATAGGTTGGACGAATTCTATGGGCAAACCCATTAGAAATCGTCCAAGGGTTATTCTAAAAGGGTCCATGGGCTGCTTAGGGCTTAAGCAGTCAAATTAGGGTTTCCTAGTTGAAAACCCTAATAGCCTACATGTATATATAGTACCCTTAAGCCCCAAAAACGTGGCTAAGAGTTCCACTAGGGTTTCCACACGTTTTGGGCAGCCTCCTCTCTCCTTATTCTTCATCCTCTTGCTCTTGGTGTTTGTGAGCCATTAGATGAGTGACACTTGTGACTCTAAGCTTTCTAAAGTCATTACAAGGAGGATTTGAGATTGTTATTGCTACATAACTATCAAGGTAAGATCTAAAAACCCTTTCACATGTTAATATGATTAATTGTATGCTAGAACTAGGGTTTAAAGTCTTGGATGAATTGCATGTACAATAGAGAAACCTAGATCCAAGCATTAGGGTTGCATGAGCACATAGGATGTTCTTATGGCTAAAACCCATCAGTGGTATCAGAGCCTAGATTGGTTTCTATTGTATTGATGCCTTGGTTATTTGTTCAAGCTTCAAAAAATCGATTTTTTGGTCCCCTGTCTGATGAAATCGGGGAGTTCCAATGTGGACTCAGCGAGTAGCTCCAACTCGGCGAGTCCATAGAGGAACTCGGCGAGTTCGAGCGTCAGAAGGAGTCAGTTTCGGGATTTCTTTTTTTTTTTACTCATGGATACTTGCCTTAATTGCTTTTGGGTCTTTAATATTCGAATTCCATCTTATATTTGAGTATATCCTTGATTAAAAAAAAGATATTTACCAATTGATTAGATAATAACTTCCTTATATGATTAAAGATTAATTATTTGTATTAATTGGGTAACTTATCTTGCAAGAAATTGAAATTAGATCAAATATAGATATTGATTAAATTAATTGTTTAATTTAAATTATTTGCTATTTGATCCTTTGTGTTTTGAAAAGTTTCAAACTTGCCCTCAAGTCTTGGAATTTAAATTTTTGATTAAAAGTTTTGATGTTGAAATATTTAAATTCTAAACCCTAATGTTTTGAAATGTTTCAAAACTTGCCCTCAATTTTTGGAATTTAAAAGTTGATTAAAAGTTTAATTTAGAAATGTTAAATTCTAAAACCCTAGTATTGTTTTGAAAAGTTCAAATCACACCCTTATGGTTTTATTAATTAATTAAAGTATATAATTAAACGAGATTTAATAAATCCATAAAGTTTTGGTTTACAATTTAATTGAATTAAAAGTATAATTATTAAATTTGACCACCTAGTATTTTGAAAGTGTAAAATACACCCTATACTATATATGACATTAAAAGTCTAACATTATATATATAATATATATATATATATATATATATATATATATATATATATGTATGAGTAAAAGTCAGTCTTACCGTTAGTAGGCCTCATTCACGAAGCTGGTTTATAAGGGTGTTTAAGGGAATTGCCTATAAAATGGAGATTAAATTGGTATCCAGTCTTACCCACCGCACTCTTGACTAGTGGAGGGTCGTTAGCCGAACGGGTAGGATAGGACAGAAACCTTCCATTATAAGTATAATGAAGTACAAAAGTAACTAAATGTTTTACAAAATTCCCAATCTTAGTTGCTTTAGGCAAAAGTGAATTGATGCAATTCCATGAAATTACACTTTGTACCCTTGCGAAGACGTTAGTGGAGCGTGTATGGTTAACCGACACACTAAATGGTTCTAAGAAAAGATATCAAAGGGTGACTCAATGTTTGTCATAGTTCGGTGGAGCGTGTGTGGTTAACCGGCACATCGAATAGGTGACTGTAACATATGGGGGCACCATGTAAGTTTGCATGGTTATGCACGCCCTGTTTTGTGATCCTCGGCATCCCAGTCATAAATCGAGGGGCATATCGAGATTTAAACATGCCATTAAAAAGTTCAATGAATCTCAAAGGATCTAGGAGTTTTCAAAGCATTTAAAACTTAATCGGTTTATCGTTTTTCATGGTGGAAAATTAGTGAATCGTCATTCACTTACCTTCAAATATTCTGCAACTAGATTACGGCATCCCTTTTCTAGGTTGTAGCGTATTGTGTTGGTTCCTAGCCTTAGTATCTCGTTTGGGTGATTTATTAAGGACTCAATCAATCAACTAACTTGAATTTGTTTTTTCTCCCGTTTTGTAAATGTCAAAGTACGACAACTATGGTCGTCCCAAATCCCGTGGAACAAGATTTTCACATGAAGATGATATTCCACGATTTGATCGAGGAACACGAGATCATGCTTCACTTCCTCCACCTCCTCCTATTATTCTCCCTAACCCACAAGTTCAAAAGATTGAAAAGTTCAAACTCACTCAAGCCCTTTTGGCAAGTAAACATGAAGAAGGAAAGTCAGTGTGTGCACACATCCTAGAGATGAAGTCACACATTGATAGGTTAAGAATGTTGGGATCTGTTGTTTGTGAGGAGCTGGCTGTTGACTGGGTTCTTCAGTCACTTCCTGACTCATATAGTGAGTTCGTAAGAGAGTACTATATGATGAACCACGATGTAACCCTCATTTATCTCACCTATATGCTTATTGCTGTTGAATTAGCAATGATTTGGCACACTGGAAAAGCATAGTTGATTGGTGGATCTTCCTTCCAGACCTCTATGGATATAGGCAATGGCAACCAAAGACATGCCATGATCGAAAAGTTTAATCATAAGAGAAAGGCAAAGTCAGAAGTAGTTCCATGTGCTGTTCCAAAAAAGTCAATTTGCTTTTATTGCCAAGAGAAGGGGCATTGGAGACGAAGCTGCCCTATTTACCTAAGAGATCTAAGAGATGGGAGAGTCAAAATGTATGGATCTACTTTAGGTAAAATCCATTAACTAACACTTTTAAGTTCCTATTCTAGATTCTTAATACATGATGTGATAAGATTACATTTCGATGTCTTGTAGGATCGAAGAAAAGAGAGGAAGCTTAAGGAAAGAAGTGAGCAGAATTTAATCATAAAGGAATGGATTTCGATCACATTACTTGAAGATTAGATTCTTGAGCTACTACTTGGAGTTAGAATAAGATTGCTAAGAAATGTTTATTAGAATAGTTTTTCAATGAATTCCATTGTAAGGACATATTTTTCCGCAATAAAATAAATTTTGATTTTATATTATTTATTTATCCTTGCAACGGCATGTATGAAAAATTGATGTTTGAAAGTTTCTATTATTAGCAACAATGGATTAGATTCTTAATTATGCTATTTGTGGAAATGTCAAGAATTTACCAAATAGGGAAAGTTTCTCATCCCCCAAATTTCAATTGGACAGAAACTTGGAATCACGCAACTTGGTTTCATGATGTATGAGAAATTTCATATTTAGAAATTAGACTAATTCGTTGACAAAGTGTCAAGTGAAGGACTAGGAGATCGAGTACACAAAGTTGCATGTTGATCAAGTCCACCACAAAAGTAACAAAGATATTCGTCATGATTTACTAAAGGTTTAGTAAATATGATTATACTTATAAGATTAAGTGTAATTCTGAATTGATTGAAAGAGTTTAAATCAATAGCAGAACGAATAAGAAGAATCAAGTAGGCAGAAAGATAAAAGTTTCTCTATTCTAGGAATAAGGGAGAGTACCTTTTATTATGTTTTATGATAGGTCTTAATGATTAAGAACCATATCTCAATTGATCCTCTAAGTGAGTCTTAGTACAATTGTATGTCTGAGAAGAAAAATCAAGAATTGAAGAAATGGTTAAATCAAGAAGTCAATCATACTTCGTTCCAAAACAAGTCTTAAAGTTAAGATTGTGACATTGAGTGACAAGTATTAGGAATGTTTATAACATTCATCAAATTGGAAAGTTGTGATGTCATGGATAAGACAAAGACTAACTAGGACCAATTTTATGAAGCGTTTCGTCTTGATAAAAGCTACAGTAACTATTGAATATTTGTTTATCAAGAAATGTTTATTGACAAGAGAATCTTATATGTCAAGGAGTCAGTGGGAGTCTTAATGGTCTTGAAAGGTTTCAAGAACAAATCAAAATAAACCTTATCGATCATCACTAGCACACGACTTGAGGTTTACGGCCTATCGTGTTGACACTATCTTGTTTTTGTGCCGTTCCAATTGAGTTAATTATGCATATGAGTTCTATGAGTTCTCATTTTGTAGAGTCTAAATGTTGTAAAAAGTCGAAGTGTTTGTTTCTTTAGTTTCGCATTTTTAGTTATTTTACTAACTCTTCTTTTGTGCGAAGCGTATAGTTCAGAACTTAGTATATTTTTGTACACTCAGGTTTCCTATAAATAGGGACTGAGGATAGAAGTAGAAAGACAGATGAACGAGTGATTCATTCATTCGCAAGTTTTCTCTGCTTAGTTCTGTAATCAGTTCTTTATCAATATAAGGTCTGATTAATATTTACTTCTTGTGTTCATACTTTTCTTTCAAACAATCATGATTGCTTTCTAAATCTTGATAACAATTCTCATCAATTGGTATCAGAGCAGGATTCAAACTGCATTGATCTAATTTTCGTATTAGAATCATTTTTTTTTTGAGTAGTAACTTTACTCAAAATTTCAACTTCTTGTCATTTTGCAAATTTCAACTTCTACCACATCTATTCCACTTAAAGTAGTCACTACCAAATCAGTTTCTGAGGAGGTACCTACTTCATTACCCATCTCCTCTGCGAATGTATCTACTTTATTACCACCATTTCCTCTTCCAAACACTAATATCACTACTTCCTCAATTTTTGATCATCCTTTACAGCATCCATTTACCACCTTATTTCCATCACAATCACCTGAAACTCCACAACCTTCGCAACCTATGTCTGATAATGAAACCGAAGGAGGCGGTTTTGGTGGAATGTTTGAGGCTTTACATTTCGATTCAGAGGAAGAGGAGATACCTAATCATATGCTTATGTCAGGAAAGCAACTCAAAATCCTGAATCGAAAGTTGAATGCCATTATTCAGTCACAAGCTGATTCTGGTACAAAGTCATCTATATCAGGATTGGAGGTTGAATCTATGATCAAAGCTGCTGAGAAGAGAATAATTGAGAAAGTTGATCATTCTGACAAGAACAATGAGCTTCGCATTCAGGCTCAAGGAAAATCGTTTGATGGAGTTGTTACTGAATTGAAAACTGTTACAAAAGAACGTCATGTTCCTTTTGTACAGGATGTACAGAAGGTCAGAGAAGATGTTAATTTTAAGGTTGAAGAATTAAAGAAGGAGATTGCAAAAGAGCTTCAAGATCTTAATTCTCAAACTTTGGAGGTGCAAAAGAGGGTTGATGTGGTTGCTATAGATCTTAACAAAATTCTCACTGATTATAAATCCCCTGCTCAAATTATCAAAGCCAAACAAAAAGAAAATAAGGAGCAGTTTGATAAACTAATTCAGTTGGTGACTGAATTAAAAACCTTGGTTTCGCAAACTTCTCATCAATCAATTCTAACTCCCGAATTCTTAAGTCTCAAAGTCAACACTCTGGAACAAGCAATTCAGAAGGCATTGGCTCCAATCACCAGCTTTACTTCTCTATTACCGAAGAATGCCCCACCTGCTTTCACAGGGGTGCAAGGGGGAGAAATAAAAGGAAGTAAAGGAGAGGATGCGAAAACGGTTGGGAAGATTCATTCAACTCAAATGAAAACATCTTTGCTAGTGCTCACAAACCCAATTTCTTCAACAGTAACAACAACAAAACCAATTTCCAAAGGAATCACAATTGGTTCAAAAGATGGAGGTAGTTCAAGTGCGAAACCTTCAACTGAGAATATTGGAAAAGGAAAAAGGATTGTATATGAAAATTTAAAAGAAGAAAAGAAAGCAGAGTCAGAAGCTGAAATGGAAAGATTGAGACAAGTGCAAAGTATCATGAGACAAAGAGCAAGTGACCCACCAACAATGAACAAAGGTGATCCTGCGAAGTTATATTCATATGAAACTATTGAATCCAAAGTGTTGGGGAATCACTTGTATGAGTTTGATAAAAAGACAAGGAAGAGTTATGATGTTGCGAACTCATATAGAAGCTAACTTGATTTTCCGATAAACGAAATGATGTTTATTACGGCGCAGTACAAGATAAGTGAAAATTTTGATAATGTTGATGAATACACTTATTTGAAGATAAGATTTCATGGTGTACTTGCGAAGGATCAAGAGGAGGTGTGGTCTTTAATGAAGATCAAGAAAGTTTTAACAATTAAGAAGGATGTGATGTTCGAAGACATGCTTCAAAACTTTCGATATTTTGTGGTTCGAGCAGATAACAAGGCATTCGACTTCACCATTGCTGATTTTCCCTTAATGAATCTAAATGATCTCATTCAAGTAGCATCCATTCTTAAAGACATGCAAGAAAATATGCTGAAAGGACATGATACTGATGTATTCAGATTTGGTTTCACACATATCAAGATATTCATAGATAACTACTATGATTGCTTGGCGTTAATTGATGAAGAACTGGCAGTGGGTCTTGGAAGAAAAGTTATTGTCGCTTGGGAATCGACTTTGCCTCAAACAGAGTTAAGAAAATATGCAGATGGAGAAATTTGCCTGAAACCTTTTGGAATGGTTTTCGCAGGTAAAGATACGAAAGGGAAGCCCAAGAAATTTTTGTTCAAAGTCTCAGAAATAGAAAGATACACCTCTTCGCAATATACGAACTTTATTGTTCGTACGAATAACTGTGCGAAGAAAAATGAAGGAGACAAGAAGGAGCTTAAAAAGATAATCACTTGGTATTCTGAAATTCGAAGAACAATGCACTCAGCTATTCAACATCTTACAAACTGAATAGTTTCGACTGTTTACAAAGGGGGAGAATGTAGAGTCTAAATGTTGTAAAAAGTCGAAGTGTTTGTTTCTTTAGTTTCGCATTTTTAGTTATTTTACTAAGTCTTCTTTTGTGCGAAGCGTATAGTTCAGAACTTAGTATATTTTTGTACACTCAGGTTTCCTATAAATAGGGACTGAGGATAGAAGTAGAAAGACAGATGAACGAGTGATTCATTCATTTGCAAGTTTTCTCTGCTTAGTTCTGTAATCAGTTCTTTATCAATATAAGATCTGATTAATATTTACTTCTTGTGTTCATAATTTTCTTTCAAACAATCATGATTGCTTTCTAAATCTCGATAACAATTCTCATCACATTTGAACGCATAAAAGGCAAGCACTTTGATCAATGAAAAGTACATTGATAGGAAAGGGTGAGCTGCTTAACTACTTGGAAGACATGGTGGGCACTCGTGTTGCCATAAGGCAAGAAATCAAGATTGAGAAGGTTCGCTCCATATGAGTTTGGATTTGTCACAAGCATTGGTTTTGACAAATTCGCATGGATAGGAACACATACACCATTAAAATCTAAGTGTCATAAGATTCCCTCCTTCATGAAAATGACTGTGAGGAAATGCATTCACTAAGAGAGATTTTAAGAAGATAGTGATTGTGTAAATTGCATTCTCGAATTCGATTAAGGTTACGGTATCCCTTTCCATGATTCGAATTGTGAGATTTGGTAATTAGTCTGAATTGTTTAGACACACATATGAGCTATCTAAGGCAAATGTGTATAAGTTTGATAAACTTAGATCAAGGATTATCAAAGCATTAGGTATTAGAAATATAAACTTAAGAAATTCAATAAGTATTGTTTTCTGAAAGTTAAGCTATTTTCTAAATACATGTCAAAGCTAGTGGGATCATAAGTGTTATGCTTATATGATAATAATCATCATGATAGTGGGAGCATAAATGTTTTGCTTGTATGATTATTAAGGCAAGTATTGCAAGTTAGCAATATTAATTATAGAAAACAAGAGCTATACTTTGCAAAGTCGTAAGGGTTGAATAGTTGTTTTGCTATAATTAAGGGAGAGAATATTATGCTTCATTCCAAATCTAAAGGCTTAGGTTGTGGAATGTTAATAAATTTAGTCAAGGATACATGGTGTGTTCTCAAAATTTCGATTATGATTATGGCATCCCTCTTCATAGTTCGAACTGTGAGAACGTGACACATAAAATATTATGGAAAAAGATTGATAAAGTATCAGATCTTTATGTAAGACATTATGCATCGTATCCCATACGCTTCGGGTATAGGATTGATTGCTAGTGCTATAATATTTGACCATTCTAAAATTTTCCAAATGTCTAGCACATTAAGAGGGAAAAAGGACATGAATCGGTTTTGACTAAGATAATTAAACAACTATCAAAGGACCAATCCTCGGTTTCGTCGCTTGTGAGTAGTTTGAAGTATGGTATATGATGGACCATATCGACATTATTATGAATAGATAAGATTCTATTAAGAATAAGTTGTTGTATGGAAAAATATGGAAATGTTTCCACATTGGGAGTTGGATATTGAGAATCTATATCTAGATTAGAAACTATTATGCAAGAAGGATGTTCAAAGGAATGTACTTTGAGTGAGAGACATCATATCTATAGAATTGTTTCTAATAGAGATTAGACAAGTCCTGATGATTTTGAGCTTTGACTTTACGAAAGAATCATTGCATAAAGTGTTAGAATCTAGCATAAGTAACAAGAATTTGATATTCTTATACTTATGATAAGGATTGGGAGTTGTGAAATGAGTATGGTTAGAAATGTGTTCATTTGATCTATTTCACAAAGTAAGGACCGTAGGTAAACATTGTGTGCATGCTAAGAGCATGGGACAATTGTTGTTATAATTCAAGTAAGAAGTTGATTACCCGAAACAACAAATAATGAGTAATCAATATGGTGATTAAATAAAATGTTTTATTTATACCGAAAGTTAGGGGCCATATGAGATTAGTATTATTCTTGTGTTTCACTTTGCATGTTTTGACTTCCTGAATAATTAAATTGAATCAGAACAATCAAATTATTCGAACGGACCACTGTCGTTCATATGTTGGAAGTAGGTATGAATGAAGACTGTCGTGAATTGGTGTGTGGATTGTCTAAAGTGTATTAGACATAAGCAAATGTTTGCTGCAACGTTCATGAGTGCTTATGAATATGATCTGAGCATTGGATTAAACCGATGCTCACTTGGATCACTTCATGGATTTTATCACGAGTGATTGGTGAGACGATAACATCTTATATTCTTGAAACCGATATGTGTGAGTTGTATCTTGCGAGTCGGTTACACATTGATAATATGTAAACATGCCAGTAACTTGGTGTCAAAAAACATATTGTTGTGTGTGATTCAGTGAGTGAGTGCAAGCAAGCATTGAATCAAATTTTATCTGTTCCTTTTATCCAGAGTAGGATGAACACGATATCTGTGGGCCCCTCGATGATTTAGTGATGACACCTAAGTGCTTGGCCAAGCCGGGACTAATTTGATGTGTTCAATTGTAGTTTATTGTCAGTCGTCATAAATCGGAAATCGAGAAATAGCACATAGATAGAGAGAATGATTTAAATCCATGTCTCGGTCTATATGATATCTAGAATAGAGGAATATATGATCTCTTATCTAAAGGACGCATATCTAATAAGATCAGAGTTGACAGCGGCTTTTGAAAGCTACGATTGTAGATCAGGATCTGAAGTCATATGCATAATAGTTATTAGACTTATCCAAGTGGGAGACTGTTGGATTAGTGTCTAAGTCCATAACTATTTTGGTATGTACTTGACCCGATGGTGCATGGTCCTTTTCGGTTGCCTTCACCAAAGTAACTTGATAGGATGAATTATAGAGAGAAATGATTAATTATGATTTATTAATATATTATGAGAATAATATATTAAAGGAGAAATCATATTGTTTATTTAATATTAATCAAGAATTAATTGATAATTAATTTTGTGGCTAAAAGAGATTAATTAAACTTAAGGGAATGGAACTGTAATTATAAGATAATTGCATTTGGGCTATGGATCACCTTGGAATAATAGGTTGGACGAATTCTATGGGGAAACCCATTAGAAATCGTCCAAGGGTTATTCTAAAAGGGTCCATGGGCTGCTTAGGGCTTAAGCAGTCAAATTAGGGTTTCCTAGTTGAAAACCCTAATAGCCTACATGTATATATAGTACCCTTAAGCCCCAAAAACGTGGCTAAGAGTTCCACTAGGGTTTCCACACGTTTTGGGCAGCCTCCTCTCTCCTTATTCTTCATCCTCTTGCTCTTGGTGTTTGTGAGCCATTAGATGAGTGACACTTGTGACTCTAAGCTTTCTAAAGTCATTACAAGGAGGATTTGAGATTGTTATTGCTACATAACTATCAAGGTAAGATCTAAAAACCCTTTCACATGTTAATATGGTTAATTGTATGCTAGAACTAGGGTTTAAAGTCTTGGATGAATTGCATGTACAATAGAGAAACCTAGATCCAAGCATTAGGGTTGCATGAGCACATAAGATGTTCTTATGGCTAAAACCCATCATAGCCTACATTCTAACATGCATAATAATTCATAACACCAATACAAGATCATATGGGTATATTGGGAATCACTTACTTCCTATGCTCTAGCCGACTGTACGCATCACATCTTCCAATTATTATAAAACCTATTTAGGAAATCATTTTCTTGAATAAAAGCATTCTCTTTCAAAACTTATTTAGAAAATCTCGCAGTCCTCAGTTTGAGTCCAACTTGTAACGTCCCAAAAATTACAAAGAGATTTTTCATTTTCAAAATAGAATAACTTTTTAAAACCTCATTACTTAAACAAGAAGTGAAATCCATTTATTAAAAACCATAACATTATCAAAGTTAAATTATAAAACCACATAGTAGAGTATCTTTGATGCGTGTGTACAGTCTTGCCAAGTCCTTCTCACAAAGAACCTGCAAAACATGTTGTCCAAAACTGTATGCATAAAACTTAGTAATTTCCCTAGTATACCATATATTCCATCATCTATACAGTGCATCCACACAAAGTTCTTGACTCTAGCGCCGACCTGCCAAATCTCCTATCAACATGCATATAACATACATAACAATCATATATGACATAATGGGTCCATCCCAACCCCAGGTGGATGCGATGGACCAAATCATAGTCTTACAGTTACATCTGTCTATGGGCCAAATCATGGTATTTACTTGTACAAGTGCTAGGGCCAGATCCTGGTCTAACATACCATTGTCACGGGATAAATCCTGGTCTTCCATGCAAATGTCAGGGACCATACCCCTGGTCTTTCATACAAACCCTAGGGGCCAAAACCTATTTTTCCATACAATTCATAAAGTCATACGTAGTCAGGGATCAGATAGACAATCGAACAGGTGATCCACCCAAGAGCGAACAATCGGACAAGAACATCACAATCATGCATTAGACCAAGAGTTCTCAAACTATCTAACTTCAACTACATAGAACCAAAGCTATTATTACCACATAATGATGTAACATAGACACATAACATAAACTAGTATATTGCATTCCCTTGGCAACTACCCTTCTCTAGTTACTCTTCCATTGACCATTTCTCAATTAAGTCCTTCGCTGGTTAAACACATAATCCTAATAATTGTCCTTCCCCGAATACCCTAACCAAGCATAACCCCTAACAGTATCATGCAATCAACATGAAAGACCATACCGGTCTAACATACCATGACACGAAGTGTTCTAACTGTACATGTATAACAAGGAGTTATACTAGTCAACTAGCATACTTGTACCCTAATAGCACCTATATCCTACTATGAAAAGGATATACAATGGGATACATGTCATAAAGAGAAACTCACCTGAATTGAATAACCAGAGAAGCACAAGAACACTCTTACACCTTGCACCGATTAATCCTGCACACCGACTGTCACCAAAACAGATAGTGTAACGCCCGGGTTTCAGGTCTAAGCATTTTTAGACAATGTAATAGTCTAGTTTAACTATTGTAACTCTTTTGAAGTAATAAAGATGAAATATTTGAATACTATGTGAGTTATGTGTATTTATGTGCTTATTACTTATTTATAAATGTATAATAAATAAGGATAAAAATAAGCGTCAAAATTAAATTGTGAGATAAGCCCGATATCTCTACATAAAGTTGTAGTGGTCGAAACAAGGATTCCGGGGATATAAAGTACGCTGAAATCCGAGTTATAACGAAGAAGTTATGACCAGGCGAAGTTTCGCGACGGAAACGACACGATACCGGGAAGCATAAATAGTGAATTTACGATGGAGCGAATTTTAGCCTTAGCAATCTAAACGAAAGTCGTAGAATACGTTAAACCGAGAGCTTCCATAAAAAGAATGCCCAAATCTGACTTCGTATGACGAAATTATGATTTTTCGAAGTTTCAGCTTAGCAGTGTACAACCGGAAGTTCAAATATTAGATCGAGCGGTTTTTAGCCGACACAACCTAAACGAGAATCGAAGATCTCGTTAATAGTAGCGTAACGGTAAAAAGTCAGATGAAAACGGATGTCGGATAAAGAAGTTATGGATTTTTAACGGACCAATCCTGTCCCAACCTGTTAAAAATACAAAATTTAAAATAAATTCAAAATTAGCCGACGGAGTCTAAACGAAAGTCGTAGAGTACGTTCCCGCCTACACGAGGATATAAAGAACATCGAAAACGGAGCTCGTATGCGAAAGTTATGATTTTTAGAAGTTAAGTGTGCAAATTGCGAAACTGTGATGACGTGGCACGATCCTAGCCTTCCCTTGCTTCCTACAGACTTGCTTCGGATAAAGGACACGCCACCCTCACATTACGCCCAGCGTCCAAGCTCGGAACGAGCCATGTACGCGAACCCCTCCTCGGTCCAGCTTCGCCCACGTCGCCCCAGCAGATCATCGACATGTAGGTACGGCTTCGGATGTACGCGCTGTGTACTTCGATTCTACGCCCCACGTAGCGAGGACCCTCGCAACTATAAAAGGAGGCCGAGGCAGCCTCATTTCCTGCACCTTTCTCACTTCTCTCTCTAGTTTCTTTCTCTCTCTAACCCATTCCAACCCCCCCTAAACCCTAGGTAAGACCCCTAGCACCCGAAGGAAGCCTCGGGGCTCCCGGAGTCCCGAGCAAAAGGGTCTTTCGGTTCGGAAACGTTGTTCCAAGCGAAGCCAGGTTTTCTTTAAAATCTGTTGTAAGTGAGTTATGCCTATGAAATTTTTAATATAGCTTTTAAATAATTATAGTAATGTTATTAGGTCCTTAAAATAATTATTTGGGCTATTATTATGAGTTATATAGAGTGTTGTTTAACACTTATATAATCATAATAATAGCTAGACAATTAATTAATTGCGGTTAACGTTAGACTAAACCCTAGCGATATTGATACTAGGTTTTGTCAAGGGAAAATTGTTTTGAGATAACGAAGTGTTGTCCGAGTACCGAGTCACCGCCTAATCAGGTGAGTGCATAGTTACTTTCAGCTTTCACATAGATATGAAGTAGTTTATATAAATTACGTGTTGTGTGTGCATATTATCGTTATACTTGCTATCTATGCTGGATGAACGATTCTATACATGTTTTAAACTGTATATGTATTTTATATCTACAAAAATGTTGGGGTAAAACATGGATAGATGTAATAGACGGTGTGTGATGAAATGATGAGAGGCCTCGATGTTGTTGTTTTTTATTCTGTCATCTAGCGGAGTATTGATGACAACCACAGACTCTTCTAGATAGTCCAGTGGAACACTAGCAGGCTCGCAACCTGTAGGTGTTTGTGAACGATGTGTTCACCGGTGTACTCCATCCCCCACATGGTTGCCTTAAGAACATTTATTGCTGAGGAATCCCCTTAACAGTAGTGTCCATCCCGATGATGATCCTTAGGCTAGGTCCCTTATGATAGGTGTTTAGGGACGTAAAGTGAGTATAACGGGAACGGTTAATCGGGTTATTGTTGGTTGATGAAATTGAATAACTTATTTATTGTGGGTTGAAAACCCTATGTGCTCACCAGGCTCCCAAGCCTGACCCACTGAGTTTCATGTATTAAAGGTAGTGACGCTCGAGCATAGATGTGATGTTTTGGATGAGAGATTACGGATATAGGCCTGTAGATATGAAATAATTTAGTAAGTCTTATATTGTACTGTTTATGCTTTTGATCTGTATCGAACATGACATCCCGAGTCTTTTAATGAAATACATTTATTTGGAAATGCTTCTAATAAATCTTTATCATATTTTGTTTTGGGACAAATTCCGCAACACTTTTATTTAAAATGTTACTCTAATTTTCAAACAAGCATAAACAAAATAGGTCTTTTCTGACCGTGAAAATGGGGATGTCACAGTTGTTATCAGTGCATTATTTTAAGCGACTTAAACTTAGAATGCTAAGCGATGATTGTGAGGTGTGAGCACTAGCTTATTTTAGGAGATATGCCTAAAATGCTTTTATGTGCTAAATTCTTTGTGCTTGATATGTTGTTATTTGTTCGGATCTATGGTTTGTTGCCGACCGGATCTGGAAACCTTATGTGTTTAGGATTCTAAACGTACGACTACGATATTAGAACTAGCATGTAAACGTTTTGGAGCGATAAGGATGATTTAAACGTCTATCCTAAATAAAGATCTAAATTCACCTTATTCGGTGTATAGATCAAAATGGCAAGAACCCGCAGTGGAGCTTGGAATGCGAATGGGAATAGGAATCAACCCCAGTGATTCAGCAAATGCCTGTTGTAGTAGAAGTTGCACCCGAGCCAATCACCATGGCTGGAGTACAAGCCATGATTCGGGCTATGTTAGCAGAACAAAGGGAGGAAATAAGGTATATTTTTCACGAAAATAGGGACGAAGCTACCATACCAATCGTAGAGCCCGAGCTGATTCCTGAGCAATCTGAGGAAGGGAACTATAGCCGCCATATGAGTCAAGTTGGGACTCAAGGAGAACGAAGGAATGACCTGGAGAGGGGAAACAACAAGGATGGGCGGATATATAAGAATTTATTAGGTGCCAAGCTACCAAGTCTATCAAGAAGCCCAAAGCCTGTTGAGATTATGGATTGGATCTCCGAAATGGAGATGGTGTTCGAGAGCTGCAGTTGTAGCGAGAAACAGAAGACTGTCTTCGTAGTGAGGCAACTGAAGACCAGAGTCTTGAGCTGGTGGAAGCTATTGGCAGATACAATGACATAAGGAGAAGCCATGAAAATGTCATGGGAAGAGTTCTTGGAACAACTAAAGATGCAGTACTGTTCAGAGATAGATCTTATTGATTTGAACAATGAGTTCCAAAACTTGAAAAGGGGAAGGATGAGCGTTGAAGATTATGATACTGCATTCACTGAGAAGATGAAGTTATTTCCATACCTGGTGCCAACCGAACTCTCCAAAATTGAGAGGTTCGCAAATGGACTGCCAGCCGACTTTGGCCTAACAGTCAAGATGACAACCACTCTAAATCAGTTGTGCGAGCAGCTAACAATGTGGAGACCCAGCAGAAGGAAAGGGGTCTGGAGATGGCCGAGGTTGGTGAGAAAAGGAAATTTGAGGGATCCTCGATGTCCGGTAAGAAGAGTAAATTCTCGAAGTCTGGTTCGAAAGGAAGTGAAGCCAAGTGGTGCGACAAATACAAGAAGAAGAACCAAGGAAAATGTGACGGAGGGGTCACTTGTTTCAAATGTGGAAAACATAGGCACTATGCCAATGAGTGCATGTTCACTAAGAAGGTTTGTTATGAGTGCAACGAGGAAGGGCACATTTCGAGGGACTGCCCGAAGAAGAAGGAGGCAAGAAGACCCAACATTCCACCAAATCCGAAGGTGAGAGCCTTCCAGATGACACTCGAGGCTGCGAAGGAGGTAGCAGACGTCGCTTCAGGTACATTTCTTGTAAATGGATTGCCTGCCAATATACTATTTGATTTCGGAGCCAACTACTCCTTTGTATCGCATAAGTTTGGTCAGAAACTAGCATTGCCTGTAGAGAAACTTGATAATACCTTGATTGTAGAAGTTGCCAGTGGCAAATTCGTACCTGTTAGTGATCGTATTAGGAACATCTTCATTGACCTAAATGGAAATGAATTCCACGAAGAATGTTGCCCATAGAGTTGAACGGTTTTGATATCGTTTTGGGAATGGATTGGCTTAGCGCCAACGACGCCAAGAAAGAATGTCAAAAGAAGATAGTAAAGGTGAACCCACCTCGAAAAGAGTCATTTATGGTGTACGGGGACAAACGTAGAGTAAATTCTGGAATCATCTCCCTGATGAAAGCCAGAAAATGTTTGTCTAAGGGATGTGCATCATACTTGGCGTTTCTTATCGATGCTAAGAAGGAAAGAAGGAGGTGCAGAATATACCGGTCGTGTGTGATTATCTAGAGGTCTTTCCCGAAGATCTTCCTGGATTACCACCTGATAGACAAGTGGAGTTTCGGATAGGCTTGTTACCAGGTACAACACCTGATGAAAGCCAGAAAATGTTTGTCTAAGGGATGTGCATCATACTTGGCGTTTCTTATCGATGCTAAGAAGGAAAAGAAGGAGGTGCAGAATATGCCGGTCGTGTGTGGTTATCCAGAGGTCTTTCCCGAAGATCTTCCTGGATTACCACCTGATAGACAAGTGGAGTTTCGGATAGGCTTGTTACCAGGCACAACACCGATAGCAAAGGCACGTTACCGATTGGCACCGACGGGGATGAAGGAGCTCATGACGCAACTTCAGGATTTGTTGGACAATGGTTTCATTAGACCTAGTTCATCACCCTGGGGAGCTCCGGTGCTATTTGTGAAAAATAAGGATGGAAGCTTGAGAATGTGTATAGACTACAGAGAGCTGAACAAGGCAATGATAAAGAACAGGTACCCTTTTGCCAAGGATTGATGACCTATTCGATCAGCTGCAAGGTTCGATCTATTTCTCAAAGATCGATCTTAGGTCAGGATATCATCAGCTGAAGGTGAGAGATCAGGATATTGAGAAGACTGCATTTAGAACAAGATATGGACACTATGAGCTCTTGTTTATGTCATTTGGACTAACCAATGCTCCAGCAACATTGATGGATTTGATGAATAGGGTTTCTAAACCATTCCTCGATAAATCCGTGATAGTGCTCATCGATGGCATTCTCATCTACTCGAAAATCCAAGAGGAGCATGGCAAGCATCTACGGGAAGTACTAGAAGTAATGAAGAAGGAGAAGTTGTATGCAAAGTTCTCCAAGTGTGATTTTTGGATCCAAGAAGTCCAATTCTTGGGTCATATGGTTAACCAGGAGGGAATAATGGTTAACCCAGCAAAAATCGAAGCTGTAATGAAGTGGGAACGTCCAAAGAGTCCCACGGAGATTTGAAGCTTTCTTGGATTAGCTGGATATTATCGACGATTTATCCAAGGCTTTTCTTTGATAGCTGCTCCATTGACGGCGTTGACCCACAAAGGAGCTACATATATGTGGAGTGAGAAACACAAAGAGGCATTCGAGAAGCTAAAGAAGAAGTCATGCAAAGCATCGATACTTTCTCTACTCGATGGAGTTGAAGACTTTGTGGTATATAGTGACGCATCTGGAGTTGGGTTGGGTTGTGTTCTAACCCAAAGAGAAAAGGTGATAGCATATGCCTCTCGACAATTGAAAGAGCATGAAAAGAACTACCCCACTCATGATCTGGAGTTGGCAACGGTAGTATTTTCCTTAAAGATATGGAGGCATTACCTCTATGGATTGAAGTGCAAACTTTTCACTGATCATAAGAGTCTCCAGTATCTCTTTAATCAGAAAGAACTAAACATGAGACAACGACGCTGACTAGAGTTATTCAAGGACTATGACTGTGAGATACTTTACCATCCCGGTAAAGCAAACGTTGTCGCTGATGCTCTCAGTCAAAAATTCAATCTTGAAAGGAAAAAGGCTAAGAACGTTGAGAATTGAAGTCGTCTCAACGATTGTGGAAAGTGTCAGGAAAGCGCAAGAGGAAGCTTCAGAAAAGGGTGACCGAAAAGAAGAACGTTTGGGAAAAGCGTTGGTGTTCGGTACAAACCGTCAAGGACTGAAGGTGTTCCAAGATTGGATTTGGGTACCTAAGACGGGAGGAATAAGAGACCTTCTAATGGAAGAAGCGCACAAGACCATGTACTTGATTCATCCCGGTAGCACTAAAATGTATAGGGACCTAAAACCCTACTACTGGTGGCTGACGATGAAACTCGATGTTGCGAAGTATGTGGCCAAGTGTGTGACATGTACGAGAGTCAGGGCACAGCATCAGAAACCGTATGGGAGTTTAGAACCTTTACCTGTACCCATGGGTAAATGGGAAGACATCAAAATAGATTTTGTGACTAAACTTCCCAGGACAAAGAATGGACACGACATGATTTGGGTGGTCGTGGATCGTTTCACCAAGAGTGCACACTTCATAGCAGCCAATGAGAAGTGGTCTATGGATAAGCTCGCAAATGCTTACGTGAAGGAAATTGTAAGACTTCACAGTGTTCCTCTAACGATTGTATCAAATCGTGATAGTCGTTTCACGTCAAGATTTTGGAGAAGCCTACAAGAGGAATTGGGTACGAAGTTGTGTTTGAGCGATACAAACACTCGAAGATATGCTAAGAGCATGTACCCTAGAATTCCAAGGTAACTGGGATGAGTACTTACCTCTCGTAGAATTTTACTATAACAACAGTTTCCACTTGAGCACCAAGATGGCACCCTATCAAGCTTTGTACGGACAGAAGTGTCGTACGCCGTCTTGTTGGCTTGAGGCTGGAGAGAAGCAGTTTATGGGCCCCAAGATAGTCAATGAGACTGCTGAGAAGCTGAAGGTGATTAGGGAAAGAATGTTAGCAGCTCAAGATCGTCAGAAAAGCTATGCTGACAAGAAAAGACGACCAATGACATTTGAAGTTGGAGATTTGGTTTTGCTTAAAGTCTCACCATGGAAGGGACTTATAATATTCAGGAAACAAGGAAAGTTGATTCCAAGGTTTATTGGACCGTTCAAAGTTCTTCAAAAGATTGGGAACCAAGCTTACAAGCTCGAATTTCCCGAAGAACTAGATGGTATTCATAACACCTTCCATGTGTGTTATTTGAGGAAATACACGGGAGAAGATCCCGACATAATTCCAATCTCAGAGTTAAGAATGGATGAGAATAAGAGGCTGATCGAAGAGCCCGAGACAATCGTTGATCGTAAGACTAAGAAGTTACGACGCAAGATGGTCGACTTAGTGCTAGTCCGACAGAAATATTCGAATGGGCCGAATCTCACTTGGGAAATAGAAAGTGACATGATGAGTTGCTACCCACATCTGTTTGCTGATGCATGATTCCGGGACGGAATCATCGTAAGGAGGAGAGAATTGTAACACCCGGGTTTCATGGCTAAGCATTTTTAGACAATGTAATAGTCTAGGTCAACTATTATAACTCTTTTGAAGTAATAAAGATGAAATATTTGAGTACTATGTGAGTTATGTGTATTTATGTGCTTATTACTTATTTATAAATGTATAATAAATAAGGATAAAAATAAGCGTCAAAATTAAATTGTGAGATAAGCCCGATATCTCTACATAAAGTTGTAGTGGTCAAAACAAGGATTCCGGGGATATAAAGTACGCTGAAATCCGAGTTATAACGAAGAAGTTATGACCAGGCGAAGTTTCGCGACGGAAACGACACGATACCGGGAAGCATAAATAGTGAATTTACGATGGAGCGAATTTTAGCCTTAGCAATCTAAACGAAAGTCGTAGAATACGTTAAACCGAGAGCGTCCATAAAAAGAACGCCCAAATCTGACTTCGTATGAGGAAGTTATGATTTTTCGAAGTTTCAGCTTAGCAGTGTACAACCGGAAGTTCAAATATTAGATCGAGTGGTTTTTAGCTGACACAACCTAAACGAGAATCGAAGATCTCGTTAATAGTAGCGTAACGGTAAAAAGTCAGATGAAAACGGATGTCAGATAAAGAAGTTATGGATTTTTAACGGACCAATCCTGTCCCAATCTGTTAAAATTACAAAATTTAGAATAAATTCAAAAATAGCCGATGGAGTCTAAACGAAAGTCGTAGAGTACGTTCCCGCCTACACGAAGATATAAAGAACGTCGAAAACGAAGCTCGTATGCGAAATTTATGATTTTTAGAAGTTAAGTGTGCAAATTGCGAAACTGTGATGACGTGGCACGATCCTAGCCTTCCCTTGCTTCCCACGGACTTGCTTCGGATGAAGTACACGCCACCCTCACATTACGCCCAGTGTCCAAGCTCGGAACTAGCCATGTACACGAACCCCTCCTCGGTCCAGCTTCGCCCACATCGCCCCAGCAGATCATCGACACGTAGGTACGGCTTCGGATGTATGCGCTGTGTACTTCGATTCTACGCCCCGCGTAGCGAGGACCCTCGCAGCTATAAAAGGAGGCCGAGGCAGCCTCATTTCTTGCACCTTTCTCACTTCTCTCTCAAGTTTCTTTCTCTCTCTAACCCATTCCAACCCCCTAAATGCTAGGTAAGACTCCTAGCACCCGAAGGAAGCCCCAAGGCTCCCGGAGTCCCGAGAAAAAGGGTATTTCGGTTCAGAAACGTTGCTCCAAGCGAAGCTAGGTTTTCTTTAAAATCCGTTGTAAGTGAGCTACGCCTATGAAATTTTTAATATAACTTTTAAATAATTATAGTAATGTTATTAGGTCCTTAAAATAATTATTTGGGCTATTATTATGAGTTATATAGAGTGTTGTTTAACGCTGATATAATAATAATAGCTAGACTACTAATTAATCGCGGTTAACGTTAGACTAAACCCTAGCGATATTGATACTAGGTTTTGTCAAGGGAAAATTGTTTTGAGATAACGAAGTGTTGTCCGAGTACCGAGTCACCACCTAATCAGGTGAGTGCATAGTTACTTTCAGCTTACACATAGATATGAAGTAGTTTATATAAATTACGTGTTGTGTGGGCATATTATCTTTATACTTGCTATCTATGCTGGATGAACGATTCTATACATGTTTTAAACTGTATATGTATTTTATATCTCCAAAAATGTTGGGGTAAAACATGGGTAGATGTAATAGACGGTGTGTGATGAAATGATGAGAGGCCTCGATGTTGTTGTTGTTGATTCTGTCATCTAACGGAGTATGGATGACAACCACAGACTCTTCTAGATAGTCTAGTGGAACACTAGCAGGCTCACAACCTGTAGGTGTTTGTGAACGATGTGTTCACCGGTGTACTCCATCCCCCACATGGTTGCCTTAAGGACATTTATTGCTAAGGAATCCCCTTAGCAGTAGTGTCCATCTCGATGATGATCCTTAGGCTTGGTCCCTTATGATAGGTGTTTAGGGACGTAAAGTGAGGATAACGGGAACGGGTAATCGGGTTATTGTTGGTTGATGAAATTAAATAACTTATTTATTGTGGGTTGAAAACCCTATGTGCTCACCAGGCTCCCAAGCCTGACCCACTTAGTTTCATGTATTACAGGTAGTGGCGCTCGAGCATAGATGTGATGTTTTGGACGAGGGATTACAGATATAGGCCTGTAGATATGAAATAATGTAGTAAGGCTTATATTGTATTGTTTATGCTTTTAATCTGTATCGAACATGACATCCTGAGTCTTTTAATGAAATACATTTCTTTGGAAATGTTTCTGATAAATCTTTATCATATTTTGTTTTGGGAAAAATTCCGCAAGACTTTTATTTAAAATGTTACTTTAATTTTCAAACAAGCATAAACAAAATCGGTCTTTTCTTGCCGTGAAAATGGGGATGTCACAGATAGATCCTCCATCAACAATCCAGATCCTCCAAGTTTGACCCCAAGTCAAATTGGTCAAAAGTAAACGGCCAATCAATTCAATGCTCACCATGGCGTGAAGACCTCTTAGCTATGCCATAGGCATGTCAGAAAAAACGATGATATATAGGACATCGCCACATCGTGGACATGTCCGGACAAAACAAAACGCTAGGCTAGACTCCAGCATGCCATGGGAATTCCTTCTCCACATCGTGGCCACTAACAGATTCTACAATTCTTCATTAAGATCTTAATCCTTACAGATCAAGGCTCAAAGCTTCAAATCTTATCCTTCTCATTGACTTAATGGATAAAGTTACTCCAAAACAATGTCTACAACCCTAAGTCCATTAAGCCGTTAATATTACCAAAAATCTCAAACTAAGACCTTTTTCTTACCTAACAGAAGTCCATGACCATAAGAATGCCATCTCAAGCTTTGGAGTTCCTCAAACTCCAAGAACATCCAAGAATGGGACTAAAACCAACCAATAATGAACAACAACATGAATCTCAAAAGAACAAGGTCAAGATGCAATCTTTTTACCTCAAAGGTCCAGAAACTTGAAGAAAATGGTGGATCTAGTCTTCCTTTATGATTCCTTGCACCAAGAAGGAGTTCTTTTCTTCACAAGCTTCACCAAATCAAAAAGCACAACCTCAATACCAAGTGAACAAGCTCTTAATCTTCCATGGAGTCTAGGGTTTCAAAATGGAGAGGTGGATGCTGAAGGAGATGCCCTAAACCAATAGTTATAGCCTTTAAATATGGGGGGGGGGGGGGAATCCTAAAAATCACGGGCTTGGGCTGCAACAACTACCATGTTGAAAGACCCTAACTTTCGTATTTCTAAAAGGCCCAAACTTTCATACTTCACAATATTGTTACTCGAAATTACTTCAAAACATGCTACATGCATATTTATAAATAATATTTTACGTTGATAGTGTGATTACAAAAATTTTGGATACAAACCGACTAAGTTTTAGTATAATATTACAAAGTGTTATATTTATTACATAACTACCTAGGATATTATATTTTTATACATACGTAAACCCAAGTACAAAAGTAATAGTATAAACTATTCTAATTCTTCCAACAGTATATTACTGTATTGGATTCTCATTACCTGCAATTGTTAAACAATGAGAGGGGTAAGCGGTGACGCTAAGTGAGTTCAATAATAGATACAATATAACGTTATGCCATATATATCCTTCAATATGGCAGAAGAAAAGAGGAACAAGGAACAACAAAGGCATATGTGTATCATATGACAGGCTTTCCATATCAATCGATGGTCTGATTCAATAATATATAATCAATGAGACATAACAATATCAACTACTTGATATACATCAATAACACTTCGGCCCAAATGGCACAGAAGACATACAATTTCAGATTATCCTTTTGCTAGAATATACAGGCTTTCATCCCTACATAGCCCTCTTCCAATACCAGAAGTGATACGAGTCATGCTCTACATGGCCAAAGGCACAAAGCCAATACCAGAAGTGATACGAGACATGCTCTACCTGGATAAAGACATAAATCCGATGCCAGAATAATAGGAGACATGCTCTACATGGCCAAAGGCTCAAAGTCAATACCAGAAGTGATACGAGACACGCTCTACATGATCAATGATATAAAAATCAAGATAACACAGGAAAGCACATAGAACATATAACACATAACATACAATTGTTCCTATATATTGAACTCACCGTGAAATAACTGGGGATTAATTTGGGCAGCACTTCGACTCTAAATATGACTTTCTGTGACGAAACCGAGGATTTTAGTTGAAAACCGGCCTTACTCGAGCAGAGTTTCAGCTAGAAAATATGATTTTCTCGGGAACTTCGGAGCGTCGGGACTTACTTCGGGTGTCGGGGATGATACCGGGACTTCGGGGGGTGTTAGAGGGGCTTGAGAGAGGCTAGAGATTGAATGAGAGTGAGAATTTGTAACATAAACCCGTAGGGCTTGATTTCTATTTATAGGCTGAAAATCGACTCTCAATTCGTGAACCATGTATGTTCACGTCGTGACTCGTGACTTTAATCCTGGTCATCCCCTAGGCTTGTCGTTTGTCTTTTAGGCTCGAAAAGCGCCATTCACTGAGTTCACGTCATGAACATTGTGTTCACGTCATGAATGCAGTCAAATTCTCGAAGTTTGTGCTCTGAACTTCAAAAATCCATATCTTTTGCATACGAGCTCTGTTTTTGACGTTCTTTATATCCACCCGTAGATGAGATTATGCTCTACATCTTTCATTTAGACTCTATCAGCTAATTTTGACTTATTTTTAATATTATATTAATATTATATTTTTAACGGGCCGAGACAGGAAAAGTCCGTTAAAATTTCATAACTTCTTCATCCGAAGTCCGTTTTTGTCTGTCTTTTTACCATTGTACTACTATTAACGAGACATTCAATTCTCATTTAGGTTGTGTCGGCTAAAAATCACTCGATCTTTATTTCGAGTTTTTAGTTGTCTACTGCTATACCGAAACTTAGAAAAATCATAACTTCCTAATACGAAGTCAGATTTAGACGTTCTTTTTATGAAGGCTCTCGGTTTAATGAATACTAAGACTTTCATTTAGATTACTAAGGCTAAAAAGTAGTTTATCAAAAACTCACTTTTTACACTATACGACGTTCTGCTGGTTTTGTCTCGAAACTTCGATTGGTCATAACTTCTTCGTTATAACTCGGATTTCGATGAGGTTTTCGCCTAAATGTTTCTAACGGGATTCTCTACAACTTTCAGTAATAAAATTTTACTTATTTCAAAATTTATATTTTCGTTAAATTTCAATATTATATTGGAATCTCATAAGACTTCCAATATTTTCGAGTTATTCTAAACATAGTTTTACTTTGTTTCTAGTAAAAACTATCTGTTAGAACTCAATACTCAAAATCACATAATATTTCATAATAGTTTTCATTACAAAACACGATTTCAAAACGTATATGTTACACATGTCGTGGCCAATACCTTGCCACACCGTGGCAAATGAGCCAAACACGCTCTTCATTAGATTTCCATGCCACGTTGTGGTCATCAACCCACCATGCCTTGGCATATGATTTTCTCCAAAAACCATAACTTTGGCTCATTCAAGACTTTGGCTGATCATTTTGGAAAACGGGTGTTACAGAACACATGAATATGAATTGAATTAATATGAATCGAATATGAACATATGGACATTGAAGTAACAAATAAAACTACAATAAAAAATTATTCTAGATTGAACTAACATATTGAATAAAAAATTGTTATAAAATAACACCAAACTATTCTATTATTCAATTTATAACTATGAATTAGTTGAATATGAAATTCATCTTCCATGTCAAGACTTCAATATTCTTCATCTCCAAATTGATTAAATTCACCGTAGTCTGTACAATTAACATCTTCAAGTCTTTGAATCCAGTCATTATTGTTCTTCATCTTCCTGCAACTAAATTCAAAATGAGGTTGAAAGTTGAACATATAGATGTATATGAAAGTTGAAGAAGAAGAAGATAGTAATTTATATAAATTCAAGATAAAATTTACATCTTGAACATGTTGAATATGTATTTGAAAGTTGAAGAATATAGTAACGTGTATAAATTCAAGATGTAGTTTAAAGTTGAACATATTCAAGTATGTATAATTAGGTTTGTTGTTGGTTTTCAGAAAACTCATCGCCTTCCTCTATTTTTTAGTCAAAAACTCCATCTTCTTCGTTTGCACTAAATTGGGGTTTTATAATTTTGAAATTTCAAGATTTGGATGACTTATCCATGTAAATTAGCTAAGTTAGGGTAATGTAGTTTGGTTTTTTCTAATCTGAAATACATTGAATAACTTCTAAACTGTTTATTGATTTTGTTTGGGATTTGGTTTCTTTATTTTTAAGATCATGTGGTTACATGGTGGTGGTTATGTGTGTTGAATATAGCGACATTGATGAGTGTGAGTGTGTGTATGTGTGTTTAATTAACAATTGCTTCAGATTTGGGTAAAAATGTTTTAGCTTTCAAGAGTGAGTGTGTGTATTTAATAAAAAGATGCTTCATATTTGAATCCAACTACAATTTCATTCATGAGTTCATCTTGGAGTAAAAATGCTTCGGATTGTGTGCTCATTGTATGCTTTTCGTAAGCAGAAAGAATTTTTTTTTTGGCTAAGTCATACTTGTGACTGGTTCATTCATGAGTTCGTCGTGAAACCCAGAGAAAGTTTTGGTGGTAAATCTAGCAAATGACAGACAAATTTGATGATGGCTTTTGGTGGATGTCCGGGTTTTGCTTGCTTTCTCCATTATGTGTGTGTGAGAGAGATATTAAAAAAAAATCTTAAAAATAAGAAAGAAAGTATAATAATCTTTTTAGTTTAGACAAATACCAAAATTGCAAATAAATTTTCTGAAAAAACCCGTTCATCCAATTTTTAAACAAATTTTGATCTTTTAAAATATTATATGGACAATTTTTACAATTTTGTTAAGATGTTAAACTACAAGATCGGGACAAAAGCCACCGACAGTAGATTTTTTTTTTTTTTTTTTTTTTTTTTTTTGTTAAAACAGTGAGAAATTCCATGATTTATAACGAGGGAGAGATGCATCGTGTTCCGTATCTGGAGCCGAGATGTTTTTATGTGCTTTTGGACTGAATCGTATCTAAATCCAACAAGGGCCTCGTTTTACGTCATACATCCGACAGCATCTCCTCCATTCCTCGGTGAAGATGCGGTGGTTGTTAGTTGGTAGATCAAGGAGGAAGCCGGTGTCACTCCACTGCCTTCTCATCGCGTCTGCAACTTTCACCGGTATCGGCATCTTATTCCTCACTCTCCGTTCTCTCGACGATCCGACTCCGTCATCATTCACCACACACCACTTCACTACCACCGTCACTCAACCGGAAGATGAAAAGCAAATTACAAAAACCAAAGGATGCGCTACGGTGGAAGAGATGGGCGATGATTTCCGAGGTGGATTTCTTGAGCAGAGTCTCCGCGTTAGAAATATCATTCAACGTCACTTCGATCTTAACGGTATCCGATTAAACTTCCTTCTTACTTACCTTTGAATCGTTAAACATTTCACATCTGTGCTTCAAGAGCTTCACTTTGAATCGTGAATTCATCATCGATTTGCTACGATACACATTTGATTTTAGAAATTCAAACCTACTACTCTCAGATTGAATTAACATTCGTGTCATGGAATTCAAACTGTTATTATTACAATCTACAGGTGCTGCTAGAATCCGAAGTCTTCCACCAGAGGAATTCTGCAGACAAAGATTTGTGATCGCAAAAGCATCAGAAGCAGGTTTTGGAAACGAAATGTACAAGATTCTAACAGCAGCAGCATTGAGTGTAATCTTGAACCGATCACTGATAATTGGACAAACCAGGCATATTGGTTCTATCTCAATCCTTTCTATAATTCAATTCAATATAAACATTTTACATTTTTACCCGATGCTTGTAAATGAATCTAATAATACATTCTTTCAGGGGAAAATATCCTTTTGGGGAGTACATATCGTATACCAATACTTCTTTCACCCTGAATGAAGTCAAACATCTATGGAGACAAAATGGATGTTTGACCACTTACGGGAAGCATTTGGTTATGAGAATTGATGATTTTCAAAGGCCATTAAAGACAAATGTTCTTTGTAGCAATTGGAGGGAGTGGGAAGAGCCTATAATATGGTAAAATTACGATACCGTCCCTCACTTTCTGTGTGTTTTTAGGCTTTTTAAATTAAATTTAATTTTGGGATTTGGTTGCAGGTTTCAGAATACTACAGATGCAGTGGCAGCTCAGTTTTTTCTAAAGAATGTTCATGTTGAGATGAGAAAGGCTGCTTCTGAGCTCTTTGGGCAACCTGAAAACACTCATAGGCCTAATGTGTTTGGGGAGTTGATGAGAATTCTCATATCTCCTACAGAAAAAGTAAAGCAAGCTGTTGATTTGGTTCTTGGTGGAGGGTTGGATCCTGATATTACATTGCATATGAGGATGCTTATGAACAGGTGTCTAAATTGCACTTTTAGTTATACAAAATTGGTAAAAAAAGAAAGTGAAACATTGTTGAATAAACTGGGAAAAGTATGAAATGTTGTTGTGTGATTACACGTTTAACCCTAATAATTCCAATCCTCATGGAACTAGCCATGCATACCATGCTTCTTGTTTGACATTTGAAATTTGTTTTTTTTTTCAGGTCTGTGAGAGCATTACAAGCAGCATTGGATTGTACAAGAAAAGTGATGCAGAATGCACAATTAGGTTCCAGACCTAGGTTGGTTTTAGTTTCAGATACTCCCTCATTGGTGGAGGATGTGAAATTAAATTTTGATAGTTTTGCAGAGGTAATTAATTTGTATGAATTTTTTTTTTAACTGTATTTGTCAAAAAAATACTGTAGTGGATGGGACTAGACAAGCTTTCTAGGACTAACTTTGATGATGAGGAAGATATTCTCGTTGGAGTCCGTGTCCGATATTTTTTGGGTGGGATAAAAAATTACATGCCAAACATAGATTCAATCTAATGGATGCCAAACACAGTATAACTTGTTCAGTTCTATGTAACAAATGTTGCCTTACAAAATGTGACAATGTGTTGAAGATCAATTAAATGTTTTTTGTCCGTTGTAATTTATTTATGGTTTTTTGCAGGTTGTTCATTTTGACTATGAAAGTTATGATGGAGAATTAAGTGGCCAAAACCGTTTGCATAATTTAAATTTTAGGACAAAGGATTGGGGACCCGCACCCAGATGGGTTGCGTTTGTCGACTTTTTTCTTGCATCACGTGCCAGGCAAGCGGTAATTTCTGGGGCCCACAGACGTGTTGGGACAACCTACGTACAGTTGATTGCTGCTTTAGCCGCTGCAAATTCAGCTGGTATTTTCCCTCATTTACCATCGTTTTTAGTCTGTTTTAGCCACAGACGTGATGAGTGGTATTCTTGACTTTTGCACACACAAGATATTTGTTAGGAAAATGATCTCAAAGATTCCCAACAATGGGCCTAATGAAAAATAATAGAGAAATAACAACACAATAATATATGTGAAAACTCCAAAACCAGAGAAAAATCATAGGCCTTGTCAAAACAATTCACTATATGACAAATTTTTACAATCACATAGGGTAATCTTAAAGCCAACACCCAATTTCACCTATACCCTCAGAAAGATTTAATTCACACTTTTGACACTCTAAAACAAGCTGAAACTAAGAATCGAATACGTAAAATGTACTTTGCTTTAGGGCAATTTGAAAACAAAATCTTGGGTTTCTTTTTTAGTCACAGAGCCCCCTCCACCTTTTCTACTACAGAATTTATGGGACAATTACTCTGCTATTTAAGTCAAATTTTAACAAGATCTACGAGTCACTGTTCTACCTTTTTAAATAGGACAAAAAAAAACAATTTTTGTCTTATTGACATCAGTCTTAGTATGTGTCATGCGTGATACACAATATAACCTATTCTGTTAAGCGTAACAAACCAAGCTTTAGAAACCGTGTCTTTTTGTCTTTTTCTGTAGCTAACAGACTTTTTTGTGGCAGATAATGTTGGTGGTAATTCGAGTTTCTCATTCTTCAGTAGTTTTCAGAGTACTCTAATTTCAGAAGGATTGAGTAATCAGGTAGGTTGGGGGCATATTTGGAATAGATTTTCAGGTCCCTTAAGTTGTGGAAACCAAACGAATCAATGTGCTTACACACCATTGTTACCTTCTGCGTGGTGGGATGGTTTGTGGCAATCGCCTACTCTTCGGGATATCCGTAAAATGGAAGCTTATGGCATTCGATTATCGGGATTTGGTACAGTTGATGAAAATCAACTTCTTTCTTTTTGTAACACTAGGAAAGAATTTGGGAAATTCGTTACCCTTGTATAAATGTATTTTTTTTCAAGTTTAATGAAAAGTGACATCACGATATTTGATTTAGAGTTTGGTATAAGTTTAATTCTTGTTGTTTATGTTAGTTATTTTATTTTTGGTTTATATTTGGAATACGTGGATGATACGTTTACACTTTTTGATTGACTTTTAATCGTCAAATATTTGGATATGTTTAACTTTTATATATAAAGACAATAGAAAAAGATTGTTTTTCGTCGCCAAAGTTTCTTAGAAAGTCTATGCGTTAGGGGCTAGACATAAAATTTCCCATATATTGCTGCAAGCCGCAAGATGCATTCAGAGGTTTTAAAATGTTCATAATATATGCCCAACTTCAAAGTTGCCTAGAATGATGGAAAATAGAGAACGGTGGAGATAAGTTGTGTATAGAGGAGAAGCTGCAAATATTTTTTGCAATTTCATAAGAGGCACTTGAAGCCCTTTAAATTAGGGGTGAGCGTGTTTGGACACCCGGTTCCGGTTGGTTTACAAGAAGAGGCCAGGTTATCGCTTCTTAGTATTGTCCAAATTCGGTTTAGTTTTTTACTGGTTTGATCTAACCGGTTTCGGGTAGAAAGCGGTTTGAACCGGAACTTTAAAATGATTTTTTTGTATTCGGTGAAATTTTAAAACATGTATATTTCATTCATTTGAATTTGAATTGACATGTGGTTTTTTACAGAGTGTGGTTCAGAGTTTATAAATGGTTTTAAGCTATAATTTTGTTAAATTTTGGTTTCATATTCATAAATTATAGTTCCCGAAGTCGGGATATCAAAACACGAAATTTTCCGCTTTTCAACTTATTTGTTTTTATATTCTATGAAAATTTTAAAACATGTATATCTCATTTGTTCAAAGTCGGATTGACATACGGTTTTTTCAGCATGTGGTTTATAGTTTGTACATATTTTGGACTATAATTTTGTCATATTTGGTTTCATAGACTTATAGTCCCCAAAAGTCGGGATAAGTAATCATAAAGTATTTCTTTTATCTAAAATAAAGATTTCAACAAAAAAATCTCTTTCGAATATAAAATGAACAATCAAACCCAAAAATTACCACTTATCTCTGAGAGGCTTAGTGACTAATCACAACACTCACCCATTATGCAGATCATATGCATTTTTACAGCGTACACATAAACATCAAGGCATAATCACATAAAACTGTACACATAACATATGATATCATACATAGCCCCAGCCAACTAGATTCCCTAAGGGGCTAGTCTCACTTGACCTAATATTACTGTAACGCCTCAAAAATCACAACCAATTTAAACTTTTCAAAACAACTCATTAACTATTAAAAGTAATTACAAAACCATAGTTTCCAAAATATCATTTAAAATCAGAGTTTCCCAAGATCAACAACATAAAATCAGGATGTGTACGGTCACACATTCGCCTTCCCATGATCCTCGGAAGTACCTGAAACCATAACCCAAAAACTGTAAGTCGAAGCTTAATGAGTTTCCCCAAAGTACCACCACATAAATATAACAAACAACAACATGCATAAATGAGCCTTCAGGCTAACTAGACCGCATCGCAAGACCTACAATCTATTCGGACCGCTCCCTAGCCTTCAGCATGACTGGACCGCCTCACAGAGCCTACAACCTATCCGGACTGCTCGCTGAGCCTTCGGCTTGACTGAACCGCCTCGCAGGGTCTACAGTCTATCTGGACCGCCCCGGGTGTCTTGGCTTTCAGCACAAAGCAGGACTGCCTCAACCCAACAACACATAACATGTCGACATATACATAAAAGATAAGCATATAACCAGTTAACAGACAAATAGGTAGATCTACACATCACCACCGCATGTAACATCCTATATACCAGGATACAAATCTAACAAATCACTACAACATAACAACATCCTATATACAAAATCACTACAACATAACAACATCCGGTAAACAAGGGTATCAATCCAATGGGTCGGCCTTGGTGCCTTCGACTCGTAAGTACAGTGAGGAAAACTCACATCTCAATATAAACAATAGTTGATGAGGTTCAGACTCCGAATCTCAACTCTAACCATCACCTATCCATCCAAAATGACCAATTCTCAAACATAATCCAAAATACCCTAGGGTCAAATCTGGTCAAAGTCAATAGTCAAGGTCCCATAAGTCAATATCCCTTCCTAGTGGAGTACACCCTGCATTCCAAGAAAGTACGCCCATCGTACTCTGATGTTGACCAAAAAACGGGGCGCTGACCGTATACGTGCAACGTACCTCCAGGTACGCCCAACATACGCAATCTAGTCCTAAAACTCCATTAAGAGCTTATTTCATTAAGCCCTTCCATCCAAAACTCATATCCAAGCCCAAAATGGTGTCCTGAGTAATAAAGATTCCAACTTTATTACATTACATGGCTATTAAGTGCTTAATGTCCAAAACCCTATGTTCTTAACCCAATAAGACCATCTAACACATGCATGGGTTACATACAACACTCAAGATCATATTATTATGGTTCATAATAGCTCCATAATGGATAAAGTTTCCAACTTTATCAGTTAGAATGGTCCTAACAAACAAGATCTAGTCTTTAAGTCTCAAATGGGCCCAAAAAGTGTATTTTTTCAATTTAATCCATTAAGTCCAAGCCTCTAACCTTTAGATCTAAATCAAAATGATGTTTAGATGGATAAAGTTTCTAAAAGCTCATAAACACTCAAAACTAGCTAGATCTAACAACTTCATCATCAAGATTCAAACTTTATACCTCTAGAAGAAAGATAAAGGTGAACAAAGTTTGGATCTACAAGCTCCTATGCAACCAACACTTCTTCAATGAGTTCCTTCTTCTTCTTCAAGGTGTACCAAGAGCACTCCAGAGCACTTAAAAGCACCATTTTTTTCTCACAAGGCTCAATCTAGGGTTAGGGTTTCAACAGAGGGTGTTGGAGAAGTAGAAGCTGAGAATGGAATGGGTTGGGGGAAGTTAAGGAGCTTAAATAGTGCTCAAACCATGAAAATAGGGTTTGGGCACTTATCACATACACTAAGAGTACTCAATTTACGCCCAACGTACTCAGGCATACTCAGTACGCCCAGCGTACTCAATTTACGCCCAACGTACACGGCTGACCAAAAAATCGTCCTAACTTCATTGTTCCAACTCCGTTTTTGACATTATTTATATCCACAGAAAGGTATTGAAGAGATCTGAAATATTATCTAAATATATTGGACTAAAAACTTCTCGAAAAAAATTCATATTGTTGAGTATATTAGATTGCGTCATTGGGCTGTTTTGTTTATGTCCATTATGTTCACGGTATGGGCCTGTCCAGCCGTATTTATGATTAGGGTTATAGTATAAATAGTGCATGCATGCAACCTTAGTTGTTAACGTTGAATTAATCTTTTCATTGTAACCCTAGCACGCCTCTATAGTAGCAATTCTTTATAGAGTTCTTCTGAGGTTGTGGTTTATTAATCATTTGACATTTTTGATCCATATTGTGTTCTTGGTTTTTACATCGTGCAATACTTTACTTGTTATAATCTAATCTATACAAAAGGATTTTATTCCTAACAATTGGTATCAGAGCAGGAGGTTGTGTAAGTCATATGCATCTCTTCTCTTTGAAGAAATCATTAGGGTTTCCGCTATTATCGAATCTGTAGGAGCCGTCACTACTTTATTAATGATACTCCGTGATATTGATATTACCCTAATACAATCCTATAAGTTTGATTCGTAACAGGTATCGATCAAGTAAACATGTCGCACGATGATTTTTCATCCAATCCAATCAACATCTCAAACAGCATAGGTTCAACCACTAGAATTCCAATTCTATATCCTCAGGAGTATGAAGCATCAGCTCTTCACTTTGAAGACTATGTTCTTGGCTTGAAAGACAATGGGTATTTGATCTGGGAAGCAATTACTTTGGGTCCTTTTGTTCACTCTGAAACCAAAAGGGTCGTTAAAACTTAGAAGGAATACAATCAATTACTCATTGATATGAAGGAAGTTCCTAAGGATGAGAGAGACAAACTCACCAGTAACATTAAAGAAATGAGAGTTATAAGGTTCGCTTTTCAGTCTGATACATTCCGCTTGGTGAGTTCCTGTGAAAGTGCAAAAGAGATTTGGGACATGCTTAAAGAACTTTATTCTACATATGTTGATCTCGAGCATTCCACTCAAACGCTCCTGCTTTCGGAGTTTGGTGTCTTCAAATAAAAGCCAGAAGAGAATATAATCCAGACTTTCAATAGATACAATCATCTTCTTAGTAGGATGATTAAGCATGGAATAGAACGAAAGCAGATCGAGCAGAAGGTCACATTCATGAATGGTCTTAGACCTAAATGGATGGCAGTTGTCTCAACTGTTAAAGCACATGAACAGTTCAAGAATTACACATTAGCCAAACTTGTTGGCATTCTTAATTCACATGAAGTGTCCAGTTTGGGGTCCTTAGCTCTTGTGGCGAAAGGCAAAAGTGTTCCAGAAGAAGAATCTGTAGTGGAACTCTCTGATTGTGATCTTTCAAGCGAAGATTATGCGTTGATGATCACGAATCATAAGCGGCTTGCCAAGAAGAAGTTTCCATCAACAAAGAACCGAAACTGGCAGGGAAGATACAGTGCTGAGAAAGTGAAGGAGGAGAATAAAAGCGCTCCTAAGAAAGAAGAAGAGAAGAAGGAAAACAAGCTTACACGTGACTATGGCTATGACTGCAATTACTGTCATGGTAAAAATCATCCGGCGAAGGAGTGCATGCTGAGCAGGCTAAATGAGAAGAAAGAAGGAGAGGATGATGAAGCTTACCACATGTGTAAGCTAGAAGAAATCAAGAAGAAGAAGAAGAAGACTAATGATAACTCAATGGCTGCTTTAATTGTGCAGGAAAATATAACAGAGGATGAGTTTGGAGGAGTGGAGATCTGGTCAACTGACTCTGAGGATGAGGAAGTCCGCAAGCCCACGCATGGAAGGGATTCTGTTACGAAAGAAGAAAGCTCGAAGTTCGCTAGAAGGTGTTTGATGGTGACCAATGGCGGGTCAACTGATAGTGGATATGGGGATGCAAATGGAAGAGTAGATGACAAGTGTTTCGCTGCGAAACCTGTTAGGGAGCAAATCAATTGGTGTGATCAACTGATCAAAAAGGTACACACCGTTCTTGAATCTCTTAACATACCTGTATCTAATTATGAAACTGAATTAAACGACTTAAAATTCACCTTTTCAAGTATAAGTAATAGTCTCAAACAAACTTGTCTGGTGAATGCTAACCTAACTGATGAAATCAACAGGACATCATCCAAAAGTGAGGAGCGAAGGATGTGGATTGAGAAGATAGAGTTAGAGTTATCTAGGTCTAGAGATGAATCAATTTATTTGCAGAGGGATAATTTGAAAATTTTGAAACAAAGAAACATTTTTTGTTTGATTGCTAAACGTCTTTATACATATATTACGCAGTTGCATTTAGATTGTGATATAGGTAAAAAGATCCACAAAATGATCTTGCCTTTCCTTGAATTCAAGGAAGACGAGATTGATGCTGATTGTTACAAATGTGAATCTATCGTCTCTCCAAACGAAACCTCTGAAGCATACAGAAGTGGACTCGACAAAATTGAATCCTTTATTAAGTCCAAAGACCATAAGGACATATTGAAAAATTTGCTCGATGAAAATGACAGGTTGAAAATCAAGACCGAAACTGTATAGAAATTTGACTCGTTGAATTCCAAGTTAAGTTCAGAAAACAAAATCAATCTTAAAAATACATATGAATTTGACGAGGACGGTGATATGAGCGAAATATCTGTAGAGGATGAGGTTGACTATTCTAAATTTGTGAAAAATGAACCTAAACCTGCAAAAGTCCTTATCTCTGAAAGTTCAGTTGAATTTTTCTCAAAATAAACCAAAAACACTTAAAGAGCTCTTTTGGTCTGCACTAATTGATAATGCAGACGAAACGCAAGGTCTTTCTGAAAGAACTTCCTGGAGAGTTAAAGGACGTCATGTTCCAAAGCCAATAAATAAGCCTTTGAGTTTTGGAAAAGGAAGTCCAAGTGGACTAAGGAATTTCCAAGCAAAGCTCATTTTGGAAGGAGCGAATCTCATGCAAGTGAACTGAAGCGAAAGGCGAATATTCACAAGTATTCAAAACAACTTGTTGAGCAAAAACGTCAGAGGAATCAGAGATATCAGAAGAATCTCAACGAAAGGAAGCAGTTTTGGCAATCCCAAAACACTAACTACATTCGCAAAGAAAAAGCTTCAAATGGAAAAGCGAAAGCAATTTTTCTTGTCAGTCAGTGCTCACACTATCATTCTTGCTATCAGAAGAAGCAATCAAAGAATTTTGCTTCAAAATTTTCTTCAGCGAAATTAAGCGAGAGACCAAAATCGCATTTTCCTCAACCCGCAAAAACTTTACCCAAGGATGTCAAAGGAAAGGGGAAAGCTAGTCGAAGAGACTAAATATTAAACTAAAGAGTCGGTGTCTAATTCTAAGAAAGCTGAGAAAGAATTCGTCAAAATCAAATCAAAAATAAAAGAAAACAATCTGATTTAAAGGAGACGAAACTCAAAGATAATAAGATCTAAGTTATTACCATTAAAAGGAAAGATCAAACCACTTTAATTAAGCGAACTTATTTAGTTGATCTCGCTATAACTTTCCTTGTTCTGTAAAGGCCTCATTAGGACCCAAGCAACTTTGGGTTCCTAAATAAGCTTAATTTTTACAGGTTATAAGTGACGAGCAGTTCGACAACGAATGGTACATTGATAGTGGCTGCTCGTGTCACATGACTGGGAGGAAGGAAGAACTGGGGGAGTCTCGTGCTTTGAAAGATGGTAGAAATGTAAAGTATGGCAACAACCCATTTGGAACAATCAAAGGCTATGGGATGATATCGAACGAAGATTTATCAATAAGAAAAGTGTCTTACGTGGAAGGACTACAACACAACATGATTAGTGTTTCTCAATTGGTTGTGGGAACAGGGTTAAAAGTAAGCTTTGATGATGAAGGTTCTGAGATTATCGAGAAGGAAACAAAAGTTGTTCTTTTAAAGTATCCAAGGAAGGGCGAAATGTATCCTCTAAATTTGAATCCGATAAGAGGAAAACTTGTTGTCTGTCTGCTAACAAAAGTCACTCCGATGATAGCTGGCTATGGCACTGCCGACTCTCGCACCTAAATTTCAAGGATATCAACAAGCTCGTGCTTGGTGATTATGTGAGAGGGCTTCCTCTATTAATGTTCGATAAGGATCATTTATGTGCGAAATATGAAATGGGGAAGCAAAGTAGGAAAAGCCATCCCACTCGAGTATACACAAAAATCATCGAATCTTTAGAACTTCTACACGTAGACCTTTGTGGACTTTCTGCAATCGAAACTGTCGGTGATAGTAAGTATATACTAGTTATAGTTGATGATTTTTCACATTTCACTTGGGTGTTCTTTCTTAAACAGAAATCTGAGGTAACTCCTACACTCAAAAGTGTTATTAAGAAAGTTGAGCTTCAACTGCGAAAGTTGGTTCGCAATATTCGCAACGATAATGGACTGGAATTCAAAAATCAAGAATCCGAAGAATTTCTGGACGATAAAGGAGTGACACACAATTTCTTTGCTCCTTATACTCATCAACAAAATGGTGTAGTTGAAAGACGAGACCGTTCTTTATGTGAAGTTGCACGAACTATCCTTACCTTCGCTTCGCTTCCTCTATTTTTCTGGGCTGATGCTATTGCAACTGCATGCTTTACCCAAAACAAATTCTTTTTGAGCAATAGATTCTCTCTTACTCCATATGAAATCATTAACAATATCAAACCTAACGTTATGTTTTTCCATATATTTGGTTCCAGGTGTTTCATCTTCAATTCCAAGAAAAACCAGAACAAATTCGATGCAAAAGTTGATGAAGGTATATTCTTAGGGTATTCGCTAAATTCTAAGGCATTTAGAGTTCTCAACAAGCGAACAAAGAAGATAGAGGAGACCTACTATGTCACCTTTGATGATAACTATCTAAAGAAAACTCAGCAATACAAAAGTATATCGGAGGAGATCTTCCCAAAGCCAAGTCCAGTAACTGTTCCTATTTCAACTCTTTATGATGAGTTTATACTTCTCTTCAATGAATTAAAAAAAGCCATATCCTCTGAATCTAAAGCAATAGACAATAAAGAAGATGAGTTCAAGAAAATCATCGACGATGTTGTGAAAAATATGGAAAACGAACCTCCCACTCCAGGAGAATCTCCTAGTTCGAACAAACCTCCAAGTTCAAGCGAATGAACAACAACAAACACACCATTTCATGGGGAGGGTTGGTCTTCATCTTCTAAACCTAATGTGCCTTTCGAGGGGGAGAATCCATTTCCAAACGTTACCCTTGAACATCCAGTTGAGGGGGAGCACTCTGAACCTGAGGTGGAAGAACCATCATCATTCGAGGGGGAGAATAAAGAAGTGAATGATGATTTGGATGTACAATCTGAATTCTAGGAAGTAAATACTGAACTGGATCCTTCTTATGATCCAAATTATCCTCCACTAACGAAATGGACCAGAGATCATCCAAAAGCTCAAGTCATAGGTGAATCGTCTGCAGGTGTCCTCACACGATCTCAGTTAAAAGCGAAGCAAAATGCATTATTCTCTAAGGTGGAATTCTGTATGTTCAACTCATTCGTCTCTAAGGTTGAACCCAAAACCTTCAACACAACTCTTGATCATTCTGATTGGGTGCAAGCGATGCAAAACGAACTCAATGAGTTTGAGCGAAACAAGGTCTGGAGATTAATACCAACTCCACCAGATGCATCGGTTGTTGGTTTAAAATGGGTATTTTGCAATAAGGTGGATAAAGAAGGCAATGTGATAAGGAATAAGGCAAAACTAGTAGTCAAGGGATACTGCCAGGAAGAAGGAATCGACAATGAAGAAACCTTCACTCCAGTAGCAAGGTTAGAATCTATCCGTATTTTTTTTGGCTTATGCAGCACACAAGAATTTTGAGGTGTTTCAAATGGATGTCAAGTGTGCTTTCCTGAATGGAGAACTGGAAGAGACTATATATGTTGAGCAACCACTGGGTTTCATGAACGAGAAATTTCCCAATCACTAATATATTTTGGACAAAGAAATCTATGGTCTAAAGAAAGCACCTAGAGCCCGGTATGAAACTCTAACTCGCTTTCTCAAGATGTCAAAATTCAAACAAGGTTCCGTTGACCCAACCTTCTTTCACAAGAAAGAGGGTGACCGCCTAATGATTGTCCAAATTTATGTTGATGACATCATCTTTGGTTCTATGAATCCTAGCTTAAAAGCTAAGTTTCGCAAGTTGATGGAAACTAAATTTGAGATGAGTTTAATGGGTCCAATTAACTTTTTCCTTGGACTGAATATTAGACAGGGACCATAAGGCATTTTCATAAATCAAAAGGCTTACACCAAGACCTTGCTGGCAAAGTTTGGCATCATGGGAGATTCCTGAGTGAAAGTTCCAATGGCATTCGGAACAAAACTGACACCATCTCTGGAAAAACCAGCTGCTAATATGACTCTGTATCGTCAGATGATAGGGTCATTAATGTATCTAACAGCTAGTAGACCATACATTATGTTTTCTGTTTGTTATTGTGCTAGGTTTTAGGCTAACTCATGTAAACCTCACATGATGGCAGTAAAGAACATCTTCAAATACTTGAAACGAACTTCATCTCTTGGCATATGGAATCCAGCGAAATCAGGGTTCTTTGTTCAAGCATTCTCAGATGCTGATCTTGGAGGATGTGGCTTAGATAGAAAAATCACTACTGGCGGGTGTCAATTTCTTGATGGCAAACTCGTCAGTTGGTAGTCCAAGAAACAAACATGTGTATCCTTATCTACATCCGAAGTTGAATATATAGCTGTTGCATCTTGTGCTTCACAGGTCATTTGGATTCAAATCCAATTAAGAGACTATGGCTTGAACATGAAATGAATTCCTCTATACTGTGACTCAGAAAGTGCCATTCGCATTTGTCATAATCCAGTGCAACACTCAAAGACAAAACACATTGCACGGAGGTATCACTTCATCAAGGATCACGTAGAAGATGGCAATGTTGAAATACACTTCTTCAGTCCTCTGATCAACTAGCTGACATATTCACAAAAGCCTTGCCTGAAGCATCGTTTAATAGAATACTACAAGGCTTAGGAATGATGGAAGCTGAATCTATTCTAAAACCACCTTCACTTTCATGACAATCACCTTCGTTTTGTAAGAATTTGTAAAGAGAAATGACGCGAACGCTCGCTCTATTTCGTTTCCGATTATTTCGGGGCACGAAATGGACCGAACTCTCGCTCCAATTCGCTTCACTCATTATCTATAAGCGAACTCTTGGTTGATTAATCCACTTACTCATTGGTTTGGAACTCCTATATCCTTTTGTACTTTATGTATACTATTTCGTTTAAGCATATCTTATATTTCTGTTTTCATTTCTTTTTCAGAAAATCCATATAAATATTTTAAATCTTTGTTTTTATTTTTCAAAAAAAAAATAAAACTAACAAAAATATTTTCTTATGTATTTAGTTTTATTTCTTTTCTTTTTCACAAAAATTCAAAATACCAAAAAAATATAATAGCGAAGCTTATGACAATCTGTATCTAGAGTAACTCAAATTCACTCTATGGGGCAGGTATAAACTTCTATATTTATGTAATACCTAAGTGTCTCTAGAAGCACGCTGCTATATGTTGTCTAAAGCCTCAACGACTCTATGTGAAGCCTTACTGATTTGATATATACAAATCGTTTCTTCCCAATTAGGCCGCCACATTCAAATTAGTCATGAGCTACCTTACTCTTCTCGCATTCAGTAAAGAGCTATTTGCATGGTCACTTTCGCATTGCAGAGGTACTTTAGTTTCTTAAACTACCTCAACACTTTTCTTCATCAACTTCGTTTCATATACGTGACCCTTGAGACTCTCAACATTTACCACTGAGGTTTATGGTCACACAACATCTGTGTTGATGATCTTAGTTTCATTTACCACGTACTAAGTGAGACCCAAAAATCCAACGCCATAATGAATTGATGGTGAATGATTGAAAGTTCTAGCTTTTCACCTATGATTTAACGAAAGCCATTATGGTTTGTTCCACGAAATCTCTTTTATTTTTGTGAGATCTTTATGGAATGCTCTAACACTAAGACATATCTTCCCAAAAGATCCAGTATCATTTTTGCTTTTTGAGATTTCTAAAATTTTCCCAAGTCACTATAAAATTATCAAATCTACTTGTTGTCATAAGCTACACTAGCCACACAAGTACTTCATCCAACTTTCGTTCTTATATCAAGTTCGTAGTTTGGTTGAAGCGAAAGCCACCCTTAAAGTTATAATTAAAAGAAGCCTTTCAATGTTTCTTAACAAACATTTGATCGTACTTCAACGGGAAACCACACAGACATTTCTCAGTCTCTCTTGACTTTGAAAGAAGAGATTCGTGCCCGGGATCCTCAGTTTCATGTCTCTAATGACATTACTTAAATCCCATAGATATAACTTGTTTTATTTCTTTTTGTTTGTCACACACTTGCACGAAAGTCTATTGACTTTCCAGAAGTCATGTTCGTGGTAATTCTAGATCTTTCATTTTAACAGGATCTTATAATATATCGCTTCCACATGGGCTTATTCAGGCGAAAGGAGCTTCGTTTATTAACTTAGAATATGAAGCTTTAAAGGATAATATGAAGAGGCGGTGAATGGATAAGATTTCAAACTAAAGGCGCGTGAATTTGAAACCTCACCATTCGTCACGCTGCCTGACACGCTTTTCGGGATGACAGTTGTCAAATCATGCTTTTTTCGGTGTTGTTTACGAGACCTTTATCCAATCGACGATTCAATTCTCTCTCTTGGGCGATTGTATAAAAGGGTTATCGATCATTATGTTCTATTTTACCATTTTCAAATACTTTCAAGAACCCTAAAAAGCGATTTTCCCTGTTCATATTCTCCAAACACCTGCAACAATGGTCGACTCTTCATCTATTCAAGATCAAACCGCTCAATCCTCTTTTCTCTCAATCAAGCCAAATCAAAATCTGATCTTGGATCTTGCACCATTCAAGTACGATTCCTACATGCTGCCTATAGTGGAATGTCTCAAGTACTCACCGTTAGTCACTGCCCTAACCAAGGTTGAGTTGGTTCCAATGTCAATCCTTTCCAAGGGTTATTCCACTGCGACATACCTGAAGGAAGCGGAGAAGATCATATTCGAGATATTTGACAAGAAAGCTTCGATTTCAAAAGCTCGATTTTGCTCACTGCTAGGGCTAACTTACGATGACTCCATGGTCAACCCAGAGTCAATCTCTACTACCTAAATCTTTGTGAGGTTTTATTACATGGGGTATGCCAACATTTTTACCACGATCACAACGTTCAAGAAATCTTCTCTCCCACCAAAATGGAATGGTTTGTTCACTCTCATCTTCAAAGCATTTTCTGAGAGGGTTGATGGGTCAGACTGTACCAACAAACTGTTTATGAAAATCTTTTATGGCCTCTACCATGGGATTAACCTTGACTACGACTCAGTATTGTGGGCTCAGTTGGTACAGAGTATGAACTCTTCTTCAAGGCACGGAGAAATTTCTTGTGGTTCTTTTTGGACCATAGTGGTGCAAAGGGCAATTGAAAATTTTAATCTACCTATCATGGAGGATTCGTTGAAAGCCTCTATCACCACATTCCACACAACAAAGATCATCATCTCATACAACTCCAAATTTTCCTTCATAGGATCAATTCCTAAATCCATGTTTCGAAGTGTGTCTTAGGCAAGTATTATTTTTAAGTCTTACAAGACGAAACCAGTTTCTGGCCCAAGAGAAATATCTCCTGAGATGCAAAAATCTTTGGACGATGATGATAAACCCAAAAAGGGAGGAAAGAAGGGAGATAAGAAGAAAGGGGTTTTGAAAGGTCCATCAACACAAGTCTCCAACCCCAAGAAGCTAAAGACCCAAGGTGCAGTTCCTTCCGCTCCAAAGAAGCGAAAGTTAAGAAAGTTGACTCTGTAGCCTAGCTTCTCTTCCACAAGCGATTCTAAATATGTTCCTAAAGGAACTGCTATTGAAGAATCAAGCGAAAGTGAAGACTCCTAATATGAGGATTCGCTCTGTGGTAATTCGCCTCCACCATCACCAATCAAAGGGGTAAATCTCAATGATAAGATTCCAACTCCACCTCCTTCTCCCACTCACACCTCCATTGCCATTCCTATCGCACCTTGTCCACCTCCTGTATCTACTCAACCTATCCCAACTTTATCTCCACCACCACTTGTTACTGTGATTTCTCAACCAGTCACCACTGGCCCTCCACCCGTTTCGTCTCAACCACAATCAACTATTCCCGTTTCCACCCCTATCTTCGTTGATTCAACCATTGCTCTTACTATCTCTATCCAACCTTTTGTTTTTGTCAACGTATCTGATACGGGGGCTGAACCTTCAGGTTTTTCAACTCATCTTTCACCTCCTATTTCCCCTATTAACCGTGATGATCCAGACATGGTCTTCTGTGATGATGAAGAGGAATATATTGAAGGTTTTACTTACAGTCCCTTCCAAATTAGGACTGAGAAGGATGGTGTAGAACATGTAACAACAGAGCAACTTCAATCTATATATGACAAGATTGACCAGCTGCTTCAATCTTCCAAAGCATTGTCTACTGACGATTATGCCAAAGCAGTTGTGGAGTCTCTCTTTGAGCGAATCATGAAACAACATATTGCCTCTGTTGAAACCTCGAATAAATTTGTTGCTGATTCTGTTGAGGTTTGCAAGTCCACGACCGAGAAAGTCGATAAACTAATTGAGAAGACCAACGCCTTCATGGAAAACTTCCAAACCACCTATAATTCCAACACTACATCTGCCAATGAAGCATTGAAGAGTTTGGGGTCTCTCTTCAAGACTGAACAGACGAAACTCCAAGAGCTTCGGTCTGGTCTTAAAACTGACCATGAATCCTTTCAAGCTGCTCTTTCGTCTCAGCTTTCTCAACTTAAAGACAAACTTGTGAAGGAAAGCTCTCTTAAGGATTCTCTCGCTCTTAAAACCGAAGAAGCCAAGGTGTTAAGCACCAAACTTGAAGCTTCGGAGAAACAGGTCAATGATCTATTATCTGAGAGGGCAGTCATGCAAAGTTGTATCTCTGATGTTACTAGCATGCTCGCGGATATCATTGAGATCAGGGACTCCATGATCACCATCACCATGTGTAAGCATCTGCAAGAGAAGTTAAAGCCTATCTTTGCCATACTTCATTGCCTTGAAGGTGTTTCTGATCAAGCCTTTAATTCGAACCAAGGGGGAGAAAGGATGACTGGTGGTGGATCAAGAAAAGAGCATATAGCAAGTGGATCACGAAAGGTAGAACCAAAAGCGCCTAAACCTCCTGTCAACCAAATTGTCAAGCCAGAACCGAAAGACAAGGAAACTCTGTTTCATGATGAACCAATCATTGACAATGACAACGAAGAAGAAATTACTGAAGAATAACTGAAAAGGTGAAAACTTCGTGAAGCCGAAATGGATGAGCATCAGCGAATCATTCGTGAAGCTGAAGAGAAAGAAAGGGTTGAGCAAGAAGCATAGGCTACTTTACAGAGTAAAAAGTTGTTGTTTCCCAAGTGGACTCTCAAGTGAATCCAGTGTGATGTTGTCGGTCTTACAAGCCAATATTGGTTGGAACCTGTAGTTTCGTTTGAGCTTCAGAACACACGAAACTCCCAACTTGATATGCCCATTACTCCAAAAGCTTTCCGTTTTCGTGCTTTTTTTAAAGTATCGCATGCTCCTTTCACAGACAGTGGAGCTGATCATATGCTTTTCTCTTTCTATCTTAAGCATATGAAGCCCCAATATGAAACTTTGTCATTAAGCAAGATTACAAGTGTGAAAGTTACAGGACCAATTGAGACTGATAGTTTTCCAAACGCTAGGTTTAAAGTAGCGAGAGGTTCAGCCAATCAATGCTTCGAGTTTACTCTTACAGACCTTCCATGCCTCAACCCAAATGACTGGTTCGCTCTTTACAACATGTTGTTGAAGAACAAGGAAAAGTATGAACGTGTCATGTCTCATCTCAAAATTATGATACAGTCCTACATCCAGGAGATTGGGGAGATGGATGTTGAAGTTTCTGCGATCTTACGAAAGAGACCTTCGGCTGTTCTCAAGGAAAATCTGAAGGATTTTGAAAAATTGAATCCAGGGAAACTCTACAGTGGAAATTGGTTTGTGGTTTATTCTGCTAGGGAACGATCTAGAGCAGATTTTCGTAAAGGTTGCTTCTATCTTTCATATACGCATCTCTACACCACAACCTTTCTTGAGTTTATTTTGTAGCAAGTGAGCAAGTTTAGAGGCAACAAGAAAGATAATATCAAGTGCTTCTCTGATATGGTTCTTTGGTATACTGAAGTTCGTCAAGCGATTTATGCCATGATATTAAACATTTATTAAGTACAGAAACGAATCCAAGGATGAAAGATTCGGGCCTCAATTGACGCAAAGGGGGAGATTGTTGAGTATATTAGATTGCGTCATTGGGCTGTTTTGTTTATGTCCATTATGTTCACAGTATGGGCCTGTACAACCGTATTTATGATTAGGGTTATAGTATAAATAGTGCATGCATGCAGCCTTAGTTGTTAATGTTGAATTAATCTTTTCATTGTAACCCTAGCACACCTCTACAGTAGCAATTCTTTATAGATTTCTTCTGAGGTTGTGGTTTGTTAATCATTCGACATCTTTGATCCATACTGTGTTCTTGGTTTTTATATCATGCAATACTTTACTTGTTAGAATCTAATGTATACAAACGGATTTTTATTCCTAACATATATTACATGCAAGAACTCGGCCTATGACTTTTCTTTTTCTACCCTTCAACCCAGAACACAATTTAAGGATAAAATCTCTTAACTATCATTACCTCCTTCCACCAAGACTAAACTTTGCCTCCTTAAGGTCCAAAACCTCTTAAAATCGACTTCTGGTCCATGGTTTAGAAATGGCAGAAAACAGGGTGTTACAATTCTCCCCCACTTAAGTTAGATTTCATCCTTGAAATCAGCTCTCGCTTTTGCTTCACGATGGAATCCCTAGCCGAAAACCCGCAGATTTGATCGGTACTAAACCTCGGCCAGTCGTCGTCATGCTAATCCCAGATATAGATGCACTATTGTGACGAGAACCAAGTGGAAAATAGAACCCCTGACTATTTACTATTGTTGAAACCTTCATTCAAAAACAAGGTGACACCCAACACGAGTCTCATCTATATAACCGCTGCAGAGAAGTTCGTACAACAACAGCATTTTCCACAACTTCCTAGCTTTAAGGCCGAACTTCTAGTGAGAACTATAGAGCCGCAGACTCCCAAAGCTAAAATCACTGAATCAACTCTATCAATATGCTTCCCGAGACCGGGAACCCATCCGATCTAGACTTCAGTGCCCGTATTCCAGGACTGATATTCATCCATTCGATGAACCCACCCCTTGTCTTTGACTAAGAACACCACCAAAAACATGTAATGAAGTACACAAAACACATCGATCGCGAATTTCAACCAATCCCAAATTCATAAGATTTACCAAAAACCTTAAATAAACCCTTGATTCCCTGACACGCCATTACTAACCAACGTTCCTACGAGCAAAGATGATCAATCCAAGAATTTTCACATTGCATCCAACCATTATCAGCTCATGTGTACCCTCACCTAACAAATCACTCGATACATTCACAATGAACTTCATAACTCGAGACTCAATAACTGATACCCAACCATGGTAACCAAACCCCTAATAACAGCTCGCAAACAAATGGGATTGTTGTTGGATTAGTGTCTAAGTCCATAACTATTTTGGTATGTACTTGACCCGATTATGAGCATGGTCCTTTTGGGTTGCCTTCACCATAGCAATATGTAGGATGAATTAAGGAGAGAAAGGTTTAAATATGATTTATTAATATATTATGAGAATAATATATTAAAGGAGAAATCATATTGTTTAATTAATATTGGTCAAGAATTAATTTTGTGGCTAAAAGAGATTAATTAAATTTAGGGGACTAGACTGCAATTATTGGATAATTGAGTCATTGGGCTAAGGAATGCTAAAGGAACAAGGGGTGAACGAAATTATGATGGGAGCCCATCATATTTTCGTCCATGGCCTTATCCAGAAGGTTCCATGGGCTGCTTAGAGTTTAAGCTGTCCATTAGGGTTTTGACTGAAACCCTAGCAGCCCACACAAGTATATAAAGGACCCCTTAGGCCCCAAAAATGGGTACAACTGATTCTCTGATACCAATGATGGGTTTTATGCACAAGAAACAATCCTATGTGCTCATACAAACCCTAATGCTTGGATCTAGGTTTCTCTATTGTACATGCTTTGAATCCAAAACTAATAAACCCTAGATCTAATATATATTAAACTGAATTAGGGTTTAGAGAATTACCTTTGATTGTTATATAGCAATAAGAATCAATTCCTTGCTTGGATTGGCTTCAAAAGCTTAGTGCCTCAAGTGTTGCACCTCTAATGGAGTCACAAACACCATATACAACTGATTCTCTAGGGTTTCTAGTCGTTTTTGGGTAGCCTCCTTTCTTTTCCTCTTCATCCAAGTTGTATACGGTGTTTGTGACTCCATTAGAGGTGCAACACTTGAGGCACTAAGCTTTTGAAGCCAATCCAAGCAAGGAATTGATTGTTATTGCTATATAATAATCAAAGGTAATTCTCTAAACCCTAATTTAGATTAATATATATTAGATCTAGGGTTTATTAGTTTTGGATTCAAAGCATGTACAATACAGAAACCCAGATCCAAGCATTAGGGTTTGTATGAGCACATATGATTGTTTCTTATGCATAAAACCCATCAATTGTAACAACCCAAATTTTCCAATAACCTTTTTCATTTTTAATTAACAAAATCGTTTCCAATGAACATAAAATACCAATTACAATTGTTGTCAAAATCCACAGTATCAAACATTTTATCCACAGTATCAAGTCGGGCCCTTTCCCTTAGGCTCTAAAGTACCTGAAACAACCAACAAATTGTAAGCTAATGTTTAGTGAGTTCCCCAGAGCATACCCCACACAATCCACATAAGCACATAAATCATATTAGTTGTATCAGCTACATATACCACATAAGCCATGAATATAAACATATAAGGATGACATGGAAACACTCCAAGGTATTGTACCGAGTGCCACTGGAAACCCCACGTGGTCTTAACTACCTGTCATGGGAACCCCCACATGGTCTTGACTAACTGGCATGGGAACCCCCACATGATCTTTACATACTGCCACTGGAACCCCCATGTGGTCTTGAATACCTACCATGGGAACCCCCACATGGTGTTCACTAACCAAAGAAATATCATACGAGCTAAATATGCAAAAATACTAGGATGCCATGGAAACCCTCCAACGACTTATACCAAATGCCATGGTAACCCCCTCATGGTCTTAATCTACTGCCACGGGAACCCCCCGGGGTCTTCCGTACAAATATCATACCGACATATCACATAATCAACTAACAATTCACTTATCATATAATGGGCCAACCTTGGTGCCTTCGACCCATTGGTATGGTGAGGAGACTCACCTCTCAAGAAATGCTAAACCGATAAGATCAATCCCAATCCACAGCTCCAACTCAACAGCCTAAAATCTCTATGTGACTTATTTGTCAATATACCAAAATACCCTTAAAGTCAAACTTGGCCAACCGTGGTCAAAGTCAAGGTCAACAGTTCATGTTGACCCCAACTCATCGAGTGCATCTAGCAACTCGTCGAGTTCCTTCAGTGTTTAGAAAATCAGGATAAGCCCTAGCCAACTCGTCGATTTGTCTCATCAACTCATCGAGTTCACTCAGTATCCAGAAGGCGGGGAAACTTGATCCAACTTGTCGAGTTGCCAGGGCAACTCGTCAAGTTTTTCCCAGTCTTAACATATTCATCCCTTTTCATTCGAATCTAAAGCCCCAAACTACATATATAATCCCCTAAGGTTGAGATACGATGTAAAGTTGCTAACTTTACATCCATGCAAGGCATCAAAGGGCTAAAACACTTAAACAATCTTATCAAGGGTCTTAGAGCATGAAGGAGGGCCAAGACTTGATAAAGTTGGCAACTTTAAGTCCACAAAGGCCATGAGATATCCAGATTTGAAGCCAAATCTTCATATCATGCTCAAATCCAAGAATAGTCCCAAAGTAGGCTAATAATGGCCATAAAGTTTCATAGAAGAAGATCTAAGAAATAAAAGGCCAAGGTTTCCACTTTAGACCTCAATGTAGCTGCAACACTGGAGGAAATCCTGGATCTACTGCCTTCTACTCAATCTAACCTCTTCATGCTTCTAGTTCCTTTCCAAAAGAGCACTATAAGTCACTCTCCAAGCTCACACACATACACATTGAGAGGAAGTGGGTGAACTAGGGTTTCTCTGGATGATGGGGGCGATAAGGGAGGCTACTAATGAGGCTTAAGGCCTTTATATAGGGAACAAGCCCTGGAAATTAGGGTTTTCCTTTCCAGTGTCTACTCGTCGAGTTGGGGCCTTCCAACTCGTCGAGTAGACCCTTAATCCCGCATCCATTATGATCCTTACAAAACGATTTGGAGCTCCCCAACTCGTCGAGTTCCAGTCTAAAACCTTAAAAACTTGGGAAATAAATGATACCTAACACAAGCGTTATAGGGATTTATAATGCAGACACTCCGCAGAGACTTTCTGATGCACGACCGATACTCCCAACAACCCTTAATTGCTCACTTTATCCAAACCAGCTGGTTCGTGAGTCTCCCGACTTCCAACAATACACTAACACTCAAAGTACCACATGTAGAAGAAATAAACAATCATGATCACTAGGCCCACAACCTATGTCTGGAATGCTCTCGGTATTACACTGATCTTCTCGACATTCCATCATTCGCCCGAAAACTCATAACCAGCACCGCGTGGTCCTGAAGATACTCCCTTGTTGGGAACCCAATCAACGTCGCTAACCGAGCGTAATAATGTCATACTCTTATACCACACACAATTCCTTTCACAGTACAAGCTGCCACCAATGAAAAATCCGATGAAAACATGGTCGCACACGACCCGAGAATAGGATAAATGGTCATACTCATGATCTAATTTAAAGGCTAACCTACATAAGAACCATACATATAATTCTAACCAAGTGCTCCATTTCTATCTTAACCAGCCCACAAACCCTCTGATGAACTTACCACAATACACACCAAAAACTTCTGAAAAAAATCTATGCTTTGATGATGTATGAAATCACCAATGATCGAGAACACATTGGAACCTAATCCAGAGAAACAAAACACACACGGAGCTGAAAATAACCATCTTTGAAACTGATGTACCGATCGACAATATCCTGATCTAGACTATAAATAGCAATCCATACAACGAGTTGCAAGTTCCTCAACAACCGATACTCATCCTGTAACATCTCGGGTTTCAGATATTTTCAAATCCCTCCTTTGGTTTTAAATTATGTCGTTTTGGTCCTTGGATTGGAAGGCGATATCCCTAAGAAGCCTTAGTGGCAAAATGGTAATTTTAGGGTAGGTGGTGTAAGCTAAGCGTACATGTGGGTACGCTAAGCATACTAGGGCACACCCTAGTACGTCGAGTGTACACATATGTACTTTGGGCATACTAATATATGGGTGAAGCCCTAATTTTTAGGGTTTGAGTAGTACTTAAACACCTTTATGGATCATTTAACCTCATCCTTTCAGCCTCCAAGCCCTTGAGTCATTCTTGGCAAACCCAAACACTATAAGAGAGTGTCTTTAGCTTAAAGTGTGTTCTTTGTGTGCTTAAGGAAGAAGGAAACTTCATCAAGGACTCTAGAAGGGAAGCAAGCTTGTGGATCATGGATCATCACCTTCTTGGGAAGCTCCAGAAGGTAAAAAGTTTCTACCTTTATGCTTTGTTTACTTAGGTATAATCTTGGTAGCTTTTGTTGGATTAATGTCTAAGTCCATAACTATAATTGGTAAGACTTGACCCGACCCGGCATGGTCCATTTGGGTTGCATACCATCATGCACTTGGATAGACTATAATGAGAGAAATAAGACACTTATGGTTATTAATATATTATAAGTTCTAGTATATTAATAATAAGAATAATGAGATTATTTAATTAGTATTGATCAAGAATTAATCTAGGATTAATTAAGTGATCAAAAGAAGACTAATTAAATATATGGGTTGATTGTGTAAATCATCCATACTTGTATAGTGGGCTAATGCTCCATGGATAATCAAGTTGGGCTAAAACCCATAGGATGGTCCATGGATGCTCCATGGTGTATTTGTACCCATGGATCATGGAAATGAAAGGCCATGTCAATTAGGGTTTACATGGTGTAACCCTAACTATATAAGCATCTTATTCTTGACCAAATCGGCCACTAGTGTGTGAAGTGAAAGGGCTAGCCGATTTCATGAAGTGTAGAATTCTCTCAAGCTATTCCAAGTGTTTTGATGATTGTGATTCCATTTGAGGTGTCACACTTGGGGCACTAGGCACTCAAGCTTCATGAAGACTTTCTACATAAAAAGGTATGTATTCTATCTTGCTATAGTTAGTGTTTTGTATGCTAGATTAGGATAATACCTTGGAAGTTCTTATTTGCATGTATAATAGAGAAAACATAGATCCAAGGTATTTAGGGTTGCATGTACACTTAGGAGTGTTAGAATGCTCAAAACCCAACAGTGGTATCAGAGCCTAGGCTTGCTTTCTCTTATACTTGATGCAAATTGCTGAAAAATGCTGAAAAACTCGATTTTCTGGCTTTCTGGCCACTGTACTCGCCGAGTCCACTGATGAACTCGCCGAGTACATGAGTAAATTCATCCTACTCGTCGAGTAGGTTGATGCCACTCGCCGAGTAGGAGCCCCAGACAGCATATATTCGAGGTTTTTGGCTAGAAATGGACTAGGAACATTACCCTAAGTTGTTTTTGAACTTATAAACTTGTTTTTGATGTGGTAATGTTCATGCTAATCCATTTTCAAAGATAATTGTCAATAGATTCATGTTTTGTATTAGTTTAAGGTTTAGACTAATTACATGAAAAAGTTTGATTTGAATTATCTTGTTCTTATGAGTTGCTTAGATTAATAGGAAAGTTATGTGAAATTATTGTTTTCAATCCAAATTAATCTAAGAGTTGATTCTAAAATGTGTTTGTGTAACTTGTCCTCAAGTTATATGAAAAGTCACATTTAAGTTTCATAAAACTCATAAAAGTTGGCAAAGGTTACAAAAGATGAAGAGTCTTGTCCTTAAGTTATGGAGGTTCAAGAGTCACTTCATTAACAAACAAATAAATAAAGTGTAACCTTAATTAATTTCATAAGTTATAAAATAAAGAAAAGTTAATTCTTTTATTAGTTTAAAGTCTTCCATAACTTGTCCTCAAGTTATGGAACTTGAAGAGTTTTTGGATTAAAACTACTTTAAACACATAAGTTATGGAATTAATTAGTTTTGAATAGTTTCAAAACTTGCCCTCAAGTTTTGGAATTTGAAAAAGTTTTCAAGTATGAATACTTTAATTCCAAGTTAGCCCTTAGAATTTTAAAAGTTAAAATTCAACCCTTATACTTTATAATATTATAAGTTAATAATATATATATGTATAAGAGTAAAGTCAGTCTTACCGCTAGTACGCCTCATTCACGAAGCCGGTCTATAAGGTGGGTATAAGGTTGTTGCCTATAAAATGGCAACTTAATGGGTGTCCACTCTCACCCACCGCTTGCTTGACCGGTGGAGGGTCGTCAGCCGAACGGGTTTGACAAGACTATAATTCTCCTTCATTAAAAGTATTAATGATAATACTAAGTAACTAAACTCTTAATAATACCCAATCTTAGTTACTTAGGAAAAATGTGAATAAGGTGCTAACCCATGAAATTACACTTTACACTTTGTCTAAGTCGTTAGTGGAGCGTGTGTGGTTAACCGGCACACTAACTTGGACTTAACAAGGTAGGTAAAGGGTGACTTAATATTTATCATAGTATCGATGGAGCGTGTGTGGTTAACCGGCACATCGATTGAGGGGTAATTTATTAAGGGTACCAAGTGATTTGCATGGTTACTTCACACCTTGTTTTGTGATCCTCGGCATCCCAGTCACAAAATCTGAAGGGCACACTCGAGATTGAAACATGCCTTTGAATAGTTCAATGAATCTCAAAGATCTAGGAGTTTCAAAACCAATTAAAACCTAATTATATATTTCGTTTATCTTGGTGGAAATTGGTGAATCGTCATTCACCTACCTTCAAATATTTTATAGCTTGGATTACGGCATACCTCTTCTAAGTTGTAAAATAGTTTGTTGGGTCCTAGCCTTAATATTTCAAATTGGGTGTTATATTAAGGACTTAAGATCAACTATCTTGAATATCTCCCAAAAGATGTCTGGTTTAGACATTTATGATCTTCCCAAATCTTTTGAAACAAGCTTTCCTAATGAAGATGATGTCCCATGGATATCATACTTCTTTCACCTATTCCAATTATTCTCCCCAACCCACAAGTTCTTGAAAAGTTTAAGGTCACTCAAGCCCTATTGGCAAGGCAAGGTCTAGGTGTGGTCACATCTTGGAGATGTAGTCACATATTGACAAGCCGGGAGAGTTGGGTGTCAAAGTCTTGAGAAAGTTGGTGGTTCAATCACTTTCTAAGTCACATAGTGAGTTCTTTTGGAACACCTATGAAATAGACTATGACAAGACCCTTAATGATCTTATCTATTGGCTAAGATCAACTTCCTAAAACTTGATGGACATTGACAATAGTGACACAGGAAATCCCGGAAAGCATTCTCTTCCCAATGAAAAGGGATCGGCCATAGTCAACTTGGTTGACCAAATGGTAAAGAGAAAAGCTAAGTCTGTGATAGTCTCGTGTACCATTATCAAAGGGTCCATATGTTTATATTGCCAAAGGAAGGGGCATTGGTTGCGAAGCTGCCAGATTTACCTAAGGAAGTTAAAGTCAATAAGTTTGACTCTACTTCAGGTAAAGTCCACTATCTAACTCTGTTAAGTTTCTATTCTGAGATTCTTGATACATGATGTGACTGGGTCACATGGTGATGTTTTAAGAATCAAAGAAAAGTGAAGAAACTTAAAGAAAGAATATGCTGAATCTGATCGCGTGGATGGATTTCTATCGCATAGTTTGAAGATCGGATTCTTGAGCTACTTCTTAGCAGTTATGAGATATTGCTTAGGAATAGATAACAACAAGTTTTCATATGGATTGTAAGGATAAGTTTTCCGCAAAGTTTTAAAATAAAAGGAAAATTTTTGATTTTATTTATTTTAAAATATCCTTACAATGGCATTTGAGGAAAAAATTGTTGCTTATATGATTCCATTAAGAGCAAGAATGGAAATATGAAATTGATTCTTTCATTTGTGGTAATGTCTAGATTTACCAGATAAGGAAAGATTCTCATCACCCAAGTTTCAAGTGGACCGGAACTTGGAATCATGGAAGTTGTATAGCATGATGAATGAGAACTTTCAAGTATTGGAAAATTAAGACTAATTACTTATTCACATGGATGTGTGAGTCAAGTAATGGACTAAGGGATCGAGTACATAGTCTTGTGCACTGGTCAAGTCCACCACAAAAAGATTGATAAAACTATTCGTCATAGTTTACTAAAGCTCAGTAAATATGATTATACTTACAAGCTTAAGTGTAACTCTGAGACATTGGAAAAGGTTCCAATGTATGGCAGAGCGAATAAGAAGAATCAACTTAGGCAGAAGGATAAAAGTTTCTCAAATCTGAAAAGATGGGAGAGTACTGTAGTATCAGTTTTGTGATCATCTTAGTGATTAAGAAACCATAGCACAATTAGTTCTCTAAGGAAATCTTAGTGCATTCTTATGACTAAGAAGAGGGATCTTGAATTGTTGAAATGGTTAAATCAAGAAGATGAGTCATACTTCGTTCCAATACAAGTCTTAGAGTCATACTCCAAGATTGTAACTTGAGTGACATGTCTCAAAAGAAGGTTTAAAACACTTGTCAAATGTAAGAGTAAAAGTTTTCTACTCTTGTACATTTGAAATTGGTAAGTTGTGATGTTTTGGATAAAACAAAGACCAACTAAGGCCAATGTTGTGAAGTGTTTGTCTTGATTAGAATCCGCACTATCTCTTGGATGTTTGACAAGGGAGTCTTATAGGTCAAGAGGACAGTGGGAGTCTTAAAGGTCTTGAAAGTCTCAAGAACTAATCAAGAATAAAACCTGAAGTTCTTCACTAGCACACGACTTGAGGTTTATAACCTATCGTGTTGACATATTCTGTGCCCATTCCAGTTAAAATTGGCTTTACATATGAGTTCTTAGAGTTCTCAATTTGTTGCACAACAACTTGGAAGCAATGGCAGGCCCTTGAACTGCCAGGTGGCAAGAAATTAAGATTGAGTTCAATCCATATGGTTTTGGATTTGTCATTATCTGTGTCTTGTGATTATGGTTTTGACAATTCACATGGATAAGAACACATACACCATTAAATCTAAGTGTCACAAGGTTTCTCTCCGATTCATGAAAATGATGGTGAGGAAACACTTTCACTAAGTAGATTTTAGCTAGATAGCAATTGTGATATTTGCATTCTCAAAGTCGTTAGTGGAGCGCGTGTGGTTAACCGGCACACTAACATGGACTTTTGAGAAGTGGCAAAAAGGTCTAAACATTATGATTACGACATCCCTCTTCATAATTGTTTAGATACACAAGTGTGCTATCTAAGGGAAGGTGTATGATTTTGATAAAGTTTTATCAAAAACAATATAGTATCAGAAATCTGAACTTTGGTAAGAAAGTTCGCTGATTTTTGAGTACATGTCAAAGCTAGTGGGAGCATAAGTGTTATGCTAATAATCATCATGTTAGTGGGAGCATGATAATTATGATAAGTATTGCAAGTTAGCAATGTTAATTATAGAAAACAAAAGTTTCAATTCGGAAAAAGTTGTTTTGCTATAATTAAGGGAGAGGAAATTATACTTCATCTCAAATCTATAAGCTTAGATCGTGAGGTTTTAATCATTTAGTCAAGCATATATATGAATTTTATGTTGGAATGGCTCAACATAAGGAAATTCTGTATATGGGTCCATTATTTGCGTTCTAAAATTCGATTATGATTACGGCATCCCTTTTCATAATCTGAATTATGAGAACTTGGCAAATTGAAATGGACATATTATAGCAAAAGACTGGTTTAGTCTTTATGTGAGACATCGTGAATCGTGTCCCATATGCTTCGGATATAGGATCGATTACATGTGCTATATTCATCCGTTCTAAAATTTTCCAAATGCCTAGGGCATTAAGAAGGGAAAAGGTTTAGAACTGGATATGACTAAAAGGATTAAACAATTGTCGAGGACAATCTAAGGTTTACCAAAGATTGGTTGCTCAAGGACAGTTGGAAGTATAGTGATAATTCTGGAAGGACCATATTGACATAATCTGTAAGGAGGCAACTCTTGTTCAGAAGTGATAGTCAAAATGGAATCTGGAAATGTTTCAAAGTTAGAATTTTCAATCTGTTTAAGATTAGGAAACTTAATGCAAGAAGGTTGTTTCCAAGGAGCTGATCTCCTTTGGAATACTCTGTAATGATTGTTGTCAAGTCTTTCTGACTTTGTGCATAATCATTACAAGAGGAACAATGCATATAAGTTTAGAATCTAACAGATTTCAGTAAATGGCATGAACTTGGAATTCTTGCATTTGCAGTAAGGATTTGGGAGTGTGAAAAGAGAATCATTGAAGTTATGTTCAATTGATCTAGTTCACAAAGTAAAGATCATAGACAAACATAGCATGCATACTTGGTGTATGGCATGACTAGTGTTTAGAAAACATAGTGTACATGCTTGGAGCATGGGACAACTACTGTTTTAAATTCAAGAATAAAGTTGATAGCTAAACAGTATACAATGAATAATGTGTAATCATATGGTGATAAATAAAAGGTGTTTTATTTATGTTCATAGGTTTTGATACCATATTGGATTCAATTATTATTGTGTTTCATTTTGCATGTTTTGACTTCCCGAATAAACTGGGTTATTCTTCCGGAATGACTAAGTTATTCAAACCATCCACAGTCGGTCATATGTTGGAAGTAGATATGAATTAAGACTGTCATGGGTTGGCTTGTAGAGGTCTAAGGTGTTGGACAAAGGGCTACAACACTCATGAGTGCTCATAAGTTCTGAGTATTGGATTCAACCCGCGCTCATTGGAATCACTTCATGGATTTTATCACGAGTGATCATGAGACGATAATATCTTATATTCTTCAAACCTAGAGATATGAGTTGTTACTATGAGTTGATAGTACATTGATAGCACGAAAACGCATTTGGTAACTCGGTGCTATAAAACGTGCCTTTGTGTATGATTCAACAAGTAGTAGAACAAGCCATATGAGTCGAAGTTTATCCGTTCCTTTTACCTTCGGGATAAAAGCGATATCTGTGGGCCCCTCGATGATATGATGATGACAAATGGAAGTGCTCGGCCGGGCCAAGACTGATTTGATTTGTTCAATTAGTCAGTTGTCATAAATCGGAAATCGGGAAACAACAAATGGACAGAGAGAATGATTATAATCCATGTCTCAGTCCATATGATATCTAGAATGGAGGAATATATGATCCCTTATCTAATGGACAAGTCACTGACAAAGGTCAGAGTTCATCTACAAGGTCAGAGTTCGACAGAAGCTTTTGAGAGCTACGATTGCCAGTTGGTTCCTGAAGTCATACGCAATAATAGTTTTAGACTTATCCAAGTGGGAGACTGTTGGATTAATGTCTAAGTCCATAACTATAATTGGTAAGACTTGACCCGACCCGGCATGGTCCATTTGGGTTGCATACCATCATGCACTTGGATAGACTATAATGAGAGAAATAAGACACTTATGGTTATTAATATATTATAAGTTCTAGTATATTAATAATAAGAATAATGAGATTATTTAATTAGTATTGATCAAGAATTAATCTAGGATTAATTAAGTGATCAAAAGAAGACTAATTAAATATATGGGTTGATTGTGTAAATCATCCATACTTGTATAGTGGGCTAATGCTCCATGGATAATCAAGTTGGGCTAAAACCCATAGGATGGTCCATGGATGCTCCATGGTGTATTTGTACCCATGGATCATGGAAATGAAAGGCCATGTCAATTAGGGTTTACATGGTGTAACCCTAACTATATAAGCATCTTATTCTTGACCAAATCGGCCACTAGTGTGTGAAGTGAAAGGGCTAGCCGGTTTCATGAAGTGTAGAATTCTCTCAAGCTATTCCAAGTGTTTTGATGATTGTGATTCCATTTGAGGTGTCACACTTGGGGCACTAGGCACTCAAGCTTCATGAGGACTTTCTACATAAAAAGGTATGTATTCTATCTTGCTATAGTTAGTGTTTTGTATGCTAGATTAGGATAATACCTTGGAAGTTCTTATTTGCATGTATAATAGAGAAAACATAGATCCAAGGTATTTAGGGTTGCATGTACACTTAGGAGTGTTAGAATGCTCAAAACCCAACAGCTTTATGATGTTCTTTTGTCCCGAAAAGTCCCATTCTTGTGCATGTTTGGTGTTGGACGTTTTGTGCTGCCTTTCAGACCCTAGGAAGGGTTCTAAGCCATAAAAATGAGGCCCCTTTAGCTAGTTTGTCTCCATGCTTCTTGTAGGAGGTCTTAAAGGATTAATACCATGTATTAAGGACTTTTTGGATGTCTAAAGTCATAAAGTTGGAGATTTTATGACTCTGTGTGCATTTGGACCATGGATTTGAAGTTTAAGCTTAAATGCTTAAGCCATTAAGCACTTATTAAAATTTTGAGCTTTGCGAGGGTACCCCCTGTGTAGAAGGAAGTATGTACGCCCCGCATACTCGGTCAACATCCTCGTAATGCAGTTAATGTGAAGCCGCTTGTACACTTAGCGTACCTCCGGAGTACGCCCCGCATACTCACATGGTTCAACCGTTTTTGAGTTAAGTCGGTTGGGTTGACTCAGTGGGTTTATGGATTTTCACCATTTGACCTTGAGTTGACCAAGATTGACTTTTAAAGGATATTTTGGGTGTTATTGGGTTTTGATGGAATTGGTCACTTGGTGGTTGTAGGCATTTGAGTTGAGAGCTAAGATTCAGAGTCAGGCGTTATCATTTTTGTATTGCTTGTGAGGTGAGTTTTCCTCACTATACTTTTGGGTCAAAGGCATCACGGCCGACCCTTTGGTTTGATAACCTGATATCGTTGATATGCATGCTAGTCTTGATATGATAGTCTGGTAGATTTGTAGGACTGCCTATGATATTGTCTGTTTATCTTTATATGATATTATATGTTATATGTCGACACATTATATGGGTTGGGTTGAGGTTGTACCACTCCATGTTGTAGCCAAAGAACCCTAGAGCAAGCCAAATATGAGTTGAGGGCCGGGAAGGGCATGCCAGACTCTTACTGAGGGCTCATGAGCAGTCTATATATCAGTTGAGGTCCAGGAAAGGTATGTCAGACTCGTACTGAGGGATTGTGGGCCCAGGGAGCAAGCCAGACTTATGTTGTGGACAAAGAGATAATCCAGTCTCTTAGTTGTGGACCCATTGCATGTAGTTATTCTATTTGTGCTATTTGTAATGTATTGGTATTTTGGGGGTACTCACTAAGCTTTGTGCTTACAGTTTTCGATTATGTTTCAGGTACCTCAGAGGATCGCAGGAAGGTGAAGGCATGATCGTGCACCTCCTCATGTTATGATTTTGGGATTACTGTGATATTAACTTATTTTGGAAAACTATTTGTACACCATGATGGTTTTGATGGGTTTTGAGCATTCTAACACTTCCTAAGTGTACATGCAACCCTATTAACCTTGAATCTATGTTTTCTCTATATACGTGCAAATTTCTTTTTCAAGGTTATTTCCTAACTAGCATGGCATGGGGAATATATAAAACATAAAAACTAGTAGAAATACATACCTTGTTGTTGCTTGGATTCCTTCAAGACTTTGTGAGCCTAGCACCCCAAATGTTGTGCCTCAAATGCTTCACACAACACCACAAAACTTGGAATAACTTGAGAGAATACTTCTACACTCAAAAATCGGTTATGCCCTCACAAGAAGTCTAGGTAGCCGATTTTGCTCGCCAAAGGGTTCCTTTTATAGTGTTGTCACTATTAGGGTTTTCACATGAATACTCTTAATTGTCATGACTCTCCATTTCTCATGACCCATGGGTTTGTAACTCCCATGGACTATCCATGGAGCTCCATATGGTTATAACCAAACCCATAAACCATGGATCATTAATCCACCATAAAAGAATTGATGATTGTCATAATCAACCCTATGTATTTAATTAGCATCACTTTGATCACCAAATTAATACTAGATTAATACTTGATCAATAATAATTATATAATACTATTATTAATATATTAGAACTTATAATACATTAATAATGACAAGTGTAATTTCTCTCATTTTGTCTATCCAAGTATTGCAATGCCATGCAACCCAAATGGACCATGCCGAGTCGGGTCAAGTACATACCAAATAAAGTTATGGACTTAGACACTATATCCAACAGTCTCCTACTTGGATAAGTCTAATAACTCTATTTGCAGATATGACTTCAGAATCCGACTAGCAATCATAGCTCGTTCAAAGTCTCTCGGAACTGAGATGATGATGATGTGCCATTTAAGATAAGTGATCATATAATCCTCTGCTCTCAAGATATCAGTCGGGCAAACACATGGAACATGGTCTTACTTATTGTCCAACATTTGTTTCTCAATCTCTGATTTTTTTCGACATAGAACTAAATTGAACACATCAATTACGTTTTAGCCAGGCCCGATACATAAGTCAAAACCAAATCATCAAGGGGCCCAGATATCGAAGGAACAGATATACTTCGACTGATATGCTTGTACTGACTACTTGTTGAATTATACACAAAAGCACGTTTTATAACATCGAGTTACCAATGCGTTTTCATACAATCAATGGATAACCAACTCATAGTCAACAACTCATATCTCCAGGTTTAAAGATTTATATGATATTACCGTCTCACGATCACTCGAGATAAATTCCATGAAGTGATGCAAGTGAGCGTGGGTTGAATCCAATACTCAGGCCTTATGAGTACTTATGAATGTTGTAGCAACCATTGCTATGTCTAAAGCACTTTAGACAAATCATACAATCCAATTCATGACAGTCTTAAATCAATACCTACTTCCAAAGTTTGACTGACTATGGATGGTTTGAATAATAATATACTTATTCTGGAAGTCAAAACATGCAAAATTGAAACATAGTAAACGATCAACACAAGATAGTAACACTTTTACTCTTAAATAAATAACAACTTTTATTTAATCATCAAATGTCAATTACATTTTACAAGTTTCAGAAATCTAATTATTGAAACTAATATCATCCTTCATCCCAATGCGTCTCGCATGCTGTAAATGCTTAACCCTACTCAGTCCCTTCGTGAGGGGATCTGCTGGGTTCTCATCTGATGATACCCTCTTTTCCACGAGGAGTCCTTCTTCTATTCTATGTCTGATGAAATGGTATTTTCTGTCAATGTGCCTAGATCTCCCATGATCTCTTGGTTCTTTAGCCAAAGCAACCACACTTTCCCTGTCACAGAAAATTTCCATTGGCTCCTTTACAGCCGGTACAACTCCAAGGTCTCCGATGAAGTTCTTTAGCCATCTCGCCTCTTTTGCTGCCTCACTTGCTGCTATGTACTCTGATTCACAAGTTAATTCAGCTACGGTCTCCCATTTGGAACTTTTCCAAGTAATTGCTCCTCCATTTAGGATAAAGACCCTCCCTGACTGAGAGCGGAAATTATCCTTATCAGTCTGAAAGCTAGAATCACTATATCCTTCCACTCTCAAGTCATCACTGCCTCCGAGGGTAAGGACCCAGTCCTTAGTCCTCTGAAGACACTTGAGAATGTTCTTTACCGCTATTCAGTGTGCCTTTCCAGGGTTCCTTTGATATCTACTGAGCATGCTCAAAGCAAAGGCCACATCAGGGAAAGTACAAGTCATAACATACATGATCGAGCCCACAGTGGAAGCATATGGTATATGACTCATTTTAGCTATCTCAGCCTCTGTACTCGGACTCTGAGTCTTACTCAACTTGGCATTACTATGGATTGGTAATTATCCTTTCTTGGAATCTTGCATACTGAACCTCTTCAATACCTTATCCACATAAGTACTCTGACTAAGTCCAATTAGTCTCTTATTTTTGTCTCTTAATATCCTTATCCCTAGGATATAGGCAGCTTCCCTAGGGTCCTTCAAAGCGAAACACTTCCCAAGCCAAGACTTAACCTCTTGCAAAGTTGGGATGTCATTTCCTATGAGAAGTATGTCATCTACATACAACACCAAAAAGCTGACAATGCTCCCACTGGCCCTAACATACATACAGGACTCATCCTTACTCCTAGAGAAGCCAAACTCTCTAACCTTCTCATCAAAGCAAAGATTCCATCTGTGAGACGCTTGTTTCAATCCATAAATGGATTTCTCAAGCTTACACACTCTATTAGGGTATTTTGGATCGACAAAACCCTGTGGCTGAGCCATGTAAACATCCTCAGCCAACTTCCCATTAAGGAAAGCGGTTTTGACATCCATTTGCCATATTTCATAATCATGAAATGCAGCTATGGCTAATAACACCCTAATAGACTTAATCTTTGCTACTGGCGAGAAGGTCTCATCATAGTCAACTCCCAGAGTTTGAGTGAAGCCCTTCGCAACTAGTCGCGCTTTGTAAGTGTGTACCTTCCCATCCATGTCGGTCTTCTTTTTGAAGATCCATTTGCACCCTACTGTCTTACGACCGGGTACATTGTTAACCAAGTTCCAAACTTGATTGACATACATGGACTGAATCTCGCTGTCCATAGCCTCCTTCCATTTTGCAGACTCAGGGCCTACCATGGCTTCCTTATAATTATTAGGTTCATCCAAATCTATCAATGTACTATCACTGATAAATGTATCACCTTCAGTGGTGATGTAATAACCATGATAAAATTCAGGTGTGTTCCTCACCCTAGTGGAACGTCTTGGAGGTACAGACTCATATATCGGCTCAACATAGGTTTCCTCCTCAGGTTGGCTGATAGTATTTGAGGTTCCTTCACCACTTGACTCTTGAAGCTCTTCAAGGGTAATTTGCCTCCCACTGTTTATAAATTCTCTCTCACGAAAGACTCCTCTTCTTGCTACAAATACCACATGATCACTGGGTCTGTAGAAGAGGTAACCAAAGGATCTCTGTGGGTAGCCGATGAAAATACACCTCTCGCTTCGGGGTTCAAGCTTGTCATGAGTCTCACGCCTCATAAAAACTTCACAACCCCAAATCTTGATGTGGTCCAAGTTGGGCACTTTCCCAGTCCACATCTCGTGAGGTGTTTTGGCAACCTTTTTAGTAGGGACTAGATTAAGGATATGGGCGGCAGTCTCTAAGGCATACCCCCAGAAAGAGATTGATAACGAAGCTCGACTCATCATGGAATGAACCATATCTAACAAGGTTCGATTGCGCCTCTCAGCCACACCATTCAGCTATGGTGTCCTAGGAGGTGTCAATTATGAGACAATCCCACATTCCTTAAGATAGTCAAGGAACTCAATGCTAAGATACTCTCCTCCCCGATCGGATCGGAGCATCTTGATGTTCCTGCCCAGTTGATTCTCAACTTCCTGCTTAAACTCTTTGAATTTTTCAAAGGTTTCTGACTTATGCTTGATTAAGTAAATATATCCATATCTACTGTAATCATTAGTAAAAGTCACATAATAGTGATTAGCATCCCTTGCACCCACTCTGAAGGGCCCACACACATCCACGTGTACAAGGTCCAAAAAACCTTCACCCCTATCTCAAGTACCTGTGAAGGGTGACTTTGTCCTTTTTCCAAGCAAACAAGATTCGCAATTATCATCTGACTTGAGGTCAAATGATTCCAAGACTCTAGCCTTTTGGAGTTGGCCTATGCGTTTCTTCTTAACATGTCCAAGATGACAATGCCACAAGGATGCTTTATCCAAGCTATCCGAAGAATGAATATACAACACATTATTTCCTAAATTGTCTACAACATTCACAGCTTCATATACACCATCACAAGGTAATGTTATAATGTAAAATACATCATTATGATAAACATTAATAGCACCATTATTATTATCAAATGCAAATGTAAGACCCTGTTTGTACAAGCCATGAAAAGAAATAATATTTCTTGCCATTTCCGGCGAGTAACAACATTTATTAAAATCTGACATTAACCCATTATTAAGCAATAAAGAATAAAATCCTATCTTGGTGACAGGTGATGCTTTCCTGTTGCCCATGACTAAATTTATCTTCCCGTGCTCCACTTGCTCACTTCTTCTTAGGCCCTGCAAATCAGTACAAATGTGAATACCACAACCTGTATCAAGCACCCAAGAATTAGCATTAGATGAGTTATTAGACAATATTGTATAAATACCTGCATGGTTCGGTTTAACCTTCCCATCCTTTACATCTTGCAGATATTTGGGGCAGCTTCGCTTCCAGTGCCCCTTTTCCTGGAAATAGAAGCATTGTGCTTCCTTTGGGTTTGAAGAAGGGGCAATGGGACCTTTCTTTGTCCCAATTGAAGAGGAACCACCAAGGGACTTACCCTTGGTACCCTTCGAAGGGGTTTTCCTCTTCTTACCCTTCCCTTTCCCAATTGCAAGAACAAGGGCTGCTGAAGGAGTAGAAGTAGCAACCGCTTTACCCTTAAGGCCATTTTCAGCTGTCCTTAAGAGTCCTTGAAGTTTGCTAAGCGTGACTTCCTCCTTGTTCATATGATAAGTCATACGAAACTAATCATAACTTGGAGGTGAGGAATGGAGAATGATGTCAATCGCCATTTCCTCAGGGAAGTCAACATTGAGCTTTAGCAACCGATCAACGAACCTTTGCATCTTCTACAAGTGACCGGTGATGGGTTCACCATCCTACATCCTTGCGGTTATCATGGAGGAAATGATTTCATACCTCTCTTGACGCGCGCTCTGATGGTACCTTTCCATCGGATCCCGGTGCATCTCATAGGGGTAGAAATCTTCATAAGACTTTTGGAGCTCCGGAGTCATTGTAGCCATCATGATGCAGGATACCTTAGTAGCATCCTTCTCATGTGCAATGAACTCCGCAAACTCTTCTGTAGTAGCAATGGCTTCATTAACAACCTTAAGCTCCCTGTCGAGGATATACTCCATGTCCTCATAGCGGGTAATCATTCTGATGTTTCTGATCCACTCATTGAAGTTGGATCAATCAAAGATGACCTTACCACACAAGTTCATTAGGGAAAAGGAGCCTGTAGGGTTTGAGCCAACAGCGTTATTGGAAGACATCTGAAATAAAAGGAAGACAAGTTTCATTAGATTACGAGTCCTTAATAAGTCACCCAAATGAAATATTAAGGCTAAGATCCAACAAACTATTTATAGTTGGAAGAGGGATGCCGTAATCCACACTCTAAAATATTTGAAGGTAGGTAAATGACGATTTACCAATTTCCACCATAAGAACGAAATAATTTTATTATTAGGTTTTATTGGTTATGAAATTCCTAGATATTTTGAGATACATTGAACTTTTGAATGGCATGTTTGAATCTTGATTGTGCCCTCTCAAGTTTGTGACTGGGATGCCGAGGATCACAAACAAGGTGTGAATAACCATACAAATTGACTTGGTACCCTTAACCATATTACCTAATCGATGTGCTGGTTAACCACACATGCTCCACCGATCTATAATAAAGTCAAGTTACCCTTTGCCACACTTACTAGTCCTTGTTAGTTTATCGGTTAACCACACACACTCCACTAACGACTTGGTAAGGTACAAAGTGTAATTTTATGGGCTAGCACCTATTTCACATTTTCCTAAAGTAACTAAGATTGGGAATTGATAATGTATAGTTACTTTATAATTCATTATACTTTTAATGAGAATTTAAAGTCGTATCCTACCCGTTCGGCTAACGACCCTCCACCGATCAAGGAAGCGGTGGGTGAGAGTGGACACCCATTAAGTCACCATTTTATAGGAAACAACCTTATACCCCCCTTATAGACCAGTTCGTGAATGAGGCCTACTAACGGTAAGAATGACACATTCTTATACATATCTATATAATAAAATTATAATAATAGTATAATTTTTGGTTTTTAAACTTTTAAAAATCTAAGGTTTAATTTGGAATTAAAGTATTAAAGTGTAGGAATTTACAAATTCCAAAACTTGAGGGCGAGAATTGAAACTATTCCAAGGTCTTCAATTTGTAACTTATGAGTTTTAATGGTTCATAAAAATGAAGACTCTTCATTTTATGAAACCTCTTTGTTCTTTAATCACAATTTAAATAAGTAACTTTTGGTTATCCATAACTTGAGGACAAGTTATGGACTCCATCATTTCCATTAAGATCAAGAATTAAACACACATGAAGGTTACACATAACTCTTATGATCTTCTAAAAAACTCATAAGAACACATATTCATCACAAGCAATTTTAAGAAATCATATTAACACATATAATACTTGAAAATTGATAAAAGTCATGTGAAATGGGTTAACATAATCATTACCACTTTAAAAAACAGATTTTACAAGTCCAAAACAATTTGGGATAATGATTTTAATCCATTTCCAGCAACAAAGCTCGAAAAACTACCCAGCACGCTCCTACTCGTCGAGTGCATGAACCTACTCGCTGAGTAGGATGAATTTGTTCAAGGACTCAGCGAGTCCTCCCCATGAACTCGGCGAGTCTAGTCGACAGAGAGCAGATTTTCGACTTTTTCAAGCAGTTTGCATCAAGTATACAGAAAACAATCCTAGTCTCTGATACCACTGATGGGTTTTGAGTATTCTAACACTTCCTAAGTGTACATGCAACCATAATAACCTTGAATCTATGTTTTCTCTATATACATGCAAATTTCTTTTGCAAGGTTATTTCCTAACTAGCATGGCATGGGGAGTATATAAAATATAAAAACTAGTAGATATCCATACCTTGTTGTTGCTTGGATTCCTTCAAGACTTTGTGAGCCTAGCACCCCAAATGTTTGTGCCTCAAATGCTTCACACAACACCACAAAACTTGGAATAACTTGAGAGAATACTTCTACACTCAAAAATCGGTTATGCCCTCACAAGAACTCTAAGTAGCCGATTTTGCTAGCCAAAGGGTTCCTTTTATAGTGTTGTCACAATTAGGGTTTTCACAGGAATACTCTTAATTGTCATGACTCTCCATTTCTCATGACCCATGGGTTTGTAACTCCCATGGACTATCCATGGAGCTCCATATGGTTATAACCAAACCGATAAACCATGGATCATTAACCCACCATAAAAGAATTGATGATTGTCATAATCAACCCTATGTATTTAATTAGTATCACTTTGATCACCAAATTAATACTAGATTAATACTTGATCAATACTAATTATATAATACTATTATGAATATATTAGAACTTGTAATATATTAATAATCACAAGTGTAATTTCTCTCATTTTGTCTATCCAAGTATTGCAATGCCATGCAACCCAAATGGACCATGCCGAGTCGAGTCAAGTACATACCAAATAAAGTTATGGACTTAGACACTATATCCAACAGGTTTTTGGGTTTGTTTAAAGTTTAAAATTTTCATGAATTTTGTGAATGTTACAAGTTGGTATCAGAGCCTTGGTTTGAGTGAATTGGAAGAACACTCATGTGAATACGGTCTCAAACTAAGGAAAAGGATTTTTAAAATGATTTTAAAATGGTTTTCAAAATAATCAAAGAGGATGTGATGTGTACGATCAGTTGGAGCCATTAAGTAGACTCAAAATACCATACTGTTTTCTGATATTATGATATGTTAGAAAAGCATGCTAGCGATAGGCTAGGGATCTTCAGGTTTTTGCATGATAGAATTGCCTGATTATATGATACCTGATAGCCTAGGGTTCTTCTCTAATGGAATTGACATCATTACTGTAGTTTGGTTTAGCCTTATTTACTGTTCTTGTTGTATGAAGGGCTTAGGGTAGGATCAGATATTCAAATATCTATAGGGTCCAGCGTTATGTATGGCTAGCATACATGAGTGCTACAGGGTTGGTGGAAGTTTCATGGATGAGTTGTGTGGGGTCAGTCGACCAATTTTGACATATATAGCCTTCCTCTAAGGTGTGAGGATTGAGCATATGAGTATGCTAGCAAGTATTGTTAAGGTGTTGTGATGACCCTCTAAGACAACTACAGGTAGGTGTGGAAGGTAGTATGGGCCCGTACTACTGAAAGCATAGGACCCGTATGCATAACAGAGAAGTCACAACCCTTAGGGATTTGTTAGGAGTTGGTTCCCCTATTATGTTCTGTGTATTATCTGATATCTCCCCAGTGTATTTTCAGTATGGTGACTACGAAACGAGTTGAGGTTGTTGGTTTTTGAGCATTCTAACACTCCTAAGGTGTACATGCAACCCTAAATACCTTAGATCTATGTTTTCTCTATTATACATGCAAACTTGAACTTTCCAAGGTATTACCCTAACTAGCATACAAAACATTGATACTTGGGTAATAAATCAAGTTAGATGACATACATTTTTCTTGTAGATTGAAACCTTGGACTTTTAAGAACTTAGTGCCCCAAGTGTTGCACCTCAAATGGAATCACACAACACCACCAACAATTGGAATAACTTGAGAGAAGAACACTTGCTTCACAAATCGTCTAGCCCTTATGCATATGCCTTTAGTCCGATTTTAGGAACCATGGGGTTTCTTATATAGTGTGGACATTAGGGTTACACCATGTAACTCATGATTTACCAAATCAATCCTCATTTATTAAATTAGTCTCTTTTGATCACATAATTAATTCCAAACTAATTCTTGATCAATACTAATTAAATAATATGATTTCATATTAATATACTAGAACTTATAATATATTAATAAATCATAACTATCCTCTTCTCACAAAAGTCTATCCAAATTGTTCCGATGCCATGCAACCCAAATGGACCATGCTACTCTCGGGTCAAGTACATACCAATAATAGTTATGGGCTTAGACACCTAATCTAACAGAGGCCGGATCCGGATCCGGATCAAGAGCTAGCAGGCAGATTGGATTTGATTAGTTGGATACTAGGATTAGGGATATTCTCCATGGGGAGTTTGTGGTTATCATCCGGGATCAGATACAAGAGTTGTTCTGGTCTATTAAGACCACGATGATGGAGTTCTTTGATGACATATACGCAATCGTTGCTAAGACTGCTATTGTTGTTGCCTCTGTAACCGTGATAGCTATAGGTGTTGGACCGGGTTGGGTTTTCAGTATTGGGACTTCGAAAATACGAAGCCCCCGACTTTCTATGGAGTGAAAGACTTGATCATTTTCATGAGGTGGTTATCTAATGTAAAGGGATGTTTCTTCACTTATTTGTTCCTTGTTGACTAGAAGGTCAGGTACGCTCTGAACCTTCTGAGGACCGGAGCGAAGGATTGGTGGAGGCTCACTACCAGTTCCTATTCTGCTGAGCAGAGAGCTGTTGTAACTTGGGAGCAGTTCTCTGAGATGTTCCACTCCCGTTATGTTCCGCTGGTGGGGCGAGAGAGGTTGGCCCAGGAGTACCTGGATTTAAGGCAGGGATCTGAGACGGTGACGGAGATCACCAAGATGTTCACGGAGAGGGCTATCTTCTGTCCTGAGTTTCCTGCATCCGAGGCAGGCTCAGATGACACATTACTTGTGTTTGCTAAAGATGGAGATCAGGTTGTTTGTTTCTACTCAACACTACGGTACATTGTTGGAGAAGCAGGATGCTGCCTGGCGGCATAAGATTGAGATTGATCTGCAGAAGAGGGAGCAGAAGCCACACTGACATAGTCACAGCCTGAGCCAAAGAGGTTTAAGACCGCTGATGTCAGATATGGGGGCCGGAAGGGCTACACTTGTGGGAAGTGCAACAAGGAACATGAGGGTACTTATCGATCGTCTTCAAGGTGCCACAATTGTGGCCGGCAGGGCCATATGGTGAGGGATTACCACCAGCAGGCCCCAACACTTGGTTCCAGGATTTGTTATCATTGTGACCAGGTTGGCCATGTGAAGGCCAACTGCCCATCTCTTTCTACTAGGCCGGCGCAGGTTCCAACGTTGGCTACTTTGAGGACCACTGATGGGAGTCAGGGCAGGGCGGATCCTCCGAGGGCTCGAGTTCGCGCTTTCCAGCTTACCGCCGAGGAGGCAAGGGCAACACCAAATGTTGTGAGTGGTATGTTTCTCTCCCTTATCCTGTTGATTATTTTTTGTGTTATGATTATGTTTGTATCTTTGTTAGGTACGTTCCTAGTGAACTCTTTGCCTGCTCTAGTGCTGTTTGAATCGGGTGCGAGTCTGTCTTTTGTATCTTGATTGTTCAGTAGGGAGTCTGATATGCCCATTGGGGAGTTAGAGTGTCCGTTGTGAGTCTCTATCGCCAATGAACATAGGGTATCTGTGTTTTCAATATATCAGGGTTGTATTATGGAGATCTTCGGGGTGCCTTATTCAATCGATTTGTTCCCTATCCTCATGGGGGATGTTTGCATGATTGTGGGCATTGATCGACTGATCCGTTTCGTTGCTATGATTGATTGTGACGGTCAATGTGTGGTAGTTTGAACCCCAAGTGGGGGAGAACTGGTTATCTATGGAGGGGGCACCAGGATGGGTTTCGGGTTCCATCAGGTCAGGGTGAGAGAGGAGGATGTGGAGAAGACCTCATTCTGGACTCGTTATAGGCATTAAGAGTTCATGGTGATGCCATTCGGGCTCACCAATATGCCTGCTGTATTTATGGATTTGATGAATCGGGTATGGAGGTCGATGCTCGATCGTTCGGTTATCGTGTTTATTGATGATATCTTGGTATATTCCAAGACCAGAGAGCAACATGAGGAACATCTTCATGAGCTTCTGGGGGTTTTGAGGCGAGAAACGCTTTACACTAAGTTTTCGAAATGCAAGTTTTAGTTATGAGAGGTTCAGTTCCTTGGACACCTTGTTAACCAGGACGGGATATTGGTCGATCTGGCCAAGATTGAGGTGGTGATGTAGTGGGAGGTTCCGAAATCTCCCTCGGATATCAGGTGTTTCCTGGGATTGGCAGGGTACTATCGGAGATTCATTCAAGATTTCTCCAAGATTGCAGTACCCCTCACTCGTCTGATGAGGAAGGGGGTGGATTTCCGGTGGAGCCCTAAGTAGCAGACAACATTTGAGACCCTTCGGAAGAGATTATGTGAGACCCCAGTTTTGACATTCCTAGAGGGAATTGAGGATTACATGGTATTATGTGATGCTTCCATCACTGGTTTAGGGGTGGTCCTCATGCAGAGAGGACGAATGATAGCATATGCTTCGCGACAGCTGAAGCCGCACGAGACGAGGTATCTCACACATGATCTGGAGTTGGGGGCAGTGGTTTTTTCCCTCAAGATTTGGAGGCATTACCTTTATGGGTTCCAATGTACTATCTACACTGATCATAAGAGTTTGAGACACATTATGGATCAGCCAAACCTGAACATGAGGCAGCGCGGGTGCCTAGACGTAGTCAAGGATTATGATTGTGAGATCCTTTACCATCTGGGTAAAGCGAATGTGGTGGAGGATGCCTTGAGCCGCAAGTGGGCTAGGTCTTCTAATGGGGTATCATGTATAAGGATATCAGTGGATTCTCCGCTTGTGAGATTGCGTAAGGAGGCTCAGGCCGAGGGTGTTCGGGAAGAGAACTGGAAGATTGAGAGGATCAGAGGTGAGATTGCCATATTTGTTTTGGATATTCGTGGTATGTTGACACGTTGTGGTCGGGTATGGGTTCCTATGTCTGGAGGGGTCAGTCAAATTTTGTTGGAGGAGGCTCATAAGTCTCACTTTTCTATCTATTCGGGGGCCACCAAGATGTATCGAGATCTGAGATTGAGTTATTGGTGGCTGTGTATGAAGAGGGAGATCACCTGGTACGTTGAGAAGTGCTTGACCTGTAGGATGGTCAAGGCCGAGCATCAGAGGCTCAATGGCAACCTGCAGCCTCTGGAGGTTCCCATGTGGGAATGGCAGAGAATTTTGATGGACTTCATTACCAAGTTGTCGAAGACGGCAAAGGGTTTTGATGTTATTTTGGTCATCGTGGATCGATTGACCAAGAGTGCCCATTTCTTGGCAATTTGGGGGAGTTCTTTGGCCGAGAAGTTGGCCGATGTGTGTATTTGAGGGATCGATGCTTGGCATGGAGTTCTAGTCTTTATTGTTTCAGACCGTGATGTTCAGTTTGCCTTCCATTTTTGGCAAAAATTCAATGAGGAACTGGGCACAAGGTTTCACTTCAACAAAGCTTATCATCCGCAGACCGACGGCTAGAGTGAGCGGACGATATAGACCCTTGAGGGTATGTTGTGGGCCTATTTCATTGATTTTGGTGGGAGCCGAGACTCCTACCTACCTCTTGCAGAGTTCTCCTACAACAATAGTTTTCACTCCAGCATTGGTGCTTCGCCTTTTGAGCTATTGTATGGGCGGAGATGTCGTACCTCGGTTTGCTAGGGAAATGTTGGTCACATGGTTATGGGGTGGACCGAGGTGGTCCTTAAAACTACGGAGATGATTCAGCATATCAGGAAGAGATTGCAGACTGCTCAGATTCGGTAGAAGAGCTATGTTGACCGACGTCGATCTGAGTTGAAATTCTAGGTCGGCGACATGGTTTTACTGAAGGTCTCACCTTGGAAAGGTGTGATTCGCTTCATGAAGAAGGGGAAATTGGGTCCCCGATATATCCGTCCATTTCGAATTATTTCCAGGGTGAGCAAGGTTGCCTACATATTGGATCTTCCTAAGGAGCTCAGTCAGATTCATAGCAAGTTCCTTGTTCCGCAGCTACGAAAGTGTGTATTGGTTGAGGATGTAGTAGTGTCTTTGGATGATATTCAGATTGATGAGCGCCTGAACTATGTTGAGAGACCAATGGCTATTCTGGAGAAGAAAGTAAAGGTTTTGCGAAGCAAAGAAGTACCTTTGGTAAAGGTACGATGGCAGCATCGGAGGGGCTCCGAGTGGACCTGGGAGCCGAAGGCTGAGATGCAGTAGCATTACCCAGATTTGTTTGTTGCATTAGACTTCGAGGAAAAAGTCTAGTTCAAGTGGGGGAGAGTTGTAACATCCTAGGTTTTAGGTATTTTCAAATCCCTCATTTGGTTTTAAATTATGTCATTTTGGTCCTTGGATTGGAAGGAGATAACCTTAAGAAGCCCTAGTGGAAAAATGGTAATTTGCGGCATGTGGTGTACGCTAAGCGTACATGTGGATACGCTAAGCATACTAGGGTGCACCCTAGTACACTAGGCGTACTAATGTTCGGGTGAAACCCTAATTTTTAGGGTTTGAGGAGTATTTAAACACCTTTATGGATCATTTAACCTCATCCTTTCAGCCTCCAAGCCCTTGAGTCGTTCTTGGAAAACCCTAACCCCATAACAGAGTGTTTTGAGCTTAAAGTGTGTTCTTTGTGTGCTTAAGGAAGAAGGAATTGCATCAAGGAGTCTAGAAGGGAAAGCAAGCTTGTGGATCTTGGATCATCACCTTCTTGGGAAGCTCCATAAGGTAAAAAGTTTCTACCTTTATGCTTGGTTTTCTTAGATCTCATCTTGGTAGCTTTATGATGTTCTTTTGTCCCAAAAATTCCCATTGTTGTGCATGTTTGGTGTTGGACATTTTTGAGCTGTCCTTTCAGACCCGAGGAAGGGTTCTAAGCCATAAAAATGAGCCCCCTTTAGCTAGTTTGTTTCCATGCTTCTTGTAGGAGGTCTTAATGGATTAATACCATGTATTAACGACTTTTTAGACATCTAAAGTCATAATGTTGGATACTTTATGACTCTTAGGTGCATTTAGACCCTGGATCTGAAGTTTAGGCTTAATTGCTTAAACCCTTAAGCACTTATTGAATTTTGGGCTCTGTGTGGTACGCCCTGCATAGAAGGGAGTACGCCCCCGTGTACTCGATCAACGTCCCCGTAATGCAGTCAATGTGAAGCTGCTTGTATGTTGAGCGTACCTCCGGAGTAAGCCCCTCATACTCACATGGTTCGGCCGTTTTTGAGTTAACTCGGCTGGATTGACTCAGTTAGGTTGACTTGACTAGGTTGAATCTATGGGTTTATGAATTTTTACTATTTAACCTTGAGTTGACCAAGTTTGACCATGTTTGACCAAGTTTGACTTTTAAAGGCTATTTTGGGTATTATTGGGTTTTCATGGAATTGGCCACTTAGTGCTTGTAGTCATTTGAGTTATGAGCTGAGATTCGGAGTCATGCCTTATCAGTTATGTGCTGCTTGTGAGCTAAGTTTTCCTTACTACACTTTCGGGTCGAAGGTACCAAGGTCGACCCTTTTGGTTTAATAACCTGATATCGTTGATATGTTGAGTATGGAATAGATATGCATGCTAGTCTTGATATGCTAGTCTGGTAGATTTGTAGGACTACTTATGATATTCTCTGTTTATCTGTATATGATATTCTCTGTTATATGTCAACATATTTTGTGGGTTGGGTTACAGTTGTACTGCTCCGTGTTGTAGAAAAAACCCTGGAGCAAGCTAGATATGAGTTAAGGGTCGGGAAGGGCATGCCCTACACGTACTGAGGGCTTATTAGTATTCAGTCCAAGGACTGATCAGGCCGGGGAGCAAGCCAGACATAAGCTGTGGGCCCAGGCGGCAAGCCAGACTTATGATGTGGGCTCAGGGGTAATCAAGTCTTTTCGTTTTGGACCCATTGCATGCTGTCTTTATATTTTTGCTATTTGTTATGTATTGGTATTTTGGGGGAACACACTAAGATTTGGGCTTACAGTTTTTGATTATGTTTCAGGCACCTCAGAGTATCGTGGGAAGGCTAAGGCGTGATCGTGCACCTCCTCATGTTTTACTTTGTGATTTTGGGATTACTCTGATATTGACATATTTTGGACAACTATTTGTAAACAATGATGGTTTTTGGGTTTATTTAAAAGTTTAATTTTTTCATGAATTTTGTGAATGTGACACATCCTGAGTGATTCGAGTGCCTTCTCATCTACTCATTGGCATCCTAAAAAGAATCACATGGATACAATGAGCTCTTTGACCAACTACTTCATGCTACGAGACAACTCGTGTATCTTTTGACCACATACATATGATAGCCACTTATTTAACACCCCTGACTTGACCAAACCTTGTACCGGAATCCCGCATACCTGAACGGTAGATCCCTATGAACCATTCTTCCAACACCACAAACTCGAAGAGATAGATGATCCTCCGAGCAAAATACCTAGTTCTCCCTAACTTAGGGTTCGAACTTTCACCCAATGGTGTTGCAACCAACCATATCTCAAACCGGCTCAACCAAGTACAAACCATCCTTGACTCTAGGATGGTGTAACACACGTAAGATGATCTTCCAAATAAGGACGAAGCAAACCCTAAGAGATTCTGAATTTCGGATGAAGACCTCATAAATTTTCCAATCTTAAACACCTTTAACACTAAGGATTTCATGGAAATGCATAAGCAAAACACTGACTTACTATCCAAAACATACACCCCTTTGCCTCAATCCTAACCGTCAACCTGGTACCTGGCCTGCCTATATCTAAGGAAAACAAACCCTTGATCGCATCTGTACCACATCAATCCTCCAGCGTATTCTCACGTTGTCATACTTCCGCCAAACACCGCAACCAACTTTGTTGGGTTTACATCCCAACTCAGAAAATCACAAGCCTACTCACTCCCACTACTAGAAGACATACCTTAATTGACATGCAAATAATGACACGTGCCAATTTATGATATGCGAAAGTGGGTATCATAAAGAAAATGTCATATCTTATACAATTTGAAGGATTTAGGTCATGCATTTTTGCGTGACCTAAAGTTACCTATCGTTTTATAATTTTTTAGATAAACACGTGTATCATCCTTAGTAGCTAGTTGCAGGGAAAATAAATCCCCAAAAAATTGAAAAACCCTACCTTCGGTGATTTAGGTTAGTTCATTCCCTCATTTTTTTGGTTGCTTCCCTCTCTCGTGTCCCCCCCAACCCCCCCCCCCCCCCCCCCCCCCGGCTGTTAATGAAACCCTATCGACCTTTTAACACTCTTCCCTTCATCTCTTTAGAAAAACTGATGGGTTTTAGGTAAAACAAATAAACTAGAAAACAATTCCTAAGTTCACATGCAACCTACTTTGGATCTATGTTTTATCTATTGAACATACAACTTTGAATTGCAAAACAAGAACCCTAGAAGAGAGAGGCTAATATCAAAATTAACAAACTAGGGTTTAGTAATTACATACCTTTCAATTGTTATAGTAAACAATTGATAATTCCCTTGATCTTGATCTTGATCTTCTTGGAAGCTTAGCACCACAAGTATAATTCCTCTAATGGAATCACACGCAAACTAGCAAGAAGGAAAGTAGAAGGAGAGAGAGGGAGTATGCAGTTTTCGGCCCTAAGGGTTTCTTCCAAACAAAGAGTGACCAAAATGTGAACCAGGAGGCTCCTTATATAGTTGAGAGATCTAGGGTTTAGGAAAAACCCTAATGCTCCTTGCTTAGGGCCTACGCAAAGCCAAAGGCCTTATCCAAGCCCCCTTGGACGAAATCCTTAGGTTTTCCCCTATAGATTTCATCCACCTCCTTCCAAGGAGGTTCTGGAGCCTTCCACTCAACTATTAGATAATTACAAACTAGTCCCCGCACTTTATAATTAATTCTTTTAACCCCAAAATTGATTCTGATTAATTTCTGGCTAACAATTAATTAAACAAAATGATTTCATATTAATATATTAATCTTTTAACATATTAATAAATTCATTTATATTAATTTATTAATCTTATAATAAATTAATATCTCTCCTTTCATAATTTCCTTGTCCGGTTGCTAGGTTTGAGGGCAACCCAAAAGGACTGTGCTGCTATCAATTCAAGTACATACCAATTATAGTTATGGGCTTAGACACCTAATCCAACAGTCTCCCACTTGGATAAGTCTGTAAATATAATTGCTAGTATGCCTTCTAAATTTGACCAGCAAATTGTAGCTTCCAAAAAGCTGCTGCCGAACTCTGACCCAATCAGTTACGAGTCCTAAGATAAGTGATCATATAATCCTTCGTTCTGCAAGATATCCCTAGACATAAGACATGGAATACAATCAATCTCTTTGTCCAGAATCTATGTTTCCCGATTTCTGATTTGTGATGATATAGGACTTCTAATCGAACACATCAATTCAGTCCTGGCTGGGCCCAATGCATAAGTCAACACCAAATCATCGAGGGGCCCACAGATATCGATTTTCCCGTTAGGGCAAAAGGAACGAATAAACATTGACTCATATGCTTGTATCTTTTACTCATCAAATCATACATGACAATATGTTTTATAACACCAAGTTACTGATGCGTTTTCATATCACAAATGTATAGCCGACTTGCAAATTACAACTCATATATCTCTATATCAAGATCATAGATATTATCGTCTCAGTATTACTCGTGATGAATTCCATGAAGTAATACTCTGAGCGTGGGTTTATCCAATACTCAAATCTCAATTTCTGAGTATTCATGAACGTTGCAGCAAATCTATTGCCATTTCTATCCTTAGACAATCTACAATCCAGTTCATGACAGTCTTGATTCACTACTTACTTCCAAAAGTACGAGCGACTGTGGAGTTTGAATAATCTTATTATTCGGGAAGTCAAAACATGCAAAGTGAAACGCAATAATAATATTAATCCTATATGGCCTCAAAGCTTTTGAGCGTAAATAAAAACACCATATTGATTACTCATTATTTATTGATTATAGTTTCAGAAAATCAACTTATTACTTGAATTATAACCACAATTGTCCCATGCTCCAAGCATGCACACTTTGGTTTCCTATGGTCCATACTTTGTGAAATAGATCAATTGAAAAACCTTTCCAATGATGGTCATTTCACAATTCCCAATCCTTATTATTAGTGTTAGAACACAAGGTTCTTGCAACTACTAGAATATGCTAGATTCTAACATTTTATGCAACGATCCTTTCGCAAAGTCATAGCCCAAAAGTCACCAAGACTTGGCCAATGAAATTACAAATTACTCTATCGGAAATTGTTACAGGATAATTCCATAGACGTGAAGTCTCACATTGAAAGTACATTCCTTAGAACATCCTTCTTGCATAACTGTTTCTAATCTAGACACAGACTTTCAACATCCAACTCCCAATATGGAGACATTTCCATATTTGCCATATGACAGCTTATTCTTAATAGAATCTTATCTATTCATAATAATGTCAATATAGCCCATTCAGTACTATACTTCTAACTACTCACAAACGACAAATCCTCAGTGAACCTCAGATTTTCCTTTGATAGTTGTTTAATTATTTTAGTCAAAACCGATTCTAGTTCCTTTTTCCCTCTTAATGCCCTAGGCATTTGGAAAATTTTAGAATGGTAAAATATTATAGCATATGCAATCGATTCTATACCCGAAGCGTATTGGACATGATGCATAATGTCTCACATAAAGAAGTGATACTTTATCATCCTTCTGCCATAATATTTTATGTGTCCTGTTCCCACAATTCGATCTATGAAGAGGGATGCCGTGATCATAATCAAATTTGAGAATGCACTATATATCCTTGACTAAATTTATTAACATTTCTCGATCTAAGCTTTAGAATTTTGAAATAAAGTATAATATTCTCTCCCTTAATTATAGCAAAACAACTTTTCAGCCATTGCAACTTTGCAAAGTGAATCTTTGTTTTCTATAATTAATATTGCTAACTCGCAATACTTTACCATAATGATCATGCTCCCACTAACATGATGATTATTTTCTTACCAGCATAACACTTATGCTCCCACTAGCTTTGACATGTATTCAGAAAACAATTAAACTTCCAGAGAACAATGCTTATTGAATTCCTTAAGTTCATATTTCTAATACCTAATGCTTTGATAAGCCTTTATCTAAGCTTCTTAAAATCATACACCTTTGCCTTAGAAAGCTCATATGTGTCTCTACACAAATTCAGAACTTATGTCACTAAGTCCCAAATGTTTAGACTAATTGTCAAATCTCATAATTCGAACTATGGAAAGAGATGCCGTAACCATAATCGAATTTGAGAATACAATTTCCACAATTGCTATCTTCTTAAAATCTCTCTTAGTGAAAGCATATTTGTTCCATCCCCGAGTTTGAGCTCTACACCAATTGCTTCATCACCTCCACCTGTCGTTGGAATCCCACCTGCGGTACTGGTGATTCCACCTCTGGCTTCCATAATTCCCCCAGCTTCATCATCTCCTGATGGTGCTCCACCTGCGGAAGTTTATTCCTTTTCTTAAGAAAGAATTTAATAATACTAACTTTCTTCAGGTATATGATTTGAATTTCTATTCTCATTTCATCGTTTCATATAATGGTTAATCTATTCAAAGTTTTTGTATATGTGTTTCTCTTTCTATTGTGCATTATGGAAAATATATTCAATTTTACTTATGAAATCCCTTTCATAAATTGGGGAGAATTCCACTTAAAATGTAACTGGTTCATTGCACATAGGACATGCTATGTTTGTGAATCTTGAGGTTTGGTAAATTTTTACTAACAACAAAGATGCACATAAAATCTTTATAAAAGTTTTCATTTCTTCTTCATTGACAAGCCATTCATATCTGTAATTGTTGTCCAAAATATTATGATCAGATACAATAGGATGAAGGGCAGACCTACACTCTGGCTCCCTAGAACTGATCATGTTGGCATTGCAACTCAGGTTTCTACAAATGGATTTCTACTTATTGTATTCTTAATATACATAGTTAATATATTATATATCTAACAAATATTTTTTTCAGTTAGTTGTTGAAAGAATGTTGGCTTCTGAAGGAATAAAGAGGGTTGAATTGGGTAGATAGGAATTCACAAATCGATTTTGGGAGTGGAAGGAGAAGTTTGGAGGAACCATTACTCTGAAACCTAATAATCTCAGAAACTATGTTTAAACTTTAAATAGTTAATTATGAATGTCAATTATGCTATTATTTGGTCAAAATGTGTATTGAACTCTACATGTTTACTCAGTATCTGTATCATAACATTCATTAGCTAACATTTCTTAAACTACTTTCTTCTTGACTTTTGCAGGAGCTGTTTGGAAGGCTTTTATTAAGCTTCAAGAGAAAGGGGTTATCTACCAAGGTATGGATCACAGATCACTTCCATGTTCTAAAATTATAAAAAAATTAATCAAATTCATTTGACCTTTTAGATAAAATATCTTACTGAGTCAATTGATCTTTCATTTAGGGTCTTACATGGTTAAATGTGGCATTGGAGATGCTGCACAGAACAAAAAGGGTCTTGATGTAACAATAAATGACATAGAATTCATCAGAGGACAAAGGTTTTATTCCTATTTTTTCATTACAAACCAGAGAGTTTTGATTGATTGATTATAGATTTTTTGTTGAGTTTTTTTTATGTTTGCTGAGATGGTTTATATGATTGTGTATTTTCTGATTTTGTTCCTATGTTTTCCCATTTAGTTTAGTTTTTTTGTTGTTGCTGTGATTTTATTGTTGAGTTTTTGTTGATGTTCTTGTTTTAATTCAAATGGTATAGACTCGGATTGTTGTGATTTTATTTTGTTGTTGTTAAATGGTTGACTTAAATGTATATGTTTATATTTGTGTATATTTAGTTTTTTATTTAAACTAGGGAAAACAAAACTGAATCAAAGTTGATTGCATTTGAGAATGGCTTGTTTCAACTGTTCTAATGAGTTTCTAATCTTTAATTTTTGAAAATAAATTAAAATGAAGCAATAAAGAAAACTTATACATTGTATTACATAAATGTAAAAAGTTGGTATGGGAATGTAATGACTGATTACCTTGTTTATTCCTTAATTTGTCATCTCATTCCATTTAACAAACAGACGAAAAGGATGTGTTTAGTATTCCATGGATTTCAGCATTGAATAAAGCATGGTAAATGTTTTAAATATTTTAATTTGTATATGTGTAGGAGTATGGTTGGGTGGTTGGATTTGTTAGAGATTACCAATATGATGTTCCTATTACAATCAACCCAGGTAAGGAAGGACTAAGGACTAAGGAAAGGTTAAATCATTCATGTAATGTAACCTTTAAATCTTAATAATCTGATCTGATGTGAGTGAAATTTTTGTAAGGTGTGATATTAATCTGGGGGATCTTGTTTATGAGCCTCCAAGATATGGTCAACAAGTTCTTGTAGTTCAACTATTATTTGATGATGAATTTCATCTCTTTCACATTTGATGTATTACATTTGTCTACTATTAGAACGATTATTTGTATGACATTAAATTTTGTGCAATAGATTGTATTTTTTTGTATATGATACTTTATTTTTTTATTATAAGACATTAAATGAAAATTTAATTTGAAAATTAGTAAAACTATAAATAATATTTTTTTTAACATTTAAAATTAAGATACACAAAAATGCATGTCATCTTCATTTATGACATGGCCTTCCTTGACAGGGGCTTTAATGATACACATTGCGTGTCGTAAATGTGTGTCGTAAATGCGCATCGTAAGGTTACGACATGCAAATGTGTGTCATATTCCTTTATGGCATGGCCTTCATTGACACACATTTATGTGTCATTTGTACCCTTTTATGACATGCAATGCGTGCCATTAAAGGTCTTTTTCTAGTAGTGTCATTCTCGGAAAACTATCAGGACATAATCCTTGCCATAGATAGCCACATTCCAATCCATCTATCAAGCACTTAGTTTCCAACTGTAATCCTCAAGCGAGTCATAACTATCGTTTCCTTCTTAAGTCCCGCAACTCAAATGCACGGCCTCGAACAAGGCCTTCGAGACCTCAAAACCAACAAACTCACCTAGGTCTGCACCATTCAAACCCTAACTAACATCGCCATTGAGGCCCAAAACAATTACCAGAAATATCCTCATGCTTGAGCAACCATAACCAAAAGATCAATAGATATGGAACCACTGTCACGAATCATGGTATCAAACCATGCTATCTTCCCCAGCCAACTCCTTAGAATCCTTAAAAAATTTCTTGATTCGAGTATGGATCCTGTGCTTCCAGTAGTACGAGCCTAATATTACCTTCCACACATATCCATACTTTCATCAAGAATCATTCCGGGTCCTCTAAGCCTCCTTCCATAATAATACTCCCAATACCTACTCAATAGCATAGCAACCACACTAAAATACTTCCTAGGCTCTCCTAGGATTCCCCACATCCCTTGCCATCAACTACTAAATGACCCCCATTGGTGCCAGTTAACTACTGCACATATACAATCACATGCGACATAACTTAAGTAATCCTAGATTAAAAATTCAACCCTACAACGGTTGGACTCAGACAAAAGTTGTAGAATAGGATTGTTAAATGCATTTTATATGCATCTTTTAGCACGTTTTTCTTGGTATTTATCTATAAAAATCTAACTATCTCCCTAATGTTATTATAAGTTATGTGTTTTTCATTATATTTGCAGAATGCTTGTACTACTCATGTTAGTTATGATTTACAGGGCCATTTGGAGCACGTGGACGGATACGTGAGTTCAAGATGCGTTATTGGAAGCTTTAGAGCTCAATTCGAGACAAAACTAAGGAGGGATGATGAGGAATGATCAATAATAGCTTGGAAGGAAGAATTAAGACCAAAAAATAGACAAAATTATGAACATGCGATCGCATATGATGTTCATGTGATCATAGGATGATCGCATGTTTGGTCGCAGAGAGCTTCAAGGATTATGTGATCGCAGGTTGTGTTTATGCGATCACAAGTTACCCAAAAAGCCTCAGAATAGCAATATATTTCATTAAAATGGCTTGGCACGCGTTTTCATGAAAACATGTGATTGCATATGTGGTTACCTATGATCGCATGTACACATGTTTTCTTTGTTGGACGTATAGAAGGCCTCCAAAAAGACCCCGATAACCTAATTCGTGATTCCAGACGACTGAGAGGCGATTTTGAGAGTTTTTCAAGTGCTAAAGCAGATTTGAAGAACACGATTCAGGTTTTACTTTCTTTTACTAAGATTAGTCATTTAGATCTCTTTTTTACTTCGTGTAACTTGTTTTTAGCTATGTTAGGCTAAAAACCTTAGATTTCAGTTTCACAAACGACTTGACTTTTTGTGCAAGTAATCATTAGGCACGATTATTAACTGACTTTACTATTTAGTTTGATCTTGTTTTATACTCAATTAAACGTTTGATTTTGATTCAGTTTTTTTTGGCCACTTTAATTGTTTAAAAATCATTCCAGTTATCTGATTTGTCTAGATCCATATTTGTCTGTATTAATTAGTAAAAGTAACAAGTATTGGATTAATTCGGTGTTAGGGTTAGCTCTAATATAAACTGATCGAACAAGTCTTTACGCTTCCGAGTTTGCAACAAGTATTGGGCTTTATTGGGAATTTTACAATGTGCTTAATGTTACTTTTCTAAATTAATTAAGAGCTTATTTGGTTAATTCAGTAAAAAGTAAAGTTTAATTCAAAGAGCTTGTTTTGGTTAAAAATTTTAGTAAAAGAAAATTGTTAGAGCTTATTAATGATTTTCAGTACCAGTTTAAATAGTACACAATTCAAGTATTGTGTTGAAGGTTATTTGCATGATTAGGAGAGTCACCATGAAACTGAAATTGCTTTTATCTTCTGAATGGTATTTTAGAGTTTAAATTGAGTTTTCTTTATTTTATAAATTTCTATCAAATCAATTTTTAATCAGTCAACAAATCCCCTTATTTTAATTTATGTCAACTGAATGAGTGCCTTATGCAAGAGAGGCATAGACCTTAGGACGTGTCCATGTGGATTCGACCTTGCTTTCTTGTACTACCCCTTATTGCATTAGAGCGGCATTTTTATTTATATCATTAGTTTGTTAGTCATTGCGACACGCTGTTAACAAGGACCAAACCCTTCACTCTAAGATTATTGAACACATGCAACATGTGACTTAGTATATTTAATTAGTAGTTAATTCACACCCGAAAGAGTCATAAAAAAGTGACCAAGAAGACTCCATAGAAAATAGGGCATCATATATCAGGCAATTCTATCATGTAATTCCTGAAAATCCCTATCCTACAACTATCATGTTGTTCTACCATAAACATAATAACCGATAACAATGTCGTAATTCGGGGTCTACTTATTGGCTTCAACTGATCGTACACATCAATTGCTTTCTTGATTATTTTTTAAAACAATTTTGAAAATCATTTTTAAAACCTTTGTAGTTCCTTAGTTTGAGACTAGATTCAGATAGATGTTCCTCCAATTCGCTCAAACCAAGTCTCTGGTGCCAACTTCTAACGCCTCAAAAATGACAACCAATTATACTTTTCAAAACAACCCATTTACTATTAAAAGTGTTTCCAAAATATTATTTAAAATCAGAGTTTCCCGAGATCAACAACATAAAATTAGGATGTGTATTGTCACACCTTCGCCTTCCCATGATCCTTGGAAGTACATGAAACCATAACCCAAAAACATGTAATTCGAAGCTTAGTGAATTTCCCCAAAGTACCACCACATAAACATAACAAACAACAACATGCATAAATGAGCCTTTAGCCTGATTGGACCGCCTCGCAGGGCCTACAACCTATCGCTCTCGAGCCTTCGGCATGACAAGACCACTATGCAGGGCCTACAGCCTATCCGGACCGCTCGCCGATCCTTCGACTTGACTGGAATGCATCGCAGGGCCTACAGTCTATCCGGACCCCCCTCCCCCGGGTGTCTTGGCCTTCAGTACAAAGCAGGACCGCCTAACCTAACCACACATAACATGTCAACATATACATAACAGATAAACATATAACCAATCAACAAACAAACAGGCAGATCTACATATCACTACCGCATGCTAACATTCTATATAACAGGATACAAATCTAACAGATCACTACATCATAACAACATCATATATACCATGATACAGATTTAACAGATCACTACACCATAGCAACATATGGTAAACCTGGATATCAATCCAATGGGCCGGCCTTGGTGCCTTCGACCCGTAAGGACAGTGAGGAAAACTCACCTCTCAATCTGAACAATAGTTCATGAGGTCCCGACTCCAAATCTCAGCTCTAACCATCACCTATCCATCCAAATGATCAATTCTCAAACACAATCCAAAATACCCCCTGGTCAAAGTCAACATTTAAGGTCCCAAGTCAATATCCCTTCCGAATGGAGTACGCCCTGCATACCAAGAGTGTACGCCCAACGTACTCTAATGTTGACCAAAAAGCGGGGAGTTGACCACGTACACACAGCGTACCTTCAGGTACGCCCAACATATGCAACCCAGTCCCAAAACTCCACTAAGAGCTTATTCCATTAAGCCCTTCTATCCAAAACTCATATCCAAGACCAAAATGGTGTCCTAAGTCATAAAGTTTCAAACTTTATGACATTGCAAGGCTATTAAGTGCTTAATGTCCAAAACCTTATGTTCTTAACCCAATAAGACCATCTAACACATGCATGGGTTACATACAACACTCAAGATCATATTTTTATGTTTCATAATAGCTCCATAATGGATAAAGATTCTAACTTTATTCGTTAGAATGGTCCCAACAAATAAGATCTAGTCTTTAAGTCTCAAAAGGGCCCAAAAAGTGCATCTTTTCTACTTAATCCATTAAGTCCAAGTCTCTAACCTTTAGATCTTAATCAAAATGGTGTTTAGATGGATAAAGTTTCCAACTTTATCCATAACAAGGTCACAGACTTTCAAGATCTAAACTTTATGCACTTAAAGTGACCAAAAGCTTATAAACACCCAATACCAGCTAGATCTAACAATTTCCTCATCAAGATTCAAACTATATACCTTGAGAAGAAAGAGCAAGGTGAAAAAAGTCTGGATCTACAAGCTCCAGTGCAACCAACACTTCTTCAACGAGTTCCTTCTTCCCCAAGGTACACCAAGAGCACTCTAAAGCACTTAAAAACACCACTTCTCCTACGAGCTACAACTAACTTCCTAGTTGTGCTAACACCCACTTCTCCTACGAGCTACAACTAACTTCCTAGGCGCTCTTCCTAGGATTATACTTGTTCTCGTACCACTGATTGCTTTTGTGCATGCTTGTTGTACACAATACGAGATCAGATAGACTGTCAAATAATCGACTCTGCCTTAAGTCCACAACCAAAAAAGGAACTGGAAGTAAGGCCAAGTTGGTCATTCTATGGCTATTCGATCCAGAACATATACAACTAATCAACATACACGTAACAATCACACAATCAAGTAACATATAGCAAGAAACTCCTTATATCATAAGGCAATACAGAACTCAGGCACTTCTATTCAACAGTTTCTAAAAGAACATTATCCACTAGCATGTTTTTTTTTCTGACAATTCATATATAATCAAAATCAAAACTTAGCAAACATAACAAGTATGGGTATTTTGGGAACCACTCTCTTGTTCGGGCTCTAGCTGACTGTACACACCGCATCTACCCAAAAAAAAACTAAAGTTAAGTCAAGGCCCACATTCCTGATCCTAATCCAACAATCAAACAAGAACATGACAAGAGACCGAGCCCATGTCCCTAACCCAACCCTTTTTATTATTAATTCTATTTCAAAAACATTTGCCAAAACTCTTGGATCCTAGTTTAAGACTTGATTCACACAAGTGTTCCTAAGGCTATCATAAGTAACCAAATGTGAGATAGCCACCCGAACAAATAATCCTACTCTAGAGCGACAACCAAACGAGGAACATGCAAGAAAGCCTAGATCAAGAGTTCTCAAGCTATCCTACATGACCACATACAATCCCTAAGGCACTCCACTAGATGATAACCGGCAAGTACATGTATACATACACATCTACTGATCAGTACCACATAGCAACATCCTAAATACTAGGATACATATATAACAGATCACTACGGCATAGCAACGTACCAACTACTAGGAACACATCTAACAGGTCACTACAACATAGCAACATATCAACTACCAAGATACTGATCTAGCAGGTCACTATAACATAACAACATACTAAATATCAACAATCCAAGGAATGCATAACCGTATATATACTCAAAGGTGAGATAGACACCCAGATAGGTGAGATAGACACCCAGATAGGTGAGATAGACACCCGAACATGTGATCATACTCTAGAAACATAACCAAATAAGGAACAAGTAAAATAGCCTAGATCAAGAGTCCCTAATCTATCCTACATGACTATATGAAGTCCCTATGGCATCCTTCTACAAAATACAACCAAAACTTATGGGCTGAAATTGTTACCTTCAACCCACGGGTATAGCTTCCTCCCGCGAATCCACTATTCTCTATGATGCGTATTAGAATCTGACAACTTCACAATCCTTTGATACCCAGACTAACCCGAACTCCACCACTTGAACCTAACCACTGATATCCAAATACAAATGAGAATCTAAACCCACACCAAATTCATAAATCCCAATACACATATAATCTGATGACAAAGATAATTAATGCATTCTTAACAAAATATCAAATTCAACTGAGATAACTAAGATAAGTCCATTCAAATGATCATCCAACATTACAACTGAACTTCGAAATATAAAAAGAACACAAAGATGAGTACCAATACCACCGTGATTGATGAATAGAAGATCGGCTAACTCAACTCTCGGTCCTCGGGACTCCGGTAGTCCCATGATGATCAATGGGTAACTGCCAAGCTAAGGGTGTAGGATCCAGCACCTCACCAAAAATGAGAAAAGGATAATGAGGTCTAATGTGGCCTTCCTGGTCGTAATGGAAACAAACTCGCCCACTCCGACTGCAATCTCTACCAAAATGGCCCTCCTTGTTGCACCTGTGATATGCAAAAGATCTGCACCTCCCCTCCGTTGATCCCAAACTCTGATTGGCTGACTTGAACCACTTTGTTGCAGGTCGGGATAGAACAACAGCCTGAAAATGCTCATTCATCTGGGTCTCTATCTCAATCTCTCGTCTCCTTGTGGCATCCTAAAGCTCAGCAAGCGTGTTGAATTGTCGGGTAAACATAAACTGCTAAATGTCTGTCTTGAACATACTTAAATACCGAGTCATCTGAGCCTGCTCCGAAGCAGTGAACTTAGGACTGGATAAAGCCCTCTCAGTGAACATCTTGGTGATCTCCTTCACCGACTTGGTCGTCTGTCTCAGATCAAGGTACTCCTGGGCTAGTCTCTCCCTCTCCACCAGGGGAACATATCTTGTACAGGACATCTCTGAGAACTGCTCCCAAGTGACCACAACCCTTTGCTCAAGAGTGTAAGAACTAGTCACCAGTCTCCACCAATCCTTCGCCCCAAACCTGAGAAGGTTTAGGGCGCACTTGATCATTTGGTCATCCGGACAAGAACATGTGAAGAAACAACCCTCCACATCAGACCACCATCTTATCGCCATAATCGGGTCCTTGACCCTATCAAACTCTGTGGGCTTTGTATTGTCGAAGTCTCGGTACCAGAAAGCTCTCTTCCTTCGAACCCCTATGGAAGTAATAGTTGCGGTAGCTGCAGCAACAACAACCTCAGCAACAAACAACTCCGAAGTAACCTCCTTGATCGCCTCAACCACTTCTACAGTAATGATCGCACATATCTCCTCCTCATTCAGACCTACCTTCTCAGTGCTACAAACTCCTAATCCTGAACCTCAATAGCTGCCATACTAAAAATATACCAAGAAAAGATCAAACATCACAACACATTGCTCAAAACACCAGGCCTTACTCCTATTAGTGCCTTAGTAGCCTTGGAATTCCTCCTGAATCTCATATGGATCCTGTGCTTTTAGTAGTATGGGCCTACACTACCTTCCACACCTATCCATAGTCGATTCAAAATTCATCCCAAGGTCCTAAGTCACTGCACTAGACCACTCCTAGGTGTGCTAACACTCACTTCTCCTATGAGCTACAACTAACTTCCTAGGTACTCTTCCTAGGATTATACTCGTTCCCGTACCACCTCTTGCTTTTGTGCATGCTTGTTGTACACAATACGAGATCAGATAGACTATCGAATAATCGACTATGCCTTAAGTCCACAACCAAACAAGGAACAGGAAGTAAGTCCAAGTTGGTCATTCTATGGCTACTCGATCCCGAACATATACAACTAATCAACATACACATAACAATCATACAATCAAGTAACATATAGCAAGAAACTCCCTATATCATAAGGTAATACTGAACTCAGGCACTTCTATTCAATAGTTTCTAGAAGAACATTATCCACTAGCAAGTTTTTTTTCTAACAATTCATATATCAGTAAAGTCAAAACTTGGCAAAGATAACAAGTATATGTATTTTGGGAACCACTCTCTTGTTCGGGCTCTAGCTGACTATACATACTGCATCTACCTGAAAAAGCTAAAGTTAAGTCAAGGCCCGCATTCCCGATCCCAATCCAACATTCAAACAAGAAGATGACAAGAGACTGAGCCCATATCCCTAACCCAACCCTTTTTCTATAAATTCTTTTTCAAAAACATTTGCCAAAACTCTCGGATCCTAGTTTGAGACTTGATTCACTCAAGTGTTCCTAAGGCTATCATAAGTAACCAAAGGTGAGATAGCCACCCGAACAGATAATCCTATTCTAGAGCCACAACCAAACGAGGAACATGCAAGAAAGCCTAGATCAAGAGTTCTCAAACTATCCTACATGAACACATACAATCTCTAAGACACTCCAATAGATGATAACCAACAAGTACATGTAGACATACACATCTACTGATCACTACCGCATAGCAACATCCTAAATACTAGTATACATATCTAACAGATCACTATAATATAACAACAAACCAACTACCAGGACACACGTCTAACAGGTCACTACAACATAACAACATATCAACTATCAAGATACAGATCTAACGGGTCACTATAACATAACAACATACTAAATACCAACAATCCAAGGAATGTATTACCGTATATACTCAGATGTGAGATAGACACCCGAATAGGTGATCATACTCTAGAACCACAACCAAACAAGGAACAGGTAAAAGATCCTAGATCAAGAGTCCCCAATCTATCCTACATGACTATATAAAGTCCATATGGCATCCTTCTACTAAAGATAACCAAAACTAGTGGGCGTAACTCACTTGAATCGAAGAACCTTGAAAAAACTGCGATATGCTTTCTTCTGTACTACTTCCTCCCATGAATCCACTAACACCAGAACCAAATAAACTTTTAATCAATGGCCTAAAATTCTCAAGTTTGACCCAAGGTCAAACTGATGGGTTTTATACAAACAATCCAATGTGTGCATGCAACCCTAGATTTGGATCTATGTTTTCACTATTAGATACACAACATTATGAACATATGAAGAACCCTAGCATGCTCCTAGTTATTTTGAAATTTAGATAGTAGAAGGGATTACATACCTCTTGTTGTTATATTGTAATAACAACTCAAACCTTCAATCTTCTTGTCTTTGAAAGCAAGTACCACAAGTGTAGCACCTCTAATGGCTCACAAACACCAAGAGCAAGTAGAGAGGCAAGAGAGGGAGAGAGAGAGAGGGAAGAGGCTACAAAGTTTGGCCTCAGGGATCTCAGAGAAGCAAGTGGACAAATTCTATAGCCTAGGGTCCTTATTTATACTGTGAGCAGCTAGGGTTTCCTCCAAAACCCTAATGGACAGCTTAGACATTAAGCAGCCCGTGGAACCTTCTGGAATAAGGCCATGGATGAAAATATGATGGGCTCCCATCATAATTTCGTTCATCCCTTTGTCCCATTGGCTTTCCCAAATCCCAGCACAAAATCCAACTATCACACATTTGACAATTTAAGTCCCTTTATTCAATTAATTTCTTTTAGTCACCAAATTAATTCCTAATTAATTTATGACTAATATTAATTATATAATATGATTTATCTTTTAATATATTGTTCTTATAATATATTAATAAATCATAATAACCTCTTTCTCTATTATTTCTCCAGTCAAGTTGTTTTGGTGAAGGCAACCCAAAAGGATCATGCACAACTGCGTCAAGTACTTACCAAATATGGTTACGGGCTTAGACACTAATCCAACAGTCTCCCACTTGGATAAGTCTAGTAACCATAAATGAAAGTAAAATCCGATTTGCAATCGTAGCTCTCAAAGACGTTGTCGAACTCTGATCTTATCAATATCATATCCTTTAGATAAGGGATCGAATGATCCTCTGTTCTAGATATCGTGCGGACAATCACATGGAACATAGTCATACTTATTGTCCAACAATTTGTTTCTCGATCTCATATTCGTTTGACATAGAACTTAATTGAACACATCAATTTAGTCCTGACCGGGCCCGACACATAAGTCAAATCAAATCATCGAGGGGCCTTGATATCGCTTTTACCCTCTTAGGATAAAAGGAACATATAAACTTCGACTTATATGCATTTACTATTCACTAATCAAATCATACACAACAATGCGTTTTATGACATCAAGTTAGTGATGCGTTTTGACTTTATCAATGCACAACCAATCAACAAACAATATACCATATATCTAGGTTTTAAGACCATATGATATTATCGTCTTGCGATCTCTCGTGATAAATTCCATGAAGTGATTCCAGCGTGGGTTTATTCCAATGCTCAAAACTTGTTCATAAGCACTCATGAACGTTGTAGCAAACCTTTGCTATGTCTAATAGCTTTCAGACAATCTACACACTTATTCATGACAGTCTCAATTCATACCTACTTCCAACATATGAACGATTGTGGACCGTTCGAATAATTTGATTATTATTAAATAACTCAATTATTCAGGAAGTCAAAACATGCAAAGTGAAACAATAGCTAAACAATTAACATAAGACAATAACTTTACTTATAAATAATACTCCTTTATTTAATCATCAAATGTCAATTAAATTTATCTATTACACATTTCTAAACTATCTAATCTAAACTAATATCGTCTTTCAGCCCAATGCTACTAGCGTGCTGCAAGTGCTTAACCCTACTCGGTCCCTTCGTAAGCGGATCTGCTGGATTATCCTCTGATGATACCCTCTTCACTACGAGGAGTCCTTCTTCTACCCAATGTCGAATAAAGTGATATTTTCTGTTGATATGTCGAGATCTACCATGATCCCTCGGTTCCTTGGTCAAGGCAACCGCTCTTTCATTATCACAGAAAATTTCCATGGGCTCCTGTATGGCTGGCACAACTCCAAGGTCTCCAATGAAATTCTTCAACCATATTGTCTCTTTTGATGCTTCGCTCGCTGTAATGTACTTTGATTCGCACGTTGAATCAGCTACGGTTTCTTGCTTGGAACTTTTCCAAATTACTGCTCCTCCATTAAGGGTAAAGACCCAGCTCGCCTGCGAATGGTAGTTGTCCTTGTAGGTCTGAAAATCGGCGTCACTATACCCTCGCACATTTAAGTCATCACTCCCACCGAGGACTAGAAACCATTCCTTGGTCCTCCGAAGGTACTTAGAATATTCTTGACTGCGGTCCAATGTGCTTTGCCAGGGTTCCCTTGATATTTGTTGACCATGCTCAAAACGAAGGCCACATCAGGGCGAGTACAAGTCATAGCATACATGATCGAGCCAACTGCGGAAGCGTAAGGTACTCGGCTCATCTATGCTATCTCGACTTCGGTACTCGGACTTTGAGTCTTACTCAACTTGGCATTACTTTGGATTGGTAACTCCCTTTTCTTAGAATTCTACATACTAAAACATTTTAGTACCTTGTCCAAGTAAGCATTCTGACTAAGTCCTACTAATCTTTTACTCCTGTTTCTCACTATCCTTATTCCCAAAATATATGCAGCTTCTCCGAGGTCCTTCATAGCGAAGCACTTCCTGAGCCAGGATTTAACTTCCTTCAGTGTCGGGATGTCATTTCCTATGAGCAGTATGTCATCGACATACAATACGAGGAAGCTCACTATGCTCCCACTGGCTTTGACATATACACATGATTCATCTTCGCTTCGCAGAAACCCAAACTCTTTGACTTTCTCATCGAAACAAATATTTCATCTGCGAGATGCTTGCTTAAGTCCATAAATGGACTTCTCAAGATTGCACACTCTATTGGGATGCTTTGTATTGACAAAACCCTCTGTCTGATCCATGCAAACATCCTCAGCCAACTTCCTATTAAGGAAAGTGGTTTTGACATTCATCAGCCATATTTCATAATCATGAAACGCAGCAATGGCCAACATCACCCTAATAGACTTTATTTTCGCAACTGGTGAGAAGGTCTCATCATAGTCAACTCTGTGAGTTTGAGTAAAGCCCTTCGCAACCAATCGCGCCTTATACGTGTGCACATTCCCATCCATGTCGTTCTTCTTCTTGAAGATCCATTTGCATCCGACCGTCTTACGTCCGGGTACATGGTCAACCAAATTCCAAACTTGGTTTTCATACATGGACTGAATCTCGTTGTCCATCGCCTCTTTCCATTTTGCAGACTCTAGGCCTGCCATGGCTTCCTTATAGTTGTTAGGTTCGTCCAAATTCACTAGTGACTATCACTAATGAACGTATCCCCTTCCATAGTAATATGAAAACCATAAAACTGGGGTTGAACCCTAACTCTTTCGGAACGTCTAAGAGGTAAGGACTCATCAATTAGCATAACCGGAGTTCCTCCTCAGGTTGAGTGCCAGCGTTAGAGGCTCCTTCATCACTCGACTCTTGAATCTCTTCAAGATCGATTTGCCTCCTAATGTCCCCTTGGCTTATGAGTTCTCGCTCTCAGAAAACCCCTCTCCTCGCAATGAAGACAACATTGTAACTCGGTCTATAGAAGAGATATCCAAAGGACTTTTGCGGGTAGCCGATGAAAATACATCGCTCACTACGATGTTCGAACTTGTCATGAGTCTCTCGTCTTACGAAAGCCTCACAACCCCAAACCTTGATATGTGCCAACGAGGGAGCCTTCCCTGTCCACATCTCGTGAGGTGTTTTGGCAACCTTCTCCGTAGGGACTAAGTTAAGGATATGGGCGGCAGTCTCTAAGGCATACCCCCAAAATGAGATAGGTAGTGAAGCACGACTCATCATGGAACGAACCATGTCTAGCAAGGTTCGATTTTGCCTCTCAGCTACACGATTCAATTATGGTGTCCTCAGTGGCGTTAATTGCAAAACTATTATGCATTCCTTGAGGTAGTCGTGGAATTCAAGATTTAGGTACTCTCCTCCTCGATCGGATCGAAGCATCTTGATTTTCCTGCCTAATTGATTCTCCACTTCTTTTTTAAAGTCTTTGAACTTTTCAAAGGTTTCTGACTTGTGCTTGATTAAGTAGATATACCCATATCTGCTATAATCGTTGGTGAAAGTCACATAGAAGCGGTTTACATCCCTTGTGGTGGATCTAAAGGGCCCACACACATCAATATGTATGAGATCCAATAGACTCTCAACCCTCTCACAAGTGCCAGTTAAGGGTGACTTGGTCATCTTTCCAAGTAAACAAGACTTGCACACGGCATCGTCCCTAAGGTTAAATGACTCCAACACTCCATTCTTTTGGAGTTGGGCTATGTGTTTCTTGTTGGCATGTCCAAGACGATAATGCCACAAGCATGCTTTATCCATACTATTGGAAGAATCGAGACACAACACATCATTTCCTAGGTTATCTACAACCATCACAGTTTCATTCCATTACAAGGCAATGCTTCGAAATATAAAACACCATTTAGATAAGCATAAATAGAACCTTTCTCATTATCAAATGAATATCTAAATCCTTGTCTAAACAAACCATTAAATGAAATGATGTTTCTTGCCATATCTGGCGAATAGCAACAATTATTTAAATCTAATCCTAATCCATTACTAAGCGCTAGAGAATACACTCCAATCTTGGTGACAGGCGACGATCTTATGTTCCCCATGATTAGATTTATCCTTCCACGCTCCACATCCCTATCTCTTCTTAGTACCTGCAAATAAGAACATATGTGAAAACCACATCCTGTATCAAGAACCCAAGAAATAGCATGTGATGAATCATTAGATTTAATCATGTAAATACCTGTGAAAGATGGCTTGATCTTCCCATCCTTGATGGCTTCCAGATATTCTAGGCAACTTCTCTTCCAATGCCCTATCTTGTGGCAGTGGTGGCACTCTGCCTCCTTCGGGTTAGAGTTGGGCTTAGCAGAACCAACTTTGGTTCCACTAGAAGAGGTACCATCTTGGAATTTTCCCTTGTGGTGGCTCTTTGAAGGAGCCTTCCTCTTCTTGTCCCTCCCTTGACCTATTGCCAAGACGGGTGTAGGAGTGGGAGTGGGAGTCGATGCAACATACTTGTTCTTGAGATTGCTCTCAGCAGTCCTTGACAAGCCTTGAAGCTTGCTCAAGGTGACCTCTTCCTTATTCACGTGGTAGGTCATGCGAAACTGGTTGTAGCAGGGAGGCAAGGAGTGAAGGATAATGTCAATTGCCAGCTCTTCATCGAAGTTAACATTTAACCTCAATAGGAAATCAACATATCTCTGCATCTTTTGCAGATGAGCGGTAAGGGACTCTCCATTACCCATTTTGGCAGTGATCATCGAAGTGATGAGCTCATACTTTTCTTGCCTCGCACTTTGGTGGTACCGGTCCACCAAGTCATGATGCATCTCGTAGGGATAGTAGTCCTCATAGGACATTTGTAGCTCAACAGTCATAGTCGTTAGCATGATGCAATGGACTTTCGTGGCATCACGCTCATGGGCCTCAGAGGCAGCGATTTCTTCGGGAGTAGCGGTGTTGATGTTCACCTCCTTCAGCTCCTTATCGAGGACATATTCTTTGTCCTCGTAACGAGTGACCATTCAGATGTTACAGATCCAATCATTGAAATTACACCCATCAAAGATCACTCTCCCACACAAGTTCATGAGTGAGAACAAGTCGGATGAGGTCGAGCCTGAAGCGTTGTTGTTATTTGAGTTCGACATCTGAAGAAGAAAAGAACAAAGTTTGATTAGAAATGAATCCCCAATTAAACACCCAAATGAAAAATTAGGTCTAGGATCTAACAACATTATTTACAAATGAGAAGAGGGATGTCGTAATCTAACATGCAAATAATTTGAAGGTAAGTGAATGACGATTCGCTAATTCTCCACCATGAAAAACAAAAAGAGATTAAGTTTTAAATGTATTGAAAACTCCTAGATTCCTTTGAGATTCATCGAACTTTTCAATGGCATGTTTCAATCTCGATGTGCTCCTCTAGTTTGTGACTGGGATGTCGAGGATCACAAAGCGGGTGTGAATAACCATGCAAATGTACATGGTGCCCTCATTGTTACAGTCACCTATTCGAAAAATATGGGATGGGATAATTCAAAATCTTTAATTACCATATTTAAACCATTAAAAGATAATTACAAGATATGAGATTATACAAATCCCTAAAATTTAGGATTTTATCTTGGGGAGGAGGCAAACTTCGAAAACCCTAGGATTTGCAAACCCTAGATTTCAAAATCTTGGGGGCTAAGGAAAGGGTTTGAAAAACCCTTATCAAATTTCGAAAATCAGGGTTCAAGAACCCTAATTTTGAAATCCTTGCCTCCTAGGTTTTATTGGCCATAAACCCTAAAGTTTCAAATTCATACAATTGTATAATTCTAAGTGAAAACAAAAACCATAGGCTCTGATACCACTGATGGGTTTTATACAAACAATCCTATGTGTGCATCCAACCCTAGATTTGGATCTATGTTTTCACTATTAGATACACAACATTATGAAAACATGAAGAACCCTAGCATGCTCCTAGGTATTTCAAAATTTAGAGAGTAGAAGGGATTACATACCTCTTGTTGTTATATTGTAATAACAACTCAAATCTTCAGTCTTCCTGTCTTTGAAAGCAAGTACCACAAGTGTAGCACCTCTAATGGCTCACAAACACCAAGAGCAAGTGGAGAGGCAAGAGAGAGAGGGAGGAGGCTACAAAATTCAGCCTTAGGGTTCTCAGAGAAGTAAATTGACGAATTCTGTACCCTAGGGTCCTTATTTATACTGTGAGCAGCTAGGGTTTCCTCCAAAACCCTAATGGACAGCTTAGACATTAAGCAGCCCATGGAACCTTTTGGAATAAGGCCATGGACGAAAATATGATGGGCTCCCATCATAATTTCGTTCATCCCTTTGTCCCATTGGGTTTCCCAGCCCAAAATCCAACTATCACACATTTGATTGTTTAAGTCCCTTTATTCAATTAATTTCTTTTAGTCACCAAATTAATTCCTAATTAATTTATGACTAATATTAATTAAATAATATGATTTATCTTTTAATATATTACTCTTATAATATATGTAACATCCAAAAATACGACCTAAAAATTTTTGTTTTAATAATAATAAAAATCATATACTGATCGTCACAACATAAAAACCATGTGTCAAATATCTCAAACCATAATAAATTGTCATGAACATTTTTGCCAAATCAAACTATGAATCAAAACAAACTCCCAGGAATAAAACTCAAGTTGTGGTGTGTGCGATGCCATCATCCCGAGCTCTTCCCTTTACTTGCGGAAGTACCTGAAACCAAAACTGAAACTGTAAGCACAAAGCTTAGTGAGCTCCCCCAAACTACCTCATACCATACAAACATATAAATCACATACTAGGCCTTACCCACTGCATCGGACCAAAGTCCAGAAACTGACTAGGACCTTCTCACCTGCACCGGACCGAAGTCCGGACTAACTGGGGCCTTGCCCCCTACATCGGACCGAAGTCCGGAAACTGACTGGGACCTGGTCCCCTGCATCGGACCGAAGTCCGGACTAACTGGGGCCTTGCCCCCTGCATCAGACCGAAGTCTAGAAACTGACTAAACAAAGCATAACATAAACATATCAACTAACATGAACACACATATACTGCATACTACATCGGGCCATGGCCCAGAACACATAACACATAAATACTGTCTAAGCCACGAAGGCATCAAACATGCTAACTATTGCATCAGACCGAAGTCTGGAAACTACTGCTAGCTAAACGGGTCGGCATTATTGATGGGTTTTATGCATAAGAACAATCCTATGTGCTCATACAATCCCTAATGCTTGGATCTAGGTTTCTCTATTGTACATGCTTTGAATCCAAGACTAATAACCTTAGATCTAACATATTATAAACTGAATTAGGGTTTATAGAATTACCTTTGATTGTTATATAGCAATAACAATCAATTCCTTGCTTGGATTGGCCTTAGAAAGCTTAGTGCCTCAAGTGCTGCACCTCTAATGGAGTCACAAACACCTTATGCAACTTGAATGAAGAGGAGAAGAGAGGGGAGACACCAAAAACGGCTGGAAACCCTAGAGAATCAGTTGTCCACGTTTTTGGGGCCTAAGGGGTCCTTTATATACTTGTAGGCTATTAGGGTTTACAACTAGGAAACCCTAATTTGACTGCTTAGGCCCTAAGCAGCCCATGGACTCCTTAAACATATCCCTTGGACGATTTCTAATGGGCTTCCCATAGAATTCGTCCAACCTATATATTATTAGGTGACCCATAGCCCAATTATAATTATCTTATAATTACAACTTCAGTCCCCTAAGTTTAATTAATCTCTTTTAGCCAAAAAATTAATTCTTAATTAATTCTTGACCAATATTAATTAAACAATATGATTTCTCCTTTAATATATTATTCTCATAATATATTAATAAATCATATTTAAACCTTTCTCTCCTTAAATCATCCTACATATTGCTATGGTGAAGGCAACCCAAAAGGACCATGCTCATAATCGGGTCAAGTACTTACCAAAATAGTTATGGACTTAGACACTAATCCAACAGTCTCCCACTTGGATAAGTCTAATAACTATTTTCCGTATGACTTCAGAACCTGATCAACAATTGTAGCTTTCAAAAGCCGCTGTCAACTCTGATCTTATCAGATAGCGTGTCCTCTAGATAAGGGATTATATATTCCTCCATTCTCAAGATATCGTATAGACAAAAGACATGAATTTCAATCATTCTCTCTATACTGTTTCCCAATTTCCGATTTATGACGACTGATAACAGACTACAATTAAACACATCAACTTAGTCCCGGCTTGGCCAAGCGCTTAGGTGTCATCACTAAATCATCGAGAGGCCCACAGATATCGCTTTTATCCCACTTTGGGTAAAAGGAATGGATAAACTTCGACTCAAATGCTCGTTTGCATTTATTGATTGAATCACACACAACAATAAGTTTTATAACACCAAGTTACTGGTGCATTTACTTATTGTCAATGTGCAACCGACCAACAAATAACAACTTACACGTCTCGGTTTCAAGAATCTACAATATTATCGTCTCACTAATCACTCGTGATAAATCCATGAAGTGATCCAAGTGAGCGTGGGTTTAATCCAATACTCTAATCTTATCAAAGCACTCACGAATTCTGCAGCAAACTTGTGCCATGTCTAAACACTTCAGACAATCTACAGACACATTCATGACAGTCTTTATTCATACCTACTCCCAACGTATGACCGACTATGGATGTTTGAATAACCTAGTTATTCTGGAAGTCAAAACATGCAAATTTAAACATAACAATAAAACTTAATCCTATATGGCCCCAAACTTGTGATAGTAAACAAAACCCTTCTATTTATCCACCATATTGATTACTCATTATTTATTATTTAATGTTTCGAATAATCAACTCATTACTTGAATTACAACAACAATTGTCCCATGCTCTAAGCATGCACACTTTGTTTCCTATGGTCCATGCTTTGTGAAATAAAACAATTGTAAACTTTTCCAATGATTCTTATTTCACAACTCCTCAATCCCCATGGTTAGTGTAAGAACACAAGGTTCTTTGCTACTATTAGAATATGCTAGATTCTAACATTTTACGCAACGATCCTTTTGTAAAGTCATAGCACAAAAGTCACCAAGACTTGGCTAATGAAATTACAAAGTATTTACTTAGATTGTTACAAGACAATTCTATAGACGCGAAGTCTCACATTCAAAGTACATTCCTTTGAACATCCTTCTTGCATAAAAGTTTCTAATCTAGACATAGATTCTTAATATCCAACTCCCAATATGGAAACATTTCCACATTTGCCATATGACAACTCATTCTTAATAGAATCTTATCTATTCATTATAATGTCGATATGGTCCATCCAATACCATACTTCCAACTACTCACAAGCGACCAATCCTCAGCGAACTTTGGATCGTCCTTTGATAGTTGTTTAATAATTTTAGTCAAAACCCATTCTAGTCCTTTTTCCCTCTTAATGCGCTAGACATTTGAAAAAATTTAGAATGGTAAATCATTATAGCATTTGCAATCGATCCTATACCCGAAGTGTATGGGACACGATGCATAATGTCTCACATAAAGATATGATACTTTACCAATCTTTTGCCATAATATTTTATGTGTCATGTTCTCATAATTCGAACTATGAAGATGGATGCCGTAATCATAATCGAATTTTAAGAACTCACAATGTATCCTTTGACTGAAACTATTAAAATTTCTCAATCTAAGCTTTAGATTTTGAAACAAAGTATAATATTCTCTCCCTTAATTATAGCAAAACAACTTTTCAACCCATGCATCTCTGCAAATGGAACCTTTGTTTTTCTATAATTAATATTGCTAACTTGCAATACTTGCCGTAATAATCATACAATCATAACACTTATGCTCCCACTATCATGATGATTATTATCATATAAGCATAACACTTATGCTCCCACTACCTTGACATGTATTCAGAAAACAAATGAACTTCCAGAAAACAATGCCTATTGAATTTCTGAAATTCATATTTCTAATACCAGATGCTTCGATAAGCCTTTATCTAAGCTTCTTAAACTTATACACCTTTGCCTTAGATAGCTCATATGTGTGTTTAAATAATCTAGAACTTATGTTACTAAGTTCCAAATGTTCAAACTAATTTCCAGATCTCACAATTCGAACTATGGAAAGGGATGTCGTAACCATAATCGAATGTGAGAATACAATTTTCACAATCACTATCTTCTTAAAACCTCTCTTAGTGGAAGTATTTCCTCACAGTCATTTTCATGAAGGAGAGAATCTTATGACACTTAGATTTTATGGTGTATGAGTTCCTATCCATGTGAATTTGCCAAAACCAAAGTTTGTGACAAATCCAAGCTCATATGGACTGAACTTTTTTAATCTTGATTTCTTGCCTTATGGTAACACGAGTGCCCACCATGTCTTCCAAGTAGTTTAGTAATTTGTCCTTACATATCAATGTACTTTCCATCGACTAAGGCTCTAGTATGCATTCAAATGAGAACTCATAGAACTCACATACACAATTAACTCAATTGGAATGGCATAGAAACAAAATAATGTTAGCACGATAGGTTGTAAACCTCAAGTCGTGTGCTAGTGATGATCGATAAGGTTTATTCTTGATTTGTTCTTGAAACCTTTCAAGACCATTAAGACTCCCACTGACTCTTTGACATATAAGATTCTCTTGTCAAGAAACATTTCTTGAAAAAGCAAATATTCAAGAGTTAGTGTAGTTCTTATCAAGACAAAACACTTCACATAATTGGTCCTAGTTGGTCTTTGTCTTATCCAAGACAGCACAACTTACCAATTTCAAATGTGCAAGAATAAGAAAACTTTTTCCAAATTCCACATTTGATGAGTGTTATAAACCTACTTAAAACTTGTCACAATCTTGACTCTAAGACTTGATATTGGAACGAAGTATGATCGACTTCTTGATTTAACCATTTCTACAATTCTCGATTCCTCTTCTTAGACATGCAATTGCACTAAGACTCACTTAGAGGATCAATTGAGACATGGTTCTTAATCATTAAGACTTATCATAAAACACAATAAAAGGTACTCTCCCTTCTTCTTAGAATAGAGAAACTTTTATCTTTCTGCCTACTTGATTCTTCTTTATTCGTTCTACTATTCATTGATACTTTTTCAATCAACTCAGAACTACACTTAATCTTATAAGTATAATCATATTTACTAAACTTTAGTAAATCATGACGAATATCTTTGTCATTCTTGTGGAGGACTTGATCAACGCACAACCTAGTGTACTTGATCTCCTAGTCCTTCAATTTGACACTTTGTCAAAGAATTAGTCTAAGTTTCCCAAATGTGAAAGTTTTTCATTCATCATACAATACACATTGCATGATTCCAAGTTTCTGTCCAATTGAAACTTGGGCGATGAGAAACTCTCCCTATTTGGTAAACTTTTGACATTTCCACAAATAACATAATTAAGAATCAAATCCATTTTGCTAATAATAGAAGTACACAAACATCAATTTTTCATATATTTCATTGCAAGGATAAACAAATAAGATAAAAACCAAAATTTATTTTATTCATAAAAACAGCGGAAAACATGTCCTTACAATGCAAAATTCAAATGAAAAACTATGTAATCATATTCTCCTAACAAATCTATCATAACTTCCTAAGCTCAAAATCTGATCTTCGAATTCATGCGATCGAAATCCATTTCTTCGTGATCAGACTCATCTTGCTCTTCCATCAAACTTCCTCTCTTTTCTCTAAACCTTCAAAACATGCAAATGTAATCTTATCACATTATGAATAAAGAATAGGAATTTAAATGGAGTTAGATAGTGGATTTTATACCTAAAGTAGAGTCATACTTATCGACTCTCCCATCTCTTAGATTCTTCAGGTCCTTCGGGCAGCTTCGTATCCATTTCCCCTTTCCTTGGCAGCAGGAACATGTGGATTCTCCTAGATTGTCCATGGAAGCATGGTTGGTTGATTTATCAGACAAATATGCTCCCTTACTTCGCCAAATCATTTCTGATTCAGCAGCAATAAGCATATAAGTCAAGTCAATGAGGGTTGCATCAAGTTTCATCATATGATACTCTCTAATGAACTTATCATATGATTCAGGGAGTGACTGAAGAACCCAGTCCACAGCCAACTTATTTGAGATAGACGCACCCAACACGATCAACCTATCAATGTGTGATTTCATCCCTAGGATGTGAGCACACATGGGTTTGCCATCTTGATGTTCCATTTCCAATAGGGATTCGATGATCTTGAACCTTTCAAGTCTTTGATTATTAGGGCTAGGGAGAACAACGGGAGGAAGAGGAGGAAGTGAAATTAAGCTAGTCCGCATTGATCTCTCACTTTGAATCAAGCTTTCACTTTCATTAGGAACACTTTTTTCTTGGGATTCGGGAATACCACGGTTAGACATCTACAAAACGGGAGAAAATTCAAGTTAAGTTGATTGACTCCTTTATAAAACACGCAAATGAGTTATTATGGCTAGGATCCAACACAATATTCTACAACCTAGAAAAGGGATGCCGTAATCTAGTTGCAAAATATTTGAAGGTAGGTAAATGACGATTTACCAATTTCCACCATGAAAAACGAAAAGGAAGTTTAAGTTTTAAATGAATTGAAACTCCTAGATCTTTTGAGATTCATTGAACTTTTCAATGGCATGTTTAATCTCGATTATGCCCTTCTATTTGTGACTGGGATGCCGAGGATCACAAACAATGTGTGAATAACCATACGAATCACGTGGTGCACCCAATGCTACAATCACCTAATCAATGTGTCGGTTAGCCACACACGCTCCATTGATCTATGACAAACATCGAGTCACCCTTCGCTACTAATGTCATCCCCAAATTAGTGTGTTGGTTAACCACACACGCTCCACTAACGTTTAACAAGGGTACAAAGTGTAATTCCATGGGTTAGCATACAATTTCACATTTTTCCTAAAGTAACTATGATTTGGGAATTTGAAAAAAAAAACATTTAGTTACTTTGTACTTCATTATACTTATAATGGAAGGTTTCTGTCCTATCCTACCCGTTCGGCTAACGACCCTCCACTAGTCAAGAGTGCGGTGGGTAAGAGTGGATACCCATTCAATCGCCATTTTATAGGCAATTTCCTTAAACACCCCTTATAGACCAGCTTCGTGAATGAGGCCTACTAACGGTAAGACTGACTGTTTACTCATACATATATAATATTAGACTTTTAATGTTATATATAGTATATGGTGTATTTTATACTTTTAAAATACTAGTTGGTTTAACTTAGTAAATTATACTTTTAATTTAATTAAATGTAAACCAAAACTTTATGGGTTTATTAAATCACTTTTAATTATACACTTTAATTAATTAATAAAACATAAGGGTGTGATTTGAACCTTTTCAAATTACTAGGGTTTTAGAATTTAACATTTCAAAATTAAACTTTTAGTCAAATTTTAAATTCCAAAACTTGAGGGCAAGTTTTGAAACATTTCAAAACATAAGGGATCAAATAACAAATAACATAAATTAAACAATTAATTTCATAATTATCTATATTTGACCTAATCTTATTTTAGTCATTAGATAATTACCAAAAATTTAAATAATCCATATTTATCATATAAACAACCAATATTTAAAAGATTTGAAATTATCTATTGTTTTGGCAAGGATAATCACTAATTTAAGTTAAAAATCGGATTTTAACTTCATAAAACAAATTAAGCATCAAGTCCAAGTCAAAACAGCAGCCAAAACCCGAAAAACCCTAATTCTGACGAACTGACTCACCGAGTAGGGGCCAACTCGCCGAGTTGATTCAGGCAGGGACCAAAAAAATCGATTTTCAGCAAATAAAGCAGTTAAGCATCACATACAACTGAAACCAATCAAGGCTCTGATACCACTGATGGGTTTTATGCATAAGAACAATCTTATGTGCTCATACAATCCCTAATGCTTGGATCTAGGTTTCTCTATTGTACATGTTTTGAATCCAAGACTAATAACCTTAGATCTAACATATTATAAACTGAATTAGGGTTTATAGAATTACCTTTGATTGTTATATAGCAATAACAATCAATTCCTTGCTTGGATTGGCCTTAGAAAGCTTAGTGCCTCAAGTGCTGCACCTCTAATGGAGTCACAAACACCTTATGCAACTTGAATGAAGAGGAGAAGAGAGGGGAGGCACCAAAAACGGCTGGAAACCCTAGAGAATCAGTTGTCCACGTTTTTGGGGCCTAAGGGGTCCTTTATATACTTGTAGGCTATTAGGGTTTACAACTAGGAAACCCTAATTTGACTACTTAGGCCCTAAGCAGCCCATGGACTCCTTAAACATATCCCTTGGACGATTTCTAATGGGCTTCCCATAGAATTCGTCCAACCTATATATTATTAGGTGATCCATAGCCCAATTATAATTATCTTATAATTACAACTTCAGTCCCCCTAAGTTTAATTAATCTCTTTTAGCCACAAAATTAATTCTTAATTAATTCTTGACCAATATTAATTAAACAATATGATTTCTCCTTTAATATATTATTCTCATAATATATTAATAAATCATATTTAAACCTTTCTCTCCTTAAATCATCCTACATATTGCTATGGTGAAGGCAACCCAAAAGGACCATGCTCATAATCGGGTCAAGTACATACCAAAATAGTTATGGACTTGGACACTAATCCAACAATTATGGCCTTAGACCCGTTCCTACTGGAAGGAAACTCACCACGTAGCCTAGCTGCTGAAGGAACTGCTCCGAAATTTGTCTGATGTGGCTCCGACTTCACCCCGGCTACAATTCTCATAAGTATCCTCAATCAAATATTGATAATAATACTGAGGGTAAAAGGACTATCTTACCCTTGGCCAAAGTCAACTAATCAATCAAAGTCAACATTCAGTTGACCCGAATCGTCGAGTTGGGTCACCTACTCGTCGAGTCCTTACTCTCACTTTCTTGTTTTAGCCCGTTACTACTCATCGAGTTTGACATAGACTCGACGAGTTCCTCTTCGAAACTAACACTCAATCAATCTGAATCCGACTCGCCGAGTTGTATGAACAACTCGTCGAGTTCTCCTTCAACATATGAACACTATGATTGTGACTCGCCGAGTAGTATGAACAGCTCGTCGAGTCTGTTCTTGAGGCATGAAGATTGCCTGGGACTCGCCGAGTTCTTCCATGAACGAGTCTACCCTCCAGCTCACTGAGTCCATCTCTCACTCACTGGTTCCACTAGGCATAACTCGAAAAAGGGAAAACAGGGGACTCGCGACTCGACTCGTCGAGTCTGAAGAACGACTCGCCGAGTCATATGCATGCAAACACTAAATACTCGATTCTGCTCGAAACCAGTCCATTCCATTCATAGATCTAGGTTCTTGGGGCTTGATTAACACGTAAAGTTTCCAACTTTACGTGTACATAACACCAAATGAAGGTTTTAGGGTTCAAAGCACACTATAAAAGTAGATCTAGAGCTTTCATGCAAAATAGCTCCATGAGGTGCTAGCTCTAAGCTTCCAGAACTCAAACCTAGCTAGATCTGAAGGCGAATCATCTCAATGAGTCCTCTATGCTACTACTAAGCCAAGAAATGGTTCAAGAATAGCTTTAATGGCTTTGAAAAGGGGATTTTAAGCATAGAAACAGAAAAGCGCCAAGATATACCTTACTATCTTCTGAAATTCCTCAAGGATCTGGATTCCTTCTTCTCCTCTTGATCTTCCTTCCTTTTTCTTTCAAGATCTTCAAAGAAATACACCAAATCTCACAAAAATGCAAAGAGGGCTCTAGGGTTTCGAAGATGAGGCTCTGAGGGGTGATGGGGGCTGACTAGAGGCCCTAAAAGTTGTTTAAATAGGGTGCAAACCCTTGAAATTAGGGTTTCATCCAGACTGGCGGACTCGTCGAGTCCAGAATATGGACTCGTCGAGTCGCCAACTTAAACGTGCTCGAAGTCCCGACTCTACTCGACGAGTCCGGCTACTGACTCGTCGAGTTCCCCTTATAACTTGAAGAAAATAATTATATAAATATCATACCAGAATTGGGGTGTTGCAACTCTCCCCCACTTGTCTCAGACTTCGTCCTCGAATTCTGTTACCGCTGTATCTGGGAACAACTGTGGGGAATGCCCACGCATCTCCTCCTCTGACTCCCACGTCCATTCTGAACCCTTCCAGTGCTACCACTGCACCTTCACTAACTAAATCACCTTGTTCCTCAGGGTCTTCACCTTCCGATCCAAGATCGCAACTGGCCTCTCGACATAATTCAGGCTGCTATTAACCTGAGTATCCTTAATGGGCACTATTGCCGACTCGTCCACCAAACACTTCCTCAACTAAGAAATATGGAAAGTGTTGTGGATCTGGCTAAGCTCTGACGGAAGATCCAATCGATAAGCAACCCGACCCACCCCGACCAAAACACTAAAAGGACCAATGAACCTGGGACCCAGCTTGCCCCTCTTCCGAAACCTGATAACACCCTTCCATGGTGATACCTTCAGGAGGACCATATCGCCCACCTAGAACTCCAAATCTGAACGCCTCTTATCGGCGTAACTCTTCTGCCGACTCTGCGCAGTCTGCAGTCTGCCACGAACCTGCTGGATCAACTCTGTCATCTTGAGCACCACTTCGGTGCTTCCAGTGACTCGCTGACTGACCTCGCCCCAGCAAATCGGGGTCCTGCACTTTCTCCCATAGAGCATCTCGAAAGGAGGTCGATCAATACTCGCGTGGTAACTGTTGTTATACGAAAATTCCGCTAACGGAAGGTACGTATCCCAACTGCCACCAAAGTCTAAAACACATGCCCGAAGCATGTCCTCGAGAGTTTGAATCGTTCTCTCGCTCTGCCCGTCCGTCTGAGGATGGAAAGCGGTGCTAAAATGGAGACGAGTACCCATCTCGCCGTGAAACCGCTTCCAGAATCTGGAAGTAAAACATACATCTCGGTCTGACACAACTGAAACAGGCACTCCATGATGTGCCACCACCTCTCTCACATAAATATCAGCTAACTTCTCCGCTGATATACTCTCCTGGATCGGTATAAAATGAGCACTCTTCGTCAACCGATCCACTATAACCCATATAGAATCCACTCCACGCGCAGTCCTGGGAAGCTTCGTGATGAAATCCATGGTGATGTCTTCCCATTTCTACACTGGAATGTCTAACGGCTGCATTTTGTCATGAGGTCTTTGGTGCTCTGCCTTAACCTTTCTGCAGGTCAGGCACCTCTCCACATACCAGGCGTCATCCCGCTTCATGCAGGGCCACCAATAATAGGGTCGAAGATCTCTATACATCTTTGTCGCCCCTGGATGAATGGAAAATCGAGACTTATGAGCCTCATCCATCAACACCTGTCGTACTCCGCCCCAGTACGGCACCCAAACTCTCCCATGAAGGGTCAACAATCCTCTACTATCATAGTCAAAAGAAGCTACTCGGCCCACAATTCTCTCACACTTCTGTCTCTCCTCCTTAAGGCCCTCTACCTGTGTCTCCTTGATTTGCTCCAACAGTGGAGTAATCACCGTCATCCTCAAAAAAATGTCTCTGATCGGGGCCGCTACTGCCTTGCTGTTCAGGGCGTCGGCCACGACGTTGGCCTTCCCTGGGTGATAAAGGATCTCACAGTCATAATCCTTCAACACATCTAACCATCGCTTCTGCCTCATGTTCAGATTTGGCTGGTCCATGAGGTACCTCAAGCTCTTATGATCCGTGTAAATGGTACAACAGACCCCATAAAGGTAGTGCCTCCAAATCTTGAGAGCAAACACCACTGCCCCCAACTCTAAATCATGCATAGGATAATTAGCCTCGTGAGGCTTCAACTGTCTCGAGGCGTAAGCTATCACACGGCCTCACTGCATCAACACTGCTCCCATACCTGTGATCGAGGCATCACAGTAGACTATGAAATCCTCTACTCCCTCTGGCAGGGTAAGAATCAGTGCCTCGCACAATCTCTGCATGAGGGTCTCAAACTCTACCTGCTGCTCAGGCCCCCAACAAAACGCTACCGACTTCTTGGTCAGTCGGGTGAGCGGTACTGCTATCTTGGAGAAATCCTGGATGAATCTCCTGTAATACCCTGCCAAACCTAGGAAACTCCGAATCTCGGATGGAGACTTCGGAACCTCCCACTGCATCACGGCCTCAATCTTGGCCGGATCAAAATACCCTTCTAGTTGACGAGGTGACCAAGGAATTGTACCTCGTGCAATCAGAACTCGCACTTGGAGAACTTCGCGAAAAGTCTCTCCCTCCTCAAAACCTCTAAACCTGTCTCAGGTGCTCCTCATGCTGCTCCTGAGTCTTGGAATACACCAAGATATCGTCTATGAATACTATCACAGACCGATCCAACATCGGCCTGCATACGCGGTTCATGAGGTCCATGAATGCGGCCGGAGCGTTGGTGAGCCCAAACGGCATCACCACAAACTCATAATGACCAACCTGGTCCTGAAGGCAGTCTTCTGCACATCCTCGCCTCTGACCCGCATCTGGTGATATCTGGAGCATAAGTCGATCTTGGAGAACCAAGACGCTCCCTGAAGCTGATCAAACAAGTAATCTATCCTCGGAAGTGGGTAACGGTTCTTCACCGTTACCTTATTCAGCTCCCGATAATCTATACACATACGGTGAGACTCGTCCTTTTTCTTCACGAATAAAATTGGTGCACCTAGGGATGAGCAAAAGGACCGGGGAACCGGCCGGAACCGGAACCGGTCCCGGAACCGGCACCCGATGGAACCGGTCGGGCTGGGACCTAGACTATAATTTCGTGATTTTTTGGAACCGGGACCCGGTAAAAACCGGTCGTTGGAACCGGCCCAAAACCGGGAACCGGACCGGATACAAAAAAACTCATGCATTTGGCTTTGTCGCTTGAACTTCTGACTTACACTTCAGACGTAACAAAAAAAACACGATCGACCAAAAAAAACGATTGCCGAATGACCAAAAAAACACGATCGACCATTAGAGCTCAAAAACATCAAAGAAAAAACCCCTGTTCTAGATATTGGTGTACTACGAATGATCAAATCTGGAAAGATTAAAATAGTTCCATGAATCAAGAAATTTTCACAAGGTCGTGTAGAGTTGGTCAATGGAGCAAATCTTGAAATAGATTCAGTGATTTTGGCAACTGGGTATCGCAGCAATGTTCCTTCATGGTTAAAGGTAACGACTTTTTTCAAGAAATATTGATTGTGAAATACCCTTTATACCCATGACCTAATGAGATGCATTTCACAGGAAAATGACTTGTTTTCGAAAGAAGGGATGTCAATGACACCATTTCCAGAGGGGTGGAAAGGGAAAGCGGGTGTGTATATAGTTGGCTTTATAGGACGAGGTCTGTTGGGTGCATCTCTTGATGCCATAAGAGTTGCACAAGACATTGGCAAGACTTGGAATCAAGAAACCAAGCACCCCAATCATTATGTTACAGTGTCTTGTGAACGAAGATGCAACTAATAGAAAACATATAATAAAATTATTGTCCTTTAAATTTTTTATTGTTTTTACCTTCTTAAGTTTTGTAAGTTGACAGATAAAAAGATAGAAAAAAAAAAGATAGCCCTCTCCAGATTCAGTCTAGGCTACGACGTTGTGTACAAAACGGGAAGACGAGGCTTTTTCCTTTTTATGTATTTTTTATATTTTATTTTATTTCCCTTTTGGTAATATATGTTGTTACATAAATATTTTCTCAGTTACACTTGTTTTGGCGATGTTATAATGACTATTGTTTTATGGTACTATTTTCTTTTATAAAAAAGGTTTCTACTTGTTTTTTTTTTATTTTTGACATTTCCAATATAGAGGTTTTATTTATTATCAAAGAAAATGAAGATATGGATGCTAGTAATTTTTATTTTAGCCGGTTCCAAAATCGAAAAACCGGCAAAAACCGGACCCCGGAACCGGAACCGGTAGAACCGAAACTGGTAGAACCGCCGTGCCGGTTCGGTTCTTCATTTTGGCCGAAGCCGGTTCCCCGGTCCGGTTCGGTTCGGGCCGGTTCTGGCCGGTTCGATTCTTTTGCTCATCCCTAGGTGCACCCCAGGGCGAACTGCTCGACCTGACAAATCCCTTGTCTAGCAGCTCCTGCAGCTGCGTAGACAACTCCTGCATCTCTGGAAGAGCCAACCGATACGGTGCCTTGGCTATCGGAGCCGCACCTGGGATTAGATCAATCCCGAACTCAACCTGTCTCTCAGGAGGTATCCCTGGCAAATCCTCTGAAAATACATCCGGGTAGTCTCGCACCACCGGAACATCATCAACTGTCATCTTGCCCTTCTCCCGGGCATCTAAAACATAGGCAATATAGCCGCCGCAGCCCTACTGAAAGTAGCGCCTCGCTCTCGCTGTTGAACACAGAACTGGTCTGCGCTGTGGCTTCTCGTCCTGAATCACTAACTCTCCCCTACTGGGAGTGCGAACCCTAACCAACTGTAGCTCAAAATCTATCACCGCCCCATTGGGGCTCAGCCAATCCATGCCTACTATGACCTTATTCCCTCGTAGGGGAATAAGGACCAAGTCCACCGGAAACTGCTCATCGAATAACTGCAGGGAACACCCTCTATGTACCCTTGCAACCCTAACGATCCTATTAGCTGCTATCTCAACCTCAAGTGGACAATCTAGCTCCCCTGGAGCTCTACTAAACCTCTTGCTAAGTGCAAGAGAGACGAATGATTGGGTAGCCCACGAATCAAACAACACTGTAGCTGAAATGCCGTTCACCGAGAACGACCCTATACAAAACATATAACCATAAGAGACAATCAAAAATAAATACTGAGATAAGGGAAAATACATACCTGCCACCACATCAGGAGTCGCTCGCACATCCTCTGCTGTCAGCTGGAAAGCCCTACTCTTCGCCGCCGGCGTCTCGACTCGGCCCTGACGGCTATCTGAAATCCTCAAAGTAGCAGGAGCAGGTGCTGACACCTTCCCCGCAGTAGCTAAACTCGGACACTGGGACTTTTTATGCCCCCTTTGATTGCACTGAAAGCAAATCAGATCTGATGCTGCAACGGTGGTAGTAGTGGCTGTACAATCTCTGCTCATATGCCCAGTCCGGCCGCACTTGTAGCAGCCGACATTCCCTGCCTTGCACACCCCATCATGCAATCTCCCACACTTGCCACAATGACCGTGGCTCTGTTGATTCCTAGCTCTGTGATATGAACCCTTGGGCCTTTTTCCCGAACTCCCTGAACCTGGAGCCGCCTTCGGCTTCCTCTTTCTCTCCATCTCGAGATCAATCTCTCTCTCTCTCTCGGGCTCTAGCAATCATGTCATCCAACGTCTTATAGCTGGACCGGCTCACGAACTGGCGGATATCACTCCGCAACATCTCATGATAACGGGCTTTCTTCATTTCCTCATCAGCTACGTACTGAGGAACGAGAAGTGCCCTCTCCCTGAACTTGGCGGTAATTTCCGCCACTATCTCTGTAGTCTGAGTCAAATCCTGGAACTCGCGTGCTAACTGCTGCATTTCAATAACCGGTGCGATCTCAGCTCTGAACTTGGTAGAAAAGTCTGCCCAGGTCATGGCATCCAAAGCTGCGTCATCCCCGATGGGATGACCAACCTCCTCCCACCAATCCCGTGCCCTGTCCTTCAGAAGACAGGACGCCAATCTGACCTTGTCCCCCTCGAGACATCTTCTCGTGCAGAAAGCGTTGACCACATCTGCCAACCATCTGGTACTCGCAATGAAGTCCCGTGCCCCGTGGTAATCTGGAGCTCCACATGCACGGAACTCCCTGAAGGTAAGCATGTGCGACCCCATCATGGCCACTGTGACAATAGTCAATTTCGGGTCAAGTCTAAGCCGGACAAGGTCAATGAGTCAAACCGGTCAACTCAATTAGACCTTGTATGATAGGGTTTATATTATGTAATTACTGTATAACTCACTATCTTAATGAGAAAACATCACTTGGAGATTCGTGTGTTTAAATTTCTATAACCTTAGTGCTAAACAATGAACAAGAACAATAAAACAATGTTGCATACTCATAGGGAGTGTGTAAGATCCTAAAACATGGCACAACGGGGTCTAAGGACCTTGCATTGCGAAGCCGGACACTCTCATTCATCACACACGAAAACACTCTCAATCGTTTTCACTCTATCTCTTCTTATGTGAAATCTCTCCCATATCTCCCTAAGTATGTCGAATCTCTCCCAAATCTCTCTAAGTATGTGAAACCTCTCCCAAATATCTCTCTGTATGTGAAATCTCTCCAAGTATGTCAAATCTCTCCCAAATCTCTCTAAGTATGTCGAATCTCTCCCAAATCTCTCTAAGTATGTGAAACCTCTCCCAAATATCTCTCTGTATGTGAAATCTCTCCAAGTATGTCAAATCTCTCCCAAATCTCTCTAAGTATGTGAAACCTCTCCCAAATATCTCTCTGTATGTGAAATCTCTCCAAGTATGTCAAATCTCTCCCAAATCTCTCTAAGTATGTGAAATCTCTCTCAAATATCTCTCTGTATGTGAAATCTCTCCAAGTATGTCAAATCTCTCCCAAATCTCTCTAAGTATGTGAAATCTCTCTCAAATATCTCTTTGTATGTGAAATCTCTCCAAGTATGTCAAATCTCTCCCAAATCTCTCTAAGTATGTGAAATCTCTCTCAAATATCTCTTTGTATGTGAAATCTCTCCAAGTATGTCAAATCTCTCCCAAATCTCTCTGAGAACGAGGAATCTCTCTCAAATCTCTCTTGAAATCTCTCCCAACTTTTTATAATCACTCGGGGCATCCCGACCCTCGAATTTGGCGAAAACAGCCCAAAAACGGAAGTCTACGCGAAAAACGGACTTAAGGAACCGAAACCTCTCTTAGGAACCGAACCCTCCGAACCGAAGGTACAGTTCATGAACCGAACCGAAGTTGCTGACCTATGAACCGAACCGAAGGTACTATTCATCCTAGTCGAACCTCGCATAAAAAGAAGGACCGAACCGAAAGTACTGTTCATTACTGTTCACTACAGTCCCTTCGGTTCTGGCCTCACTTCGGACCGAACCCTCGCCTTCGCTTCGGACTACTTCTCGGACCGAACCTTCGCTTCGCTTCTCGCATCCGGTTCAGCCTCTCGCTTCCGAGACCAGCACCACTCCTGACCAAACCTCGGCCTAGGACCGAGAGGTCTCGCTGGGAGGCTCTTTTCTCCCGGTTTTCAATTGAATTCGCGTTTTAAGCCCGTTTTTAATTATTTTAACATAGGATTTTCACTCAAAACTTTATTTTAAAATATAAGACCCCTAAATTAATGATTTAATCACATTTTAAGGATAAAACCTTATCCAAAAGGGAGTTGGTAAAGTACAAAAGTAGAGTGTTGACCTTACTTTAGTTTATGACGCAAGCAACCCCCACACCCACTCCATGACAACCCACACTCCTCCCCACCATACCTTGTACCTTTTACCCCCTTTCACAAGCCATCCCCACGATCTAAGGGCTAATCATACAACCTCTCTCCTCATTCTCTTCAAACACTCTCATTACGCCAAAGATTGAACTCCAACTTTTTTTCTCTCCAACTTTTCTCTCTAACTCACGATCTCAAGGCTGATCATTAAGTGTTCTTCCACTCTTGGTAAGTGTAACCCATCCTCCTTGTGATTCTTACACTTCATTCTACTCAAATCATTGATAGCTTATACAAACTCCATAACTGTCATGCTAGATTCTCGAAAATCTTCAAGACATTTCCAAGTGTCCTTGAGTTAAACACCTCCATTCTTCAACAATCATCTACGGAAAACACTTAAGGTGAGTTCATACCCCTACATTTTTATGTTTTCTTAAGTTTTTAGGGTGGGAATACAAGCTATAACACCAAGAACATAACTAAAATTTTCTAACAGCCTTCATCAGAAAAGTTGGACTCCATTCACGGACTGTTTTGGACCACTTAAACATTTTAGTTTTCAAAACTGTTTTAGGTGTACGTAGTTCCAGTTCTTAGCTTTAAAATGATTACTTGCACATCTCCATACAATTTTTCTACAATTTATGGTGAATTTTACAAAACTGCCTATCATTTTAAATACAAATCCGGACCAGTCTGTGATTATGGACTTGGTTACACAAGTTAGAGGTCCCTAAAAATTATGGGAGAATTTATGAACCAACTAGACTCATTTTCCAAACTCCCAGAAGTTACAGAACTTGATTTGGACATTTTATGATTTTTCTATAAATTTTCTAATAACAGTCATAGAAAATGTTATAATCAGAAAAGCACTAGCAATTTCATTTCACCTTGTAACATGTTGAGCAAGGTGTATATTATTACGTGTTTATGTATATTTGTAATATATGACATTCTTGTGATAATATCTAGACATAAGCCTGTTAACAAATGGATTTTTACTCGATAAATCATAGATTACATAAAGCGTTATTATTGAAGTATACCCATTACACACAAACGTTAAATAAACTATGTTATGTAAAAATTACGTACCTTACTGTTACTACCTTCGTTTTGATAAACTATAATAGGTATAGTTTACGATGGATTTCAAAATGCATACATTACAAAAGGGAAACTTTCATTATGAAGTGTAAATTCGTTAATGACTTTGTGAGACATTCTCTTCGCATAAATCATAAGTCATGTATTGTAACCAGAGTCTCCTGGAGGGAGAGCGTGATAGTTGTATATAGATCTATATTGGGCTTGACAACCCACACCAGAGCTGCTTGCAACAGCTAGACCGGCAGGTCTGTGGTGACAAGTGTCATTTCAGTTCTACGAGGCCCGAAGAACGTCGTTTTCAGGCCACCTAGGTCATAGTATGGTTATAATAGCTCACAGAAAGTATTAACAAACTTAAGAATTTACGAGAGTTTCACTAATATCATACGCGTTTGGATTGAAATAAACACACATTATTTTCTGTAAATAAGGAAGATTACTCATGCATTTCAGTCTTTGGATACAAGACTACATTATTCATTTTAAGGAAAATATCGGATTTTTCTGGAACAACTATACAATTACATGACGAGCTTTTTCATAATTATATCCAAAAACTTATGAACTCACCAACCATTGTGTTGACACTTTTTCAAACTGCTTGTATTCTCAGGAAATCGCTAATCAGGTAACAAAGTACTTTTGAGGATGGGACGTTGAGGCGTCAAACTTACCATATTTTGTCAACATATTGTAATTGAATTTGAAACATGTAATTCATACAATGATGTAACTCTTTCAATTATATATATATATATATATATATATATATATATATGTTGGTTGTGTTTACTTTCATCACTATTACCATTGTTGTTATGATACTACACATGAAGTCCTCCACCCCCGGACGTTTCCGCCATCCTTGGTTCGGGGGTGTGACAGCCACTACCTCAGCACGGAAAGTGCTCAATCTCTCGTCCATCAACTCTAAGATACCCTCCTTGATCGAACCAAAGATCACAGGAGTCTGCTCAAGTATGGTGCGAGTAATCTCTGAAGAGAGAAACTCCCTAGTCTGCTCATCCATCTGCCCGACCTTCGGGTCTGATCCTGATCCCCCTTCGGCACCTGAACTGTCGACTGCTGGTCGAGGGCGCAATACCACCATTCTGAAAACACATCATAATAAACTTTAGGATCATAAATATATCTCGAGGGATCACTACTATCACAAGTTTCCTGGTCTCATCTCAGTATTCTTGATTTGAGTACGGATCCTCTGCTTTCAGTAGTACGGGCCCATACTACCTTCAACATCTATACGTACTTTCCTTAAGAACTGCCTTGACTCCACCAAGTCACTTTACAACTACTGATCTCTGCTACTACCTTCCTAGGCTCGCCCTAGGGAACTTCTGACTCCACCCAAACCAGTCCTCAGCTGCTGAAGGCCTCCTTGTAATGTCAATTAGCTATTACCTGAATACCATCACATGTGGCGAGACTCAGATAATCCTTCGAGTAAAGGCCCGTCCCTACTATGGTCAGACTCATACCAGAGCTACGCAATAGGGCCGAATCTGGCACTCTGAGATTATTCAACCTTGTTCACATGTGACGTGACGTATTCACCTAATAGCTAACTCCCATTACTTAGAGTCCCACAAAGCACAAAGCAAGCAACATTCAGACGCAGAAAAACTACTCAAGCAACTCTATCCTCATAACAAGGACCTATACTAGCATACAATGCTAAGCTCATACTATCAGACATAACCTAAACAGGCTATCCTACTGTTGTCTACTTAGTACTAACATAAAATTCTTATCAAGCTGAAACACATAAAGCAGGCATATAAGGCATCCCCCTAGATCCTTAGTCCTATACTAGCATGCTGTTCTACTGAGACTGAAGCTGAAACTAAAGCTGAAACTGAAACTGATAATCATAACATAACTTGTATGGGTAATTTGGGAGTACTTACTTGAGCTCGGCTGATCGCATGCACCACACCTATTTTCTCTTTTCAAGGTTCTTTCTTTCTAAAATTCTTTTTACTTTTCTAAAACTCTTTTCTTTTGAAAACATTTTACCACTTCCTTAGTTTGAGTCCAGACACACCCGAAAGTGTGTCAAATCCCTCAAACCAAGGCTCTGATACCAACTTGTAACATCCAAAAATACGAACGAAAATTTTTTGTTTTAATAATAATAAAAATCATATACTGATCGTCACAACATAAAAACCATGTGTCAAATATCTCAACCCATAATAAATTGTCATGAACATTTATGCCAAATCAAACTATGAATCAAAACAAACTCCCAGGAATAAGACTGAAGCTGTGGTGTGTGCGATGCCATCATCCGAAGCTCTTCCCTTTACTTGCGGAAGTACCTGAAACCAAAACTAAAACTGTAAGCACAAAGCTTAGTGAGCTCCCCCAAACTACCTCATACCATACAAACATATAAATCACATACTGGGCCTTACCCACTGCATCGGACCGAAGTCCGGAAACTGACTGGGACCTTCTCCCCTGCACCGGACCGAAGTCCGGACTAACTGGGGCCTTGCCCCCTACATCGGAACGAAGTCCGGAAACTGACTGGGACCTTGTCCCCTGCATCGGACCGAAGTCCAGACTAACTGGGGCCTTGCCCCCTGCATCGGACCGAAGTCCAGAAACTGACTGAACAAAGCATAACATAAACATATCAACTAACATGAACACACATATACTGCATACTGCATTGGGCCGTGGCCCAGAACACATAACACATAAATCCTGTCTAATCCACGAAGGCATCAAACATGCTAACTACTGCATCGGACCGAAGTCCATAAACTATTGCTAGCTAAACGGGTCGGCATTATGGCCTTAGACTCATTCCTACTGGAAGGAAACTCACCTCGTAGCCTAGCTGTTGAAGGAACTGCTCCGAAATCTGTCTGATGTGGCTCCGACTTCACCCCGGCTACAATTCTCATAAGTATCCTCAATCAAATATTGATAATAATACTGAGGGTAAAAGGACTATCTTACCCTTGGCTAAAGTCAACTAATCGATCAAAGTCAACATTCAGTTGACCCGAATCGTCGAGTTGGGTCACCTACTCGTCGAGTCCTTACTCTCACTTTCTTGTTTTAGCCCGTTACTACTCATCGAGTTTGGCATAGACTCGACGAGTTCCTCTTCGAAACTAACACTCAATCAATCTGCATCCGACTCACCGAGTTGTATGAACAACTCGTCGAGTTCTCCTTCAACATATGAACACTCTGACTATGACTCGCCGAGTTGTATGAACACCTCATTGAGTCTGTTCTTGAGGCATGAAGATTGCCTGGGACTCGCCGAGTCAGGGCATTGACTCGCCGAGTTCTTCCATGAATGAGTCTACCCTCCAGCTCACTGAGTCCATCTCTCACTCACTGGTTCCACTAGGCATAACTCGAAAAAGGGAAAATAGGGGACTCGCGACTCGACTCGTCGTGTCTGAAGAACGACTCGCTGAGTCATATGCATGCAAACACTAAATACTTGATTCTGCTCGAAACAGTCCATTCCATTCATAGATCTAGGTTCTTGGGGCTTGATTAACACGTAAAGTTTCCAACTTTACGTGTAAATAACATCAAATGAAGGTTTTAGGGTTCAAAGCACACTATAAGAGTAGATCTAGAGCTTTCATGCAAAATAGCTCCATAAAGGTGCTAGATCTAAGCTTCTTGAACTCAAACCTAGCTAGATCCGAAGGCTAATCATCTCAATGAGTCCTCTATGTTACTACTATGCCAAGAAATGGTTCAAGAATAGCTTTAATGGCTTTGAAAAGGGGATTTTAAGCATAGAAAGAGAAAGGGCCAAGATATACCTTACTATCTTCTGAAAATCCTCAAGGATCTGGATCTCCTTCTTCTCCTCTTGATCTTCCTTCCTTTTTCCCTCAAGATCTTCAAAGAAATACACCAAATCTCACTAAAATGCAAAGAGGGCTCTAGGGTTTCGAAGATCATGCTCTGAGGGGTGATGGGGGCTGACTAGAGGCCCTAAAAGTTGTTTAAATAGGGTGCAAACCCTTGAAATTAAGGTTTCATCCAGACTGGCGGACTCGCCGAGTCCGGACTATGGACTCGTCGAGTCGCCAACTTAAACGTGCTCGAAGTCCCGACTCTACTCGACGAGTCCGACTACTGACTTGTCGAGTTCCCCTTAAAACTTGAAGAACATAATTATATAAATATCATACCAGAATTGGGGTGTTATAATATATTAATAAATCATAATAACCTATTTCTCTATTATTTCTCCAGTCAAGTTGCTTTGGTGAAGGCAACCCAAAATGACCATGCACAACCGGGTCAAGTAGTTACCAAATATGGTTACGGGCTTAGACACTAATCCAACACAAACTTGGTCAAAAAGTCAATGGTTAACGGAAGTCAACAAAAGTCAAAGCCCAAGGCAGTTTAGTACGCCCGACGTACTCAACATACGTAGCCTGACCTTACTCCTTCATTAAGCATTTAATCCCTTAAGTAATTTTCACCCAAACTTAGATCTAGCCTTAAAACATTGCCTTAAGTTAGAAAGTTCCCACCTTTATGATTTTCCATGGCTAGGGATTGTCCAAAAAATAAAACCCCATCTTATTAATCCATTAAAAAGCTCCAATGCAACCAACGCTTCTTCAATGAGTTCCTTATTCTCTAAGGTGCACCAAGAACACTCCAAAGCACTTAAAAATACCTTTTTTCTCACAAGGCTCAAACTAGGGTTAAGGTTTCAAGGGAGGGTGTTGGAGAGGTGAAGGCTAAGAATGGAATGGGTTTGGGGAAGTTAAGGAGCTTAAATAGGGATTAAACAAAAAAAATAGGTTTTGGGCACTGGTTGCGTACACCTAGCGTACTAGGGATGCCCTAGTACACCCAACGTACGTGGCTAACCCAAAAAGTGCCCTAACTTCAAACGGTCGTAACTTCTTCGTTCCAACTTCATTTTTGATGTTCTTTATATCCACGAAAATGTATTGAGGAGATCTACAACCATATCTAAATATCCTAGACTAAAAACTTCTTAAACAAAATTCCATATTTCATGCAAGAACCCGACTTATGACTTTTCCCGTTCTACCCCTCAGCCGAAAATATAATTCAAAGGTTTAGATCTCATAACCATCATTGTTTCCTTCCAAAAGGTCTAAACATTATATCCTTAAGGCCCAAAGCGTTTACACAATCGACTTCTAGCCCATGGCCCTAAAATAAGAAATGATGGGAAACAGGATGTTACACTGTTAGATTTGTATCTCGGTATATAGGATGTTGTTATGCGGTAGTGATCTTGGAAATCTAATCGGGAGGTTGTGGGCCAAGGGTAATCCAACCGAGAGGTTGTGAACCCAGAATGTAGTATTTATGGCAATCCAACGTGGAGGTTGTGGGCCATGGTAATCCAACTAGGGGGTTGTGGACCCAAGGGTATTCCAGTCGATGACTGATTAAACCCAACATGCATGATTATATATGTTATATGTTGTATGGTGGTACTGTGGGGGGAAACTCACTAAGCTTCATGCTTACATTTTCAGTTTATTGTTTCAGGTACTTCAGATGATTGAGGTAAGGCGAAGGCTTGATCATACACATCCTTCGGATTTTATGATATTCGATCTTGGGATACTCTGATTTGTAATTATAACTTTTGGAAACAGTGTATTGTAAACAATTATAGTTATTGGGTTGTTTTTGAAAAATGAAAATTTTACCGTGATTTTTGGGATGTTACAATCCATACCCTAACCCATGCAAACTCAAACTCAAACCCTAACTCGTAAATGCTTATAAAAAGGCTTGAATCCTTTGCATGAAAAACAAAAGAGCTTAAATATGCACTTATTAAATTCCTAACAAGTCTAGAAGTCACCCAAGAACAACCATATGGTGTTGGAGTTCTCCAAACTCCAAGAACTTCAAAGAAAGAAACTTAAATAAACCAAAATCACTTCCCAAGCCTATTTATATGCATGAAAACGAATAAAACAATGAACTTTATGAGTTACAATGCTTATAGAGAGTCTCGAAGGGGGAACTTCAACTAGACAAGGCTTCTCCAAGCACCAATGGTCTTCTTCTTCAACAAGAAACTCCAAAAACTCTCATAAGGCTCACCAACACACATATAGGCTAGGGTTCTAATTCAGAGAGAATAGAGGTTGAGAATAAATCCAACCCTAAACTTCTTATTACTTAAATATGGCTCAAGGCTCGAGACTTAGGATTTTGGGTTGTGATTACGGCTTCGCGTCGCTACTTAATGACATGACGCGCATCACAACCATTAAGTAGCCGCATTGCGACCCTCCCAAAAATCAAAGCAGACTTAACACACACACACACACAGAGAGAGAGAGAGAGAGAGAGAGAGAGTATGTGAAGACTAAATAACGACATCTCTAATATACATGGTCGATGTAAATAATAAAAATTTTGAAAAACAAATTATTAAGGGAAAAATAGTATTTTTCATATCTAAGTAGACCAAATACAATGACAAATCTATAAATAAAAATCATGTGGTTCTCTCATTGAAACCACGTAGATCCTTAATTTTTTACAATACTAAAAGTTAGGTCTTAAAAAAATTTCTATATAATTTCTAAAAAATATTAAAATTTAGATAGGTCCTAAGTCTCACCTTAGATATACAGTAGCTACACTTTTAAAATACACAACAAAACTAAGACATAAGGATTTTCGACTTAACAAAATAAAAATAAAGAATCAAACATATTGTAGATGTCTACTTTAAACTACTTTTATAGACAAGCAAAGAGTTGACACCTATATATCCTGAGACATTCTTATCAAATGGTCGTAATCAAATTCATATCCTCTTATCAAATGGTGGTCGTAATCTAATTCATATCTATATCTATAATGAAACGAGGGGAGGTGATAATACCACTAGGTATGGCCTACTCTCCTTTTTCTATATTAATAATTTTTACAATATTGAAAATAAAAATAAAAAGCTACCTCTCACAATTTGAAAGCAACATCATATAAATCATATAAAACAAGATGCTAAATAACATAAGACATGATTTGATGACAATGTCAAGCTTCAAACTTTTCCAAGTCTTGGTGAACCACGTCGTTTGTAAGATGTAACTTAATGTGACAATTTTGTATATAATTGATATTTTTATATGTATTTTCAACTATTATTTATTTTTATACAAATTTATGAGTTAAGACGGTATTCTAGTAAAGTTTGGCGGCATGTACAAACTTTGGAGTCATAGCACACCATAACAAGCTTTTTAGAACCTTATTAAAAAAAGTAATAAAATGTTGAAAATTGATATACTAGAGAGGGAGACCCAAGTCGATACAATATATATATATATATATATATATATATATATATATATATATATATATATATATAAAAGCAAAAAAAAAATAGAGTTAAAAGAAGTTACAAAGTTGAAACATTAGGGTAGCTATGTGAAATATGAAAATAACTAACCGATAGATAGCTAAAAGTTGTAGGGGCAAAAGTTAAAAAGCGTAGGCATGCATGAAAACCATTGAAGGGTAATGATTAATGAAAAAGACATTAGAAATTTGGTTGAAGAGAAGATCCAGTAGTGGCGTGCATGCGAGTCCTACGCGAAGAACACACACAGAGTAATCTTTAACCCAATTCAACTGGAGCACAAAACCATACTGTGATTTGTGATAAGCGTTGTGTGAAAATGTAAATCAAAAATATGGAACATGAACTGAAGCTGATGATTGATGATGGATTTTAGAAGATTGAGGGATCATGTTAATGAACTGTTCATCAAAATGTCAATAAGAACAACAACACAAAGAAGGAGGTATGGCATACTTACTGCTTTTCTCTCTTTCTTTCTTCTTTCCTTCTGTCATGATGTTTAATGATGAATCATGGACATAACTGATATACAGTGACACTGACTCGCATGCATGCAGAGTAACTTTTCAGGTCAAGATCCACTGGGTTTTTCACTTCAAATCTGATGATTTCTTTCATGAACTTTCACATGATAATTCTGTAACCTACATTACAATGAGAAAAAGACTTTTTTGTTAAATTAGTCGGGAATCAATTTAATTTGGGAAGTATTGATTTGTCCTAAAAATTGAATTATAACTGTTTAGGCTTTATATTACTCAACATACATATTAGTCATGTGGGTTGTTTTGGATTAAAATTCTGTTACTTTTATTCGTTAAAATTTTAATGTTTTGTCCCATTTATTAGTGTGATTGTTCAGTTAGACACAATCATATTTGCCTCAATATATGTTAGAATTTCACATCTCCAATCAAATGATTTTTTATATTAAAAAAATCTCACATACCTAACGTGATACTAGAGGTGAAGTCACCAATGACTCAATGGATATGTTATCAGCTAGACAAGTCTTATAAATCTCAATACAAGTTATTTTATAGAGAAAATATATGACTCCACACGTATAACATGGCAAGAGCCCCATTCTCCCATTTAAGAGACTTAATACACGTCTAATGTCATTAAAAAAAACAAACAAATCATGTTTAATGATCAATTCCATCGAACTTTCATATCATTGACTCAATATATGTCTAGCCATCTATGTTACACATTGTCCTATATGTTTTTACATATTTTGGTGTTGTCAGAATGTGACTTGGATTTTAGCAACCCGAATTAAGTAACCCAATCAGAACAAAGTAAAGAAACATGAATAACGATTTCGAAAAGATAAATGTTCGAAGTAGACTAACTGTCCGGTTATTTTTTTCCGGATTCACTTGCATATGAGTTCGACACAATAGTTGATAGAGTTTATAGTTATAAGTATTCATAGTTAGGGATTCCAATGTAATTACATTGAAAATTGTTTAATAATAGAGTAGTTTTTTGATCCTTGTCTGTATACTAAATAACATCGATTGAACCATATTAATACTTTGTGTTTGTATAATTGCTTTTCCTTTGATTGCTTATGTAACTATAGTCAAACCTCTGACCAGAGAGCACATTTAACAACAACAACAAATGCTTTTACTTGGCTTGTTTTTATTTCATTCAAGACACATTGAATCTAGTCAACAAAATTATTAATTACCATGATTACTAATTTATTTCTCTTAATGTAGCGAAACAAATGTAGCATTTTCCCCTATAGTAGAGAAGCAGACCAGTCCAAAACACAAAATGACGTGGCCACTAAGATAACGCCACGTCACTTATTGACTATCCTGTAAAGCTAGAATGAGATATAGAGGAAAATAAAGTACACCCCACACACCCACACTCCCCAGACCCTACACTCAACAACACTCTCGCAAAAACCCTTTCCCTTTTCCTTTTCTTCCCTCTCATGGCTTGTCGGCCAATCAAACCCTGAAGTGAACACCCTTTAAAGTGTTCTTCCGTTCGTCGGAGTGAAAGAGTCGCCGAAATCCTACTTTTACATTTTCCGACGACTCGAATTTTTGTTGTTGTTGTTGTTGTTGTTAATTTATTTAGTGGCTTTTTGGAATTGGTGGAGTATCGTCTTCTTTACTTTATATGATTTCTTGTTTCTCGAGCGCATTTACATTTTCAGTGTGTGTTGGAACGTATTAGTGAAGATCTCGAGTTCAGATTTGAGAAAAGGAAAAGACAGAGAGAAAAGATGTATGTGGTCCCTCCTCCGAAGCGCTCCGATCCTCTGTCTGGATCCACAAACGGGCAGGATAACTTGAGAATTTACCAGACATGGAAAGGCAGCAATGTAAGTGTTCTTTTGCTCGATCTCTTCGGATCAACCCGTTTTGTTGAGGTTTTGGTGAAAAATGTTTCATGAATCTCGGTTATGGCGACTTGCTTCTTAATTTCTTGGTAAATTTATGTAAGATCGACGATTAAGTTGCGGTCGCTTCGTACAATTTACCCTAGAGCATTGCAACGCTAATTTCACTACAATTTACGTGTTTTTCTGCACGGCGCGTTGTGGTGTTTACTCGTGATACGCGTACCCTAGAAATTTTTATCATTTATTAGCTATTTCTTTTCATGTTGCGAAGATATTATTAGATTGAATTCGTGTTCATTTGCTGTCTTTTTCACAATTTGACCTACAGAACACGCATACATAATAGTAACAATAATTCCTTCACAGTCATCATTTCCAGAAGAAATGAAAAAAAAAACACACACACACAATTTGATTTAAGAAAAAACAGACTTCTGTACATCAACCAAGAGCTTCAATGGTATAATGAGATTACAGTATCCATTCTTATGTCAAATATTTTGCATTGCAGATATTTTTCCTTCAAGGAAGATTTGTATTTGGACCTGATGTAAGATCACTGGTGCTGACCATATTCCTTGTGGTAGCTCCTGTTTCAGTTTTCTGTGTCTTTGTTGCAAGAAAACTGATGAATGAATTTGAAGAACACTGGGGGATATCAGTTATGGTTGTAGCCATTTTATTCACAATCCATGTAAGTTCCTCTCTGTCACTTCATATAGTTTTCAAATTACATTATCATTCTAAACTTCTAATTCTAAAGTCATTTATATAATTAAATGTCTCAGGTTTTAGTACTTCTCCTTCTAACCTCTGGGAGAGACCCTGGTATTATTCCAAGAAATGCACATCCTCCAGAACCAGAAGGGTTTGATGGAAATGCTGAAGGTAGTAATCAAACCCCACAATTAAGGCTTCCACGTATTAAAGAAGTTGAAGTTAATGGTGTCACTGTGAAGATCAAATATTGTGATACTTGCATGCTTTATAGACCTCCTCGATGCTCACACTGTTCTATCTGTAATAATTGTGTTGAAAGATTTGATCACCATTGCCCTTGGGTTGGACAGTGTATAGGCCTGGTATGAAATGTATTCTCTCTCCAAATTATCTTTATATTTTACATTTTTACTTATATTTGTTAGATATGACAAAACAGAACAAACTATACTACGTTTTGCATGTGGGATTGATGTGAATGGGAGAAAAGTCACAATTTTTTGTCCCACATAGAAAGATGGGACAAAGACTTGCTATTGATCTTTTGTCTATGCAAAAGACGTAAATGCCCTTCTCAGTTACAAAATTTGGTTCTTTTGTTATTGTTTGTTTTGGATATTTTCCGGAAACGAATTTTGTTGCTTTTCTTATCCCCATAGTTTCATTTTATTTTGGATGTGATGACCCTTAGTTTGACGCGATAAACCCATGTAAAATTACTATTTTGCCCTTATTTTGCTTTTGTTCTTATTTTTTACACTAAATTACTTATCTGTTCACATAAGGGGCAAACCGGTCATTCTACATGGGACAGGGTTCAAAAATGTTATGAAACCCTCTGATAAGGACCAAAAATGCAAAAGGATTCCTTTTTGGACGTAAATGAAAAGAACAGCTAAACACAGGGACTAAAAATTTAGTCTATTTTTTGGTATGCATTTTTAAAACGTGGGTAAACACAGTAAGGATCAATGTCTAGTGTTGCTTTGTTTATATTTTGTGCAATTTCATGTTTTTTGTACACTTTTCTTTAACTTTTTCATTTGCTAAAATCTAATTGCAGAGAAACTATCGATTCTTCTTCATGTTTGTGTTCTCCACAACACTACTTTGCATATATGTGTTCAGCTTCTGCTGGATCTACATTAAGAGAATCATGGATTCAGAAGACATAACATTATGGAAAGCAATGATCAAAACCCCTGCATCCATTGTCTTAATCGTCTACACTTTCATATCAGTCTGGTTCGTTGGTGGCCTTACTGCCTTCCATTTATATCTCATCAGCACAAATCAGGTCATCAACAATTTTCATTATTTATTTTTTTCCACTAAATGCAACAAATAGAAATTTACTTTCATCTATCCAATTGTATCCTTTTTTTTATGCTGATGTTTTCGCTTTTCAATCTATCTTTATAGACAACATACGAGAACTTCAGATATCGGTATGACAGGAGAGCAAATCCCTACAACAAAGGAGTCTTGGAAAATTTTGGAGAAATCTTTTGCACAAGCATCCCTGATTCCAAGAACAAATTCCGTGCATACGTCCCAAAAGAACCCGGTCTCGGTGGCCGATCGGTTGGCGGCGGTTTTGTGTCCCCCAACATGGGGAAGGCGGTGGAGGACATTGAAATGGGGCGGAAGGCGGTGTGGGGTGATGGTGGTGCCGGAGTGGATAGCCAACTTAGTGACAATGAAGGCTTGAATATTAAAGATGGTGGAATCGGAGAAATGTCGCCGGAGATAAGAACACAAGTTGATGAGGGCGATCGTGCGAATATTATACACGCAAGGCGGTCGAGTTGGGGGAGGAAGAGTGGGAGCTGGGAAATGTCGCCGGAAGTTCTTGCGTTGGCGGCAAGAGTCGGAGGCGGTGGCGGCGGCAGTACTAGCGGTCCGGCGGCGGTGAAGTTGTGAGTGGTAGGTTGGTTGATTAGTAGTGCTTGGTGGTAGATAGGATTTGGTGGTGATGTTTGGGTTGACACGGTGGTTTTATTGGTGTGGTTTTGTGAGTTGCGGGATGGGATCATGTGTAAAATTAGTTGGTTTTTTTTTTTTTTTTTTTTTTTTTTTAAATCATGTCTTTTTGAAGTTTTTTTCTTGTACATTATTTGGTTTAAAACTCGTGGTTGAGTTGATTTCTTGTCAAGTGTTAACAATGGAATTCGATTTGGTGTTTATGAAGCAAGTTTTGGGTTTGTTAAATCATTCAATCAAATGTGACGTTGTCTGAATATCAAGGACAACTGAGTTCTGTTACAAATACAGGCATTCGCATTTTCTAATGCAATTAGGTGGATTAAGCGGTCTGTTAGTAAACAAATTGGACAAATTAGGTGGATTAAATGATCTTTTAAATTTGCAGAATTCTATAAAATCACCAAATAATGTCGTTTTTAAGGAAAAAAAATCCAAAATTAGAATATATTTTTAACAGATTTAGCATAGGGATGAGCAACGGGTCGGACCCGGACTGTACCGACCCGAAGACCAAAAACCGTTAATTATCTCAACCGAAAACCAAACTGGTTTAGGGTGTATCGGGATCCGTTTCGATCCGATCCGGTTTTGGGTACCAAACTAGGTTTTGGACTGAATTGGACTTTGGGAGTGTTCGATACGGTTTGAGTCCGGTCCGGTCATGTTCCTGTTCTTATTCCTAGTTTATATATATATATATATATATATATATATATATATATATATATATATATATATATATATATATATATATATATATATATATATATATATATATATATATATATATATATATATATAGAGAGAGAGAGAGAGAGAGAGAGAGAGAGTTAAGTTCATATATAAACCTTAATTATTCTGTCAATGTGTGAACCAATGAGAATTTAGAAAAACAATAAATGATTAATAAAACAAATAAAAGTTAATTTTGGAAGCTTACATATAATTATTTACTAACCAAAAAATGAAGTCGTGTATTTTCCCTAAATTATGGTTTCGGTTACAAACTTTATATCTTTATCCGCTTTTTGAATTTGATGATTGTGATTCCAAAAGTTTAACATAAACCAAAATTTTCCAGAGCAAAAAGTTGCATGTCAAAAAAAGACTACGTGAGAACAATTATTCTTAAAGAATGAAAAGTTAATTGTGACTTGGAAAACGCGTAAATCAATCTCCAAAAAAATTGACCTGAAAAGTTAAATTTCAAAACAATTAATTTGTATTCTTAAAGAATGCACACATTTAATATACAAAATCAACCAAAAAACATGAAAGTATTCTTATAGATTTTCAATATGCAGATTTTATTATATCATATTCTTAGAGAATGCACGTACAATACTTAAGAGGGTTACTTTATTGTATTTTTCTTTACGAATGTTTCTATTATTTTTCAAAATCTTATATTATTCTTCAAGAATTTGTCCAATTGTATTTAGTTTTTTAGTCTTCACTAAAGACTTTTTTTTTTTGAAGAACCTAACTATTATTCTTAAAGAATAAGATATATGAACTTATAATTTATTAATTATTCTTCCAGAATGAGAATGATAAGAATAAAGTTGACTTGCATTCTTGGAGACGTTCAAATCGAGTTTTAATAAAAACGTGATAACGATAAGAATAGAAACTGAATTTTCAAAGCATTTAAAAATAGTAATTTGTATTTTTTTAAATTTAGTTTTTTAGTAATTAATGTGACTTAGTTGCCTAAAATAAATGTAATTTTCATTTATTTCTCTTAATAAAATATCTTAGTTTTCTACAATTAATTAAGGGTGATTATATAATAAGAGAAAATGACAAAAATAGCCAATTACACTAATTGCATTACAAAAATAGCCAAAAAAAATCGAGATTACATATTTAGCCACCCATTTCGTAGATGAGAAGGTCCCATCTGCGAAATGGGCTTCTCATCTGCGAAAGTACAACTACCTAAAGCGCAGTTGTGCTTTAGGTACTTGTACTTTCGCAGATGAGAATTTTTTTTTTTTTTTTTTTAATTTTTTCTGTATAAATAGGGGTAATTTCGCAGATGGAATAGGTCCATCTGCGAAATCCTCTGAGCCTATCTGCGAAATGATGCAATTTTTTTTATTTTTTATTTTTTATTTTTATTTTTATTTTTTTTAAGTTTGACTATGAAATGAATTTGTTTGACTACGAAATTGGCTTTGCTATATAAAAACTTTTGTAGAAAAAATATCATTTTGGTTGTTATTTGTTTGTGAAATACTCTCTACAATTTGCTCAAAAAATGATTGAATATTTGGTTTGTCTTGTAACCGGTGGGAGATGACAAGTTAATGGAACTAATCTGGAATACATATGTCCACAGGGAGGTATTTCTGAACTTGCTTTGATATTTTCTGAGTATATTAGTTATAGTGATTTTGTATCTTTGGTAAGAAGCAAAATTGGTTTGTTAGACAAATATAGAATTAGTCTTCGTTTCCACCATCCTGAATTAAATTATTATATAGCTATAGTTGAAGACGTGGATGTTAGAATGTTGATAAACGTAATCAAATGTAGTGGAGGAAGGGCTGTGAAAGTGTTTGTGGTGGTTGATGAAGTTGAGGAGGTTAATGGGGGCGGTGAAATTGGAAACCAAGTTGTTGGTAATTTATGCAGTTTTAAAGGGAGCAACGATCCGATAGGTACTTTCAATACTCCTAGTGTACCTCAGTTTCACAGTGTTGCTGAAAATGTTAATGTTAGTTATTCACCTATTCACTATGTGGATCCCGAGAATTACAAGTATGTTGGTGATGATGATGTTGGTACATATCTTAATCATGTGGGTGGTCGTTGTGATGATGTTGCCGAACAAGAAGTTAAACTTATGAATAGGCGTGTGGTAGATAAAACTAAAAAGAAAAAAAATTCAACTCAAAAAAATGAAAAAAATCATGTTTACGGGCATTATGTTGATGTTGGTGATGTATGTTTAGATATAACCGAGCTACAAAGTAATTCCGATAGAGATGATGAAGTTAAAGCTAAGTATCCCGATAACCTTTTTCACGGTATGCCCCCTATACCAGCATGGCCAGTTGATAATAATGAAGATATCCCAACACAGATGGTAGACATTAATCTTCAAAAGATTCAATGTGAGAGTATATTTAAAAACAAAGAACTTTTAAAGCGGTGTATTGGTAAAAAATGTCTTCGAGAAGGTTTCCAGACGAGGACAAGTAGATCCACCAAATCAAGGTATGAAGCTGTGTGTGTTTCGAAAAATTGTTCTTGGTTACTAAGAGCAAAAGCAATTAAAAATACTGATGGACTTTTCCAAGTGAATAAATTTGTTAATGTACACACATGTTCTTCAACATTGTTGCAACCTAATCATCGACAAGCAAACAAATATGTTTTGGGTGAATATGTTGCTGATGTTTTGGCTGAAGACTATAGTAGAGTTTATCGGGGAAAAGAAATTGTTAATGATATGAATGCTCAATTGAATATCAATATCTCATACCATCAGGCATGGCGTGCGAAGCAATATGCATTGTTGTCGTTAAGGGGTACGAAAGAGGATTCTTTTACCAAACTTCCGGCGTATTGTCACAACTTGGCCAAACATAATCCGGGTACTGTCACACATATTAAAACAGATGCTGATGATCGGTTTGAGTTTTTGTACGTCGCACTCGGTTGCTCGGTTAGTATTATCATGTCCTAATTTTTTTTTAATATTTATTTTGGTGTATTTGAATAGATATACAATGTATTGTAGGTACGAGCTTTTGTCAATTTTTGTAAGCCGACCCTAGTAGTAGATGGAGCTCACCTAAAGGGAGAGTTCAAAGGTACCATGCTACTTGCAGTTACTAAGGACGGACAAAATCAAATATTACCGGTTGCATATGGTATATGCAAAAATAAGTGTACTGATTCTTGGACATGGTTTTTTCAAAAACTACGTGATTGCATAGGAAATATGCAGGAGCTTACAATTATATCTGATAGGTCTCCATCTATAGCAACATCCGTTGCCAACATTTTTCCTCACGCTCATCATGGAATATGTGGTGTCCATTTGTATTTCAACATAGTATCTAGATTCGGCAAGAGTAAGACGGTTAAAGGAATTTTTTGGGAGGCGTGTAGGGCGTACACAGTTGATGCTTTTGATGCTGCCATGGATGTTATGAAAAAGACAAAAGAACCAGTATGGGAGTACTTAAAAAGTATAAATCCAGAAACCTGGTCAAGGGCACATTTTAAAGGGAACCGATACAATCTTATGTCGTCCAACAGTGCGGAGTCTATAAATGCATTATCTAGACACGCACGTAAGGTGCCAATACTTATGTTGATTGATTTTTTTCGTGCTACAATGCAACAATGGTGGTTTCAAAGACGTAACTTTGCAGGTATTACGTAAATTTGTAATATTAATGTTTTATTAGTTTCGATGTTATTGATTTTAACTTCTTCATTTTGGCTGTTTTTTTAGCGGAAGCAACAACAACACTTACCCCTTGGGCGGATGAAGTTGTAAAAGAAAACAAGAAATCTTTTACCAAATGGGATGTTCGCATGATCTCAAATACGAAATGCGAGGTCAAAAAGGGGGCACAAAATGTGATTGTTGATTTTCAACATATGACATGTACATGTAGGCATTGGCAACTTGATGGGATACCTTGTGGTCATGTCATAAGATGTTTAACAGTGAACAATTACCAAGACTGCTCGAGGTTTGCATTAAATGCTTACCTTACCGAAACACTGAGGAAAACATATGAGGAATCAATAAACCCTCTGCCGAAGCCATCCGAATGGGAGATCCCCGATGATTTGATGATTGTTAAGCCACCTATAATGGATAAACATCAGCCAGGCAGACCAAGAAACACAGACCGCATTCCATCCCAAGGCGAGGGTCCAATTATAAAAGAGTGTTCTACATGTGGTCAACTAGGACACACGAGAAATAATTGTACTGGAAGGGCGTCTGGTAGCAGAGCAGGTCACATAATTTCTACTGCAGAAATGACATATAATATTGGTGGTTCAGCGGGTTGCTCACAAACCTATAACGCTGATTTTGATATAAAACAACCTTGAAATTAAGAGTAATGACGAGTTGTTAGCTTATTATGTATTGTAATATTTTTATTAACTCTTACAAGACATTGCTATGCTTTCATATTTTAGTTAAGTTTGTTGATTATAACAATGAATGAAGCCTTTATATTATAAAATATAGTTTGCAGATTTATTTTAACAGTTACAACATGTTATTTAAAAAAAACAACAAACGATCCTTTGGCAACCTAATCTGTTTCATGATAATATTACAACAACTTTATAACTAATTTTTAAACTCAGGGAACTGCAACGGGTACTTCTCTTTCTCCATTGTTATATAGTCATCCCTAATTCTCATTTTGTCTTCGAAACGATCCTTTTTTACCATAATGTGTATCAACTGCTCATCCTTCTCAGCAAGTCGTTTTTCAGTCGTTTTGATTGCCTTCTTACTCTTTTTTATCCAATCTTTATGCTCTTTGATTTTGTTTTTATTGAGGTCAATCCATTCTTCAGCTTGTTTGCATTCCGAACCTATATCATTAGCAAGTTGAGTGAGAAGTCGGGATGACTCTTTGTCCTCTTCTTGTTGTGCTTCAGCCTTCTTTAATTCTTCAAAATTTTCATGTGACATATATGACCCGGCTGAAGAGGGTGTAAAAAAAGGGTCTACCGAATCACAGTAGTAACAATCTACTTCGTTGCATGAGCAAATTTCGAATTTGTGTGAGGAACTCATAATAAAATCGATATTGTATTAAACTGGAGCAATAAGTGGTATTTATACATACTAGACAGTAATGAGAAGTCCAACTTTGAAATGACTAGACAGTAATGACAAGTCACTGTAGTAACCTGCACATCCCAGTGGGTCCCTTAAGTGACAAGAGATAAATGACAGTTTGACATGACAAAACACTGCATAAAGCTGAAATTCGTAGTCCAAATATAACCATTTCGTAGTCAAAGTATTATTTCATAGTCTATTTATTTATATAAATAGATGTTTAAGATCTATAAACCAAACACCCAAATCACCTAAACGAAACGAATTCCCATTATTAGAAATGTCGTCGAATGCAGCAAGTTCTTCGAATGAAGTACCTGGTTCCAATTCTGAAAGGCCATGGACGACAAACGAGGTGTTAGTTCTAACACGGTGCTGGCTAAGTGTTAAGGATGGTGAACCGTTACTTGCTCCCCCGCATTGCCTAATTGGTGATGAATGGAGTCGCATCACATCTTTGTTTAACCATGAGATGGGAGAAGGGCAAAAAAGAGAAAAATCAGATGTTGTTACTAAGTGGACGGATGTAAAGGAGGAAGTGACATGGTTCAATCGAGCATGTAGTTATGCGAAACGTAACAATGTTCGTTGTCATGACGAAGAATAGTTATTGGAAGTTGTTACAGAGTTTTACATCTTTGAGCATGAAGGCAGAGACTTCGAATATGAGGAAGTTTGGAAGGTTGTTAGAGATAAACAGTATTTCAAGTAGACCGCTCTAATTTGTGTTAAGAATAAGCCATGGACTTGTGTTTTACGTTAATGCTTTGTTCGTATTATGTCGTTTTTTTCATGTAATTGTTGTGATGTTTTAATGGTTCATGGAATCTTGTTACTAATGTATTCTAATATATTTTGATAACTAATGCAATGGCCATTTATTAACTCAAGTTAATCATACGAGTTTCTCACATAATAAACTAAAATATATTAACTCAACTTAATCATACGAGTTTCTCACATACTAAACTAAAATATATTTTAAACATATGAAATACATACGAATTACATACGAAATACATGAAAATAACCTAGTACTCACATAATAAACTAAAATAGATTTTAAACAAACGAAATACATACGAAATACATAAGAAATACATGAAAATAACCTAGTACATGAAAATAACCTAGTACTCAAATAATAAACTAAAATAGATTTTAAACAAACGGGATATATTTCAAAATATTCCAAGGGGCTTCAAACTGGAATTCCAACCCGTTACTTAATGACTTGTATTCCTCCTTAGCAGCTTCCAAGATGACATCCTCAGTAGCATTTAAACGGGTGTCGTCAATTTTGGTATAAAGATCGTTGAATAATAGAACTTCGGTTTTCATTTCATACCATCTTGCTAAGATGTCTAGTTCGTCACGATCGTTTCTTGTAGCCATTCGGTTTTCAGCATTGAAAATATTTGTTAAACGGCTCCAAAACATTGGATCATTCAACTTGCTTGTCTCGTACACATGAATATAAGCATGTGTAAGAACCAAGAACTCTTCATTGCTCCATGATATATAAGTCATTTGGATTGAAAGAAAGAGGGTAGAATCTAAAAAACAATATTTGAACAACTATATTGGTTAATTTAATAACGTTTTGCATGTAACTTAGGGTCAATTTATAGTAGTTTCTACACAAAATCGTAGTCCAAACTTCTAATATGTCTGCAATTCATAGTCTAAATTAACTGACGAATGCAGTGTACTATACTTATAACACAACAGATCACTGTTCGAGTTGACAATTCATCCCCGGTTGAATGACAACACAATACATTGCTGTTTGAGTTGACAAGTCATTGCACCAGGAAAGTAAGGAGTCGTTATAAATAGATTTCAATATCCGTTGTAATTGTATTCTATTACTTCCCTCCTTGCAATTATGGACTCACCACGTATATGGAGGAACGCAGAGGAGGTCGCTTTGGTTCAAGCTTGGATTACAACTGTAGAGGTGGATTTTCCACCGGGTCCCCCACAAGTTCGTGCTGGATCATTTTGGTCTCGTGTCTGTCATTTGTTTCACCATTTAATGAACCGCACTCAATATCGAAGAAGAAGAGATGTCAAAGCGAAGTTTCTGGATATGAAAATGAAGGTGAAACAATTTCAACGTATTTATAACGAGTTGGATAACGAACATGCAAATACGGATGAAGACATTCTACGGCAAGTGGCTTTGGAACTATACCGCTTTCAATACGATGGTAGCGAGTTTACCCACTTAGATGCATGGAATGTTTTAAAGAATGTCCCTTATTTTTAATATGCATGTTGGTTAAGTTAATTGTTTTTCGTTATTTAAGTTGCTTGTTGTTGTATGTGTCTAGTCGTTACTATTTAATAAACGTCCATTTCTTTTAATGTATGTTGTTTCCTCAATAGCCAATATTTAGAAAGCAATAAAATAAAACTGGGGTACATAAATAACTAACACATAATACGACATAAAAAATAAACTGGATACATGGATAACTAATACGTAACACAGCAGTAAAATAAAAATGGAGTACATAAAAAACTAATACATAATACTACATAAAACATAAATGTGCTACATGAATAACTACTGCATTGAGGGAGGTAACAGGACCACCGTTTCATTTGGTATTTCCCAATGCTCATATGATGGTATACCATTCACCAACTCAGATCCATATGCAACTCGATACACATAATTAGTGAACTTGTATTCAACCATTCTTTGAATGGACTCAGATGTACGGGTTCTTAGACATGCTATAGCGTGGCCACATGGTATACCGCTTTTTTGCCATTTACCACAACTACATACCCTTCGTTCAAGTTGTACGTTGCTGGTGGCAAAAGTGTCATGGACTTCAAATGTATCCCCATACAAACGTTTTGCATTACAATTGTAAGACTTGTTGAGACTTTTTTGAACCTTACTCTCAACGTAAGGGGTCAACCCACCAGACAACCTCCCTGTAAAATTTGATATTTTAATAAAAATAGCAGCACAATAAAAAAAAACAAAATATAACAATCTCCCTTACCAGCCAGTTCGGCCCGTTCAGCATACTTTGATTTTATCGACGTGGTGGTTAACTCAATTATCGTTGTTATAGGAAACTCACGTGAGGATATAATTTGCAAAATTTCAGGGACGTCAATCGATTTAACATTGTAACGTATTTTTGGGAAAAATGCTCTTGTCCATTTTGAAATCGGTATATCGTCAAGCCAGTAAATTGGACTCATAAGCAAGGTGCAGAAAGGTGGTTGCCTACATGTACTTTGCAACCTTTCGAAACACAAGTAAAAATCATCAACGCTATATGCATTGCATGACTTCCAAAACAACGATTCGACTTCCGTATTGTTATTTCCGATAGACTCACGTATCTTTCGAGCTATATATTTAGGACAATATCCATGATAGGAATCCGGGTAGGCACTGTCAACACCAAAGTCTATGTTATCACACATGTTGCTTATGAAACCAACCTCTATGTCCTCACCTAAACAATCTCTTAACCTCATCATGAACCATCTCCATGATTCTTCACACTGTAAGGTTCCCAAACCAAGTGCTAAGAGTAGTGGTTCATGATTTCCATCTAAAGCCACTGCGAAGTACATTGTTGTCAGAAAGCTCCCAAGAAGGGGTAAATAACCCACATATATCAGCGGTATCATGCACCTAAGGAAGGTACGAATCTACATAAAAACGAACACATATTAGTGTTATGTAAGAACTAATCGACATACATTACCATGAAATATTGTATAACTCAATAAAAGAAGTATGTTATACCACGCAACCTAAAGCCACAAAACAGAATTGAAAGCGGTTGCTATCGGTTTTCTTAATGGCTGTGAAGGTATTAGGATTTGTTCTTTGAAGGTTATGCAAGAAAATTGGTAGTTGAGAAAAGGTTCTTTGGCTGTGACTACTCATTTTCAATACCGATAATTGTGCTCTACAATGATCACACAAATGGAATTATAAATAGAAAATATTGTATCTCTACTGATCAAAATTCATAGTTTAACCTTTTAAATTCGTAGTTGAACATTTTGAATTCATACTCAAACCCGTTCATTTCATAGTCAAATTTCACTGACCGACATGATAATACTACAGAATGTACTTGTTTGCATTTCATAGTTGACCTTTTTGAATTCATAGTCAAACCAGTTCATTTCATAGTCAAATTTCACTGACCGACATGACAGTACTACGGAATATACTTGTCTGCATTTCATAGTTGAACTTTTTGAATTCATAGTCAAACTAGTTCATTTCATAGTCAAATTTCACTGACCTACATGACAATACTACAGAATGTACTTGTCTGCATTTCATAGTTGACCTTTTTGAATTCATAGTCAAACCAGTTCATTTCATAGTCAAATTTCACTGACCGACATGACAATACTACGGAATGTACTTGTCTGCATTTCATAGTTGAACTTTTTGAATTCATAGTCAAACTAGTTCATTTCATAGTCAAATTTCACTGACCGACATGACAATACTACAGAATGTACTTGTCTGCATTTCATAGTTGAACTTTTTGAATTCATAGTCAAACCAGTTTATTTCATAGTAAAAAAGAATTGTCCGTAATATGATTTATTCTATAAATGGGTGTCACTCATTATGAAAAAATTTAACTGAGAAAGTAACTCCGATTTAAAAGAATAAGAAGGCTAATGGCATACTGCAATTGTGGAGGAGAACGTATCGTTAGGATTTCGGGTACAGCTAAAAACCCAGGAAGATTGTTCTACGCTTGCCCGTATTTGGTATCATGTTCTTACCGTCATTCAAATTTAAACCCTCGTGTTTACATCACACAAATTTATTTTCTTACTGTGGATATTAAATTTAACAGGGACCAAAATGCGGGTTTATCAGTTGGGTTGATGAAGAGAAGGACCAATCTTCTATGGTAATAGCTAAAGTAGCTAACTCTAATAAGCTCTTTCAATCAGAAAATAAGAAGTTAAAGATAGCGTTGGTTTGTAGTTGGGTGTTGTTCTTGGCAGTTCTTGTTTACAAGTTGTAAGCTTTTCAATATTGTTTTTATGGTTTTGAAGTTGTTAGGTCAATAAATTGTTGTATTTGTAACGTTAAAACAAATGTTGTGGTCGTTCTTATGTTGAATTTATTGATAAGTAATTAGTAGGTCATTAAATTGTTGTAATTGTCGTAACGTTATATTTTTTGTCATCCGTTGAGTAAACTCTAAAGATAAACTAATAATGAAATCCAACATTAATTTGTATATACATTTATATAATCCAACTACAGAGGAGCAAGACTAGACCCCCAAATAATTTTTGCCATCCGGAGACGGAACTCTAAAGCTGCGTTCTTTGGGTCAATAAGAACACGTATTGGTTGACCTGAAACCAATTGCTCCATAAACATACAAAGAAAAACACCGCAATCTCCCAAATGACTACTTTGTTGGGGAACGTTTTCTTCATAAATGAATTGCATATTCAATGGAATCCTTGGGATGTTCCTCCGCGCCCAATACTTAATCTTGTCCAAATAATTTGCCACCCGACGTTCAAATTTGGAAAAGATTCCTTCGGATTGGAATTTTTCATAAGCACCTCTACCAAGACTGTCATAAATATGCACTTCCATTGACGCTAATCGTAGTTCCCCAAATAGCCAATGATTAGGGGATGAATGAATCGGCAATAAGACCTGTATAAGGATCAGAAAATAAAATTATGTTTATTTACATCACAATACAAAAACATCACAATACAAAAACATAACAAAAAAACGATATTATTTTCAATATAAACTATTAAGTTTACCGTATCAACATCCCACCAAGCAACCATGAAGTTGGGGTATGTAGCAATACCAGCCATAAACGCCCTCCAGTCCTGTCCTTCTTCCAAAGCATGAGAAACAAAAAAATTTGGAGGCATTATTGTATGTCGGTCGCTCTCAAACCGTCTCTCCATCAAAAGTCGGTACCAAATGGTTATATGCTGCACACATGATACTTTTGTTATTGACTAAAAAACAATTAACTTTTAAAAGAATTAATTAACAATTTATTTACCGCTGACTCCAACCATCCGTCGTGTGTATGCCCAAACAATGAGCTCCAAAAATCTCTATCTAACACGAAATTAAACAAACGATGCTGCACATCGTATGAATGCAATACATAATTTTGGATGACATCCTCACCGCCTGCTACGTAAGGTTGCAGGCGCAACATGGAGAAGTCATGAGCAACACCAAAAACTGGAGGAGGAACGGGGCTTGTTGATTTCATATCAACCTTCTTTTTTGTTCTTCTTTTTTGCTTCGGTGTCGTGTGCAACTAAAAACAATATTCAAATGTTTAAATGTATATCTTTCAGATAATTCACATAAACATAAAATCATCAGTTTATAAATAAAACGAATACCTTGGTGTAAGGAGTGCATAAAAATTGTGATGGTTTTCGACTCCTAGGTTTATCGGGTGTAACTTCTTTGTCATCATCATCATCATGAAAATAATCTACATTTCCCGTTATTATTAGTTCGTCTTCATCCGGCACATCATCATCAAATTTGTTCCCTGCATTGTCATTCATCTCCTCCCACTCCTACATTAAAAATAATACTTTATACTTAATAACTAAATACACATAATTTAATAAGCAATAATATCTAAATAAACAAAATATTAATATTAATGTAACTATAATAACCTCTTTAACTTCACTATAATCGTTTACATCACACACATCATCATCAAATTTGTTCCCCGCATACTGAGTACTCTCCTCCAACACCTACATTAAAAATATAACTTTTTACTTAATAACAAAATACACTTTATTAAAAAGTAATTATTAAAATCGTAAAGGTAACATCTATAACAACCTTGTCGTCTTGAGTATCACCAAAAACATTTTGAGTTGTATTGTTTTTATTCATCACTTCATCTTGCACAACCTATATTTTCAAATATAAAATATGAACACAGGTATTCATATATGTTAATAAAATTTAATAAATAATGTAGCGTGTAACTAACCTGTTCATCATAATTTCTTTGTGACACTGTCGTATCATAAAAAAAAATGTCGTTCCAAAATTGGTCATTATTCACTTCTTTAACAAAAACCTCTGTAGGTTGTCGGTTCATAAACACATGCTGCTCCAGTGCATGTAGCCGTTTCAACACCTCGTCTAGCTTGTGTTTCCCACTGCCCCGACCTCTACGATGAGAGCGACCACTGGACGACATACTAGACGAAGATTCGTCTTGTCTCCTAAAATGGTCCCGTACTGGGGATGGAACTGCGTTCCCTTCACCATATACATACTCTTGAAATGACATATAATAAAAAGATGTCATCTCACCATCACCCGGTAACATGTTTTGTCTTGGTGGTAGCCCCTCCTAAAAAATTAAACATATTAAAAACATATAAAACTATAATAATCAACTTTATTAATAATAAACGAAATATTTTTAAACCTGCATCTTTGACCAAATCTTGTTCACGTCAACCCATTTCAATTTTTTTGTTCCGCTCCATCTTTTCATCCGAGGCAAGTCTTTATTTTTTCTCGATGCAAATCCACATGCACGAACAGCCGGAATCATCTCATATATCCATATCTACAATTTTGTACAATTACAGTAATAAAAGTTAAAATTAAAATAAAAAACATAAAAATAAAACAATTTAAATATAAGAAAATTTTTATACCCTTATTGGAGCCGTAAATCCTGAGACGGAATACTTTAAAGTTTGACCACGCTTAGGAAGTGATAAATAATGATGTATCTTATTCCATGTATCCTCAAGGTCAACATAAGTAAAATCCCATAGATAGCTACCCCAAGCGAAGCTGACAAAACAAAAAAAACAAAATTGATTATTATATAAATTATAACTTTAATAAAATAGAACTTTTAACGTAAAGAAAATATACCTATTCCAGAGATCCAAATTCTCAGCCAAATAAAACCAATCTTGTGGCACCCGATCGTTAATTTCTTTGCCCAAAAAACCTTCACACAAAATGTATATCAAATATACTCTAACTGCATCAAGGTCGTCAAGTGCTAGGAATGTTTGATTTAAAATTAAACTTTTCAGGTCGCCGATTTTCACCGAACTATTAGTATGGTCCGGAAATAGCCGTTCACGCAGTAAACATCTTTTTTTACTGCTTATTAATTTTTCCGACCCTTTCTCCCAATGTTTTTTGGATACTTCCCAAAATTGAAGCCGGTAATCAAACAAAACTCTTCCGGCCCATAAACCATTTTGGTATTGCCTACTCGAAAATATAAACGTTTTATTTCATCTGGAGATAAAACAAGGTCCGGCCGGATCTGATGAAGGAACATTTTATGAAACAATAAAGCGTCCCCTTGTAAACGAGGGACATCAATAAAATAGCCAAAGACGGTATTTCTGAAAATAGCACGTCGGACATCATCTAAAACTTCAAAGACTTCCCATATGTTACCGCCAGAGCCTTTTAGGTTCGCAAAGGCTTTCGTATTCATTAAACTAAAATCATGCTGCAAAAAAAACACAAAAACAAATTAGATAACTAAAAAATATTTTTTTTTAAAATATATGATTACGAACTGCAAATACTTTCTTAATTACTAATATATATATTTCCGATAAAAAACAATAACATACACATATATAAACAATTTTCCAAGTTATACAACAAATATATTTACGGTAGAAAACAATATCATACATAATTATATAAATATTTTCAACTTAAACATATTTTCAACTTAAACAAATTTTCAACTTAAACGACAAATATATAAACAATTTTAATCTTTCTAATTAAAACTAACATTATATAACCATATAAACAAAAAAATTTAAAAATAAAACGACAACCAAACTAACAATTTTGCAAGTTATACGACTACTTTATACAAATTTTTCAACTTATACGACAAATAAAAACAATTTCTAACAATATATATACGACAAATTTTCAACTTATACAAATGTTATACTTATACGACAAACATAAACAATTTCTAACAATATATATGACAAATTTTCAATTAATACAAATGTTATACTTATACGACAAATATATATACAAACGACTATTTTGCAGTTTATACAAACAATTTCTAACAATATATATGATAAATTTTCAACTAATACAAATGTTATACTTATACGATAAATATATATACAAACGACTATTTTGGAGTTTATATAAACAATTATAGGATAAAAATTTACAAGATTTCAGGTTATACAACAACTAAAAAAACTACAAAAATAACAAATTGTAAACATTATCTACGCAGTCTCTACTTGTCTCTACTTGCATTTAAACTTCAAGTATACTAAAAATATATTAAAACTATCAAACACAACAAAATTACCCTTTTTTAACACTAAATAATACAACAATTGATAAAAAAAAAAATAACTTTAAACATTAAAATCTAACCATATTTGCGGGATTGTTGACATAATCCTCCATTTTCTTCAAAAACTAGCCAAAATTCCGAGAGAAGCCCAAAGTTAGAGAGAGTTTTTGTGTAGAGAATGGTGAAAAATGAAAAAAAAAAAAAAAAAACGTTTTTATACCTAAAAATCAGCCATTTCGCAGATGAGAAGGTCCCATCTGCGAAATGGGCTTCTCATCTGCGAAAGTACAAGTACCTAAAGCACAACTGTGCTTTAGGTAGTTGTACTTTCGCAGATGAGAAGCCCATTTCGCACATGGGACCTTCTCATCTGCGAAATGGGTGACTATATATGTAATCTCGATTTTTTTTGGCTATTTTTGTAATGCAATTAGTGTAATTGGCTATTTTTGTAAATTTCTCATATAATAATTGTTAGTCCATGTTAATACCATGTTCCTTATAATCACATCTTTTCATTATATTTAATCTAATGGTTATAATTTTGTCACACATTCACACAATAATTGTGATTCATATTTAATCCTAACCCTATATATATATATATATATATATATATATATATATATATATATATATATATATATATATATATATATATATATATATATGTTCAGGTTCATTTGAAACCATTTTAATTTTGTGAGACCATAAAACCAAATTTAAAAATAATTTTAAAATGCAAAATAAATGAAAAAATCCAAAAATTCTTTTTTTTAAATATTATTTTTGGAACATGAATTAACTAAAAAAAATAAAATAAAAATACCGTTTTTTTTTTTTTTTTTTTTTTTTTTTTTTTTTTTTTTAAATACGTGAAATATTCTAATAGAATATTACACTGTACATATTCTAAAAAATAATTTTAAAATGCAAAATAAATGGAAAAATCTAAAAATTATTTTTTTTAAATATTATTTTCGGAATTTGAATTAACTAAAAAAAATAAAAAAAATCTCATTTTTTTTTTTTGAAAAATACGTGAAATATTCTAATAGAATATTACACTGTACATATTCTAAAAAATAATTTTAAAATGCAAAATAAATAGAAAAATCCAATTTTTTTTTAAATATTATTTTCGGAACTTGAATCAACTAAAAAAATAAAAAAAAATAAAAAAATGTGTCTCACGGTCTCACAAAATTAGGCCGTCACACATGAACCTAACCCTATATATATATATATATATATATATATATATATATATATATATATATATATATATATATATATATATATATATATAAGTTCAATTGAGAAAATAAAAAAGGTTGAGAATAGGAAAATCATTCTCAGCAACTCATTTATTTTTACCGTAAAAGACTCTATCGTACTGGCTAAGTAGGTACCCAGCAATCCTACTTTCATTTAAACCATTACACTAGTCGATTGTATCCTCCATTCATCAACAAAATTGAATTTATCCCCAAATCAATTCCCCCAATCGACTGGGTGATCGGGATCTACTGATAAAGGTAAATCCAGACGATTACTGTCACACCCCAAAACCAAGAACGGCGGAAACGTTCTGGGGCGGAGGACGTCATGTATAGTATCACAACACAGTAAATGTAAATAAGCAAACAACATCATCCATTGCATTAAATATATAGTTTTAATACAAGTGTGTTCTGTACAGTTATAGACACCAAAAATAATGTAACGCAAAATAATATGAGATGAGTCTTGAATGAACTCCATCTTCTCAAAAGCTGGCCTCGGTACCTGTCTACTGATGACCTGAGAATACAAGTTATTTTGAAAGAGTTTATCAGCATTAAGCTGGTGAGTTCATAAGTATTTTAGTGTCAATGTTTGTTGTCAAAACGTTTGAACCTGTCTCAATGTATAAGTTTGTAAAAATGTAAGTAAATGTTTGAAAGTGTTTGTAAAAGTTTGAATCTCTCAGAAAATCCTATATTTTCTATTAAAGTTGTTGGGCTGAAGTTTATTTTGATGTTGCGTCTTTTGGGCTCGATTGTATAGCTGTTTTGTATTCCGGTTTGGGCCTGTCCAAACCGAGAGCCTTTTATGCTTTGTATATAAGTTAATGGTTGCATGCATATTAGGTCAATGTTTTTAGAGATTTACGCATAGCGATTTATCTAGAGTATAACAGGTTTCTTTAATCGTTCTTGTAACCTATCAATCCTCTACAGTTGATGTTCTTAATCGAGCTCTTCTGAGGATATTGTTTAATCATTCAACACGTTTGATTCAATCTTGTCTTGTTCTTTTTATTGCGTTCATACAATTTTATATTTACATACTTGTTCAAGATCTAATCGATCTTCATAGATTAAAGGCTGTTTAATCTCATCAATTGGTATCAGAGCAGGAGGCTGTGTAATCGATACACATCTTTTCTGTGAAAAAGATTTCCATTAGGGTTTTTTCGCAACTATCGATATTTATTGAGCCGTCATCTCTTTATTGACGTATCTTGATATTTATTGTTTTGCCCTAATCTGCTTTATTACAAGTCTGATCTTTGAACAGGTTTTTACGATCATAATGGACGCGACGCAATCAAACCCTATTAATATTTCCAACAGCATCGGTTCAACGACAAAGATTCCAATCTTATACACCCATGACTATGAAGTATGGGCGCATCACTTTGAAGACTACGTGATTGGATCGGAGGATAATGGGTACCTCATATGGGAAGCTATCATCAATGGACCGTTTTCTCATTCTGCAACGTCCAGAATCATTAAGACACAAAAAGAGTACAATGATCTGCTAAAGGACGTGAAGGATATTGCACAAGATGAAAAGGACAAATTCCAGTGCAATATTAAGGCGTTAAGGTTGATTAGATTCGCCCTTCAGTCCGACACATTCAGATTGGTCAGCTCATGCACGACGGCAAAGGAAGTTTGGGATAGACTTCGTGAACTGTATTCTACAGACGAAGATCTTGAACATTCTATTCAAACCTTGCTTTTATCTGAGTTTGGAGAATTCAAGCAAGGGGCCGAAGAAACGGTGACCCGGACGTTTGATCGCTTCAATCATCTTCTCAGCAAGATGATCAAACACGATATTGAAAGGAAGCTTATCGAACAGAAGGTTACTTTCGTGAACGGATTGAGGTCTGAATGGAGAGCAGTGGTTTCCACAGTCAAAGCCCATGAGCAGTTTAAATCATACTCCCTGGCGAAACTGGTGGGTATTCTAAAGTCCCAAGAGAAGATTGTGGTACAAGAGAAGAACGTCGTTTCGAGTCTTGGTTCGTTGGCCCTCCTATCTAAAAGTAAAGTTGTGATGGAGGATGAAGACCTCAATTTAGAGGAATATGACCTCACGTTTGAGGATTATGCCATGATGGTGTCTAATCCTAAGAGGTTCATAAAGAAGAGATTCCCCAGCAACAAAAACCGAAACTGGCAGGGGAGTTACAGCTCTGAAAAGGTGAACAATGAACCGAAGGCTGAGGAGCCCAAGAAGGAACCGAAGGCGGATGGCGATTCCGGAGTAAGCTGTTTCTACTGTGGTGGGAAAAACCACTATGCTGAGGACTGTGTCCTTAAGAAGATGGCTGAAAAGGATGATGGAAATGATGAGGAAGCTGTGTTGCAGAAGAGACTGGATGAGTTGAGAAAGAAGAAGTCTACCGCTAACCCTTCTATTAATGCTCTTATTGTGCAGGGTTCGGTTAATAATGATGAGTTCGGTAGCACAGAAGTTTGGTCTACCGACTCAGAAGACGAAGAAGTGAGGAAGCCTACCCATGGCAAGGCTTATGTGGCCAAGGAGGAAAGCAGTGGAGGAAGATGCTTCATGGTGACCGACGTATCTCAAATGAGGGGATACAACACCGATGGAGGAAGCGATGGACCGAAGGTACAGGAGGATATGTGCTTTACGGCCAAACCACTCAGCCAGCAGTTCAATGAGCTCGATGAATTGATAAAGAAGGTACAATCTGTTTTTATTTCATCTAAAGTACCACCATCCTCATATGAGAAAGAACTAAAAAATGTTAATACAAGAATTTCTCATCTAGATAGTAGCTTAACTCAAACTCGAGTCACCAATTCTAACCTAACTGATCAATTAAGCAGGGTGGCGTCGAAGAGTGAGGAGCGAAGAATGTGGATCGAGTTAAAGGGGTCGGAATTAGTTAAAGTTAAAGACGAAAACATTTATTTGCAGAGAGATAATTTAAAATTGTTAAAACAGCGAAATGTTTTTTGTTTAATTGCTAAACGTTTATATTCTAATATTACTCAACTTCACTTGGATTGTGAGATAGGCCAAAAGATCCATCGCATGATTTTGCCCTTCCTAGAGTTTAAGGAGGATGAAATCGATGCCGAAGCCTACAATTGTGAGAGTGTGATATCGTCTGATGATGTCAATCCGACCTACATGTATGGACTGGACAAAATTGAGTCCTGTATTAAATCCAAAGACCACAAGGACTTGCTCAAATTTTTTTTGGATGAAAATGACAGACTTAAACTGAGAACCGAAACCATGCAAAAATTTGACTCTTTAAACGCCAACGTAAGCTCAGAAAACAAAATTGATGTTGAAAATGCATCTGAGCTTAACGAGGACGAAAACATGAGTGAAATTTCTGTAGAGGACACGGTTGACTGCTCAGAATTTGTTAAAAGCGAACCTGAAAACCACAAGAATCTTATTTCTGAAAATTCAGTGGAGTTCGCTCGATTGTCCCAACAAAAGTCCCCGATATTAGTTGAAAAAGCAGTTGTGTATCAAAAGGTCAGGACGACTCCGAATCAAGTATACAAGGTGACTGGAGTAACCGAACATCAAACAGCTGAACTCACAGCTATTGTTAACGAAGACAATGCTGATGGCTGCGATGAGTACTTCTGGGAAGCTCCAATTGATAATGCAAACGAAACCGTTGGCTTATCTGAAAGAACATCCTGGATGAGCAAAGGAAGATACATACCTGAACCTTTGAACAAGCCGAATAATTTCAATGAGCCAAGCACCAGTGGTACGAAAGATATTCCTCAGGAGGATGAACGTTCGACAAAAGAAGATATTCCCTCTGCTCCCACGGCTCAAAGTAAAACTCCTGAAGTTCAAAAGGAACCAGCCAAGGAGACAACGAAAACGAAAGCGAATGTTCATCATCAACCTAAGCAGATGAGGAATAGGAAGATAGAAAGGAACCAAAGATACAGGAAAAACCTTTCTGAACGGAAACAATTCTGGCATTCCCAGAATGCATACTACTCACACCAAGACAAGAATCTGAAGTATGAAAACAATCCTGTAGGAAAGCCTGAATGTCACAACAACCGAAAGTCAAGGTTCGGTTCACAAGAAAATACCAACCGAAAGCAAAGGTTCGGTTCTGAAAAAAACTTCAACCGAAACCAAAGGTTCGGTTCCAAGAACAACTCCAACCGAATGCAGAGGTTCGGTTCTGAAGTCAAAAGAGAACAAGACTCTAAGGTCAGTCCCTCCAATGATCAAAAGCAAAAGGGTCACCTAGAGCCTCCAGCCAGGAAGTCCTCTCCATCCAAACTCTCTCATTCTAATTCTTCTCGTTCTTCTAATTCGTCTACTTCCACCGATTCATCTCCATCTTGCTCTAAAGCTAATTCCGCTTGTTCTCAAAAATCTCATTCATCAGCTGAACAAAAGGGAAAGCAGAAGGTCAATGAATCCAAACCAGAGTCCAAAGCGAACATACCCAATCCTAACAAAATAAAAGTCTTTACCATTAAAAAGAAAGATGAAACAACTCTCATAAAACGAACATATCTAGTTGACATCTCTCTTACAGTTCCCGTTCCCATGAAAAGCTCACATGGACCCAAGAAACTTTGGGTTCCTAAATCTGCTTAATTTTTGCAGGTTATAAGTGACGAGCAGTTTGACGAAGAATGGTACATTGATAGTGGCTGCTCGCGTCACATGACAGGGAGGAAAGAGGAGCTCAGGGAATACAGATCTCTTGCAAATGGTGACAACGTCAAGTTTGGAAATAACTCTTTCGGCACCATAAAGGGATATGGAATGATAACAAATGGAGACTTCACTATAAGGAAGGTGGCTTATGTGGAAGGACTCCAACACAACCTCATCAGTGTATCTCAGCTTGTTGGAGGTACAGGTCTCAAAGTCTCATTCGATGATGAAGGTTCTGAAATCATAGAGAAAAAGACAAAGAAAGTGATTCTCAAGTCAGAGCGAAAGGGTGAAATGTTTCCTCTAAACATGAAACCCATCAAAGGAAACCCAGCCATATGCCTGTTATCAAAAGCTCAATCCGACGAAAGCTGGTTGTGGCACCGAAGACTCTCTCATCTCAATTTTAAAGATATCAACCGACTTGTCACTGGAGGTCACGTTAGGGGTCTTCCATTGCTCAAGTTCGACAGAGAGCATTTGTGTGCTGCATGCGAAATGGGGAAGCAGAGTCGTCAAAGTCACCCATCTGTAATCAACACAAAAGTTGTTGAACCACTCGAATTGCTTCATATCGATTTGTGTGGTCCTTCATCTATCGAAAGCATCGGTGGTAGCAAGTATATTCTTGTTATTGTTGATGACTTTTCACGATTTACATGGGTGTTCTTTCTAAAGCTCAAATCTGAAGCGACTCAAAAGCTGAAAGTGTTCATCAAGCAAATTAAAGTACAGCTCAAGAAGGTTGTTCGCAACATCAGGAGCGACAATGGCCTTGAATTCAAGAACAGGGAGTTTGAAGAGTTTCTTGCAGAAAAGGGAATTAGTCACAATTTCTCAGCTCCCTACACACCACAACAGAACGGAATAGTCGAAAGACGAAACCGATCTTTGTGTGAAGCTGCCCGAACTATGATAAGTTTCGCTTCCTTACCTCTTTATTTTTGGGCTGACGCTATTTCTGCTGCTTGTTTTACACAGAACAGGTCTTATCTCAATAAGCGATTCACGCTCACACCATATGAGATACTAAACAACCGAAAGCCCAATGTGAAATTTTTCCATGTGTTTGGCTCAAGGTGATTCATCTTTAACTCTAAAGAACACCGCAACAAGTTTGATGTCAAAGCCGACGAGGGAATTTTTCTGGGTTACTCGCTAACATCCAAGGCGTACAGGGTCCTAAACAAACGTTCAAGAAGGATTGAAGAGACATACTATGTGACCTTTGACGATAGCTATGTCAAGAAGCTACAGGCCAAAGAAGACACCGCTGGGGAAATCTTTCCTCAAACTGGCCAAGTCATAGTCTCGATCGCTAATTTATACGAGAAATTTCTGGAGCTCTTTGACGAACCGGAAAAAGCTTCTCTCTCAGAAGCAGGTGCAGCTGACAACAAAGTTGATCATATGAAGCAGATTGTCGAAGATGCTGCAAGAAGAATGCATGAAGGAGAATCGCCCACTGGTGACTCTCCAACCAACAATGCTTCAGTCGAGGGGGAGCCAAGTTCTCATATCGAGGGGGAGCCAAGCTCACAAGTCCAGGGGGAGCCAAGCTCTACAACTTCAACCGAAGGTCCTTCACCAACCGAAGGTGCCTCTCTAACCGAAGATGCCTCTCTAAATGAAGGTGCTTCAACGCCTGAAAGTCCAGCACCACAAGAAACCCCTGAACCTCATGTTTCTCAAGACTCATCTATTGAGGGGGAGCATGATGATATGACGATTGATTACGATAGCCTTTTTGAGCCAGAAGAAATGATCAATGCTGAACTAGACCCAACCTTTGATCCGAATTACCCTCCTCTTACCAAATGGACCAGAGATCACCCTATCTCTCAAGTAGTTGGTGATGTATCTGAAAAGGTTCTGAACCGATCTCAACTGAAGGCAAAACAGACATCCTTATTTTCAAAGGTTGAGTTTTGTATGTTTAACTCATTCGTATCACAAGTTGAACCGAAGACAGTTAACACTGCCCTCGATCACTCTGATTGGGTTCAAGCAATGCAAGACGAACTGAACGAATTTGAAAGGAACAAAGTCTGGCGCCTCATTCCAACTCCTCCAGATGCTTCGGTTGTTGGTCTCAAATGGGTTTTTAGGAACAAAATGGACAAGGAAGGTAATGTTATAAGGAACAAGGCTCGTCTGGTGGTAAAGGGATACTGTCAGGAGGAAGGGATAGACTATGAAGAGACGTTCGCTCCAGTAGCTAGGCTAGAATCTGTTAGAATATTTCTGGCTTATGCTGCTCACAAAAACTTTGAGGTTTTCCAAATGGACGTCAAATGTGCATTTCTCAATGGAGAACTCGAAGAAACTGTGTATGTGGAGCAACCTCCTGGGTTCGTGAACGAAAAGTATCCAAATCATTGCTATATTCTGGATAAAGCTGTGTACGGCCTCAAACAAGCTCCGAGAGCCTGGTATGAAACGCTTACAAAATTTTTAAAGATGTCTAAATTTAAACAAGGTTCGGTTGACCCAACCTTCTTTCGCAAAAAGGAAGGTAACCACCTTATGATAGTTCAAATTTATGTCGATGACATCATCTTTGGCTCCACGAATCCCAGCTTAACAGCTGAATTCAGAAAGCTGATGGAGACTAAGTTTGAAATGAGCTCAATGGGTCCTATTAACTTTTTCCTTGGTTTAAACATAAGACAGGGACCCGAAGGCATCTTTATTAATCAGGAAGCTTACACGAAGACTCTCCTAGCAAAGTTTGGCATGATGGGAGACTCAAAAGTCAAGGTCCCAATGGCATTCGGCTCCAAGCTTACCCCATCTATAGACAAACCGGCTGTCGATATCACGCTCTATCGTCAAATGATAGGCTCACTGATGTATCTAACTGCTAGCAGGCCTGATATCATGTTTTCTGTGTGTTATTGTGCTAGATTTCAGGCAAACCCACGCGAACCTCACATGCTTGCAGTGAAGAACATCTTACGCTATCTCAAGCGAACCACCTCCTTAGGTCTATGGTATCCATCCAACTCAGGCTTCTTCGTTCAAGCCTATTCTGATGCTGACCTTGGAGGATGTGGACTCGACCGTAAAAGCACAACTGGTGGCTGTCAATTCCTTGACGGGAAGTTGGTCAGCTGGCAATCCAAGAAACAAACGTGTGTGTCGTTGTCTACTGCCGAAGCGGAATACATTGCCGCTGCATCCTGCACATCCCAAGTGATTTGGATCCAGAGTCAACTTCGAGACTATGGACTCAATATGAAGAAGATCCCATTATATTGTGACTCTGAAAGTGCAATTAGGATCTGTCATAACCCAGTGCAACACTCTAAAACCAAACACATAGCACTGAGGTATCACTTCATCAAAGATCACGTGGAAGATGGAAACGTCGAAGTTCACTTCGTAAGAACCACTGATCAACTGGTTGACGTCTTTACCAAAGCTCTTCCTGAAACATCATTCAATAAAATATTGCAAGGGCTAGGTATGATGGAATCAGAGTCAGTACCTCACACTACCTCTCAACCTCAAACGTAAGAAGCGAAACCAACCGAACGTTCGGGTTCGGTTCAACCATCTCACTTGCTCATTACTTCAAAGGTAGTTTTTCTGTGTTGTATATTTCTTGTAGAATTTTGCTTTTCTTTGTGTTAAAAGTATTTTTCACTTATACATCTAAATTCCTTAGTTTCTTCAAAATTTTCCTAAACCGAAATCAACCGAAGGTTCGGGTTCGGTTTTTCAAAATTTTCTAGAACCGAAACCAACCGAACGCTCGGGTTCGGTTTTTCAACTTTTTCCCAACCGAAACCAACCGAACGTTCGGGTTCGGTTTTTCAATTTTTTTTTCATATTCTTTCCAAAGTTTTTTCCAAAGTTTTTTTTAAGTCTTATTTTTTCTTATTTTTCTTTTATATTTTTTTATCTCAAAAACTCCAAAAATATTTTTTTCTATTCGTATTTTTTGTGTGTTCGTTCGTTTGTGGGGATATATTTGCTGAATTACTTAAGTGTCCCTAGAAGCATGCTGCTGTATGTGTCCCAAGCCTCATAAGATTTTGAATAATAGCCTTCATGACCTGGTATACACAAACCTTGTCTTCCCAATAAGGCTAACCCATTTATTCTCATCGTGAGCAACCTCCTTCTTTTCTCACATGAGTTAAGAGATTCCTGCTTGGTCCTTATTCTCGCAGCAGAGGTACTATATCTTCTTACACCATCTCCATAACTCTTCTCCACTACATTCGTTTCATCAACATAACCCTAGAGACTCTCAGAAATTACCACTGAGGTTTATGGTTACACAACATCTGTGTTTATGATCTTAGTTTCGTGTCACTACGAGCTGAGTGAAACCCAAAATTCAACACCTAATGAATTGACGGTGAATAATTAAATTGCTCAAGTATTCACTAAAGGATTGACGAATGTACCCTAATGAAATCTCAAATTTTCCTTTGTGTGATTCCTATGAAATTGTTATTCACCATAGCATTTCTTCCCATGGGATCCAGTTTTTAATTTTTTTTCTGAGATTTTATATTTTTTCCAAGCCAATTTAAAATGAAATCCTACCTACTTGTTCAACAGGCTACACCGGTCTCACAAGTACTTTGTTCACTTTCTTTCTTATATCAAGAATAGAATTGATGAATCAAAGCGAAACCACCCTTAATTCGCCTAATTAAAAGAAGCCTTTCAACATTTATTAATAAGTGTTTGATCGTAATTCAATGGGATTCCACACTAACACTTTGAGGTCTCTCTTGACCTTGAAGGAAGAGATTCGTGCCCGGGATCATCAGTTTCGTGTCATTATTGACATCACAGAATATCCTTAAAAGAGTTGCTTTATTTCTTTTTCTTTTACACTCTTTGCACGAAAATCCTTGATTTTCCAAAACTCCGTTACTAATTATTTACAGGCTGGATTCTTACTCGATGGTTAATTATGAAGTTGTGGTCAAAAACTATCCACGTGGGTCATTAATTCAAAAATGTCGTTTAAAAGGGATAAGACGAAAGGTTGCTGACTCGGCGGGAGTTAAAGGGATAAAAATTCAAACGACGGTAAAAAGGAGACGCGCGTGAATTTAAAACGGCCGCGCTTTTACTGACACTTATGGACGCGTGTGCGAAATCCAAGCGTCATCACTCTGGCACAAAAGGCGCGTGTGGAAATGGAAACGATTTTCTCTCTGAAACGACGCTTGTTGGGCGGCGTAATCCTAGGAAACTGACACTCTCTCTCCTACGTGATCATCGCACGCCCCAACTGTCACCAATCAGTCACTCAAAAACCCGTTTCGTATTTCCATAGGAGATTTGAAACGATTTTTCTCTCTCCTATCACCCACTATAAAAAGCCGTCTACACCACCTTTTACCTCTTTACTGCCTCCAAAATTTCCAAAGAGCAAAAACTCTAAAACCATCTCCTGTTCATCTTCTTCTCCAAACCTGCAACAATGGCTGAATCTTCTTCCATTCATGCTACTTCACAGATTCTCCCAATCCGACCCCAACAATGTCTGGTCATTGATCTTAACCCACTGGCGTACGATTCCTATATGTCGCCGGTCATAGAATGCTTGAAGTACTCCCAGCTTGCTCCTGCACTATCAAGAATTGAAACTGTGCCAATGGTGGCCCTATCGCAGGTCTACGCGACTGCTTACTACGACAAGGCCGTCGACCGGGTATTTTTCGAGCTTGCAGAACACAAGACCTCCGTTTCACGCCAAAGGTTCTGCACTATGCTGGGGTTTGCCGTTGACCCTTCAAGAGTTCATCCGGAGACGATTCCGGTTGGCCATTTGTATAACATGTTTTACAACATGGGATACATAGAGGTTCTCACCTCTGTCGCTAAGTTTAAGAAGCCGTGCCTGCCGCCACAGTGGAATGGCCTATTTACAGTCCTTTTCAAGGGCTTGTCGGAGAGGAGCTCAGGTTCTGACGGTGCAAGTCGTCTTTTCCTGTCAATAATGTACGGGGTCTACAACGGGATAAACCTGGACTATGGGTTTGTCCTATGGCAACAGCTCATTCAGAGCCTCTCTTCTTCATCCCGACACTCTGAGGTGTCGTTGGCCCGGTTCTGGATCTTGATTACAAGATGGGCCATGGACAAGTTTGATGTTCCAACTGCTGATGGTGCATCGATGTCTTCTGTTGGTACATTCCATACCAAGAAGATCATCGTCTCAGATGCATCGAAATTTTCTTTCATTGGCTCCATCCCGGAGACAATGTATGGTTCTGTGCCCTCCGACAGCAGACTGATCCGGACGATCAAGGAGTTTAGGCCAACTGGTCCTAGGGAACTGACACCGGACATGCTAAGGTCGATTCATGATGCCGACAAACCGGTGGGCAGGGGCAAAAAGGCAGAGAAAGGGAAGCAAGCGTCCAAAGCACCAAAGGGCCCTTCTCCCAAAAAGAGGAAACAACCGAAGGCTGCACAGTCCCCACAGCCAAAGAGGAGGAAGACTCAACAAAAGCGAAAGCTTGTAATTCCCTCTTCTTCAAGCGAATCTGAGGGAGGAAGTTCGGACTCTGAAGGATCTCAAGGAGACGAATCTCCTCAACGAGGCAACACACCACCTCGTTCCCCAACCCCAGAGATGGAACTTCATCAATCCCCAGTTCCTTCCCCTCCACCAACTATTCCTACTTCCATTCCCACCATAAACCCCACTATTCCCCAACCTCTTTCCCTATACCTCCACCGATTTTCACCACATCAACCGAAACACCACCAGTAACTGAAACCCCTCCAGTAACCGAACCACCACAAACTGAAACCCATACAACCCAAACTACCCATACTCAACCACCACCCAAATTTAACCCCACACCCACTCAACCTGAACCCACCAAACCCACAACACCCCCAACTTCACCACCCCCTCCATCTCCAGAAAATGCCTCCGATGGCGAAAACCCTTACCTTGGTGGGGAACACATGAACTTTGATTCGGTCTACTATAGTCCGTTTCAAGTTCAGAGTGATGAGGAGGATGATGCTCCAGTAACGAAGAAGCATCTCAAAGAGCTTAACGAGAAGGTTGATCTACTTCTTGCCTCCTCTTCCACCCAGCAGTCCTCTCTTTCTGAAGCCGCCCTTCAGAAAATTGTTGACGCCTTCTCCAGGGCTCAACATGATTCGGTGGCCTCAGCAACTGCTGCGATCGATGCCTCTACCAGAGCCTGTGAGGCTGCGACCGAAAAAGTCGATAAACTATTCTCCGACGCTTCCGTCCTGCTGAAGTCCTTGCAGGAAAGCGCCGACGCCACCAAGATGACTTTGGAACCAATTGTTCAACAATTGGCCAAGTTTGTCTCAACGGAGTTGACTTCGTTCGCCACCCTACGCCAGAATATAAGCGACGACAACTCGGCACTTCGTTCCTCCATCGATGCCCGCCTGGCTAAGCTACAAGAGGATCTTGCAGCTGAGAACTCTTTGATGGACGTTTTGGCGAGCAAGACTACCGCCCTCAAGGTCAAGAGCACGCAACTTTCCAACTCCCAACAACAATTGGAAGCTCTTCGATCCGAAAGGGAGGTGATCAAAACGTGTGTTTCGGATGTCCACGCCGCATTATCAAACATCCTGGAAGCACACGATCCCATCTTAAACCATTCGGTGAGGCGTACCCTCGCTGAAAAACTCTCTCCGGCCATGGACCTTCTCAGCAAAATCGAAGGCCTACCGAGTTTCATGTCCATTCCGAAACAAGGGGGAGATGAGAAACAGGGATCGAAACCACCTCCTTCCTCCAAAGCTACTCACACAACCGAACCACCTTCTGTTGGTCATGCTTCGGGTTCGGGTGTGAAGAACAAGGGCAAAAACATAGCTGAGGAAGATGAAGATGAAGATGAAGACAAGGAGACCATTGCTGACATGTTGAAACGAAAGAACAGTCGCAATGCTGACGATGATGCCAGTCGTGTGGCGCGAGAGGCTGAAGAAGCCGAACGCAAGCAAAAGGAAGCCCACGATCTCCTTGAGAGCCGAAAGATGCTCTTCCCTGCCTGGACCAGGGAACGTATGATTAAAGAGGCCATAGAAACTCCAAGCATATTATGGCTTGAGCCGGTTATATCATTCGACTGCAACAACACTGTCGATTCGCAGTTTGATATGCCGCTGACTCGAAAGGCGTTCATCTTCCACGCCTTCTCTAACATTTTTGAAGTCCCGCATCCGAACGATGAGCTTGACAGGGAGCTCATTGACTTCTATCTGGAGGCCACTCGCCCTCAATACCTTACCTGGAGCGCCCAGAAGATTGTGAACGTTCGGGTGCTGAAGCCTTATGCCGTGGGGAGATTCACAAACGTTAAGTTCAAGCTCATTCGAGGATCTGCAAGAACTGCTCATCTTATCTCCCTGGCGGATCTGCCGAATCTAAATCCTCATGATTGGATTGTCCTGTACAATATCCTTTTGACCAATGAAACCGAATATGGTCCCATCATAGACCATGTCAAAAGGATGTTAGCATGCTACATCATGGAGGTTGCCCTAATGGATCAGGAGGTCGCCACAGTTTTCATGAAGAAACCGAAGATTGCACCTTTGGGATCGGCCAGTGATCTAAACCAAATGCAAATGGGCAAGATTGATCCGAGGCATAACTCGGTTATGTTCACTAGAGCCGAAGGACAGAAATGTCTCTTCGCTTTAGCTGACAAACACCTTTACACCACAGCTTGCTTGGAGCACGTTTTATCGATTATCAAGCGGTGTAAAGAGAACTCGGCTGATGACATCAAGTACTTTAATGATATGATCAATTGGTACATCCGGTTTAGACAGACCATCCTCTCCATCACCAAATGTCTATTTAGCACCGTAAAGAAGAAGGTACCTGCTTCAGCTGCCGGCCCAAGTAACAAGTGAAGGTCTCGCTCCAAATTGACGCAAAGGGGGAGATTGTTGGGCTGAAGTTTATTTTGATGTTGCGTCTTTTGGGCTCGATTGTATAGCTGTTTTGTATTCCGGTTTGGGCCTGTCCAAACCGAGAGCCTTTTATGCTTTGTATATAAGTTAATGCTTGCATGCATATTAGGTCAACATTTTTAGAGATTTACGCATAGCGATTTATCTAGAGTATAATAGGTTTCTTTAATCGTTCTTGTAACCTATCAATCCTCTACAGTTGATGTTCTTAATCGAGCTCTTCTGAGGATTTTGTTTAATCATTCAACACGTTTGATTCAATCTTGTCTTGTTCTTTTTATTGCGTTCAAACAATTTTATATTTACATACTTGTTCAAGATCTAATCGATCTTCATAGATTAAAGGCTGTTTAATCTCATCAAAAGTAACCTTCTACCAAGGCTTAACTGTTTTGTAAACTCGTCTGTTGTAAAAGTGTGTAATTACCCAAGTATAACTATCATTTGATAAAATATAGTTTGTACATTAATGCTTAAGTGAGATTATCACCAAAATATGTAATGGGTAAATCATTGTAGTACTGTAGCTTTGTATAATAAAAACTACTGTTGTACTAATTACTACTACCTTAAACCGGATTTATATTAAGGTATATTGTGATAAATTGTACCATGCTATCGACTGGTAACAACGACATAATGAATGGTCGTAATAAAAAGAAATGACGTTTGGCACCCGCAGACCTGCAGGTCCGGCTGTAGCTAGCAGCAAGGTGTAGGATAGTCAATCCAGTATAGATCTATACGCAAACTCACGCTCTCTCTCCAAGAGAATTCTGGCTACAACTCGGGCCATGACATTTAAGGCATGCTCCGACACAGTGGATCACAATTGTTAACGTATTCATGTATATGTAATGTTTCTCGTTCTAGTATAGTGGTATATTTTCATGTTTCTAGTATAACTGTATATGTACATGTTTCTAGTATAGCTGTATATGCACTTGTTTCTAGTATATCTGTATATGTACTTGTTTCTAGTATAGCTGTATATGCACTTGTTTCTAGTATATCTGTATATGTACTTGTGTCTAGTATAGCTGTATATGCACTTGTTTCTAGTATATCTGTATATGTACTTGTTTCTAGTATAGCTGTATATGCACTTGTTTCTAGTATATCTGTATATGTACTTGTGTTACCCCGATGGTAACTAACTATTGATGTACTGATAAGTATGAATATGGAAGTACTTTTATGTCTATACATGTATATATGATATATAAGTAATATGGAAACGACCTTCGGATGGTCACCCGAAATCCCACCAGACCACATCCAAATCGAGAAAAAGGAAATAGGGCGGATGGCCTTCCTAAGCCCTTTAAACATTATTTATATATCTATACATATATGGGCATGCAATTGAATATATAAAAGCATAAATAAGTTTTCATAAGACATTTGAAGCATAAATATAATTTCAAGAGAAGATCGACTTGATGTCGATCTATAAAACAATTTGAAAGCATAAGTTGATAAAACAGTTTAAGTATAAGACACATTTGTTTGAATCACAGTTTGAAAATAAGTTTGGATAGTAAAAGAGTTTGTAAAACATCTCAAAGTAAAGCAGTTTGATAAACAGTTTGAACAGTGGTGAAAATCGTTGTTTTCCTAGTTATTAATCACATGTGATTAAATGTAGTCACATGTGATTGAAGCAATAACTATAAGTATTTGACTTGTATTCCCCCCCATAAAGTATTTAAAACATTTAAAAATCATTTCAAAGGTTGATTCAAATGGTATGAACTCACTTGTGGTGAGTCGTTTGAATTGCAGTGTCGGATACCGTGCTAGGTGGCAAACGGAGACTTGTTTACACGCACGAGCCTAGTTATCATATAATAAGCATATATAACTAATTAGACAAATAATAACTAAATAAATAAGTTAAGACACTTAGGAAACATGTAAACACTTTTTATAAGTGTTTAAGGTCCAAATGGTTGCATCTAAGTTGCTACGGGACAAGGCAAAAGGGTTTGAAACATCAAATGGCCTTGCATAAGAGTTCACCACCCAACAAACCCCACCCTTTGGAGTTTACGGCCGTAAACTCATGGGTTTATGGCCGTGAACTCCTCACATGGTGGTTTTGGGTGTTTTAAAGTGTTATCTTGATCCTAGAACACTCCTAGCTTTGTTGGAATAACACATGAAGTAGTTTAAGGCCCTAGAATGCTCCATAGGGGAGTTTACGGCCAAAGGACCTTATCCCCTAGAGTTTACGGTCGTAAACTCCTATGGGGTGATGGCTTTTAATTGTTTTGAGGCCCTTGCATGTGTAGGATAGCTTCTATACTTTTATCTAAGGCTAATGGAGACAAGAGGCACACTTTTAGGCTTTCACTTGGAGTTTACGGCCCAAGATATGTTCCTTGGCCGTAAACTCCTTTTAAGGAGTGATTATGATGTCTTTTGTTCTCCATTTAAGTCCCATGTGTTCAAGGTAAATTGCCTTAAGGCCTAAGGTGTGTTTGTGGTGCATTTAGCCTTTGGAAAAGGGGTTTACGGCCCAAGAGAGGTTCTTGGCCGTAAACTCCTATAAACTTGTGATTTTGAAGTGTTTTGAAGTCCTAAATAAGCACAAGTATTAGTGGGTAAAGTCCTTAGGCTTAAGGGGGGTGAGTTAGGGCATCTATGCCCCTTAAAAAGGGGTTTACGGCCCAAGGAAGTTCCTTGGCCATAAACTCCAATATCTTGTGTTTCTTGGTTGCTTTTTAGTCCCAAATGTTTATACACTAACCCCTAAACAAGTTGTCTAACAAGGAATCGGGTCTAGGAAGCCTTAAAGTTCCATTTTGGAGTTTACTCCCCAAGAACGTTCTTGGGCGGTAAACTCCCGGATCTTGTAATCTAAACATGTAATTTGTGTTAAAAAGCATCTAACAAGTATTGAAACACATTTAGTAAAGTAGACTCACAATCTGGGATGAAAACCCGAAGATCCGTCAGAGAGAATATGGCTTTTCTCTATTTGGAATTGTGAATAATGAATTAATTTAATTCAGAAAACTATTTATAGTCCTGGAATATTTTGGCAGAAAATATTTTTATTCCTGATATTGGACTGTAACATTATGAAACTTGAAATGCTCAAATTTCACAAAACCAGGAGCATCCACTCTCCTGATAACTCCATAAACAGAAACCCTAATGTACACAAACTTGTTCGGAAAAGTGTGAAAATCACAGAAACTGGACTAGCTTATATTGGATAGATAATGTTCGTACAATGGAAATTTCGGGTTGTCACATCACCCCCCTGTTAGAGGGAATTTCGTCCCGAAATTAGAATTTAAGCAAATATTAAGTTCCAAATAATTAAGCGAAAAGATGAGGGTATTTCAACTTCATCTGATCCTCGCGTTCCCAAGTGAATTCCGGTCCTCGCTTGGCGTTCCAGCGAACCTTCACGATAGGGATACGACTTTGTTTCGTCTGTTTGACCTCACGGTCCATGATTTCTACAGGTTCTTCCACGAAGTTGAGGCTCTCGTTGATTTCGATCTCGTCGAGTGGGATTACGAGAGTCTCGTCGGACAGACACTTTTTCAAGTTAGATACGTGGAATGTAGAATGTACGTTACGCAGTGTGTCGGGTAGGTCGAGTTTGTATGCTACGGGGCCGACTCTGGCAAGAATCTCGAAAGGCCCTATGTACCTCGGATTAAGCTTCCCACGCTTGCCGAAGCATATCAAGCCTTTCCAGGGTGAGACTTTGAGAAGGACTCGGTCTCCCACCTGAAATTCCAAAGGTTTTCTTCGTTTATCGGCGTAGCTCTTCTGTCGGTCTCTAGAGGCTTTCAATCGTTCACGGATCTGAACGATTTTCTCTGTCGTTTCCCGAATGATTTCCGGACCGGTGAGAGTACTGTCGGAAGCTTGCCCCCTTGCTAATTGGGTATCACCCACCTCAGCCCAGCACAGAGGGGATCTGCACTTTCGGCCGTAGAGAGCTTCGAATGGAGCAGCCTTGATGCTCGTGTGATAACTGTTATTATAGGAAAATTCGACAAGGGGTAAATGAGTATCCCATGCTTTCCCAAAATCAATCACACAGGCTCGCAACATATCTTCCAGTGTTTGGATGGTCCTCTCACTCTGTCCGTCGGTCTGGGGATGGTAGGCTGTGCTCATGTCCAGCCTTGTTCCTAGGGAAATAGTGATTGCCAAAATCTTGAGGTGAACCTACTATCTCTATCGGAGATAATGGAAATAGGTACACCATGTAGCCGTACAATTTCCCTAATGTATGTTCTCATAAGTTTCTCCATCTTGTCGGTTTCTTTGATAGGCAGGAAGTGTGCAGACTTGGTCAATCTATCAACGATGACCCATATGGTGTCAAGTCCACCCGTTGTCTTGGGCAACTTGGTTATGAAATCCATAGTGATCCGCTCCCACTTCCACTCTAGAATCTCTGGTTGTTGCAGTAAACCAGAGGGCTTCTGGTACTCGACCTTAACCTTTGCGCAAGTAAGGCATTTACTTACGAAGGTAGCAATCTCTGCTTTCATATTAGGCCACCAGTATAGCTTTTTAAGATCCAGATACATCTTATCTGAACCTGGGTGGACGGAATACCGAGTGTTGTGCGCCTCGGTCATGACCAAGTCTCGGAAACCACCGTGTTTCGGTGTCCAGATCCGGTTCATGAAATATAAAGCTCCGTCACCCTTGGCTTCGAAGTTCTTGTCCATTCCCCTAAGGGATTCACTCGACACCTTTTCAGGTTTCATGGCCTCAAGTTGAGCCGCCTGAATTTGCTTAGTCAGGTGTGAATGGATGGTTATTGATAATGACTTGACTTTGCGACCAGAATATTCCTTCCGACTTAGGGCGTCTGCTACTACGTTGGCTTTACCCGGGTGATAACGAATATCGCATTCGTAGTCACTGAGTAGCTCGACCCACCGTCGTTGTCTCATGTTGAGCTCCTTCTGATCGAAAATATGTTGTAAACTCTTGTGGTCGGTAAAGATAGTGCTCTTCGTTCCATACAAGTAATGTCTCCAGATCTTCAGAGCAAACACTACTGCTCCTAGTTCAAGATCGTGGGTCGTGTAGTTAACCTCGTGTGTCTTCAACTGTCTCGAGGCGTAGGCGATGACCTTACCTCGCTGCATCAGAACACATCCGAGTCCTTGATTTGATGCATCGCAGTAGACTACGAAGTCTTCTATTCCTTCTGGAAGGGATAGTATTGGTGCGGTTCACAAGGCTCGTTTGAGCGTTTGGAACGCTCTTTCTTGCTTCTCTTCCCAGTCAAAGGCCACGCCTTTCTGGGTCAGGGTTGTAAGAGGTTTCGCTATTCGGGAGAAGTTCTGAATGAACCTGCGGTAGTAGCCAGCGAGACCTAGAAATTGACGAATTTCTGTAGGCGTCTTCGGCGCTGACCAGTTCTCAATGGCTTTTATTTTGGATGGGTCCACGTGGATTCCTTCCTCGCTTACCACGTGTCCTAAGAATTCGACTCTTCAGATCCAAAATTCACATTTCGAGAACTTCGCATAAAGTTTCTCTTTTCGTAATGTCTCTAGAACTTGTCGTAGGTGATCGCCATGCTCTTTCTTACTTCGGGAGTAGATCAGGATGTCGTCGATGAAAACGATGACAAACTGATCCAAGTAAGATCGGCATACTCTATTCATCAGATCCATGAAGACTGCGGGCGCATTGGTCAATCCGAATGGCATCACCACGAACTCGTAATGTCCGTAACGAGTTCGGAAGGCTGTCTTCGGCACATCCTCCTCGAGCACTCGTAACTGGTGATATCCAGATCTCAGATCAATCTTGGAAAAATAGTTTGCCCCTTGCAGTTGGTCGAATAGATCATCTATGCGCGGCAGAGGGTAGCGATTCTTGATCGTCAATTTGTTGAGTTCTCTGTAGTCAATACACATACGGAATGATCCGTCTTTCTTCTTAACGAACAAGACCGGTGCTCCCCAAGGTGAGAAACTTGGTCTTATAAATCCCTTGCTGAGCAGTTCGTTAAGTTGACCAGAGAGTTCTTGCATCTCGGCTGGTGCTAAACGGTAGGGCGACTTGGCTACTGGGGTAGCTCCTGGGACTAAGTCGATTCTGAACTCGACTTGTCGTTGCGGAGGTAATCCGGGTAGCTCTTCTGGGAAAATGTCGGGGAAGTCGCTCACTACTGGGAGGTTCTTTAGTTCTTTCGGTTCTAGGTTCGTGTCGACGACGTGAGCAAGGAATGCGTGGTATTCTTTGCGCAGATATTTCTGTGCTTGAATACTAGATATTATGCGAAGACTCGCACCAGGTTTGTCGCTGTAGACTATAAGAGTTTCGTTAGACGGGAGGTTTAGTCGGATTGCTTTCTCGTAGCACATGATGTCGGCGCGATTTAGACTTAACCAATCCATGCCGATAATAACGTCGAAACTTTTTATTGAGACCGGCATAAGGTCGATTGGGAATGAATGGTTATCTAAGGTTAGAAGACAACCTAAATATATGCTATTAGTACTTTCAGTTTTCCCATTGGCCATTTCTACTGTGAATTGTTCATTAAGTGCGTGTGGTTGTTGCTTAAGCATGCGAGTAAATTTGTGGTTTATGAAGCTTCGCTCCGCTCCACTATCGAACAGAATGCATGCATAGGAGTTATCAAGGAGGAACGTACCAGTTACCACTGTCGGGTCAGCAACTGCTTCCCCGTGGCCTATAGCTAGTACCCTCCCTGCTCCTCCAGTATTCCTCGCTTTGGGGCAATCCCTCTTATAGTGGCCTGCTTCGCCACATCCATAGCAAGTTGGGCTCGCACCTGAGCCACGAACCTAGGAGATCGGTTGTGCCGGGAACTTACAGAATCGGACGGTGTGTCCTTTTCTGTTGCAGTTAGAACACTACATTTCACGGCAGGCGCCGTTGTGGTGGAAGTTGCATTTGTTGCACTTCGGCAAACTTCCAGCATACTGCTTCCCCGGAGCAGTAACAGCAGTAGGGGTTACCGCAGCATGTACTGCCATGATTTGCTGTTTCTTTGAAGCTCGCTGCTTCTTCTTCTCATCCCAGAACTTCCGCTTGGTGCCAGCGGGTTTAGAGGGTTCTGGGATGGCTAGGGTGGTTGTGGTTGCAGGGGTCTTGACTCCATGGTCAATGAGTCTTTGTGCCAAACGCTTGGCATTGTCGAAGGTAGCGGGGTTGGATGCTAATACATTCCCCTGGTACGGAGGCACTAGCCCCCATACGTACCGTTCGATCTTTTTCCCTTCAGTGGGAACCATATTGGGGCATAGGGCCACCAGTTCGCTAAATCGGGCAGTGTAAGCGATCACATCGGTGCCCTTCATGGTCAGGTTCCAGAGTTCATGTTCTAACTTCTGGACTTCGCCCCTCGGGCAGTATTCCTCAGTCATGAGGTCCTTCATCGTTTCCCAGCCCATGTCGTTAGCCACGACGAGAGTTAGGGCTTTGACGTGGCTGTTCCACCACGTTAGGGCTTTACCCTCAAAGGTGCATGCGGCATATTTCACTTTGCACGCAGCAGGGCATGAACAGATTTCGAAGACTGATTCAGTCTTCTCGAACCATTGCGAGAGGGCAATGACTCCGCCGGTGCCATAGAAAGGCTTCGGCTTGCAGTTTGTGAAATCCTTGTAGGAGCACTCCCTTGAGCGCACAGGGATTTCGATCGGAATAGATTCCACAAGGGGTTCCACCTCTGCTGGCATCTGATGAGTGATACTGAGCCATGGCATTTTCCACTGCTGCAGCTACGGCAGCATTCAGGGCTGCAGTATCGATGACCGGAGGCGGTGGAGGTGCAGGATTATTCCTATTCCTGGGAGATTTGCGAGGAGGCATCTTTCAGCTATAAGTTTATAAAGATAAGAAAGATGGTAAGAATCAATTTGCAAGTAACGTGAGAGTGACCCATGGACTAACTAACCATAGCCCAACAGTTGAATGAGTGTTTGAAATCACAATAAGAAATATTAGTAGGAATACACAAGTGTACAAATTTTTCCCACAGATTAGATAGATTTCAATGGTACGGGTATTACTGATGTAATAAGTTCAAGGAAAATCGACCTAACAGTAGGTCCTACATCATACCAAAAGGACAAGACTGACAGTCCTAGATTCCTAATTAGAGTATCGAAAGTTAGGAATATTTTACAGATAAGTGCTACTTAGAGCACATAAGTTCAAGGCTATGCCTAAATCAAAAGACAGAGATGTACTAGACATCATCTATTGGCGATGGGAGTTCCTCGAGCGAGCCCTGAGGCGAAACACCTCTTGAAGGTGTCGGTCTTGAGCTCTCTGACGAGCTCGAAGTTCTAAGACTTCAGCACGGGAGGCAGCCAGCTGTTGCTGTAGAGTTTCGTTGGTTCTCCGGGTCCGTTCCATGTCTTCTTCAAGACGGCGGATGCGGACTGTGTTGACACCTGAGTTGGCATCAACCTCCATGACCCGGTCGATGGCTGCTCAACCTTGCTCGACATTACGAGCTATTCTGCGGATGATTACCGGCAGAGCTCTGTCAGCAGAGCCACCATCGCTGATGTTGTAAAAGGTTCGGTCCCCAAAGTATGGTAAGGGTTGACCCTGTTCGTCACTCCAGCGGTTCAGGTTGTTTGCCCACATGGGTGTAGGACCTGGAAACGCTGGTCGAGGGTTGTTGTTCGGGGCTTGACCTACAAGCGGTAGGTTGTTGACTTCAGGCTTGGAGTCAGATCCATCAGAAAAGCCTTCTGCGAGGTGATCATCCAAAGGGATTGGATGCTCATCTTCAGGCTCTTCATCGATCCACCCGGCATTGCCTTCATTGGGAAAGTACGGGTCGCCATGATGGAATCCAGCCATTTAGATCTACGCGAGAAGAGAGGTATAAGAATATAGTATACGTGTAACTAGTAACACAAAATACACCTATTGTATTTTAAGTTTTAAGTTCTACTGATCTTCTTGTGGTAGTGTTGGTAAGTTTTTAGACTTGTTAACATATCACAACCATTCTAGGGCATATCCTAATCACTCCTAGGACCAGCATAGTTGATCAGGCTATGCCATTCCCAGGACTGACCATACATCCCCGAGCTCACTTGTGATATTTAACAATCATAATACTTTTGTTCTTGTAATTGTGACACCGATTTTAGTATGAATGCAGACTAGTATACTTAATTAAATATTTTATTATTTAAAGTATAGACTCTTGGTCAGAGTGTTTTAGTCCCTTTTGGGTTTATAGTTTAGTATATCTTTTATGGGTTGATATACTTGATTCACTATAAACAATGCTTTGATACCAATCTGTCACACCCCAAAACCAAGAACGGCGGAAACGTTCTGGGGCGGAGGACGTCATGTATAGTATCACAACACAGTAAATGTAAATAAGCAAACAACATCATCCATTGCATTAAATATATAGTTTTAATACAAGTGTGTTCTGTACAGTTATAGACACCAAAAATAATGTAACGCAAAATAATATGAGATGAGTCTTGAATGCACTCCATCTTCTCAAAAGCTGGCCTCGGTACCTGTCTACTGATGACCTGAGAATACAAGTTATTTTGAAAGAGTTTATTAGCATTAAGCTGGTGAGTTCATAAGTATTTTAGTGTCAATGTTTGTTGTCAAAACGTTTGAACCTGTCTCAATGTATAAGTTTGTAAAAATGTAAGTAAATGTTTGAAAGTGTTTGTAAAAGTTTGAATCTCTCAGAAAATCGTATATTTTCTATTAAAGTAACCTTCTACCAAGGCTTAACTGTTTTGTAAACTCGTCTGTTGTAAAAGTGTGTAATTACCCAAGTATAACTATCATTTGATAAAATATAGTTTGTACATTAATGCTTAAGTGAGATTATCACCAAAATATGTAATGGGTAAATCATTGTAGTACTGTAGCTTTGTATAATAAAAACTACTGTTGTACTAATTACTACTACCTTAAACCGGATTTATATTAAGGTATATTGTGATAAATTGTACCATGCTATCGACTGGTAACAACGACATAATGAATGGTCGTAATAAAAAGAAATGACGTTTGGCACCCGCAGACCTGCAGGTCCGGCTGTAGCTAGCAGCAAGGTGTAGGATAGTCAATCCAGTATAGATCTATACGCAAACTCACGTTCTCCCTCCAACAGAATTATGGCTACAACTCGGGCCATGACATTTAAGGCATGCTCCGACACAGTGGATCACAATTGTTAACATATTCATGTATATGTAGTGTTTCTCGTTCTAGTATAGTGGTATATTTTCATGTTTCTAGTATAACTGTATATGTACATGTTTCTAGTATAACTGTATATGCACTTGTTTCTAGTATATCTGTATATGTACTTGTTTCTAGTATAGCTGTATATGCACTTGTTTCTAGTATATATGTATATGTACTTTTGTCTAGTATAGCTGTATATGCACTTGTTTCTAGTATATCTGTATATGTACTTGTTTCTAGTATAGCTGTATATGCACTTGTTTCTAGTATATCTGTATATGTACTTGTGTTACCCCGATGGTAACTAACTATTGATGTACTGATAAGTATGAATATGGAAGTACTTTTATGTCTATACATGTATATATGATATATAAGTAATATGGAAACGACCTTCGGATGGTCACCCGAAATCCCACCAGACCACATCCAAATCGAGAAAAAGGAAATAGGGCGGATGGCCTTCCTAAGCCCTTTAAACATTATTTATATATCTATACATATATGGGCATGCAATTGAATATATAAAAGCATAAATAAGTTTTCATAAGACATTTGAAGCATAAATATAATTTCAAGAGAAGATCGACTTGATGTCGATCTATAAAACAATTTGAAAGCATAAGTTGATAAAACAGTTTAAGTATAAGAAACATTTGTTTGAATCACAGTTTGAAAATAAGTTTGGATAGTAAAAGAGTTTGTAAAACATCTCAAAGTAAAGCAGTTTGATAAACAGTTTGAACAGTGGTGAAAATCGTTGTTTTCCTAGTTATTAATCACATGTGATTAAATGTAGTCACATGTGATTGAAGCAATAACTATAAGTATTTGACTTGTATTCCCCCCATAAAGTATTTAAAACATTTAAAAATCATTTCAAAGGTTGATTCAAATGGTATGAACTCACTTGTGGTGAGTCGTTTGAATTGCAGTGTCGGATACCGTGCTAGGTGGCAAACGGAGACTTGTTTACACGCACGAGCCTAGTTATCATATAATAAGCATATATATAACTAATTAGACAAATAATAACTTAATAAATAAGTTAAGACACTTAGGAAACATGTAAACACTTTTTATAAGTGTTTAAGGTCCAAATGATTGCATCTAAGTTGCTACGGGACAAGGCAAAAGGGTTTGAAACATCAAATGGCCTTGCATAAGAGTTCACCACCCAACAAACCCCACCCTTTGGAGTTTACGATCGTAAACTCATGGGTTTATGGCCGTGAACTCCTCACATGGTGGTTTTGGGTGTTTTAAAGTGTTATCTTGATCCTAGAACACTCCTAGCTTTGTTGGAATAACACATGAAGTAGTTTAAGGCCCTAGAATGCTCCATAGGGGAGTTTATGGCCAAAGGACCTTATCCCCTAGAGTTTACGGCCGTAAACGCCTATGGGGTGATGGCTTTTAATTGTTTTGAGGCCCTTGCATGTGTAGGATAGCTTCTATACTTTTATCTAAGGCTAATGGAGACAAGAGGCACACTTTTAGGCTTTCACTTGGAGTTTACGGCCCAAGATATGTTCCTTGGCCGTAAACTCCTTTTAAGGAGTGATTATGATGTATTTTGTTCTCCATTTAAGTCCCATGTGTTCAAGGTAAATTGCCTTAAGGCCTAAGGTGTGTTTGTGGTGCATTTAGCCTTTGGAAAAGGGGTTTACGGCCCAAGAGAGGTTCTTGGCCGTAAACTCCTATAAACTTGTGATTTTGAAGTGTTTTGAAGTCCTAAATAAGCACAAGTATTAGTGGGTAAAGTCCTTAGGCTTAAGGGGGTGAGTTAGGGCATCTATACCCCTTAAAAAGGGGTTTACGGCCCAAGGAAGTTCCTTGGCCATAAACTCCAATATCTTGTGTTTCTTGGTTGCTTTTTAGTCCCAAATGTTTATACACTAACCCCTAAACAAGTTGTCTAACAAGGAATCGGGACTAGGAAGCCTTAAAGTTCCATTTTGGAGTTTACTCCCCAAGAACGTTCTTGGGCGGTAAACTCCCGGATCTTGTAATCTAAACATGTAATTTGTGTTAAAAAGCATCTAACAAGTATTGAAACACATTTAGTAAAGTAGACTCACAATCTGGGATGAAAACCCGAAGATCCGTCAGAGAGAATATGGCTTTTCTCTATTTGGAATTGTGAATAATGAATTAATTTAATTCAGAAAACTATTTATAGTCCTGGAATATTTTGGCAGAAAATATTTTTATTCCTGATATTGGACTGTAACATTATGAAACTTGAAATGCTCAAATTTCACAAAACCAGGAGCATCCACTCTCCTGATAACTCCATAAACAGAAACCCTAATGTACACAAACTTGTTCGGAAAAGTGTGAAAATCACAGAAACTGGACTAGCTTCTATTGGATAGATAATGTTCGTACAATGGAAATTTCGGGTTGTCACAATTACGTGTTAATACGCCCTTCCGATTCATCGAAGCTGTCATATGTATTTGATTCCTTTTCTGTCGATTGAAACGAACCAGGAAAACGAAGAAAAGAGAGAAGAGCTTTTACCGAGAAACCCACCATTAGAGCCACTCCTTCGTTGATCGAGTACCGGAACAAACCATATCCATGCCCACCACTTTAGACCTCCCTTACACAACCTCCATCACAAGCAGAAGAAAACACCTACTGATGCTCTTCATCTTCTCCATCAAAGAACACCTGCAACAAATAAAAGGAACATAAAAAAAAATTTTGTTCTGCTCTTTGCCCTCTTGCCGAGACTCGAGACCTATCTATCCTTGCTCATCGAGAAACTGGAAATAGTCTTCGGTTTTGCATCATCGCCGAGTCCACCTCTCCACCTTCTCCCTTTCCATCGATACTCGAACCCATGCCTCTAGCCGAGACTACCTAAAAACATTAACCAACTTGTCGCCACCTCCTTCGAACAACCATCACTACCTATCAACTACTTCTTCCGAGCCAAGAACGAAGTTACTGTTCATCTTCTTCACCTAGTCCGAACCTGCAACAAATCGAATCAGTGAAGTCTTGCTTAAAAAAGAATATGATGGCAAGATTGCAGATGTGTGGTCATGTGGTGTAACATTATATGGCATGCTTGTTGGAGCTTACCCTTTTGAAGACCCTGATGAACCTAAGAATTTCCGCAAGACTATACAATGAGTTCTAAATGTCCAATACTCGATTCCATCTTACGTTCATATTTCCATCGAGTGTCACCATTTAATCTCCAAAATCTTTGTTGCTGATCCTGCTAAGCGGATAACACTTGATGAGATAAGAAACCATGAATGATTTTTGAAGAACTTGCCTGCAGATTAGCAAAAGAAAATGCAATGGATCAATTTGGTGAGCCTGATCAACCGATGCAAAGTGTTGATGAAATTATGCAAATAATTGCAGAAGCTACAATTCCTCCGGTTGGAGCTAATAATTTGAATCGCTATTCACTTATGAATAAAAAGTTTTTATAGTTCAAGTATCATTCATATATGAATATAACATATAATAAACTCATTACAGTTTACATTAGCTCTTGTCACATGTTATAGTCACATATGAATAAAACGTGTATTAGTTTTCCTCACAAGTTATATTCATATATGATGAACACATTTATCATAATTTTTTTACGGTTCATTTGTTATTCATATATGAATAAATAGTATGTTAATATAATTTTGTTACAATTCATTTGTATTTCATATATGAACAACTAGTTCAAATTTTCAAAACACTTCGTCTTATATTATGTAACGATTGTCTTTCGAGGTATAAATTTATTTGGATTCTCAAGTTTAATTTGGGCTATAGTAGAATTGTATATGGGATTGGGCCTCTTTGTTTTGAGCCGAGCCATAGTTTACCCATAACCCGTACGTGGGGCGTAAACCCGTTATACGCTGGGTGTAGCGATTTAATGAAACACGGGGAGGAGAGGCGTACGCGCAGCGTACCATATGGTACGCTCAGTGTACGCGGCCAGAGGAAAAACCCTAATTTTAGGGGTTTAAGGCCATATAAACCCCATTATAGCCTCCTTCCCTGTTTTCCCATCAGCCTCCCCACTCTCAAGAAAACCCTAAATCGTTCTTATCCTCTCTTTGTGTGTGAAGAAGTTTTTGTGAGTGTTTCAAGGAAAGAAAGTAGTGAAGAAGGAAGGGAAGAAGTTGGAGAAGAAGCTTGAGCTCAGGGATCTGGACTTAGCACCCTCTTGGTCAGCAAAGGAAGGTATAAAGTTCTGAACTTTCTGATGGGTTTTAGCCAAAAGAACACCCTATGTGCTCATGCAAACCCTAATGCTTGGATCTAGGTTTCTCTATTGTACATGCAATGTATCCAAGAATTACAATCTTAGATCTAACATATTATAAACTAAAATTAGGGTTTAGATAATTACCTTTGATTGTTATATAGCAATAACAATCACAAATCCTCCTTGTATTGACTTTAGAAAGCTTAGAGTCACAATTGTCACTCCTCTAATGGCTCACAAACACCAAGAGCAAGAGGATGAAGAATAAGGAGAGAGGAGGCTGCCCAAAACATCCAGAAACCCTAGTGGAACTCTTTTTCACGTTTTTGGGGCTTAAGGGTACTATATATACATGTAGGCTATTAGGGTTTTCAACTAGGAAACCCTAATTTGACTGCTTAAGCCCTAAGCAGCCCATTGACTCTTTTAGAATATCCCTTGGACGATTTCTAATGGGTTTTCCCCATAGAATTCGTCCAACCTATTATTCCAAGGTGATCCATAGCCCAAATGCAATTATCTTATAATTACAGTTCCAGTCCCTTAAGTTTAATTAATCTCTTTTAGCCACAAAATTAATTATCAATTAATTCTTGACTAATATTAATTAAACAATATGATTTCTCCTTTAATATATTATTCTCATAATATATTAATTAATCATAATTAATCCTTTCTCTCCATAATGGTCCATTAGAATTCAGTTACTAAGGACCAAGGATTTAGTATTGGACTTGAGTAAGGCCCAGTAAAGGGCTTTGGGCCCAATATAGCAAGTTGGGCCATTAATGGGCCAATAGTAAGCTTGGAAAGTCTATCTTGTTGTTGGATCTCAAGAAGTTAGATTATGGGCCAAGATTATTATGGGCTGATAGGGCCCATACGAGTACATAGGCCCAATTTAGGAAAATTGGGCCATTAGTGGGCCTATAGTGGGGCCATGGATGGACTTGGAAGGAATTGAAGGTTTGGGACATGTTGTGACCCATGCCATAGTAGGGGTAAAATAGTCATTTTACCCATAGGAGAATCCCTATTTTGATTTAGTATTTTATTTCCTTGATAGTCGGGAAGCAGTCGGAGCAACAGTCAAGTATTTCTCGTTCAGGAGTTCAGCCGTCAGCATCACAAGGTTAGTTTCCTTCCAGTAGGAACGGGTCTAAGGCCACAATGCCGGCCCGTTTAACTAGCAGTAGTTTCCGGACTTCGGTCCGATGCAGTAGTTAGAATGTTTGATGCCTTCGTGGCTCAGACAGGCTTTATGTGTTATGTGTTCCGGGCTACGGCCCAATGCAGTATGCAGTTTATGTGTTCATGCTAGTTGATATGTTTATGCTATGCTATGTTATGCTCAGTTAGTTTCCGGACTTCGGTCCGATACAGTTAGTTCTGGACTTCGGTCTGATGCAGAGGACAAGGTCCCAGTCAGTTTCCGGACATCGGTCCGATGCAGTTAGTTCCAGACTTCGGTCCGATGCAGGGGACAAGGTCCCTGTCAGTTCCGGACTTCGGTCCGATGCAGTTTCTGGACTTCTGTCCGATGCAGAGGGCAAGGCCCTGGTTAGTTCCGAACTTCAGTCCGATGCAGTTTCTGGATTTCGGTCAGATGCAGTGGGCAAGGCCCAGTATGTGTTTATATGTTATTGTATGGTATGTGGTAGTTTGGGGGAGCTCACTAAGCTTCGTGCTTACAGTTTCAGTTTTGGTTTCAGGTACTTCCACAAGTAAAGGGAAGAGCGGGATGATGGCGTCGCACACACCACAGCTTCAGTGTCCTGGGAGTTGATTTAGCTCTTCATTGATATGATTTGATTCAGTCTTGATACAGTTTTCTTGTGATACTTGTTATGGTTTTGAGATATTGACGTATGGGTTTTATTTTATGGTATTGATATCATGATTTTAGTATTGATTAAAAAAAAACTTTTGGGTCGTATTTTGGGATGTTACATATTAACATACTGCTTATTCATATATGAATAACAAATGAACTTTTACAAAAATCCGATAAATGTTTTATTCATATATGAATATAACATATAACAACAACTAATACATGTTTTATTTGTATATAAATATAACATGTGACGAAATATGATGTAAAAAATATATTTTAGATAAGAAAACTTTATTACGTGTTATATTAAATCGAAACATACCTGAAGATCCAACACCCTTGGCTTTGTTCTTCTTGAGATCCTAAAGATATTTAAGGCAACTACATTTCTAATGGTCATTTTCATGGCAGTAGTAGCATATGGCTTCTTGAGGGTCATTCACGTGCGGTATGTCAGAAAAGTCCTTCTTAGGGATGGAATTAGAAGCACCAACTTTCCTTTTTCCATTTTCCTTATCATTGGAATGAAAGGACCTTTTTCTCTTTACACCACCTTCCCTAATATCTAGAATAGAAGTGGTTGAGCTCCTTTGGTGGAACAACACTTTCTTCAATAGTCTTGAGCATTCCATGTAACTCCATAATACTACTCTCTAAACCATCCATATAGTAGTTCATAGTAAGATGCTTGCATGTACTAGTCAAAGAGTTAATAATGACATCAATAACCAACTTTTGAGTGAATTGGAAGCCAATAACTTCAATTATGTCAAAATACCTGTAACGACCCAAATTTCACATCCAAAAATTTTCTTTTTAAATCAATACTTTAGAAAACGATTGTAATTAAAACATTGTCTGGTCAAACCCTTTCATAACATACATTGTGTCTGAAAATCGAAACATGAAAACAATCAACTATCAGAGTACAAAATCCCTGAATGACTCATGGTGCGGAAACAAGGTGCGTGTATGATGTGCCACTACCGCGCCAGCTCCTTCCCCCTTGCAGAAGAGGTACCTAAAACAAAACTGTAAGCACGAAGCTTAGTGAATTCCCCCATAATACCTCATACCATACAAACATACAATGGACAGCTAGGAGATACGGGCCTCGCCCACACTCATGAAGATACGGGCCTCGCCCACACTCCGCTAGCTGGGAGATACGGGCCTCGCCCACACTCCGCTATCTGGGATATACGGGCCTCGCCCACACTCCCTTATCTGAGAGATACGGGCCTCGACCACACTCTGCTATCTGAGAGATACGGGCCTCGTCCACACTCCACTATCAGATAGATACGGGCCTCGCCCACACTCAGCTGCTAAACCATAACATACAAGTATCACACAGACAACGAGTATAAACAATTCTATCATACTGGCATATATCATAATCAAACTCCACCATGAGATAGAAACTCTGCCCACACACCGACACTAACATGTCGTCTATACGGGCCGGCCTTGGTGCCTTAGACCCGTTACTACTAGAAGGAAACTCACCTCGAAAAGTAGCTACCGAAAGTCTAAATGCTAGACGTCTGGCTGCTGCACCGGTAATCCTCCAGCTACAAATCCATAAACATAGATTAGCCACTCATAAATACCCTTAGGTCAATTGAATGACCCACCCCTGGTCAAAGGTCAACTCCTTGGTCAAAGTCAACTTCCAGTTGACTGGACTCGCCGAGTCGTGGCACAGACTCGCCGAGTCCTTCTCCTACTAAACCGGTCCTACTCGCCAAGTCCCTCTTCCCACTCACTGAGTCACCCTTAACTCACTACTCGAGACTATAGAACCGACTCGTGATCCGACTCACCGAGTCCAAGAACAACTCGCCGAGTCCCCACGAGCAGATCTCCTGCTCGCTTCCAAATCCTCACCAGAGCATCCCTTAAGAGGATTTGGGGTTTTGGGACTATTGCTACACATTTAATTGCTAATTTCGCGTGCAGATACGAAGGGTTGGACCTTCAACACTTAAACCCCTCTTACTCAGTGAAAGTTCATATGACTCGCCGAGCTTGAAGAACAACTCGTCGAGTTCCAGGCAATCTTCATAGGACTCGCCGAGTTGTTCATCCAACTCGCCGAGTCTAAGACCATCTTCATAGAACTCGCCGAGTCCCTTCGACCCACTTCCCATACAGACCAAATCTAAGACATGCAACACTTATAAACCATAGATCTATGCTCCTAGGGCATGCTTATCACGTAAAGTTTCAAACTCTACGTGCATGAATGGCCTTATAAGCTCAAGAAGGCAAATCCAAGCTCTTTAAGAGGTCATACACTCAATAGGGACCTCAATAACTCCAACCACAAAGACTTTACACTTCTAAGATGTCCATAAGGTCCCAATCTGATGTCCTTTCAGAACATAGAGCATAAATACATGGAGTTTGAGGTTTTAGGGCTTGAAAACCACTAATTTGGGACAAAAAGGGGTCTAATGAACTAGTGGTCAAGGTAGGAACATTTCTACCTGGATGGAAGCTTCTCACAGTGTAGATTCTGGATCTACCTCCCCTCCTTTCACACTTCAACCTCTTCCTTCTTCTTCTAAGCTCCAAACCTTCTTCACAAAGCCAAAATCACTCTCAAGAACAATATGGGGGCTAGGGTTTCTTTCTACAACTCTCTGGAAGTGTTAGGGACAAAGGAGGCCAAGGTAGAGCGTTTAAATAGGGTGCAAACACCCGGATTAGGGTTTTTGCCCAAACATGGTCTACTCGCCGAGTCCAAAGTTCAGACTCCGCGCCTTATCCCACTCCTACTCGGCGAGTTGGTCCTTCAACTCGCCGAGTCCAAGGAAAAAATGCACTATATTAAAATATTAATCACAAGGAGTATGTACCAGAACCCAGGTGCTACAAATCTCCCCCACTTATTTTAGACTTCGCCCTCGAAGTCTGTTGCTCGATCCTGAAACAGCTCGGGGTAGTGTTCCATCATCTCTTCCACCGGCTCCCAAGTCCACTCTGATCCCTTCCGGTGCTGCCATTGCACCTTCACGATTTCCACCCTCTTGTTCCTTAGATCCTTCGACTTCCTGTCGAGGATTGCCACAGGCCGCTCGATGTAATTCAGGCTGTCATCGACCTGAATATCCTCCAAAGGCACCACTGCCGAGTCGTCCACCAAACACTTCCGCAACTGAGAGACTTGGAAAGTGCTGTGGATCTGGCTGAGTTCGACTGGCAGATCCAACCTATACGCCACCTTGCCCACCCGGGCTACAACCCTGAATGGCCCGATAAACCTTGGGCCCAACTTGCCTAGCTTCCCGAATAGGATGACGCCTTTCCATGGCAACACCTTCAGGAGAACCATATCCCCGACTAGGAATTCAAAGTCTGAACGGCGCTTGTTGGCATAACTTTTCTGCCGACTCTGAGTAGTCTGAAGCCTGCTCCGGACCTGCTGGATCTTCTTTGTCGTCTAGAGCACCACTTCGGTGCTTCCCATGACCCTCTGGCCAACCTCTCCCCAACATATCGGGGTTCTGCACCTCCTCCCATACAATATCTCGAAGGGAGGACGGTCGATGCTCTCATGATAGCTATTATTATATGAGAACTACGCCAACGGGAGTTAGGTATTCCAACTACCTCCAAAATCTAGAACACATGCCCGCAACATATCCTCTAACGTTTGGATGGTCCGCTCGCTTTGACCATCCGTCTGCGGGTGAAAAGCGGTGCTGAAATGCAGACGAGTACCCAACTCGTCATGAAACTTCTTCCAAAACCTGGAAGTAAAATGCACATGTTTGTCTGAAATCACTGATACTGGCACCCCGTGTCGCGCCACTATCTCTCTGATATAGATGTCGACCAACTTCTCGGCCGAGATGCTCTCCTTAAGCGGGATAAAATGGGCGCTCTTGGTCAATCGATCCACGTTGACCCATATAGAATCCACTCCTCGTGCGGTCCTAGGTAGCTTTGTGATAAAATCCATCGTAATATCTTCCCATTTCCACAACGGGATATCCAACGGCTGCATCTTGCCGTGCGGTCTCTGATGCTAGGCCTTGACCTTCCTGCAGGTCAAGCACCGCTCGACGTACCAAGCCACATCCCGCTTCATGCAGGGCCACCAATAGTCCAGACGAAGATCCCTATACATCTTTGTCGCCCCGGGATGAATGGAGAATCAAGATATGTGCGCCTCCTCCATCAAGACCTGGCGCACGCCTCGGAGGTATGGCACCCACACCCTGCGGTGTAATGTCAATAATCCCCTGCTATCATAGTCGAAAGAGGAAACCTGACCCACTATGCGCTCACTCTTCCGATGTTCCTCCTTCATGGCCTCATGTTGGGCCTCCTGAATCCGTTCTAAAAGCGGATTCACCATTGTCATCCGCATGCAAATATCCCGGATCGGCACCGCCTTGCGGCTAAGCGCATCGGCCACCACATTGGCCTTCCCCGGGTGGTAAAGGATCTCACAATCATAATCCTTCACCACATCGAGCCACCGACGCTGCCTCATGTTCAAATTCGGCTGATCCATGAGATACCTCAAACTCTTGTGGTCCGTGTAAATGGTACACCGAACCCCATAGAGGTAATGTCGCCAAATCTTGAGGGCGAAGACCACCGCCCCAACTCTAAATCGTGTGTTGGGTAGTTCGCCTCGTGAGGCTTCAGCTGCCTCGAAGTGTAGGCAATGACATGACCTCTCTGCATCAGTACTGCGCCCAACCCTGAAATGGACGCATCACAATATACCACAAATCCTCTACGCCCTCTGGCAGGGCTAAGATTGGCGCCTCGCATAATCTTTGTCTCAGAACCTCGAATGCTACCTGCTGCTCAGGCCCCCATCAAAAGACCACGACCTTCTTAGTCAACCGTGTCAGGCGTACGACTATCTTGGAGAAGTCCTGAATGAATCTTCGATAGTAGCCCGCTAATCCCAGGAAACTCCGAATCTCAGATGGAGACTTCGGAACCTCCCACCTCACCACGACCTCCATCTTGGCCGGATCCACCGAAATCCCGTCCTGGTTGACAAGGTGCCCAAGAAACTTCACCTCGCGCAACCAGAACTCATACTTGGAGAACTTAGCATATAAGCTCTCCCTCCTCAGGGTCTCCAGCACCTCTCGTAGATGCCCCTCATGTTCCTCCTGCGTCTTGGAATAAACCAAGATGTCATCAATGAAAACTATGACATACCGGTCCAGCATCAGTCTGCACATGCGGTTCATGAGGTCCATGAACGTGGCAGGGGTATTGGTGAAACCAAACGGCATCACCACAAACTCATAATGGCCATAGCGCGTCCGAAACGTGGTCTTCTGCACATCCTCCTCTCTGACCCTCATCTGATGATACCCCGAACGCAAATCAATCTTGGAGAACCAAGATGCTCCCTGTAACTGGTCAAAGAGGTCATCAATCCTCGGGAGTGGGTAACGGTTCTTCACCGTTACCTTATTCAGTTCCCGATAGTCTATACACATCCGATGCGACCCGTCCTTCTTCTTCACAAATAGAATCGGGGCTCCCCAGGGTGAACTGCTCGGTCTAATGAATCCTTTGTCTATCAACTCCTGCAACTGTGTAGACAACTCCTGCATCTCGGGAGGAGCCAACCCGTACGGTGCCTTGGCTATCTGAGCCGCACCGGGGACTAGGTTGATCCTGAACTCTACCTGTCGCTCTGGAGGTATTCCCGGAAGCTCCTCGGGGAATACATCAACGTAGTCTCGTACCACCGGAACCTCGCTCACCGTCGCCTTAACCGCCTCCCGGGTGTCCATAACATACGCGACATATCCCGCGCCACCCTACTGAATGTAGCGCCTAACTCTCGCTACTGAACACACTGCGGGTCCACGTTGTAACCTCTCATCGTGGATCACCAACTCTCCCCCACTTGGGGTCCTGATCCGCACCAGCTGCTGTGCGCAATCTATCACCGCCCCATTAGGGCTCAACCAATCCATGCCTATAATCACCTTGTTCCCACGTAACGGAATGGGAACCAAATCCACCAAGTAGCGGTCCTCAAACAATCTTAGAACACAATCCCTGAACACTGCTGATGCTCGCTCCGATCGATCACCGGCAATCTCCACCTCTAAAGGGCAATCCAAAGTGCCCGAAGACTCAGGAAACTTCTTGCTAAGCGCAAGAGAAACAAATGATCGGGTAGCCCCCGAATCAAACAACACCTGAACTGGGATACCGTTCATATGGAATGATCCTAAACAGAGCACATACATATAGCATATCAAAATTATAGCAGTATAACATAAAGCATAAATAAAAAAATCATACCCGTCACCACATCGGGCGTGGCGCGTGCCTCCTCTATAGTCAGCTGAAAGGCCCGACTCCTCATCACTGGAGCCTCTGACTTGCCTTGATGGCCATCTATGATCCTTAGAGTCGGTGGAGCTGGCGCCTTCACTGGCGCTGATGCTGCTGTCAACAGGGGGCAATTGGCCCTCTTGTGGCCCCTCTGGTTGCAGTGGAAACACAACAACTCAGATGTCTGAACAACCGAGACAGGGGCAGTACAATCCCTGCTAAAGTGCCCCGTCTTGCCACATTTGTAGCAGCCTGACGATCCCAATCTACATGTTCCCTCGTGCGACCTGCCGCATTTCCTGCAGCGGCCCATCCCTCCTTGGCCTTTCGGCCTACCATCTGATCCCTTGGGCTTCTTCCCCGAAGCCCCAACCACCTGCCCCGCCTCTGCCTTCCTCTTCCGAATGTGCTCCAAATCAATCTCCCTTTCCCTCGCCCTGGCAATCATGGACTCCAGGGTAGGTGTAACACTCGTGTTTCTAGCCTAGGCATTTATATTGAGTTGATAGTCTAGGTTAACCTTTGTAACTCATTTTGAAGAAATGAAAAGGAATTATGTGAATATTATGTGAATTATGTGTTTTATGCTTAATTATTAGGGCTTAATTAATTAAGAATAAAAATAAGCGTCAAAATTAAAGTGTGAGATAAGCCCGATATCTTTACATAAAGTTGTAGTGGTTGAAACAAGGATTTCGGGGATATAAAGAATACCAAAATCCGAGTTATAACGAAGAAGTTATGACCTGTCGAAGTTTCGCGACAAAACCGACACGGTGCTGAATGTCGTAAAAAGTGAGTTTTCGATAAACTACTTTTTAGCCTTAGTAATCTAAACGAACGTCGTAGTATTCGTTAAACCGAGAAGTTCGATAAAAAGAACGCCCAAATCTGACTTCGTATGAGGAAGTTATGATTTTTCGAAGTTTTAGCGTAGCAGTAGACAGCTAAAAACTCGAATTTTAGATCGAGCGATTTTTAGCCGACACAACCTAAACGAGAATTGAAGGTCTCGTCATTAGGAGCACAACGGTAAAAAGTCTGACGAAAATGGACATCGGATGAAGAAGTTATGAATTTTTAACGGATTTCCTGTCCCGGTCTGTTAAAAATAATAATATAAAATTTAAAGTCAAAATTAGCCGACGAAGTCTTGGCACGAAAGTTATGGATTTTAGAAGTTTTGGTGCGAAAATCGAGAAATTTCGCATACTCACACTTTGCCACGTCACCCTCGCTTAGAATGTGACACGTGTCCTGTTGAGTCACTAGGCTGTTGAGTCACCAGGCTGCTGAGTCACTGAAACTACTGAGTCATGCGAAGCCACGTGTCCTCTTCTGATTCGACCGAGGAGGAGGCCCAATCCGTAGCAGCCAGCTCCCCAGCCGAAGCTTCGCCCTGCTGCCGCATGTGTCCGAGCCTCGCAGGTGCACCAGTAGACTCCGGTCCACTTAGAAGCCGCCAGCGAGCCCTCGCAGGTGCAAGCCATGTGCGAGCCTTCTCAGCCGTTGGATCAGAAGCTTCTCAGCCGTCCGATCAGAAGCTTCACCCTATAAATAGAAGGTTGCGAGCCTTCTCGGATATTTTTAAGAAATTGCCACTTTTAACCCCTAAACCCATATTTTCTTCATCTTAACATCCCGCAAAGCCCCGGTATCGATTGTAAAGCCCGGAATACCCCGCGAAGTGTCCGAGAAGCCCGGAAAATTTATCTTTTCAGTTTCGAAGCCCGACTTTTGCAGAGCCCGGTTTCTCAATAAAACTCCCGGTTTTATTAGAAACGATCGTTTTAGGAAACGAATTGCTGCCCGATTTTCACCAAAATAAGTGAGTGTGTAGTTACTTTCAATTTACACATTGATTTGAAGTATTTACCTTGAAATATGTGTTATGTGTAAATATGCAAATTGTTTATTCGATGTGACTCTTGAATTGATGTTTTATACAAGTTTTAAACTGTATATGCTTTTTACCTACAAAATATGTTGGGTAGAACATGGGTAGATGAAATAGTTGATGTGTGTTAAAATGGTGAGAGGCCTCAATATTGTTGTTGTTGTTGTTGCAGTCATCTAGCAGAGTATAGATGACGACCACGGACTTTCTAGATAGTCCAGTGGAACACTAGCAGGTTCGCAACTTGTAGGTGTTGATGAATTAAATGTTCATTGGCGTACTCCATCCCCTTCATGGTTGCCTTAAGGACATGTATGGCTGAGGAAACCCCTTAGCAGTAGTGTCCATCCCGATGATAATCCTTAGGCTAGGTCCCTTGTGATAGGTGTTTAGGGACGTAAAATGAGGACAACAGGAATGGGTAATCAGGGTTATTGTTGATTGGTGAACTTAATAAGTATATTATTATTGTGGGTTGAAAACACTATATGCTCACCAGGCTCCCAATCCTGACCCACTCAGTTTTATATTACAGGTAGTGGACCCCGAACATAGTCGGAGGACGACAAGAGATTTTTAGATTATAGGTCAGTAGTTGTAAATAACTGTTGAAAGGCTTATAATGTCTTGTTTATGCTTTTAATCTGTATCGGAACATGACATCCCGAGGTTTTGATATATATATATATATATATATATATATATATATATATATATATATATGGAAAATATATACCTACTTAATGAAGGATCTTGATAAACTTTTATCATATGTTGTTTGGGGACCAATTCCGCAACATCTTTTAAAAAGATTTCTCTGATTTTATTTTAAAAAGCATAATAAAATCGGGTTTTTTTGGCCGAGAAATATGGGGATGTCACAGTTGGTATCAGAGCATTAGTTTAAGCGAACTAAGAAATTGTAGAATTTCTAGACTTGAACTTAGAATGTTAAGTGATGATTGTGAGACGAGCACTACTTTATTTTAGGGAAGATGCCTAAAATTCCCTTATGTGCTAAATGCTATGTGTTTGCCATGAGTGCCATTATTTGTTCGGATCTATGGTCTGTTGCCGACCGGATCTGGAAACTTTATGTGTGTAGGATTCTAAGCGTATGATTACGAGATTAGAACTAACATGTAAACGTTTCGGAGTGATAAGGGAATTGACATGTCTAACAAGAATAAAGACCTAAATTCGCCTTATTCGGTATATAGATTGTAATGGCAAGAACTCGGAGTGGAGCTGGAAATGCAAACTGAAACCAACAACCTCAACCTCAAGTGGTGGAACAGGTGCCTATAGTAGGAGTTGCACCCGAACCCATCACCATGGCTGGTGTACGAACCACGATTCATACCATGTTGGCTGAACAAAGGGAGGAATTGAGGCAAATGTTGCTGAACGACAGGGATGAACCTTCAATTCCTGTCGAACAACGTAAACTAAATGACAATCGATCTGAAGAAGGGAACAACAGTAGATCGGTTGGTCATAGTGAACCGCTTGTGGTTGGGAGGAATAACCACGAGGGTAGAATGGAGAGAAATGGGTGCAAGTATAAGGACTTTATGACTTGCAAGCCATCGACCTTCAATGGAAAAGAAGATCCTGTTGGAGTAATGGACTGGATCTCGGAAATGGAGTTGGCTTTCATGACTTGTGATTGCCAAGGCAAGTTACAAACTACGTTTGCAGTACGTCAGTTCAGGGGTAGTGCTGCTCGTTGGTGGAGCACTTTGGGGAAAACCCTAAGCCCTAATGAGCCACTGCAATTAACTTGGGCAGAGTTCTTAGTGCACTTCAAGCGCAAGTACTGCTCGGCCCAAAACGTACTTGAGTTAGAAAACCAATTTCTAACGTTGCAGAAGGGGAGTATAACCGTTGACGAATATACGAATAACTTCACAGACAAAATGGAGTTTGCTTTGCGTATTGTCCCAGATGAGTTGGGAAAAATAGATAGGTACGCAAAGGGACTTCCATGGGAGTATGCGGTGCCAGTACGTCAGGCACTTACTTTGGTGGCAGCTATCTGGGATGCCAAGTCTGTTGAAGATATGATAAAAGGGAGAGCCGCCAGCAAGGTTGAAGTTGGCGAAAAGAGAAAGTTTGAAAGAACTTCAGGTTCTAATAAAAAGAACAAGTTCTCGAAGACTGGTTCGAGAAAGTTTGGAGGAGGAGCCGAAGCCAAGTGGTGTGACAAGTGTAAGAAGAAACATGCTGGGAAGTGCAGTATGGAAGTCACTTGTTACAAATGTGGAAAGCCAGGGCATTATGCCAATGAATGCACCTTCAATAAGAACGTATGTTTTGGGTGCAATGAAGAAGGGCATATTTTGAGGGACTGCCCGAAGAAGAAGGACGCAGCAAAACCCAATCTACCACCAAAGCCAAAGGTGAGAGACTTCCAGATGATGCTCGAAGCTGCGAAAGAAGAAGTCGATGTCGCTTCAGGTACCTTTCTCGTAAACGAATTGCCTACCCAAATTTTGTTTGACTCTGGAGCCAATTACTCCTTTATATCGCATGAATTTGGTAGAAAGCTAGCTTTGCCTGTGGATAGGCTAGTTAATGCCTTGTTAGTCGAGATTGCTAGTGGCAAGTTTGTACCTGTTAGCCATCATATGAAAAACATCCTCATTGACTTGGATGGGAATAAGTTCCAAGAGGAATTATTGCCTATCGAGTTAAATGGATTCGACATAGTTTTAGGAATGGATTGGTTTAGTGCCAATGATGCAGAAATACTATGTAGAAAGAAGATAGTAAAAGTAAACCCGCCAGGGAAAGAGTCGTTTATGGTGTATGGAGACAAACGCAAAGTAAATTCTAGAATCATTTCCCTAATGAAAGCCAGAAAGTTTTTGGCCAAGGGATGTACATCATACCTAGGGTTCGTGATCGATGCTAAGATGGAAAAGAAGGAGGTGCAGAATATTCTGGTGGTGTGTGATTATCCGGAAGTCTTTCCCGAAGATCTTCCCGGATTGCCCCCTGATCGACAAGTAGAATTTCGTATCGACTTGTTACCAGGAATGATGCTGATAGTGAAAGCACCTTATCGATTAGCGCCAACCGAAATGAAAGAACTTATGACACAACTTCAGGAGTTATTGGAAAAAGGTTTCATTCGACCTAGTTCATCACCCTGGGGAGCCCCTGTGTTATTTGTAAAGAAGAAAGACGGAAGCATGAGAATGTGCATCGATTACAAAGAGCTGAACAAAGTGACGATAAAGAAAAAGTACCCGTTGCCAAGGATCGATGGCTTGTTTGACCAGTTGCAGGGTTCGAGCTATTTCTCGAAGATCGATCTAAGGTCGGGATACCATCAACTAAAGGTGAGAGAGCAGGATATCAAAAAGACTGCTTTTAGAACGAGATATGGACAATATGAATTTTTGGTTATGTCGTTCGGACTAACCAATGCCCCAACAGCTTTCATGGATTTGATGAATAGGGTTTGTAAACCATTCTTAGATAAATCCGTGATAGTATTCATAGACGATATCTTGATTTATTTGAAAAGCAAGCAGGAACATGAAAAGCATCTACGTGAAGTGCTAGAAGTCCTGAAAAAGGAGAAGCTGTATGAAAAGTTCTCCAAGTGTGAATTTTGGATTCAAGAAGTCCAATTTTTAGGTCATGTGGTTAACTAAGAAGGAATAATGGTTGACCCAACAAATATTGAAGCTGTAATGAAGTGGGAACAACCAAAGAGTCCTACAGAGATTCGAAGCTTTTTAGGATTAGCTGGATATTATCGAAGGTTTATCCAAGGCTTTTCTTCGATTGCTACTCCATTAACAACTTTGACCCACAAAGGAGCTACTTATGCTTGGAATGAGAAGCATAAGGAAGCCTTTGAGAAGTTGAAGAAGAGATTGTGTGAAGCACCGATTCTTTCATTGCCTGAAGGAGTTGATGACTTCGCAGTTTATAACTATGCATCTGGAGTTGGGTTAGGTTGTGTTCTGACCCAAAGGGATAAAGTGATCGCGTATGCATCGAGGCAATTGAAGGAACATGAAAAGAACTATCCCACTCATGATCTGGAGTTGGCAGCGGTAGTATTTGCCTTAAAGATATGGAGGCATTATCTTTATGGCACCAAGTGTAAACTTTTCACTGATCATAAGAGTCTTCAACATCTCTTTAATCAGAAGGAATTGAACATGAGGCAACGACGCTGGCTAGAGTTACTCAAGGAATACGACTGTGAGATACTTTACCATCCTGGTAAAGCAAATGTTGTTGCTGATGCTCTCAGTCGAAAGGTAAATCTTGAAAATAAAAGGCCAAGAGCGTTGAGAATTGAAGTTGTCTCGACAATTGTGGAAAGTATAAAGAAAGCTCAAGAGGAAGATTTAGAGAAAAGTGACCGAAAGGAAGAATGTTTGGGCAAAACGTTAGTATTCGGTACAAACAACCAAGGGTTGAAGGTATTCCAAGATAGGATTTGGGTACCTAAAACGGGCGGAGTCAGAGATCTTCTAATGGAAGAAGCTCACAAGACCATGTACTCGATTCATCCCGGCAGTACAAAAATGTATAGGGATCTAAAACCCTATTATTGGTGGCCGACGATGAAGCTCGATGTTGCTAAGTATGTGGCCGAGTGTGTAACTTGTGCTAGGGTTAAGGCACAACATCAGAAACCATATGGGAGTTTAGAACCTTTACCCGTACCCATGGGTAAATGGGAAGACATCACCATGGATTTTGTGACTAAACTACCCAGAACAAGGAACGGTCACGACATGATTTGGGTGGTCGTTGATCGCTTCACTAAGAGTGCGCATTTCATAGCGGCCAAAGAGAAATGGTGTATGGATAAACTTGCGAATTCTTACGTGAAGAAAATTGTGAGGCTTCACGGTGTTCCATTAACGATTGTGTCCGATCGTGATAGCTATTTTACCTCAAGGTTTTGGAGGAGTCTACAAGAGGAATTGGGTACCAAGTTGTGTTTAAGTACAACTTACCATCCGCAAACAGATGGTCAGAGCGAGCGAACGATTCAAACATTGGAGGATATGCTAAGAGCACGTACCCTAGAATTCCAAGGTAACTGGGATGAACACTTACCTTTAGTAGAATTCTCCTATAATAATAGTTTCCACTCAAGCATTAAGATGGAACCTTTTCACGCTTTGTATGGGGAAAAGTGTCGAACGCCATCATGTTGGCTGGAAGCTGGGGAAAAGCAGTTTATGGGACCTGAAATAGTCCATGAGACTGCTGAAAAGTTGAAAGTGATAAGGGAAAGGATGTTAGCTGCTCAAGATCGATAAAAGAGTTATGCTGACAAGAAAAGACAACCGATATCCTTCGATGTTGGAAATTCGGTTTTACTTAAAGTCTCGCCGTGGAATGGACTTATAAGATTTGGTAAGAGAGGGAAGTTGAGTCCAAGCTTTATTGGACCATTTAAAGTTCTTCAGAGAATCGGGAATCAAGCTTACAAGCTAGAGTTACCGCAAGAACTAGAGGGTATTCATAACACCTTTCATGTGTGTTATTTGAGAAAGTTCACAGGAGATGTGCCCGACATAATTCCGATTTCTGAGTTAAGGTTGGATGAAAACAAGAGGTTGATTGAAGAACCTGAGGCAATCGTTGACCGTAAGACTATGAAGTTACGACGCAAGATGGTCGATTTAGTGCTTGTGCACTGGAAACATACGAATGGACCAAATCTCACTTGGGAAACGGAGAGTGACATGATGAGTCGCTACCCGCAGTTGTTTGGTGATACGTGATTCCGGGGACGGAATCATCCTAAGGGGGAGAGAATTGTAACACTCGTGTTTCTAGCCTAGGCATTTATATTGAGTTGATAGTCTAGGTTAACCTTTGTAACTCATTATCAAGAAATGAAAAGGAATTATGTGAATATTATGTGAATTATGTGTTTTATGCTTAATTATTAGGGCTTAATTAATTAAGAATAAAAATAAGCGTCAAAATTAAAGCGTGAGATAAGCCCAATATCTTTACATAAAGTTGTAGTGGTCGAAACAAGGATTTCGGGGATATAAAGAATACCAAAATCTGAGTTATAACGAAGAAGTTATGACCTATCGAAGTTTCGCGACAAAACCGACACGGTGCTGAATGTCGTAAAAAGTGAGTTTTCGATAAACTACTTTTTAGCCTTAGTAATCTAAACGAACGTCGTAGTATTCGTTAAACCGAGAAGTTCGATAAAAAGAACGCCCAAATCTGACTTCGTATGAGGAAGTTATGATTTTTCGAAGTTTCAGCGTAGCAGTAGACAGCTAAAAACTCGAATTTTAGATCGAGCGATTTTTAGCCGACACAACCTAAACGAGAATTGAAGGTCTCTTCATTAGGAGCACAACGGTAAAAAGTCTGACGAAAACGGACATAGGATGAAGAACTTATGAATTTTTAACGGATTTCCTGTCCCGGTCTGTTAAAAATAATAATATAAAATTTAAAGTCAAAATTAGCCGACAAAGTCTAAAGGGAAGTTGTAGATCGTAATTTTAGCTACGCGTGCATATAAAGAACGTTAAAAACGGAGCTCGTATGCGATTTAGATGTTTTGGCGCGAAAACCTAGAAATTTCGCATAGTCACACTTTGCCACGTCACCCTCGCTTAGAATGTGACACGTGTCCTACTGAGTCACTAGGCTGCTGAGTCACCGAAACTGCTGAGTCATGCGAAGCCACGTGTCCTCTTCTGATTCGACCGAGGAGGAGGCCCAATCCGAAGCAGCCAGCTCCCCAGCCGAAGCTTCGCCCTGCTGCCGCGTGTGTCCGAGCCTCGCTTAACCTAACTCCGAGCCTCGCAGGTGCACCAGTAGACTCCGGTCCACTTAGAAGCCACCAGCGAGCCCTCACAGGTGCGAGCCATGCGAGCCATGTGCGAGCCTTCGCCTACAAGCCTTCTTAGCCGTTGGATCAGAAGCTTCTCAGCCGTCTGATCCGAAGCTTCACCCTATAAATAGAAGGCTGCGAGCCTTCTCGGATATTTTTAAGAAATTGCCACTTTTAACCCCTAAAACCATATTTTCTTCATCTTAACATCCCACAAAGCCCCGGTATCGATTGTAAAGCCCGGAATACCCCACGAAATGCCTGAGAAGCCTGGAAAATTTATCTTTTCGGTTTCGAAGCCCGACTTTTGCAGAGCCCGGTTTCTCAATAAAACTCCCGGTTTTATTAGAAACGATCATTTTAGGAAACGAATTGTTGCCCGATTTTCACCAAAATAAGTGAGTGTGTAGTTACTTTCAATTTACACATAGATATGAAATATTTACCTTGAAATACGTGTTATGTGTAAATATGCAAATTGTTTATTCGAGGTGACTCTTGAATTGATGTTTTATACAAGTTTTAAACTGTATATACTTTTTATCTACAAAATATGTTGGGTAGAACATGGGTAGATGAAATAGTTGATGTGTGTTAAAATGGTGAGAGGCCTCGATATTGTTGTTGTTGTTGTTGTAGTCATCTAGCGGAGTATAGATGACGACCACGGACTATCTAGATAGTCCAGTGGAACACTAGCAGGTTCGCAACTTGTAGGTGTTGATGAATTAAATGTTCATTGGCGTACTCCATCCCCCTCATGGTTGCCTTAAGGATATGTATGGCTGAGGAAACCCCTTAGCAGTAGTGTCCATCCCGATGATAATCCTTAGGCTAGGTCCCTTGTGATAGGTGTTTAGGGACGTAAAGTGAGGACAACGGGAATGGGTAATCAGGGTTATTGTTGATTGGTGAACTTAATAAGTATATTATTATTGTGGGTTGAAAACCCTATATGCTCACCAGGCTCCCAAGCCTGACCCACTCAGTTTTATGATTACAGGTAGTGGACCCCGAGCATAGTCGGAGGACGACGAGAGATTTTTGGATTATAGGCCAGTAGTTGTAAATAACTGTTGAAAGGCTTATAATGTCTTGTTTATGCTTTTAATCTGTATCGGAACATGACATCCCGAGGTTTTGATATATATATGGAAAATATATACCTTCTTAATGAAGGATTTTGATAAACTTTTATCATATGTTGTTTTGGGACCAATTCCGCAACATCTTTTAAAAAGATTTCTCTCATTTTATTTTAAAAAGCATAATAAAATCGGTCTTTTCTGGCCGAGAAATATGGGGATGTCACAGTAGGGCAAGCTGAAAAGCTAACATGCTCCCGGATGTTAACCCGTAGCATGTCATGGTAGCGGGTCCATCCTCATATCCTCATATCCTGCATACTGGGGCACCAGCAATGCCCTCTCCTGGAACTTGGCGGTGATCTCCGCCACAGTCTCTGTAGTCTGTCTCATGTCTAAAAACTCCCTGGCTAGCTGCTGAAGCTCGACAGCCGGCGCAAACTCTGCCCTGAACCTGGTCACAAAGTCCGACCAGGTCATAGCCTCAACAGCCGAGGATCCCAATGTGTCACCGACGGACTCCCACCAATCTCTAGCTCGGTCTCGTAAACATCCTGCTGCATATCTCACATTCAACCCCTCGGGGCAGAAGCTGGTTAGCTGTGCGGACTCAATGCCTGCAATCCATCGTCTGGCAGCAATGGGGTCCTTCGCCCCATGGAAATCCGGCGCACCACTGCCCCTGAAGTCCTTAAAGGACAGTGTGTGAGATCCTGACTGGCCAGATGCCATGTCACTCCTGAACGCCCTGAGGCGGTCCTCCATCAGCTCAACTATCCCTTCCTTGATTGACCCGAAAATGATGGGGGTCGACTCAAGGATGCCTCTGGCGATCTATGACGCGATGAACTCGCGTAGCCTCTCATCTACTGGCTCGGAACCTGATCCCGAACCCGGTCTTCTCCAGAATTGCCACCAGCTGGCCTCTGGCGTAGTACCACCATTCTGCAATACACACAGACAACCATTAGTGATACTGATACCTCTAAGGGGATCACATCTATTTCAAGTTCCCTGGTCTTGTCTCAGCCTTCCTTAGTTCGGGTACGAATCCTCTGCTTTCAGTAGTACGGGCCCATACTACCTTCCACATCTATCCGTACCTTCTTCAAGGACTACCTTGACTCCACCAGATCCCTTTCTCTACTGCTAATCACTGCTATACTCATCCTAGGTTTGCCCTAGGGAATCTCTGACTCCACCCTGCCCGGTCCTCAGCTGCTGAAGGCCTCCTTGTAATGCCAATTAGCCATTACCTGAATACCATCATGTGCGATGAGGCTCAGATAATCCTTCGAGTAACAGATTCGTCCCTACAATGGTTAGATTCAAACGAGAGCTGCACAATAGGGCCAAATCCAGCACTCTAAGTTTATCTAATCTTGTTCACATGTAATGTGACGTATTCACCTAATGACTAACTCTCATCACTCAGAGTCCCATAGAGCACATAGCAAGCAGCATTCGGACACATGAGAACTACTCAAGCAAGTCTGTCCTCATAACGAGAAGCTAAACTAGCATACAATGCTAAGCTCATACTACCAGGCATAACCTAAACAGGCTATCCTACTACTGTCTACTCAATACTAGCATGCAACTCTCATAAGCTGAAGCACATAAAGCAGGCACATAAGGCATCACTCCTGGATCCTTAGTCCTATTCTAGCATGCTGTTCTACTGAAACTGATAAACGAAACATAAATTTGTATGGGTACTTTGGGGAATACTTACTTGAGCTCGGCCGGTCGCGCACATCACCCACCTCGTTCTTTCTCAAAACTCTTTCTTTAACTTTTAGAAAACAATTCCCAATTTCAAAATCTTTTAATCCCTTGATTTGAGTTCAGACACCCCTGAGGGTGTGTCCGAATCCCTCAAACCAGGGCTCTGATACCAACTTGTAACGACCCAAATTTCACATACAAAAATTTTCTTTTTAAATCAATACTTTAGAAAACGATTGTAATTAAAACACTGTCTGGTCAAACCCTTTCATAACATACATCGTGTCTGAAAACCAAAACATGAAAACAATCAACTATCAGAGTACAAAATCCCAGAATGACTCATGGTGCAGAAACAAGGTGCGTGTATGATGTGCCACTACCGCGCCAGCTCCTTCCCCCTTGCAGAAGAGGTACCTGAAACAAAACAGTAATACGTAAGCACGAAGCTTAGTGACTTCCCCCATAATAACTCATACCATACAAACATACAATGGACAGCTAGGAGATACGGGCCTCGCCCACACTGATGAAGATACGGGCCTCGCCCACACTCCGCTAGCTGGGAGATACGGGCCTCGCCCACACTCCACTATCTGGGAGATACGGGCCTCGTCCACACTCCCTTATCTGAGAGATACGGGCCTCGCCCACACTCTGCTAACTGAGAGATATGGGCCTCGCCCACACTCCACTAACAGAGATATACGGGCCTCACCCACACTCAGCTGCTAAACCATAACATACAAGTAACACACAGACAACGAGTATAAACAATTCTATCATACTGGCATATATCATAATCAAACTCAACCAAGAGATACGGACTCTGCCCACACTCCGACACTAACATATCGCCTATACGGGCCGGCCTTGGTGCCTTAGACTTGTTACTACTAGAAGGAAACTCACCTCGAATCTAACATACCGAAAGTCTGAATGCTAGACGTCTGGCTGCTGCATCGGTAATCCTCTAGCTACAAATCCATAAACATAGATTAGCCACTCATAAATACCCTTAGGTCAATTGACTGACCCACCCCTGGTCCAAGGTCAGCTCCTTGGTCAAAGTCAACTTCCAGTTGACTGGCTCGCCGAGTCATGGCACAGACTCACCGAGTCCTTCTCCTACTAAACCGGTCCTACTCGCCAAGTCCCTCTTCCCACTCACTGAGTCACCCTTAACTCACTACCCGAGACTATAGAACCGACTTGTGATCTGACTCGCCGAATCCAAGAACAACTCGCCGAGTCCCCACGAGCAGATCTCCTGCTCGCTTCCAAATCCTCACCAGAGCATCCCTTAAGATGATTTGGGGTTTTGGGACTATTGCTACACGTTTAATTGCTAATTTCGCGTGCAGATACGAAGGGTTGGACCTTCAACACTTAAACCCCTCTTACTCAGTGAAAGTTCATATGACTCACCAAGTTTGAAGAACAACTCGTTGAGTTCGAGGCAATCTTCATAGAGCTCGCCGAGTTGTTCATCCAACTCGTCGAGTCTAAGACCATCTTCATAGAACTCGCCGAGTCCCTTCGACCCACTTCCCATACAGACCAAATCTAAGACATGCAACTTATAAACCATAGATCTATGCTCCTAGGGCACGCTTATCACGTAAAGTTTCAAACCTTACGTGCATGCATGGCCTTATAAGCTCAAGAAGGCAAATCCAAGCTCTTTAAGAGGTCATACACTCAATAGGGACCTCAATAACTCCAACCACAAAGACTTTACGCTTCTAAGATGTCCATAAGGTCCCAATCTGAAGTCCTTTCAGAACATAGAGCATAAATACATGGAGTTTGAGGTTTTAGGGCTTGAAAACCACTAATTTGGGACAAAAAGGGGATCTAATGAACTAGTGGTCAAGGTATGAACTTTTCTACCTGAATGGAAGCTTCTCACAGTGTAGATTCCGGATCTACCTCCCCTCCTTGCACACTTCAACCTCTTCCTTCTTCTTCTAAGATCCAAACCTTCTTCATAAAGCCAAAATCAATCTCAAGAACAATATGGGGGCTAGGGTTTCTCTCTACAGCTCTCTAGAAGTGTTAGGGACAAAGGAGGCCAAGTTAGAGCATTTAAATAGGGTGCAACCACCCGGATTAGGGTTTTTGCCCAAACAGGGTCTACTCGCCGAGTCCAAAGTTCAGACCCCGCGCCTTATCCCGCTCCTACTCGGCGAGTTGGTCCTTCAACTCGCCGAGTCCAAAGCAAAAAAGCACTATATTAAAATATTAATCACAAGGAGTACGTACCAGAACCGAGGTGCTACAATACCCTTTTAATTTTAGCACATGGGTACTCATATAACTATTATTCTATTGCCTGCAACCTAAAATTGCTTGCATGACCTTGAATCTCTCAGTCTGAGCTTGCTCTTGAAACACGTCTTTGAGTTGATTGTTGGGACAACCCAAAATTTTCATTCTGAAAAAAACATATCAAGCCAATAGAAGTTGGAACAGTTACAGAGAAATTTCAGACTTTGAGTATAAGTTTGAGTATTTCAGGTTTAACACTTAAGGAGATATCAGGAGATTGGATGCAGTAGGGTTTTGTGCAACACTGTTATTCCAAAACTCTATGATATTAGAGTTCATTCAGGGAATAAAATATTTTTTGCCAAAAATCTCAGGACTATAAATAGAAATCTGAACCATATTCATTCAATAGTTACATTTCCAACTAGAGAAAAGTCATTTTCTCTCTCACGGATCTTCGGGTTTTCATCCCAAATCGTGAGTACCTTTCCTTAGTAGTGTTATATAGCTTATAATGTGTTTATAACATAGATATCATAGCTAAACAACTAGATTTAGGAGTTTACTCCCCAAGGTGTTCTTGGTCGGTAAACTCCCAAAACAATGCCTAGCCTTTCCCCCGTGATATGTTACTACCTTAGGCTTGTATATAGGTGTAATTGGGACAAGAAAACAACAATGAAACACCAAAGTTTGGGTGTTCACGGCCCAAGAAGATCTTGGACCGTGAACTCCAAAAACATGGACCAAAGAGTGCTTTTGGCACTCTTAAAGTATTGGACAATTACCTAGGTTTACTCCTACATAAATCAAGGACTTTAAAACATCAAAAACCCCTCTCAAAGAGAGATTACGACCCTAATATTGTGCTTGGTCCGTAAACATGAAAGAAGGGCACCAATGTGTGCCTAAGGACTTCATTTGCTTTAGGTAAAAGTCTAGAACCTATCCTACATGTGCATGAGACTTGAAAGCATCAAAAACACCCTTCCATAAGAGTTTACGGTAGTAAACTCAAATGGAATTGGCCTTGGGGCCGTAAACTCCTCAAAGGAGTGTATCTATTCCCTAAACCCTTCCACGAATTAATCCACCAAGTTGGAATGCTTCTAGGGATCATTTAGAACCTCAAAACAACAAAGGACATTAAGCCTAGGAGTTCACGGCCATAAACTCAAGAGTTTACGACCGTAAACTCCTTGTGTGGGGTTATATGGAGAGTAAACTCAAGTATGAGGTCCCTTGGAACCCTAAACTCACTAGCCTTGTCCCACAACAACTTAGATGAAATCCTTAGGACTTATAACACTTATATAAAGTGTTTATTGTGTTCTAGGATGTCTTAACATTATCAAATAGTAATTTAAGACTAATTAAGTGCATATATGTGTGATTATATGTTCATTAGGATCGTAGTGTGTGTACAAGCCCTCACTTGACACCTAACAATCCTACACCATTCAATTCATCCAAACCACCATCTACAGGTGAGTTCATACCCCTAAATCAATGTTTTAAATGTTTTTAAATGCTTTAGGGGGGGGGGGGATACAAGTAGAAAACAATATGTTATTAAATCACTCTTATGTATTTTGTAACTGTGTTTTCATCCAGTAGATTTCACATACTTCAAAATGTGATACATGAAATGGTTTTCTATCTTAAAATACCTTGATAACAAAAGTATTAGTTTTGAAATGTTTATTAAAATGACATCAAGTCACTCTTAATTATTGTTCAAAACTCTTAGATATCTTACAATACCATTATTTTTACCTTCTTGAACAAAACTATACCTATACACTTATGTTCATATAAATGTTTTGAGATTATAGTTTTCATCCTTCATTCAGTTTCCCACACTCTTGTGTAGCAAGGGTGTATAAACCTTCTTGAACAACTAATTACCTTTTAGTTAACTATCATAGGGATAGTTAGAAGATACCAGTACATTATTCCATACATGAGTACACTTACATATGCTTACATGATACATGAGTACAGTTACCTAGGCTTACATGATACATGAGTACGTTTACATAGATACATTTATCTGAATACGCTTACATGAATACCATACATGAGTACTGTTACATAGATACATTTTTCCTGTATTCACTTACATGGATACTTGTACCTAGAGTTACGAGGAAGATTTATTCGTACCTTCTGTGTAAATTTTCATGCCCATCCCAGTTCAAGGGGATGTCTAGATGGGACTAACCATTCCGGAGCCCAGTTCAAGGGTGATGAACATCTACGGATGCCTACGGTTACTACTTATATTAGGAGTAAGCTACGGGACTAACCATTCCTCGAGCCTACTGTTCACTACAGAGGTTGATGACCATCTACGGAGGTCTACGGTTAATACTTATATTAGGATTCGTTTACGGGACTAACCTTTCCTCCGCCCTGCTGCTGCTACAGAGGACAACTGGACAATCTTCGGATGTTCATTAGGTTATACATTTCGCTTTTTGCGATGGCGTGCTAGCCCTAATACTTCGGGATAACACTTACATTAGTACAGTTTGCTATTTACTTTATTTTGTGATGCATTCACATAAACAAAGAGTTAGACTAAGTACTTTTAGTACTAGTCAATAGAAAGGAAAAACTATCATTTTATTTACAAAACATTCGGGTCTTGGTAGAAGACTACATTTCATACTAGTAGGAAATAAGGGATTTTCTAGGGTTTTCAAACTTATATCAATTGTTTCATTTAAAGATTTACAAGGCATTCATAACAGTTTTCCAAACAAGACAATGACACTTAAATACTTATGAATTCACCAGCTTTAGGCTGATACTCGCTTTCAAAATAACTTGTATTCTCAGGTCACCAGTTAGACAGGTACGGTAACCAGGTTTAGAGAAGACGGAGCACAGTCAAGACTCATCTTATTTTGATTATTCATGTTATTGTTGTACATTAAGAAAGAACACACATGTATTTAAACTTTACCTTTAATGCAATGGATGATGTTGTTACTTGTTTACTACTTTACACTGTTATGATACTTCACATGACGTCCTCCACCCCGGAACGTTTCCGCCGTTCTTGGTTTTGGGGTGTGACAGATTGGTATCAGAGCACTGTTTATAGTGAATTAAGTATATCAACCCATAAAAGATATACTAACTATAAATACATTGGGATCAAAACACTCTGTCTAAGAGTATATACTTTTAAATAATAAAATATTTAATAAAGTATACGTGCCTGCATTCATACTAAAATCCGTGTCACAATGACAAGAACAAAAGTCTTGCGATTGTTGAATATCACAGGTAAGCTCGGGGATGTATGGTCAGTCTTAGGAGTGGCATAGCCTGATCAACTATGTTGTTCCTAGGAGTGATTAGCACATGCCTAAGAATGGTTGTGATATGGAAACAGGTCTAAAAACTTATCAGCATTACCACAAGGAGAACATTATAACAGAACCTATGTCTAAAATACCATAGGGTGTTTTGTGTTACTATAAGTACTTTATACTTGATAACTAAAACGGGATCTTCATTACCAAGTTGATAGTTGCTAAGTGGATACACTAAATTTATATGTAACTAGGATGTTATAGACTTAGAATTGGTGAAAATTTTGCTTTACCCCTATTCCTTGTGAATTTGGAGTTGAGGTCACTTATTCGGAGGCCTATCCTGTGTTGATTACATATAACTGGTATGCACTTTACAAATAGCGATGTAACTAATGAAGATTTCCTAAATAATTATCTAGATAGTTCGTCTAATAATTATTTTCTTACCCTAATTCTCGCGTAGATAACATGGATGGATTCCATCCCTACGGCAACCTGTTCCTTCCGAACGAGGTTATTGCTGGGTGGTTTGGAGAAGAACCAGATAATGATCATCCGATCCCTCTGGATTATCACCATGCTAAAGACCTTTCAGACGGTGCTATCTCCAAACCCGAGGTTAAGAACGTACCTCAGACAGCTCCCTTTCCAATTCCTAACCCTCGTCCGACCTTTCATGGCCCGACGCCTCCATGGGTGGAATGTCTGGAAACATGGAGCGAAGATCAAGATCAACCTATGCCGTTCAATGGAGACCAAAGTTTCTACAACGTAAGTGAAGGAAGCTCAGCAGACAGAGTTCTACCAATTCTGATCCGTAGAGTTGCCCGAAACGAAATTCAGGGCATGACAACCCTACAACGTATCGTAGAAGTGGATACAATTGGAGGAATGCATATGCTTCGTACCAGTCACCTTGAACATGCTCATGAGAGGTCTGAAAGAGACCATGAAACCCTGTTGCAAGCACTAGCTAAATCACGAGCCGAAGTCAAAGAACTTCGAGTACGCCAGAGAGTGTACGAAAGACACCTACTTGATGTGGAACGCCAACTGGCTGAACTGAGAGTTCACCAGAGGGATGACCGTCGCTAGTAGTAGATACTTTAATTTATTTTCCTTGTTAGAAAGGAATCGTGTTTCTGTCTATGCCCAACGTGGCATTTTCTATGAAACTATCTTGTATTTTAAGTACTTTTGGTTAGGTCTTTATGCTGTCAAGAACTTTCTTCTCTGGATATGATGTAAGACCTTCTTACAAGGTCATTTTACCGAACTTGTACGTCATGAATACCAAAGATATTGACAGTCGGCTAACTTCTGTGTCATTCTTTATTCAAATACTCTTATCATACTTTCATTAGAGTCTATCTGAAACATGATTTAGTTAAGTCCTTGGACTATAGCAATTTAACTTCGGAGACATCTCCAAGTCTCTTTTAATGGTTGGATCATGTTATTCACCAACCAATGATACCTCGGTTCGAACAGCAAACGTCTTGAGACCATTTTACCAACTTACTTCCAATCTTTGCTAGGACTGCATCATTGGGATGTAGGTCAAACCTTCGTGAACATACTTCCATTCTGTACTAGGACTGCACCATAGGGATGTAGGTCGAACCTTTGAGAACATACTTCTATTCTTTGCATGAGCGATCGAACTACGTCTAGGTTCAACCATCATCGCTCACAAATTCATTTTCTTTCAGTATAACAGAATCATGTCGCCCAAGAAAAACGATCAGCCCATCAACCAAACACCAACTGTTCAGATTGATGCAGCTACCTTTCAAGTTGCAGTCTCGGCTGCCGTGTCAGCTATTCTGACCCACCTGAACGCTAACAATGCAAGTGTTAGTGGGATTGTTAACAATCATTCCAATCCAAGTAACAATCAAGCACCGCAACGAACAACAAACTACCACGATACCCCGAGTCCCAAGGCCAAGAGTAACAAAAGGAAGTATTGGGCTAAATCTAAGGACAAGTCGCTTCGAAGGGCGAACAGGAAACAACAACCAGTAACAACCTTCACAGCCACAACATCAGTACCTCCAACTACCATCCCTTAGAGAATCCCAATTGTCCTTAACCCAGCCAAGCAATATGCTGGGAATCTCCCAAAATGCATCCAATGCTGTTTTCACCACCATGGACCTTGTAGGGGGTGCAGTGCTCACACTGCAATAGAAAGGGTCACACCAAGCGTTACTGCAAGAGCCTAGCAAGGCTGATCAACCAAGTGCCAAGCACCAATGTAAACCAAGCTTGCCACGGTTGTGGCAAGGTAGGTCACTACAGAAGGAACTGCCCAGAGGTAGCAAATGCTGGCACAGACGAAAGTATGCTACCGACCATCACCACAGGAGAGTCTACTCCAGACCCACGTTAATGTAATTTAGGCGTTTCATTGTAACAGACTTATGAACCATCCGAACACTAATGCAACCAAAGTCTTATCTTTTGTGGGATCCCGTCCGTTTAGGGATGCTCGTGCTGCGTATACTTGTCTTTGTAGTATACCTTGTTCGCAGCAATAGTCTTGTAGTAAATCCTAAGTACAGTAACTCTGTTAAAATTTGCACTGTTGTGTTTTGTCTGTAACGCCTTATATTCAAATCTAATGTCTTTAATTTCCATATGATTCCGACCTTATCATACGACTCGAGTAAATTCGATCCTCGCAATACCAGCTTCATAAGTACATCTCTTTCTCAGCAAACGTCTTTTAGCGAAGCCGTCATATCAAAACACCGAGGTACTCGTGCATGGAGTACCTGATAGTTCTTTTCCTTTCCGAAGGAATCCCCACAGTATTACTCGTGCAGTACGTCAAGTTCAATTCAAGGATTCACATGGTTGATCTATCACTGAAGAATGTATACATGAGAGTGATATATAATCAATGTTCTATAGGTTTAGAATTGATGATTCCACTTTAACTTCTTTTCCCTTGATGGGATGTGAGATTAAGGAAGAATCAGTTATTCGACTACCTTTTCAATCTTAATTATATACGACTCGTATACACGAGATTGTGATCATTGAACCATATATGAATTCTAATATGAACTTCAGGACGGAGTCTGTCGAAGAGTATGAGTAATTGCATTGGCATGGGAACAAACTTAGAAACCTGTATGACTCTTATAACCAGATCACCTTACAGTCTAAACACCTACGGAAGATACAAGAACAGCCCGGACAACACAGCGAACTACTTAACAATAGAATTAGAAGACCAGGTTTCTCACCCTTGAGAGCTCCGATCTTATTCTTTCCAGAAGTCGACGGAGTGCATCATATGTACCTCGACGACCGGAGACTTCATTAAGATTTCCTTTAGAAATCGTTGTCTCTGCCTTGCATAGACGAGATGATTGAACAAACACAGGGAAAGAGTTACTTCCAGAAATGGACCTGAGATCCGAATATCACCAGTTCGAGTGATAGGGAAGGATGTCCTGAAGACTACCCTCCAAACTCGATGCGGACATTTTGAGTCCGTAGTGATACCCCTCGGATAGGACCAATACGCCCATCGTATTCATGAGCTAAATAAGTGGAGTACGCCTTTCTTACTGGGATCAGTTCGTCATTTCTCCATGTAATTACTTACTTATCTACCCTCATAGTAAGAAAGAACCCATAGAAACATTACCCTCGGAGATACTTTTCGCAAAATTCTCTGAACATGAGCTTTGGAATTAAGAGTCAAATTTTCTGAGACACACTATTAGTGATGTGGAAATTCTGGAGTACTCTGGCAAATTATCCAAAACCATTGGGAATTTGTCGGCACCGTAGTCACCGACGGAAAATTCGCCAAATCCTAGGTCTTACAGACCTACTATCATAGTCCATTTAGAACACCTCGTAAATTTCAGAAACCCTTTTGACTTTGACCCAACAAGGGGCGGTCCTTGACTGGGAAGTTATGCGAGAGAAAGAACCTTTGGAATTCCAAGTGAGAGACCAAATTCTTTAGGAAACCTCACTCTGGGAACGGCTTAGTACGCTTCGTAAAGCGTGGAAAGCTAAATCCAATGTAGTTGGGACCTCCGGGATTCTTACCAGAATCGGTCCTGCGTCTCACAAACTAGACCTACCCCCGCGAACTCAGTAACGTACATTTTACCCTTCGCAACTCGAACTTGAAACAATACCTTTCCGATTAGGACTGTCGTAAGCCCTCTCAACGAGATCGAGATTTACGAGATCCTCGCCTTCGTATTAGAACCGTAGTGACCCTCGACCGAGTGGTCAAGCGGACGAAGCAACACCGTCTCCCGTTAGTGAAGGTTCATTGGGATACCAACCGAGAACCCGATTTCACTTTGGAGCGTGAGGAACAAAGCGATTAGGAAATTCACCTAACGACTGGATCACTTCTACCTACTTCCTTGCCTAAATTATAATTTCGGGACGAAATTCCCTTTAACAGGGGGATGATGTGACAACTCAAAATTTTCATTCTGAACAAAACATATCAAGCTAATAGAAGTTGGAACAGTTACAGAGAAATTTCAGACTTTGAGTATAAGTTTGAGTATTTCAGGTTTAACACTTAAGGAGATATCAGGAGATTGGATGCACTAGGGTTTTGTGCAACACTGTTATTCCAAAACTCTATGATATTAGAGTTCATTCAGGGAATAAAATATTTTTTGCCAAAAATCTCAGGACTATAAATAGAAATCTGAACCATATTCATTCAGTAGTTACATTTCCAACTAGAGAAAAGTCATTTTCTTTCTCACGGATCTTCGGGTTTTCATCCCAAATCTTGAGTACCTCTCCTTAGTAGTGTTATATAGCTTATAATGTGTTTATAACATAGATATCATAGCTAAACAACTAGATTTAGGAGTTTACTCCCCAAGGTGTTCTTGGGCGGTAAACTCCCAAAACAATGCCTAGCCTTTCCCCCGTGATATGTTACTACCTTAGGCTTGTATATAGGTGTAATTGGGACAAGAAAACAACAATGAAACACCAAAGTTTGGGTGTTCACGGCCCAAGAAGATCTTGGACCGTGAACTCCAAAAACATGGACCAAAGAGTGCTTTTGGCACTCCTAAAGTCTTGGACAATTACCTAGGTTTACTCCTACATAAATCAAGGACTTTAAAACATCAAAAACCCCTCTCAAAGAGAGATTACGACCCTAATATTTTTCTTGGGCCGTAAACATGAAAGAAGGGCACCAATGTGTGCCTAAGGCCTTCATTTGCTTTAGTTAAAAGTCTAGAACCTATCCTACATGTGCATGAGATTTGAAAGCATCAAAAACACCCTTCCATAAGAGTTTATGACAGTAAACTCAAATGGAATTGGCCTTGGGGCCGTAAACTCCTCAAAGGAGTGTATCTATGCCCTAAACCCTTCCATGAATTAATCCACCAAGTTGGAATGCTTCTAGGGATCATTTAGAACCTCAAAACAACAAAGGACATTAAGCCCAGGAGTTCATGTCCGCAAACTCATGAGTTTAAGACCGTAAACTCCTTGTGTGGGGTTATATGGAGAGTAAACTCAAGTATGAGGTCCCTTGGAACCCTAAACTCACTAGCCTTGTCCCACAACAACTTAGATGAAATCCTTAGCACTTATAACACTTATATAAAGTGTTTATTGTGTTCTAGCATGTCTTAACATTATCAAATAGTAATTTAAGACTAATTGAGTTCATATATGTGTGATTATATGTTCATTAGGATCGTAGTGTGTGTACAAGTCCTCACTTGACACCTAACAATCCTACACTGTTCAGTTCATCCAAACCACCATCTACAGGTGAGTTCATACCCCTAAATCAATGTTTTAAATGTTTTTAAATGCTTTAATGGGGGGGGGGGGGAATACAAGTAGAAAACAACATGTTATTAAATCACTCTTATGTATTTTATAACTGTGTTTTCATCTAGTAGATTTCACATACTTCAAAATGTGATACATGAAATGGTTTTCTATCTTAAAATACCTTGATAACAAAAGTATTAGTTTTGAAATGTTTATTAAAATGACATCAAGTCACTCTTAATTATTGTTCAAAACTCTTAGATATCTTACAAAACCATTATTTTTACCTTCTTGAACAAAACTATACTTATACACTTATGTTCATATAAATGTTTTGAGATTATAGTTTTCATCCTTCATTCAGTTTCCCACACTCTTGTGTAGCAAGGGTGTATAAACCTTCTTGAACAACCAATTACCTTTCAGTTAACTATCATAGGGATAGTTAGAAGATACAAAACATTATTCCTATTACAAGTAATCACACAAGAGTCAGTTCATTAATGAGTCTATAACAGTACATTACCTGATAGATGAGTACACTTATATATGCTTACATGATACATGAGTACAGTTACCTAGGCTTACATGATACATGAGTACGTTTACATAGATACATTTATCTGAATACGCTTACATGAATACCATACATGAGTACTGTTACATAGATACCTTTTTCCTGTATTCACTTACATGGATACTTGTACCTAGAGTTACGAGGAAGATTTATTCGTACCTTCTGTGTAAATTTTCCTGCCTATCCCAGTTCAAGGGGATGTCTACACGGGACTAACCATTCCGGAGCCCAGCTGTTAGCACCGGTGGGTGATGAACATCTACGGATGCCTACGGTTACTACTTATATTAGGAGTCAGCTATGGGACTAACCATTCCTCGAGCCTACTGTTCGCTACAGAGGTTGATGACCATCTACGGAGGTCTAGGTTAATACTTATATTAGGATTCGTTTACGGGACTAACCCTTCCTCCGCCCTGCTGCTGCTACAGAGGACAATTGGACAATCTTCGGATGTTCATTAGGTTATACATTTCGCTTTACACGATGGCGTGTTAGCCCTAGTACCTCGGGATAACACTTACATTAGTACATTTTCCTATTTACTTTATTTTGTGATGCATTCACATAAACAAAGAGTTAGACTAAGTACTTTTAGTACTAGTCAATAGAAAGGAAAAACTATCATTTTATTTATAAAACATTCGGGTCTTGGTAGAAGACTACATTTCATACTAGTAGGAAATAATGGATTTTCTAGGGTTTTCAAACTTATATCAATTGTTTCATTTAAAGATTTACAAGGCATTCATAACAGTTTTCCAAACAAGACAATGACACTTAAATACTTATGAATTCACCAGCTTTAGGCTGATACTTGCTTTCAAAATAACTTGTATTCTCAGGTCACCAGTTAGACAGGTACGGTGGCCAGGTTTAGAGAAGACGGAGCACAGTCAAGACTCATCTTCTTTTGATTATTCATGTTATTGTTGTACATTAAGAAAGAACACACATGTATTTAAACTTTACCTTTAATGCAATGGATGATGTTGTTGCTTGTTTACTACTTTACACTATTGTGATACTTCACATGACGTCCTCCACCCCGGAACGTTTCTGCCGTTCTTAGTTTTAGGGTGTGACAATTGTTCATGTCATATGCCCCGAGATTCTCGAAACTCTTTTGGATTTCTGGAGACATGGTTGGCAACATCTGGCACGAAACTTTGATAGAGTGATGACAATGTTTTTCATATTCAACAACCTCTTATTCAATTACAACGTCAAGAGGTACCTCATACAGATACTCGTCCAATACATACTCCTTTTCTCATACCTCAAACAATCCTCAAGTTCCGAATCCAATTAAGGTAGTTTAGGCCAGTGAGCATATCTCGTGAGAGGAGTTAGAGTAGTGAGAAGTTTGATGAAGTGATTGGTGCAGGAGGGAAATTGGCACTCGAACCAGGAGCCATCTATAAAGAAATAGAAACACGATTAGTTTGAACAAGAAATACTTTTAAGATAATTACCCATTATTAAATTATTAATTAAAAGGCTAGGATCTATATTTGACTTCATGATGTAAAGTGGATTAGCCAAAAATTACACAATGAATTTATTTACGTGGACAAACAAATGTTGATCTCAATCTCTATGAGATTCCTAGAAAACGAGATTTATTGATTTATGTCAATAACATGTTAATCGTTTCTAATGCTCATTTAGCATTAGTGGCTGAATTAGCCGATGATCAATCCAAATTAGAGAATCGACCATGCAAGGTTACAGTGGTATTTAACTCAAGTAACGCTCGAGAATCGCGATCACCATATACCTTTCTTCGACTATATTCTCATCTGATGTGTTGGTAAACCACTCATGCATAACGCCAAAAAGAATACACGAGAAGGCGTAATTTCCATGGCAAGCATAAGATTCACATTTTTATTAAAATAGGATTTTGTTTTATTACTTATTAAATACTTTTAACTTTTCACAATTGTCCTATCAAACCCTTTCGGTAGTTCTACTTAAAACGGAAGAGGGAGGTGAGGGCGGCGAACACTAAATGCCACTTAAAAGCCAACATCATTAGGAATCAAAGAGACATTCCTAGAACCTTCCTTATATAATTAAAGTATGTGAGCATAGTCATGGTAAGACTACCAATGTACCTTAAGAAACTAAAACATCCTAAAATCACAATAAATTTTTTCAATTTTAGTTAAAGTAAAATCATTGTTTCCAATCAAAACCCAAGTCATAAGAAACCAATGTCAAGTACAAATATTCCAAAATCAGTATATCATAACATCTCCAAAACATGTCACCAAAGGATGTGTATGATCACACCTTTGCTTTCCCCCGATCATCAGAAGTACCAGAAACATAACACTTAAACAGTAAGCCGAATCTTAGTGATCCCCCTGCCAAAAAAAATACGCCACACAAACATATAATAACATGCATACTAGGTCCACAACTATTGGGTTGGATTACCCCTGAGCCCGCAACACAAGTCTGGCTTGCTTTTCTAGCCCACAGCTCATGTATGGAGTGCTCCAAAGCCCACATCATAAGCCAGGCCACTACTTATGTCTGGATTGCTCCCAGGTTTATTGGCTTCCACACAGAGCAGTATTGCCTCAACTTAACCGCACTATATCGATATATGTAACTGATAAATATATAACAATAACAGATAAACATGTAGATCTTAATAGATCACTATAACATAGCAACATCCTAAACCAGGATACATAATCTACTGGGTTGACATTGGTGCCTTCGACCCCCAAGTATAGTGAGGAAACTCACCTAACAATCTAAAATGTAGCTTATCAGATCACAACTCCAACTGCTAACTCTACAGGTCACATATACAACAAATAGTGACCTAATCTCAAACTGTCCTCAAAATACCCAAAATACCCCTAGGTCAAACATAGTCAAACCCAAGGTCAAAGTTCAAAGTCGGAAAGTTAAAAAGCCAAGGAAAGTCAAGTTGACTGAGTGCGCCATGCGTACTTAGTCACTACGTTGGGCGTAGCTGAGACTCAACCAAACCACGAGTTCCAAACCCAGTACATACAACGTACCTCTTGGTACGCCCAACGTACTTATCCTGGGTTCAAATATTTTTATTAAGTGTTTATTCCTTAAATACCTTTCATCCAAACTCAGATCTAGACCCAAAATATCATTCTAAGTAATAAAGTTTCCACCTTTATGACTTTCCATGGCTAGAAAAGGTCTAAAAGCTAAAACACTAACTTAATAATCCATCAAGACATCATAACTCTTACATGGAAGGAATAGAAGGACCAAAATCAGAATTTTATGATTCCTAGCACCTAAAAATGCCTGAAAGGACAACTTTTCTGGTTAGAGTAATCCTTACTCATGAACACTAAGCTTATGGGACCAAAAATGAACACAAACTCAAGGTTAGCAAGATATAAGAAAATAACTCATCAAGTTGCATACTTTATACATCCAAAGGATGTTTAAGGGTGAAACATTTCTGGATCCAAAATGCCTTGAGCTTCCAAGATGATTTCATTTCCTTCTTGTTCTTTCAAGAACACCAAAAAATGCACTCTCAAGCTAAAAAAGGCACACACAAAGGATGAGGTTTTGCAAGGACGATTTGGGAGATGGAGATTGATGAGGGGAATAGTATTGAGGAGATAATGATGTTTAAATAGGGCTCAAACCTTAAAAATTAGGGTTTGACACCAGTCACGTACGCCCTACATACCAATATGTATGCCCAACGTACTCACTTGAATCCACGTCCCACTTTGAAGAGTTATTCCATACGTATGCCCCAAGTACACATGGCGTAAGGACCCAAAATGCAACAAAATTTCACTTAGGGTTAAAAATGGAAATTTAGCTGAATCGGTGTGTTATAGAAACACACGAAAGCGCAATGTTTGTATTATAATGTGATACCATATAAATACAATTTTACTATATATATATATATATATATATATATATATATATATATATATACACACACACACACACACACACATTTAGGATTTAAACAATTTAAATTTTATGTCTTTTAATCCTATTGACTAAGTAAGGATGCAAATCAATAATTAAATTATTAAAGTCCAAATCTTTTTTGTCTTTTAATTAATCTTGTAATAAATCAAAATGACTTTTATCTTTTAATATAAAGGCTAGTTTGTATGTGTTTGAAATCGAAAGAGAGTAAAGTGAAAACAAGAAACAAATTTACAATTCTGGAACACAAGGTCCACAATGTGGGGGAATAGGCAACCATGTTGTGTGACATTGAAAACGCGACGATTTGTTTAAATATCAGTTTTATGATCTCAACAGCACACCACGATGTGACCAGGAAGGGACCATGACGTGGCGATGAAGGCAGCCCCGATCCAAATTCAACATCAGCAGGACCATGACGCGGAGAAGGACCAACCACGTCATGGTGAAGAGGCAGAACGAACTGAAAGTTGTTTTAACATGCATAAACATATTTGATTTTAACAAGGAAAATTTCTAAAATTTTTAAAACGATTTAAACATCAAAAATCCTATACATACAAACCCTAACATACAATCTAAGACAAAAGTCTAACTGCAATAGACTTGAGCTAACCTGGTGCTCGGATACCACTGATGGGTTACAAGGTTAGTCAAAGACCAAATAAGGACAAAGAAAGCAACAATATTTCTGATCTATGGACTTGTAACAACCAGATGTAGCACAAACAATCTATGTAACTTTATAGACTTAATAGAATGAATCATACCTTCGTGTTTTTCTTCAACTTCTTAAGTCTCGCTGGTTGATCGAACTTGAGAACCAAATGTAGAGTTCCTCTCTTGTGTTCACACCCAAGATGCAAAACACCAATAAATATGAAAGCTAACTCTAAAACCAACACGAACAAGACTCAGTTAGACAAATATGACAGCAACCACAACATGACAAACTATAAACCACGACATGACAACAAGCTCCGACTCTTCTAGGGGTTTTCTTAGGGTTTTCGAACTTTGGGGGTGAAATGTTATTTTTCAATGTCACCAAAACCGGATATTAACCCCTCTATATATAGGGACGTGATTTGAAACCCTAGAGATAATTATCAAATATATTTGTAATTATCTAAGAATCAAATCATTCTAGAATATTCCATATTCTTTATGTTTTTTGATTAATTAATTAAACTACTAAATAATTAACAAAACAAGTTCTTAAAATAAATATTTTTTCAATTCCGCTTTATTTTACTCTTGCGTGTAACCCAAAAGGACACTGCTATTTATGGGCACTAATCTCCATCACTTATAAGTTGGTTATCCTTATAGCATGTTTGGTACATGTCACACCCCCGAACCAGAACGGCAGAAACGTCCGGGGGAAGATGACTTCATTTTGTGATATCATAACAAGTGTAAATAAATGAAACATAGACACAACCATCACCAATTCACCATACATAAGATAACAACATACATGGTTTACATCATTGTATCCATTCATAAATTACATCCCAAAAATAACAAGTGTATGGTGAAAACAAAATACAACAATTTCCCAAAAGTCCCAAGCCACCAACCTTCTTAATGAGTTCCTGAGAATACAAGTTATTTTGAAAAACGTCAACATATAAAATGTTGGTGAGTTCATAAGCATGTTTATATGAAAACTTTGCATTGGTTTGTAAACTCCAGAAAATCCGATATTTTTTGAAATAAATAGTTTGTGAGTTTTGTTTCAAATCTTGTATTATAGCATGTGTATCATTGTTGATAGAGTATAGAGGGTGTTTCCCAAAAATCTTATATTTTCGGTTTTATAAAAAAAAGTGTGGTCTTAACCCAGAGACTCGAGTGGTGGAACTAAACGTAAAATAGTGAATGTATAGTTCATACTTGTAACACCCTAAACCTGGTACATCTTGAATCCCTCAAGAATTTACTTTTTAGCAATATTGGTCCCTTGAGTACACTGGGCGTACCTATGAGTACGCTTAGCGTACTCTGCATGAATGATCGCAGAGGTGCCTTATGTACGTTGGGCGTATGTAAGGGTACGCCGGGCGTACGCATCTGAGGGTCAAAACCCTAAATCTCGGACTTGTCCCTATTAAACGTCTCTTAGCCTCTTGGACCAAACCCTATCAGTCTCTTTAGCCCCATTTCGTCTTCCTACAACTGAGTTAGTGTGTGAGTGACAGTTGGAGCCTAAGAAGAAGGTTGTGGTGGCCATTTTGGAGTTCTTTTAAAAAGTAGAGTTGTTAAGCAAGCTTAGATCAGTTTGGTGCTTAAAGAATCTGCATTGGGGTCATCTTGCAAGGCTTATGGAGGTAAAAAGCTTGCACATTTCCATTTAAATCTTTAGATCTAGCTAGGGTTTTCTAGTTTTGTCCCTTTGTTTGATTTTTAGACCTCTTTTGACGAGTTAAGCAACTCCATGAGAGGAGAATGGCAGATCTGATGTCCCTTGGTCGTTTTGAAGCATAAAAATGGAGCCTTGGTGGAAGTATTGGTCTCATGCATGGGCTAAAGAACTTGGAAAGGTCTTAATGAAGGTTTTAGGTGTATGTGAGGCATGAAAAGGCATAAAGTTGGCAACTTTATGCCTTAGGATGTATTAAACAACTCAGATCTGGCTTTTGGACGTAAAGGAATCGGGTATTAAGCACTTAATGGAGAAAGTGCTTGATCTGGAAGAATGTTGGGCGTACTCAATGTACATTGCGCGTAGTTCTTAAGACCCTATTACGCTGCATATACCAGAATGGTATGCCGAGCGTACGCGCTACAGATTGGGCCGGATCTGTTTTGGGCCTTTGAGCTTTTGGGCTTCATTTTGGTTATTGGATTGGTTGTATTCTATGAATTATGGGCTATTTCATCTGTTATGGGCCATGGATACTTTAGTTGCGCCTTATTGGGCCAAGAGGCCCATTAATAATTTTTGGAGTTGGATTTTGGGCCCATTAGCAAGGGAAGGATAATTGGGCCTCATGGATGGGTTTGGAGTTGGGGTTTTCCTTTGACTAATCCAAGGTCCTAACATTGTTTATTATTATTATTCAGAAGGGGAGATTCGGACTGTTAGGAGAGCAGCTTTTGTATTCAGCCGATAGAGGTGAGTCTCCTCATCATACCAATGGGTCGAAGGCACCAAGGTCGGCCCATTAATTGTTATATATATGCTACTTGGACTAGTTGATATGTGATGCGACATCAACCTCCGACGAGTCTTCTAGTCTTTTGCTGCGGCGGAGATCTGCTAGTCACAATCAAAGAGACGCGTTAGAGTCGTAGGGGACTGTGCCCCGGGAGCGGACTCCGACGGTCAAGTTAGATCATCTGGTAGCTAGAGAGAACCATCTTGGTGCTGGTGGTGGTGTATGGTGGCTGACGGCGGTGGGTGGCGGCTGAGCTACCCGGCCGGAGTATAGTGGAGACTGAGCCATAGGGGAAGAGTCTAAGGAAAGGTCCCTTGGGAAAGCTCCTTCTTCATGGAGGAGACACTATTCTATTTATAGTGGACAATTAGGTCAAGGGGAATTAGGTCAGGCCTTGGGCCAGCCCAATTCATGCCCAACTAGAAAGGAGTTGGGCAAGGCCGCCCGGAGGTGCCGGGCGGGGCTGGCAGGCGCGCCCCAGGCAAGGCTGACGGGCGCGCACCAGGAAAGGCTGTCAAGGGAGCGCCAGGTCCGGCCGGCGGGAGAGTCCCCAGCAAGGCTGGCAGGAGCACGCCAGGCCAGGCTGGCGCACTAGAGTGGTCTAGGCCATCCTAATGGACCATGTATCATCAAGTCCCCCCAGTCTGGTGTTATTGGTATGCTACCAATGACATCGGACTGGAACTAGTCATATAAACTGTGCGTCGTCAAGTCCCCCTAGTCTGATGCGATTAGTTTGCTGACAATCGGATCGGACTAGACAAAGCACCAATACATTAACTAATAGAGAGAACGACCGAACCTCAGCCACGAGAGCCGTGGGGTTGCGTGATGAGCCAAGCATTGCTTATGAAGCTTGAGATGACTTGATACTCCTTCATTGAGAGGAGTGCGAGGTTGCTAGAGAGTGTTGCGCGACACTAATGTCGATAAAATGTCGGGTCGGGGTAGCTAAGAAGCGTAACCTCGCCATGAAGTCTCTAAGATTGTTGTCGAGCTCTGAAGTCTATAAATAGATACAACGCACTTGGTCCATGATTCCCGCGTTCCAGTCACAACTGAAAGCTGTTAATAGAAATAGACGCTCTGAGCGTTGCACGCGCACCTCGGTGAGGGGACGAGACCCGCAGCCAACACCGGGTGGGGAGTTATATTTCTATGCCCGCTGGATGGGAACTTTGAGTGACTAGTCAGCGGTGCACACTTTGCAAGTCCCCTGTAAATGCTTTCATAGACCGAGCTTCGCTCCACAAGTTTGTTGTTGGCGCACTCTGAGTGTCGTAGTGTTGGAACGATTATCTGAAAGGACAACTCGATCAAATAGTTAGTATTTTTTCTTGAAATAATAAATTGATTCACATTCCTTGTCGTGATCACTTCTCAGAATATTTCATAGAGTAGTAGTAGCGTACTACTCTTCTCCCTCCCCTTTTTGAAAATGTCGAGTGATCCGGGCTGCAACGTATTTTCTGAAAATGCTTTTTGATGAGTTATGCAACGCCCGATCGTTAAATGGTTGATCTTGTAAATTTAGCTCATATAAGTTGTTGAGACGACCCAAAAAATAAAATTTAGCTTGGGAGGAGCCCAAAATAGTAATAGCCCAAGGAAGAGCCCAAAGTAAATTAAAATAAGTACACTTAAATATGATTGACTTAGCCCGATGTGAAGCCCATTTGATTTTGTGATAGGAGGAGCCCACGTTCTTTTCCCTGGACCCTTTTTTTTTTTTTTTTTTGAAACGTGTTAGATACAGACGCATTATCACGGCTGAAGTCCACTAGCTTCTTCACTTTTGTATTGCTTTGAAACGTGTTGGGTGATACTAAGTGGGACCCTCCGCTTTAATTTATTAGAGTTTTAGAGAATAGATTTGTTTTTCTTCCTCGTTATTTACGACAGTATGCCAAAAAAATCTCGATTGCAGTAAGGATGTTCGTTGGGATGGATCAGTTCGATCTAATTTAATTAAGTAAATCCAAATTTATTTTGGTTTTCAAAATATAGATACAAATAGTCCAAACTAAATTCAAATCCGATCTGATTCGATCCAATTACAATTTGGTTGGATCGGTTTTTATAATTCGGTTTTCAAAAACCATAAAATTTTAAAAGGAAATAGAATTATAATAAGATCTAATTTTACAGAAGAAGCAAAAACAAATTATTTACTTGTGGTTTAAATTTATATACAACCACTAAGAAGGCATATTATAGTTGATTATTTAATAGATAAAAAACTTTTGAGAGAGTACATATTAATGTCTTTTATTAGGTAATAACTTTTGAACTTATTTAAAAAAAATATAAAACTAATAAATAATTATAGATATATTGAAAATAAATACATAACAAATTGTTATTCAGTTTTTTTGGACTATTCAGTTTTTAGTTTATAAACCAAAACCAATCTGAAATCCAAAATAATAATTCGGTTTTGTTGAAAACCAATCCAAAAATCAGAATATCCGAACCAAATAGTCCAATCCAAATTGTCCAATTGGATAATTCGGTTTTATTAAAATAGTGAACCCCTAATTGCAGGTCCTTAAGCGCCGGTGATAGAGTTTTTTTTTAAACATGCTGGAGACAGAAGCTTTTCGTATGTAGGCCCACTATTTTATTTTCATTTTTGAAGATGAAGTGCTTGTCAACTGCTTTACGACATTTGCTTGGGGAAAGACCACCCAAAGGGAAAAAGCTTGTAACTAGTAATTTGTGATGGTGGTGAGGATGTTGCTGATGTGGGCGATCGGAGATGCTATAGCTCTAACCGGTGGTGATGTTTGAAGCAGGTCCAACAGGTTAGTGAGTACCGCCAGTAACGGGGTTGAGGAAAGTGGTTGATGCTGGAGGCGTTAAAGATGACCGGTGACCGCTGCTGGTGTTGGCATTGATGTGAAGCGATGGTTGCTGTTGTAACCGCCTCAATGGGGTAGGGGCGCCGACTGATTGCAGGTGACGGTGAGATTGACAACAACTATCGTTGGGGCTGCTAGTATGAAGGTCACGGTGGGCCATTGCTTGAACAGGTATGGGTGTCACATGGGTCGCCAACTGCTATAACGATCGGCAATGATCGAGGGAGGCATTCGCTATCAGGTCCTTCCCGCCAGAGGCGCTGTCATGTCGAGGTCGACCAGTGATGACGGCTATTGAAGATTGGTTGGAGGTCGCCCTATGGTGATGATATGATGGTGGTCTGGCAGAGAGAGAGAGAGAGAGAGAGAGAGAGAGAGAAGCTCCTAGCGGCTCAAATTCTTCGACCGACCAGAGGGTGCAGTGGCTAATTGGATACATTGGCACGATGATTAAAGGTTTGCGTAGGCTCTTGGCTGCATCGGTCAGGAGGTAGTGGCCGGTCGGTAATTTGGGTCCAAGCTGCTAGTGGTGATGCTTGAAACGAGTCCAAAAGGTAAATGAGCACTAATCGAAGTGGGAGATGGCGATGGTAGACAGATGTAGATGGTTGTCATCGTCGAAAACATTGTTGTTGGGGATTGAGTGATGGTGATTATCAAAGCTGGTATTGCTGTTCTTTCTCGTCACCATTGATAGAGATGACCGGCGGCGGTCTTTTCTGCTCGTTGGAGGTGAACAAGAAGTAAGGCTACCCGGAGTGGAGGGAGCTCCACTGTAACACCCCGAGATTTAGGTGCATTTCTTTCATCCTTGTTCTTTATTGAATTGTCATGTTTAGTCCTTGAGTGGAGGATGTATAGCAAGTGAGTACGCTGGGCGTACCAGAGGGGTACGATGCGCGTACTCACGCGCTTAATTTGGACGCGGAGTCGCCAAGGTACGCTAGGCATACCTAGAGTTACACCGGGCGTACCCGGCCCAGGTGCAAAAACCCTAATCCTCCTTGTGCACTATTTAAAGGGTGTTATGGCTCATTCCTTAGCCTCCATATTAGTGAGTGAAACCCTAAAAGAGAGCCCGATCGTTCTTAGTATGTGAGAGTGTTAATTTGAGCTTGTTGGTGCTTTAGTGGCTTGGTGAAGAAGGAGGAAAGGAGATCTTGGAGGCTAAAGCTTGAGGTGCCATTTTGGATCTGAGATCTACAGAGGAAAGAGCTACTCTTGGAGGTATAAAGTTCAAAACTTTCCTCTTCTTTTGGTTGTTGTTGTATGTGTCCTTTTTAGGGCTAAAAACCCCAAAGGTGGAGACTTTATGAGTGTAAAGTGCTCCATGGTCCGAGATCTGTCCCTTTTCAGTGTTATTAGTGATGTAGAGCCATAAAGTTCCCATCTTGGATGTTACTTTGGAGTCATGCATGTGTTTAAGCCTTCTAGAGTTGAAGGATGGATCATTTTGGGAGTTAGTGACTTGTTCAGTCATGCAAAGGCTTAAAGTCATCAACTTTATGGATTAAGGGGCTTAGAAGGGGTCAGATCTAAAATATGGACGTAGGTCTTAACTGTTTAAGACCTCAATAGCAAAAGGGCTGAAGCAGGGGAGTACGCCGAGTGTAATTCCTAGTATGCGCCACGTACTGGGAGGCGCTCCCCGATTCTGAGGTGCAGCCGGGTACGCTCAGCGTACACATCTGGTACACGCAGCGTAATCCGGAGAGTTGACTTTTGGTTGGCATTTAGGGTATGGTCTATTGAGGGGCCTTTGAGCTATGAGAGAGGTAAAATGGTCTTTTACCCTTCTGAGAGTGTCATAAGAGAGCATAGTCTAGCCTTTGAGAGTTATATTAAATAGAGTGTTATTTTCATATGATTAGGCGGAGGCTAGGCCAACATTTACCGAGTCAGAGATTTACCGAGATACCCGAGGTGAGTCTTCTCACTATACTTTACCTAGTGTGGTAACAGAGTTAAGAGACATAATATTATAGAGTTATATGCCAGTGTGATTGCATTTTATTATGTGTTGTGATTTATTGTGATATGTGATATGCATGATTCAGAGTTACATAGTTGGGACTTTCGGGTCCCTAGAGTTAGGGCCAGAAGGCCCATAGAGAGTTGGGGTTGGAGGGCCTCACTGAGACACATTGACTAGAGGGTCACCAGAGTTACAACCTCGAGTGGCTATTATGTGATTATTGTGGTATTTTGGGGAACTCACTAAGCTTATGCTTACAGTGTTCACTGTTATGTGTTTCAGGTACAAGTGATGACCGCGGGAAGGCGCCGGCCTGATTCGTACACACATATGGGATTAGATGTATTTTGATCTTGGGAGTCATTTGTAAATTAAAAACATGATGTTATGAGATTTTATCAATGAATGGTTTTATCAAAATGTGTTTTTCAAATGTGAAAAATTGTCTTAATTTTTACGGTGTTACATCCACGCGTGAGATGCTTACGTGGAGCCTCTATCCACACGTGAACACCGCCCCCCATCCCGGTGGGTTGGGCTTTGCGTCTTCACGGAGACGAGAGAAGATGGAGGAAGTGATTGGTTGATGCTTTTTTAACCGTTAATTTCGTTGGTTTTTCTTTTTAATCCATTGAGTTAGAAGAAAAAAAATAAGAAGAAAGGGATGGACCCGGTTTATAGAAGTCGGGTGAAGAAGACAACCGGTGGACATTTTATATGATTTAATTAAACTTACATATTTGGTCCCTGAGATTCTTTCATTTAATCCTATTATACCCTTTCACTTTTATTTGAATTATGTTAAACCCTTAACTATATATAATTAACTATGTTTATTTAATTTTAAAAATTAATAAGATGTTTATTTGATTTTTTAATTAGTAAAATGATTACTTAAGTTTATAATAATGTTTTTTTTACTTAATCTAATGTTTTAAAATAAAAAATAAAAAAATGAATATTGTTAGTGGTGATCATTTCCTAGGTGTAGTGGGTTGGTGGTGGAGGTGACATGTCGCAGAGGTGGCACCACTTTTTCGATGGGTTGGTGGTGACCACTCCCCATAGTCTAAAGGTCTCGCGGGTGTTGCTTGGTCCAACGAGAGGAACCGGGATTTCGGGAGGTCTTTGGCTGCCCGGGAAAATGTGTCGATCGGGTGGGGACCGGGACTTTTGTCTTTTCTGTATATGAAGGATTGGAGCAGTGGGTCTACGTGGACTTTTGTCTTCCTTTCCTTTTTTCTGTTTTTGTTTGGTTGAGAAGGTCCACATATCCCTTTGACTAATAGGCCTCTACAACCTTTTTTTTTTTCTTTTGACGTTTTGTATGCTTTGGAGCTGTCCTTCTGATATCTTGTACAATAAACGAGCTGTAAAGATTTTGCTCTTGTCTGTATACAAGCTTTTGTATGCTATCAGTTCTTGTAATACCTCTCTCCATCCTTTTTTTTCTTGTTGGTTCAAAACAACATATCTCAACATCTTCCTATCCTCTCTCTTTTTATTTTTATTTTTTACTGAACAGTAAATTTTGGAAAAGATAGGGTAAATCTTTTAAAGGTAAAAATGTTATTTGTTGTGAAATGTACAAGCATGACAGCTATGCATACAAACAGCTGTTGAAGTTTATAAGAAAAAAAAATACGAAAATCCTTAACTAAAAGATGGATTTTCTTTTTAATTTGAACAAAAATAATGGTTTATGACATCTTTTCTTCTCAATTTTCAGAGGAAATCCCATGGTATAAACAAAAAAACGGAAAATCTAAACTATAAACAATTTTCTGATAATGTATAAACTGAAACTAAGATAAAAACTTCTTTTCTTTTCAACTTGTTCAACAAGCCATCAAACCATAAACAAGAAATAGATCTAAGGAATTTTTGGTTTTTTTTTTCTAAACTTATAAAGAGAAAACCAAGAATTTGAACAAAGGTATGGTAAGAAACTCGATTTTTTGAAATGTACAAACATCTCAACTTTGTTTATAAACAAATGTTGCAAGGATGGGATTTGCACAAAAGATTATGAGCTTAAGGGTTTTTCTGAGAAATATACAAGAAAATCAGCCATTCTTATAAGCACTTGTCTCAAGGATGGAAGGTGTTGACAGAAAATCTCTAAATAAAAATGATTTCCTTGTGATATAAGCTAAAAAACTCATGAAAACCTTCCTTTTCTTCTTCATTTTCTGAATAAGTCACTAGCAAGTGACGAAAAATTGATCTGATGTTATAAATTATTATTTAGTGAATGACTATTGGATTCTCCATATTCCCCCATTACTCTCCATAATTATTCAACATTATAGCAAACATTATTATGTGTTTTATGAGTATAGTTATGCACCACTATAATGAGCATTTATATCATACATCACCTTTCATCTTCTTTGTCTAGTATAAATAGTGAATATTATGTATTGTAAAGTTTGATGATTTCATCACAAATATTAGAATAAAAGTTTTCTCTACTCTCATGTCTTTCTTTACTCTATAACTTATCTTGTTATTTGATCATATTTTATAACACGTTATCAGCACGACTCTACCATAGAGCTCTAACTCTTTATCGCTCTTATTATTTATTTTCAGGTATGTATTTTTTATAAGTTTACATGTACAATGCTTACAAATTATTTTATGAAATTTATTAACTAACAATTCTTGAACTTACAAGTCTTTATTTTGATTAGTATTTTCACTATGAAAAACTATGTTATGCTAGAGAAAATTTTCTCTACTTTCCATGGCACCAACATGCTCCTGCAGTAGCAATATCGTGAGAAAGATTTAAAAAGAATATATTATGAATTAATCTCATTTCTTCTTGTGGCTGAATAAAACTATGAACTATTGATGAAAAATCATCAATCAATCCCGACCGGTTCTAGTGCATTCCTTGAAGTGAATGCAATATCATATAATCATAATAGTTATGGGTATAATCGAGGTCGTGGAGGTTATTATCATAAAAAATAACAAGATTACAAGCAACCACCAGAAGTTGGAAAATAACAAAAATCCACATCCTAATGATAAAAGTGGTCAAGGCAAAAAAAAAGTTGAAAATGTTTGTCAATAATGTGGAATGATCGATCATTGGTCTTATAAATGCCACTTACCAAAACATTTTGTTGATCTTTATCAAGATTCTCTAAAATATAAATGTTGCGAATTATCTTATCTACCCAGAAGGGACAAGTGGTGCTATTGATGGTGATGGAAAAATAATATATAATAGTTTTGTTTCATGACATTTATTATGTTTTTATGTCATATTCGTTTCATGAGAAATGATGTCGTCACAATCTTCCCAAATTAATAAAATATGACTTTATTTCTCTAAGTCGAATGTTTCTTGTGTTTTATTTATTTATTGAAAAGAAATATGGATATCCGCAACAAAAATAAGGAAGATATATTTCTTACAAACAATGCAATAACACATAATATTTTTAATAATGAAAAGTATTTTGCTTACTTATCAATTAGAGAAGCAAATGTTAATATAATAACATGTAATGCAAAAATGATTGAAGGCTCCGGAAGAGCAAATATAGTATTACCATAAGTGACAATAATTACAATTGGTGATGCATTATTTTTATTAAAATCACCAAGAAAATTATTAAGTTTTAAGGATATTCGGTCTAACGGATATCCTATTGAAACAACTAATGATGGTAATAAAAATTATCTCAACATTACAAAAATGATATCGGATAAGAAAAGTTTTTTGGAAAAATTACATGTATTGTCCTTCGGATTGTACTATACAAATATTATAATGATTCATGTTATTGAAAATAAAAACGGTATGATATTACCTTCATAGTTTGGCATGACCGGTTGGGCCATCCCGGATCAATTATGGTATATAGAATAAATGAAACTTCACGTGGTCATTCCTTGAAAAACTAGAAGATTTTTCAAGATAATGAATTGTGTTGCATGCTCTTAAGGAAAATTAATTTCCAGTCCATCATTGAACAAAGTTAGGTATGAAAGTCTTAGTTTCTTACAAAGAATTCAAGAGGATATATATGGACTAATTCATCCAACACTATGTGGACCATTTAGATATTTTATGGTTTCAATTGATGAGTCAACTAGATGGTCACATGTGTGCTTGTTGTCTAGCTGTAATTTGGTTTTTGCAATATTACTTGCATAAATAATCAGCCCAAGGGCACATTTCCACGATTACCCAATTAAGATAATTCGACTTGACAATGTTGCAAAATTTCCGTTGCATGCTATTAACGATTATTGCATGTCGATTGGATTGAACATCCTGTTACACATGTTCGTACGCAAAATGGTCTAATTGATTAATTAATCAAACACCTTTAATTAATTGCAAGACCATTACTAATGCATTATAAACTTCCTAATCAACATAAGGGCATGAAATTTTACATGCAACATCACTTATATGCATAATGCCAATTAGTTATCATGAGTTTTCCCCTATTCAACTGGTTTGCGGTCAGGAACCAAATATTTACCATCCAAGGATGTTTGCATGTACAATTTATGTACCCATTTCTCCACCTCACTTCACAAAAATGGGTCCTCGAGAAGAATGAGAATTTATGTTGGTTATGAATCTCCATCTATAGTAAAATATTTAAAATCATCAACTAAAGATTTATTTACAGCTATATTTGATTATTAATATTATGATGAATCATATTTTCCAACATTAGGGGGAGAAATAAAGAAGCTGGAAAATAAAATTTCTTGAAAGGAATTATCACTTTCAGTTTTAGATCCTCGTTCAAGTCAATGTGAACTTGAAATAAAAAAAGATAATTCCTTTACAAAATGTAGCAAATCAATTGCCAGAAGCATTTACTGACCCTAAGTGAGTAACAAAGTCTCATGTACCAGTTATACATATTCCAGTTAGAATTCATATCCTACAAGAAAAAAAATACAACTGCAAATGAATCTTAGGCACGCCTGAAGCGTGGAAGATCAGCTGGTTCTAAAGATAAAAATCCTCGAAAATGAAATGAAGCAAATACAATTGATGGTCCAAAAAGAGAAAACATAATCTCTTGAAAAGATTAATGAAGCTCTAGAAGAGCCCAATGACATAACAAAAGAAAATAAGGTACCTGAAAAAATGAAAATGATGAGATCTCAATAAATTATGTCATGAAATGAATAAGATGGAACCGAAATAAGATAGACATCGACGATAATTTTTCATATCATGTTATGCGCGCGATTATAAAGAAAATGAGGATCTTGAACCTAAATCTATTGAGAAATGTATGAATAGAAAATATTGGCCAAAATGGAAAGATGAAATAAATAAAGAGCTTAATTCTATTACTCAACGAAAAGTTTTTGGACCTGTAGTCCGTACACCAAACAGAGTAAGAACAGTGGGACACGAATGGGTATTTGTGCACAAAAGAAACAAGAAAAATGAAGTTGTGGGATATAAAGCAATACTTGTTGCACAAGGTTTTACCCAAAGACCCGAAATTGATTATGAAGAAACGTATTCTCCGGTAGTTGTTGCAATCACATTCAGTTATTTTATATGTTTAACAACATATGCAAAACTTGAGATGTGTCTAATGGATGTATTTACCGCTTATGATATTTATATGAAAATCACAGAAGGGTTTAAGGTGCCAGAAGCACAAACTTCTAATTCTCGAGAAGTATATTTGGTAAAATTAAATAAATATTTGTATAGATTGAAACAATTTGGTCGTATGTGCTTCAATTGTTTTATTACATTTATGTTGAAAGAGTGCTATAAAAATGATCCATTAAGCCCATGTGTATTCATAAAAAGATCCATATAATAATTTATTATAATTGATGTTATTGTAGATGATTTGACATAATTGGAACTCCTAGAGAATTGGAAAAGGTCACTTCTTGTTTGAAAGAAACTTTTGAAATGAATGATCTTGGAAAGATGAAATTCTATTTGGGTCTTCAAATTAAGCACACAAACATGGAGTTTTTGTACATTAATATCTAGAAAATGTGCTAAAAGGTTTTATATGAATAACTCACATCCATGAGTAACCCGAAGGTGGTAAGGCACTTAGATGCCAAAAAGGACCAATTTCAGCATCATAAAAAACATGAAAATCTTCCTGTTCTTGAAGAACTATATCTTAGTGCTATTGGTTCACTAATATATCTTACTATTAATACATAACCTGATAAATCTTTTGTCGTAAACTTATTAGCAAGATATAACTCTTGTCCAACAAGAAGATAATGGAATAGAGACAAACACACTCTTTGATATCTTCGAGATGCTAGATATTTATCTGATCCATATAAAGCTCGATCCCAAACAGGTTATTTATTCACTTGTAGAGGTAACGTAATTTCTTGTCATTTTGTTAAACAAACTTTAGTTGCTACTTATTCTAACCATGCAGAGATTATAGAAATTTATAAGGCAAGTCATGAATGTATATGGTTAAGAAATTTAACTCAATACATTTGCGAGAATTGTGGTCTAACTTCTAACAAGGATGTTCCAACCATACTATATGAAGATAATACAACTTGTATAGCTCCATTCAAGGAAGGATTTATAAAAGGAGATAGAACCAAGCATATATCACCAAAGTTTTTTTCACTCATGATCTTCAAAAAGAGTGTGGCATCAACATCTAGAAAATTCAATCCAGTAACAATTTTCTTGATTGGTTTACTAAAGCACTTCTTACATCGAAATTGAAAAGATGGTACGAAACATTGTTATGCGGTGCTTCAAGAGAATCAAGTGATGTGCTAATCAGGGGGAGTTGGAAACATATTGTACTCTTTTCCTTAGCTATGTTTTTCCCACTGGGTTTTCTTAGCAAGGTTTTTAACGAGGGAATTGTTTCCAATATCTATTATTAATCATGTACTCTTTTTCCTTAATAAAGGGTTTTTCCCATGAGGTTTTACCGATTAAGGTTTTAACGAGGCATGATACAATCGTCATTCAAGGGGGAGTGTTATGAATTATTATTTAGTGAATGACTATTGGATTCTCCATATTCCCCCATTACTCTCCATAATTAGTGAACATTATAGCAAACATTATTATGTGTTTTATGAGTATAGTTATGCACCACTATAATGAGCATTCATATCATACATCACCTTTCATCTTCTTTGTCTAGTATCAATAGTGAATATTATGTATTGTAAAGTTTGATGATTTCATCACAAATATTGGAATAAAAGTTCTCTTTACTCTCATGTCTTTCTTTACTCTATAATTTATCTTGTTATTTGATCATATTTTATAACATCTGAGAATTAGATCTACATTTTTGGGCAAAAACTCAACAGATCTGAAGATCTGAACTAGAAAAACTCAACAGATCAATAGATCTGAGCGAAAAAATAGGCTGATTAAAAGATTTATGCCAAAAGCTAAGCAGATCAATAGATCTGAATGAAAAACTCATAAAAAATTCTTTTCCCTTCATCCTACTCAAGAAACCCCCAGAATATGAACCAAAAAACGATTGTAAAAAGGTTTTTGCAAACTTGGGGAGTGTTTGAGTAAAGGAAATCATATGAATCCACAGATCTGAACTAAAAACCAGATCTATAGATCTGAAAGATTGTGAGGCTCATTTGGACAGATCTTATCAAGAAACAAGAAGATCTGAACAAATGAAGAGAGAAACGAACAGATCTAGGCAAACTTGATGTGAAGCACAACAGATCAGAGAGAAAAATGAGCTTGGAACCAACTGAGGCTTTTGCTACTTGCTCGAATCCGGGATGGCGCCAAATGATGCGACCTTGGCTCCGACCAACTTAGCTGAGGGAGTGCTTCTACGCCGGAGACGGATCTGCGAGGTCACAATCAGAGAGATGCGTTAGAGGCATCCCACGGACTGTGCCCTGGGAGCGGACTCTGACGGTCCTCCATAGATGGATAGAACCATCTTGGTGCTGGTGGTGGTGTATGGTGGTTGACGGCGGCAGGTGGCGGCTGAGCCACCCGGCCGGAGTATAGTGGCGGCTGAGCCATGGGGGAAGAGTCTAGGGAAAGGTCCCTTGGGAAAGCTCCTTCTTCATTGAGGAGACACTATTCTATTTATAGTGGACAATTAGGTCAGGCCTTGGGCTAGCCCAATTCAAGACCAACTAGAAAGGAGCTGGGCAAGGCCGCCCGGAGGTGTCGGGCGGGGCTGGCAAGCGCGCCCCAGGCAAGGCTGGCGGGCGCGCACCAGGAAACGTGATGTGCACAAAAGTACTCACTAATTTTAATATTTATAACCTAACGAACTTAACTAACTATGCACTTATAGGCAGTGTACCTAGTCAGATTACAGTATAGGTTGGGTAAGTCGGGTGTCGATCACAGCGAATGATGTTACTAATTAATTTACTTACTATCAAATTAACCTAATTTTTAACAAGTTTAAAAGGGGTTTTATCTGATTTTACAAGATCAGATGAACTTAAATTCAAATTCAATATTTAAAAACACACACTCTTGTTTAGTTTGAATCCACTTCTCCCTTATGGCTAGCTAATGATTACGGATTATTAAGCTGGTTTTTAGTTGTATTAGTAATTTAGTTCTAACTTACCACTAATTAACTAATTCATGTTAAACCATGTATGTTCACACATAATTAACACATAACTAATCATTAATGTAAATATGCTATGTAAGATTTGTTATATAAACGCAATTATGGTCACAATACACGTTCTCTAGCACAGCTAAGCTTATTTATTCTAATTACTAACTAAGATTGGTCAATCCTAGCTCTAACAATTCAATGTTCACTAAATCATTAGGTAAACAGGTTCATGCAGTTTAATGGTCACTAAGCTACACAGAACATGCAATCAAGCAATTAGATAAACAAATAATAACATGCTAGGTTAAACAAATCAAACACAAGCAATTTTTACCAACTAAACTTAATCCATAAGCATATAACTATTCATAAGTTCAAAGCTTCATCTAGCTAAACAAGAGTGGCTAGATTCAGCTGCTCATCATAGCAACTAAACCAAAATAGCTAAAACTAATGAAAGACATGTTCTTATTTAACTAAAATATAAACCTTTACTTCTTTTGGTGTTGAAAACCCTCTTCCAGAACCTTTCTTTCGTTCCAAATCGTCTTCTGGAATTCCTTTCTTTTTCCAAAAGTTGCCTCTATTCGTAATGGTCAAGGATTTATATAGTTGCTAATATCCATAAATTCACGTCGTGAATAGTAAGAAATTCACGTCGTGAGTTGTAGATAACCGTGCCCGTCAAGGATTCCTTCACCCGCATACATATCTTCTAGAACCAACGATTCACATCGTGAATCCTTTAAGTCTCACTTCGTGAATTACCTTTTTCCATATTTTCTTCACTTTTACTCTTTTAATTCCCAAAGTTTCTTTTTTTAACGCTTTCAGTCCCCTTTTCTTCAAAATGTCTTCTTTTTGGCTGTAAATAACATTTAAGCTCATAAGTACCATTATTCTAAACAAATTACCAACTTTTTAATAAAAATGTACTTAAATATTGCCTAAAAATAAGTATAAATATGGCAATATCAAAATACCCCACACTTAGGCTTTGCTTGCCCTCAAGCAAATTTAAACTTAATTCTTAATTACTAACACTACACAGAACAATCCGACTCTAGTTCAGCCATTATGCCAAGACCTCAACGCATGTATTTGTGTCTAAAATTTTCCTAAAGTACCCCTACTTTAAATACTCACAATCTTCATAACCACTTGCCCACTTTTTCCGAACAATGCTTATTTTATGCAACCCTCCGAATCCATCCGCAGAAAACCTCCTAACCTCAAGGTATTTTTAGTTGAGCAACCTAAGCATACATAATCTAGAATTACAAATTTTCGATACCACTATGAAGCTCTTTTGGAATTCTTCAATTCTTTGACATTTGATCTTTAATTTCTTTGAATTTACCACTTTTATTGATTTGATTTATGGTATCTTCAACTTTTTGGATTTCTTTAGAATTTTGATCTTTTGATCTTCACTTTATTTGCTCCAAAATTCTTCAAACTTCACTCGTAATTCCTTTTTTTTTTTTTCACTCAAAACCTACATGCTTAAGCAGAGGCGCTCAACCTCAACCTTTATCGGTTAGTGATAATAATTTTCCTGGATACATTTCAGGTTTAGGCTGCTAAACATATTGCATCCCTCAAACCAAGCGGGGTTATGTTTTTGTTCCATTATTTCACTAAAATAAGGGAGGCCACAAATGCACTATAACGTATATTGGCTCAACTAAATATTTGAACTTTCATCGGATCATCCCACATAACACTAGCAATTATAGCTCAAATTATTATTACTGGATTTAATTTTTTAAAATTTCAATTTCAAAATTTTCAAATTTTCAATTTTGACTATCAAATTCTATGGTTATCTAGCAATTTACTTTTTCTATCCCTACCCCACACTTATTTCATACAATGCCCTCATTGTATGCATCAAATTTAAAGAAACTTAAAGAAAATGGAGAAAAAGGAACAGACTCCCCTGGGATAGTGGCATGAACATCTCCAAAAGTGTGGAAAACGTGCATCTTGAATATGGACTCCAAAAATAGAAACTTGGTTCTTGAATGTGGGAAAGAAGGAGTGTCCCAGCAAATTGAGCCTTCAATCGTCTTCAAATATGGTGCAAGTCTCCAAAAGTAGAATGACCAATGTGGGAAAGCATATCCCACATTGCATGGTGGTAAAAAAATGAGCCAAAATAATCTTGAATATATTGACAAGAAGAATAACATCAACCCATAGAAAACTAAAATGTCAAGGGCCTGGAATCTTGTGAAAATCTAATATTCACAACGTGAGTGCGAAACAATTCACGACGTAAAATCGAGACTTAGCATATTCTGAAAACCTCCTGATAACTGACTCACGACGTGAATAATAAAAGTTCACGTCGTGAGAACTGGACTAGCAGAAAACATTGCCCAATTCTTCTTCTAATATCTTAATGTATTAAGACTCTTTCAAAGTCATCAGTTTATGACTCTTTCGCTGACACTCCACTCTCTTAACTCACCCCACACTTATTTTGAAAATATGGGTCTCGACTCTCGGCATTGAACACTCCCGGCTAAAAACGTACGCATTAATAACTCGCTATCCCTCCTAGGCGCTCCTTAGCAATTTCTGAGAAACAATCAACAACGAAGAATAAAAGTAACATAATATTCAAAGTAGTTCTTACAATCCCATAAAAACAAACTAAAAACAACTCAAACAAAATAAATAACGATCAATCATCCTCCTCATTTGCATGCGCTCCACTGGTACCAGCTCCATCACCTCCACGACCACCATACTCCGACCATCGTGGGCAAATCGGGTAATGATACCCTAAATGAGGCGGCTGCTCCACCCCAAGATGCCGAACAACATTCTCTATCGTGCCGCCTATCCAATTCACACTCAACGATAACTGGTCAAAGTAACCAACCATATCACCCCCAAAAGGCGCACCAACCATGGAAGCAGGTGGGTGTATCGGCTGCCCGCGGTCTCCCCTTCCTCTCACGTTCCTGTGCCTCGGTCTCGGTTCTGGCGCAGGTGGATCGCCTGGCTGATCATCCTCATCATCACCCTCAACATCCGATGGAACTATGCCCCAATGCGATCCAAAATTTCTGACCACCCGCATAGTTTCCAAATATCCCATACCAAAGTCATGCTCGTCCACACATGTCATGGATCTAGTAATATCGGGAACAACCAAATGATAAGAACGGGCCAAACGAGTAACATAATGCCCCCTGCAAATGGGGCTCCCAGGGCGCGAACTCGCGGTAGACCCTGCCAGAAAACGGGCTAGAAAATACGGGATGTTGCAACAGACACCAGGCTGTAAGATGCACCATAAGAAGAATAAGTTCTGCTTAGTCACTTTGTCTCCATGCCTCTTATGGTTGATGGAAAAGGTGATGAACCGGTGGAGTAAACGATGGATCGGGGACCGAATACTGCTCTCGGGAGATACTCCGGAATTAAACATCCCGGAGGCAATGTTATGTCAAAAAGAATACCCCCTGACACCCTCCACATATCCTCTAGCAGCCCCACTTAAAAACATGCCAAACTCGGGAGTCATAGCCTCCTGTCTATCATACAGTCCTACTCTCCAAGCAAACTCAACCAGGCTGCACTCCCGGTACTCACCCCCCAATTGAAATACCAACGCCTGTGGCCAATGTGGATCTTGGACCGTTTCCTGAAATGTCACCGTTGCGAAAAACTCGACACAAAATTCCTTGTAGACCCGCTCTTGCACCCGGAACAGATTCTGCCAACCAGAACAGGTAAACGAATACCCATCTCCAATGAATATCTTTGTCAAGAACGGGCCCACCTGGTCTACGAGCCCTACTTCCCTCAATCTTGTCCAATTGACTGTTGGAGCAACTGCAATTTCCCTGTTGTAAAGCCACCCCAATCTGTTATTCCAACGGGTCAAAACATCACGGGCCGTTGTTGCGGGAAAATTGTAAAACGGGTGCAAACCCGCAACCCCAGCTGGAACCTCTCTTCTTGGAGCCATTCCTGCAAAAACACGAAAAAGAAACAGCCAAAACAAATATCCACAAATTAAACATAGAAGAAAAATGAATTTTGTCTAACCCCAGAATTCACGTCGTGAATCATGCAAGATTCACGTCGTGAGTTCGTAATCCCAGAAGGCATAATCTTTACAATCGGGAAAAATCCAATCAAAATATCCTTGGGTTTTACTCCTATACTACTTCCAAACACTTAGCATGAACATTCCAAGGTTATTACGAACTGTAAAGAATTAATTTCGTCATTTAACAAACCCTAACCCTAAGTTCCTCTACTAGAACCAAAAAATAAACTTAATAATCAATAATTGGTACCTTTGTTGGAAGTATTACGTAAGCACAAGGAAGATTTGTGGATTTGTCGGCTAAAATCGCAGCAATGGGGACCAAGGGGGGACCAATTTGTGCTTCCACTTCGTGAACAATAAACAATGGAAAGGGTTTACTGGTTTCCAGGGACTTATTATGTGGTCCCGTATTTTTTAAAAATTCACGTCGTGAATCATGTAAGATTCACTTCGTGAATAGTGTCTGGGCTTAAGTTTGGGCCAGGTACTCACGGACTGATCTTGGGCTTGATAGTCTAATGGGTTAAGCCATATCATGGATTATGTGTCCGGTTCATCCATGATTCACGTCGTAAAGTGCTAATAATTCACGTCGTGAATACAGTCTGAAATTTTTTTTTTTGACTAAGTTCTCAATTATTACTACTTCCATTTTAAGGTCCTTACATTTTGTTCTAATAGAGTTTGATGACTTGATCTAATTTTTTAAAACTAAAATGCAAAAAGAAAAAGAAAAAAAATTTCAAACCAAACTCGGGTTGCCTCCCGAGAAGCGCTTCTTTTGCTTGGAGTCTTGAGCTGGACTCCGTGCCTCCTACGTTGAGTCCTCGGAAGAATCCACCACTAGGATCTTTTGTTCCTTGAATCGCCTCTTGTAAGCTTGAAATCGCCTTTTATATGCCTTCTTTGAATTTTCTTTTTTAACTTTCTCCTCTTCTTCAAGCTTGCGTTTTGTGCCCTTAGTTTCATCCTTGCACCTCATCGCATCCTCCTCCACTTGCACCACTGGCTTTTTCACTCTTGAAGTGACCTCCTCTTCATCACTTGTCATCTCCTCATCCTCTTTGCTCACCCAAGAAGGTGGACTTTTGTAAGCTATGACTTCAACCAAAAATGGAACAGATGCTCTAGGTTTTGTTCTTTTGACTTGATGAACTACCTTGATCTCTTCTTCCATAAGCTTCTCCAGGTCTTCTAGTTCATTGTCTTTGTTAATTGTGAACACCTCTTCTTGAACATGTTCTTTTGGGAAGCCATCTTCTATCCCAAAAACTTCTTTTTCATCTCCAACTCTCAAGGTGAGTTTAGACTCGCGGATATCAACAAGAGCTCCAGCAGTGTTAAGCAATGGACAACCAAGGATTATTGGAACATCCGGATCTTCTTTCATGTCTAAGACTACAAAGTCTATTGGAAAAACAAATTTTCCAATTTTCACCAAAATATCCTCCACGATGCCGCGGGGTTGTGTCACTGAACGATTCGCCATGTGAATCTTCATTCTTGTAGCCTTCATCTTCTGAATCTCTAATTTTTGATAAAATGAAAAAGGCATCAAATTAATGCTAGCCCCAGAATCGGCTAAAGCATTAACCTTCAATTTATTACCAAACTCACACGGTAGAGTGAGGCGTCCAGGATCCCCCATCTTTTCTGGTGTTTCTCCTAACACAGCTTTTGAAGTTTGTTCACTTAGAATCACTGTAGACTGCTTCTTTAATTGCCTTCAAGTGTCTATCAAGTCTTGCAGTAATTTTTTATGCTCGGGAGTTTTGGATAAGGACTCGACAAAGGGAGTATTAATCGAGATTCCCTTCACATGCTTGACAAACTCTCTATGCTCTCTCTCCAGTGGACTAAAGGTAGCTTGGGACGGAAAAGGCAAGGGCGGCTGATAGACCGAACTGAATGTAGAATTTTTCTGCTCATGACAGGTCCACGTCGTGAACATATAAGGTTCACGTCATGAATTCTGGAACTCAGCAGCTTCATGATTTTCGAGCTTGATCTTCTTCATCTTTAGATCGGGCTTCTGTGGTTCTTCTTCCAAGGCTCCCAGGAACTCTGAGATGGCTTCTTCTTCGGTGTCTATGGCCATTACATGAGATTGGGTCTTCGTTTCGGTATTTTTCGGGGATAACTTCTCATGAACTAGAGTGGCTAGTTGACCAAATTGTACTTCAAGGTTATGGATGGAGGCTTGCTGATTCTTTATCAAAGTTTGTTGTTCCAGAATGGCAGAATCAGTGGCATCGTGTCTTTTTTTCTGAAGCTTCCATAAACTTCATTAAAATGGTCTCTAGGTCGGGTTTCTTCTCGGCTGGTGGCTGCTCCTTTTGATAAAGGCCTCGACCTGTCTGCCTATACTTCTCTTCTTTTTGCTTCTTATACTCCTCATATGGCAGCCACTCCTTCTTCGGTTTCCTCTAGTCCTCATCAAACTTATCCCCACTAGAGTAGCACACTTGAACCTTTCTATTCCCATATTCATCTGCATTGCAGTCCTTTGTCAAGTGTGGACCACTGCATCTCTCGCAACCCACTCTTATGGCATGTATCGACTGGTCCATCTGTGTTATCCAGCGGTCCATATTATTCAGCATGGCCATGACCGCTGCTATTTCTTCAGTTTGAGCCCCTACTCCGCCTTTGATTCCTTCTTGCCTCGGGTTGTGGTATTCACGAGAATGCTTCGCGAATTCTTCAATTAGCTCCTTGACCTCCCTTGGATTTTCCTTCGTCAAAGGTCCTTAAGAATCAAGGAGTTGTCTTGTCATCACATTGACCCCATCATAAAATATTGACATCTCTTGCTGCACATTTAGGTCATGTTGAGGGCAATTTCTGAGCAAGCCCTTCTATCGCTCCCATGCTTCGTATAGTGACTCCCCCGGTTGTTGCTCAAAGTTGGCTATTGCCTTCTTGAGTTTGGCTATCTTGGATGGCGGGCAAAATTTGTCCAGGAATTGCTTACGCATTTGAGCCCAAGTGGTGATTGTACCCGGTGGAAGTGCTTTCAACCATTCTTTAGCAGCTCCTTTGAAAAGTGATGGGAAACATCCTAAGCAAGACTGTGTTTCTGTTGACATAAGGGACATTGAAGTAATCCACAATGTCGTTGACTTCATCTAGATGCTTAAAAGCATCCTCATGATCTTTCCCGAAAAATGGGATGTCCTTCAGTGCGGTCAATATGTGTCCCTTCAGCTCGAATGTGGCAGTGGCAGCTATTGCCTAGGTATTGCGGGTTGGACTAAACCGGGACCCACATCTTCTCAGATCCGCTTCTTGTAAGCTCCCATGGATATTTCTTCAATCGCTGCCATCTCGTTCCTTGGATCGTTCTCGGGTTTGCTCGTGTGTTCTTCAAATTCCGGCTCGGTATCGTATTCGGACTCGGTTTGGACGGGTGTCTGATCCAAGTGCTCAATATTGCTCTTGTGCCTCGCGGATGAACCTGACTCTCCTGTCTTCTTTCCCGACTTCCTTGAAAAAGCCGACTTCAATCCTTACAAGGGCGTCTTTTTCTTGTGAATTGCAGACTCGGGATCTTCAAGTGGTGGCACCAAGGGCGTGTTTGAGCCTCTGGTTATGAACTCTTGCAACTTGCTAAACTAAAAACGTAAAACTGGACTAAAATAAGAAAAATTAAAAACTGAAATCTCAGCTTTCAAGTCGTGAGTTTATTAAAACTCACGTCGTGAACTCTGTGACAAAAAAACATACTAAGCTAAGCTAGCAAAAATAAATAACCAATTAACCTTTTTGCAGATTTTATTCCACAAAAAGGGGAGATTAATCTAATGCAACTAAATAAACTAATAATCTAAACCGTTCCCCGGCAACGGCGCCAAAAACTTGATGTGCACAAAAGTACTCACTAATTTTAATATTTATAACCTAACGAACTTAACTAACTATGCACTTATAGGCAGTGTACCTAGTCAGATTACAGTATAGCTTGGGTAAGTCGGGTGTCGATCACAGGGAATGATGTTACTAATTAATTTACTTACTATTAAATTAACCTAATTTTTAACAAGTTTAAAAGGGGTTTTATCTGATTTTACAAGATCAGATGAACTTAAATTCAAATTCAATATTTAAAAACACACACTCTTGTATAGTTTGAATCCACTTCTCCCTTATGGCTAGCTAATGATTACGGATTATTAAGCTGATTTTTAGTTGTATTAGTAATTTAGTTCTAACTTGCCAATAATTAACTAATTCATGTTAAACCATGTATGTTCACACATAATTAACACAGAACTAATCATTAATGTAAATATGCTATGTAAGATTTGTTATATAAACGCAATTATGGTCACAATACACGTTCTCTAGCACATCTAAGCTTATTTATTCTAATTATTAACTAAGATTGGTCAATCCTAGCTCTAACAATTCAATGTTCACTAAATCATTAGGTAAACAGGTTCATGCAGTTTAATGGTCACTAAGCTACACAGAACATGCAATCAAGCAATTAGATAAACAAATAATAACATGCTAGGTTAAACAAATCAAACACAAACAATTTTTACCAACTAAACTTAATCCATAAGCATATAACTATTCATAAGTTCAAAGCTTCATCTAGCTAAACAAGAGTAGCTAGATTCAGCTGCTCATCATAGCAACTAAACCAAAATAGCTAAAACTAATGAAAGACATGTTCTTATTTAACTAAAATATAAACCTTTACTTCTTTTGGTGTTGAAAACCCTCTTCCAGAACCTTTCTTTCGTTCCAAATCATCTTCTGGAATTCCTTTCTTTTTCCAAAAGCTGCCTCTATTCGTAATGGTGAAGGATTTATATAGTTGCTGATATCCATAAATTCATGTCGTGAATAGTAAGAAATTCACGTCGTGAGTTGTAGATAACCGTGCCCGTCAAGGATTCCTTCACCCGCGTACATATCTTCTAGAACCAACGATTTACGTCGTGAATCCTTTAAGTCTCACGTCGTGAATTACCTTTTTCCAGATTTTCTTCACTTTTACTCTTTTAATTCCAAAAGTTTCTGTTTTTTTTACGCTTTCAGTCCCCTTTTCTTCAAAATGTCTTCTTTTTGGCTGTAAATAACATTTAAGCTCATAAGTACCATTATTCTAAACAAATTACCAACTTTTTAATAAAAATGTACTTAAATATTGCCTAAAAATAAGTATAAATATGGCAATATCAAAAGGCTGTCAAGGGAGCGTCAGGTCGGGCCGGCGGGAGAGTCCCCAACAAGGCTGGAAAGGGAGTGCCAGGTCGGGTCGGCGGGAGAGTCCCCATCAAGGCTAGCAAGGGAGCGCTAGGCCGGGCCGGTGGGAGAGTCCCCAGCAAGGCTGGCAGGAGCGTGTCAGGCAAGGCTGGCAGGAGCGCGCCAGGCCAGGCTGGCGCTCTAGAGTGGTCTAGGCCATGCTAATGGACCATGTTTCATCAATATGTAATGTGCTTGTTGTTTCTGTGTATTGTGACTGGAAGACATCGGGGGGTTCCCGAGGTACTTAGTTATAAGGCCTTGGAGGGTTTCCTTGGCATCCTAGGTCAAAGACCTCGGGGGGTTCCCAAGGAACTTAGGTATAAGACCTTGGAGGGTTTCCTTGGCATCCTAGGTCAAAGACCCTGGGGTGTTCCTGAGGCATTGGGCTAAGACCATGTGGGGATTCCCATGGCACACGGAGTAAGACCCTGGAGGGTTTTCAGGGATTCCTTATGTGATGATTGCATGGCTTATGTGTTTTGTATAGTTGTTAGCTAGCATGATATGTTGTACGTGTTTGTGTGTGGACGTTCTCTGGGGAACTCACTAAGCTTTCAAGCTTACCGTTTGTGTATTTGTTTCAGGTACATCTGAGCCTAAGGGCAAGGGCAAGGCGTGATGGCGCGACGTGCACTCTATCTCTCTTTTTCACTAATATGTTTTGGAACACTCTGATGATTTAAACAAAGTTGTAATGAATATGGACTTGAAAACAATTATGTTGGAATTTCATGGTTATTGCAAGTGTGTTTACTAATTAAAAATGAAAATTTTCTTTGTAAAATTTGGGTTGTTTCAAGTTGGTATCAGAGCCTTGGTTTGAGGGAGTCGGGCACACTCTCGAGTGTGTTAGGACTCAAACTAAGGAAATGGTAAAATTGTTTTCCAAAAAGTAACTTAAAAGGGGTTTTCAAAAGAAATGAAAAGACGAGAGTACAATGCATGTGATTAGCCGAGCCAAGTAAGTAGTTCCCTAATATGTTAGCCATGTTATACTGATATTTGCGCTTGTTGATTATATGGAACTTTCTATTTGTATGCTTTTAAATTGTATACGGTTAGGAGCTTATAGCCTCAGAATGATCGATTTGGCCTTATTTCCTGTTCCTTGTTTGGTTGTGGTCCTAGGGTAGAATCTTTTATTCGAAAGTCTATTTGATCCTCTTTCTGTGTACAATTTGCATGCATAAAGGCAACCTGTCATGATTGGTTAGATTGATGTGAGTAGAGTAAATCTTAGGACAACCTGAGATTTGATGTATGCGGTAGTTGTGGAATATGGTTTAGTTCTGGAACAAATTGGGGTTGTCAGGTAGGGCATTGGGGAAAGGTACTAGTAGACGTGGAAGGTAGTATTGGGCCCGTCACTACTAGAAAAATAGCCTTTTACGATGCTCATTGCGTGTTGTAAAAGGCTCAGACGACGCGCAAATGCACGTCAAGGAAGGCCCTGTCATAAAGAGAGATGACGCGCATTTACGACGCTCATTTACGACGCACAATTACGACGCGCATTTACAACGCGCAATGCGTATCAAGGAAGGCCCTGTCATAAAGGAAGACGACACGCATTTGCGTGTCGTAACCTTACGACGCCCGTGTTTATGACACGTAATGCGTATCAAAGAAGCCCCTGTCATAAAGGAATACGACACACATTTTTGCATGTCATAATTTTAAATGTTTTTAAAATTATATATTTTTAATAGATTTACTAATTTTCAAATTAAATAACACATTAAAAGTCTCATAATACAAAACAAAATACCATAAATAATAAAGATAATTCATTGCACTAATATGTCAAATACAAATAATCATTCCAATAATAAGTAAATTTAACACATTGCTAATATTGCATAGTACTTATTATAGAAAACGAAACATGTACAGCATTAAAAGAAACCAATGAGTAAATTGTCCATTGACAATCTCCTTTGACAATTTCCTTTCTAAGAGAATAACCTCAATGCAAGAACTTTGAGAGACTGCAGGGCATGGAAGGAGGTTGTTAGAGTTGTCAGAACCTGCACATGTTTCTTCCTTATCTTCTTTTAACTTCTTTTCCTGCTCAACAAACATAAATGTTGATTAGATTCATTATGATTCCAATAGGAGATATATATGAATGGATAGCAGGGGATTATATATGATCTCAATTCATATAACAAAAAAAGAAGGGTTGTATGATCTTAACCTTAACACCCTTGCATTCAACTATTATAGGATTTTACAAGTGTGTGTACATAGTGAGAATTGACCACAAGCCCGAACCATTATAGGATTCATGTAAGAATATAAAAAACATAGAATAAAGAGATAAATACAGATAAATAATGAACAGCAGGTCCACTGAAAAGAAGTTGTGCATGTCTCATAACAGCTGCTGAAGCTGCTGGTGATGGTAAGCCACGAGCATTAGAAGGCAATTTTGCTGCAATACTATCTGATGGGTGATGCCCTGTAAAATATCAAATAAATCATTCAAATAATTAACAATTTTATCATTAAGAAAGATTTTTATCAATACTAAAAAAAATAAAAATACAAGAGGTGTATCACATAATGAAACAAAAAAAAATGAAAGAAAAAGTGTCACCTGAATATTTGAAACCCCAAAAATTGAGAAATTGAGCATGGAATGGATTGAAGACTACTACTCTAGAGAATATAGATTCGAGATTCAAATGCAGCCACCTTAGGTACTAGTTGCTTCTTTTAAATCATATTCTCCTAAAACCTAACCTCATTCACTCACTATTTCATATCTATAATACCTTGTATATTTTTAAAATTTTTTTTTTGACGACACTGACTGAGAAGATTGTTATCAATTAACAAGGGGGGACACCAGCTTTACCAACTATTACTGTAACTCCATAATCAACAAAAGGGTTATTTGGGGATCAAAAGATTTCACAATTCTAACCTGCATTTAAAAAAAATAAAAAAGAGTTAAATTAAAGGCACAAGAAAAAAAATAGTTAAACTCAAGTGAATAAGGGTCTCACTGAGAACAGTTGCCTTCTGTGTCCCTGAGAACCTGTACAAGAACGAAACTTCATAGTATTAAACAAAACTGCCAATAAAGAATATATATTTTGTTAATAAAGCAATTAAATCACCTGAGTGCCATTGCTATCTCTTTCTGTTCTTCAAGAGGATCAACACTTGAAGCTGAACCAAATCAATTTCTAGGTGGCAAGTTTAGCAAGTTTGGTCATATAAACGGTGTCAACCTCCCCTTCTTCAAGGGCACTAATTGCAATCGAAATGACTTTAAATACACCAACAATATTCCCAAACATCTGCAAATAACAGGATAAAGAAGTTCAAATAGTCTTTCTTTTTTCTGATTACGTGTGTAGTTTATGTTACAGTGAGCGATACACGATGCTTGCTGTGAAATTAGAGTCGCCTTTACCAATTAACCTCTTCTTCATCTAAGGAACTGGTGAGTTTTTGCCAATCAACCACCACAATGAGGCTGAAAACCCTAATCGGAGAAAATTGCTGCAAACTAGTAAAACCTTCGGCATTGTTGATTGGAGGTCAAAGAGATTTAATTACTTGGTTGAAACTTGGGATAAGGATATCGGAGATGCCTTCTGAGTTGGAGCGCGAAGCTTGAAGAGACATCAATAGATTTAGGTTTGACGCATACACCTTACCAACATATTAGAACAGTGGATAGAGAGGGAAGCAGTGGATTGGCGTTTGTCAACCAACGATCCAAAAGGAAGTATGGATTACTTTGATGTATATGGCGTTGTTCTAGGATATATTAATAGGTGAAGGGGATACGAGAGAGTTGAGTGGAGGTGGACCTGAGGTTGTCAGACCTGAGGCTGCCGGAAAGGCCAAGCGAAGCGAGGTGATATCTGCATAAGAACCATCAAGTGTTAGGTCAAAACGCTTAATAAACTTCAAAGCTTCTATCTCGGATGACAAAATCTGAAAAAGACAAAACATATAATATAACTAAAAAAAGAAAAAGAAAATGAAAGACATGGAGTAGTATTAGTAAAGTGGTTTTAAATGTTACAGTTAGAAGATTATTAATATAACTGTAATACCTCAATATCTCCAACTCCAAGAGCCTCCTTCACTGATTTCTTAGCAAGAAAACTCTCCATGTTTGAAAAGTCATAACATAATCTTCCCTCACACTCCTTTCTTATGCCATAATGCTACACACCATATCACACCAGAGTCAAACATATTCAAATATTCAAACTTAAATGAAATCAAAAATCTTTACGTTGATATTTCTAGCAATGGATTTGATTGAACTAAATATGGTGTTGCAAGCCACTATTCTATCAGTGCCTGAGAAATAAACAGAACAATTTATGAAATAAAGGACTAAAATAAATGCCAAACAATATCAGAAAATGATGCCTACAAGACATTACCAAAAAGTTTAATTGCAGTTTTGCATAATGGAATTTTTTTGTCTATTTGTTTGTAATAAGAGTCCATAATTATTCCCATGTCCACTCCATAATCAGTGTATGCCTGGTACTGAACTACTGGATCAGTGAGTCCTTTTCCGATCGTAAATCCCTGTATAACAAAAATCATAAAATATAAACCAAAATTTTAATGATGAAGTAAAATAAAACCCATTTTTTGTATTAAGCAATGAGAGATACAAATACCTTTAAGTTTATATGGATTCCTTCTTTAGCTTTGTTTCCTTAGTGGACTCGAGCAGCTGCAGCTGCCACTACATTTATGTAATATATATGATTGAAGTTTATGTTTTTACAAATTAAGCATTTTTTTGTTCATTTATTTAGTTTTCTAAATTTACATACCTATGCCAAATGGTGTTGAAAATGTGGAGGCGCCACTTGCAGGATTTGAAGCAAACATATTCAAATATTCAAACTTAAATGAAATCAAAAATCTTTACGTTGCTTCAAATCCTGCAAGTGGCGCCTCCACATTTTCAACACCATTTGGCATAGGTATGTAAATTTAGAAAACTAAATAAATGAACAAAAAAATGCTTAATTTGTAAAAACATAAACTTCAATCATATATATTACATAAATGGTTCCTGTGGTTTACCAAAGGTCACAAACTCGGTCCTTGATAATTTTTTTTTACGAAGATGGTCCCTGTTGGAAATACTAAACTGCAAAAAGGATCATTTGTGAAAGTTTTGGAAACCATAGGGACCATCTTTGTAAAAAAAATTAGTAATGACTGGGTTTGTGACCTTTGGTAAATCATAGGGACCATTTATGTAATTTTGTCAATATGCTTCACTATTTGTTTATTAATTTGTTAAATTTTGGTATGAATTGAATATAGGGGCAGCAACAGGATCAGGGGCAAGCTTTAATACTCAATCAGTAAGTCAAAGTTTTCATTTGACTTTCTTAAATATAACAAACAAAATCAATGAAAGTATGTTGCTATTTTTTTATCTAACAAGATTTTTATTTATTTATTTATTTATTTGTTTTACAATTGTTACTAATGGTAAAATATGTCATGTTAATTTCAGAAAGCAATAGGTAAAAGTCGCACAGGAAGGAGGTAGAATATTCGGGTGTCATTTTTTAAAACATTCCCCCCCCCCCCCCCCCCCCCCCCCCTTTTTTTGTGATTCTCCATTTTAGAGCATTTTATGAATTATTGTATTTTGTACCCAAAAAAATGTGAAAATTGAAGAATGATGAGATCTGTTGTTTAAAATAGTAAACATATTTTCCTAATTGCTTGAAACTTGTGCAGGCTTTCTTCACCTCCATATACACTACTAACATGCAAATCCTTGTATAACAAAAATCATAAATATAAACCAAAACCAGACACATTATATGAATATGATATGAAAATGAAATGATGCAGGTATTAGTGAGATTACCAAATGGAGAAAGAAAGGGGAGGCGGTTCCATTTCAGTGCAACAATACAATCTCTATACGACTTTATTGATTCTTCAGGGTCCTTAGAAATTGGAAGTTACAGCCTAGTCACCAATTTCCCACGTGTCCTTTATGGTCTAGATAAACTCTCTTTCACCCTTAAACAAGTTGGATTGCATCCTCAAGCCTATCTTTTTGTGGAACAGAAATCATGAATCAGCCAGAGCAATCAGGAAGTCAGTCTATAACCATCCAGAACATTATGTGGTATTATAATAGTGATCAATTTTTTGTTGTTAATAAAGTCTTAAAATTACATTTCGAGTAAAAAAACAAACTTCTTGTTTCACTGGAACATGTATAGGCACTTTGTAACAGTTGATTACTCTTGCAGTGAGCAAAATCTGTTATGTAATGCTGTAATGTTTAAAAACAGAAGAGAAGAGACACCAAAAAGCACAACAACAAGTTATAACCTTCCATGCATTTGCCATATTCCCATAGCACTCTGCAAAATTTTGATCAATCCGTAGAGCTTCTTCATTCTTTGCAATACACATATCAAAGTCATGTAAGCAAAACAAAAGGAAAAAGTTTGTGTGTGAGAACCATGAATATGACTAAACTAGTAGAAAGCAAGAAAGGTACATAGATTCAATATAGCCAACCTGATAATATATTGCCCCCATGAGAAGGAGATTATATGTTCGCATTGGGTTCCTTTCATAAACAGCCTTGTTATGATCTAATGCCAGTCTAAAGTCTCTAGACTTGTACTTCTGATAAGCAAGGGCCATGAGCATATCTTCATCAGCTGTAACATTAAGCATTATTTATTTTTCAGCTCTTCAGCCAGAAGCCACAAAAAAGAATAACTGAAAGACCAAAACATGCCCAAAAACTTTAAATGAAAGTGTATTTACCATGTTCAGCTCCCCTCCCCCCCTTCCAAAAAACAAAACAAAACAAAACAAAACAAAACAAAAAAACCCACACACACATGGAAAAGAAACAACCAAACATTTAAAAAAAAGGAATGGAAATAGATAGTGAGGCCTCAACCGAAACAACCACAAAGGTCTAACATGTAATGTCAAAGGACTACCAAAAATTGATTGATCAAATGTGATCCCAACATCAATTCACAAATGGAAGCACCCTTTTAGCTCTCTTACTCACACCTGGTCCAAAAAAAACTGAATCATTTTAATTTCTTTATCACCTGATCTAACTGATCCTCTTATTTTGCTCCAGAAGAGTTTACATTGCCCATAACTTGGTGTCACGAGAAATTTTGTAAAGGAAACTCTTGAAAGGTTTTAACTTTTAAGAATTGTGAACCTCTATGAACAAAACAAAACCACAACCGATCATCTAACATACCAATCCGTGACTTCAAATTTCAGCTACTTAATTCTCAAGTCTAAAACCCTAAATGCATAAACTTCAAGATTCCCAGACAACCAAAAGTTGAAAGAAAGTTGCACAAAAAACAACCAAACCCTAGGCATTATCATATAATCTAAACCATAAATAACAAAATAAAATTAAACCTTCACGAATTTCAAGTCCTTGCGACAATTTAAGATTCACGTTAGCCAATGAAGGATCAATTTCCGTTGACAAAACAAATGAAGATTCACGGTGCTGATCGCCATTATTATACGAAACCCTAGCAGCTTGCTGCAACAACTGTTTTTGCTTCTATTGCTGCTGCTGCTGAAATTGTTGTTGTTGAGCTTGTCTAGGATTGGTTTATAGGGACAACATAACTGATCGGTCGGAGAATTTCCTAGAACGAAGATCGTCGTCGCCGATTAAACCTCTTTGTTATAAAAAAAATCATGGAACACGACGATAATGAGTATATCGTTTCATAAAACTAGAGTATCAAAAATAAAGGATGATGATCCACCCTCTATTTCTCGATCGCGAAGATGAAAAATAAAAAGAAGGTAGAAAAGAAAGGAGGGTTTTCAAAAATTTGGGGATTTCATTTCCCCCGTATAGAAACGCGCGTTTAATTAAAAATATAAAGCAACATTTATAGACGACACACTTTTAAGATACGGCGCCCTCCGTGTTTTTTTTGGACATAAATTTAAGGGCGTGTAATAATGCGTGACCTAAATCCTTAAAATGTTTGGAGAGATGGCACTATTTTAATGTCACTCTCTTTTGCGTATCGTAAATCACTGCGTGTCGTGCTTTGCGCGTCATTAAAGGCCTATATTCTAGTAGTGCGTACTACTGGAAGCACAAGACCTGTACCTGAACCAATGTTAGATCTAACGATCTCAAGGAGGACTAGTACAAGAAGATACCTTATATGGAAATCCTGATCATTGTAATTTATGATTTTTCAGTCTTGCATGGTGGTGACACGATTTGGAGTAGGAGGATCAGGATTGGGGTCTGGATCCGGGGCAGGATCAAGAGACACTATTGATGTCATCGATGGGAGGCTGCGTGAGCTCATTACAGCCGAGATTACCAGGGGTATCCTTGACGTGACCCCGGTCATTTTCGAGATGGTCAAGGAGGGCATTATGGAGATTATGGAGGAGAGACTGAAATCCTTCAGGGATGAGTTGGCGGCGTGTCAGATTGGGGCCCGAACTCCCTCGTTTCAGGAGTTCAAGGCGTGTGGGGCACCAAAGTTTTTTAGGGTCAGGGACCCCATTGTCAGTCGTCGCTGGGTAGCGGATATCGAGAACGCCTAGCACACGAGTTCCTGCCCGGATGCAGAAAAATTTGGGTTTGCTTTGTGTATGCTAAGGGATAGGGCCCGAGATTGGTGGGGCGAGGTTACTATCCAGGTGGGGCCAATCGGGGTGGCAAAGCTGACATGGGTCGAGTTTGTTCGGCATTTGATTCGGATTTTGCACCACCTATTGAGGTGCAACGACTGGTGAGGGAGTTTCATGACTTGCAGCAGACCACCGAGACTGTGGCGGAGATCACCGTCAAGTTTCGGGAACGAGCCTTGTTGATTCCGCAGTATGCTACTGATGAGGAGTTGAGGCATACCCGATATCATTTCATGCTGAGGGATGATATACAAGAGTTTGTGAGCTTTACGGGGTGCAAAACCCTGAATGAGATGGTGGAGAAGGCCCATGAGCGGGAGATGGAGTTGGACTTACGCACGAAGCAGAATCCTAAGTAGGCCTAGGCAGCAGTAGGTCAGGCTAAAAAGCCAAAGACCTCAGATTCATCTAGTCAGAGCCAGCAGGGGTGGGGCCGGTGCGCCAAGTATGGGAGGTCACATGGGGGAGCTTGTAGGGGATAGGGCATGGCGAGTTATATCTGTGGTCAGGCGGGCCACGTGAGCATGGACTGCCCCAAGAAGGGCTTGATATGTTTTCACTGCAACCAGACCGGCCACAAGCGGGCCGATTGTCCGAAGTTGTAGAGAGGGATGAGCAGTGGTGGCGCCCGCGCCCGCCACACTAAGCATTACTGATGGCTGCGCATTCCAGTTGACCACCGAGGAGGCTCGGGCAGCACCAGACGTTGTGGCTGGTACGTATCTATTATTCTATGCTTATTATGATTTATGCAACTTATGTGTATTCTATGATTATATAGGGACCTTTTTGGTCAATGGTATGCCTGCTCATGTCTTGTTTGATTCAGGTGTTACTCGATCATTTCTGTAACGCCCGTAGATCCGGGATAGTCAATTTAGAGATAATAGGGGTCGAAAACGACTTTTCGACAAAATATTATTTAGAATAAATAATCTTAACCAAGTTTTAGGATATGTTTCAAGGGTTCCATACATATAAAGAACGCCGAAATCCGAGTTATAACGAAGAAGTTATGACCCGTTGAAGTTTTTCGGTAAAACCGGTACGACACCGGGAGACGTAAATAGTGAATTTACGATGGAGGGCATTTTAGCCTTAGAAATCTAAATAAAATTTGTAGTATACGTTAAACCGAGAACATACAAAAAAAGAACGCCCAAATCTGACTTCGTATGAGGAAGTTATGAATTTTTTAAGATTTGGCATAGCAGTGCACGACCCGAAATTGAATTTTAGATTGAACGGTTTTTGGCCTACACGACCTAAATGAGAGTTGAAGATCTCATTAATATGAACTCAACGGTAAAAATACAGACAAAAACGAAGTCCGTATGAAGGAGTTACGAATTTTACACAGACATTTAACAATATAATCTCCTCGTACTATTGAATTTAACATTGGTCGAGAATTAGTCGACAGAGTCTAAATGAAAGTTGTAGATCTTGTTTTTACCTACGCGTGGATATAAAGAATGTTGAAAGTAGAGTTCGTATGCGAAAGTTATGAATTTTTGAAAATCGGTTGATTTCCATCCTGTGTGCAATGCCACGTGTCAGCACCAGGCTGTGCCTGGGTGTCTCCAACTGGCTCACGATGTGAGCATCATAAAACTCACGACATGAGTGACCATCCAGCCCCCTATAAATAAGAGGTGAAGCCCTCTTCATTCCTCACACCTCCCATCACTTCCCTCTCTCTAGAACTTCTCTCTAGCTCCGAAACCCCCCGAAAAGCCTAGGGAATCTCCGTAGCACGAGGCGGAAGCCCTGGAGTGCCCACGGCTCCAAGAAGAAGAGTCTTTCGGTTCGAGAACGCTTCTCCAGCAGAGCCCGGTTTTGAGGAAAACCCGCTGTAAGTGAGCTACGCCTAACCTATCTTTAGTATAGCTTATGATTCAATATAGTAATGATATTAGGACCTTATAATAAATATTTGGGCTATTATTATGAGTTATATAAGTGTCCTTATAATATATTTTTAACCACTCGTGGTACGGGGAATCTGGTTTAAAGGGCCGCACATGGTTGTTGGAATTTAGAAGTGCTATATGCCAAATGGTCATGCTCTCCCGTGTTTTATGTCTGGCCCCTGTCTGTACATAGTGGGTGAAGATTATTGTTTAACGCTTATATAATAGTAATAATAGTTAGACTATTAATTAGTCCCAGCGAATATTAGACTAAACTCTAGTAGTAATGATATTAGGTTCTGTCAAAGGAGTTGTTTAAAGTAAACGAAGTGTTTTCCGAGTACCGAGACACCACCTTTTCAAGTGAGTGCATAGTTACTTTCATCTTACACATAGATATTAAGTATTTAATATAAATTACATGTGGTGACTACATAGTTACTTTCATCTTACACATAGATATGAAGTATTTTATATAAAGTACGTGTTATGTGTGCATATTACTTGAATACTTGTTGTTTATGTTGGATGAACGATTTTATATATGTTTTAAATGATTTAAACTGTATACATATTTTATATCTACAAAATGTGTTCGGTAGAACATGGGTAGATTAAAGATGAGATAAATAATGAGCGATGAGAGATGAGATGAATGATGAGCGATGATATATAAGTGGTAAAATACTATGAGAAGCGATGACCTAAGCGATGAACCAAAGTGATGAGCCAAATGATGAGCCAAAGGATGACCTCAGCGATGGCCCCGTCATCTAGCAGAGTATGGATGACAATCATGGACTATTCTAGACAGTCCATTGGAACACTAGCAGGCTCGCAACCTGTAGGTGTTGTGAACGATGTTTTCACTGGTGTAGTCTAAAAACCCATTGACATGTATTGCGAGTGGACTCTTGAAAACGATACTGTCAATAAACGAGATAAACCTCGGCGACTATGGAGTTAGCGCCTGTTGAGTAAACCCTGGTGACTATGGAGTTAGCGCCTATTGAGTAAACCCTGGTGACTATGGAGTTACCGCATATTGAGCAAACCTTGGTAACTATGGATTTAGTGCCCGTTGAGAAAACCCTAGAAACAATGGATTTCATGGCGATTCTTTAGGATGATCCTTAATAATGAATGAACAAGAAATAGCTGATTGTTAGGGTAGATCCTTAAGAGTAAATAAGATAATGGGGATGGGTAATTGGGTCAACTGTTTGATGATTAAACATAATAATTATATTATTGTGGGTTGAAAACCCTATGTACTCACCAGGTTTCCCAACCTGACCCACTCAGTTTATTTATATCACAGGTGTTGATATGAAGTCACATTACACTGAGAGATTAAGGAGATATAAATCACTAGTGATAATGAATGTAAGTTATGTTTATGCTTATGTTTCTGTATTGACAATGACATCCCAAACGTTTTAAAATGAATAAAAATACTTTGCTTCGGAAATGCTTTGATAACGTATTTACATGTTTTACTGGGAACAAATTCCGCAACATTTTTATTAAAAGAGGTACTCTGATTTTTATAAAGCATAAACAAAATTGGTCTTTTCTGACCGAGAAAATGGGGATGTCACAATTTGTGTCTCTTGCGCTTAGCAAGAAGTTCAGGGACGCGTCGAGGATCTTGGATTCCCCGCTCGAGGTAGAGATTGTAGACGACCGCACCGTTAGTGCTGTGAGGGTGTATTGGGGGCGGTGTCCTGAATGTGATTGGAGAAAGGTTCCGTGTTGATCTAGTTCCGATACCGTTGCGAGGGTCGAAAATGATTGTCGGGATGGACTGGTTGGGGGCCAACGAGGCCATGATTGATTGCGAGCGCTAGTTGGTCAGGGTTCGAACCCCAAGTGGGGGAGAACTGGTTATTCATGGTGAGAGGGCCTCTCAAGGACCGTGTCACACCCCCGAGCCGTCAGAACGGACGGCGGAAACGTCCGAGGGCGGATGACGTCATGCGTAGTATCACAACAATCGTATCATAGCAATCAAAGTAAACACAACCATTAGATTGAAATATGAATATTTACATCTGTTTGAAAACATAGTTTGTACACGTCAGTATATAACAAAAGTAAAAGGCGCCACTCTATCATGCTCCATCTTCTCCAAAAGCTGGCGAGGGTACCTGTCTATCGTTGCCCTAACAACACAAGTGGTTTTGAAAACGTATCAACATAAAGCTGGTGAGTTCATAAGCATGAATGTTGGGAGAGAATCCGATTTCTAGGCTTGGAAATGTGAAAAGTGATTGAAAAATGACTAAGGACCATATATATAGTATGGAGGTTACGGCCACCATGAGTTTACGGTCGTAAACTCATGGTTCCTGGCCGTAAACTCCTCATTTGAGGGTTTATGGCTTGTTTGATAAGTTATAACTTCAATTGTCACTTCCTTTCACTCATTCCTTTGGTGTACTAGACTCAGAATGCTCAAACAGTCTCTAAATAGGGCTAAAAGTTAGCAGAACAAGTATGACTTTGATTGAAGTGAATGGTTTGTATAAGATAGAAATTTCGGGTTGTCACATCACCCCCCCGTTAGAGAGAAATTCTTCCCAAAATTAGAGTTTAAGCAATTAAGTAGTTACAAATAACTAAGCGAAAAGATGAGGATATTTCAATTTCATTTGATCCTCGCGCTCCCAAGTGAATTCAGGTCCTCGCTTGGCGTTCCAGCGAACCGTCACTATCGGGATACGACTTTGCTTTGTTTGCTTGGCCTCTCGGTCCATGATATCTACAGGTTCTTCCACGAAGTTGAGGCTCTCGTTGATCTCGATCTCATCGAGTGGGATTAAAAGTGTCTCATTGGATAGGCACTTTTTCAAGTTCGAGACTTGGAAAGTAGAATGTACGTTATTAAGTTCACGAGGTAGGTTGAGTTTTTAAGCTACAGGGCTGATTCTAGCGAGAATCTCGAAAGGCTCTATGTATCTTGGATTTAGCTTTCCACGATTTCCAAAGCGTATAAAGCCCTTCCAGGGTGAGACTTTCAAAAGGACTCGGTCTCCCACCTGAAATTCTAAAGGTCTCCTTCGTTTGTCTGCGTAGCTTTTCTATCGGTCTCTAGAGGCTTTCAATCGTTCACGAATCTGAACGATCTTCTCTGTCGTTTCCCGAATGATCTCTGGACCTATGAGAGTGCTGTCAAGAATTCGTCCTTTAGCTAACTATGTGTCACCCACCTCAGCCCAGCATAGAGGGGATCTGCACTTTCGGCCATAGAGGGCTTCAAATGGAGCAACCTTTATGCTTGTGTGATAACTGTTGTTGTAGGAAAACTCGACAAGGGGAAAATGAGTATCCCATGCCTTCCCAAAGTCGATCACACAGGCTCGCAACATATCTTCCAAGGTTTGGATAGTTCTCTCACTTTGTCTGTCAGTCTGTGGATGGTAGGCTATACTCATGTCCAGCCTCGTTCCTAAGGAACTTTGTAGCGACTAACAGAACCTCAAAGTGAATCTACTATCTCTATCGGAGATAATAGATATACGAACACCATGCAGTCGTACGGTCTCCCTAATATAGGTTATTGTAAGATTCTCCATCTTGTCAGTTTCTTTGATGGGCAGGAAGTGTGCGGACTTAGTTAACCTGTCAACGATCACCCATATGGTATTGAGACCAACCGTTGTCTTGGGCAACTTGGTTATGAAGTCCATCGTGATCCGCTCCCACTTCCATTCTGGTATCTCCGGTTGTTGAAGTAGACCTGATGGTTTCTGTTATTCGACCTTAACCTTGGCGCAAGTAAGGCATTTACTTATGAAGGTAGCAATCTCTGCTTTCATGTTAGGCCACCAGTATAACCTTTTAAGATCCAGATACATCTTATCTGAACCTGGGTGGACGGAATATTGAGTATTGTGTGCTTCCGTTATGACCAAGTCTCTAAATCCACCGTGTTTCGGTGTCCAGATCCGGTCCATGAGATATAAGGCTCCGCCACCCTTGACTTCCAAGTTCTTATCCATCCCTCTCAGGGATTCACCCGTCACGTGTTTGGGTTTCAAGGCTTCGAGTTGAGCCTTTTTGATTTGCATGTACAGGTGCAAATGGATAGCCATGGTCAATGATTTGACTCTTCAACCAGAATATTCTTTCCGACTTAGGGCGTCGGCTACTACGTTGGCTTTACCCAGATGATAACGAATTTTGCATTCGTAGTCATTGAGTAGTTCGACCCACCGTCGTTGTCTCATGTTGAGCTCCTTGTGGTCGAATATGTGTTGTAAACTTTTGTGGTCTGTAAAGATAATGCTCTTCGTACCATACAAGTAGTGTCTCCAGATCTTTAGAGCAAACACAACTGCTCCTAGCTCAAGATCGTGTGTGGTGTAGTTTACCTCATGCGTCTTTAGCTGTCTCGAGGCATAGGCGATGACCTTACCTCGTTGCATCAGAACATAGCCGAGCCCCTGGTTGGATGCATTGCAATATACTACGAAGTCTTCTATCCCTCTAGGAGGGATAGTATCAGTGCGGTGCATAAGACTCGCTTCAGCATTTGAAACGCTTTTTGACGTTTTGCAATTCGTGAGAAGTTCTGTATGAATTTGCAATAGTAGCCAGCGAGGCCTAGAAATTGACAAATTTCTCTAGGCGTCTTCGGTGCTGACCAGTTCTCAATGGCTTTAATTTTGGAAGTGTCCACGTGGATTCCTTCTTTGCTAACCATGTGTCCTAAGAATTCGACTCTTCAGATCTAAAATTCGCATTTAGAGAACTTTGCGTAGAGCTTCTCTGTTCGTAGGGTTCCTAGGACTTGTCGCAGATGATCAGTATGTTCCTCCTTACTTCGAGAGTAGATAAGTATGTCGTCGATGAAGACGATGACGAACTGATCCAAGTAAGGACAACATACCCTATTCATTAAGTCCATGAATACTGCGGGCACATTGGTCAATCCGAATGGCATCACTACAAACTCGTTGTGTCCGTAACAAGTTCAGAAGGTTGTCTTCAGAACATCTTGTTGGATTAATGTCTAAGTCCATAACTATAATTGGTAAGACTTGACCCGACCCGGCATGGTCCATTTGGGTTGCATGGCATCATGCACTTGGATAGACTATAATGAGAGAAATAAGACACTTATGGTTATTAATATATTATAAGTTCTAGTATATTAATAATAAGAATAATAAGATTATTTAATTAGTATTGATCAAGAATTAATCTAGGATTAATTAAGTGATCAAAAGAAGACTAATTAAATATATGGGTTGATTGTGTAAATCATCCATACTTGTATAGTGGGCTAATGCTCCATGGATAATCAAGTTGGGCTAAAACCCATAGGATGGTCCATGGATGCTCCATGGTGTATTTGAACCCATGGATCCAAGGAAATGGAAAGTCATGACAATTAGGGTTTACCCTAATTGTAACACTATATAAAGATCTTATTCTTGACAAAATCGGCGACTAATATCATTCTAGAGAGGGCTAGCCGATTTTCATGAAGTGTAGATTTCTCTCAAGTTATTCCAAGTGTATTTGGTGTTGTGTGAACCATTTGAGGTGTCACACTTGGGGCACTAGGCACTCAAGCTTCATGAAGACTTTCTACATGACAGAGGTATGTATTCTATCTTGTTATATTCATTATTTTATATGCTAGAATAGGATAATACCTTGGATGTTCATATTTGTATGTCTAATAGAGAAAACATAGATCCAAGGTATTTAGGGTTGCATGTACACTTAGGAGTGTTAGAATGCTCAAAACCCAACAGTGGTATCAGAGCCAAGGCTTGTTTTCTTGTTATACTTGCAAAACTGCTTAAAAAATCGAAATTGTTGCTGTCTGATCATTAGACTCGGCGAGTCCATCAGACTCGGCGAGTCCATGCCTAAAAAGTGATCAAATCGATCCAACTAGCCGAGTTGGTTCATGCACTCGACGAGTTGGACCCCCAGACAGCATAAATTCGACTTTTTTGGCTGGAATTGGACTAGGAACATTACCCTAAGATGTTTTGAACTTATAAACTTGTTTTTGATGTGATAATATTCATGCTAATCCAATTTCCAAGATAATTGTCATTAGATTCATGTTTTGTATTAGTTTAAGGTTTAAACTAATTACATGAAAAAGTTTGATTTGAATTATCTTGTTCTTATGAGTTGCTTAGATTAATAGAAAGTTGAGTGAAATAGTTGTTTTCAATCCAAATTAATCTAAGAGTTGATTCTAAAATGTGTTTTTGTAATTTGTCCTCAAGTTATATGAAAAGTCACATTTAAGTTTCATAAAACTCATAATAGTTGGCAAAGGTTACAAAAATGAAGAGTCTAGTTCTAATTAAATGGTTTTATGACTCCATAACTTGTCCTCAAGTTATGGAGGACCAAGAGTCTCTTCATTAAATAATAAATAAATAAACAAAAAGTGTAATGTTAACTAATTCCATAAGTTATAATATAAAGAAAAGTTAATTCTTTTATTAGTTTAAGGTCTTCCATAACTTGTCCTCAAGTTATGGAACTTGAAGAGTTTTTGGATTAAAACTACTTTAAACACATAAGTTATGCAATTAATTAGTTTTGAATAGTTTCAAAACATGCCCTCAAGTTTTGGAATTTGTAAAGTTTTCTCTTATGAATACTTTAATTCCAAGTTAGCCCTTAGAATTTTAAAAGTTAAAATTCAACCCTTATACTTTATAATATTATAAGTTAATAATATATATATGTATAAGAGTAAAGTCAGTCTTACCGCTAGTACGCCTCATTCACGAAGCCGGTCTATAAGGTGGGTATAAGGTTGTTGCCTATAAAATGGCAACTTAATGGGTGTCCACTCTCACCCACCGCTTGCTTAACTGGTGGAGGGTCGTTAGCCGAACAGGTTTGACAGGACTATAATTCTCCCTTCATTAAAAGTATTAATGATAAATACTAAGTAACTAAACCTTTTATAAATACCCAATCTTAGTTACTTAGGAAAATGTGAATAAGGTGCTAATCCATGAAATTACACTTTGCACTTTGTTTAAGTCGGTTAGTGGAGCGTGTGTGGTTAACCGGCACACTAACTCATATTTTACAAGGTAGGCAAAGGGTAACTTAATGTTTATCATAGTATCGATGGAGCGTGTGTGGTTAACCGGCACATCGATTGAGGGGTAAACACTTAAGGGTATCAAGTAATTTTCATGGTTACTTCACACCTTGTTTTGTGATCCACGGCATCCCAGTCACAAAACCTGAAGGGCACACTCGAGATTGAAACATGCCATTGAACAGTTCAATGAATCTCAAAGATCTAGGAGTTTCAAAACCAATTAAAACATAATAATACATTTCTTTTATCTTGGTGGAAATTGGTGAATCGTCATTCACCTACCTTCAAATACTTTATAGCTTGGATTACGGCATACCTCTTCTAAGTTATAAAATAGTTTGTAGGGTCCTAGCCTTAATATTTCATATTGGGTGTAATATTAAGGACTTTAGATCAACTATCTTCAATATCTCCAAAAAAAGATGTCTGGTTTAGACATTTATGATCTTCCCAAATCTCTTGAAACAAGGTTTCCTAAATGAAGATGATGTCCCATGGAAATCATACTTCATTCACCTCCTCCAATTATTCTCCCCAACCCACAAGTTCTTGAAAAATTTAAGGTCACTCAAGCCCAATTGGCAAGGCAAGGTCTAGGTGTGGTCACGTCTTGGAGATGTAGTCACATATTGACAAGCCGGGAGAGTTGGGTGTCAAAGTCTTGAGAAAGTTGGTGGCTCAATCACTTTCTAAGTCACATAGTGAGTTCCTTTGGGACACGTATGAAGCAGACTATGACAAGACCCTTAATGATCTTATCTATTTGTTAAGATCAACTTCCTTAAAACTTGATGGACATTGACAATAGTGACACAGGAAATCCCGGAAAGCATTCTCTTCCCAATGGAAAGGGATCGGCCATAGTCAACTCGGTTGACCAAATGGTAAAGAGAAAAGCTAAGTCTGTGATAGTCCCGTGTACCATTATCAAAGGGTCCATATGTTTATATTCCAAAGAAAGGGGCATTGGTTGCGAAGCTGTCAAACTTACCTAAGGATGTTAAAGTCAATAAGTTTGACACTACTTCCGGTAAAGTCCACTATCTAACTCTATTAAGTTTCTATTATGAGATTCTTGATACATGATGTGACTCGGTCACATGGTGATGTTTTAAGATTCAAAGAAAAAGTGAAGAAACTTAAAGAAAGAATATGCTGAATCTGATCGCATAGATGGATTTCTATCGCGTAGTTTGAAGATCGGATTCTTGAGCTATTTCTTAGGAGTTATGAGATATTGCTTAGGAATAGATAACAACAAGTTTTCATATGGATTGTAAGGATAAGTTTTTACGCAAAGTTTTAAAATAAAAGAAAAATTTTGATTTTATTTATTTTAAAATATCCTTATAATGGCATTTGAGGAAAAATTGTTGCTTATATGATTCCATTAATAGCAAGAGTGGAAATATGAAATTGATTCTTTCATTTGTGGTAATGTCTAAATTTACCAAATAAGGAAAGATTCTCATCACCCAAGCTTCAATTGGACCGGAACTTGGAATCATGCAAGTTGTATAGCATGATGAATGAGAACTTTCAAGTATTGGAAAATTAAGACTAACTACTTGTTCACATGGATGTGTTAGTCAAGTAACAGACTAAGGGATCGAGTACACATTCTTGTGCACTGATTAAGTCCACCACAAAAGATTGATAAGATTATTCATCATAATTTACTAAATCTTAGTAAATATGGTTATACTTACATGCTAAAGTATAATTCTGAGACATTGGGAAAGTTTCAATGTAAGGTAGAGGGAATAAGAAGAATCAACTTAGGCAGAAGGATAAAAGTTTCTCAAATCTGAAAAGATGGGGGAGTACTTTAGTATCAGTTTTTGTGATCTTCTTAATGATTAAGAAACCATATCAAAGTTAGTTCTCTAAGGAAATCTTAGTGTATTCTTATGACTAAGAAGAGGATCTATGAATTGGTGAAGTGGCTAAATCAAGAAGATGAGTCATACTTCATTCCAATACAAGTCTTAGAGTCATACTCCATGATTATAATTTGAGTGACATGTCTTAAAGAAGGTTTAAACCACTTTTCAAATGTAAGAGTAAAAGTTTCCTACTCTTGTACATTTAAAATTGGTAAGTTGTGATGTTTTGGATAAAACAAAGACCAACTAAGGCCAATTGTGTGAAGTGTTTGTCTTGATTAGAATCCACACTATCTCTTGAATAACTGACAAGAAAGTCTTATATGTCAAGAGGACAGTGGGAGTCTTAAAGGTCTTGAAAGTCTCAAAAACTAATCAAGAATAAAACCTGAAATTCTTCACTAGCACACAACTTGAGGTTTATAACCTATCGTACTGACATATTCTGTGCCCATTCCAGTTCAAATTGGCTTTGCATATGAGTTCTTAGAGTTCTCAATTGGTTGCATAACAACTTGGAAGCAACGGCAGGCCCTTGAGCTGCCAGGTGGCAAGAAGTTAAGATTGAGTTCAATCCATATGAGTTTGGATTTGTCATTATCCTTGTCTTGTGACAATGGTTTTGACAATTCACATGGATAAGAACACATACACCATTAAAGCTAAGTGTCATAAGGTTTCTCTCCGATTCATGAAAATGATGGTGAGGAAACACTTTCACTAAGTAGATTTTAGCTAGATAGCAATTGTGACATTTTCATTCTGAAAGTCGTTAGTGGAGCGTGTGTGGTTTACCGGCACACTAACCTAGACTTGTGAGAAGTGGCAAAAAGGTCTAACCATTATGATTACGGCATCCCTCTTCATAGTTGTTTAGACACACAAATGTGCTATCTAAGGGAAGGTGTATGATTTTGATAAAGTCTTATTAAAACAATCTAGTATCAGAAATCTGAACTTTGGTAAGAAAGTCAATGAAGTATTGATTTCTAGAAGTCCAGCTGATTTTTGAGTACATGTCAAAGCTACTGGGAGCATAAGTGTTATGCTAATAATCATCATGTTAGTGGGAGCATGATAATTATGATAAGTATTGCAAGTTAGCAATGTTAATTATAGAAAACAAAAGGTTTCAATTGGGAAAAGTTGTTTTGCTATAATTAAGGGAGAGGAAATTATACTTCATCTCAAATCTGTAAGCTTAGATCGTGAGGTTTTAATCATTTAGTCAAGGATATATATGAATTTCATGTTGGAATGGCTCAACATAAGGAAATTTTGTATATGAGTCCATTATTTGCGTTCTAAAATTCGATTATGATTACGGCATCCCTTTTCATAATATGAATTATGAGAACTTGGCAAATTGAAATGGAAATGTTATAGCAAAAGACTGGTTTAGTCTTTATGTGAGACATCATGAATCAATTCCCATATGCTTCGGATATAGGATCGATTGCATGTGCTATATTCATCCTTTCTAAAATTTTCCAAATGCCTGGGGCATTAAGAAGAGAAAAGGTTTAGAACTGGATATGACTAGAAGGATTAAACAATTGTCGAGGACAATCTAAGGTTTACCAAAGATTGGTTGCTCAAGGACAGTTGGAAGTATAGTGATAAATCTGGAAGGACCATATTGACATAGCCTGTAAGGAGGCAACTCTTGTTCAGTAGTGATAGTCAAAATGGAATCTGGAAATGTTTCAAAGTTAGAATTTTCAATTTGTTTAAGATTAGGAAACTTAATGCAAGAAGGATGTTTCCAAGGAGCTGATCTCCTTTGGAATACTCTGTAATGATTGTTGTCAAGTCTTTCTGATTTTGTGCATAATCATTACAAGAGGATCAATGCATATAAGTTTAGAATCTAACAGATTTCAGTAAATGACATGAATTTGGAATTCTTGTATTTGCAGTAAGGATTTGGGAGTATGAAAAAAGAATCATTGGAGTTATGTTCAATTGATTTATTTCACAAAGTAAAGATCATAGACAAACATAGTATGCATACTTGGTGTATGGCATGACTAGTGTTTAGAAAACATAGTGTACATGCTTGGAGCATGGGACAACTATTGTTTTAAATTCAAGAATAAAGTTGATAGCTGAAACAGTATACAATGATTAATGTGTAATGATATGGTGATAAATAAAAGGTGTTTTATTTATGTTCATAGGTTTTGATACCATATTGGATTTAATTATTATTGTGTTTCATTTTGCATGTTTTGACTTCCAGAATAAACTAGGTTATTCTTCCGGAATGACTAAGTTATTCAAACCATCCACAGTCGGTCATATGTTGGAAGTAGATATGAATTAAGATTGTCATGGGTTGGCTTGTAGAGGTCTAAGGTGTTGGACAAAGGGCTACAACACTCATGAGTGCTCATAAGTTCTGAGTATTGGATTCAACCCGCGCTCATTGGAATCACTTCATGGGTTTTATCACGAGTGATCATGAGACGATAATATCTTATATTCTTCAAACCTAGAGATATGAGTTGTTACTATGAGTTGATAGTACATTGATTGCACGAAAACGCATTTGGTAACTCGGTGCTATAAAACGTGTCTTTGTGTATGATTCAGCAAGTAGTAGAACAAGCCATATGAGTCGAAGTTTATCCATTCCTTTTAACTTTCGGGATAAAATCGATATCTGTGGGCCCCTCGATGATTTGATGATGACAAATGGAAGTGCTCGGCCGGGCTAGAACTGATTTGATTTGTTCAATTAGTCAATCGTCATAAATCGGTAATCGGGAAACAACAAATGGACAGAGAGAATGATTATAATCCATGTCTCAGTTCATATGATATCTAGAATGGAGGAATATATGATCCCTTATCTAATGGACAAGTCATTGACAAAGGTCAGAGTTCATCGACAAGGTCAGAGTTCGACAGAAGCTTTTGAGAGCTACGATTGCCAGTTGGTTCCTAAAGTCATACGCAATAATAGTTTTAGACTTATCCATGTGGGAGACTGTTGGATTAATGTCTAAGTCCATAACTATAAATGGTAAGACTTGACCTGACCCGACATGGTCCATTTGGGTTGCATGGCATCATGCACTTGGATCGACTATAATGAGAGAAATAAGACACTTATGGTTATAAATATATTATAAGTTATAGTATATTAATAATAAGAATAATAAGATTATTTAATTAGTATTGATCAAGAATTAATCTAGGATTAGTTAAGTGATCAAAAGAAGACTAATTAAATATATGGGTTGATTGTGTAAATCATCCATACTTGTATAGTGGGCTAATGCTCCATGGATAATCAAGTTGGGCTAAAACCCATAGGATGGTCCATGGATGATCCATGGTGTATTTGAACCCATGGATCCAAGGAAATGGAAATTCATGACAATTAGGGTTTACCCTAATTGTAACACTATATAAAGATCTTATTCTTGACAAAATCGGCGACCAGTATCATTCTAGAGAGGGCTAGCCGATTTTCATGAAGTGTAGATTTCTCTCAAGTTATTCCAAGTGTATTTGGTGTTGTGTGAACCATTTGAGGTGTCAAACTTGGGATACTAGGCACTCAAGCTTCATGAAGACTTGGATGTTCATATTTGTATGTATAATAGAGAAAACATAGATCCAAGGTATTAAGGGTTGCATGTACACTTAGGAGTGTTAGAATGCTCAAAACCCAACACATCCTCCTCTAGCACTTGTAGCTGGTGATACCCGGATCTCAGATCATTCTTTGAAAAGTAATCCGCTCCTTGCAGTTGGTCGAATAAATCGTCTATGAGAGGTAGAGGGTAACGATTCTTGACCGTAAGCTTGTTGAGTTCTCTATAGTCGATGCACATACGAAACAATCTGTCTTTCTTCTTGACAAACTAAACCGGTGCTCCCCAGGGCGAGAAGCTTGGTCTAATAAAGCCCTTACTGAGCAGTTTGTTAAGTTGACGAAATAATTCCTGCATCTCAGTTGGTGCTAGACGATAGGGAGATTTGGCTACTGGGGTAGCTACTAGGACTAGGTCAATTGTGAACTCGACTTTTCGTTGCGGAGGTAATCCTGGTAGTTCTTTTGGAATGATGTCGAGAAAGTCGCGTACTACTGGAATGTTCTTCAGGTCTTTTGTTTCATGGATCGTATCGACAACGTGAGCAAGGAATGCGCGATATTCCTTATGCAAGTACTTCTGGGCTTGAATACTTGAGATGATACGAATGCTCGTGTCGGGTTTATCGTCGTAGATAATAAGAGTTTCACTAGATGGAAGATTAAGGCGAACAGATTTTTCGTAACACATGATGTCGGCGCGATGAAGACTCAACCAATCCATGCCGATAATGACGTCGAAACTTTGAATTGAGACTAGGATGAGGTCGATTGGAAATGAATGATATCTAGAGTTAGATTACATCCTATGTATATACTGCTAGTGCTCTTAGTTTTTCCGTTACCATTTCTACAGTGAATGGTTCTTTAAGTGCTCGTGGATTTTGCTTAAGTAAATGAGCAAATTTTCGATTCACGAAACTCCTCTCCGCTCCACTATCAAATAGTATGCATGCATAAGATTTTTCAAGGAGAAACGTACTAGTGACCACTGTAGGGTTGGCAACCGCTTCCTTGTGGCCTATGGCCAAAACTCTCCCCACTCCACCGGCATTCCCTGCCTTAGGGCAATTCCTTTTGTAGTGGCCCACCTCGCCACAACCGTAGCAAGACTGGCGCACACCATCGTCGGGAACATGGTTGATTGGCCTTGCCGGAGCTTTGCAGAAATGGGAAGTGTGCCCCTTCCTTTTGCACTTACAACACTGCATTTCCCAGTAGGGTCCATTGTGGTGGAATTTGCATTTGTTGATCTTCGGCAAATTTCCAGCGTACTGCTTTACCGGAGCAGCAGCGGTAGGTGCTATCGCAGCATGAACAACCACGACTTGCTGCTTTTTGTCCACTTTCTGCTTCTTCTTGTCATCCTAGAATTTTTGCTTGTTATGAGCGGCCTTGGAGGGTTCCGAGATGGCTAGTGTTGTTGTTGTTGATGGGGTACGGACCCCATGGTCAATGAGCCGTTGTGCTAATTGCTTGGCACTATCGAAGGTAGCGGGGTTTGAAGCGAGTACATTCCCCTGAAATGGAGGCACCGGCCCCCAGATATACCTCTCCACATTCTTTGCTTCAGAAGGGACCATTCCCGGACATAGCGCTACCAGATCGCTGAATCTCGCAGTATAGGATACTATGTCGGAGCCCTTCATGGTTAGGCTCTAGAGCTCCTGCTCCAGCTTCTGAACTTCGCCCCTTGGGCAGTATTCCTCGATCATGAGCTCCTTAAGAGCTTCCCAGCATATAGCATTTGCTACTATAAGGGATAGTGACTTGACATGGCTATTCAACCATGTCAGAGCTCGGTTCGCGAAGGTGCAGGCAGAAAATTTTACCTTGCTCCCTTTCGGACAGGAACAGTGTAACGACCCAAATTTCAAGTCCAAAAATTTCATTGTTAGTTAATTGATTTATAAAAACGTTTATAAGAAAACACCAGTTAATAGTAACTTTTCATAAATCCACAACTCATGTCTGAAAACCACTTACAAAATAAAACAATGTCAGAGTACAATCCCAAGAAATTCTAATGCGGAAAACCAACATGTGTGTGTATGATGTGCCGCTACCGTGCCAGCTCCTTCCCCTTTGCTGAAGAGGTACCTGAAACCAAAATTGTAAACTGTAAGCATGAAGCTTAGTGAGTTCCCCCATCATACCACATACCATACAATCACGTAACATACATACTGTCAGGCAATTCTGCCCGTCCTACCCGGTACAGCCATTCTGGGGTGTCGATCTACCCATGTCAAGCCATTCTGGGGTGTCGATCTACCCATGTCAAGCCATTCTGGGGTGCTGACCTACCCGTCGGTCCTAACAACCGACCCTCAGGGACTATTCCACCCCCTACTGCTGCTATCACATATATCATAACATAAACATACTATCAGACATACCTGGGGTGTCCGAACTACCCTTCGGTCTTAACAACCGAACTTGGGGACTATTCCCTCCTTCTACCGCTATCACACATAACATATCATGCCAGCATATAAACATATAATCACATACTATCAGACACATCTAGGGTGCCTGACCTACCCTTCGGTCCTAACAATCAAACTCTACTACTATCACATATAACATATCATGCCAACATATAACATATCAAGTAGTAGAAAGCCTAGATGATATCACAAAGACAATCATCTAACATACAACTCCTACTGGTGGGCCGACATTGTGGCCGTAGACCCACCGCTACTGGAAGGTAACTCACCTCGACCAAGTAGGTGCTGTCAAACTGAGTGGGAAGTCTCTTCCTGCTGCCGCTCTAGAAATCCTCTGGCTACAATCCCCACAAAACACTCAGTCAAAATTGATATATACTCTTAGGGTAAAATGACTATTTTACCTCCAAACAGGTCCAAGTCAAAGTCAACTTCAAGTTGACTCGACTCGCCGAGTTGGTCCTTCAACTCGCCGAGTCCCTCATCCTTTAATCGTCCTTATCCACGTCCCGACTCGTCGAGTTTGGCCTCGCCTCGACGAGTTCCTCTCTTATATGAACATTGCATGAAACTCATCCGACTTGCCGAGTTGTATGAACAACTCGTCGAGTTCACCTTCATCTGAAGAACAAGTCTGTCCTCAACTCGCCGAGTTGTATGAACAACTCGTCGAGTTCATCTTCAATCTTAAGGAGATTGTCTTGGACTCGCCGAGTCTGTTCTTGCACTCGTCGAGTCCCATGAACTCCAGGTCTAAAACCAAGTCCAATGCGTTGGGTCACTCTTTCTGACCTTCTACAGTCCCTCTAACACCTAGCTAAGTTCTTTTGACTCTTATCAGATATAGGACTTTATACCTTGGACCCGTCGAGTCCAAAAACGGACTCACCGAGTCCAGTCTTGACCAATTCCATACAGTCGATTTAAATGAGATCTAACACACCAAAACCATAGATCTGGCCTCCTAATGTCCACTTTATATGTAAAGTTCCAAACTTGATGCACATGCATGGGGTTTTTAGCTCAAAAATCTATATAAAGTGTCCTACAATGTGCATGGGGCTCTCATGGCCCTAAAGTTGGCACCTTTATGCCATGAGACCCCTCTTAAGGTCCAGATCTGAAGTCAAAACTCACTCAACACTTCTAATTCCGAAACATGACTTAGCAATCCAAAGAGATCCCAAGTTAAAGATGAATAAACACATAGATGAGTCAAGACAGGGGCATTATACCTTGAAGCTGTTGAAAATGAAGTAAAATCCCTGGATCTACTGGCCCCAACTCAAGTTCCAAGCTCCTTCCTTCCTTCCAAGCTTTACAACCACACAAGAACACCAAAAATGGCCTCAACAAAGCACAATCAGCTAGGGTTTCAATGAGAAGTGTTTTGGGAGCATATGGGACAATATTGTCGTCATATCATTGCTTAAATAGGGTGCAAACCCTCGGATTAGGGTTTTTGTCTGAACGGTACCTACTCGCCGAGTCCGGGACCCGACTCGCCGAGTTCATCACTTATGTACCGCGTTCCGTCCCGCTTCTACTTGGCGAGTTGGTCCTTCACCTCACCGAGTCCAAGGCCAAAATGCGAAAAATATATAATTCGCTGATGAAGGAATACGTACCAAGAACCAGGTGCTATAAATCTCCCCCACTTATTTTAGACTTCTTCCTTGAAGTCTGCTGCTCGTTCCTGAAACAGTTCGGGGTAGTGCTCCATCATCTCGTTCACCGGCTCCCAAGTCCATTCCGAGCCCTTCCGGTGCTGCCATTGCACCTTCACGAGCTCCACCCTCTTGTTCCTCAAATCCTTTGACTTCCGATCGAGGATTTCCATAGGCTGCTCAATTTAATTCAGGCTGCCATCAACCTTATTGTCCTCCAAGGGCACCACGGCCGAGTCGTCCACCAGACACTTTTGCAGCTTAGAAACATGAAAAGTGTCGTGTATCTGACTGAGTTCAACTGGCAAATCCAACCTATACGCCACCTTACATAACCGGTCTATAACCCTGAATGGTCCAATGTACCTGGGGCCCAACTTTCCCTGCTTCCTGAATCAGATAACGCCTTTCCATGGTGACACCTTCAAAAGAACCATCTCCCCGACCTAGAACTCCAGGTCTGATCAGTGCATATCAGAATAGATTTATTGCCGACTCTGAGCAGTCTGAAGCCTGCTCTGGACCTGCTGAATCTTCTCTGTCGTCTTGAGCACTACCACAGTGCTCCCCATTACCCTCTGGCCAACCTCGCCCCAACATATTGGGGTCCTGCACTTCCTACCATATAGCATCTCGAAAGGAGGACGATCAATGCTCGCATGATAATTATTGTTGTAGGAGAACTCTGCCAATGAAAGGTAGGTATCCCAACTACCTCCAAAGTCTAATACGCATGCTCGCAGCATATCCTCCATGGTTTGGATGGTCCTCTCGCTCTGACCATCCGTCTGCGGGTGAAAAGCGGTGCTAAAATGCAGACGAGTACCCAGCTCGACATGAAACTTCTTCCAAAACCTGGAAGTGAACCGCACATCCCTGTCTGAAATCACAGAAACTGGCACACCATGCCGCGCCACCACCTCCCGGATATAGATGTCGGCCAACTTCTCGGCCGAGATGTTCTCCTGAATTGGGATAAAATGGGCGCTCTTGGTCAATTGGTCAATGATGACCCATATCGAATCCACTCCCCACGTGGTCCTGCGAAGCTTTGTGATAAAATCCATCATGATGTCTTCCCATTTCCATAGTGGAATATCCAACGGCTGCATTTTTCCGTGAGGTCTCTGATGCTCAGCCTTGACCTTCCTGCAGGTCAAGCACCGCTCTACGAACCATGCCACATCCCGCTTCATGCAGGGCCACCAATAGTCCAGACGAAGATCCCTATACATCTTCGTCGCCCCGGGATGAATGGAGAACCAAGATTTGTGTGCCTTCTCCATCAGAACCTGGTGCACACCCCCGTGGTATGGCATCCACACCCTACGGTGTAGTGTCAGCAATCCTCGGTTGTCATAGTCGAAGGAGGAAACCTGCCCCACGATCCGCTCGCTCTTCTGATGTTCCTCCTTCATGGCCTCCTGCTGGGCCCCTCGAATCTGCTCCAACAACGGATTCACCACTGTCGTCCTCAGGCAGATATCCCTGATCGGTGCTGCCTTGTGGCTAAGCGCGTCGGCCACCACATTGGCCTTCCCCGGGTGATAAAGGATCTCGCAATCGTAATCCTTTACCACGTCCATCCACCGACGCTGCCTCATGTTTAGATTCGGCTGATCCATGAGGTACCTCAAACTCTTATGGTCTGTGTAGATGGTACAACGAACCCCATAGAGGTAATGTCGCCAGATCTTGAAGGCGAATACAACAACCCCCAACTCCAAATCATGCGCCGGGTAGTTCGCCTCGTGAGGCTTCAGCTGCCTCGACGCGTAGGCGATGACATGCCCTCTCTGCATCAATACTGCGCCTAAACATGAGATGGACGCATTGCAGTACACAACAAAATTCTCCATGCCCTCTGGCTGGGCTAAGATTGGCGCCTCGCACAATCTCTATCTCAGTGTCTTGAACGCGGCCTGCTGCTCAGGCCCCCAAAAAAAGACCACGACCTTCCTTCTTAGCTTGGTCAGGGGTACGACTATCCTGTGGAAATCCTGCATGAATCTCCGATAGTAGCCAGCCAATCCTAGGAAACTCCGAATCTCAGATGGAGACTTCAGAACCTCCCATCTCATAACGGCCTCCACTTTGGCTGGGTCCACTAAAATCCTGTTCTGGTTGACAAGACGCCCAAGGAACTGCACCTTGTGCAACCAGAACTCACACTTGGAGAACTTAGCATACAAGTTGTCCCTCCTCAAAGTCTCTAGAACCTCTCGCAGATGCTCCTCGTGCTCCTCCTGCATCTTGGAGTAAACCAAGATGCCATCAATAAACACTATCACAGACCGGTCTAACATCGGTCTACACATGCGGTTCATGAGGTCCATGAACGTGGTAGGAGCATTGGTGAGCCCGAAGGGCATCACCACAAACTCGTAGTGGCCATAGCGCGCCTGGAACGTAGTCTTCTGTACATCCTCCTCTCTGACCCTCGTTTGGTGGTATCCCAAACGCAAATCAATCTTGGAGAACTAAGATTCTCTCTACAGCTGGTCAAAGAGGTCATCAATCCTCGGGAGTGGGTAACGGTTCTTCACCATTACCTTGTTCAGCTCCTGATAATCTATACACATCCGATGCAACCTGTCCTTCTTCCTCACAAACAAAATCGGGGCTCCCCAGGGAGAACTACTCGGTCTAATGAATCCTTTGTCTAACAGATCCTACAACTGTGTAGACAACTCCTGCATCTTCGGAGGAGCCAACCGATACGGTGCCTTGGCTATCGGAGCCGCCCCAGGGACTAGGTCAATCCTGAACTCCACCTGCCTCTCCGGAGGTATCCCAGGCAATTCCTCGGGGAATACATCCATAAATTCTTGTACCACGGGCACATCGCCCATTGTCGCCTTACCCGCCTCCCGGGTGTCCATGACATAAGCTACATATCTTGCACAACCCTGCTGAATGTAATGCCTAGCTCTCGTTGCTGAACATACCGCTGGTCCTTGCTGTGGCCTCTCGCCCTGAACTACCAACTCTCCCCCACTTGGGGTCCTGATCCGAACCAGCTGTTGTGCGTAATCTATCACAACCCCATTGGGGCTCAACCAATCCATGCCTATAATCACCTTGTTCCCTCTCAACGGAATAGGAACCAAGTCCACCAGGTAACGTTCCTCGAATTATCTCAGCACACAGTCTCGTAATACCGCCGATGCTCGCACCGATCGGTCATCAGTAATCTATACCTCTAAGGGGCAATCCAGCATGCCCGAAGACTCAGGAGACTTCTTGCTAAGCGCAAGAGAGACAAATGATCAGGTAGCCCCTGAATCAAATAATACATGAACTGGGATACCGTTCACATGGAACGATCCTAAACAGAGCACACACATAACATTACAAAATCACATCATGTTGGATTAGTGTCTAAGTCCATAACTATTTTGGTATGTACTTGACCCGATGGTGCATGGTCCTTTTGGGTTGCCTTCACCAAAGCAACTTGATAGGATGAATTATGGAGAGAAAGGATTAAATATGATTTATTAATATATTATGAGATTAATATATTAAAGGAGAAATCATATTGTTTAATTAATATTAGTCAAGAATTAATAAGAATTAAGTTTGTGGCTAAAAGAGATTAATTAAACTTAAGGGACTGGAATTGTAATTATAAGATAATTGCAATTAGGCTATAGATTACCTTATAATATAAGGTTGGACGAATTCTATGGGGAAACCCATTAGAAATCGTCCAAGGCTTATTAAAAAGGGGTTCATGGGTTGCTTAGGGCTTAAGCATCCAAATTAGGGTTTCCTTGTTAGATAACCCTAATAGCCTCACTATTTAAAGAACCCTTATGCTCCAAAAACGTGGTGAACTTGTTGTCTAGGGTTTCCACACGTTTTGGGCAGCCTCCTTCTCTTCTCCTCTTCATCCTCTTGCTCTTGGTGTTTATGAACCATTAGAGGAGTGACATTTGTGACTCTAAGCTTTCTAAAGTCAATACAAGGAGGATTTGGGATTGTTATTGCTACATAACAATCAAGGTAATAACTTGAACCCATTCTTATGTTAATATGATTACTTGTATACTAGAACTAGGGTTTATAGTCTTGGATGAATTGCATGTACAATATAGAAACCTAGATCCAAGCATTAGGTTTTGTATGAGCACATAGGATGTTCTTATTGCTAAAACCCATCAGTGGTATCAGAGCCTTGATTGGTTTCTATTGTATTGATGCATATTTGATCGAAATCAGCACTGAATATCAATTTTTTGAGCTTCTGAGTCTTTGACTCGCCGAGTCACTTGGTGAACTCGCCGAGTCAGCTGTACTCGACGAGTCCAGGTCCAGACTCGACGAGTCAAAGGCTCTGACAGCTCAGATTCGTGATTTTCTTCCTGTTTTGGCTTTGGATAATTACCATAAACATGTTTTTGTTATAAAATCCGAATTTTATCAATATTTGGTGACTATCCTTACCTAAATAGAAGATAATTGTCAAAATTTAGATAATCACCTGTTTAATTAGATAAAGTTTGATTATTTGTAATTTAGATTTGAATTATCTTGTGAAAAAGTTTTAATTTTTCCCCCTTTAGGTTTTATAGTTTAAATTTGAACTTAAAAGTTTTGTTTGGAAATTTAAATAGTTGAAACCCTAATGTTTTGAAAAGGTTTCAAAACTTGCCCTCAAGTTTTGGAATTTAAATTTTGATTAAAAGTTTAATTTTGATGTATATTTGAATTCTAAACCCTAATGTTTTGAAATGTTTCAAAACTTGACCTCAAGTTTTGGGATTTAAAAGTTGATTAAAAGGTTTAATTTAGGAATGTTAAATTCTAAAAACCTAGTGATGTTTTGAAAAGTTCATATCACACCCTTATGGTTTTATTAATTAATTAAGGTGTATAATTAAAAGAGGTTTAATAAATCCATAAAGTTTTGGTTTACAAATTAATTGAATTAAAAGTATAATTAAATATGACCACCTAGTATTTTAAAAGTGTAAAATACACCCTATACTATATATAACATTAAAAGTCTAACATTATATATATATATATATATATATATATATATATATATATATATATATATATGCATGAGTAAAAGTCAGTATTACCGTTAGTAGGCCTCATTCACGAAGCTGGTCTATAAGGGGTGTTTAAGGAAATTGCCTATAAAATGGCAATTGAATGGGTATCCACTCTTACCCACCACACTCTTGACTAGTGGAGGGTCATTAGCCGAACGGGTAGGATAGGACAGAACTTTCCATTATAAGTATAATGAAGTATAAAAGTAACTAAATGTTTTACAAATTCCTTTTCTAGGTTGTAGCGTATTGTGTTGGGTCCTAGCTTTAATATCTCATTTGGGTGATTTATTAAGGACTCAATCAATCAACTAACTTGAATTTATTTTTCTCCCGTTTTGTAGATGTCAAAGTTCAACAACTATGGTCTTCCCAAATCCCATGGAACAAGCATTCCACACGAAGATGATATTCCACGATTCGATCGAGGAACAAGAGATCATGCTTCACTTCCTCCTCCTCCTCCTCCAATTACTCTCCCTAACCCACAAGATCAAAGAATTGAAAGGTTCAATGTTACTAAAGCCCTATTGGAAATGAAACATGAAGATGCTAAACCTGTGTGTGCCCACGTTCTAGGAATGAAATCACACATCGATAGGTTGATTATATTGGGTGCGTCATTCCCTGATGAGTTGGCTATAGGCTGGGTTCTACAATCACTCCCTGAATCGTACAATGAGTTCATTAGAAAGTATTATATGATGGATCATGACGCAAACCTCATTGACCTAACTTACATGCTCATTGCTGCTGAATCAAAAATGATTTGGCAAAGCAATGGAGCATATTTGTTGGGAAAGTCAACCAACCATGCTTCCGAGGACGTTCTAGGAGAACCGACCTGCGTTTGCTGCCAAGAGAAAGGGCGTTGGATACAAGTCTGCCCTTGTGACAATAGTCAAAATCGGGTCAAGTCTAAGCCGGTCAAGGTCAACGAGTCAAACCGGTCAACTCAATTAAAACCTTCTATGATAGGGTGTATATTATGTAAATACTGTACAACTCACTATTTTAATGAGAAAACACCACTTGGAAAGTTCATGTGTTTAAATTTCCTTAGCATTAGTGCTAAACAATGAACAAACACAATAATACAATGTTGCATACTCATAGGGAGTGCGTAAGATCCTAAATCATGGCACAACGGGGTCTAAAGACCTTGCATTGCGAAGCCGAACACTCTCATTCATCACACACGAAAACACTCTCAATCGTTTTCACTCTATCTCCAAGTATGCCAAATCTCTCCCAAATCTCTCTAAGTATGTGAAATCTCTCTCACATATCTCTTTGTATGTGAAATCTCTCCAAGTATGTCAAATCTCTCCCAAATCTCTCCAAGTATGTCAAATCTCTCCCAAATCTCTCTAAGAATGTGAAATCTCTCTCACATATCTCTTTGTATGTGAAATCTCTCCAAGTATGTCAAATCTCTCCCAAATCTCTCTAAGTATGTGAAATCTCTCTCACATATCTCTTTGTATGTGAAATCTCTCCAAGTATGTCAAATCTCTCCCAAATCTCTCTAGGTATGTGAAATCTCTCTCACGTATCTCTTCGTATGTGAAATCTCTCCAAGTACGTCAAATCTCTCCCAAATCTCTCTAAGTATGTGAAATCTCTCTCACATATCTCTCTGTATGTGAAATCTCTCCAAGTATGTCAAATCTCTCCCAAATCTCTCCAAGTATGTCAAATCTCTCCCAAATCTCTCTAAGTATGTGAAATCTCTCTCACATATCTCTTTGTATGTGAAATCTCTCCAAGTATGTCAAATCTCTCCCAAATCTCTCTAAGTATGTGAAATCTCTCTCACATATCTCTTTGTATGTGAAATCTCTCCAAGTATGTCAAATCTCTCCCAAATCTCTCTAAGTATGTGAAATCTCTCTCACGTATCTCTTCGTATGTGAAATCTCTCCAAGTACGTCAAATCTCTCCCAAATCTCTCTGAGAACGAGGAATCTCTCTCAAATCTCTCTCGAAATCTCTCCCCGACTTTCTATAATCACTCGGGGCATCCCGACCCTCGAAATTGGCGAAAAATAGCCCAAGAATGGAAGTCTACGCGAAAAACGGACTTAGGAAACGAACCCTCCGAACCGAAAGCACTATTCATGAGGGTCCGAACCGAAGTTACTGTTCATGAGCCGAACCGAGGACACTGTTCATCCGAACCGAACCCAGCTTGGAAGGAAGGCCCGGACCGAACCCAGCTTGGAAGGAGGATCCGAACCGAACCCGGCATAGAAGAAAGGTCCGAACCGAGAGTACTGTTCATCACTGTTCACAACAGTGCCTTCGGTTCTAGCCTGACTTCGGACCGAACCCCCCCGCTTTCGCTTCTCGCCTTCACTTCGGACCGAGCCTCGGACCAGCCTCGCTTCGCTTCTTCCCTCCGGCTCGCGCCCCTCGCCTCCGAAACATGCACCATCCGACCGAACTTCGGCCTAAGTCCGAAGAATTCCGCTGGAAAATCCATTTTTCACCCCGTTTTTGCGTATTTTTGCGTTTTAAACCCATTTTTAATTATTTTAACATAGGATTTTCACCCAAAACTTTATTTTAAAATATAAGACCCCTAAATTAATAATTTAATCACATTTTAAGGGTAAAATCTTATCCAAATAAGAGTAGGTAAAGTACAAAGGTAGAGTGTTGACTTTACCTTATTTTATGACACAAGCAACCCCATACCCACTCCACGATTAACCCACACTCCTCCCCACCATACCTTGTACTTTGTACCTCCCTCACAAGCCATCTCCATGTTTTGGGAACTGGATATTCATCCTCTCTCCTCATTTTCTCTCATTTGTTCTCATTTCACAAGAAGATCAAACTCCTTTCTCTCTCACTTTCTCTCTCTAGAAATTCGAGATTCAAGGGCTGATCTCGAGAGTTTCCTCCACCTTTGGTAAGCATAATCCATTTCCTTTAAGATTATCCCAATTATTTTCACTCAAATCATGGATATCTTACACAAACTCCATTATATTTGTGTTAGAGCTTCGAATCTTCAAGCGATTCTTCTAGTGTTCTTGGGTTGAACACTTCTCTTCTTCAACACTTATCTACTGAAATCACACAAGGTGAGTTCATACCCCTACATTTTCATGTTTTCTTAAGTTTTTAGGGGGGGAATAAAAGTTAAAACACCAAGAACATAACTAAAATTTTCTAACAGCTTTCATCAGAAAAGTTGGACTCCATTCACGGACTGTCTTGGACACCTTAAATATTTTAGTTTTCAAAACTGTTTTAGGTGCATGTAGCTCCACTTCTTAGCTTTAAAATGACTACTTGCACATCTCCATACGATTTTTCTACAATTTATGGTGATTTTTACAAAACTGCCTATCATTTCAAACATCAATCCGGACCAGTCTGTGATTATGGACTTTTTCACCTAAGTTGCAGGTCATTAAAAATCATGATAAAAATTATGAGTAAACTAGACACATTTAGGGAACTCCCAGAATTTACGGATTTAGTTTTCGACTTCGTATGATTTTTCTATGAATTTTCAAAAACAGTGTAGGAAGGTTGAAAATTTGTTAACAGCTTGTAATTTTTACAACACTTTGTATTATGTTGAGCAAAGTGTATAATGTCAAGTTCTAAGTATTGAATGTGATATGTTGTAAATTTTATTATCATAAACTGAAAATAAATCATTCATGATAAGATTATTCATTCAATTAGAACACGTATATATATATATATATATATATATATATATATATATATATATATATATATATATATATATATATATATATATATATATATATAAACTATAATAAGCATAGTTTAATGGATTGTATAATCCTAACGCTTTTTCATAAAAGAGTTCTTATATAATACAAACGTTTTGGATAAAACTATAATAGGTATAGTTTTCAATACATCACATAACACACACGTACGAAAAGGGTACATTCACACAGAAAGGTTTTACACTCCCGCATATAACTTGTAAACTTGTTAACCTAAATTGTGAGACATTCTCTTTCCGTACGTCCGAGTGCGGAATATAAAATCCTGTACGTTATAATCAGAGTCTCCCGGAGGGAGAACGTGATAGTTGTATATAGATCTATATTGGGTTTGACACCCCACACCTTGCTGCTAGCTACAGTTGGACCTGTAGGTCTACGGGTGATAATTGTCATTTCAGTTAATCGACGCCTGAGAAACGTCGTGGCAGGTTCATTAGTCTTAAGTATGATTATAGCGGCTCACATAAGGATATAACAATACATAAAGTTTACGGGATTTTTATAAAACTTAAACGAGTTTTATGACGATTTTGAAATCACTTTTATCTCAATAAGTACGGGTGTTACGGTACGTTTTCGGTTTTGGTATTTACGACTACACATCATGTGATACCACGTTTATAACTTTAAGTATGGACAATACTTGTCACTTTCTTGGTCCTAAGATTTAGGACTACACGCACATAAATTATTAACAAATTTAAGAAATTTCGAGAGTTTCACTAATATCATATGCGTTTAAATTGAAATAAACATACATTATTTTTTGTAAATAAGGAAGATTACTCATACATTACAGTCTTTGGATACAAAACTACATTATTCATTTTAAGAAAAATACCGGATTTTTCTGGAACAACTAGGCCATTACTTGTCGAGCTTTTTCATAAAGATATACAAAAACTTGTGAACTCACCAACCATTGTGTTGACACTTTTTCAAACTGCTTGTATTCTCAGGAAATCACTAAACAGGTAACAAAGTACTTTTGAGGATGGGACGTCGAGGCGTCAAATTTATTACATTTTGTCAACATATTGTAATTGAATTTGAAACATGTAATTCATACAATGATGTAACTTTTTCAATTATATATATGTTGGTTGTGGTTACTTTCCTCACTATTACCATTGTTGTTATGATACTACACATGAAGTCCTCCATCCCTGGACGTTTCCGCCATCCTTGGTTCAGGGGTGTGACAGATTGGTATCAGAGCATGGTTTATAGTGAATTAAGTATATCAAACAACATAGGATATACAAACTATAAACACATTTGGGACTAAGAGTCTCTGATTTTAAAACATTCTAACCGGTTATACTTTTTGAAAACGAATAAGTTCTGTTTAAAAGTATACCTACATGCATTGCATACGCGCATAGTGTCATGACTAGAAGAACATAAACTAAAAGAAGAGGAGTTGAACTCTACGAGTATGCCTTGGTATGAGTAATCAGTTTTGGGAAGGATATAGCCTGATCAACTATATTAGTCCGGAAAGTGACTTACTCATACCGGGGGATAGCCGTAGGAGGGCAACAAGTCTAATAACCTAACTTCACCCTACAAAGAGTGCTATAAGAACCAAATATAAACATTTAAAATACTATAGGAGTATTTGTATGTTGCTATATCGTAATATTATTAATATCTACCGCTATCCGCTTCTTACCCCTCTATTCTCGCGCAGACGTCATGGCAGGATTTCACCTACCAGGAGACCCATACTTTCCCAACCAGGGAAATGCTGGCTGGATTGAGGAAGAGCCCGAAGAGCTGATTGAAGAGGATCCCGAAGAGGATCCCGAAGAAGAGCCCGAGGAAGAAGAAGAGGAGGTAGACGAAGAAGAAGAAGAAGAGGAAGACGACGAGGTGGACATGGATGAGGATGAAAGTGAAGAAGAGCCAGAGGAGGAAGTCTTCAACCCTCCTTACATTGCTAGGGTGCCTGCAAACCGCTGGGGGCACAATGGGCCTGAGCCCCGTTGGGCAACCATGATCGAGAGGTGGAGTCGGTAACAGCGCCAGAGGTCACCCTATGGCGACCAACGAGGTTATTATGACCTCAGTCACGGGGGACCGGCTGACAGAGCTCTCCCTGTTATGACCCAGCACATCACGAACTTGGGAAACCAGAGTAGGGAAATGGCAGACCAGATTCGAAATCTCAGCGCTATTACGGCAGCCACCGATGCACGCACCCGGGATTTGGAGAGGGACTCCTATCCATTGGACCGACTCATCGAGGACCTTACCGCCGCTCGAGCGGAGGTAAGGGAGTACCAGGTGAGGCACGCAGCTCTCGAGGAGAGAGTGATCGCGGCTGAGTGCCGGATTGCGGAGCTTCAGGGAGCCTCGACCTCATCCCAGGGCCACCATGGATCAGATGCTTCACGCCACGAGTAGTGTTCGCTCTACTTATATTTTGTTATAAATCTAGGATTTCGAGTATGCGTTGGTGCTACTCTTTGTTGCGAATAGGTTGACCTTACGACTAAGTGATTCCACTAGTCAAAGGGACAATTGTACTACCAAAACTTGATCTTTATATTAATGTAATATAGACCTTTATGAGGTCAAATTCCTAAGAATATTATGTACTAGCAAATTATCAATGAATGTGGTTTGTATTTTATTTCTTTTGATGCTGACACAAACCAAGCACTTGACTCTGCTGGAGTCAACACTAATTAATTCATAAGTCTAATTGCATAAACTTGACAATTAATTGCCTTCTAAAATTAATGAACTCGGACAGAATACAATTGAGATGAAACAAGTAACGCTCGACTCGTTTCACCGTTGAAGTTTTACCGACAAGTCTTTCTTTTTATATTCTTATGTCAGAACCATGCCGCCAAGGAGAAGACCAAGGCCTTCCGGAAACTCAGCACCGCTCACTCCGCCGCCACCTCAGGAGTTTGATCCGGTAATGTTTCAGGCTGCAGTAACAGCAGCCGTGGCGGCAGCAATGTCACAAATGGGTACAAACGGTTCCGGCGGTTCCGGATCCGGGAATACTAACTCGAATCAAGGAGACAGTACGGGGCGCACCAAGGAGTGTTCATACAAAGACTTCACTAATGGCAAACCCGATCCTTTCGACGGGAGCGGGGGCGTCATAGCGCTGATGCAATGGTTCGAAAGGACCGAAGCAGTCTTCGAAATCTGTGCTTGCCCCGAGGCAAGCAAAGTCAAGTATGCGGCATTCACTTTCACAAGAAAAGCTCTTACTTGGTGGAATGGCCGAGTTAAGTCACTTACGCCTGCAGTGGCTAACTCCATCGGCTGGGAGAACTTAAAAGCGTTGATGCTAAAAGAGTATTGCCCGAGGGGAGAAATACAAAAGCTCGAGGAGGAACAATGGAATCTCAAGATGTCGGGGATGGATCTCGAAGCTTATACAGCCCGATTCAACGACCTAGCACTCCTTTGCCCTGCAATGGTCACTCCGGAGGAGAAGAAGGTAGAGCGATACCTTTGGGGGCTGTCATCCCAGATTCATGACAGTGTTCTGGCCTCGAAACCTACTACCTTTGAAAGTGCCAAGGAATTGGCACAACAACTTACCGATCATAGGGCCAGCCGTGGCACCATGGTCGCCGCCACCAACCAAACGAAAGGAGGAAACAACAAGAGGAAGTTCTGGAACATTAAAAAGAAACAACCGGTGCGGGACCCCGCAAAGAAGCAACGGTCAGTTGCTGTCCGTGCAGCCACTATTGTTCCTGCTCCAGCGCCGCCGAAGCCATATGCTGGAAATCTCCCCAAGTGCAACAAGTGCAACTACCATCACAAGGGCGCTTGTCGGGAATTGCACTGCAAAAACTGCGACAAGAAAGGGCATACCACTCGTTTCTGTAGAGCGCCAGCACGACCAAACAACCAAGTTGCCAATGCGGGGGCAAGCCAAACCTGCTATGAATGTGGTGAAGCAGGACACTTCAGGAGAAACTGCCCCAAGGCACAAACCCCTAATGGTGATGGTGTAGGGAGAGTCCTGACAATGGGACACGGAGAAGCGGTCAAGGATCCCTCGGTGGTTTCTGGTACGTTTCTCCTCAATAACACATATGCATGCGTACTATTTGATAGTGGAGCAGAGAGGAGTTTTGTGAGCCATGAATTCAAACAATTACTAAAACAAACCCCTCATTCATTAAAAGATACATACATAGTAGAAATGGCTAATGGGAAAGAAGAGCACACTAATGATATATACTCAAAGTGTACCCTCACTCTAGACAACCATTCGTTTAAAGTAGACCTGATGCCGGTCACAATAAAATGCTTTGACATAATCATCGGTATGGATTGGTTAAGTTCACATCGTGCCGATATTCTATGTTACGAAAGGGCCGTTCGCCTTAATCTGTTGAATGGCGAAACCCTCTTCATCTATGGCGACAAACCCAGTTCAAATTTGCAAGTCATCTCTTGCGTCAAAGCCCAAAAGTACCTCCGAAAGGAGTACCACGCATTTCTAGCCCACATAGTAGATACGAAACGAGAGGTGAAGGATATCAACGACATTCCCGAGGTGTGCAACTATCCCGACGTATTCCCCGGAGATCTTCCAGGTGTACCCTCCGCACGACAAGTCGAATTCCGGATCGACTTAATCCCAGGAGCTACCCCCGTCGCTAAGGCTCCATACCGTTTAGCACCGGCAGAAATGCAAGAACTTTCCAGCCAGTTAAATGAACTGTTAAGCAAGGGATTTATCAGGCCAAGCTTCTCACCCTGGGGAGCGCCGGTCCTGTTCGTAAAGAAGAAGGACGGATCTTTTCGCATGTGCATAGACTACCGGGAGCTGAACAAACTTACTGTCAAGAACCGATATCCCTTACCCCGAATCGATGATCTCTTTGACCAGCTCCAAGGAGCAAGTTACTTTTCAAAAATCGACCTGCGGTCGGGTTATCATCAACTGCGAGTACAAGAAGAAGATATTCCCAAGACTGCGTTCAGAACTCGTTATGGGCACTATGAGTTTGTGGTAATGCCCTTCGGATTAACGAACGCACCGGCAGTATTTATGGACCTCATGAATCGAGTGTGTCGACCCTACTTAGACAAATTCGTGATTGTGTTCATCGACGATATTTTAATCTACTCCCGAAGCGAGGAAGAGCACCGTCAACACCTTCGACTAATCTTGGAAACACTGAGGGACGAGAAGCTTTACGCCAAATTCTCTAAATGCGAATTCTGGATTAGAGAAGTGAATTTTCTTGGCCATGTGGTTAGCGAGAAGGGGATACATGTGGATCCCGCAAAAATCCAAGCTATTAAAAACTGGTCAGCACCTACAACGCCGACAGAAATTCGACAATTTTTAGGGCTCGCCGGCTACTACCGAAGATTCATACAAAACTTCTCGAAGATCGCCAAACCACTCACCACCCTAACTCAAAAAGGTGTGGTATTTAAGTGGGGAGATAAACAAGAAACCGCCTTCCAGACGTTAAAACAAGCCCTGTGCAGCGCACCAGTTTTGTCTCTTCCAGAAGGAATTGATGACTTCGTGGTATATTGCGATGCTTCAAATCAAGGCCTCGGATGCGTGCTCATGCAGAGAGGAAAAGTCATCGCCTACGCATCAAGACAACTTAAAACACACGAAGTTAATTACACTACCCATGACCTTGAATTGGGAGCGGTAGTGTTCGCTCTAAAGATTTGGAGGCACTACCTCTACGGCACAAAATGTACCATCTTCACCGACCATAAAAGTCTTCAGCATATCCTCAATCAGAAAGAGCTCAACATGCGACAACGGAGATGGGTTGAACTGCTAAATGACTACGAGTGTGAAATTCGCTACCACCCGGGCAAGGCCAACGTAGTGGCTGATGCCCTAAGCAGGAAGGAATATTCGGGCCGCCGAGTAAGATCCTTAACCATGACCATCCATTCCCACCTGGCCACACAAATTCGGGAAGCTCAATTAGAAGCCTTAAAACCAGAGAATGTGGCAGGTGAGGCATTAAGGGGAATGGATAAGAACTTAGAAGTCAAGGACGACGGAACCCGTTATCTCAGTAACCGGATCTGGACACCGAAGTTCGGTGGGATCCGAGACGTGGTCATGAACGAAGCACACAAGACTCGATACTCCATTCATCCAGGGTCAGATAAGATGTATCTAGACCTCAAGAAGTTATTCTGGTGGCCGAATATGAAAGCCGAGATTGCTACATATGTAGGCAAGTGCCTGACTTGCGCCAAGGTCAAAGTGGAATACCAGAAACCCTCAGGACTACTACAACAGCCTGATATACCGGAGTGGAAGTGGGAGCGGATAACCATGGACTTTATAACCAAGCTGCCTAAGACTTCGAGCGGGTTTGACACTATATGGGTAATCGTAGACAGACTGACCAAGTCTGCGCACTTCCTACCAATAAAGGAAACCGACAAGATGGAGAAATTAACTAGAATATACCTCAAGGAGATTGTGCGACTGCATGGTGTACCAATATCTATTATCTCAGACCGAGATAGTAGGTTCACTTCGAGATTTTGGCAGTCCCTGCAGAAATCATTGGGTACTAGGCTAGACATGAGTACGGCCTACCACCCACAAACTGACGGGCAGAGCGAGCGCACTATACAGACCTTAGAAGACATGTTGAGAGCATGTGTGATAGACTTTGGTAAAGCATGGGATACCCATTTGCCGCTGATTGAATTCTCCTACAATAACAGCTATCACACCAGCATTAAAGTCGCTCCATTAAAGCTCTTTACGGTCGCAAGTGTAGATCACCCCTATGCTGGGCTGAAGTGGGGGATACTCAGTTAGCTAGGGAGCAAATTCCAAATAGCACCCTCACTGGTCCTGAAATCATAAGGGAGACCACAGAAAAGATTGTGCAAATTCGAGAAAGGCTGAAGGCCTCCCGAGATCGACAAAAGAGTTACGCGGATAAGCGACGCAAACCTTTGGAATTCCAGGTTGGCGATCGTGTGTTACTAAAAGTTTCCCCTTGGAAAGGAATGATACGCTTCGGCAAACGTGGGAAACTAAACCCGAGGTACATTGGACCGTTCGAAATCCTCGCCAGGATTGGTCCTGTGGCGTACAAACTTCGATTACCTCGAGAACTCGATAAGGTACATCCCACTTTTCACGTATCGAACCTGAAGAAATGTCTGTCCGACGAGACACTTGTAATACCTCTCGATGAGATCGAAATTGACGAAAATCTCCACTTCGTAGAGGAGCCAGTAGATATTATGGATCGGGAGGTCAAAAGAACGAAACAAAGCCGTATTCCCATTGTGAAGGTTCGATGGAACGCTAAACGAGGACCTGAGTTCACCTGGGAGCGCGAAGACCAAATGAAACAAAAGTACCCGCACCTTTACCTAAACCCTTAAAGCCCTGGCCAAAGCGTAACTTTCGGGACGAAATTCCCTCTAACGGGGGATGATGTGACAATAGTCAAAATCGGGTCAAGTCTAAGCCGGTCAAGGTCAACGAGTCAAACCGGTCAACTCAATTAAAACCTTGTATGATAGGGTGTATATTATGTAAATACTGTACAACTCACTATTTTAATGAGAAAACACCACTTGGAAAGTTCATGTGTTTAAATTTCCTTAGCATTAGTGCTAAACAATGAACAAAAACAATAATACAATGTTGCATACTCATAGGGAGTGCTTAAGATCCTAAATCATGGCACAACGGGGTCTAAAGACCTTGCATTGCGAAGCCGAACACTCTCATTCATCACACACGAAAACACTCTCAATCGTTTTCACTCTATCTCCAAGTATGCCAAATCTCTCCCAAATCTCTCTAAGTATGTGAAATCTCTCTCACATATCTCTTTGTATGTGAAATCTCTCCAAGTATGTCAAATCTCTCCCAAATCTCTCCAAGTATGTCAAATCTCTCCCAAATCTCTCTAAGTATGTGAAATCTCTCTCACATATCTCTTTGTATGTGAAATCTCTCCAAGTATGTCAAATCTCTCCCAAATCTCTCTAAGTATGTGAAATCTCTCTCACATATTTCTTTGTATGTGAAATCTCTCCAAGTATGTCAAATCTCTCCCAAATCTCTCTAGGTATGTGAAATCTCTCTCACGTATCTCTTCGTATGTGAAATCTCTCCAAGTACGTCAAATCTCTCCCAAATCTCTCTAAGTATGTGAAATCTCTCTCACATATCTCTTTGTATATGAAATCTCTCCAAGTATGTCAAATCTCTCCAAGTATGTCAAATCTCTCCCAAATCTCTCTAAGTATGTGAAATCTCTCTCACATATCTCTTTGTATGTGAAATCTCTCCAAGTATGCCAAATCTCTCCCAAATCTCTCTAAGTATGTGAAATCTCTCTCACATATCTCTTTGTATGTGAAATCTCTCCAAGTATGTCAAATCTCTCCCAAATCTCTCTAAGTATGTGAAATCTCTCTCACATATCTCTCTGTATGTGAAATCTCTCCAAGTATGTCAAATCTCTCCCAAATCTCTCCAAGTATGTCAAATCTCTCCCAAATCTCTCTAAGTATGTGAAATCTCTCTCACATATCTCTTTGTATGTGAAATCTCTCCAAGTATGTCAAATCTCTCCCAAATCTCTCTAAGTATGTGAAATCTCTCTCACATATCTCTTTGTATGTGAAATCTCTCCAAGTATGTCAAATCTCTCCCAAATCACTCTAAGTATGTGAAATCTCTCTCACGTATCTCTTCGTATGTGAAATCTCTCCAAGTACGTCAAATCTCTCCCAAATCTCTCTGAGAACGAGGAATCTCTCTCAAATCTCTCTCGAAATCTCTCCCCGACTTTCTATAATCACTCGGGGCATCCCGACCCTCGAAATTGGCGAAAAATAGCCCAAGAATGGAAGTCTACGCGAAAAACGGACTTAGGAAACGAACCCTCCGAACCGAAAGCACTATTCATGAGGGTCCGAACCGAAGTTACTGTTCATGAGCCGAACCGAGGACACTGTTCATCCGAACCGAACCCAGCTTGGAAGGAAGGTCCGAACCAAACCCAGCTTGGAAGGAGGATCCGAACCGAACCCGGCATAGAAGAAAGGTCCGAACCGAGAGTACTGTTCATCACTGTTCACAACAGTGCCTTCGGTTCTAGCCTGACTTCGGACCGAACCCCCCCGCTTTCGCTTCTCGCCTTCACTTCGGACCGAGCCTCGGACCAGCCTCGCTTCGCTTCTTCCCTCCGGCTCGCGCCCCTCGCCTCCGAAACATGCACCATCCGACCGAACTTCGGCCTAAGTCCGAAGAATTCCGCTGGAAAATCCATTTTTCACCCCGTTTTTGCGTATTTTTGCGTTTTAAACCCATTTTTAATTATTTTAACATAGGATTTTCACCCAAAACTTTATTTTAAAATATAAGACCCCTAAATTAATAATTTAATCACATTTTAAGGGTAAAATCTTATCCAAATAAGAGTAGGTAAAGTACAAAGGTAGAGTGTTGACTTTACCTTATTTTATGACACAAGCAACCCCATACCCACTCCACGATTAACCCACACTCCTCCCCACCATACCTTGTACTTTGTACCTCCCTCACAAGCCATCTCCATGTTTTGGGAACTGGATATTCATCCTCTCTCCTCATTTTCTCTCATTTGTTCTCATTTCACAAGAAGATCAAACTCCTTTCTCTCTCACTTTCTCTCTCTAGAAATTCGAGATTCAAGGGCTGATCTCGAGAGTTTCCTCCACCTTTGGTAAGCATAATCCATTTCCTTTAAGATTATCCCAATTATTTTCACTCAAATCATGGATATCTTACACAAACTCCATTATATTTGTGTTAGAGCTTCGAATCTTCAAGCGATTCTTCTAGTGTTCTTGGGTTGAACACTTCTCTTCTTCAACACTTATCTACTGAAATCACACAAGGTGAGTTCATACCCCTACATTTTCATGTTTTCTTAAGTTTTTAGGGGGGGAATAAAAGTTAAAACACCAAGAACATAACTAAAATTTTCTAACAGCTTTCATCAGAAAAGTTGGACTCCATTCACGGACTGTCTTGGACACCTTAAATATTTTAGTTTTCAAAACTGTTTTAGGTGCATGTAGCTCCACTTCTTAGCTTTAAAATGACTACTTGCACATCTCCATACGATTTTTCTACAATTTATGGTGATTTTTACAAAACTGCCTATCATTTCAAACATCAATCCGGACCAGTCTGTGATTATGGACTTTTTCACCTAAGTTGCAGGTCATTAAAAATCATGATAAAAATTATGAGTAAACTAGACACATTTTGGGAACTCCCAGAATTTACGGATTTAGTTTTCGACTTCGTATGATTTTTCTATGAATTTTCAAAAACAGTGTAGGAAGGTTGAAAATTTGTTAACAGCTTGTAATTTTTACAACACTTTGTATTATGTTGAGCAAAGTGTATAATGTCAAGTTCTAAGTATTGAATGTGATATGTTGTAAATTTTATTATCATAAACTGAAAATAAATCATTCATGATAAGATTATTCATTCAATTAGAACACGTATATATATATATATATATATATATATATATATATATATATATATATATATATAAACTATAATAAGCATAGTTTAATGGATTGTATAATCCTAACGCTTTTTCATAAAAGAGTTCTTATATAATACAAACGTTTTGGATAAAACTATAATAGGTATAGTTTTCAATACATCACATAACACACACGTACGAAAAGGGTACATTCACACAGAAAGGTTTTACACTCCCGCATATAACTTGTAAACTTGTTAACCTAAATTGTGAGACATTCTCTTTCCGTACGTCCGAGTGCGGAATATAAAATCCTGTACGTTATAATCAGAGTCTCCCGGAGGGAGAACGTGATAGTTGTATATAGATCTATATTGGGTTTGACACCCCACACCTTGCTGCTAGCTACAGTTGGACCTGTAGGTCTACGGGTGATAATTGTCATTTCAGTTAATCGACGCCTGAGAAACGTCGTGGCAGGTTCATTAGTCTTAAGTATGATTATAGCGGCTCACATAAGGATATAACAATACATAAAGTTTACGGGATTTTTATAAAACTTAAACGAGTTTTATGACGATTTTGAAATCACTTTTATCTCAATAAGTACGGGTGTTACGGTACGTTTTCGGTTTTGGTATTTACGACTACACATCATGTGATACCACGTTTATAACTTTAAGTATGGACAATACTTGTCACTTTCTTGGTCCTAAGATTTAGGACTACACGCACATAAATTATTAACAAATTTAAGAAATTTCGAGAGTTTCACTAATATCATATGCGTTTAAATTGAAATAAACATACATTATTTTTTGTAAATAAGGAAGATTACTCATACATTACAGTCTTTGGATACAAAACTACATTATTCATTTTAAGAAAAATACCGGATTTTTCTGGAACAACTAGGCCATTACTTGTCGAGCTTTTTCATAAAGATATACAAAAACTTGTGAACTCACCAACCATTGTGTTGACACTTTTTCAAACTGCTTGTATTCTCAGGAAATCACTAAACAGGTAACAAAGTACTTTTGAGGATGGGACGTCGAGGCGTCAAATTTATTACATTTTGTCAACATATTGTAATTGAATTTGAAACATGTAATTCATACAATGATGTAACTTTTTCAATTATATATATGTTGGTTGTGGTTACTTTCCTCACTATTACCATTGTTGTTATGATACTACACATGAAGTCCTCCATCCCTGGACGTTTCCGCCATCCTTGGTTCAGGGGTGTGACAGCCCTAAGAGCCTGAAGAGTCCAGAAGATGGGAGAGTCAAAAAGTATGGTTGTGCTTCAGGTAAAATCCACTATCTAATTCCATTAAGTTCCTATTCGTTGATTCTTAATACATGATGTGATAAGATTGCATTTGAATGTTTTGCAGGATCAGTGAAAAGAGAGGAAGCTTGATGAAAGAGCAAGATGAATCTAATCACGAAGAAATGGATCTCGATCGCATGGATTTGAAGATTAGATTTTGAGCTTAGAAAGTTATGATAGAGCTGTTAGGAATTTTCTTTTGACTACATAGTTTTCAGTTGATTTTGGATTGTAAGGACAAATGTTTTCCGCTGCTTTTAAGAATAAAATAAATTTTTGATATGACTTATTTATTTATTTCCTTGCAATGAAATCATTATGAAAATTGATGTTTGCATATTTCTACAACGAATGGATAAAATTCTTAATTATGTTAATAGTGGAAATGTCAGGAATTTACCAAATAGGGAGAGTTTCTCATCCCCCAAGTTTCAATTGGACAAAAACTTAGAATCATGCAACTTGGTTGCACGATAAATGAGAATTTTCATATTTGGAAATTAGACTAATTCATTAACAAAGTGTCAAGTGAAAGACTATTAGATCGAGTACACAAAAGTTGTTTGTTGATCAAGTCCACCAGAAGGGTAACAAAGATATTTGTCATGATTTACTAAAGGATTAGTAAATATGATTATGCTTATAAGATTAAGTGTAATTCTGAATTGATTGAAAAAGGTTTAAATCAATAGCAGAACGAATAAGAGAAGAATCAAGTAGGCAGAAAGATAAAAGTTTCTCTATTCTAAGAAGAAGGGAGAGTACCTTTTATGCTTTATGATATGACTTAATGATTAAGAACCATATTTCAATTGATCCTCTAAAATAAGTCTTAGTACAGGTGTATGTATAAGAAGAGGAATCACGAATTGAAGAAATGGTTAAATCAAGAAGTCAATCATACTTCATTCCAAAACAAGTCTTAGAGTTAAGATTGTAATATTGAGTGACAAGTCTTAAGAAGGTTTACAACATTCATCAAATGTAGAATTTGGAAAAAGGCTTTCCTATTCTCTCACATTTGAAATTTGAAAGTTGTGATGTCTTGGATAAGACAAAGACCAACTAGGACCAATTTTATGAAATGTTTTGTCTTGATAAAGGCTACACTTGAATATTTGTTTGTCAACAAATGTTTATTGACAAGAGAATCTTACATGTCAAGGAGTCAGTGGGAGTCTTAATGGTCTTGAAAGGTTTCAAGAACAAATCAAGAATAAACCTTATCGATCATCACTAGCACACGAGTGGAGGTTTACAACCTATCGTGTTGACATTACCTTGTTTCTGTGTCGTTCCAATTGAGTTAATTATGCATGTGAGCCCTATGAGTTCTCATGTGAATGCATAAAAGGAAAGAACCTTGATCAATTGAAAGTACATTGATAGGAAAGGGTGAGCTGCTTAACTACTTGGAAGACATGGTGGGCAGCCGTGTTACCATAAGGCAAGAAATCAAGATTGAGAAGGTTCGGTCCATATGAGTTTGGATTTGTTGCAAACTTTGGTTTTGACAAGTTCACATGGATAGGAACACATACACCATTAAAATCTAAGTGGCATAAGATTCCCTCCTTCATGAAAATGACTGTGAAGGAAATGCTTTCACTAAGAAAGATTTTAAGAAAATAGTAATTGTAAAAATTGTATTCTCGAATTCGATTATGGTTACAGTATCCCTTTCCATGATTCGAATTATGAGATTTGGCAATTAGTCTGAATTGTTTAAGACACACATATGAGCTATCTAAGGCAAAGGTGTATAAGTTTAAGAAGCATTGATAAAATATTATCAAAGCATTAGGTATTAGAAATATGAACTTAAAGAAATTCAATAGGCATTGTTTTTCTGAAAGTTAAGCTGTTTCTGAATACATGTCAAAGCTAGTAGGAGCATAAGTGTTATGTTTATAATAATCATCGTGATAGTGGGAGCATAAATGTTATGATTGCATGATTATTAAGGAAGTATTGCAAGTTAGCGATATTAATTATAGAAAACAAGAGTCATACTTTGCAAAATTGTAAGGGATGAATAGTTGTTTTGCTATAATTAAGGGAGAGAATATTATGCTTCATTTCAAATCTAAAGGCTTAGGTTGTGGAATGTTAATAAACTTAGTCAAGGATACATAGTGTGTTCTTAAATTTCGATCATGATTACGGCATTCCTTTTCATAGTTCGAATTGTGAGAACATAGCACATAAAATATTATGGCAGAAGATTGATAAAGTATTAAATCTTCATGTAAGACATTATGCATCGTGTCCCATACGCTTCGGGTATAGGATCGATTGCAAATGCTATAATATTTGACCATTCTAAAATTTTCCAAATGTCTAGTGCATTTAGAGGGAAAAGGACAAGAATCGGTTTTGACTAAGATAATTAGACAACTATCAAAGGACAATCCAAAGTTCACCGAGGATTGGTCGCTTGTGAGTAGTTGGCAGCATGATATTGGATGGACCGTATCGACATTATTATGAATAGATAAGATTATATTGATAATGAGTTGTCATATGGTAAGTATGGAAAGGTTTCCATATTAGGAGTTGGATATTGAGAGTCTATGTCTAGATTAGAAATTTTATGCAAAAGGATGTTCAAAGAATGTACTTTGAGTGAGAGACATCACATCTATGGAATTGTCTTGTAACAATATCCGATAGAGGACTTTGTAATTTCATTGGCAATAGTCATTGTGACTTTAGTGCAGTGACATTACGAAAGGATTATTGCATAAAAATGTTAGAATCTAACATATTTTATAAGTGGCAAGAATTTGATATTCTTTCACTTGTGGAAAGGATTAGGAGTTGTGAAATGAGTATGATCGGAAATGTGTTCATTTGATCTATTTCACAAAGTAAGAACCGTAGGTAAACATTGTGTGCATGGTAAGAGCATGGGACAAGTGTTGTAATTCAAGTAAGAAGTTGATTACCCGAAACAACAAATAATGAGTAATCGATATGGTGATAAATAAAAGGTTTTTATTTATACTCAAAGGATTGAGGCCATATGGGATTAGTATTATTCTTGCGTTTCACTTTGCATGTTTTGACTTCCTGAATAATTAATTATTTAGAATAATCGAATTATTCGAACGGACCACAGTCGTTCATATGTTGGAAGTAGATATAAATGAAGACTGTCGTGAATTGTCTAAAGAGCATTAGACATAAGCAAATGTTTGCTGCAACGTTCATGAGTGCTTATGAATATGATTTGAGCATTGGATTAAACCCATGCTCACTTGGATCACTTCATGGATTGTATCACGAGTGATTGGTGAGACAATAACATCTTATATTCTTGAAACCGAGATGTGTGAGTTGTATCTTGCGAGTCGGTTGCACATTGATAATATGTAAACGCACCAGTAACTTGGTGTTATAAAACATATTGTTGTGTGTGATTTGATGAGTGAGTGCAAGCGAGCATTGAGTCAAAGTTTATTCGTTCCTTTTATTCAAAGTAGGATAAAAGCGATATTTGTGGGCCCCTCGATGATTTAGTGATGGCATCTAAGCGCTTGGCCAAGCCGGGACTAATTTGATGTGTTCAAATTGTAGTATGTTGTCAGTCGTCATAAATCTGAATTCGGGAAACAACACATAGACAGAGAGAATGATTTAGATCCATGTCTCAATCTATACGATATCTAGAATGGAGGAATATATGATCCCTTATCTTAAGGACACGCGTATCTGATAAGATCAGAGTTGACAGCGGCTTTAGAAAGCTACGATTGCAGATCAGGATTTGAAGTCATACGCGGAATAGTTGTTAGACTTATTGTGAGTCCCCAAAATTGCTTGTGCATCAATCGGATCCAACTGATGGTGCGGAATCCCAATCAATTGGATGATGTCAGATCAATATAGAAGAGAAGGAGAAGAAGAATTAAGATGAATATAATGTATTGATGATATGATTGATGCTCCTTACAATAGATTCTCTCTCACACACATACGTCACTGACGTCTCTATACAACTGACACAGACACACTCTATTTATAGGACCACCAGCCGCACACGTGTGTACAACCGCACACGTGTGTACAGCCGCACACGCGTGTATGGCCGCACATAGACTGTTCAGCCGCACACACGTGTATAGCCGCACACAGAGTGTGCAGCCGCACACGCGTGTATGGCCGCACACACTCGCTAACATACTACAACCAACATAACAAACCCCAAGACCCTACCAAGACCTATACAAGATGAATGCCTAGCTCAAACCACAAAATTATGACCTAACAATCTCCCCCTTGGTTTGAGCTAGCATGGACTCAGGTCTTCTTCATCAGTGATCTCCTCCTTGAGCTCTGAGATAGATGGGCCTGCTCCCCCTAAACTTCCTTCACCTATTGATATTCATTTGCCACAAGGTAAAGGATCTGAATCATGTTGAACAAGAAACCTGGCAAGCCTCAAAGAGGCAACATCATGCGTAGGTTGTGGAGGAGAAGAACCCCCAGGAGTAGAAGAACTCCCGACTTCAAACGAAGATCTAACATTACTTGGTCCTTTTAGGGTCGGTTGAGTTGGTGTAGCAGCTTTGGAGGGTTGTTGGACTGGTGGTGCTTGTTCTTGGATAAGATCTCCCTGCCTCTGATCAAGTCATCTTGTTTTCACAGGAGGCTGGGAGGTTTGTATCAGTATCTGATCACTCATCAAATGGCAATAAAGTTGGAATAGCAAATGGAAGGGGAGGAATCCTTGAAGTTGTATCCATATCGGTTGAAAGGTGTCGTCCATCTGATCAAAAGTTGGAGACTTCACTTTGAGAACACCACTAACTCCTTTTGTCAATGATCAAGCAACAATAGAATAAGAAGATGAAAAGAAATCGAGCTTGCACACGTTTATATCAGAAAAACGTCAGGTGCAACTCGATGGAACACTCTGTAAACACTATTGCATCGAGGTCTTCACGGCTTAACCTTATATCTGTTGGGTTTTGAGCATTCTAACACTCCTAAGTGTACATGCAACCCTAAATACCTTGGATCTATGTTTTCTCTATTATACATCCAAATAAGAACTTCCAAGGTATTATCCTAATCTAACATACAAAACAATGAATGTAACAAGATAGAATACATACCTCTTTGATGTAGAAAGTCTTCATGAAGCTTGAGTGCCTAGTGCCCCAAGTGTGAACCTCAAATGGTTCACACAACACCAAATACACTTGGAATAACTTGAGAGAATTCTACATTTCATGAAAATCGGCTAGCCCTTTCTAGAATGATACTAGTCGCCGATTTTGTCAAGAATAAGATCTTTATATAGTGTTACAATTAGGGTAAACCCTAATTGTCATGACTTTCCATTTCCTTGGATCCATGGGTTCAAATACACCATGGAGCATCCATGGACCATCCTATGGGTTTTAGCCCAACTTGATTATCCATGGAGCATTAGCCCACTATACAAGTATGGATGATTTACACAATCAACCCATATATTTAATTAGTCTTCTTTTGATCAATTAATTAATCCTAGATTAATTATTGATCAATACTAATTAAATAATCTTATTATTCTTATTATTAATATACTAGAACTTATAATATATTAATAACCATAAGTGTCTTATTTCTCTCATTATAGTCTATCCAAGTGCATGATGCCATGCAACCCAAATGGACCATGCCGGGTCGGGTCAAGTCTTACCAATTATAGTTATGGACTTAGACATTAATCCAACAGTCTCCCACTTGGATAAGTCTAAAACTAATATTGCGTATGACTTCAGGAACCGATTGGCAATCGTAGCTCTCAAAAGCTTCTGTCGAACTCTGACCTTGTAGATGAACTCTGAACTTTGTCAATGACTTGTCCATTAGATAAGGGATCATATATTCCTCTATTCTAGATATCATATGGACTGAGACATGGATTATAATCATTCTCTCTGTCTATTTGTTGTTTCCCGATTTGCTGATTTATGACGACTGACTAATTCAACTTCGACTCATATGGCTTGTTCTACTAGTTGTTGAATCATACACAAAGACACGTTTTATAGCACCGAGTTACCAAATGCGTTTTCGTGCAATCAATGTACTATCAACTCATAGTAACAACTCATATCTCTAGGTTTGAAGAATATAAGATATTATCATCTCATGATCACTCGTGATAAAATCCATGAAGTGATTCCAATGAGCGCGGGTTGAATCCAATACTCAGAACTTATGAGCACTCATGAGTGTTGTAGCCCTTTGTCCAACACCTTAGACCTCTACAAGCCAACCCATGACAGTCTTAATTCATATCTACTTCCAACATATAACCGACTGTGGATGGTTTGAATCACTTAGTCATTCCGAAAGAATAACCTAGTTTATTCGGGAAGTCAAAACATACAAAGTGAAACACAATAATAATTGAATCCAATATGGTATCAAAACCTATGAACATAAATAAAACACCTTTTATTTATCACCATATGATTACACATTATTCATTGTATACTGTTTCAGCTATCAACTTTATTCTTTACTTTAAAACAATAGTAGTCCCATGCTCCAAGCATGTACCCTATGTTTTTCTAAACACTAGTCATTTCATACACCAAGTATGCATACTATGTCTGTCTATGATCTTCACTTTGTGAAGTAGATCCATTGAACATAACTTCAATGATTCTCTTTTCACAATCCCAAATCCTTACTGCAAATACAAGAATTCCAAATTCATGTCATTTACTGAAATCTGTTGGATTCTAAACTTATATGCATTGATCCTCTTGTAATGATTATGCACAAAGTCAGAAAGACTTGACAACAATCAATACAAAGTATTCCAAAGGAGATCAGCTCCTTGGAAACATCCATCTTGCATTAAGTTTCCTAATCTTAAACAGATTGAAAATTCTAACTTTGAATCATTTCCAGATTCCATTTTGACTATCACTTCTGAACAGGAGTTGCCTCCTTACAGATTATGTCAATATGGTCATTCCAAAATTATCACTATATTTCCAACTGTCCTTGAGCACCCAATCTTTGGTAAACCTTAGATTGTCCTCGACAATTGTTTAATCCTTTTAGTCATATCCAGTTCTAAACCTTTTCTCTTCTTAATGCCCCAGGCATTTGGAAAATTTTAGAAAGGATAAATATAGCACATGTAATCGATCCTATATCCAAAGCATATGGGAATCGATTCATGATGTCTTACATAAAGACTAAACCAGTCTTTTGCTATAACATTTGCATTTCAATTTGCCAAGTTCTCATAATTCAGATTATGAAAAGGGATTTCGTAATCATAATCAAATTTTAGAACGCAAATAATGGACTCATATACAAAATTTCCTTTTGTTGAGCCATTCCAACAAGAAATTCATATATATCCTTGACTAAATGATTAACACCTCACGATCTAAGCTTATAGATTTGAGATGAAGTATAATTTCCTCTCCCTTAATTCTAGCAAAACAACTCTTTCCCAATTGAAACTTTTGTTTTCTATAATTAACATTGCTAACTTGCAAATACTTATCATAATTATCATGCTCCCACTAACATGATGATTATTAGCATAACACTTATGCTCCCACTAGCTTTGACATGTACTCAGAAAATAGCTGACTTTCTTACCAAAGTTCAGATTTCTGATACTAGATTGTTTTGATAAAACTTTATCAAAATCATACACCTTCCCTCAGAGAGCAGACTTCTGTGTCAAAACAATTATGAAGAGGGATGCCATAATCATAATGGTTAGACCTTTTTGCCACTTCTCACAAGTCCAGGTTAGTGTGCCGGTAAACCACACACACTCCACTAACGACTTTGAGAATGCAAATATCACAATTGCTATCTAGCTAAAATCTACTTAGTGAAAGTGTTTCCTCACCATCATTTTCATGAATCGGAGAGAAACCTTATGACACTTAGATTTTTATGGTGTATGTGTTCTTATCCATGTGAATTGTCAAAACCATAGTCACAAGACAAGGATAATGACAAATCCAAACTCACATGGATTGAACTCAATCTTAACTTCTTGCCACCTGGCAGCTCAAGGGCCTGCCATTGCTTCCAAGTTGTTGTGCAACACATTGAGAACTCTAAGAACTCATATGCAAAGCCAACTTTAACTGGAATGGGCACAGAATATGTCAACACGATAGGTTATAAACCTCAAGTCGTGTGCTAGTGAGGAACTTCAGGTTCTCTTCTTGATTAGTTCTGGAGACTTTCAAAACCTTTAAGACTCCCACTGTCCTCTTGACCTATAAGACTTCCTTGTAAAATATTCAAGGGATAGTGTGGATTCTAATCAAGACAAACACTTCACACAATTGGCCTAAGCTGGTCTTTGTTTTATCCAAAACATCACAACTTACAAATTTCAAATGTACAAGGGTAGAAATCTTTTACCCTTACATTTGACAAGTGTTTTAAACCTTCTTTAAGACATGTGACTCAAATTACAATCTTGGAGTATGACTCTAAGACTTGTATTGGAACGAAGTATGACTCATCTTCTTGATTTAACCATTTCAACAATTCAAGTTCCTCTTCTTAGTCATAAGAATGCACTAAGATTTCCTTAGAGAACTAATTGTGCTATGGTTTCTTAATCATTAAGATGATCACAAAAATGATACTAAAGTACTCTCCCATATTTTCAGATTTGAGAAACTTTTATCCTTCTGCCTAATTTGATTCTTCTTATTCGCTCTGCCTTACATTGGAACCTGATAAGATATTAAATAAACTTGAAGATCGATTAGATCTTTGTAACAGGTAGTGCGAAGAACATAAACAATAAACAAGACAAATTTGAATCACAATATGTCGAATGATTAATTCAAACAATCCTCAGCAGAGCTCGACTAAGAACTTCCGCTGTAGAGGACTTAGGGTTACAGAACGATAATGAAACTGCTCTGATCGATCTATTCTTTTGTTACTATAGTTTCAGTCGTTAACCTAAGATGCATGCAAGCACCTATATTTATAATAAACCCTATCAACCTCACGGTTGGACAGGCCCAAACCGGAGTTACAAAACTGGACTAACTAGCGAGCCCAATCGACGCAATACTTAACAAAACACGACCCTACAATCTCCCCCTTTGCGTCAAATTGGAGCGAGACTACTTCTTCTTCTTGCTTGGGCCAACAGCGGGAACTTTCTTCGTGGTATCAAACAAACGAGAGATTAGCGCAAGGATCGTCTGTCTGAACCGAATGTACCAATGTATCATGTCGTCGAAGTACTTGATATCATCCGCTGTGTTTTGCTTGCATCTGTGGATGATCCCCAACACATGCTCTAGGCAAGCAGTGGTGTACAGATGTTTATCAGCTAAGGCAAAAAGACATTTCTGTCCTTCGTTCCTAGTGAACATGACTGAATTCCGTCTTGAGTCAATTTTGCCCATCTTCATTTGGTTCAGATCACTGGCCGAGTCAATAGGAGATATTGTTGGTTTCTTCTTGAAGACGGTTGCTATCTCCTGATCCATCAATGCAACTCCATGATGTAGCACACGAGCATCCTTTTGAAATGGTCGATAATCGGACCGTATTCAGCTTCGTTGGTCAGAAGGATGTTGTGCAAGATTATCCAATCATGGGGATTGAGGTTCGGAAGATCTGCTAAAGAAATGGCATGTTCGGTTTTGGCAGACCCCCGAAGCACCTTGAACCGAACGTTGATGAAGTTCCCTTCACTGTACGGCTTCAAGACCCGAACGTTTATATTTTTCTGAGCGCTCCAAGTCTGATATTGAGGATGAGCAGCCTTCAGATAGAAATTAATCAAGTCCCGATCAACCTGTGGATGAGGATGAGGGAACTCTGAAACGTTGGCCAAGGCGTGAAAGATGAATGCCTTTCGGGTCAGAGGCATGTCGAATTGAGAGTCGACAGTGTTGGAACAATCAAACGATATAAAAGGTTCCAGCCACAAGATGCTTGGAGTGTCGATGGCTTCTTTTATCATCCTCTCGAGAGTCCAGACAGGAAAAAGAGTTTTCCTACTCTCAAGAAGGTCGTGGGCTTCCTTCTGTTTTCTTTCTGCTTCTTCAGCTTCTTTAGCCACACGAGCACTGATATCAGCATCATCGACTCGACGTTTTCGCTTTAAAAGATCAGCGATAGTCTCTTGATCTTCATCTTCATCCTCAGCAATATTCTTGCCTTTATCTTTCACACCAGAACCGGAGGCTTGACCTAATGGAGGAGGTTCGGTTGTGTGAGTTGCCTTTGAGGATAGAGGTGGTTGAGACATGGACTCCTTCTCTCCCCCTTGTTTCGGAATGGACACGAAATCAAGAAGCCCTTCAATTTTGCTTAGCAGGGCAAGGGCGGGAGCGAGCTTCTCTGCAAGGTCTCGCCTCACAGTGTAGTTCAGGATGGGATCATGTGCTTCAAGGATGTTGGATATGGCAGAGTGGACATCCGAAACACACGACTTAATCACCTCCCTTTCGGACCGAAGAGAGTCAACCTCCTGTTGAGAGTTAGAGAGTTGAACACTCTTGACCTTCAGAGCGGTGGTCTTCCTGGCTAAAACATCCATCAACGAGTTCTCAGCAGCCAAATCGGCTTGGAGCTTTGAGAGACGCTCGTCAATAGTAGCACGAAATGCTGAGTTGTCATCTGAGAGCGTTTGACGAAATGAAGCGAAGGAATTCAACTCAGTGGAGACAGACGTGGCCAACTGTTGAACAATTGGTTCCAACGTAGTCTAAGCGGCATTTGCACTCTCCTGTAAGGACTTTAAATAGGGCAGAGGCATCAGAAAATAGTTTATCGACTTTTTCGGTCGCAACCTGACAGGCTTTTGTTGAGGCATCAATGGCGGAGGTTGCAGAAGCGAGAGAATCTTGCTGAGCCTTTGAGAAAGCATCAACAATCTTCTGAATTGCAGCTTCAGAAAGTGATGATTGAGACGTGGAAGAAGAGGCAATGAGCAAGTCAACCTTGTCATGGAGCTCCTTGAGATGTTTCTTCGTAACCGGAGCGTCATCATCATCATCGCTCTGTACTTGAAACGGACTATAGTAGACCGAGTCAAACGTCATATTTTCCCCGCCAAGGAATGTTTCGTCTCCCTCGGAGGCGTGACCGGGAGATGGTGGTGGTGAAGAAGCTGGTGGTACAGTAGTATGGGTAGGTTTGGGTTGGGTTGTTTCGGGTGTAGGTGTGGGGGTAGGTTCGGGCGTTTTGGTAGTTTGGAGTGCATTGGTGGTTTCGGGTGCTTGAGTGGTTTTGGGTGCAGCAGTATGAACCCCCGTATCAGATACGTTGGCTCTAACATTTGCAGTGGACGTTGTGGGTGCATCGGTGAATATTGGTGGTGGCATTGGGATTGAAGTGTTTGGAATGTGTGTAAAGGGGTTTATGGTGGGAATGGAAGTAGGAATAGTTTTAGGAGGAGAGGGAATTGGAGAAGGAGGGATTTGAATTTCAGGGGTAGGAGATCTGGGTGGAGTGTTGCCTCGTGGAGAGTCTTCAGAATCCGAACTCTCACCCTCAGACTCGCTTGAGGAGGAAGCGATAACCAACTTTCTCCTGGGTTGGGTTTTTCGCCTCTTTTGCTGCGGAGACTGAGCAGCCTTTGTGGGTTTCCTCTTCTTTGGAGACGGGCCTTTAGCTCCTTTCGCCACCTGTTTCCCCTTATCAGCCTTCTTGCCTCTTGGAGCAGGCTTGTCGGCATCATGAATAGACTTCAACATCTCCGGAGTGAGATCCCTCGGACCGGAACACTTAAATTCTTTGTAAGTTCTGATAATCCGGCTATCAGCTGGAACGTCACCATACATAGACTCCGGAATTGAACCGTTGAATGGAAACTTGGAAGCATCTGAGACAATGATCTGCGTGGTATGAAATGTACCAATCGAAGACATCGGAGCACCGGCGACAATGGGGACATGGTACTTGTCCATCACCCATTTTGTGATCAAGGTCCAAAACCTAGCGTAAGAAACTTGTGAATGCCTTGAGGAAGAGGAGAGACTATGGATGAGTTGTTGCCATAGAACAGACCCATAATCTACATTGATGCCATTATAGATACCATACATGATTGACAGAAATAGTCGACTGGCACCATCAGAGCCAGCACTCCTTTCAGAAAGGCCTTTGAATAAAACAATGAACATCCCGTTCCACTGTGGAGGCAGGCACGACTTCTTGAATTTCGCGACTGAAGTAAGCACCTCCGTATAACCCATGTTGTAAAACATATTGAACAAGTGACCTAGTGGAATCGTCTCAGGATTAACCCTCGTAGAGTCAGCTTCAAACCCTAACAGGGAGCAAAATCGTTGCTTGGAAATTGATGCTTTGTGCTGAAAAACGTCAAAGAAGATTCTGTCAACCGCTTTGTCATAATGAGCAGTCCCAAAGATTTGCGACAAGAACTCCATTGGAACTGATTCAGCTCTTATAAGTGCAGGAGCGATCGGAGAAAATCGCAAGCACTCGATTATGGGGAACATGAAGGCATCGTAAGACTGAGGAGTTAAATCAATGATGAGGCTTTGTTGAGGGCGAATGGGAAGTATATGGGATGTTGCGTGAACAGAAGATGAATCTGCCATTGTGTGAAGAGAGTGAAGAAGATGATGAACAGGGAAGAATCAAGGAATTTTGCCTCTCTAGGAATTTTGATGGCGGTAAAGAGGTAAATGAAGGATCGTGTTGCCTTTTATAATGGGGTTTAAGGAGAGAGAAAGATCTTCCCAAATCTTCGATTGAGAATGGAAGGGTTTTTCGGAGTTGACTGATGCGTGACAGTTGGGGTTGCCGATGATCGCGCATGAGAGAGAGTGTCAGACCCCTAAGAACACGCCTCCCATCAAGCACCGTTTGAATATAAACCGTTTCAAATTCAAACGCGCTTCTGCGACGCCATTTGGAGATAAGACGTTTCCAATTCGCGTTCCCTTTTAGCGCTGTTTGAAATCAAATCGATTAGACTCCCGCCTGAGTCAGCATGTCATCATCTTATCCTTTTAAATTGTAACGGCATCTTTTGAACAATGCTCCCACGTGTATTAAAATTAACCACAACTTGTAATTAACCACCAATCCAATGAAAATGCCTGTAATTAATAGAATCGGAATTTTGGAAAATCAAAGATTTTCATGCTAAGGGTGTAAAGGAAAAGAAATAAAGCAATACGTTTTAGGAAAAATTGTGATGTCAATAAAGACACGAAACAAATGATCCTGGGCACGAATCTCTTTCTTCAAAGTCAAGAGAGACCTTAAAGTGTTTGTTTGGTTTCCCGTTGGAATAACGATCAAACACTTATTAAGAAGTGTTGAAAGGTTTCTTTTAATTAGGCTTCTTAGGGTGGCTTTCGCTTTGATTCAACAGTCCTAATCTTGAAATAAGATAGAAAGTGAACAAAGTACTTGTGAGACCGGTGTAGTCTGTTGAACAAGTAGGTTGGTAATAATTTTAAATTGGCTGGGAAATATAAAATCTCAACAAAAATTAAAAACTGGATCCCAAGGGAAGAAATGTTATTGTTTTTAACAATTTCATAGGAATCACACAAAAGAAAAATTTGAGATTTCATGAAGATACGTCCGTCAATTCATTAATGAAAACTAGAGCAAAGTAATTGTTCACCGTCAATTCAGATTGGGTATTGAATTTTGGGTTTCACTCAGCTCGTAGTGGCATGAAACTAAGATCATGAACGCAGTTATTGGGTAACCATAAACCTCAGTGGTAATTTCTGAGAGTCTCAAGGGTTACGTTTGTGAACTGAGTGGGATGGAGAAATGTAATGTAGATGGTGTAAGAAATCAAAGTACCTCTGCTGTGAAAGATAGGACTAAGCAGAAAACTCTTATCTCTTGTGAGAAGAGAGTTAGGTAGCTCACGATTAGAATAAATGTGATAGCCTAATTGGGAAGACAAGGTTTGTGTATACCAAGTCATTAAGGCTATTATTCAGAATCAGATGAGGCTTTGGACACATACAACAACATGCTTCTAGGGACAATTAACTAATTCAACAATTTCCCCATAAACAAACACACAAATAAAATTAAAGCCAAAAAGGAAATAAAGAACAAAATATTTTTGGAGTTTTTGAAATTATATATTAAGAAAAATATTTTTGGAATTTTTGATAAGTAATAGTGAAAGAAAAAAAATAAAATAAAATAAAATAAAATAAATAAAAAAATGAAAAAAAATAAGACTGAGAAAGAAAATAAAAAGTTAAAAAAAAACTTTGGAACCGAACCCGAGCGTTCGGTCTATTTCGGTTGTGAGAATTTTAGAAACCGAACCCGAGCGTTCGGTCTATTTCGGTTGTGAAAAACTTTGGAACCGAACCCGAGCGTTCGGTCTATTTCGGGTGAGAAAAATTGAGGAACCGAACCCGAACGTTCGGTCTATTTCGGTTACCAAAGAAAATAGATTTTCAAAAAGGGAATACTTTTGACAATAAGATAAATGAATTTGGAACAATTGTACATGAAATTTACAACCAACAAAACCACCTTTGATTGATGAGCGAAAAGCAGATCATCCAACCGAACCCGAGCGTTCGGTTCATTTCGGTACATGAGCACAAGACCCGAACCCGAACGTTCGGTCTATTTCGCTTCTTACTTTTGAGTTTGAGAGGTAATTTGTGGTACTGACTCTGATTCCATCATGCCTAGCCCTTGTAGAATTTTATTGAACGACGCTTCAGGAAGGGCTTTGGTGAAGACGTCAGCCAGTTGATCAGTGGTTCTAACAAAATGAATTTCAACGTTCCCATCTTCCACATGATCTTTAATGAAGTGATACCTCAGTGCTATGTCCTTGGTCTTGGAGTGTGGTACTGGGTTATGACAGATCCTAATTGCACTTTCAGAGTCACAATATAGTGGGATCTTTTTCATATTGAGTCCATAGTCCCGGAGTTGACTTTGGATCCAAATCACTTGAGAAGTGTAGGAGGCAGCTGCAATGTATTCTGCTTCAGCTATAGACAAAGACACACAAGTTTGTTTCTTTGATTGCCAGCTAACCAACTTCCCGTCAAGGAATTGGCAGCCTCCAGTGGTGCTTTTCCTGTCTAGTCCACAACCTCCAAGGTCTGCATCTGAGTAGGCTTGAACGAAGAAGCCTGAGTTGGAAGGATACCATAGACCTAAAGAGGTATTTCGCTTGAGATAACGAAGTATGTTCTTCACTGCAAGCATATGAGGTTCACGTGGATTCACCTGAAATCTAGCACAATAGCATACAGAGAACATTATATCAGGCCTGCTAGCAGTAAGATACATCAGAGAACCGATCATCTGGCGATATAGCGTAATATCAACTGCTGGCTTATCCAAGGATGGAGTGAGCTTGGTGCCGAACGCCATTGGAACTTTAACCTTTGAATCTCCCATCATGCCAAATTTTGCCAGGAGAGTCTTTGTGTAAGCTTCCTGATTAATAAAGATGCCTTCGGGTCCCTGTCTAATATTTAAACCAAGGAAAAAGTTAATTGGACCCATTGAGCTCATTTCAAATTTAGTCTCCATCAGCTTTCTGAATTCATCCGTTAAGCTAGGATTCGTTGAGCCAAAGATGATATCATCGACGTAAATTTGAACAATCATAAGGTGGTTACCTTCCTTCTTACGAAAGAAGGTTGGGTCAACCGAACCTTGTTTGAATTTGGACATCTTTAAAAACTTTGTTAGCGTTTCATACCAGGCTCTCGGAGCTTGTTTCAGTCCATATACGGCTTTGTCCAAAATATAACAATGATTAGGGTACCTTTCATTTACGAATCCAGTAGGTTGCTCCATGTACACTGTTTGTTCAAGTTCTCCATTTAGAAATGCACACTTGACATCCATTTGGTAGACTTCAAAGTTTTTGTGTGCAGCATAGGCAAGAAATATTCTAACGGATTCCAGCCTAGCTACAGGAGCAAGAAATATCCTGACAATATCCTTTCACCACCAGACGTGCTTTGTTTCGTATCACGTTCCCTTCCTTGTCCATTTTGTTTCTGAATACCCATTTGAGACCAACAACTGAGGCATTTTGAGGAGTTGGAATGAGGCGCCAAACTTTGTTCCTTTCGAATTCATTCAGTTCGTCTTGCATAGCTTGAACCCAATCGGAGTGATCAAGAGCAGTGTTAACTGTCTTTGGTTCAACTTTTGATACGAAGGAGTTAAACATACATAATTCTACTTTTGAAAATAAGGAAGTTTGTATTGCCTTAAGTTGTGATCGGGTCAGAACTTTTTTAGAGACATTACCGACAACTTGAGAGACAGGATGATCTCTGATCCATTTGACAAGAGGAGGGTAATTTGGATCATAGGATGGATCCAATTCAGCCTTTACCATCTCTTCTAGTTCGGATTGACTTTCATCGTCATAAAGCATATCGGCATTCTCCCCCTCGACAGATAAGCTTTCAGGTATTTCTTGAGTATCTTAAGCTATAGATGTTTCTGGTGGTGCTGAGCTTTTGGGTGTTGATGCACCTTCGGGTGGTGAGGCACTTTCGGTTGTTGAAGAGCGTTCGGGAGCAGCTTGAGAACTGTTCTCCCCCTCAACATGTGAGCTCGACTGTGATGAAGAAGATGGATCCTCCCTCTCGACTGAAGCATTGTGCTGTGGAGATTTGTTGGATTTGGATACTCCTTCATTCATTCGCGTTGTAGCATCTTCGACAAGTTGCTTCAGATGATCTACCCTGTTGTCTGCTGCACTGGCTTCCGAGAGAATGGCCTTCTCTGGTTCATCAAATAACTCGACGAACTTCTCAAAGAGGTTTGCAATCGAGGCTGTGACTTGACCTGTTTGAGGAAAGATTTCTCCAACTGTGTCTTCGTTGGCCTTTAGCATTTTGACATAGCTATCATCAAAAGTCACGTAATAAGTTTCTTCTATTTTCCTCGAGCGTTTGTTTAATACCATGTACGCTTTAGAAGTGAGAGAATAGCCCAGAAAAATCCCTTCATCGGCTTTGACATCAAACTTGTTGCGGTGTTCTTTAGAATTGAAGATGAAGCACCGTGAACCGAACACATGGAAAAATTTGACATTTGGCTTCCTGTTGTTGATGATCTCATAAGGAGTGAGAGTGAATCGCTTATTGAGATATGACCTGTTCTGTGTAAAACAAGCTGCAGAGATAGCATCAGCCCAAAAATATAAAGGTAAAGAAGAAAAACTTAGCATGGTTCAGGCCGCTTCACACAAAGATCGGTTTCGTCTTTCGACAATTCCGTTTTGTTGAGGTGTGTAGGGAGCTGAGAAGTTGTGACTGGTTCCTTTTTCTGCCAAGAATTCTTCGAATTCTTTATTTTTGAACTCCAGCCCATTGTCGCTCCTGATGTTGCGAACGACTTTCTTCAGCTGTACTTCAACCTGCTTGATGAACATCTTTAGCTTGTGAGTCGCTTCAGATTTAAGCTTCAGAAAGAACACCCATGTAAAACGCGAAAAGTCATCAACAATAACAAGAATGTACTTGCTACCGCCGATGCTTTCGATAGATGATAGACCACACAAATCAATATGAAGTAACTCTAGTGGTTCAACAACTTTAGTGTTTATTATTGATGGATGACTTTGACGACTCTGCTTCCCCATTTCACATGAAGCACACAAATGTTCTCTATCGTACTTGAGCAATGGAAGACCTCGAACATGACCTCCAGTGACAAGTTTGTTGATATCCTTAAAGTTGAGATGTGAGAGCCTTCGGTGCCACAGCCAGATTTCGTCAGATTGTGCTTTGGATAACAGGCAGATAGTTGGATTCCCTTTGATGGGTTTGAGGTTCAGGGGAAACATTTCACCTTTGCGCTCCGACTTGAGAATAACTCTTTTCGTCTTCTTCTCAATTATTTCTGAACCCTCATCGTCGAATGAAACCTTGAGACCGGTACCTCCAACAAGCTGAGATACACTGATGAGGTTATGTTGTAGTCCTTCTACGTATGCAACCTTCCTAATTGTGAAATCACCGTTTGTAATCATTCCATATCCTTTTATGGTGCCGAAGGAGTTGTTCCTGAACTTGACATTTCCACCGTTTGAAAGTGACCTAAATTCCCTTAGCTCTTCCTTCCTTCCTGTCATGTGACGCGAGCAGCCATTGTCAATGTACCATTCTTCGTCAAACTGCTCATCACTGATAACCTGCAAAAATTAAGCAGATTTAGGAACCCAAAGTTTCTTGGGTCCACGTGAGCCTTTCACAGGAACAGGAATAGTAAGAGAGATGTCAACAAGAAATGTTCTTTTTATTAGTGTTGTTTCATCTTTCTTTTTAATGGTGAAAACCTTAATTTTATTGGGATTTGTTGCTTTTGGTTTGGACTCTGGTTTAACTGACGAAACCTTTAATTTTCCTTTCAGATCAGTTGATGATTTAGGTTTTTGAGAGCGAACAGAATAGAATTTAGAATGTGGTTGAGAGGAATTAGAAGAATTGAAAGAATTAGAAGAGTTAGAATGAGAGAATTTAGACTGACATGATTTCTTGACTTGAGATTCTAGGTGACCCTTTTGTTTTTTATCATCAGTGGAACCGAACCTAGAATTTTGGTCGCTTTTGCTCTCTGAACCGAATCTTTGCTTTCGGTAGATAGTGTTCTCTGAACCAAACCTCTGCTTTCGGTTGATATTGTTTTCTGAACCGAACCTCTGCTTTCGGTTGATATTGTTCTCTGAACCGAACCTCTGCTTTCGGTTGATATTGTTCTCTGAACCGAACCTCTGCTTTCCATTGATATTGTTCTCTGAACCGAACCTCTCCCTTCGGTTGTTATTGCTCTCTTGTGATCTAACAGTACTTTTCTCTGACTTTAAATTTCTATCACGATATGAGAAATAGGCATTTTGAGATTGCCAAAACTGTTTTCTTTCAGAGAGATTCTTCTTGTATCTCTGATTCCTTTGCTGTTTTTGATTTCTCACCTGCTTCGGCTAATGATGGATATTCGCTTTTGGTTTTTGTTTTCCGTCAGCTGGTTCAGTCCGAACTGATGATGTTTCGCTTAAAGGAGTGACTTCTTTTGCAGGAATTCCTTTTTCTTCAGGAACATCTTTTGTACCACTAGTACTTGGCACGTCGAAGCTATCAGGCTTGTTCAAAGGTTCTGGCACATATTTGCCTTTGGTTTTCCATGATGTCCTTTCTGACAGACCAATTGTTTCGTCAGCATTGTCGATAGGAGCTGACCAGAAGAACTCATCGCAGCCATCAGCATTATCTTTACAATGGCTGTGAGTTCAGCTGTCTGATGTTCTGTTACACCTGTGACCTTATACACCTGATTTGGAGTGGTTCTAACCTTTTGGTATACTGCAGCCTTTTCATCAAGGATCGGGGACTTTTGTTGGGACAAATGAGCAAATTCCACAAAATTTTGTGAAATAAGATTCTTGTGGTTTTTGGGTTCGTTCTTGACAAACTCAGAAAAGTCAACTACTTCCTCTACAGAAATTTCACTCATATCATCGTCATCATTAAGCTCAGATGCATTTTCAACATCAATTTTATTTTTTGAGCTCAAGTTGGTACTCAATGAGTCAAACTTTTGTATGGTTTTGGTCCTTAGTTTCAGTTTATCATTTTCATCCAAAAGGTTTTTCAGCATGTCCTTATGGTCCTTGGACTTTATGAAAGATTCAATTTTGTCTAGACCATACATACATGTCGGATTAACATCCTCAGACGAAATAACACTTTCACAATTATACGCTTCAGCATCAATTTCATCCTCATTAAACTCAAGGAAGGGAAAAATCATGCGATGAATTTTCTGTCCTATTTCACAGTCCAAATAAAGCTGAGTGATATTAGTATAAAGACGCTTAGCAATTAAACAAAAAACATTTCTCTGTTTTAAAAGTTTTAAATTGTCTCTTTGCAAATAAATGTTTTCATCCTTGGTTTTGATTAACTCCAACTCCTTCAGTTCGATCCACATCCTCCGTTCCTCACTCTTTGAAGACACCCTGCTTATTTGGTCAGTTAGGTTAGAACTGGTGACTCGTGTTTGAGTTAAACTGCTGTCTAGATGAGAGATTCTTGAATTAACATTTTTTAATTCTTTTTCATATGAACTTTGTGGGAATTTGAATGCAATAAAAACGAATTGTACCTTCTTGATTAATTCATCAAGTTCGTTGAATTGCACGCTGAGCGGTTTTGCTGTGAAGCACAAGTCCTCTCGCTCCTTTGTGTCTTCATTCCCACCATCTGTGTTGTATCCTCTCATCTGAGATACATCAGACACCATCAAGCATTTTCCACCACTACCCTCATCTTTCGCCACATAAGCCTTTCCATGAGAAGGCTTCCTTACTTCATCATCCTCAGAGTCGGTTGACCAAACCTCCACGCCACCGAACTCATCATTCGCTACCGAACCCTGGACAATTAAAGCATTCATAGAAGGGTTAGCATTAGATTTCTTTCTGTTGATCTCTTCCAGATTTTTCAACAACACTGCTTCTTCATCTTTCTCCTCATCCTTTTCTGCCATTTTCTTAAGAACACAATCTTTGGCATAGTGGTTCCTTCCTCCACAATAATAGCAGCTCACTCCCGAATCTCCTTTAGCTTTCGGTTCCTTCTTTGGTTCTTTTGCCTTCGGTTCTTCCCTGACCTTTTCAGAACTATAACTTCCCTGCCAATTTCGGTTCTTATTGGTGGGGAACCTTTTCTTGATGAACCTTTTTGGGTTTGACACCATCATTGCATAGTCTTTAGAGGTAAGGTCATAATCCTCTAAGTTGAGGTCTTCATCTTCCATCACAACTTTTCTTTTGGACAGAAGGGCCAATGAACCCAAGCTTGAAACCACATTTTCTCTTGTAACACGATCTTTTCTTGAGATTTTAGAATGCCTACCAGTTTCACCAAAGAGTAAGATTTGAATTGCTCATGCGCTTTAACTGTGGACACAACCGCTCTCCACTCAGATCTGAGACCGTTTAAAAAGGTAACCTTTTGTTCAATCAACTTCCTTTCAATATCATGTTTAATCATCTTACTGAGAAGATGATTGAAACGATCGAATGTCTGAGTTACAGTTTCTTCAGGACTCTGCTTGAATTCACCAAACTCGGATAGTAGCAAGGTTTGAATGGAATGCTCAAGATCCTCGTCCGTAGAATACAATTCTCGTAGCCTATCCCATATTTCTTTGGCAGTTGTGCATGAACTCACCAGCCTGAAAGTGTCAGATTGAAGAGCGAATTTGATTAATCTCAATGCTTTAATATTGCACTGAAATTTATCTTTTTCGTCTTGAGCAATATCTTTAACGTCTTTCAAAAGATCATTATACTCCTTTTGAGTTTTAATAATTCTTGAAGTTGCTGAATGAGCGAATGATCCAGATATGATTTCTTCCCAGATGAGATATCCATTGTCCTCAGATCTGATGACATAATCTTCAAAATGATGTGCCCAGACTTCGTAATCCTGAGTATAAAGAATGGGAATCTTTGTCGTTGATCCAATGTTGTTTGAAATGTTAATGGGATTGGATTGTGACTCGTCCATGCTTGATCGAATAACCTGTTTAAAAGATCAGACTTGTAATGTATTAAATTAGGGCAAAACAAATAAATGATGAGTTACGTCAATTATGGGATGACGGCTCAATAAATATTGATTAATGCGGAATAACCCTAATCGCAACCTTTTCAATAGAAAAGATGTGTATGAATTACACAGCCTCCTGCTCTGATACCAATTGATAAGATATTAAATAAACTTGAAGATCGATTAGATCTTCGTAACAGGTAGTGCGAAGAACATAAACAATAAACAAGACAAAGTTGAATCACAATATGTCGAATGATTAATTCAAACAATCCTCAGCAGAGCTCGACTAAGAACTTTCGCTGTAGAGGACTTAGGGTTACAGAACGATAATGAAACTGCTTTGATCGATCTATTCTTTTGTTACTATAGTTTCAGTCACCTATATTTATAATAAACCCTATCAAGCTCACGGTTGGACAGGCCCAAACCAGAGTTACAAAACTGGACTAACAAGCGAGCCCAATCGACGCAATACTTAACAAAACACGACCCAACAGAACCTTTTTCCAATGTCTCAGAATTACACTTAAGCCTGTAAGTATAACCATATTTACTAAGCTTTAGTAAATTATGACGAATAATCTTATCGATCTTTTGTGGTGGACTTAATCAGTGCACAAGAATGTGTACTCGATCCCTTAGTCCTTTACTTGAGTCACACATCCATGTGACCGAGTAATTAGTCTTAATTTTTCCAATACTTGAAAGTTCTCATTCATCATGCTATACTACTTGCATGATTCCAAGTTTCGGTCCAATTGAAACTTGGGTGATGAGAATCTTTCCTTATTTGGTAAATTTAGACATTACCACAAATGAAAGAATCAATTTCATATTTCCACTCTTGCTATTAACAGAATCATATAAGCAACAATATTTCCTCAAATGCCATTGTAAGGATATTTTAAAATAATAAAAATAAAAAATTTTCTTTTATTTTAAAACTTTGCAGAAAAACTTATCCTTACAATCCATATGAAAACTTGTTGTTATCTATTCCTAAGCAATATCTCATAACTCCTAAGAAGTAGCTCAAGAATCTGATCTTCAAACTACGCAATAGAAATCTATCTATGCGATTAGATTCAGCATATTCTTTCTTTAAGTTTCTTTACTTTTCTTTCATTCTTAAAACATCAACATGTGACCCAGTCACATCATGTATCAAGAATCTCAGATTAGAAACTTAGCAGAGTTAGATAGTGGACTTTACTTGAAGTAGAGTCAAACTTATTGACTTCAACATCCTTAGGTAAATCTGGCAGATTCGTAACCAATGTCCCTTCCTTTGGCAATATAAGCATATGGACCCTTTGATAATGGTACACGGGACTATCACAGACTTAGCTTTTCTCTTTACCATTTGGTCAACCGAGTTGACTATGGCCAATCCCTTTCCATTGGGAAGAGAATGCTTTTCTGGATTTCCTGTGTCACTATTGTCAATGTCCATCAAGTTTTAAGGAAGTTGATCTTAACAAATAGATAAAATCATTAAGGGTCTTGTCATAGTCTGTTTCATAGGTGTCACAAAGGAACTCACTATGTGACTTAGAAAGTGATTGAACCACCAATTTTCTCAAGACTTTGACACCCAACTCTCCCGGCTTGTCAATATGTGACTACATCTCCAAGACGTGACCACACCTAGACCTTGCCGTGCCAGTAGGGCTTGAGTGACCTTAAACTTTTCAAGAACTTATGGGTTAGGGAGGATAATTGGATGAGGTGAAAGAAGTATGATTTCCAAGGGACATCATCTTCATTTAGGAAAGCTTATTTCAAGAGATTTGGGAAGATCATAACTGTCTAAACCATACATCTTTTGGGAGATATTCAAGATAGTTGATCTTAAGTCCTTAATATGACACCCAATATGAAATATTAAGGCTAGGACCCAACAAAATATTTTATAACTTAGAAGAGGTATGCCGTAATCCAAGCTATAAAATATTTGAAGGTAGGTGAATGACGATTCACCAATTTCCACCAAGATAAACGAAATGTATTATTAGGTTTTAATTGGTTTTGAAACTCCTAGATCTTTGAGATTCATTGAACCGTTCAATGGCATGTTTCAATCCCGAGTGTGCCCTTCAGGTTTTGTGACTGGGATGCCAAGGATCACAAAACAAGGTGTGAAGTAACCATGCAAATTACTTGGTACCCTTAAGTGTTTACCCCTCAATCGATGTGCCGGTTAACCACACACGCTCCATTGATACTATGATAAACATTAAGTTACCCTTTGCCTACCTTGTTAAATACGAGTTAGTGTGCCGGTTAACCACACACGCTCCACTAACCGACTTAAACAAAGTGCAAAGTGTAATTTCATGGATTAGCACCTTATTCACATTTTCCTAACTAACTAAGATTGGGTATTATTAAGAGTTTAGTTACTTAGTATTTATCATTAATACTTTTAATGAAGGGAGAATTCTAGTCCTGTCAAACCCGTTCGGCTAACGACCCTCCACCAGTCAAGCAAGCGGTGGGTGAGAGTGGACACCCATTAAGTTGCCATTTTATAGGCAACAACCTTATACCCACCTTATAGACCGGCTTCGTGAATGAGGCGTACTAGCGGTAAGACTCACTTTACTCTTATATATATATATATATATATATATATATATATATATATATATATATATATATATATATATATATTATTAACTTATAATATTATAAAGTATAAGGGTTGAATTTTAACTCTTAAAATTCTAAGGGCTAACTTGGAATTAAAGTATTCATAAGAGAAAACTTTACAAATTCCAAAACTTGAGGGCAAGTTTTGAAACTATTCAAAACTAATTAATTCCATAACTTATGTGCTTAAAGTAGTTTTAATCCAAAAACTCTTCAAGTTCCATAACTTGAGGACAAGTTATGGAAGACTTTAAACTAATAAAAGAATTAATTTTTCTTTATTTTATAACTTATGGAATTAATTAAGGTTACACTTTTTTTTTAATTTATTATTTAATGAAGAGACTCTTGGTCCTCCATAACTTGATGACAAATTATGGAGTCATAACACCATTTAATTAGAACTAGACTCTTCATTTTGTAACCCTTGCCAACTTTTATGAGTTTTATGAAACTTAAATGTGACTTTTCATATAACTTGAGGACAAGTTACAAAAACACATTTTAGAATCAACTCTTAGATTAATTTGGATTGAAAACAACTATTTCACTCAACTTTTCTATTAATCTAAGCAACTCATAAGAACAAGATAATTCAAATCAAACTTTTTCATGTAATTAGTCTAAACCTTAAGCTAATACAAAACATGAATCTATTGACAATTATCTTTGAAATTGGATTAGCATGAACATTACCACATCACAAACAAGTTTTTAAGTCCAAAAACATCTTAGGGTAATGTTCCTAGTCCAATTCCAGCCAAAAAGGTCGAATTTATGTTGTCTGGGGGTCCAACTCGTCGAGTGCACGAACCAACTCGGAGAGTTGGATGCTTTTTGCCTTGGACTCGGCGAGTCTGCTGGGCAGACAACATCAAAACTTGATTTTCCAGCTTCTTTTGCAAGTATAACAAGAAAACAAGGCTAGGCTCTGATACCACTGTTGGGTTTTGAGCATTCTAACACTCCTAAGTGTACATGCAACCCTAAATACCTTGGATCTATGTTTTCTCTATTATACATGCAAATAAGAACTTCCAAGGTATTATCCTAATCTAACATACAAAACAATGAATGTAACAAGATAGAATACATACCTCTTTGATGTAGAAAGTCTTCATGAAGCTTGAGTGCCTAGTGCCCCAAGTGTGACACCTCAAATGGTTCACACAACACCAAATACACTTGGAATAACTTGAGAGAATTCTACACTTCATGAAAATCGGCTATCCCTTTCTAGAATGATACTAGTCGCCGATTTTGTCAAGAATAAGATCTTTATATAGTGTTACAATTAGGGTAAACCCTAATTGTCATGACTTTCCATTTCCTTGGATCCATGGGTTCAAATACACCATGGAGCATCCATGGACCATCATATGGGTTTTAGCCCAACTTGATTATCCATGGAGCATTAGCCCACTATACAAGTATGGATGATTTACACAATCAACCCATATATTTAATTAGTCTTCTTTTGATCACTTAATTAATCCTAGATTAATTCTTGATCAATACTAATTAAATAATCTTATTATTCTTATTATTAATATACTAGAACTTATAATATATTAATAACCATAAGTGTCTTATTTCTCTCATTATAGTCTATCCAAGTGCATGATGCCATGCAACCCAAATGGACCATGTCGGGTCGGGTCAAGTCTTACCAATTATAGTTATGGACTTAGACATTAATCCAACAATATCATTATCCATAGTCTATAGTCTATAAGCCGATCTATGAGACACTCAACAAGCTATACTTTAACTCAAGAGCGTAGATGACGTTCTCAAAACTCAGCACTCCATTTACAACTATTCCTTTTTGAGTGATCTTCCCTCCATCTCCTCCCGTGAAGGAAACATAGCCCCCATTAAAAGTCTGAATGACGTGCAGTTGGGAGATGTCTCCTGTCAACGTGCCTGGAACAACCGCTGTCGACGTACCAAGGTTTGACGACATTCCTCCGCAGCTGTTCCTGCACAATGAGCAGGATTATTTAGATTTGGGGACCCAGGTCATTACAAGCCTGGGTCCCAACCGCACACTCAACCGCACACTCTAACCGCACACTCAACCACACACACAACCACACACTCAACCGCACACACAACCGCACACTCAACCGCACACTCAACCGCACACACAACCGCACACTCTAACCGCACACCTTCAAACTCCAACCGCACACCTTCAAACTCCAACCGCACACCTTCAAACTTCAACCGCACACTCTAAAATGCTTCAAATTGATACTGAATTGGCTCTGATACCAATTGTAAGTCCCAAAACTGAGGATCCAAATCAGTGATCAAGTAAGGCAAACAATCAAACAGAGTGTAGAAGGAGTAGAAGAAGAATTAATCCAAGCATGCACACATCTATATCATATAAATGTTAGGTACACCTTGGGAAAACACACACATACGTCATTGACGTCTCTATACAACTGACACAGACACACTCTATTTATAGGACCACCAGCCACACACGTGTGTACAACTGCACACGTGTGTACAGCCACACACACGTGTATGCCCGCACACGGAGTGTGCAGCCACACACACGTTTATAGCCACACACAGAGTGTGCAGCCGCACACACTCGCTAACATACTACAACCAACATAACAAACCCCAAGACCCTACCAAGACCTATACAAGATGAATGCCTAGCTCAAACCACAAAATTATGACCTAACAATCTCCCCCTTGGTTTGAGCTAGCATGGTAAATCTTGAAGATCTTCTGAGCCAAGGCTTTATCCGTGAGCATCGAAGAATTCTCATTCGAAGGAGCAAGAAATGAAGATTATTCTTTCGACATTCAATCTGTCAACCCCATAAGCATGGTGAAGCTGTACTTGAAGATTATGTGACAGATTGCATTGAAGCCTCCTCAATCAACTTGTTGCTATCTATGAACTTGCTGAAGTGATCCAGAAGATTATTTCTCTCCGTTGCTCTCTCTGAAGATTCTCAAGCTGAAAGCGCTATCTTTCAAGAATCAGTACATCAAGCCTCCTCACCCAACGTGCGTTCAAAGTCAAATCTTGAAGAGAAGCCCAACCTCTCGAGATGAAGTCATTCATGAAGATTCATCAAGTTCATCTTGAAGCTGTGAAGAAATCAAAGATTAATGCTGAAGCCAAGCTCCCAATGAAGATTAACAAGAAAAAGCCAGCTACTTTTTAGGGGGAGTTTATTGGGCCGTTTAGAAAAGAAAGCTATAAACCAAGGGGGAGATTGTTGGGTCAAAAATATGGTTTATACTTTGCTTTTCTAGGAAAATATATTTTTATGTAATATTGTATGTGTGTGCGGCTGTACACATGTGTATGGCTGGAGGTCCATATTAATAGAGGAATGCATGTGGGAGTGTACGGTGAAGAAAGGTAAGAAGGCTAGAGAGGAGAGAGAAAGTTAGAGAGAAGAAGTCCCAAAACTGAGGATCCAAATCAGTGATCAATTAAGGCAAACAATCAAACAGAGTGTAGAAGGAGTAGAAGAAGAATTAATCCAAGCATGCACACATCTATATCATATAAATGTCAGGTACACCTTGGGAAAACACACACATATGTCACTGACGTCTCTATACAACTGACACATACACACTCTATTTATAGGACCACCAGCCGCACACGTGTGTACAACCGCACATCTGTGTACAGCCGCACACGCATGTATGGCCGCACACAGAGTGTGCAGCCGCACACACGTGTATAGCCACACACAGAGTGTGCAGCCGCACACGCGTGGATGGACGCACACACTCGCTAGCATACTACAACCAACATAACAAACCCCAAGACCCTACCAAGACCTATACAAGATGAATGCCTAGCTCAAACCACAAAATTATGACCTAACACTTATCCAAGTGGGAGACTGTTGGATTAGTGTCTAAGTCCATAACTATTTTGGTACTTGACCCGATGGTGCATGGTCCTTTTGGGTTGCCTTCACCAAAGCAACTTGATAGGATGAATTATGGATAGAAAGGATTAAATATGATTTATTAATATATTATGAGAATAATATATTAAAGGAGAAATCATATTGTTTAATTAATATTAGTCCATAATTAATAAGAATTAAGTTTGTGGCTAAAAGAGATTAATTAAACTTAAGGGACTAGAATTGTAATTATAAGATAATTGCAATTGGGCTATGGATTACCTTATAATATAAGGTTGGACGAATTCTATGGGGAAACCCATTAGAAATCGTCCAAGGCTTATTAAAAGGGTTTCATGGGTTGCTTAGGGCTTAAGCACCCAAATTAGGATTTTCTTGTTAGATAACCCTAATAGCCTCACTATTTAAAGAACCCTTATGCTCCAAAAACGTGGTGAACTTGTTGTCTAGGGTTTCCACACGTTTTGGGCAGCCTCCTTCTCTTCTCCTCTTCATCCTCTTGCTCTTGGTGTTTGTGAACCATTAGAGGAGTGAAATTTGTGACTCTAAGCTTTCTAAAGTCAATACAATGAGGATTTGGAATTGTTATTGCTACATAACAATCAAGGTAATAACTTGAACCCATTCTTATGTAAATATGATTACTTGTATGCTAGAACTAGGGTTTATAGTCTTGGATGAATTGCATGTATAATAGAGAAACCTAGATCCAAGCATTAGGGTTTGTATGAGAACATAGGATGTTCTTATTGCTAAAACCCATCACAGCAGCATATCACAAAATCAAAAAGATAAGAAATCATACCCGTCACCACATCGGGTGCAGCGCGTGCCTCCTTGGTAGTCAACTGGAATGCCCGGCTCCTCACCACTAGAGCCTCCGCCTTACCCTGCTGACCATCGGTGATCCGTAGGTGTGCTGGAGCTGGCGCCTTAACTGGCGCTGATGTCGTTATTAACTGGGGGTAGTTGGCCTTCTTGTAGCCTTTCTAGTTGTAGTGGAAACATAGCAACTCAGACGCCTGAATAACCAGAGCAGGGGCAGTACAATCCCTGCTGAAGTGCCCCGTCTTGCCGCACTTGTAGCAGTCCGGCAATCCCAATCTACACGCCCCCTCATGTGGCGTGCCGCATTTCCTGCAACGACCCGGTCCTGACTGGCCTTTCGACCTACCATCTGATCCCTTCGGCTTCTTCCCCGAAGCCCCAGTCGTCTGACCCTCCTCTATTTTCCTCTTCTGCACATGCTCTAGATCGATCTCCCTCTCCCTTGCCCTGGCAATCATGGAATCCAGGGTAGGGCAAGCTGAAAAACTAACATGCTCCCGAATGTCGGCTCGCAGCATGTCATGATAACGGGTCCTCCTCATATCCTTATCCCCCGCATACTAGGGCACCAGCAATGTCCTCTCCCGGAACTTGGCGGTGATCTTCACTACAGTCTCCGTAGTCTGTCTCATGACTAAAAACTATGTGGCCAGCTATTGAAGCTCTACAGCTGGCGCAAACTCTGCTCGGAACCGGGTCACAAAATCCGACCATGTCATAGCCTCAACAGTCGAGGCTCCCAAAGAGTCACCAACCGACTCCCACCCTAGCCCGGTCCCTCAAACACCCTGCTGCAAATCGTTCCTCCGACCCCTTGGGGCAGAAGCTGGTCAGCTGCGCATACTCAATGTCTGCAATCCATCGTCTGGCAGCAATGGGGTCCTTCGCCCCCATGGAATTTTGGCGCACCACTGCCCCTGAAGTCCCTAAAGGACAGCGTGCGGGATCTTGGCTGGCCAGATGCCATGTCGCTCTGGAATGCCCTAAGGTGATCCTCCATCAGCTCAACAATCCCTTCCTTGATCGACCCAAAGATGACCGGGGTCGCATCAAGGATGCCTCTAGTGATCTCAGACGCGATGAACTCGCATAGTCTCTCATCCACTGGTTCGGAGCCTGAATCTGAACCCGATCCCTCTCCTGAGCTGCCCACCACTAGTCTCTGACGTAGTACCACCATTCTGCAAAATGTAATACCAACCGTTAGTGATACTGATACATCTAGAGGGATCACATGCACTACCAGTTCCCTGGTCTTGTCTCAACCGTCCTCAATTTAGGTATGGGTCCTCTGCTTTCTGTAGTACGGGCCCATACTACCTTCCACATCTATTTGTACCTTCCTCAAGGACTACCATGACTCCACCAAGTCCCCTTTTATCACTTTTGATTCTCTGCCATACCCGTTCTAGGCTTACCTTAGGGAAAATGTCGAACTACACTCAAACCTGTCCTCAGCTGTTGAAGGCCTCCTTGTAGTGCCAATTAGCCATTACCTGACTACCATCACATGTGATGAGGCTCATATGATCCTTCGAGTAAAAGACTCGTCCCTACAATGGTTAGACTCAAACGAGAGCTGTGCAATAGGACCAAATCCAACACTCTGAGATTATTCAACCCTGATCACATGTGACGTGACGTATTCACCTAATGGCTAACTCTCATTACTCAGAGTCCCACAAAGCACAAAGCAAGCGGCATTCGGACACAGGAAAACTACTCAAACTAATCTGTTCTTATAATGAGAAGCTGAACTAGCATATAATGTTGAGCTCATACTACCAGGCATAACCTAAACATGCTATCCTATTACTGTCTACTCAATACTAGCATGCAATTCTCATAAGCTAAAGCACATAAAGCAGACACATAAGGCATCATCCCTAGATCCTTAGTCCTATTCTAGCATGCTGTTCTACTACAATTGATAAACATAAGATAACTTGTATGGGTACTATAGGGAATACTTACTTGAGCTCGGCCGGTTGCACACCTCACACACTTGTTCCTTCTCAAAACTCTTTTATCCTAGCTTTTAGAAAGTTATTTTCTTTGTAAAACTCTTTTAATCCCTTGGTTTGAGTCCAGGCACCCCCGAAGGTGTGTCCAAATCCCTCAAACCAGGTCTCTGATACCAACTTGTAACGACATAAATTTCAAGTCCAAAAATTTCATTGTTAGTTAATTGATTTATAAAAACGCACCAGCTAATAGTAACTTTTCATAAATCCACAACTCATGTCTGAAAACCACTCGCAAAATAAAACAATGTCAGAGTACAATCCCAAGAAATTCTAATGCAGAAAACCAACATGTGTGTGTATGATGTGCCGCTACCGTCCCGGCTCCTTCCCCTTCGCTGAAGAGGTACCTGAAACCAAAACTGTAAACTGTAAGCACGAAGCTTAGTGAGTTCCCCCATCATATCACATACCATACAATCACGTAACATACATACTGTTAGGCAATTCGGGGGTACCCGTCCTACCCGGTACGGCCATTCTGGGGTGCCGACCTACCCAGTACAACCATTCTAAGGTGCCAACCTACCCATGTCAAGCCATTCTGGGGTGCTGACCTACCAATGTCAAGCCATTTTAGGGTGCTGACCTACCCGTCAGTCCTAACAACCGACCCTCGGGGACTATTCCACCCCCTACTGCTACTATCACATATATCATAACATAAACATACTATCAGACATATCTGGGGTGTCCAAATTACCCTTCGGTCCTAACAACCAAACTTGGGGACTATTCCCTCCTACTACCGCTATCACACATACATATCATGCCAACATATAAACATATAATCACATACTATCAGACATATCTGGGGTGCCTGACCTACCCTTCGGTCCTAACAACCGAACTCTACTACTATCACATATAACATATCATGCCAGCATATAACATATCAGGTAGTAGAAAACCTAGATGATATCACAAAGACAATCATCTAGCATTCAACTCCTACCGGTGGGCCGGCATTGTGGCCGTAGACCCACCGCTACTGGAAGGTAACTCACCTCGATCAAGTAGTTGCTGTCAAACTGAGTGGGAAGTCTCTTCCTGCTGCCGCTCCGGAAATCCTCCGGCTACAATCCCCACAAAACACTTAGTCGGAACTGATTTCTACTCTTAGGGTAAAATGACTATTTTACCCCCACACAGGTCCAAGTCAAAGTCAACTTCAAGTTGACTCGACTCGTCAAGTTGGTCCTTCAACTCGCTGAGTCCCTCATCCTTTACTCGTCCTTATCCACGTCTTGACTCGTCGAGTTTGGCCTCGCCTCGACGAGTTCCTCTCTTATGTGAACATTGCATGAAACTCATCCAACTCATCGAGTTGTATGAACTACTCGTCGAGTTCACCTTCATCCGAAGAACAAGTCTGTCCTTGACTCGCCGAGTTGTATGAACAATTCGTCGAGTTCATCTTCAATCTTAAGGAGATTGTCTTGGACACGCCGAGTCTATTCTTGCACTCGTCGATTCCCATGAACTCTAGGTCTAAAACCAAGTCCAATGCGTTGGGTCACTCTTTCTGACCTTCTACCGTCCCTCTAACACCCAACTAAGCTCTTTAGACTCTTATTAGATATGGGACTTTATGCCTTGGACTCGCCGAGTTCAAAAACGGACTCGCCGAGTCCAGTCTTGACCAATTCCATACAGTCGATTTAAATGAGATCCAACACACCAAAACCATAGATCTGGCCTCCTAATGTCCACTTTATACGTAAAGTTCCAAACTTGATGCACATGCATGGGTTATTTAGCTCAAAAATCCACATAAAGTGTCCTACAATGTGCAGGGGGCTCTCATGGCCATAAAGTTGGCATCTTTACGCCATGAGACCCCTCTTAAGGTCCAGATCTGAAGTCAAAACCCACTCAACAACTCTAATTTCGAAACATGACTTAGCAATCCAAAGAGATCCCAAGTTAAAGATGAATAAACACATAGATGAGTCAAGACATGGGCATTATACCTTGAAGCTGCTGAAAATGAAGTAAAATCCTTGGATCTACTAGCCCTAACTCAAGTTCCAAGCTCCTTCCTTCTTTCCAAGCTTTACAACCACACAAGAACACCAAAAATGGCCTCAACAAAGCAAAATCGGCTAGGGTTTCAATGAGAAGTGTTTTGGGAGCGTAAGGGACAATATGGTCGTCATGTCATTGCTTAAATAGGGTGCAAACCCTTGGATTAGGGTTTTTGTCCGAACAGTACCTACTCGCCGAGTCCGGGACCCGACTCGCCGAGTTCATCAATTAAGTCCCGCGTTCTGTCCCGCTTCTACTCGGCAAGTTGGTCCTTCAACTCGCCGAGTCCAAGGCCAAAATGCGAAAAATATATAAATAGCTGATGAAGGAATACATACTAAGAACCAGGTGCTAAAAATAGATCTCGAAGATTGATTCCGTTCTCTTGAACCATTGCGATAGGGCAATGATTCCGCCAGTTCCATTGAAGGCCCTGAGTTTGCAGTTGGTGAAATCCTTGTACGAGCACTCTCTAGAGCGCATTGGAGCTTCGACAACAGTGGGAGGCACATAAGTTTCACTCCCACTAGTACCGGTCGAGGTGAATTGTGCTAAAGCTGTCGTGACAGCCGCATTTACCGCAGCTTGGATAGCCGCCAGATTATATTGCGGAGGAGGTGGTGGTGGTGGTGTTGAAGTTACTCGAGGATCGTGTCTTGTTGATCGTCGCGGAGGCATGTTTTAACTAATAGTTTACAAAGATGAACATGATAGTAAGAATCAATTGTAAGTATAGTGAGAGTGATCCAAGGGCTAAATTGCCATAGTCCAACAGTTGAATGAGTGTATGTTTTGAAATAGAGACACAATAGAAGAGTAGAGAAACACAAGAGTAAAGATTTTCCAACAGATTTAGATAACTGCCAATATTACTGGTATTATTGATGTAACAAGTTTGGGAAAATGACCTAAACAGTAGTTCTTACATCAAACCATAAGGGAAAATGTTGACAGCTTAGAAGTCTAGTTAAAGTACTTGAAAGATAGGAATATTTTACAAACAAGTGCTTCATAGAGCATAGATAAGAAAGGCTATTCCTTAAACCAAAAGAAAAGATGAGTCAGACATCTTCTACCGCCGATGGGCATTTCTTGGGTGAACCCTCAGATCTTCCAGTTGGCGTGTTACTTCTTGAAGATGTCGCTCATGAGCTCTCTGACGCACTCAAAGTTCTATGATTTCGGCTCGAGATGCAGCTAGTTGTTCGAAATGATGAGCAAGGTCGAGCAGCTCACAACTATTCTTAGGCACATGCTAGTCACTCCTCGGAAAAATATAGTTGATCAGGCTATATCACTCCCAGAATTGACTATATGTCTCTAAGCCTAATTGTGTTGTTCAACAATCGTAATACTTTTGTTTTGTCCTTGTGACATTGATTTTAGTATGAATGCAAGTATATATACTTGGTTAAATATTTTATTATTTAAAAGTATAAACACTTGGTCAGAGTATTTTTATCCCGTTGTGTTTATAGTTTGTATATCTTTTATGGGTTGATATACTCGATTCACTATAAACAATGCTCTGATACCAATCTGTCACACCCCAAAACCGAAACGCCGGAAACATTCTGGGGCGGAAGACGTCATGTACAGTATCACAACAAAGAAAAATAGTAAACAAGCAACAACATCATCCATTGCATTAATAATATAATTTAATACAAGTGTGTTTTGTGTAGTTTATAAGACACCAAAATATGAATCAAAATAAGAGATGAGTCTTGAATGTGCTCCATCTTCTCAAAAGTTGGCATCGGTACCTATCTATTGATGAACTAAGAATACAAGTTATTTTGAAAGAGTTTATCAGTTTTAAAGCTGGTGAGTTCATAAGCATTTTAGTGTCATTGTTTGTATGGAAATGTTTGTAAGTGTTTGATGTATAAGTTTGTAAGAGTTTGTAGTAAATGTTTGTATCTCCTAGAAATCCTATATTTTCTACTAAGAGTAGCCTTCTACCAATGTATCAAATGTTCTGTAGGTTTGTTTCTTGTAAAACTGTGTAATTCTCCCAAATGTCACTATCATTAACAAATTTAGTTTTTACATTACCGTTTATGTGAGAAGATCACAATGTGAATGCAATGGGAAAATAATAAAGTACTATAGTGTTGTATTATAGTAACTACTGTTGTACTAACTACCTTCAATCGATTGTTAATTAAGGTATAATGTGATATGATTGTAACCATACTTGATCGACTTAGTAAAACACGACGCTCGAAGAAGTCGAAATTGTATGACATTCGTCACCCGTAGACCTACAGATCACACTGTAGCTAGCAGCAAGGTGTAGGACGGTTAGTCCCGTATAGATCTATACACAAATTCACGCTCTGCCTCTAGGAGACTCTGGTTACAAAACGAGCCATAGCAGTGATGCCATGCCCCGAAGTAATGGCTCACATTTCTGTTATAGTATTCTTGTATATGTATTGTATGTACTAGTGTAGTGTATATGTAACATTCGGGATTTTGGGTATGTTAGTTTGTGTTTCAATTTGGAGGATTTAGGAGGGACTCGACTAGTCGAGAGTCTGACTCGCCGAGTCACGTCGAGTTGATTGCGGGTATTTAATGAAAGGACTTGATGAGTCCAAGTATGGACTCGCCGAGTAGGTGCTGGGCAGAGAAAACCCTAAGTTCCGGGGTTGGAGCTTATGTAAAGGAACTTATGAACTTGGATGCACCTCATATCTCTTGTGAGAAACCATAAATCGCCATTGGATCCTTGGGAGAGTTCTTATGATGAAATCAAGTAATTTTTTGGGTTTTGTGGAAGGAAAAGAGCATGACTCAAGCAAGGAACGAGATGGGGGCAGTGGATCTAGCATCTCTTCACATGGGACTGTTGTAGGAGGTATGAATCTGTACTCATTCTCGTGTATTTGGTGGTTTTCTTGAATCTAGGGTTTTCTTATTCCTTCTATAGCTTGCATTCGAAGCTTATGAGGTCCCAAGGTGGAATAAATCTTAGATCTGGACCTTAAGAGATCCAGAGAGTCCTAGTCATTCTGCTTTATGCTGTTCCATTGGAGATATGGATCTAGGTTGCCATTTTAAGAGCTATTTCTTCATATAAGCGCATAAGAGTGTTGCATGAGCTTAAAGTTTGAACCTTTATGTGATATTTGGGTGTAAGACGGTCAGATCTATAAGTTAGAGAAACAGATCTGACCTCAGAACGTCATTTGAGTGATGTCATGGAGGGAACTCGTTGAGTCCATATAGGGACTCGACAAGTCGAGTCGAGTTGCCCCGCGATTCGTGACCAATGGTAACCCGTCGAGTGAAAGGTTAACTCGACGAGTCGAGTGAGACCTTAGGAGGATTCAAAGGACAAGCATGGACTCATTGAGTCACCTGAGTGCACTCGACGAGTCTGGTCAAAGTTGACCATTGACTAGAGTTGACTTCAGTTAACCTTATGGTTTTGGTCAAAATGATTCAAGAGAGGTCAGGGAGGGCTAGAATGGTCTTCTACCCATTCTATAGAGATGAGGACAAGAGAAAGTATTAATTAGAGATGTTTGCCTTATGTGTTAGGCGGAGGCTCGAACGAGGTTATCAAGCCGGAAGGTTTACTAGACATCATGAGAGGTGAGTCTTCTCACTATGCCTTACCCGATGGGGTGATTATGTGTGACCGGAAGGTCTTATGCTTATGATGAAAATGTGATGTATGTTGTTTATGTAATATGTTATGATATGAGTATGATGATATGGACCAGAAGGTCAATAGAGTATGGACTGGAAGGTCAACAGAGTTATGGGATGGAAATCCCCTGAGACACTTGGATCGGAAGATCCCATAGAGCTATGGCCTGGAAAGGCGTATGTGTTGTACGTGGTATTTTGGGAAACTCACTAAGCATTTATGCTTACAGTGTTATGTGTTATGTGTTTCAGGTATTAGCGATGATCGCGGGAAGGCGCCGACATGATCCGTACACACTGGCAGAAGATTTATTTTATGATATTGGGATATGTTTTATCATGATGGCATTTGTTAAATTTGAGATTTGAGAATATTGGATGAGTTTTATTTTATTTAAAAAATGAAAAATTGTTTTGAAAATTCATGTTGATACAGTATGTTCTCTTTTTCTAGTATGTAGTATGTTCTCTTTGTTTCTCATCATAGTATTCTCTATCTGTTTCTCTTTATAGTAAGTATTGTTTCTCGTTATAGTATTCTCTTTCTGTTTCTGTTTATAGTATGTATTATTTCTCATTATAGTATTCTCTATCTGTTTCTCTTTATAGTAAGTATTGTTTCTCGTTATAGTATTCTCTATCTATTTCTCTTTATAGTGAGTATTGTTTCTCATTATAGTATGTATTGACTCATGTATGAACTGAATCTTTGTATGTTTCATTGTACTAGATATAGTGAATAGTGCCTTCCTAAACTATACCTATTCTAGTTTACTAGTAGATTTTTTTGTATGACTGAGTGTATTGAACTGTGATAAAAGCTTTTATGTCTATACATATATACATAATATATAAATAAGGATCAAACGACACCCGGACGGAAACGACCCAAAAATCATGATTAAAAATTCCGTTTGAATAACATTACTTAAACCATGATTGTCAAACCATAACATAATTCTTAACATAAAATCATAGTATTAATTCAAAACATAATCTTATTATCAGAGTGAAACATCCCAGGCTGACTAAATATGGTGCGTGTCATGCCATCATCCTGAGCTCTTCCCTCCGCTACCGGAAGTACCTGAAACCAAAACTGAAACCGTAAGTACAAAGCATAGTGAGCTCCCCAAACTACCACATACCATACAATAACATATAAAGCACATATTGGGCCTTACCCACTACATCGGACCGAAATCCGGACTAACTGGGGCCTTGTCCCCTGCATCGGGCAAAAGTCCGGAAACTGCATCGGGCCGAAGCCCGGACTAACTGGGGCCTTGCCCTCTGCATCGGACCAAAGTCCGTCTAACTGCATCGGACCGAAGTCCGTCTAACTGCATCGGACCGAAGTCCGGACTAACTGGGGCCTTGCCCCCTACATCGTACCGAAGTCCGGCTAACCGCATCAGACCGAAGTTTGGAAACTGCATCGGACTGAAATCCGGCTAACTGCATCGGACCGAAGTCCGGACTAACTGGGGCCTTGCCCCCTGCATCGGACCAAAGTTCGGAAACTACATCGGACTGAAGTCCGGACTAACTGGATGAACATGGCATAGCATAATCATAATTACTAGCATAAACACATATATTGCATACTGCATCGGACCGAAGTCCAGAACACATAACACAAAAACATGCTTGAATCACAAAGACATCAAGCACACTGAACTACTGCATCAGACCGAAGTCTGGAAACTATTGCTAACTAGATAGGTCGGCATTGTGGCCGTAGACCCGTTCCTACTAGAAGGAAAACTCACCTGAACTGCTGAAATCGACCGATAACCCTCTGGCTACTAACCGACAACTCTCCGAAATGTTGCTGCTCTAGCTCCCTGAGCAACTAATACCAATAACAACACCTAGACTAAACTGTACTCTAGAAGTCAAACTAAGTCAACTATGGTCAAAGTCGAAGTCCTGGTCAAAGCCAACCTTCCAGTTGACTCGACTCGCCGAGTCTTTAAACTCATAAACTCTTAAAATACGACACAACTCACTGAGTCACCCCAAGACTCGTCGCGTTCAACGGTCTCTGAGTCCCATCCTGTCCAACTCACTGAGTCACCACTCAACTCACTGATATGCGTCTTAACCAGAAAAGGTTGGGGTTTTGCGACCAGACTCACCGAGTCCAAGAACAGACTTGTCGAGTCCAATGTAATCTTTAACAAAATCGTTGAGTTGTTCTTCCAACTCGCCGACTCCATGCTCATGTTCATAAAACTCGTCGAGTACATCCATGTGACTCGCCGAGTCTCTTCAGCTCTTAATCCATACAGTTGCGTTTCGAGCAATGCAGGGGCTCCAATCCATAGATTCACTCTTCTACAGTCTATCCCTCGCGTAAAGTGACAAAATTTATGTTAAACCAAGGAGCTATAGGCCCAAAACACTCTAGGGCTAGGGTTTATGACAAAGGGGATTTACCGACAACTCTTTGATTGATGCTTTATGACATTTTAGACCCACACAAGTCTAGATCTAGGGTAGCAACCTCAGATCTAAACTCCAAACCCCAAATAGATCTCAAACATACCAAAATGGCCCCAAATCTCATTCATGAATAGATCTAAATGCACAAGAAGGAAGGTAATAGCTTATTACCTCCAAGATGTGCCCAACTGAAGTAGATTCTGGATCTACACCACTGTCTTGATTCAGCCCTTTTGATCTTCAAGTTTCTTCCACTAGAAACAACTTCCAAAGCTTCAATCATCCTCCAAAGGCCTCACACATGAGCTTAGGGTTTTCTGGTTCTCAGGGGAAATAAGGAGGCTAAGAGAAGGACATAAAGTCCTTTAAATAGGGTGCAACCCTCAAGAATAGGGTTTTTCTCATTCCAGCACCAACTCGTCGAGTCCAGCTTCTGACTCGGCGAGTTGGTCACTTAATTCGCGACCCAAACCCGCTCCGACTCGGCGAGTAAGTATACTTACTCGTCGAGTCCCTTCTTCAAGTTACACTTTAAGCACGTGACTCAGACTTCTGAAATTTGGGATGTTACATGGACAAACAGAGGGTACTCTAAGTGCACAACCAAACAACGAACAGAAATTAAAGTGAGTTATTAGTCCTAAGTCCTTCCAACCTTACTTATATAACTATATATGCATTAGACATGGTTTTGACAATATATAAGTTGGAAAGAGTTAAAGGAAATGGTTTGTCATATAAGAACAAGATCGATAAAGAGTTTAGTATGTAAAAGAGTTTGATAAACATTTTGAAGTAGTTTTTTTGATAAAACAGTTAAAAGTATAGTAAATCCATTTGTTTGATAGTTATTAATCACATGTGATTGATATAATAACTATAATGTTTCAACTAGTATCCCCCCCATAAAAGCATTTAAAATCATTTAAAAGGTCGATTAAGGGGTATAAACTCACTTGTAGTGAGTGGTTTGGATGCACAAGTGGTATAGGATGCTAAGTGCCAAGTGAAGACTTGAGCACACACACGAATCCTATTTATAATATAATGATACATATATGTTTACAATTAGTATTTAAACAACTAATTAAGCAAATAAAGACACCCTATGACATGGAAATCACTTAGATTCAAGTGCTAGAAGTACAAAGGGTTGCATGTAAGGGGTGTAGGGACTCACATAGGAGTTTATGGCCCAATGGTAAAACCCCCATGAGTTTACCGCCCATGGGTTTATGGACCAATGAGTTTACGGCCGTAAAATCATGGTATCTTGTACCATTTTGTGTGTTAAGGTCCTATGGTCTTCCTTGAAGTGTTCTAGACTCAAGTCCAAGGCTTAGGAAGGAGTAGTGGCACTATTGCACCACTAATTAGGGTTTACGACCAAGGGAGATTGCCTTGGCCGTAAACACCCTTGTGTTCTTGATTTCTTGATGTTTTCAAGGTGTTTATCATGTGATTCAAGTATATAACAAGCTAAGGGTAGTGTACTTAGGATTTGAAGGCAAATGAGCTTGTTTTCGACCCAAAACACTGAAGTGTTCTTGATGTTCTTGAGGATCTTGAAGATCTAGACACAAAAGATGAAATTTGTGGAATGAAACATGGATTCATCACAAGATATAGCCATGTAATAAAAAATCAAGGATAGAAACACTTACATTTAAGAATATTTTGAAGAAAACTTGATGAATGTTAAGAGAGAATCCGATTTCTAGGCTTGGAAATGTGAAAAGTGATTGAAAAATGACTAAGGACCATATATATAGTATGGAGTTTATGGCCACCATGAGTTTATGGCCATAAACTCATTGTTCCTGGCCGTAAGCTCCTTATTTGAGGGTTTATGGCCTGTTTGATAGGTTACAACTTCAATTGGAACTTCCTTTCACTCATTCCTTTGGTGTACTAGGCTCAGAATGTTGAAACAGACTATAAATAGGACTAAAAGTTAGTAGAAACAAGTATGACTTTGATTGAAGTGAATGGTTTGTACAAGATAGAAATTTTGGGTTGTCACAAAATGATTTCTTTTCATTATAAGTAAATATCGTTTGTATCGAAACCCTGGTTACCACCAGTAAATAATGTACGTTCCATTTGAAAACCCTGGCTATCACCAGCATGTAAAGTGTGTTCGGTTTTTGAAAGCCTTGGCTACTACCAGTATGTGAGGCATGTTATGTTCGAAAACCCTAGCTACCACCAGTAAGTAAGGTATGTTCTATTCGAAAAACCTGTCCACCGCCATTAAGTAAGGTAGTTTTATTACATAAAATAAAACTATTGAAGAAGGAGAATCCCGTAAACAAAGGTTAGTTGATACTATCGTGAGTTAGTATAACCATGCTAATATGACTGATGACCTCCATGACGTTTCTTTAGGCGTCAGATGTTACAAAATTTGTCACCCCAGGCATGCCTGCCTAACTATAGCTAACAATTCAGGTGTGGGATTATCGGTCCCAAATAGATCTATTCACAAATTTCACGCTCTCCCTCCAGGAGACTCTGGTTATACTAAAAGTAGAGGATTTACCAGTACCTCGCAGGGTACTATGAAGAAGGTCTCACGATCATGTATTAACTAGTTTACGTGTTGTTCTGTTGTTCTTGTGTTCTAGGTCGTTTGTATACGATATAGAGTATAAATAATTATATGCAAAATAATTATTTAGTATGGTACTCTTGTTATCTATATGTAGAAATAGATAAACTAAGTCTATCATAGTTTATATGTTCGACTGTGTATGTGGTTTAAATCTGTAAAACTGATAATGAATTTCCCAAACTATACTTATTATAGTTTGAATGATATGTTATGTTCATGTACTATTCTGAAAAAGTATGCAATTATGTTTAGACAAAATATCCCTTATGCACCGCATATTACAAAAGGGATAAATTGTCTAAATGTTTGATATAAGACCATTGTGATTGCATCAGTTTTTAAGTTGTGAAAACCTTTATGTTTGGCTTGTATCCACCCCGTGAAAACGTTTTAAAAACTATAAAAGTGTAGGGTATGTGACAACCCGAAAAACTTCTCGCATGCACTCTTCAATTCTTTCCAATATTAGACTTATTTTACTATATGGTCGTACCCTTTAGAGCCTAATGAAGCGTTCTAAAAGTGTTATAATCAAGGTAGAAGTGTTAAAAAGGGTTAACTCGAAGTGTAGAAATCAAAACCGGGCCAAACACTCCAACACATGGAGTGTGCGGCCACACACTTGAGTGTGCGGCCACACACTCTTATTTGCGGCCTCACACCCTTCCCAACCGCACACTCCACCTATATATACCATACTTGGGCATTTTTGAACACTTCTTTCACTTCTTCAAACATAGAACACGAAATCCTCTCAAGTATCATCCATTTTCCTTGAAGATCTTCATAAAAAGGTACCAAGAACACCAAGAACACCAACATCACCATCTGGCCGCACACATGGCAACACACACCATCTGGCAGCACACATGGCCGCACACATGTGTTGGCAGCACACTAGGCCGCACACCTGGCCGCACACACACATATAGTGTGTATTTTGGCCATACACCCTCTTGTATAGCCTTATAAACCCTCATACAATCATATATGATTATAACACTTCATTATAAGTGTTTACTAGTCCCTAAGGTGGTCCCAAAATCATCAAATAGTTATTCATAACACTAATTATATCACATATGTACAATATATGCTTAATAGGATTTGCGTGTGTACTCAAGTCACCACTTGACACCTAGCATCAAATCCAACATTGTCATCAGAACCACTCACTACAGGTGAGTTCATACCCCTTTAATTAACCTTTGAAATACTTTTAAATGTTTTAAATACCTTTATGGGGGGGGGGGAATACAAGTTGAATACTTATAGTTATTACATCAATCATATGTGATTAATAACTACAAAACCAATGATTTCATCACTGTTTCAAAATGTTTATCAAGCTAATTTATTTCAAAATGTTTTACAAACTCTTTTCTTATCAAATACTTTTATTTAAACCTTGTTATACTTCTTATAAATTGCATGTCCATATATGCATAGATATATAAGAAATGTTTAAAAGGCTTAGGAAGGCCATTCACCCTATTTCCTTTTCCTCGATTTGGATGTGGTCTGGTGGGATGTCGGGTAGTCGTTCGAGGGTCGTTTCAATATTAATTATATATCATATGTGCATATATAGACATAAAAGTACTTCCATATTCATGCGTATCAGTTACATCATTAGTAAGTTACCATCGGGGTAACACAGGATCATAGTACTACAATTTCTAAATCAATGAGTCAGTTCATTCATGAGTCAATACTTATTACTATGAGAACATATACATTACATTACTATGAGAACATTTACAACTATACTAGAAAGGGAACATATACAACTATACTAGAGAAGAACACATACAACTATACTAGAGAAGAACATATACAACTATACTAGAGAAGAACATATACAACTACACTAGGAAGAGAACATATATAACGATACTAGAACAAGTAACATTACATTACCTATACATGAATACGTTTACAATTGTGATCCACTATATCGGGCATGCCTTAAATGTCTTGGACCGAGTTGTAACCAGAGTCTCTTGGAGGGAGAGTGTAAGTTTGCGTGTAGATCTATACTGGATTGACTATCCTACACCTTGTTGCTAGCTACAGCCGGACCTGCAGGTCTGCGGGTGCCAAACGTCATACCTTTTTACGACCTACATTTTTCATTGTTTATCCAGTCGATAGTATGGTACAATAAATCACATGATACCTTAATATTAATCCGGTTTAAGGTAGTTAGTACAGCAGTAGTTCCTATAATATAACACTACAGTACTACAATAATTTACCCATTACATATATTTAGTGATTATGTCACTTAAACATTAATGTACAAACTATATTTTGTTAATGATAGTTACACTTGGGAAATTACACACTTTTACAACAAACTAACATACAAAACAGTTAAGCCTTGGTAGAAGGCTACTTTGATAGAAAATATAGGTTTTTCTGAGGGATTCAAACTTTTTTAAACACTTACAAACGTTTACATACATTTTACAAACTTACACTTGAGACATTATTCAAACGTTTTGATAACAAACACCGACACTAAAATAGTTATGAACTCACCAGCTTAATGATGATAAACTCTTTCGAAATAACTTGTAATCTCAGGTCATCAGTAGACAGATACTGATGCCAGCTTTTGAGAAGATGGAGCGCATCCAAGACTCATCTTATTATTTTCATACACATTATTTTTGGTGTCTATAACTGTAAAGAACACACTTGTATTAAAATTATATATTTAATGCAATGGATGATGTTGTTTGCTTGTTTACTTTTACTGTGTTGTGATACTTTACATGACGTCCTCCACCCCAGAATGTTTCCGCCGTTCTTGGTTTTGGGGTGTGACAGATTGGTATCAGAGCATTGTTTATAGTGAATTGAGTATATCAACCCATAAAAGATATACTAACTATAAACCCATTTGGGATTAAAACACTCTAACCAAGAGTCTATACTTTAAATACTAAAATATTTAATAAAGTATACAAGTCTGCATTCATACTAAAATCAGTGTGACAACGACAAGAACAAAAGTATTGTGATTGTTAAATATCACAAGTGAGCTCGGGGATGTATGGTCAGTCCTGGGAATGGCATAGCCTGATCAACTATGCTTGTCCAAGGAGTGATTAGCATATGCCCTAGAATAGTTGTGATATGGTAACAAGTCTAAAAACTTACCAACACTACTACAATAGGATCTCTAGAACAGAGCATAGGTTTAAAATACTACAGGAGTATTTTGTGTTACTTTAATCAATTATCTGAGAACTAAAAGGTTCATTATCAAATAGGTCAATAGTCATTAAGTAGATACTTTAAGGTTGTATGAAATTAGGTGTTATAGTCTAAGAATCTGTAACCTTTGCTGCATCTCATATTCCTTGTTTGGTTGTGGTTTTGGAGTTAGGGCTACTTATTCGAAGGCCTATCCTACCCTATTTTCATATAATTGGTATGCACTACACAAGTATTGACATAATTGATATAGATCATCTTATAATTATCTTAGTAGTACGTCAAATTTCATAAGATTCTTATATCCCCTTTCTCGCGTAGATATCATGGCTGGATTTCATCATGGCGACCCGTACTTCCCCAACCATGGCAATGCAGGATGGCTAGAAGAGGAACCGGAAGATGATCACCCAATTCCTTTGGATGATCATGAAGCTGAAGGCTTTTCTGATGGTTCTGACTCGGAACCCAAAGTCAACAATCTACCTCCCGTAGGTCAAGCCCCAAACAACAATCTCCAACCAGCTTTTCCAGGTCCCACTCCCTTGTGGGTAAACAACTTGAATCGTTGGAGCGACGAACAGGGTCAACCCTTACCTTACTTTGGGGACCGAAGCTTTTACAATGTTAGTGAAGGTGGTTCTGCGGATAGAGCTCTGCCCGTCATGGTCCGTAGAATTGCTCGAAACGTCGAACAAGGTCGAGCAGCCATCGACCGAGTCATAGAAATTGATGCCAACTCAGGCATTAACACCGTCCGCATTCGACATCTGGAAGAAGCACTCGAAGGGACGAGGAGAACCAATGACGCACTGCGACATCAATTGACTACCGAAGTCGCAGAACTTCGAGTTCGCCAAAGAGCTCATGAATGACACCTCCGAGAAGTGTTTCGTCAATTGGCAGATATGAGGATTCACCCTAGGAATTCTCGTCGTCGTTAGAAGATGTCTTGTACATCTTTGTCTTTTGATTAAGGAATAGCCTTTAGTATCTGGGTCTTAGGTAACACTTGTCTGTAAAATATTCCTAACTTTCAGTACTCTAATTAGGAATCTAGAAACTGTCAAACTTTTTCGTATGGTATGATGCAAGACCTACTGCTAGGTCGATTTTCCCCGAACTTATTACATCAATAATACCAATAATATTGACAACTATCTATTCTGTGGGAAAATCTTTGCACTTGCTTTTTCCTACTATTTTTCCCTATTGTGAATTAAATTCGTACACTCATTCAACTGTTGGACTATGGCTATTTAGTCCATGTGTCACTCTCAACTTGCTTACAATTGATTCTTACCATTGTATCTGTCTTTATAAACTTATAGCTGAAAGATGCTTCCATGTAAGTCAACAAGACGTAACCCTGCACCTCCTCCTCCTGTCATCGATACTGCGGCTCTGAATGCTGCAGTAGTTACGGCAGTGGCAACTGCCATGGCTCAATATCACTCAACTAACAACAGCCAAGGTGGAACCCATGTTGAATCTACTCATGCTGAGATCCATGTGCGCACGAGAGAGTGCTCCTACAAGGATTTCACCAACTACAAGCCGAAGTCCTTTCATGGGACCGGCGGAGTCATTGCCCTCTCGCAATGGTTCGAGAAGATGGAACCGGTCTTCGAAATTTGTTCATGCGTGCGGCGAGAAAGGTTAAATATGCCGCATGCACCTTTGAAGGAAAAGCCCTGACATGGTGGAACAGCCACGTTAAAGCACTAACACTCGTTGTAGCCAACGACATGGACTGGGAAACGATGAAAGACCTCATGATTGAGGAGTATTTCTGAGGGGCGAAATCCAGAAATTGGAGCAAGAGCTATGGGGCCTAACCATGAAGGGCTCCAACATAGTCGCTTATACCGCCAGATTCAGTGAACTGGTAGCTCTCTGGCCCAATATGGTTCCCACTGAAAGGAAAAAGATCGAAAGGTATATCTGGGGACTGGTGCCTCCGTACCAAGGAAATGTTCTATCATCAAACCCCACTAACTTCGATAGTGCCAAGCGGCTGGCACAGCGACTCATTGACCATGGAATCCAATCCTCAATAGCGACAACAAACCAAGCCGTCTCAGAACCCTCCAAACCCGCTGACTCCAAACGAAAGTTCCGGGATGACAAGAAGAAGCAGCGAACTGCCAAAAAGCAACAAATTGTGGATGTACATGCTGCGATAACCCCTACTGCTGCTACTGCTCCGGTGAAGCAGTATGCTGGAAGTTTGCCTAAGTGCAACAAATGCAACATCCACCACAACGGCCCCTGCCGTGATATGCAGTGTTCTAACTGCGACAAGAAAGGACACATTGTCCGTTTCTGTAGGTCTCCGGCAAGACCGATCACTCAAGTCCCTGGCTCAGGCGCGAGCCCAACCTGCTATGGATGTGGTGAAGCAGGCTACTACAAGAGGGACTATGCCCCAAAGCAAAGAATGCAGGTGGATCGGGGAGAGTACTGGCAATAAGCCATGGGGAAGCGGTTGCTGACCCGACGGTTGTGACTGGTACGTTCCTTCTCGATAACTCCTATGCATGTATTCAGTTCGATAGTGGAGCGGAGCGAAGCTTCATGAACCATAAATTTGCTCACATACTTAAACATCAACCGTACGCACTTAAAGAACAATTCACGGTAGAAATGGCTAATGGGAAAACTGAAAGCACTAGGAGCATATACTTAGGATGCAACCTAACTCTAGATAACCATTCATTCCCAATCGACCTCATGCCAGTTTCAATTAAAAGCTTCGACGTTATCATCGGTATGGATTGGTTGAGTCTTCATCGTGCCAACATCATGTGCTACGAGAAAGCAATCCGTCTAAACCTTCCGTCTAACGAAACTCTTATAGTCTACGGTGACAAATCCAGTACAAGTCTTCATATGATATCAAGTATTCAAGCACAGAAGTATCTGTGTAAAGAATACCATTCATTCCTTGCTCACGTTGTCGATAAAAGCCTAGAAACGAAAGAAATAAAAGACATTCCAGTAGTGAGTGACTTTCCTGACATTTTCCCAGAAGAGCTACCAGGTTACCTCCGCAACGACAAGTCGAGTTCAGAATCGACTTAGTTTTAGGAGCTACCCCAATAGCCAAGTCGCCCTACCAATTAGCACCAGCTGAAATGCAGGAATTATCCGGGCAACTTAACGAACTTCTCAGCAAAGGCTTTATAAGACCGAGTTTCTCACCTTGGGGAGCACCGGCCTTGTTCGTTAAGAAGAAAGACGGATCATTCCGTATGTGTATCGACTACAGGGAACTCAACAAACTGACGGTCAAAAATCGTTACCCTCTGCCTCGCATCGACGATTTATTCGACCAACTCCAAGGGGCGAATTATTTTTCCAAAATTGATCTGAGATCCGGATATCACCAGTTATGAGTGCTAGAGGAGGATGTCCCGAAGACAGCTTTCCGTACTCGTTACGGACACTACGAGTTCGTGGTGATGCCATTCGGACTGACTAATGCGCCCGCAGTTTTCATGGATCGGATGAATCGAGTATGCCGACCTTACTTGGATCAGTTTGTAATTGCTTTCATCGATGACATTCTGATCTACTCCCGGAGTAAGGAAGAGCATGGCAATCACCTACGACAAGTTTTAAGAACGTTACGAACGGAGAAACTCTATGCAAAGTTCTCGAAGTGTGAATTTTGGATCCGAAGAGTCGAATTCTTAGGACATGTGGTAAGCGAAGAGGGAATCCACATGGATCCATCCAAAATTAAAGCTATTGAGAACTGGTCAGCACCAAAGACGCCTACAAAAATTCATCAATTTCTAGGTCTAGCTGGCTACTACCGCAGATTCATACAGAACTTCTCCAGTATTGCAAAACCTCTTACAACACTGACCCAGAAGGGCGTGACCTTTGACTGGGAAGAGAAACAAGAGCGAGCATTTCAAACGCTCAAGCGAGCCTTGTGCACTGCACCAATACTATCCCTACCCGAAGGGATAGAAGACTTCGTGGTCTATTGCGATGCGTCGAATCAAGGGCTCGGTTGTGTCCTGATGCAACGAGGTAAAGTTATCGCCTACGCCTCGAGACAGCTGAAGACACACGAAGTCAACTACACCACACATGATCTTGAGCCGGGGGCAGTTGTGTTTGCCCTGAAGATCTGGAGACATTACTTGTATGGCACAAAAAGCACTATTTTTACTGACCACAATAGTTTACAACACATATTCGATCAGAAGGAGCTCAACATGCGTCAATGACGGTGGGTCGAGCTACTCAATGACTACGAATGCGACATTCGTTATCATCCGGGTAAAGACAACGTAGTAGCGGACGCCCTCAGTCGGAAGGAATATTCTGGTCGAAGAGTCAAGTCATTGACAATGACTATCCATTCGCACTTGTCTGAACAAATTCAGGCGGCTCAACTTGAAGCTATGAAACCTGAACATGTGGCGAGTGAATCCCTCAGAGGAATGGATAAGAAATTAGAAACCAAGGGTGGCGGAGCCCTATATTTCATGGACCGGATCTGGACCCCGAAGCACGGTGGTTTCCGAGACTTTGTCATGACCAAGGCTGTGACAACCCAAGTTGTCCCGTTACATTTTCCCATTACCGTTAACGGAATATTCCACTGTATAAAAGTTCCGTTAATTAGAGGGCATCAATTTAAAAAATAAAAAAATAAATAAAAAAAACAAAAAAAAAAAAAAACATTCCATTTGATTACCTTTAACATGCCGTTAAGTCGTGATAAAAGGAAATAAAAACACAGGACACACATTTTCATTCATTTGGAAAATGTCAAGTTTTATTATTACGACCACTAAATCGGGTGCGACCAAAAGCCCCGTTTAACGGCAGTATCGGGTAAAATTTCACTGAGCCCGACTGTGAAACCTATATATGGGTGAGTGGAGTCCATTGGAGACTTTTACACTCTCTCTATACTCTCTCTCTAGACCCGTTTTCGCCCCGAATTCGCAACCAAACGCTTCCAAATTGTAAGTCCGCTTACCCTAGCTTATTCTAAGCGTATTGATTTATGTTTAAAGCCCAAAAACCATCTAAGAAGGCATAGGATAAGGAGTTTACGACCCAGGAACATCCTAGGGCCGTAAACCCCTAAAAAGGTGCTAAATATGCCTTTAAACTTGACCATAAGCTTAGAATCTATTAAGGGATATAGCCTAGGGGTGTTTAAACACTAAAATGCATGGATTTAGGACTCAAAGAAGAGTTTACGGCCCAAGCACATGCTTAGGCCGTAAACTCCACAAGTCATGGTCCCAAATGTGCACCAAACTCATCCTAGGGCTTATTACATAATTTAGGGACTTAACCTCTTGAGTTTAGACCCTTGAAACACCCCAAAATGATTTAATGAAAGGAGTTTACGGCCCAGACATGGTCAAGGCCGTAAACACCCTAAATCATGCCCAAAAATTGTAGTTTTTGCCCCCCCAAATGACCATAGGCTATTTCTATAAAATGCTAGAAAGGAATTAAGAGCTTAAACACAAGGAAAATGAGGGATTTCTTGGAGTTTACGGCCCAAGCATTATCTAGGCCGTAAACTCCACAAAACCCCCCTCAAATGTTGGTTTTAATCACACAAAATGGCATCACACTTCATTAGAAATCACTAGAAAGGCATTAGGGGCTTAAAACTTCACTAAACTCAAAGATTGAGAGTTTACGGCCGTAAACTCCCTTGGGAGAGTTCCTAGGCCATAAACTCATATAAAGTACCCTTAGAAGCCTCAAATCCAATCATGCCTTTGAGGAAAAGTGCTTAGAATAATTCTATGAACAAGCTAGAAGCATCAAACACCCAAGAAATTGACCTTGGGAGTTTACGGCCGTAAAATCCCTTAGTTTGGGCCGTAAACTCCTTTTTTGGTCCATGTTGATGCTTTAAGTCCATTCACACACTTGATAATTGAGTTTAGCAAAGTTCCACAACTGATAGGAGACCCTTAGCACCCTTAAACGCTACCCGGGACCCCAAACACTCAACCAAAAGTGTTTTCCACTCCTTTGAGTGTGTATAATTGTTTAATTAGTATATTATATGCTAATTGTATGTGAACATATGTTATCATATGTTAAAATAGGTCCTTGTGTGTGTTCAAGTCCTTGCGTGACCCCAAACGCCTAAACGGCACTTCCGTCGGACCTACTTACACCAGGTGAGTTCATACCCCTGAATGAACCTTTTAAATGCTTTTAAATGTTTTTATAGGGGGGATTACAAGTTAAACATGCCAGTTATCATATCAATCACTTGTGATTGATAACCCGCATGCACAAGATTTTGCCACTATACACTGTTTTTACCGAGTAGGACGCTTTAACGCTTCTTCTATTGTTTTAAAACTCTTACTTATAAACTAAATTCATTCTAGTCTGGTTTGTGAAAGATTTTCCAAGATTTTCAAACATATTTTACAAAAGTATACAAAGTGTGAAATTTTCTGTTCGTAAAGGCTTATTATTAAGATTCCTTTTTACGTATATTTTTATGTGAAGTTATTGCTGATTCGCTTATACTTATTTCATAGTCCTACTCTGTAATGCTTCCACTTATACTGATAGTCGCTTATACCTGATGACGCTTATACTTATTCACGCTCTTACTTAGTGATACGATTCTTCTTCGCTTATACTTGATAACAACTTTACTTCACTTATACTTGATATCGACTCCATATCACTTATACTTGATACGTCCTCGTTTCAGTTATTGTTGTCACTGTCTCGTGATACGCTTATACTTATTCGACTCTTCTACTTTGCTTGCGAACGCTTTTACTTCACTGGTTAGGTGCTACTACCTCACAAGGATCACTTCTACTTGAAACGCACGTAGTCATAGTTAGATGTATGTCCGTGCTTATATAGGTATATATAAGTAATGATTGAAAGACTTAGGAAGGCTCGTCTGCCCTATTTCCTTTTCTTCGTTGAGATGTGGTCTGGTGGGATCGGGTAGCCGTCCGAAGGTCGTTTGGTTCATTAGTTAAATACTATGTATATGAGTATGGACATACAGGAAATCCTCTAGTCAAGTCAGTTAAGAATCTCTACCTCTATTCCACACTTACTTTAGAAACACACTACCCACTGTTTGAAAGTCTTCACCTCTAGTATAGCACTTACATTATAAACCCACTCCCCTCTAGAAAAACACTATCCTCTATTTGGGATGCATCTTCGGGACGCGGCCTTCTCTGTCGTCTAGTTGGTAACCAGAGTCTCCTGTAGGGAGAGTGGACATTATGTGTATAGGCCTATACGGGATTGACAACCCCGCACCCTGACTGCTAGCTACAGTCCACGGCCCACCAATGCCAAGGGGTGACAAATGTCACATTCTATAGATGCTTGTAGGGCGTCTGGAACTCTAGTCAGTATGGTTACGAGTATCCTGGGTTGCCTTATAATTCATGGCTTTAAGGAAACAGTATTTCGTTAGCAATTTACACTGTAGGCTGATGTCACTTTTTAGATTCACACTGTCTTGACCTTGCTAGCTGTATCTTCCATTTGATACTGTCTGGGGTCTATAGTCTTTGTTTTGACCTTGCTAGCTGTATCTTTCATTTGATACTGTCTGGGGTCTATTGTCTCTGTTTTGACCTTGCTAGCTGTATCTTTCAATTGATACTGTCTGGGGTCTGTAGTCCTTGCTTTGACCTTGCGAGATACACTTTTCTTTTGGTGTTGTCTGCGGTCTATATTCACTGTTTTAGACCTTACTAGCTATACCTTTCACCTAGTACCTTCTGGGGTCTGTGTCTCCCCTTTGTTAGACCGAACCAGGCGTGTCGTTAGTTCGATACCCTCCTGGAGTCTATGATTCTTTGCCTTAGCCAGCAGTCCTCACTGCTGAGGCATATGTTATTCCCTGATGTCTCTTGCTTTCTTTAATAATCAAACTCAGTATTTTGATAATAACAGCAATTAAGGGAAAATACCTCTTACCACAATACACTGAACAGTCTTGGTAGAAGGCTGCTTTATTTAAAGAAAATATAGGATTTTCTGGAAAGAACACTGATGCTCAGAAAACACTTAAACTACTACTTATTAAAGTTATTTGACTAAATGACACTAAATATTTATGAACTCACCAGCGTTTGTAAAAATGCTGATACTCGCTTTTCAAATAACTTGTAATCTCAGGTCAGCAATTAGACAGGTACATCCCCGGAGCTGCTGATGAAGATGGCTTAAGTACCTTGCTGCACTTTATATATTTTGCTTGTATTACTTTGATACTATGTAATGTAACCATGTAAAATTATTCTATTAATGCAATGTTTTGTTGTACTTTGATTACTATATGCATGTTTTGTGATACTTGACATGACGTCATCCACCCCAGAACGTTTCCGCCGTTCCGGTTTTGGGCTGTGACAGATTGGTATCAGAGCATTGTTTATAGTGAGCTAAGTATATCAATTCATAAAAGATATACAGCCTATAAATACAATGGGATAAAACACTCTGACCAAGAATTATACTTTAAAATATAACCATATTTTACCAAAGTATAATAACATCCAGAATCTAAACACTTGAACAAAAGTATCACAAGAAGAACAATAATAAAAGTCTTCGGATGTTGGGCACTACAGTCAAACCTGGGCAGTTATGTAATCGTAAGCTGGGATAAATGTAAGCTGATCAACTACATTTATCCGAGATGCGATGAACATGTGCTCGGGAGTGATAGTGGTGTGCAACAGGTCTGAAACTTACCAACTAGGAATGCTAGAGCCAAACATAAAGTTAAAATACTATAGGAGTATTTTAGAACGCTAAAAGATCCACACTAATCCCAGAATCATAATCAGAAGATAAGACTCAATCAAGAATTAAAATACCATGGGGGTATTTTAGAATCTATAAACAACCTTGTGTGAATAACTAAAAAGATCCTTGTTGATATACCTACAACTACAGAGGGTATACTTCCAAGATTTTATATAATAAGGATCCCATAGGCTAAGAATGTGTGGTTTCGCTCTGTTTCCTTTTCCTCGTTGGGATGTGGTCTCAGAGTAGTACCACATATTCGAAGGCCTATCGGATCTAAGCTATATAGGATTTGTATACCCTGTGTAATCGTAGCAGGACTCGATATGGATCATACAGTGAAATGTTAATAATCCCTTAGGATTCTTTAGACATTTCCATTCTCGCGCGAACCCTATAGAAAACCCTACCCACTTCAGTGCTTGACAGAAGAGTTGATTTCGACCCCGAGGAGATTCATTGAGAAGATTTCCTGTTCGGGAATAAATGAACTGGGTCGAGACTATTGAATGCACCAAGTGTCCATATTCTCTTAGGGACAGTGGTGAGAGATTCGCCTAAACTTCGGAGATTCCCAGTCATCCATCATGAAGTGATGACACCCACAGTTGGAATCAGAAGGAAGGCGGAGTAGAAATTCGATATGTCCATATGAGAAGAGAACCCTAGGAAACTACCTCAAAGGAAGCCAACGCCGATTCTAGTCAAAGATACGAGGCAGACCGAGGGAGCTAGTACATGGAACCCGGGAATTATCTTTTCCTCGTATTCGTCACGATAATTCACCCTTAAAATGATGCAGTTTAGTGAGTTAGTGGTTACACTACTCACGCTATGTGTTAGGTAAATTGTCGTTTCCCGTTGCCAGATACACGATTAGGGCGGATCCCCGCATCTCTATTGAGAAAATTTTAGCTATCTGCCCTTGTGAACCTCTCTTTCCATGGTTTCGTTCCGAACCGTTCTCAAATCTCTCCAGGCCGGAGAGTGAAACCTTTCCCTGGTATACAGGTAACTTAGTAGGAACGACTCGCATCTTATGGCCTTTTTCTGATACTCATACTCCCACTTCGATTGCCAGGACTACATCATAGGGATGTAGGTCAACGTTCAAACAACCAGTACCCGAGGCACGGGAAAATTTAGGCCTGACCTATTTAGGACTGAAATGTCCAGGGTTAGCTATAGCCTCTTATCATCTTGTATTCTTTTCCATGTAGGAAAACCATGCCACCGAAGAAGCGCAATCAATCCACAAACAAGAAACCTACTCTCTTATTCGATGAAGCTACGTTCCAAGCTGCGGTCTCAGCAGCTGTAGCGGCTGTCATGGCTCACCTAAATGCTAACACCGCCAATGTTAGCAAGGGCCCTGTCGGGAATTCCGATCCTGACAATGGACAGCAACAACCAATACTTCCATGCCCAGTCTCCCAAGAACCTCAAACGAACCCACTAAAGAGAAAACTCAAGATGGAGGAAGGAAGTACCTCGGCCCAAGGACCCTCCAAAGGGCAACAAGCAGAAGCAACTCCTGCCAACCCTTCCCTCCCGACTTCTAGCAGACCATACCTAGGAGACATTCCCTACTGCGACAAGTGCAGCTACCATCATCTTGGTGTCTGTCGGGAACTTCACTGTCTTAGATGCAACAGGAAGGGGCACACCTCCCGTACCTGCAGAGCCCCGGTGGAGTTTATTACACCAACCACTAGAGTAGCAACCAACATAGTTTGTCACCGATGTGGTGGAAAAGGACACTTTAAAAGGGATTTCCCAACTGAAAGAAACAACAAAGGCACAGGAGGAGCCTAACTCTACCGCTTAGGAGGAAACGTCAAGGAACTTGGTAGATTTTTGGTACGTCTCTCGATCTCGGATAACTAAGCTAAGAACAATAAAAGACTAATTCAAATATAAATTCTTTCCGGTAAGGCGAAAGTCGCAGCACTGTTTAAGAAATTTAAATTCATTAGGTAAAACTATAAAGGGCTAAACATATACGTTACGGCCATGTATATTTAGGATGGACAGACCTAGAGTGAGCGAATGCCGCCTCATTTCCTGTTCCTCGTTTGGTTGTGGATTTAGGGCGGGGTCGCTCAGTCAACAGTCCTACCCACCTTAAATATACATGACTAGTATATGTGAGGCGATTATAGAAATGCCTTGTGGGAATTCGTTCATGAAAAGATACTCTATTTGGAAACACTTAGAACTCTCTATAGTCTCCGTGTCGACTCTATCGGTCCAAGTATCCGCGGTAGCGATACATAGGACGAAACCCGAGACGCCTAGAACTTGTGTGCCTATTCGGCACATGACTCTATCAATCTTCACTTTATATCATGTCGAAGTGTGCCAACTTCGACGACCCTATTGAGCACGGTTTGACTTCGTGCAACCATGTGTACATTCTTAGTGCTGTGAGCTTTCTCCATGGCCATATCGGCAAATAAAGGTTCCCCTGAACCCGAACCTAAACCTAACACAAGTAATCAAACCTAATGCGATCCGTCCACCGTCTCTCTTATTTCAAACCTCCCGAACTACCCAAGTGAGGGTACCCCGCGCGGTTGACCGACCCCTCGTAGTCAGATGAACACCGAAGCGAAGGACACTGCAGATACTCTAGAAGACGACAACCAACCGGAGCATACTCCGTAGATTCCCCCGGGAAACCCTTCTCACCTCGCACATCAGGTTCGTGAACCCAGAGAATAGAACTCATGAGGCTGACCACTATAACCAGGTATACTGCTGGCATCCATCAAGTATTGGCGGTTAAGCCAAGCATGAGCTCTACCATGAACCTCTTCACAAAACGCTTACCCTATTTCGTAACATAGGAGCCGGAGTCAAGAGAACTGCTGCGGACTGAGCTAGTAACGTTCCGAGTGAAGAGACCCTATGCCCATTAGATTTGCCTTAGACCGAGAAAACTTAGAACCTTCGGAAGAGTAGTTGCAATTGATGCTCTGACTACTCAGGCACCTCGCCCACCCAGTTATAGGCAGGTAGTGCTTATCATCCTCCACCCTCTCACAAGGAGGAAAATCGTCATCGCCCTGTAGACGATGAATTATATTTTCCGAGGTAAACACTAGGATACCGAGAACCACAGGATAACCTTCGCAGCCAAGAATACTTGGTCAAGTGCGAAGGTAGTTGCGTTAAATCTCAGGACCCAGATCCCGAAGAGATTATAGACTCGACACCAGCTTTGGTGTTAGTCGAGGGATTATGCAGGAGCACGCACTTTCCACGCTAGAATAAACCACAGTCTTAGAGATTCCTTGGACTAATAGGTGTTCCCCGAATACTATCTCAAGCAGAGATAGTAGAACCACCTCCCGAGATAGTCCAACACTCGTCTGGTGAAACCCTATCTCCCCGATCCTCAGGGTTTCCGTATCTCAAGCGTCGTTAGTGCAGGTCCATTTTGCACAAGCTTGGGATAGACACTCTATAGCAAACCGATAACCATAGTCGCGCAACCCACTTGACGATCTAGGAAGCCTCTATCAGCCAATTGGAAGAAAACATGAAACTGAAGACCACTTGAGATTCCTAAGAACCAACCCGAAGGACTACACTACCAGTACGAGAGAGAACGTTAGGAACTTCGGAATGGCGATCACGCCAGTGATGATCTTGCCATAAAAGTACACTATGTTCTAAGTACTGAAAGGCTCTACCCTTCCGAGAGCGTAGGACCATCCGAGAATACTCATGGAGACTAGGTCCAACCCTTTCCAGGCTGCCACTACCTTCGGATATGCCACCAGATTCACACCCGATCGATCCACTTCTTAGACTTGATACGTGATTTCCCGACAACACTCTTCGTGCCTCACTCATCTTGATAGAATCCATCGAGAACCCTGACTTCATAGATACACCAGTCGGAACCCGCTAGCTACACTAGACGGAATGCGCATCCCGTATGTGAAGATCTGTGAGAATGACAAACACAGACTAGAAATCACTTGGGAATGCGAGGGCAACCGTATAGGAAGTACTCCCTCATCTCTACTTGGCCCTTCATACCTACTTCCTTGTCTAGACTTGAATTTCGGGACGAAATTCCCTCTAACGGGGGGATGATGTGACAACCCAAGTTGTCCCGTTACATTTCCCCGTTACCGTTAACGGAATATTCCACTGTATAAAAGTTCCGTTAATTAGAGGGCATTAATTTAAAAAAAACAAAAAAAAAAAAAGAACATTCCATTTGATTACCTTTAACATGCCGTTAAGTCGTGATAAAAGGAAATAAAAACACAGGACACACATTTTCATTCATTTGGAAAATGTCAAGTTTTATTATTACGACCACTAAATCGGGTGCGACCAAAAGCCCCGTTTAACGGCAGTATCGGGTAAAATTTCACTGAGCCCAACTGTGAAACCTATATATGGGTGAGTGGAGTCCATTGGAGACTTTTACACTCTCTCTCTATACTCTCTCCCTCTAGACCCGTTTTCGCCCCGAATTCGCAACCAAACGCTTCCAAATTGTAAGTCCGCTTACCCTAGCTTATTCTAAGCGTATTGATTTATGTTTAAAGCCCAAAAACCATCCAAGAAGGCATAGGATAAGGAGTTTACGACCCAGGAACATCCTAGGGCCGTAAACCCCTAAAAAGGTGCTAAATATGCCTTTAAACTTGACCATAAGCTTAGAATCTATTAAGGGATATAGCCTAGGGGTGTTTAAACACTAAAATGCATGGATTTAGGACTCAAAGAAGAGTTTACGGCCCAAGCACATGCTTAGGCCGTAAACTCCACAAGTCATGGTCCCAAATGTGCACCAAACTCATCCTAGGGCTTATTACATAATTTAGGGACTTAACCTCTTGAGTTTAGACCCTTGAAACACCCCAAAATGATTTAATGAAAGGAGTTTACGGCCCAGACATGGTCAAGGCCGTAAACACCCTAAATCATGTCCAAAAATTGTAGTTTTTGCCCCCCCAAATGACCATAGGCTATTTCTATAAAATGCTAGAAAGGAATTAAGAGCTTAAACACAAGGAAAATGAGGGATTTCTTGGAGTTTACGGCCCAAGCATTATCTAGGCCGTAAACTCCCCAAAAACCCCCTCAAATGTTGGTTTTAATCACACAAAATGGCATCACACTTCATTAGAAATCACTAGAAAGGCATTAGGGGCTTAAAACTTCACTAAACTCAAAGATTGAGAGTTTACGGCCGTAAACTCCCTTGGGAGAGTTCCTAGGCCGTAAACTCATATAAAGTACCCTTAGAAGCCTCAAATCCAATCATGCCTTTGAGGAAAAGTGCTTAGAATAATTCTATGAACAAGCTAGAAGCATCAAACACCCAAGAAATTGACCTTGGGAGTTTACGGCCGTAAACTCCCTTAGGTTGGGCCGTAAACTCCTTGTTTGGTCCATGTTGATGCTTTAAGTCCATTCACACACTTGATAATTGAGTTTAGCAAAGTTCCACAACTGATAGGAGACCCTTAGCACCCTTAAACGCTACCCGGGACCCCAAACACTCAACCAAAAGTGTTTTCCACTCCTTTGAGTGTGTATAATTGTTTAATTAGTATATTATATGCTAATTTTATGTGAACATATGTTATCATATGTTAAAATAGGTCCTTGTGTGTGTTCAAGTCCTTGCGTGACCCCGAACGCCTAAACGACACTTCCGTCGGACCTACTTACACCAGGTGAGTTCATACCCCTGAATGAACCTTTTAAATGCTTTTAAATGTTTTTATAGGGGGGGATTACAAGTTAAACATGCCAGTTATCATATCAATCACTTGTGATTGATAACCCGCATGCACAAGATTTTGCCACTATACACTGTTTTTACCGAGTAGGACGCTTTAACGCTTCTTCTATTGTTTTAAAACTCTTACTTATAAACTAAATTCATTCTAGTCTGGTTTGTGAAAGATTTTCCAAGATTTTCAAACATATTTTACAAAAGTATACAAAGTGTGAAATTTTCTGTTCGTAAAGGCTTATTATTAAGATTCCTTTTTACGTATATTTTTATGTGAAGTTATTGCTGATTCGCTTATACTTATTTCATAGTCCTACTCTGTAATGCTTCCACTTATACTGATAGTCGCTTATACCTGATGACGCTTATACTTATTCACGCTCTTACTTAGTGATACGATTCTTCTTCGCTTATACTTGATAACAACTTTACTTCACTTATACTTGATATCGACTCCATATCACTTATACTTGATACGTCCTCGTTTCAGTTATTGTTGTCACTGTCTCGTGATACGCTTATACTTATTCGACTCTTCTACTTCGCTTGCGAACGCTTTTACTTCACTTGTTAGGTGCTACTACCTCACAAGGATCACTTCTACTTGAAACGCACGTAGTCATAGTTAGATGTATGTCCGTGCTTATATAGGTATATATAAGTAATGATTGAAAGACTTAGGAAGGCTCGTCTGCCCTATTTCCTTTTCTTCGTTGAGATGTGGTCTGGTGGGATCGGGTAGCCGTCCGAAGGTCGTTTGGTTCATTAGTTAAATACTATGTATATGAGTATGGACATACAGGAAATCCTCTAGTCAAGTCAGTTAGGAATCTCTACCTCTATTCCACACTTACTTTAGAAACACACTACTCACTGTTTGAAAGTCTTCACCTCTAGTATATCACTTACATTAGAAACCCACTCCCCTCTAGAAAAACACTATCCTCTATTTGGGATGCATCTTCGGGACGCGGCCTTCTCTATCGTCTAGTTGGTAACCAGAGTCTCCTGTAGGGAGAGCGGACATTATGTGTATAGGCCTATACGGGATTGACAACCCCGCACCCTGACTGCTAGCTACAGTCCACGGCCCACCAATGCCAAGGGGTGACAAATGTCACATTCTATAGATGCTTATAGGGCGTCTGGAACTCTAGTCAGTATGGTTACGAGTATCCTGGGTTGCCTTATAATTCATGGCTTTAAGGTAACAGTATTTCGTCAGCAATTTACACTGTAGGCTGATGTCACTTTTTAGATTCACACTGTCTTGACCTTGCTAGCTGTATCTTCCATTTGATACTGTCTGGGGTCTATAGTCTTTGTTTTGACCTTGCTAGCTGTATCTTTCATTTGATACTGTCTGGGGTCTATTGTCTCTGTTTTGACCTTGCTAGCTGTATCTTTCAATCGATACTGTCTGGGGTCTGTAGTCCTTGCTTTGACCTTGCGAGATGCACTTTTCTTTTGGTGTCGTCTGCGGTCTATATTCACTGTTTTAGACCTTACTAGCTATACCTTTCACCTAGTACCTTCTGGGGTCTGTGTCTCCCCTTTGTTAGACCGAACCAGGTGTGTAGTTAGTTCGATACCCTCCTGGAGTCTATGATTCTTTGCCTTAGCCAGCAGTCCTCACTGCTGAGGCATATGTTATTCCCTGATGTCTCTTGCTTTCTTTAATAATCAAACTCAGTATTTTGATAATAACAGCAATTAAGGGAAAATACCTCTTACCACAATACACTGAACAGTCTTGGTAGAAGGCTGCTTTATTTAAAGAAAATATAGGATTTTCTGGAAAGAACACTGATGCTCAGAAAACACTTAAACTACTACTTATTAAAGTTATTTGACTAAATGACACTAAATATTTATGAACTCACCAGCGTTTGTAAAAATGCTGATACTCGCTTTTCAAATAACTTGTAATCTCAGGTCAGCAATTAGACAGGTACATCCCCGGAGCTGCTGATGAAGATGGCTTAAGTACCTTGCTGCACTTTATATATTTTGCTTGTATTACTTTGATACTATGTAATGTAACCATGTAAAATTATTCTATTAATGCAATGTTTTGTTGTACTTTGATTACTATATGCATGTGTTGTGATACTTGACATGACGTCATCCACCCCAGAACGTTTCCGCCGTTCCGATTTTGGGGTGTGACAAAGGCGCACAACACTCGATATTCCGTCCACCCAGGTTCAGATAAGATGTATCTGGATCTCAAGAAGTTGTACTGGTGGCCTAACATGAAAGCAGAGATTGCTACCTTCGTAAGTAAATGCCTTACTTGCACAAAGGTTAAGGTCGAATACCAGAAACCCTCTGGTTTACTGCAACAACCAGAGATCCCAAAATGGAAGTGGGAGCGAATCACTATGGATTTCATAACCAAGTTGCCCAAGACAACGAGTGGACTTGATACCATATGGGTCATCGTAGATAGATTGACCAAGTCTGCACACTTCCTACCTATCAAGGAAACTGATAAGATGGAGAAACTTATGAGAACATACATTAGGGAAATTGTGCGACTGCATGGTGTCCCTATATCCATTATCTCCGATAAAGATAGTAGATTCACCTCAAGATTCTGACAATCATTGCAACATTCCCTGGGAACAAGGCTAGACATGAGCACAGCCTACCATCCACAGACCGACGGACAAAGTGAGAGGACCATCCAAACACTAGAAGATATGTTGAGAGCCAGTGTGATTGACTTTGGAAAGGCATGGGATACTCATTTACCCCTTGTCGAGTCTTCCTATAATAACAGTTATCACACGAGCATCAAGGCTGCTCCATTTGAAGCTCTCTACGGCTGAAAGTGCAGAACCCCTCTGTGCTGGGCTGAGGTGGGAGACACCCAGTTGGCTAAAGGGCAAACTTCTGACAGTACTCTCACAGGACCGAAAATCATTCGGGAAACGACGAAGAAGATCGTTCAGATCCGTGAACGATTGAAAGCCTCCAGAGACCGACAGAAAAGCTACGCCGATAAATGTAGAAAACCGTTGGAATTCCAGGTGGGTGACCGTGTCCGATCCTATTGAAGGTCTCACCCTGGAAGGGCTTGATACGCTTTGGAAATCATGGAAAGCTGACTCCAAGGTACATTGGGCCTTTCGAGATTCTCGCAAGAATCGGCCCAGTGGCTTACAAACTCAATCTACCGAACGAACTTCGTAACGTACATTCCACCTTCCACGTTTCCAACTTGAAAAAGTGTCTATCAGACGAGACTCTTGTAATCCCACTCGACGAGATTGAGATCAATGAGAGCCTCAACTTCGTGAAAGAACCTGTAGAGGTCATGGACCGTGAAGTCAAACAGACGAAACAAAGCCGCATCCCGATTGTGAAGGTTCGCTGGAACGCCAAGCGAGGACCGAAATTTACATGGGAGCGAGAGGATCAGATGAAACTAAAATATCCTCATATTTTTACTTAGTTATTTTTTAATAATCTAGTAACTTAAACTCAAATTTCGGGAAAAATTCCCTTTACAGGGGGATGATGTGACAACCCGAAAAACTTCTCGCATGCACTCTTCAATTCTTTCCAATATTAGACTTATTTTACTATATGGTAGTACCCTTTAGAGCCTAATGAAGCGTTCTAAAAGTGTTATAATCAAGTTAGGAGTGTTAAAAAGGGTTAACTCAAAGTGTAGGAATCAAAACCGGGCCAAACACTCCAACACGTGGAGTGTGCAGCCACACACTTGAGTGTGCGGCCACACACTCTTGTCTGTGGCCTCACACCCTTCCCAACCACACAATCCACCTATATATACCATACTTAGTCATTTTTTAACACTTCTTTCACTTCTTCAGACATAGAACACGAAATCCTCTCAAGTATCATCCATTCTCCTTGAAGATCTTCATAAAAAGGTACCAAGAACACCAAGATCACCATCTGGCCGCACACATCGCAGCACACACCATCTGGCAGCACACATGGCCGCACACAAGGCTGCACACATGTGCTGGCAGCACACTAGGCCGCACACCTGGCCGCACACACACACATATAGTGTGTATTTTGGCCATACACCCTCTTGTATAGCCTTATAAACCCTCATACAATCATATATGATTATAACACTTCATTATAAGTGTTTACTAGTCTCTAAGGTGGTCCCAAAATCATCAAATAGATGTTCATAACACTAATTATATCACATATGTACAATATATGCTTAATAGGATTCGCGTGTGTACTCAAGTCACCACTTGACACCTAGCATCAAATCCAACATTGTCATCAGAACCACTCACTACAGGTGAGTTCATACCCCTTTAATTAACCTTTGAAATACTTTTAAATGTTTTAAATGCTTTTATGGGGGGAATACAAGTTGAATACTTATAGTTATTACATCAATCACATGTGATTAATAACTACAAAACCAATGATTTCATCACTGTTTCAAAATGTTTATCAAGCTACTTTATTTCAAAATGTTTTACAAACTCTTTTCTTATCAAATACTTTTATTTAAACCTTGGTATACTTCTTATAAATTGCATGTCCATATATGCATAGATATATAAGAAATGTTTAAAAGTCTTAGGAAGGCCATCCGCCCTATTTCCTTTTCCTCGATTTGGATGTGGTCTGGTGGGATGTCGGGTAGACGTCCGAGGGTCGTTTCAATATTAATTATATATCATATGTGCATATATAGACATAAAAGTACTTCCATATTCATGCGTATCGGTTACATCATTAGTAAGTTACCATCGGGGTAACACAAGATCATACTACTACAATTTCTAGATCAATGAGTCAGTTCATTCATGAGCCAATACTTATTACTATGAGAACATATACATTACATTACTATGAGAACATTTACAACTATACTAGAAAGGGAACATATAAAACTATACTAGAGAAGAACACATACAACTATACTAGAGAAGAACACATACAACTATACTAGAGAAGAACATATACAACTATACTAGGAAGAGAACATATATAACGATACTAGAACAAGTAACATTACATTACCTATACATGAATACATTTACAATTGTGACCACTATATCGGGCATGCCTTAAATGTCTTGGCCCGAGTTGTAACCAGAGTCTCTTGGAGGGAGAGCGTGAGTTTGCGTATAGATCTATACTGGATTGACTATCCTATACCTTGCTACTAGCTACAGCCGGACCTGCAGGTCTGCGGGTACCAAACGTCATACCTTTTTACGACCTACATTTGTCGTTGTTTATCCAGTCAATAGTATGGTACAATAAATCACATAATACCTTAATATAAATCCGGTTTAAGGTAGTTAGTACAGCAGTAGTTCCTATAATACAACACTACAATACTACAATAATTTACCCATTACATATATTTAGTGATTATGTCACTTAAACATTAATGTACAAACTATATTTTGTTAATGATAGTTACACTTGGGAAATTACACACTTTTACAACAAACGAACATACAAAACAGTTAAGCCTTGGTAGAAGGCTACTTTGATAGAAAATATAGGTTTTTCTGAGGGATTCAAACTTTTATAAACACTTACAAACGTTTTGTAACAGCCCCAAAACCAGGTACCCTTCTATTTATCCCTTCATCCTTATTATGTTCTCTTTTAGGGTTGCATGATTAGCGAGTACGCTGGGCATACAAGGTGTACGTTGCGCGTACTCGTGCGCTTCATTTGGATGCGTTCACCCTCAGGTACGCTGGGCGTAACCGGTCCAGACCTAAAAACCCTAATTCTTTTGGAGGGCTATAAAAGGAATGTGTGGCTCGACTTCTCACCCACCATCTCTCAGAGAGAAACCCTAAAGAGAGTGTGCAACCGTTCTTAGGCCATTTGTGAGTATTCTAAGCTTGGTGGTGCCATTTCAAGGTAGCAAAGGAGAAGAGGAGCTCATTGGGGAAGGCTAGAAGTGGTATTCAAGTGTAGATCTGAGCTTAGCAAAGGTTGAGGCTTCATTTCAAGGTAAAAAGCTCGGATCTTGTCCTATAGTTCTTGTAATATGCTTCATGTACCATTTTCTAGGGTTTTAGTCCCAAAGGTGGAGACTTTTGAGCAAATTGTCTCCATAAGCTTAGATCCTTCGTATTTCTGGTCTATTTTGAGTTGTAGACTCATAAAAATGCAATCTTGGTCGTGAACATTGCACCATGCATGAGATCTAGGCCCTTGAGTTGGAATAGAGTGATGTTATGAAGTGTTGGAGCCTTTACAGCCATGCCAAGGCTTAAAGGTCTCGACTTTATGGGTATAGACGCATAAACAGAGCCGGATCTAGAAGTTGGAGTAATGGCTTAACCGATTAAGACCAGAAATGAGGAATGCTAAAGTCTGATGGTTACGCTGGGCGTAACTTCCAGTACGCGCAGCGTACTGGGTGGAGACCCCGATCCATGGGTTGGCGATGTACGCCCCGCGTACATCAAACAGTACGCCCCGCATACTCATAGGGTTGACTTTTGTTGACTTCTTAGGGTTTTGGTCAACATGAGGACTTTGGGCCAAGGAGGGGTAAAATGGTCTTTTACCCTCTGAGGATTTGTGTTCAGGGGTAAAAGTGTTGTTATGAAAGTCTTTGAGTATTAATATGATATTTTTATGATTAGGCGAGGTAGAGTCGTCGTTGGATTTTGGGAGATAGTGAGTACGCGAGATCTTAGACGTTTCACGAGGTGAGTCTTCTCACTATACGTACCTTGAGTGGTATTCTGAGTTGACTAGAGGGTCTTATGTGCTATGTATGAGATTATGTGTTATAGTTGAGATTTTATATTATGTGTTATTTGTATGTTGTATGACTATATATACCGGACTGGAGGGTCCAATGAGCTGCGGGGCTAGAGGGTCCCGTTGAGACATCTTGACCGGAGGGTCGGGTTAGCCTCGAGAGGCGTATTTGTGGTATGTGGTATATTGGGGAACTCACTAAGCATTATGCTTACAGTTGTTGTGTTTGATGTCTCAGGTACCAGCGAGGACCGTGGGAAGGCGACGGCTTGACTCGTACACACTCACACCGATGGAGTTCACTTTTGAGAGATCTTGGGAATTTGTTTTGGAAAACACTGTTGTTTCGGATTTGAAATTATGATGTGATATACATTTTGTGGTTTTAAAAATAAAAAAATTTAATTGGGATTTTACGTTGTTACACGTTTACATACATTTTACAAACTTACACTTGAGACATTATTCAAATGTTTTGATAACAAACACCGACACTAAAATACTTATGAACTCACCCGCTTAATGCTGATAAACTCTTTCAAAATAACTTGTAATCTCAGGTCATCAGTAGACAGGTACCGATGCCAGCTTTTGAGAAGATGGAGCGCATCCAAGACACATCTTATTATTTTGATTCACATTATTTTTGGTGTCTATAACTGTAAAGAACACACTTGTATTAAAATTATATATTTAATGCAATGGATGATGTTGTTTTCTTGTTTACTTTTACTGTGTTGTGATACTTTACATGACGTCCTCCGCCCCAGAACGTTTCCGCCGTTCTTGGTTTTGGGGTGTGACAGGGTATGAACTCACAGATTGTTGGGTGCAAATGATTGAATTGGAAGATCGTTAAGTCAACGCGCGTGGCACTTAACGGAATACTAATATCAATAAATACATATACGTATCTAAATTAGCGATTTCGTTAGATAAAGTGTTAGATAAACACTTATTTTCGGTTAAGGAATGTTACCGAGACTTGATTGAATCGAGGAAACATGCTTTTCCCCACGAAAGAGCTATTTACGGCTGTATATGGGGTTTACGACCGTGAACAAGGTTTGCGGCCGTGAATGGAGTTTACGGCCGAGAACTAGGTTTATGGCCGTGAACAGGGTTTACGGCCATGAACTGAGTTTGCGGCTTTTGAAGATCTGAAGGATTACGGCCGTAAACTCAAGAACAAGGGTGCTTCTTTTTGACGAAAAAATGTTCCAGAGGCTCCCAAACGACCATGAATGACGATGTCCGACGTTTTTCGAGTGAAAGGAGGGCTTTTTGGTGTTTACCGTCAAGAGGTTTAGAGAGAGAAAGTGGGTGTTTCCGGCCAAGAAGGTTTAAATGAGGGTGGGGGTCCTGTATTTATAGGCCAGGGGTATGGCTGGTGGTGGGGTCCACCTAGAACCGACCGTAAACAGGTTTACGGCCGTACACGAGTTTACGGCCAGAAACTCGTCCTGGCCGTGAACTCGGTGTTTGCGAGTGAAGTTCGAGTTTTTCGCGTGATTTCCGGTTTATTCCGACTCGTATAATATACATATTATTTATTTAAAACATAAAGTCTTTCCCCAAACCAAGAAATTTGACGTAATTTAATAAAAACCCAAATTTTATTAACGGAAACTGGGTAAGGATAACGGAAAAAGTTTCGGGTTGTCACATCATCCCCCTGTTTGAGGGAATTTCATCCTGAAAGTCGAACATAGAATACAAATCATGGATTAGAAAAGAGATGCAGATACTTATGTTTCATCTGATCTTCGCGCTCCCAAGTGAATTCAGGTCCCCGCTTGGCATTCCACCGAACCTTCACTATCGGGATGCGACTTTGTTTTGTTCGTTTGATCTCTCTGTCCATGATTTCGACCGGTTCTTCTACAAAGTTTAGGTTCTTGTTGATTTCAATCTCATCGAGAGGAATTATAAGGGTCTCATCGGATAAACACTTTTTAAGGTTCGAGACGTGGAAGACGGGATGAATGTTGCTAAGTTCTTGAGGTAAACGAAGTTTGTAGGCTACGGGACCGATCCTAGCGATGATCTCGAAGGGTCCTATGTATCTTGGGTTCAGCTTTCCAAAGCGTACCAAGCCTTTCTTGGGTGAGACCTTCAACATAACACGGTCTCCAACCTGGAACTCCAAGGGTTTTTGTCGTTTATCGGCATAGCTCTTTTTTCTATCTCGTGAGGCCTTCTATCGTTCTCGGATTTGTACAATCTTTTCAGTGGTTTCACGGAAGATTTCTGGACTAGTGAGAGTGATGTCAGAGACTTGCCCCTTGGCTAGCTGCGTGTCGCCCACCTCAACCCAGCACAGAGGGGATCTGCACTTGCGACCATAGAGGGCTTCGAAAGGCGCAGCCTTAATGCTGGTATGGTAACTGTTGTTGTAGGAAAATTCGACCAACGGCAAATGGGTGTCCCACGACTTACCGAAGTCAATGACACATGCTCTCAACATGTCTTCCAAGGTCTGGATGGTTCTCTTACTCTGCCCATCTGTCTGAGGGTGGTAAGCTGTGCTCATATCCAGCTTAGTTCCAAGAGCTTTCTGTAGGTACTGCCAAAATCTCGAGGTGAATCTGCTATCTTGATCGGAGATAATTGACACAGGTACACCGTGGATTTGGCCTATCTCTTGGATGTAGATTCAAGTGAGCCTCTCCATTTTAAATGTTTCCTTGATTGGCAGGAAGTGGGCAGATTTAGTCAATCGGTCGACTATTACCCAAATGGTGTCGTACCCACTCGGAGATTTTGGTAATTTGGTGATGAAATCCATGGTAATCCTTTCCCACTTCCACTCAGGTATATCCGGCTGGTGGAGTAGACCTGAGGGCTTCTGATATTCGACCTTCACATCGGCGCAAGTCAGGCACTTGCCCACAAAGGTAGCGATCTCTGCTTTAATGTTTGGCCACTAATACAACTTCTTGAGATCGAGGTACATCTTATCCGAACCTGGATGAATGGAGAATCTAGTCTTGTGAGCTTCGTTCATGACAACCTCTCTGTAACCACTGAACTTTGGGGTCCAGATCTGGTCCATGAAATAATAGATTCTGTCACCCTTGATCTCTAGGTTCTTTTCCATTCCTCTCAAGGCTTCACCCGACATGTGTTGGATTAACGTCTAAGTCCATAACTATAATTGGTAAGACTTGACCCGACCCGGTATGGTCCATTTGGGTTGCATGGCATCATGCACTTGGATAGATTAAAATGAGAGAAATAACACTTAAGGTTTATTAATATATTATAAGTTCTAATATATTAATAAGATTATTTAATTATTATTGATCAATAATTGATTTAGAATTAATTATGTGATCAAAAGAAGACTAATTAAATATATGGGTTGATTGTGTAAATCATCCATACTTATATGGTGGGATAATGCTCCATGGATTATCAAGTTGGGCTCAAACCCATTGGATGCTCCATGGATGCTCCATGGTGTATTTGAACTCATGGATCCAAGGAAATGGAAAGCCATGACAATTAGGGTTTACCCTAATTGTAACAACTATATAAGCATCTTATTGATGTGAGAAACGGCCACTAGAGAGGCATGGAGGCCACTATGATATGCATGGAGGGCAAGCCGATTCTTGAAGTGTTCTAATTTCTCTCTAAGTTATTCCAAGTGCTTATGGTGTTGTGTGAACCATTTGAGGTGTCATACTTGGGGCACTAGGCACTCAAGCTTCATGAAGACAAGCACCAACAAAAGGTATGTTATTGTAACTTGTGTTATTCAAAGTTTTGTTGGATAAGGTGTCTAAGTCCATAACTATTTCTAGGTGTACTTGACCCAACCCGGCATGGTCCATTTGGGTTGCATGGCACCATGCAATTGGATAGACTAAATGAGAGGAATAATACTTGGAGATTATTAATATATTATAAGTTCTAATATATTAATAATATTATTTGATTAGTTTGATCAAAGAATTAATTTGGAATTAATTAAGTGATCAAAGGATAACTAATTAAATATATGGGTTGATTATGTAAATCATTCATATCTTGTACAGTGGGCTAAGAGGCTCCATGGATTATCAAGTTGGGTTCTACCCATAGGATGCTCCATGGGAGTTACAAACCCATGGGTCATGGAAATGAAGAGTCATGACACATTAGGGTTTACATGGTGTAACCCTACATGTGTCAACACTATATAAGAATCCCATTCTCCATGAAATCGGCTACACATAAGAAACTAGAGGGCTTGGCCGATTTTCAAGAAGTGTGTATTCTCTCAAAAGTCTTTCCAAGAGCATTTGGTGTTGTGTGAAGCATTTGAGGCATCACACTTGGGGTGCTAGGCTCACAAGGTTTCAAGGAACATAAGCAAGTACAAGGTAAGTTATTCTATCTTTCATTCACGTTAAAATTGTTCCCCATGTATGCTAGATAGGAATATAACCTTGGAATTCAACTTTGCATGATAATTAGACAAACATAGATCCAAGGTTATTAGTGTTGCATGTACACTTAGGAAGTGTTAGAATGCTCAAAACCCATCAGTGGTATCAGAGCCTATGCTTGTTTGTTTTTTATTTGTGCTTAAAAGTTGAAGAAAGTCGAAAATCTTGTTGTCTGATGAATGGACTCGTCGAGTCCATGGGGGGACTCGTCGAGTTCACTTGTATCTTCAACCTACTCGGCGAGTAGGTTCATGCACTCGGCGAGTAGGGTCGACAGAGTGCAGAATTTCGACTTTAGTTGCTGGAAATGGATTAGAAACATTACCCTAAACTGTTTTGGTACTTGAAAACTTGTTTTAGATGGTGTAATGTCTTGCTAATTCATTTACAACAACTAGTTATCAAAATTACAAAGTTTTAAGTGTAGTTTTGATTCATCAAAGTGCCTATGTTCATGTTCTTGATCTTATGATGTTTAGATGATCATAGGAATTATTTGTAACCTATGTGGTAGTTTAATTCTTGATCATAATGTGTTTTAATGGAGTCCATAACTTGTCCTCAAGTTATGGAAAACCAAAAGTCACTTGGAATAAAAACCATTAAAAGAACACAAGAGTTAGAAAAATGGAGAGTCTTCATTTTATTACTCTATTAAACTCATAAGTTACCAGAAATGAAAAGTTTTGAAAGTTTACAAAACGTACCCTCAAGTTTTGGAACAAGTAAAGTCAAGTTAAAACTTTAGTTCCAACCCTTAGAATTTTAAAAGTTAAAATTCAACCCTTATACTTTTATTATTATGATTTAATAATTATATATATATATATATATATATATATATATATATATATATATATATATATATATATATGTATAAGAACAAAGTCGTCTTACCGCTAGTACGCCTCATTCACGAAGCCGGTCTATAAGGTGGGCATAAGGTTGTTGCCTATAAAATGGCAACTTAATGGGTGTCCACTCTCACCCACCGCTTGCTTGACCGGTGGAGGGTCGTTAGCCGAACGAGTAAGACAAGGACTTATAAATTCTCATTAAAAGTATGATGAATATTATAAAGTAACTAAATGTTTTATTAAATTCCCAATCTTAGTTACTTTAGGAAAAATGTGAATAAGGTGCTAATCCATGAAATTACACTTTACACTTCGTTTAAGTCGTTGGTGGAGCGTGTGTGGTTAACCGACACACTAACTTGGACTTAACAAGGTAGGTAAAGGGTGACTTAAGGTCTATTATACTATCGATGGAGCATGTGTGGTTTACCGGCACATCGATTGAGTAATAAACTTTAAGGGTACCAAGTGATTTGCATGGTTACTTCGCACCTCATTTTGTGATCCTCGGTATCCCAGTCACAAAACTTGGAGGGCACACTCGAGATTGAAACATGCCTTTGAAAAGTTCATTGAATCTCAAAGAATCTAGGAATTTCTAAGAACCAATCAAAAACCTAATATCTAATATTTCGGTTTTCGTGGTGGAAATTGGTGAATCGTCATTCACCTACCTTTCAAATATGTTATAGCTTGGATTACGACATACCTCTTCTAAGTTATAATATATTGTGATTGGGTCCTAGCCTTAATATTACATTTGGGTGTTTTATTAAGGACTCTCTTAATATCTAAACTTATCTTGTCCTTTTCTTTCAGATGTCTTCAAACAATGTTGCTTCTGGCTCTAACCCTAATAGCTCCTTTACCCTTATGAACTTGTGTGGGAAAGTCACTTTTGATGGATCCAACTTCAATGAGTGGATCAGAAACATCAGGATGATTACCCGCTACGAGGACAAAGAATATGTCCTTGACAAGGAGCTTAAGGAGATTGATGAGACCACTGCAACTCCCCAGGAGATCGCTGACTTTCAGGCACATGAAAGGGATGCTACGAAAGTGGCTTGCATCATGATGGCCACGATGACAGCGGAACTCCAAAAGTCTTATGAGAATTTATACCCGTATGAAATGCACCAAGATTTGATGGAAAGATACCATCAAAGTGCATGACAAGAGAGGTATGAGATCATCTGCTCCATGATAACAGCCATGATGAAGGACGGGGAATCCGTCACGAGCCACATGCAGAAAATGAAAAGGTATGTGGATCGTTTGTGGAAGCTTAATGTGAACTTCCCTGAGGAGCTTGCAATAGATATAATTTTGCACTCCTTACCATCGTGCTATGATCAATTCCGCATGACATATCAGATGAATAAGGAAGAGGTCACACTCAGCAAACTTCAGGGACTTCTCAAGACCGCAGAAACAGGTCTTAAGGGGAAGTCGGTTGCTATCACTCCTACTCCAAACTCTACTCCGGTTTTGGCAATCGGGAAAAGTCGAGGGAAGAAAAGGAAGAGCTCTTCGAAGGGTACCAAGGCTCGGACCCTTGATGGCTCTTCTTCAAGTGGAACCAAGAAAGGTTCCATCACTCCTTCTTCTGACCCAAAAGAGGTTGAATGCTTTTATTTCCATGAAAAATCTCATTGGAAGCGGAACTGCCCAAAATACCAGCAAGATGTGAAGGATGGGAAAGTTAAACCCAACCATGCAGGTATTTACACTATCATCTCTAATAACTCACTCCATTCTAAATCTTGGGTCCTTGATACCGGTTGTGGTATTCATATTTGTTATGACTTGTAGGGACTAAGAAGAAGTGAGAATGTGGAGCAAGGAAGAATAAACTTAATCATGGGGAATATGAAAGTTACACCTGTCACCAAGATTGGAGTTTATACTTTGTCGCTAAGTAGTGGGTTGAATTTAGATTTGAATAAATGTTGTTATTCGCCAGGAATGGCAAGAAATATTATTTCCTTTCATGCTTTGTACAAACAAGGGTTTACCTTTTCATTTAATAATGAAGTTGGTTCTATTGATGCTTTCTTTAATAATGTTCTTTATTTTAAAGCATTACCTTGTGATGGTGTGTATGAAGCTGTATCTGTTGTAGATAACTTAGGAAATAATTTTTTGTGTATTGATTCTATTAATAATAATAACTTGGATATAGCATCATTAGGGAATTGTCGTCTTGGACATATAAGCAAGAAACGCATAGGCCAACTCCAAAAGGATGCAGTCTTGGAGTCATTTGACCTAAAGTTAGATGATAGTTGCTAATCATGCTTACTTGGAAAAATGACAAAATCACCCTTCACAGGATCTTGTGAGAGAGGTGAAGGTTTGTTGGACCTTGTACACACGGATGTGTGTGGACCATTCAAACATGCCACAAGGGATGCTAATCATTATTATTTGACTTTTACCGATGATTATAGTAGATATGGATATGTCTACTTAATTAAGCATAAGTCAGAGACTTTCGAGAGGTTTAAGGAATTTAAACAGGAAGTCGAGAATCAATTGGGCAGGAACATTAAGATGCTTCGATCCGATCGTGGTGGTGTGTATCTTAGTTCAGAGTTCCTTGACTATCTAAGGGAATGTGGGATAGTCTCACAATTGACACCTCCCAGGACACCACAGTTGAATGGTGTGGCTGAGAGGCATAATCGAACCTTGTTGGATATGGTTCATTCCATGATGAGTCGAGCTTCGCTACCAATCTCATTCTGGGGGTATGCCTTAGAGACTGCCGCCCATATCCTTAATCTAGTCCCTACAAAGAAAGTTGCCAAAACTCCTCACGAGATGTGGACTGGTAAAGTACCCAAACTAGACCACATCAAGATTTGGGGTTGCGAGGCTTTCGTGAGGCGTGAGACTCATGATAAGCTCGAACCCCGAAGCGAGAGGTGTATTTTCATCGGCTACCCACAACAATCCTTTGGTTACCTCTTCTACAGACCTAGTGAAAATGTGGTCTTTGTAGCTAGGAGGGCTTTCTTTCGAGAGAGAGAGAGAGTTCATAAGCTAAGGAAATAGTGGGAGGCAAGTTGATCTTGAAGAAATTCAAGAGTCAACCGGTGAAGGAACTTCAAACCCTAGCACTCAACTTGAGGAGGAAACTCCTGTTGAGCCAATTGACAAGTCTGTACCTCTGAGGCGTTCCACAAGGGTTAGGAATGCTCCTGAGCATTACTATGGATTCCATATTACTGCAGAAGGAGATACACTTATCAGTGATGAGACACTGATAGGTCTAGATGAACCTAATAGTTATGCGGAAGCCATGGCAGGCCCTAAGTCAGCCAAGTGGAAAGAGGCTATGGACAGAGAAATACAGTCCATGTATGACAATCAAGTTTGGAACTTGGTTGAGATTGTACCAGGTCATAAGACAGTAGGGTGCAAATGGGTCTTAAAAAGAAGACCGACATGGATGGTAAAGTACACACTTATAAGGCTAGACTGGTTGCAAAGGGCTTCTCTCAAATTCCTGGAGTGGATTATGATGAGACCTTTTCTCCGGTAGCCAAGATTAAGTCTATTCGGGTTCTCTTAGCCATAGCTGCATTTCATGACTATGAAATATGGTAAATGGATGTCAAAACAGCTTTCCTTAATGGAAAGTTGGTTGAAGATATTTACATGAGTCAGGCAGAAGGTTTTGTCAGCAACGAGTACCCTAATAGAGTGTGTAAGCTTGATAAATCCATTTATGGATTGAAGCAAGCACCTCGCAGATGGAATCTTTGCTTTGATGAAAAGGTCAAGGAATTTGGCTTTTCTAGGAGTGAAGATGAGTCTTGCGTGTATGTCAATGCTAGTGGGAGTATAGTTAGCTTTTTGGTGTTGTATGTGGATGACATACTACTCATAGGAAATGACATCCCAACTCTGCAGGAAGTTAAGTCCTGGCTTGGGAAGTGTTTCTCTATGAAGGACCTAGGAGAAGCTACATATATTCTAGGGATAAGGATCTTGAGAGATCGGAGTAAAAGACTAATTGGACTTAGTCAGAGAACCTATTTGGATAAAGTGCTGAAGAGATTCAGCGTGCAGGACTCCAAGAAAGGAGAGCTACCCATCCAGACTAACACTAGATTGAGTAAGACACAAAGCCCTAGCACTGAGGCTGAGATAGCAGAAATGAGTCGTATACCTTATGATTCGGCTGTAGGATCGATCATGTATGCTATGACGTGTACTCGACCTGATGTAGCCTTTTCCCTGAGCATGGTTAGCAGGTATCAGGCGAACCCTGGCAAGGCACACTGGACTGCGGTAAAGAATATTCTCAAGTACCTACGGAGGACTAAGGACTGGGTCCTTACCCTCGGTGGGAGTGACGACTTGAGAGTTGTAGGGTATAGTGATGCTAGCTTTCAGACTGATAGGGATAATTTCCGCTCTCCGTCGGGCTGGGTCTTTACCCTAAACGGAGGAGCAATTTCTTGGAAGAGTTCCAAGCAAGAGACAGTGGCTGATTCAACTTGTGAATCAGAGTATATTGCAGCTAGCGAGATAGGAATATAACCTTGGAATTCAACTTTGCATGATAATTAGACAAACATAGATCCAAGGTTATTAGGGTTGCATGTACACTTAGGAAGTGTTAGAATGCTCAAAACCCATCAAGTTTTTTATGCTAGAATAGAACAATACCTTGGAAAGTTCATAATTGCATGTATAATAGAGAAAAGATAGATCCAAGGTATTTAGGGTTGCATGTACACCATAGGAGTGTTAGAATGCTCCAAACCCAACAGTGGTATCAGAGCCTAGGCTTGTTTTCTTGTTGTACTTGCTTAAACTGCTTAAAAATCGACTTTTGGTGCTGTCTGCCCAGCAGACTCACCGAGTCCATGAAGGGACTCCACGAGTCCAAGGCAAAATGCATCCAACTCGCCGAGTTTGTTCATGCACTCGACGAGTTGGACCCCCAGACAATATATTTTCGAGTTTTGGTGGTAGAATTGGTCTAGAATCATTACCTTTGACTGTTTTGGGCTTATAAAACTTGTTTTGAATGTGGTAATGATTATGTTAAACCAATTTCAATGCTATAATAAAAGTTTCAAGTTTATATTGTTGGATTAATGTCTAAGTCCATAACTATAATTGGTAAGACTTGACCCGACCAGTCATGGTCCATTTGGGTTGCATGGCATCATGCACTTGGATAGACTATAATAAGAGAAATAAGACACTTATGGTTATTAATATATTATAAGTTCTAGTATATTAATAATAAGAATAATAAGATTATTTAATTAGTATTGATCAAGAATTAATCTAGGATTAATTAAGTGATCAAAAGAAGACTAATTAAGTATATGGGTTGATTGTGTAAATCATCCATACTTGTATAGTGGGCTAATGCTCCATGGATAATCAAGTTAGGCTAAAACCCATAGGATGGTCAATGGATGCTCCATAGTGTATTTGAACCCATGGATCCAAGGAAATGGAAAGTCATGACAATTAGGGTTTACCCTAATTGTAACACTATATAAAGATCTTATTCTTGACAAAATCGGCGACTAGTGTGAATATGAAGGGCTAGCCGATTTCATGAAGTGTAAATTGTTGGGTTTTGAGCAATCTAACACTTCCTAAGTGTGCATGCAACCCTAATAAACCTTGGATCTATGTTTGTCTAAATACATGCAAAATAATAATTTTCCAAGGTTCATAACCTATCTAACATGGCATGGGGTACTTTTAAACATAAAAGAATTAGATGAGATTACATACCTTTTGATGATGAGTTTGATTCCTAAGGAGCTTGAGGGCCAAGCACCAATAGTGTGAATGCCTCAAATGGAATCACAAAACACCACAAACTCTTGGAAAACTTTGAGAGAGAATACACACTTGTATTTTCGGCCACACACAAGCACACACACACACACACACTAGTTCACTAGTTACACTAGCTACACTTTCATGCTCCATAAGCATGCTTATATAGTGTACATGATTAGGGTGAAACCCTAATAACCCATGACCTTTCCTTTTCCTAGGATCCATGGGTTAAAAGCTCCATGGATCATCCATGGACTTCCATCCAAGCCTATCCCATTAACAAATGAGTGTTAGCCCACACCATATAAAATCAATAGCCCATAATCTAATTAGTCTTCTTTTTAATCTCTAAATTAATTCATAATTAATTTAAGACTAAGACTCATTAAATAACATAACTTGATATTAATATATTATAACTTATAATATATTAATAAACATATGTGTATAACTCTCATAAAATTATCCATAAATAGTTTGAATGAGATGCAACCCAAATGGACCATGCCGGGTCGGGTCAAGTATATACCAAATAAGTTATGGACTTAGACACCTTATCCAACAGACTCCCACTTGGATAAGTCTAATAACTATATTTGCGTATGTTACTTCAGGAACCAACCAGCAATCATAGCTCTCGAAAACTCCGTTGAACTATAAAGACTCTGTTGAACTATGAAGCGCCATTTTAGATAAGTGATCATATAATCCTCTGTTCTCATGATATCAGCCGGACAAATACATGGAACAACATCGTACTTATTGTCCAGCAGTTTGTTTCCCGATTTCCGATTTGTTTGACAAAGAACTTAATCAAACACATCAATTTAGTTCTGACCGGCCGGTACATAGGTCACAACAAAATCATCGAGGGGCCCAAATATCGCTTCTATTTCTAGAAGGAACAGATAAACTTTGACTCATATGCTTGTTCTACTACTTGTTGAATTGTACACAAAGGCACGTTTTATAACATCAAGTTACTGATGCGTTTACGTGCAATCAATGCACAACCAACTCATAGGTAACAACTCATATCTCTAGGTTTGAAGATTTATATGATATTACCGTCTCACGATCACTCGAGATAAATTCCATGAAGTGATACAAGTGAGCGTGGGTTTATTCCAATACTCATAACTTATGAGCACTCATGAATGTTGTAGCAACCATTGCTATGACTAAACCCATTTAGCCATCTACAAACTCGATTCATGACAGTCTTGATTCATACCTACTTCCAACATATGAACGACTGTGGAGTGTTTAAATAACTTAGTCATTCGGAAAGAACAACCTAGCTATTTTGGAAGTCAAAACATGCAAAGTGAAACACAATAATAATCGAATCCAATATGGTCTCAGAACCCTTTTGAATATAAATAGAACCACCTTTTATTTATCACCATATTGATTACATTATTCATTATATAATGTTTCAAACAATCAACTTAAGACTTGAATAAAAACAACAGTCGTTCCATGCTCCTAGCATGTACACTTTGTTTTTCTAAACAATAGTTATGCCATACTCCAAGTATGCACACTATGTTTGTCTATGATCCTTACATTGTGATGTAGATCAATTGAATATGATCCCATTGATACTCATTTCACAATCCCAAATCCTTATTGTAAATGTGAGAATCCCCGATTCCTATCATTTACCAAAAATCTGTTAGTTTATACTTTTATGCAATGTTCCTCTTGTAATGATTATTTACAAAGTCACCAAAACCTTGTCACCAGTCATTATAGAGTATTCCAAAGAAGGTCAACATCTATGGAACGGAAGTCTCATATTCAAAGTACATTGCTTTGAACATCCTTCTTGCATTAAGGTTTTCTAATCTTACATAGATTGAATAACTTCCACCTATGGAGACATTTCCATAGTCCCATTTTGACTATCACTTCCGAACAAGAGTTACTTCTTTTCAGAATATGTCAATATGGTCCTTTCCGACAACCTACATCATACTTCCAACTTTCCCTGAGCAACCAATCTTTGGCGAACCTCAGATTGTCCTCGACAGTTGCTTAATCACTTTAGTCATATCTAGTTCTAGACTTTTCCCTTCTCAATGCCTTAAGCATTTGGAAAATTTAGAAAAGATGAATATTATAGCACATGCAATCGATCCTATATCCGAAGCATATGGGACACGATTCATGATGTTTGACATAAAGACATGATACTAGACCAGTCTCTTGCTACAATATTTTTTATTTGCCATGTTTTCAAAATTTAACTATGAAGAGGGATGTCGTAGTCATAATTGAATTTTGAGAACGCAATATATATAGAATTTCCTTAAGTCGAACCATTCAGACATAAAATTTATATATATATCCTTGACTAAAGATGATTAAAATCTCAATCTAAGCTTTAGAATTAAAACGAAGTATAATTTCCTCTCCCTTAATTATAGCAAAACAACTTTTCAACCCCTGCAACTTCACGAATTGAAGCTTTGTTTTCTATTATTAACATTGCTAACTTGCAACACTAAATGTAATAATCATGCTCCCACTAACATGATGATTATCAGCATAACACTTATGCTCCCACTAGCTCTGACATATTTCCAGAAATCTGCTGGACTTCTGAAATTTAGATTCATACACCCTTTCTTAGATAGCTCACATGTGTGTCTAAACAATTTTCAGAACTATGAAAAGGGATGCCGTAATCATAGTCTCAATTTCTTAGACTTTTGCCATTTGTCACAAGTCCATGTTAGTGTGCCGGTTAACCACACGCGCTCCACTAACGACTTTTGAAAATGCAAATAACACAATTGATATCTATGTAAAATCTACTTAGTGAAAGAGTTTCCTCACCATCATTTTTATGAATCGGAGAGAAACCTTATGACACTTCAATTTTATAGTGTATGAGTTCCTATCCATGTGAATTTGTGAAAACCAAAATCACAAGATAAGGTTAGTGACAAATTCAGCCTTACATGGATTAAACTTGTTCAGTCTTAGTTTCTTGTCACCTTGGTAGCACAAGGCCCACCAATGCTTCCAAGTTAAACTCTGATAACTCACATGCAAATTCAACTTATTTGAAGTAGGCACAGAAATAAGAATTATGTCAACACGATAGGTTGCAAACCTTAAGTCGTGTGCTAGTGATAAATTACAGGTTTTACTCTTGATTAAATCTTGAAACTCTTTCAGGATCTTTAAGGCTCCCACTATCCCCTTGACATATAAGTTTCCCCAGTCAAGAACCATTCCTTGACAAAACAAATATTCAAGGGATAGTGCGGATTCTTATCAAGACTAACACTTCACATAATTGGTCTTAGTTGGTCTTTGTCTCATCCAAGACATCACAACTTACCAATCTCAAATGTACAAGAGTAGAAAACATTTTACTCTTACATTTGACTAGTGTTAAAAAATCTTCCTTTATGTCACTCAAGGTTACAATCTTGGAGTATGACTCTAAGAATTGTTTTGGAACGAAGTATGACTCATCTTCTTGATCTTAACCAATCCAACAATTCATGACCTCTCTTCTTAGGCATAACAATGCACTAAGACGTCCTTAGAGTATGAATTTGTGATATGGTTTCATAATCATTAAGAGGATCATGAAATATGATACTAAAGTACTCTCCCATCCTTTCAGATTTGAGAAACTTTTATCTTTCTGCCTAATTTGATTCTTCTCATTTGTTTTGTCATACATTGTAACCTTTCCAATGTTACAGAATTATACTTAACCTCATAAGTATAATCATATTTACTAATATTTAGTAAATCATGACAAATCAATCTTTGTGGTGGACCTTGACCAGCACACACCCAGTGTACCTGATTCCTTAGTCCTTCAATTGAATCACATATACATGTGATCAAAGAATTAGTGTTAATTTTCAAAGATGAAAATTCTCATTCATCATACAATACAACTTGTATGATTCCAAGTTTCTGTCGAATTGAAACTTGGGTGATGAAAAACTTCCTTCATTTGGTAAATTCAGACACTACCACAAATAAAGGAATCAAATCCACTTTCCAATATTGCTATTACTGGAAACATATAAGCAACAATTTTCCACATATGCCATTGTAAGGATATTTTTAAAATAAATAAAATTAAAACCATTTTTTTTCTTTTATTTTAAAACTTTGCGGAAAACTTATCCTTACAATCCACATGAAAACCTTGTTGTTATCTATTCATAAGCAATATATTATAACTCTTAAGAAACAGCTCAAAATTCTGATTACCGAACCATGCGATCGAAACCCATTTTCGCAATCACAATCAGCATATACTTCTTTTAAGCTTCCTATCCTTTCTTTGATTCTTAAAACCATCAACATGTGACCCATTCACATTATGTAATAAGAATCTCCAAATAGAAACTTAATAGAGTTAGACAGTGGACTTTACCCGAAGTGGAGTCAAACCTCTTGACTTGATCAACCTTATGACCTTTCAGGTGAATAGGGCAGCTTCGCAACCAATGCCCCTTCCTTTGGCAACAAAACACATGGACCCTTTGGTAATGGCACATGAGACTATCTCAGACTTAGCCTTTCTCTTTACCATTTGGTCAACCGAGTTGACTATGGCCGATCCCTTTCCATTGGGAAGAGAAATCCTTTTCTAGATATCCAATGCTACCATTGTCAATGTCCATGTAGACTTGGGAAGTTGTTCTTTTAATCAAATTTGCTTTACTGGTATTCCAAATCATTGCTGATTCCACAACACCAAGCAAATAGATAACATCATTAAGGTTCATGTCATAGTCTGTCTCATAGTAGTCCCAAAGAGACTCACTATGTTACTAAGAAAGTGATTGAACATCCAACTTTCATGAGACTTTGACACCCAACTCTCCCGGCTTGTCAATATGTGACTTTATCTCCAAGATGTGAGCACACATAGACTATGCTTGCCAATAGGGATTGAGTGACTTTAAACTTTTCAAGAACTTGTGGGTGAGGGAGAATAATTATAGGAGGTGAAGCATGATGTTGAGGGACACCATCTTCAAGAGATTTGGGAAGATCATAGTTGTCTGAACCAGACATCTATAATGGGAGAAAATCAAGTTAGTTGATTCAAAGTCCTTAATATACCACCCAATATGAAATATTAAGGCTAGGATCCAACACAATATTTTATAACTTGGAAGAGGGATGCCGTAATCCAAGCTATACAATATTTGAAGGTAGGCGAATGACGATTCACCAATTTCCACCATGAAAAACGAAATAATTTATTAGGTTTTAATTGGATTTGAAATTCCTAGATCTTTTGAGATCCATTGAACTTTTCAATGGCATGTTTCATTCTCGAGTGTGCCCTCTCAAATTTTGTGACTGGGATGCCGAGGATCACAAAACAAGGTGTGAATAACCATACCAATTCACTTGGTACCCTTAATATTATCACCTAATCAATGTGCCGGTTAACCACACACGCTCCATTGATCTATGACAAACATTAAGTCACCCTTCGTGATCCTTACTAGTCCAAGTTAGTGTTCCGGTTAACCACACACGCTCCACCAACGACTTGGTAAGGTACAAAGTGTGAATTCCATGGGCTAGCACCAAATTCACATTTTTCCTAAAGTAACTAAGATTGGGAATTAAATAAAAAATATTTAGTTACTTTATAATATTCATTATACTTTTAATGAGAATTTAAAGTCATTGTCCTACCCGTTTGGCTAACGACCCTCCACCGATCAAGCAAGCGGTGGGTGAGAGTGGACACCCATTAAGTCGCCATTTTATAGGCAACAACCTTATACCCACCTTATATACCGGCTTTATGAGGCCTACTAACGGTAAAACGACTTGTTCTTATACATATATATATAATAATTAACCATTAATGTTATAAATAGTATAAGGGTTGAATTTTAACTTTTAAAATTCTAAGTGTTGGAATTAAAGTTTATTAAAGTGTGTGAAACTTTTCCAAATTCCAAAACTTGAGGGCAAGTTTTGAAACTATTCAAAACTAATTAATTCCATGATTTATGTGTTTAAAGTAGTTTTAATCCAAAAACTTTTCAAGTTCCATAACTTGAGGACAAGTTATGGAAGACTTTAAACTAATAAAAGAATTACTTTTCTTTATTTTATAACTTATGGAATTAATTAAGGTTACACTTTATTTATATATTTATTAATGAAGTGACTCTTGAACCTCCATAACTTAAGGACAAGACTCTTCATCTTTTGTAACCATCCAAAACTTTTCATTTCATAACTTATGAATTAAAGGTTCATAAAAATGAAGACTCTTCATTTTTCATGTAACTTATGTGTTTTAAGTGTGTGTTAAAGAAAGTGACCTTTGGATATTTATAACTTGAGGACAAATTATGGACTCCATTAAAACACATAAATGATCAAGAATTAATTCTAAACAATTTAGCAAATAATTCCTATCATCTTCTAAATTCATAAGAACATGAACATGATCATCAAAATTTCAAGAATTATATGAACACATAAAATCAGGGAATTTTGATTATAACTTTGAAATTGGTCCACCATCATCATTACCACATCAAAAACAGGTTTTATGAGTCCAAAACAGTTTAAGGTAATGATTCTAGACTAATTCCAACACGAAAACTCGAAGATATGCTGTCTGGGGGTCCAACTCGTCGAGTGCATGAACCAACTCGCCGAGTTGGATGGGTTTTGCCTTGGACTCGTCGAGTCCCTTCATGGAATCGACGGGTCAGCTGTGCATACATCATAAAATCTTCGATTTTCAGCAATTTGCATCAAGTATTCAAACAAGCAAGCCTAGGCTCTGATACCACTGTTGGGTTTTGAGCAATCTAACACTTCCTAAGTGTGCATGCAACCCTAATAAACCTTGGATCTATGTTTGTCTAAATACATGCAAAATAATAATTTTCCAAGGTTCATAACCTATCTAACATGGCATGGGGTACCTTTAAACATAAAAGAATTAGATGAGATTACATACCTTTTGATGATGAGTTTGATTCCTAAGGAGTTTGAGGGCCAAGCACCAATAGTGTGAATGCCTCAAATGAAATCACAAAACACCACAAACTCTTGGAAAACTTTGAGAGAGAATACACACTTGTATTTTCGGCCACACACAAGCACACACACACACACTAGTTCACTAGTTACACTAGCTACACTTTCATGCTCCATAAGCATGCTTATATAGTGTACATGATTAGGGTGAAACCCTAATAACCCATGACCTTTCCTTTTCCTAGGATCCATGGGTTAAAAGCTCCATGGATCATCCATGGACTTCCATCCAAGCCTAGCCCATTAACAAATGAGTGTTAGCCCACACCATATAAAATCAATAGCCCATAATCTAATTAGTCTTCTTTTTAATCTCTAAATTAATTCATAATTAATTTAAGACTAAGACTAATTAAATAACATAACTTGATATTAATATATTATAACTTATAGTATATTAATAAACATATGTGTATAACTCTCATAAAATTATCCATAAATTGTTTGGATGAGATGCAACCCAAATGGACCATGCCGGGTCGGGTCAAGTATATACCAAATAAGTTATGGACTTAGACACCTTATCCAACAGATTTCTCTCAAGTTATTCCAAGTGTATTTGGTGTTGTGTGAACCATTTGAGGTGTCACACTTGGGGCACTAGGCACTCAAGCTTCATGAAGACTTTCTAAATCAAAGAGGTATGTATTTTATCTTGTTATATTCATTATTTTATATGCTAGATTAGGATAATACCTTGGAAAGTTCTTATTTGCATGTATATTAGAGAAAACATAGATCCAAGGTATTTAGGGTTGCATGTACACTTAGGAGTGTTAGAATGCTCAAAACCCAACAGTGGTATCAGAGACTAGGCTTGTTTTCAATTATACTTGATGCAAATTGTTGAAAAATGCTGAAAAAGTCGAATTTCGGGCATTCTGGGCACTGGACTCGCCGAGTCCACTAATGAACTCGCCGTGTCCATGAGTAAAATCATCCTCCTCGCTGAGTACGTTCATGCACTCGACGAGTAGGAGCCCCAGATAGCATATATTCGACTTTTTTGGCTAGAAATGGACTAGGAACATTACCCTAAGTTGTTTTTGAACTTATAAACTTGTTTTGATGTGGTAATGTTCATTTGAATCCAATTTCAAAGATAATTGTCACTTGATTCATGTTTTGAATTAGTTTAGTGATTAGGCTAATTACATGAAAAAGTTTGATTTGAATTATCTTGTTCTTATGAGTTGCTTAGATTAATAGAAAGTTATGTGAAATTATTGTTTTCAATCCAAATTAATCTAAGAGTTGCTTCTAAAATGTGTTTTTGTAACTTGTCCTCAAGTTATATGAAAAGTCACATTTAAGTTTCATAAAACTCATCAAAGTTGGCAATGGTTACAAAATATGAAGAGTCTTGTCCTTAAGTTATGGAGGTTCAAGAGTCACTTCATTAAGTAATAAAATATGTAACCTTAATTAATTCCATAAGTTACAAAATAAAGAAAAAGTTACATTCTTTAATAATTTAAAGTCTTTCATAACTTGTCCTCAAGTTATGGAACTTGAAGAGTTTTTGGATTAAAACTACTTTAAACACATAAGTTATGGAATTAATTAGTTTTGAATAGTTTGAAAACGTGTCCTCAAGTTTTGGAATTTGTAAAGTTTTCTCTTATGAATACTTTAATTCCAAGTTAGCCCTTAGAATTTTAAAAGTTAAAATTCAACCCTTATACTTTATAATATTATAAGTTAATAATATATATATATATATATATATATATATATATATATATATATATATATATATATATATATATATATATATATATATATGTATAAGAGTAAAGTCAGTCTTACCGCTAGTATGCCTCATTCACGAAGCCGGTATATAAGGTGGGTATAAGGTTGTTGCCTATAAAATGGCAACTTAATGGGTGTCCACTCTCACCCACCGCTTGCTTGACTGGTGGAGGGTCGTTAGCCGAACGGGTTTGACAGGACTATAATTCTCCCTTCATTAAAAGTATTAATGATAAATACTAAGTAACTAAACCTTTTATAAATACCCAATCTTAGTTACTTAGGAAAATGTGAATAAGGTGCTAATCCATGAAATTACACTTTGCACTTTGTTTAAGTCGGTTAGTGGAGCGTGTGTGGTTAACCGGCACACTAACTCATATTTAACAAGGTAGGAAAAGGGTAACTTAATGTTTATCATAGTATCGATGGAGCATGTGTGGTTAACCGGCACATCGATTGAGGGGTAAACACTTAAGGGTACCAAGTAATTTGCATGGTTACTTCACACCTTATTTTGTGATCCTCGGCATCCCAGTCACAAAACCTGAAGGGCACACTCGAGATTGAAACATGCCATTGAACAGTTCAATGAATCTCAAAGATCTAGGAGTTTCAAAATCAATTAAAACCTAATAATACATTTCGTTTATCTTGGTGGAAATTGGTGAATCGTCATTCACCTACCTTCAAATATTTTATAGCTTGGATTACGGCATACCTCTTCTAAGTTATAAAATAGTTTGTTGGGTCCTAGCCTTAATATTTCATATTGGGTGTCATATTAAGGACTTAAGATCAACTATCTTGAATATCTCCCAAAAACATGTCTGGTTTAGACATTTATGATCTTCCCAAATCTCTTGAAACAAGCTTTCCTAAATGAAGATGATGTCCCTTGGAAATCATACTTCATTCACCTCCTCCAATTATTCTCCCCAACCCACAAGTTCTTGAAAAGTTTAAGGTCACTCAAGCCCAATTGGCAAGGCAAGGTCTAGGTGTGGTCACATCTTGGAGATGTAGTCACATATTGACAAGCCGGGAGAGTTGGGTGTCAAAGTCTTTAGAAGGTTGGTGGCTCAATCACCTTCTAAGTCACATAGTGAGTTCTTTTGGGATTCCTATGAAATAGACTATGACAAGACCCTTAATGATCTTTGCTAAGACCAACTTCCTAAAACTTTATGGACATTGACAATGGTGATAATGGAAATCCAGAAAAAGCATTCTCTTACTATGGAAAGGGATTGACCATAGTCAACTCGGTTGACCAAATGGTAAAGAGAAAAGCTAAGTCTGTGATAGTCCCGTGTACCATTATCAAAGGGTCCATATGTTTATATTGCGAAAGAAAGGGGCATTGGTTGAGAAGCTGCCAAATTTACCTAAGGATGTTAAAGTCAACAAGTTTGACTCTACTTCAGGTAAAGTCCACTATCTAACTCTGTTAAGTTCTATTCTGAGATTCCTGATACATGATGTGACTGGGTCACATGGTGATGTTTTAAGAATCAAAGAAAAGTAAAGGAACCTAAAGAAAGAATATGTTGAATCTGATCGCGTAGATGGATTTCTATCGCGTAGTTTGAAGATCGGATTCTTGAGCTACTTCTTAAGAGTTATGAGGTATTGCTTAGGAATACATAACAACAAGTTTTCATATGGATTGTAAGGATAAGTTTTTCCGCAAAGTTTTAAAATAAAAGAAAAATTTTGATTTTATTTATTTTAAAATATCCTTACAATGGCATTTGAGGAAAAATTGTTGCTTATATCATTCCATTAATAGCAAGAGTGGAAATATGAAATTGATTCTTTCATTTGTGGTAATGTCTAAATTTACCAAATAAGGAAAGATTCTCATCACCCAAGTTTCAATTAGACCGGAACTTGGAATCATGCAAGTTGTATAGCATGATGAATGAGAACTTTCAAGTATTGGAAAATTAAGACTAACTACTTGTTCACATGGATGTGTGAGTCAAGTAACGGACTAAGGGATCGAGTACACATTCTTGTGCACTGATTAAGTCCACCACAAAAGGTCGATAAGATTATTCGTCATAATTTACTGAAGCTCAGTAAATATGGTTATACTTACAAGCTGAAGTGTAACTCTGAGACATTGGAAAAGGTTCCAAAGTATGGCAGAGCGAATAAGAAGAATCAAATTAGGTAGAAGGATAAAAGTTTCTCAAATCTGAAAAGATGGGAGAGTACTTTAGTGTCAGTTTTTGTGATCATCTTAATGATTAAGAAACCATATCAAAATTAGTTCTCTAAAGAAATCTTAGTGCATTCTTATGACTAAGAAGAGGAACTTGAATTGTTGAAATGGTTAAATCAAGAAGATGAGTCATACTTCGTTCCAATACAAGTCTTAGAGTCATACTCCAAGATTGTAATTTGAGTGACATGTCTTAAAGAAGGTTTAAAACACTTGTCAAATGTAAGAGTAAAAGTTTTCAACTCTTGTACATTTGAAATTGGTAAGTTGTGATGTTTTGGAAAAAATAATGACCAACTTAGGCCAATTTTGTGAAGTGTTTGTCTTGATAAGAATCCACACTGTCTCTTGAATAAATGACAAGAAATTCTTCTATGTCAAGAGGACAGTGGGAGTCTTAAAGGTCTTGAAAGTCTCAAGAACTAATCAAGAATAAAACCTAAAGTTCTTCACTAGCACAAGAATTGAAGTTTATAATCTATCGTGTTGACATATTCTGTGCCCATTCCAGTTAAAGTTGACTTTGCATATGAGTTCTTAGAGTTCTCAATGTGTTCCACAACAACTTGGAAGCAATGGCAGGCCCTTGAGCTGCCAGGTGGCAAGAAATTAAGATTGAGTTCAATCCATATGAGTGTGGATTTGTCATTATCCTTGTCTTGTGTCTATGGTTTTGATAATTCACATGGATAAGAACACATACACCATTAAATCTAAGTGTCATCTCTCCGATTCATGAAAATGATGGTGAGGAAACACTTTCACTAAGTAGATTTTAGCTAGATAGCAATTGTGATATTTGCATTCTCAAAGTCGTTAGTGGAGCGTGTGTGGTTTACCGGCACACTAACCTGGACTTGTGAGAAGTGGCAAAAAGGTCTAACCATTATGATTACGGCATCCCTCTTCATAATTGTTTAGACACACAAGTGTGCTATCTAAGGGAATGTGTATGATTTTGATAAAGTTTTATCAAAACAATCTAGTATCAGAAATATGAACTTTGGTAAGAAAGTCAGCTGATTTCTGAGTACATGTCAAAGCTAGTGGGAGCATAAGTGTTATGCTAATAATCATCATGTTAGTGGGAGCATGATAATTATGATAAGTATTGCAAGTTAGCAATGTTAATTATAGAAAACAAAAGTTTCAATTGGGAAAGAGTTGTTTTGCTATAACTAAGGGAGAGGAAATTATACTTCATATCAAATCTATAACCTTAGATAGTGAGGTTTTAATCATTTAGTCAAGGATATATATGAATTTCATGTTGTAATGGCTCAACATAAGGAAATTTTGTATATGAGTCCATTATTTGCATTCTAAAATTCGATTATGATTACGACATCCCTTTTAATAATCTCAATTATGAGAACTTGGCAAATTGAAATGGAAATATTATAGCAAAAGACTGGTTTAGTCTTTATGTGAGACATCATGAATCGTGTCCCATATGCTTCGGATATAGGATTGATTACATGTGCTATATTCATCCTTTCTAAAATTTTCCAAATGCCTAGGGCATTAAGAAGGGAAAAGGTTTAGAACTGGATATGACTAAAAGGATTAAACAATTGTCGAGGACAATCTAAGGTTTACCAAAGATTGGTTGCTCAAGGACAGTTAGAAGTATAGTGATAATTCTGGAAGGACCATATTGACATAATCTGTAAGGAGGCAACTCTTGTTCAGAAGTGATAGTCAAAATGGAATCTGGAAATGTTTCAAAGTTAGAATTTTCAATCTGTTTAAGATTAGGAAACTTAGTGCAAGAAGGATGTTTCCAAGGAGCTGATCTCCTTTGGAATACTCTGTAATGATTATTGTCAAGTCTTTCTGACTTTGTGCATAATCATTACAAGAGGATCAATGCATATAAGTTTAGAATCTAATAGATTTCAGTAAATGGCATGAGTTTGGAATTCTTGCATTTGCAGTAAGGATTTGGGAGTGTGAAAAGAGAATCATTGAAGTTATGTTCAATTGATCTAGTTCACAAAGTAAAGATCATAAACAAACATAGTATGCATACTTGGTGTATGGCATGACTAGTGTTTAGAAAACATAGTGTACATGCTTGGAGCATGGGACAACTATTGTTTTAAATTCAAGAATAAAGTTGATAGCTTTAATAGTATACAATGAATAATGTGTAATCATATGGTGATAAATAAAAGGTGTTTTATTTATGTTCATAGGTTTTGATACCATATTGGATTCAATTATTATTGTATTTCATTTTGCATGTTTTGACTTCCCGAATAAACTAGGTTATTCTTCCGGAATGACTAAGTTATTCAAACCATCCACAGTTGGTCATATGTTGGAAGTAGATATGAATTAAGACTGTCATGGGTTGGCTTGTAGAGATCTAAGGTGTTGGACAAAGGGCTACAACACTCATGAGTGCTCATAAGTTCTAAGTATTGGATTCAACCCACGCTCATTGGAATCACTTCATGTATTTTATCACGAGTGATCATGAGACGATAATATCTTATATTCTTCAAACCTAGAGATATGAGTTGTTACTATGAGTTGGTTGTACATTGATTGCACGAAAACGCATTTGGTAACTCGGTGCTATAAAACGTGCCTTTGTGTATGATTCAACAAGTAGTAGAACAAGCCATATGAGTCGAAGTTTATCCATTCCTTTTACCTTCGGGATAAAAGCGATATCTGTGGGCCTCTGGATGATTTGATGATGACAAATGGAAGTGCTCGGCCGGGCCAGGATTGATTTGATTTGTTCAATTAGTCAGTCATCATAAATCGGAAATCGGGAAACAACAAATGGACAGAGAGAATGATTATAATCCATGTCTCAGTCCATATGATATCTAGAATGGAGGAATATATGATCCCTTATCTAATGGACAAGTCATTGACAAAGGTCAGAGTTCATCTACAAGGTCAGAGTTCGACAGAAGCTTTTTAAAGCTACGATAGCCAGTTGGTTCCTGAAGTCATACGCAATAATAGTTTTAGACTTATCCAAGTGGGAGACTGTTGGATTAACGTCTAAGTCCATAACTATAATTGGTAAGACTTGACCCGACCCGTCATGGTCCATTTGGGTTGCATGGCATCATGCACTTGGATAGACTATAATGAGAGAAATAAGACACTTATGGTTATTAATATATTATAAGTTCTAGTATATTAATAATAAGAATAATAAGATTATTTAATTAGTATTGATCAAGAATTAATCTAGGATTAATTAAGTGATCAAAAGAAGACTAATTAAGTATATGGGTTGATTGTGTAAATCATCCATACTTGTATAGTGGGCTAATGCTCCATGGATAATCAAGTTGGGCTAAAACCCATAGGACGGTCCATGGATGCTCCATGGTGTATTTGAACCCATGGATCCAAGGAAATGGAAAGTCATGACAATTAGGGTTTACCCTAATTGTAACACTATATAAAGATCTTATTCTTGACAAAATCGGCGACTAGTGTGAATATGAAGGGCTAGCCGATTTCATGAAGTGTAGATTTCTCTAAAGTTATTCCAAGTGAATTTGGTGTTGTGTGAACCATTTGAGGTGTCACACTTGGGGCACTAGGCACTCAAGCTTCATGAAGACTTTCTACATCAAAGAGGTATGTATTCTATCTTGTTATATTCATTATTTTATATGCTAGATTAGGATAATACCTTGGAAAGTTCTTATTTGCATGTATAATAGAGAAAACATAGATCCAAGGTATTTAGGGTTGCATGTACACTTAGGAGTGTTAGAATGCTCAAAACCCAACATATATGTGTTCATGTTATTATTGAAAATTGTTGATTATGAATGATCATGCTTATGAGTTATGCTAGATCATAGGAATTGCGTGCAAATTGTTTGTTGATATAATTCATGATCTTGTTGAAAATTGTATGGAGTTCATAACTTGTCCTCAAGTTATGAATTTTCAAGAATTTTATGTTTCATTGATTTATGAGTTAGTTTAGATTGATAATGAAAAAAATTATGTTTTAGTTGTTTTCAATCCATATTAGTCTAAAAGAAGTTCATAAAATATGTTTTTGTAACTTGTCTTCAAGTTATGTGAAATGTCATATTTATGAATCTTAAAAACTCATAAAAGTTTTGTAGGTTACATAAAATGTAAGAGTTTTTTCCATTAAATAGTTTAATGACTCCATAACTTGTCCTCAAGTTATGGATGTTGAAGAGACACTTCTTTAAGGTGTTTTTAAAGAATAAGGGGTTACATTAAAATGAAGAGTCTTCATTTTAATGAACCATTAAACTCATAAGTTATGACTTAAAGAGTCTTGAAATAGTTTCAAAACTTGCCCTCAAGTTTTGGAATTTGAAAAAGTTACTCCTCATGTATACTTTAATTCCAAATTGAACATTGAAATTTTAAAAGGTTTAAAATTCAACCCTTATACTATTATTATAATTTTAATTATATAGATATGTATAAGAGGAAGTCAATCTTACCGTTAGTAGGCCTCATTCACGAAGCCGGTCTATAAGGGGGGTATAAGGTTACTGCCTATAAAATGGCAGGTTAATGGGTGTCCACTCTCACCCACCGCTTCCTTGACTGGTGGAGGGTCGTTAGCCGAACGGGTAGGAATGGACTATAATTCTCCCTTCATTAAAAGTATAATAAAAAATACTAAGTAACTAAACACTTATAAATTCCCAATCTTAGTTACTTAGGAAAATGTGAAAAGGTGCTAGCCCATAAAATTACACTTTGTACCTTACCAAGTCGTTAGTGGAGCGTGTGTGGTTAACCGGCACACTAACATGGACTAGTAAGAGTGGCAAAGGGTAACTTGGCTTTATTATAGATCGGTGGAGCGTGTGTGGTTAACCGGCACATCGATTAGGTAATATTGTTAAGGGTACCAAGTCAATTTGTATGGTTATTCACACCTTGTTTGTGATCCTCGGCATCCCAGTCACAAATTTGAGAGGGCACAATCGAGATTCAAACATGCCATTGAAAAGTTCAATGTATCTCAAAAGATCTAGGAGTTTCAAAACTAATAAAACCTAATAATAAAATATTTCATTTTCATGGTGGAAATTGGTAAATCGTCATTTACCTACCTTCAACTATTTTATAATTTGGATTACGGCATCCCTCTTCCAGTTATAAATAGGTTGTTGGGTCCTATGTCACACCCCAAAACCGAGAACGGCGGAAACGTTCTGGGGCGGAGGACGTCATGTAATGTATCACAACAATGCAAAGTAGTAAACAAAGCAACAACATCATCCATTGCATTAATAGTATAATTTTAATTACATTTGAGTTCTTTTCATAGTATAATTCTACAAAATGAATATTCAAAAATAAAAGACGAGTCTTGATTGCTCCGTCTTCGCAGAACCTGGTAGTTGTCACAACTAGAAATTTTGTGTCTTGTAATCACTATATTCAAGTAAATGTTGAATCAAGAACTTCAGAGCATGTGTGATACCTATTATTATGACATCAAAAACTTCAATCAAATACATCATACAAATACTACAAATAGTCATCAAGCAATTGGAAACCCTAGAAGTTCTTGTTTAGGTCCATATGGGACTAGGACTTCCTTATTGGACTCAATGGACCAATAAGCTTCCAATTTGACTATCATGGACTTAGAACCCTTAATTGAGCTCTAATTGGACCCACATTAAATTATTTCAACATTTTGGGCCATATTGGGCCTAGAATGAAATAAATTAAAAGTTTTGAACCATGAATAACCTAAACTAGTCCAACAAAGTGTAAAAATCATATTATGTTCCTTTTAGGTTAAAACTCCTCCAACCTAACTTCTACATGGGCTAGAGGGCATAAAAGCCCAAACTTTCCCCTTTCTTTCCAAATTCTCGGCCCAAGGCCCAAACCCAAGAAGAGATGAAGAGAGTTGACTTGCAATTGACACCTCATTATTGTCTTTTGGATCTCCATGCAACCTATTCCATGTTTCCATGCATATCACCTCAAGGGTCTATTTCTCTCTCTTTCTCTCTCTCTTGCTCTCGGCCTTTTCAAACACACACACACACCTCACAAATTCTCTCTAGAATACTCAAGAACTCATCCTTCCTCACCATTCAAAAATCTCAAAAATTAAGAGGCTTTCAAGAGGATATTTCCACAAACTCTTCATCTAAGGTAAGGTTATGCTTGGATCTATGACTTAGATTCTTTGTTTTATCAAAATCTCTTCCTAATCCATGCAAAAATCGTGATCTTGCATCCTAGAACCACCTCAAACTCGAGATCTTCAAGAAAAGGGTGCTAAGGCCAAAAATCACCAAGCTTTCTTCCATCTTTTCTTCAAAAACCGAAACCACACCCTAAGGTGAGCTTCATACTCCCTATTTTTCTGTTTTATAAGTTTTGGGGGGGGGGGAATACAAGTGAAAGTGTAGATCTATATGTGTTTTGTATGTCTTGTATGATTTCTATGCTTATATGTGTGTTTTTGTGTGTTTATGATGTTGGATCTAGTCATAAGCCCCTAAAAATCGAGATATACCTTATGTTAAATGATACTAGCACAAAATATATTTCTACATACAAAGTTTTCCAAGAAAAATAGATAAGTGGCTTAATAACATCTTCTTTGGGCTAAAAACTCAATTTTTGGACATAAAATGTTAAAAATATAAAGTTAAAGGGCCCAAAATGGCATATCACGAATTCTGATGGATGAGAAGAGTCAAAACAGTTTCAATAAAGTATTTTCTGGAAATGTACTCTTTTGGAGGGTTAAAAATATAAATTTCAAGCTTAATGGGCTAAAAATGACATTTTTGGCCCAATAGGGCCCAATATGCGAAATTTTCTGTTTTGAAGGACCAAAACTGTATTTTTCTGCAAAAACAGTGGACTACTAGTGGCCCAAGTCCTTTTCTAAGGTTTAAAATGCTTTTCAAAATTTAAAAGGACCAAAGTTGCAAAAATTTTCCAATTTGGGCCAAAATTGTAAAAACAGCAAAAAAGAGGGGTTATAACCGAGAAAACTGTATTTTTAGGGACTCAAACTGTTTTCAACTAAAAATATGCTGAAAAACATAAATTTCAATAAGTTTTGGTGTTAAAATGTCAAGAAAAATGGTTTAAGGACCAAACCGGAAACTTATTTAATTAAAGGGTTGAAAAAGTAAATGCACAACAAAAAGAGGGGCTGTAACAGAAAAGTTGGAATGTTAATTCAATACATCTGTTGTGATCAAACACTGGCACTACGACTACCGACGAATTTTATTACACAACAACACAAAAAATCGTTATCAAACGAATTGATTCGGTCTCGAATCAATGACAAACCCGAAACTACTAACACGACAATAACTCGACTCATACACGAAAACATTTGGTAATTCAATACACACGTGAGAGTGCACAGACGTCTACGCACCACCTTTGGGCCCAAAAGTGTAAAATCTTGTTTGTTGGGCCTAGCTAGCCCGATGACCTGATCTTTAGGCCCGAAGACTTCAACTATACGAGTTGTTGAGTCTTACATGACCCAACAAAACGTAAAAGGACTTTCAATGGCTTTTATACTATTGGTCCCCAAGGGTCCTTTGGTACGGCTAGTAAAGTCGGTTATTCAAATGCGAATCGGGTCAAGGAGCCTTCGTACTCTTTTTTTTATCACCAACCAGCTAACGGAGTTACCGAGGTCTTCGTGCCCTCTTTCTCTTCGGATGTGGGACTACAAGATGTCACACCCCGAAAACCAAAGGCGGAAACGTTCCCGGGGTTGACTCCACGTTGAGTATCAAATCCAATGTACATAGTAATCACAGTAAACAACCATTACATTACATATATATGAAAGTTTATATTTGGTTCAAAAGTAAATTGTACAAAAGTTATACATATATCATATGAACAAAAGAGACGAGTCTTCAGAGCACTCCGTCTTCACCAAAAGATATCGCCGGGTACCTGTCTAACTTGGACCTAAGAATACAAGCAGTTTGAAAATCAACATAAAGCTGGTGAGTTCATAAGCGGTTTTGTTTTGTGAAAATGTTTCGGTTTCCTTTAGTTTTCTGAAAAGGTTTGACATCCAAGAAAATCCCATATTTTCTTATGTAAAGTAGTTAAGTTATCTTTCGTTACAGTTCTATTACAAGTTATAAGTTAACCCCAGGAAAATCCCATATTTTCCTAAATGCAAGATTGATTGAATAACACAGAGTATAGTTTAATATACAAAACTATAATTTAGACGAACTGTAAATAGAAAGTATTTTGAAAACCTTGGGACTAACATCCCGAACCAGTTATAAGATAATTCGATAAAGACCATGGGATCACTATCCCGAAAATAGATATAAGATAACTTGATAAACCATGGGATCACTATCCCGAAACTAGATATATGATAGATTGATAAAATCATAGGATTATCATCCCGTATAAGATTTAGTTTCACAACCATGGGATTACCATCCCGAACAAGATATAGACACAAGATCATGGGATTATCATCCCAAACAAGATATAGATTCTAAACAAAATCCTAGCTGTGAATAAGTTTATATTAATACGTATTGTGAGTCGGGTAACCATGCTGATATGACAACGAGACCTCCTTGACGTTAGTCAGACGTCGAATGATATACAGAATTTGCCACCCCAGGCGTGCCCGCCTAACTGTAGCTAGCAGTAAAGGTGTGGGATTGTCAGTCCCGAATAGATCTATTCACAAATTCCTCGCTCTCCCTCCAGGAGACTCTGGTTACACTTCCGGAGAGGATTTACTTGATCATCCATAAAGGGTAGTGACTATCTCACAAGCTAGTATTAAACTATTCACAGGATTTTCATACGATACCAAACATACAAAGATTTCAAGACATGATACAGTGAAAATAGTTACATACATGAAACTATCTGGCAATACATTCAAATGATATGGAGATAAACTGAATCAGACATAGTTTATCAAATAACTTTATACAGATATCAGTACATGATATAAAGAGAATTATAGAACCCCAAATTATTCCCATAATAATTTGATTAGTTTGGTTATTTTCTTAACTAAAATCCATTTAGTTGAAATCGATAAATCATTCCTTATGCTCAACATAATACATAAGGAGTAAAAGAGTTTATAAGTTTGCCAGATATTATTTGAAATACATCAATGTTATAATTCGAAAACAGTTATAGTTTTGCTTGTATTCCCCCCCTGAAAACATTGAAAAACACGGAAAAAGGCGTAGGGGTATGAACTCACCGGACGAGAAATGTGACGATTTGGATGTTAAGAGTTGATCCGGGGCTAGTAAATACACAAGGTTCCTAATTATAATGTAAAGATACACATTTTTATCTAATTAGGACTTAGTTTATTTATATGATAGGGACACTTGCTTCAAGTCGCGAAAACACTCCGATACAAGTGTTTGGAGGGACCCGGGTGGCGTTTAAGGACGTGAAATGACACTAGGGACTTGGGACTTGAGTTTACTCCCCATGAGTAAACTAATATAAGAGTTTTTGGTCTAAAACACCCATTCCCCATGAGTTTACGGCCGTAAACTCATGGTGGGGGTGGTTTATGGTGCTAAATGACTTCTAACACTTAGGGGATAATTTCTAGACTTGGCTTAAGGACTTGAAAGGATTTTAAAACATAAAATAGACCCACTTATGGGAGTTTACGGCCTAGCATGGCTCCATGGCCGTAAACTCCTATTTTTCCAAGAAAATGATGTTAAATGGAGCTAGAACAAATCACATGTGATTAATAGAATTATTTCAAGGCCTATTATGAGTTTGCAAGGGACATTTGAGGAGTTTATGGAGTTTACGGCCCATGAGACCCCCTCATGGCCGTAAACTCATCTATAGGGTGCTACAAGATGTTTCAAGGTCTAAAACTTGCATGGAAGGACTTCTAAAATTCATCTAAGGGCCTTAGGGGTGTTTAGTTTGCATTCTAACACCAAGAATCATGGAGTTTACGGCCCAAGAACAAGCCTTGGCCGTAAACTCTTAAAAATCCCACAAATAGTGTGTTTAAGGCCCTCAAACTATTTTTGGTTGGTCCAATGATTTATTCCAAGGCTTTTGGTGGTGTTGGATGGCTTTCTAACACCTTAGAATTGAATTTATGCCAAGTTTTGAAGAGTTTACGGCCCAAGCACATGCCTTGGCTGTAAACTCACATAAGTCCCCCAAATTTCATGTTTCAAGTGTCCAAATGCTAAAACCAAGGTTCTATAATTCATAACTAAGCCATACTAGTGATTTGGAAGGGTTTAAGGGCATGAAAAACCCCATTTACATGAGTTTACGGCCCAAGCTTATGCCTTGGCCGTAAACTCCTTCAAAGTCCTCAAAATCAAAGTTTTAAATGTTCTAAGTCCATATCTTGAAGTCCCTTAGCCATATCTAAAATCCAAATGAGTTTAGGAAGGAGTTTAAGGGCTTAAAACCCTTCAAAATGGTGTTTACGGCCTAGGCAGCCTCCTGGGCCGTAAAATCACATATGAAGTCCCATTTCATGATTAAATGTCAAATTTGGAAGCCAAATATGCTATAGATTAAGGCTAGGAAGGTACCTTAAGGATTTGAGGCCTTAAAATTGAGTTTTGGACCCTTAATCTTTGGATTTAGGAGAGAGGTTAGAGAGAGAGTAGAGAGAGAAGGAAAAAGCTTCAAATGATAGGTTAAACACGTTTATATAGTTCCTAAAACTTGGACACGGAGGAATTCTACCCGATATCGGCCTTAAACGAGTCTATAGGTCGCACCCGATTGAGTTTCCGTCACCCGACGAAGATATTTCTAAAACTTATGAAATAAATGTTTTGGGCTAAATTCATGAGTTCCTAAATGATTTGGACCCTCATTCAATGATAATAAACATATAATTTTAGTTAACTAAACCCAAAAACGATATCGGGACATTTCGATCTCCGACGAGTTGTACGGGTAGAATGGGTTTTCGGCGATGAACAACTTCGGGTTGTTACATTATCCCCCCGTTAGAGGGAATTTCGTCCCGAAATTCAAAGAATAAGATACTGATCATGGATTGGAATGAGATACGAATGGGTTTGTTGCCTCGGATCTTCACTTTCTCAAGTGGAATCAGGTCTCAACTGGGCGTTCTTACGAATTCTCATTATAGGGACATGTCTTGGTTTCGTACTTTTGACTCTCTCTCAATCTACTATATCAATCTGTTTTCTCATGGACGTTCCAACCCTGAACGACTGCGGTTTCCTCAAAGAATCACTAGGGTTTCGTTGGGCAGACGGTTCTAAGGATTCGAGACGTGATGGTCTAGATAGATATTACCAAGCTCTAAGGGCATCCGAAACCTGAAGGTTGCATAATCGATCTCTACGAAGATCTCGAAAGGTCTGATGTGAGACTAAACTAGACACTCGAAAGAAACTCCCGGGAATCCTTCGGGGTAGACATTTAGAGGGAAAGGCTGCTAACTTCCCGTTTCTCAATAATCACAGAAACGAGGGATGCGTGGTAATTCTCATTGGGAAAACTTTTGAGTTCTAAGGCATAGAATGATACGGAAGTTTGATGCCGAAGGTTACGAGAACCGGGTCGAGAAAGAAATCTAGACGAGTGACCCTTTCGAAAGTAAAGATCACAACATGAATGAGACTCGGTCAATTCTGGTTAAACATGGCATCAAAGTATTTTCATGGAAAGTTTCCCCCTTTATAAATCGAATGGAACAGAATAGTCCTCCGGACTGAGGATTCAATCTATAGGTACGAAGTTAGTGTTCTCTATCTCACTAGTTAGTCGTCTCGACGGTACACATTTCAATTACATACGAAGGATTGAGTTTAGAAAATATTCGAATAGATAGATAACAGGTTTCCTTTTTGTACCAAAATCAAAAAGAGTTGCAAGTATAAGAATTATCAAAGAGAGATATACCTGCGGCAGCAGAGGGATTTGTGGTTGTAGCTGTCTTGGGACAATTCCTTTTGAAGTGCCCAGCTTCACCACAATTGTAACAGGCCGGACTGATTCCCGTTCCGGATGATTGGTTCGTTGGCTTGGTTGGTTTTCTGCAGGTTCGCGCAAGATGGCCCTTATTGCCACAGTTGTCGCAGATCCTTTCGCGACATGGACCAGGAATGCGGTGGTGGTAGTTATACTTACTACACCAAGGGAGGGTACCAGTGTATCCACTGGCGGGAGTATGGGCTGTGGAACCGACAGCTGAAATAGCAACAGGGGCAGTAGCAGCATGGTCTGCTACCGTTTGCTGTTTCTTAGAAGACCCTTGCGTACTCTGGGCCTTTTGCTTGTTCCAGGATTTCTTTTTACTTCCGCCTCCACTAGTGACTCGCTCGGGGGTAGTAGCTTCCTCATCGGAGTTGTCTTCGTGATCTATCAGGATTTTCGCAAGACATTTGGCACTGTCATATGTGTCTGGCTTCGCAGCTAAGACATTCCCCTTTGTTGGCTGGGTCAACCCCCAAATGAACCTCTCTATCTTTTTACTCTCCGGGGTAACCATTCCCGGACAAAGTAACGCCAAATCGTCGAATCTTGAGGTATAAGCAGCTATGTCAGAACCCTTCATCTTAAGGTTCCAAAGTTCGTGTTCTAGCTTCTGAAGTTCTCCCCGAGGGCAATACTCTGCGAGAAGAAGTTCCTTCATAGCTTCCCAACCCATAGCATTGGCTACAGGTAAAGTTAAGGATTTGACTCGGCCATTCCACCAAGTCAGGGCGTTGTCTAGGAAGGTACAGGCGGCAAACTTGACTCTATCAGACTCCGAACAGTCGCATATTTCAAAGATTGATTCAATTCTCTCGAACCATCGGGTTAAGGCAATGACACCTCCTGTGCCATCGAAGAATGTCGGTTTTGCGTTCATGAAGTCTTTATAGGAACCCCCTTTTTGGTGTCCCTGGCTATCATCTGGGTTGTGGGTTTCACCTCCCGAACCCCTAGAGTTCAGTTGAGGTAAGAGAGCTGTTATGGTAGTAGAAATGGTTGCCTGAAGTGTTTCCAAGTTGATCTGAATAGGAGGTGGTGGCGGAGGAGGATTGTTGTTGTTCGTTGAGCTGGGTCTCTTTCTTGGAGGCATCTTGATCTAAAAAGATCAGGAAAGAGAGGATCATAAGTCCTCTAAATTGAATCAAGAGATATGGGACAGGAGATATCTCATCAAGGCAAATATAGCATCATACAAAGCGATAAAGCAGAAAGGAGTTATCAAGATAGAACATTTTATCGCTAGAGGAATGATCAAGGAATAACGCGTATACGAGAATTTCTACAAAGGATCGGCTCGAGAAATACTCTCATAGTATTTCATGGTTCGCTGCAGCGATGATTCGTTGTTTGGGATATTAGGTAAGTTTTAGGTATGCCGCATGCCACCGTCACTCCCAAGCACATGTTGGCCGTGTCTCGAATGAATATAGTTGGCCAGGCTATATTGACCCTAGACACGACTACATAACTGCTCAGGTTTAACCGCAGCGTACAACACCCATTTACTTATGTTTTGTTCTACTTATAGTTACAGATTTCGACGGCTCGACATACTTAAATACTTTTGAAAATACTTATATATTGTGGGATACTTTTAGTTCAGAGCACTTAGGCCCCTTAATGTTTATAGTCTTATACCATGTAAGGTTTGGTATACTCTGTTCACTATAAACAAGGGCTCTGATACCAATCTGTCACACCCCGAAAACCAAAGGCGGAAACGTTCCCGAGGTTGACTCCACGTTGAGTATCAAATCCAATGTACATAGTAATCACAGTAAACAACCATTACATTACATATATATGAAAGTTTACATTTGGTTCAAAAGTAAATTGTACAAAAGTTATACATATATCATATGAACAAAAGAGACGAGTCTTCAGAGCACTCCGTCTTCACCAAAAGATATCGCCGGGTACCTGTCTAACTTGGACCTGAGAATACAAGCAGTTTGAAAATCAACATAAAGCTGGTGAGTTCATAAGCGGTTTTGTTTTGTGAAAATGTTTCGGTTTCCTTTAGTTTTCTGAAAAGGTTTGACATCCAAGAAAATCCCATATTTTCTTATGTAAAGTAGTTAAGTTATCTTTCGTTACAGTTCTATTACAAGTTATAAGTTAACCCCAGGAAAATCCCATATTTTCCTAAATGCAAGATTGATTGAATAACACAGAGTATAGTTTAATATACAAAACTATAATTTAGACGAACTGTAAATAGAAAGTATTTTGAAAACCTTGGGACTAACATCCCGAACCAGTTATAAGATAATTCGATAAAGACCATGGGATCACTATCCCGAAAATAGATATAAGATAACTTGATAAACCATGGGATCACTATCCCGAAACTAGATATATGATAGATTGATAAAATCATAGGATTATCATCCCGTATAAAATTTAGTTTCAAAAACATGGGATTACCATCCCGAACGAGATATAGACACAAGATCATGGGATTATTATCCCGAACGAGATATAGACACAAGATCATGGGATTATCATCCCGAACAAGATATAGATTCTAAACAAAATCCTAGCTGTAAATAAGTTTATATTAATATGTATTGTGAGTCGGGTAACCATGCTGATATGACAACGAGACCTCCTTGACGTTAGTCAGACGTCGAATGATATACAGAATTTGTCACCCCAGGCGTGCCCGCCTAACTGTAGCTAGCAGTAAAGGTGTGGGATTGTCAGTCCCGAATAGATCTATTCACAAATTCCTCGCTCTCCCTCCAGGAGACTCTGGTTACACTTCCGGAGAGGATTTACTTGATCATCCATAAAGGGTAGTGGCTATCTTACAAGCTAGTATTAAACTATTCACAGGATTTTCATACGATACCAAACATACAAAGATTTCAAGACATGATACAGTGAAAATAGTTACATACAGGAAACTATATGGCAATACATTCAAATGATACGGAGATAAACTGAATCAGACATAATTTATCAAATAACTTTATACAGATATCAGTACATGATATAAAGAGAATTATAGAACCCCAAATTATTCCCATAATAATTTGATTAGTTTGGTTATTTTCTTAACTAAAATCCATTTAGTTGAAATCGATAAATCATTCCTTATGCTCAACATAATACATAAGGAGTAAAAGAGTTTATAAGTTTGCCAGATATTATTTGAAATACATCAATGTTATAATTCGAAAACAGTTATAGTTTTGCTTGTATTCCCCCCCTGAAAACATTGAAAAACACAGAAAAAGGCGTAGGGGTATGAACTCACCGGACGAGAAATGTGACGATTTGGATGCTAAGAGTTGATCCGGGGCTTGTAAATACACGAGGTTCCTAATTATAATGTAAAGATACATATTTGTATCTAATTAGGACTTGGTTTATTTATATGATAGGGACACTTGCTTCAAGTCGCGAAAACACTCCGATACAAGTGTTTGGAGGGACCCGGGTGGCGTTTAAGGACGTGAAATGACACTAGGGACTTGGGACTTGAGTTTACTCCCCATGAGTAAACTAATATAAGAGTTTTTGGTCTAAAACACCCATTCCCCATGAGTTTACGGCCGTAAACTCATGGTGGGGGTGGTTTATGGTGCTAAATGACTTCTAACACTTAGGGGATAATTTCTAGACTTGGCTTAAGGACTTGAAAGGATTTTAAAACATAAAATAGACCCACTTATGGGAGTTTACGGCCTAGCATGGCTCCATGGCCGTAAACTCCTATTTTTCCAAGAAAATGATGTTAAATGGAGCTAGAACAAATCACATGTGATTAATAGAATTATTTCAAGGCCTATTATGAGTTTGCAAGGGACATTTGAGGAGTTTATGGAGTTTACGGCCCATGAGACCCCCTCATGGCCGTAAACTCATCTATAGGGTGCTACAAGATGTTTCAAGGTCTAAAACTTGCATGGAAGGACTTCTAAAATTCATCTAAGGGCCTTAGGGGTGTTTAGTTTGCATTCTAACACCAAGAATCATGGAGTTTACGGCCCAAGAACAAGCCTTGGCCGTAAACTCTTAAAAATCCCACAAATAGTGTGTTTAAGGCCCTCAAACTATTTTTGGTTGGTCCAATGATTTATTCCAAGGCTTTTGGTGGTGTTGGATGGCTTTCTAACACCTTAGAATTGAATTTATGCCAAGTTTTGAAGAGTTTACGGCCCAAGCACATGCCTTGGCTGTAAACTCACATAAGTCCCCCAAATTTCATGTTTCAAGTGTCCAAATGCTAAAACCAAGGTTCTATAATTCATAACTAAGCCATACTAGTGATTTGGAAGGGTTTAAGGGCATGAAAAACCCCATTTACATGAGTTTACGGCCCAAGCTTATGCCTTGGCCGTAAACTCCTTCAAAGTCCTCAAAATCAAAGTTTTAAATGTTCTAAGTCCATATCTTGAAGTCCCTTAGCCATATCTAAAATCCAAATGAGTTTAGGAAGGAGTTTAAGGGCTTAAAACCCTTCAAAATGGTGTTTACGGCCTAGGCAGCCTCCTGGGCCGTAAAATCACATATGAAGTCCCATTTCATGATTAAATGTCAAATTTGGAAGCCAAATATGCTATAGATTAAGGCTAGGAAGGTACCTTAAGGATTTGAGGCCTTAAAATTGAGTTTTGGACCCTTAATCTTTGGATTTAGGAGAGAGGTTAGAGAGAGAGTAGAGAGAGAAGGAAAAAGCTTCAAATGATAGGTTAAACACGTTTATATAGTTCCTAAAACTTGGACACGGAGGAATTCTACCCGATATCGGCCTTAAACGAGTCTATAGGTCGCACCCGATTGAGTTTCCGTCACCCGACGACGATATTTCTAAAACTTATGAAATAAATGTTTTGGGCTAAATTCATGAGTTCCTAAATGATTTGGACCCTCATTCAATGATAATAAACATATAATTTTAGTTAACTAAACCCAAAAACGATATCGGGACATTTCGATCTCCGACGAGTTGTACGGGTAGAATGGGTTTTCGGCGATGAACAACTTCGGGTTGTTACATTATCCCCCCGTTAGAGGGAATTTCGTCCCGAAATTCAAAGAATAAGATACTGATCATGGATTGGAATGAGATACGAATGGGTTTTTTGCCTCGGATCTTCACTTTCTCAAGTGGAATCAGGTCTCAACTGGGCGTTCTTACGAATTCTCATTATAGGGACATGTCTTGGTTTCGTACTTTTGACTCTCTCTCAATCTACTATATCAATCTGTTTTCTCATGGACGTTCCAACCCTGAACGACTGCGGTTTCCTCAAAGAATCACTAGGGTTTCGTTGGGCAGACGGTTCTAAGGATTCGAGACGTGATGGTCTAGATAGATATTACCAAGCTCTAAGGGCATCCGAAACCTGAAGGTTGCATAATCGATCTCTACGAAGATCTCGAAAGGTCTGATGTGAGACTAAACTGGACACTCGAAAGAAACTCCCGGGAATCCTTCGGGGTAGACATTTAGAGGGAAAGGCTGCTAACTTCCCGTTTCTCAATAATCACAGAAACGAGGGATGCGTGGTAATTCTCATTGGGAAAACTTTTGAGTTCTAAGGCATAGAATGATACGGAAGTTTGATGCCGAAGGTTACGAGAACCGGGTCGAGAAAGAAATCTAGACGAGTGACCCTTTCGAAAGTAAAGATAACAACATGAATGAGACTCGGTCAATTCTGGTTAAACATGGCATCAAAGTATTTTCATGGAAAGTTTCCCCCTTTATAAATCGAATGGAACAGAATAGTCCTCCGGACTGAGGATTCAATCTATAGGTACGAAGTTAGTGTTCTCTATCTCACTAGTTAGTCGTCTCGACGGTACACATTTCAATTACATACGAAGGATTGAGTTTAGAAAATATTCGAATAGATAGATAACAGGTTTCCTTTTTGTACCAAAATCAAAAAGAGTTGCAAGTATAAGAATTATCAAAGAGAGATATACCTGCGGCAGCAGAGGGATTTGTGGTTGTAGCTGTCTTGGGACAATTCCTTTTGAAGTGCCCAGCTTCACCACAATTGTAACAGGCCGGACTGATTCCCGTTCCGGATGATTGGTTCGTTGGCTTGGTTGGTTTTCTGCAGGTTCGCGCAAGATGGCCCTTATTGCCACAGTTGTCGCAGATCCTTTCGCGACATGGACCAGGAATGCGGTGGTGGTAGTTATACTTACTACACCAAGGGAGGGTACCAGTGTATCCACTGGCGGGAGTATGGGCTGTGGAACCGACAGCTGAAATAGCAACAGGGGCAGTAGCAGCATGGTCTGCTACCGTTTGCTGTTTCTTAGAAGACCCTTGCGTACTCTGGGCCTTTTGCTTGTTCCAGGATTTCTTTTTACTTCCGCCTCCACTAGTGACTCGCTCGGGGGTAGTAGCTTCCTCATCGGAGTTGTCTTCGTGATCTATCAGGATTTTCGCAAGACATTTGGCACTGTCATATGTGTCTGGCTTCGCAGCTAAGACATTCCCCTTTGTTGGCTGGGTCAACCCCCAAATGAACCTCTCTATCTTTTTACTCTCCGGGGTAACCATTCCCGGACAAAGTAACGCCAAATCGTCGAATCTTGAGGTATAAGCAGCTATGTCAGAACCCTTCATCTTAAGGTTCCAAAGTTCGTGTTCTAGCTTCTGAAGTTCTCCCCGAGGGCAATACTCTGCGAGAAGAAGTTCCTTCATAGCTTCCCAACCCATAGCATTGGCTACAGGTAAAGTTAAGGATTTGACTCGGCCATTCCACCAAGTCAGGGCGTTGTCTAGGAAGGTACAGGCGGCAAACTTGACTCTATCAGACTCCGAACAGTCGCATATTTCAAAGATTGATTCAATTCTCTCGAACCATCGGGTTAAGGCAATGACACCTCCTGTGCCATCGAAGAATGTCGGTTTTGCGTTCATGAAGTCTTTATAGGAACCCCCTTTTTGGTGTCCCTGGCTATCATCTGGGTTGTGGGTTTCACCTCCCGAACCCCTAGAGTTCAGTTGAGGTAAGAGAGCTGTTATGGTAGTAGAAATGGTTGCCTGAAGTGTTTCCAAGTTGATCTGAATAGGAGGTGGTGGCGGAGGAGGATTGTTGTTGTTCGTTGAGCTGGGTCTCTTTCTTGGAGGCATCTTGATCTAAAAAGATCAGGAAAGAGAGGATCATAAGTCCTCTAAATTGAATCAAGAGATATGGGACAGGAGATATCTCATCAAGGCAAATATAGCATCATACAAAGCGATAAAGCAGAAAGGAGTTATCAAGATAGAACATTTTATCGCTAGAGGAATGATCAAGGAATAACGCGTATACGAGAATTTCTACAAAGGATCGGCTCGAGAAATACTCTCATAGTATTTCATGGTTCGCTGCAGCGATGATTCGTTGTTTGGGATATTAGGTAAGTTTTAGGTATGCCGCATGCCACCGTCACTCCCAAGCACATGTTGGCCGTGTCTCGAATGAATATAGTTGGCCAGGCTATATTGACCCTAGACACGACTACATAACTGCTCAGGTTTAACCGCAGCGTACAACACCCATTTACTTATGTTTTGTTCTACTTATAGTTACAGATTTCGACGGCTCGACATACTTAAATACTTTTGAAAATACTTATATATTGTGGGATACTTTTAGTTCAGAGCACTTAGGCCCCTTAATGTTTATAGTCTTATACCATGTAAGGTTTGGTATACTCTGTTCACTATAAACAAGGGCTCTGATACCAATCTGTCACACCCCGAAAACCAAAGGCGGAAACGTTCCCGAGGTTGACTCCACGTTGAGTATCAAATCCAATGTACATAGTAATCACAGTAAACAACCATTACATTACATATATATGAAAGTTTACATTTGGTTCAAAAGTAAATTGTACAAAAGTTATACATATATCATATGAACAAAAGAGACGAGTCTTCAGAGCACTCCGTCTTCACCAAAAGATATCGCCGGGTACCTGTCTAACTTGGACCTGAGAATACAAGCAGTTTGAAAATCAACATAAAGCTGGTGAGTTCATAAGCGGTTTTGTTTTGTGAAAATGTTTCGGTTTCCTTTAGTTTTCTGAAAAGGTTTGACATCCAAGAAAATCCCATATTTTCTTATGTAAAGTAGTTAAGTTATCTTTCGTTACAGTTCTATTACAAGTTATAAGTTAACCCCAGGAAAATCCCATATTTTCCTAAATGCAAGATTGATTGAATAACACAGAGTATAGTTTAATATACAAAACTATAATTTAGACGAACTGTAAATAGAAAGTATTTTGAAAACCTTGGGACTAACATCCCGAACCAGTTATAAGATAATTCGATAAAGACCATGGGATCACTATCCCGAAAATAGATATAAGATAACTTGATAAACCATGGGATCACTATCCCGAAACTAGATATATGATAGATTGATAAAATCATAGGATTATCATCCCGTATAAAATTTAGTTTCAAAAACATGGGATTACCATCCCGAACGAGATATAGACACAAGATCATGGGATTATTATCCCGAACGAGATATAGACACAAGATCATGGGATTATCATCCCGAACAAGATATAGATTCTAAACAAAATCCTAGCTGTAAATAAGTTTATATTAATATGTATTGTGAGTCGGGTAACCATGCTGATATGACAACGAGACCTCCTTGACGTTAGTCAGACGTCGAATGATATACAGAATTTGTCACCCCAGGCGTGCCCGCCTAACTGTAGCTAGCAGTAAAGGTGTGGGATTGTCAGTCCCGAATAGATCTATTCACAAATTCCTCGCTCTCCCTCCAGGAGACTCTGGTTACACTTCCGGAGAGGATTTACTTGATCATCCATAAAGGGTAGTGGCTATCTTACAAGCTAGTATTAAACTATTCACAGGATTTTCATACGATACCAAACATACAAAGATTTCAAGACATGATACAGTGAAAATAGTTACATACAGGAAACTATATGGCAATACATTCAAATGATACGGAGATAAACTGAATCAGACATAATTTATCAAATAACTTTATACAGATATCAGTACATGATATAAAGAGAATTATAGAACCCCAAATTATTCCCATAATAATTTGATTAGTTTGGTTATTTTCTTAACTAAAATCCATTTAGTTGAAATCGATAAATCATTCCTTATGCTCAACATAATACATAAGGAGTAAAAGAGTTTATAAGTTTGCCAGATATTATTTGAAATACATCAATGTTATAATTCGAAAACAGTTATAGTTTTGCTTGTATTCCCCCCCTGAAAACATTGAAAAACACAGAAAAAGGTGTAGGGGTATGAACTCACCGGACGAGAAATGTGACGATTTGGATGCTAAGAGTTGATCCGGGGCTTGTAAATACACGAGGTTCCTAATTATAATGTAAAGATACATATTTGTATCTAATTAGGACTTGGTTTATTTATATGATAGGGACACTTGCTTCAAGTCGCGAAAACACTCCGATACAAGTGTTTGGAGGGACCCGGGTGGCGTTTAAGGACGTGAAATGACACTAGGGACTTGGGACTTGAGTTTACTCCCCATGAGTAAACTAATATAAGAGTTTTTGGTCTAAAACACCCATTCCCCATGAGTTTACGGCCGTAAACTCATGGTGGGGGTGGTTTATGGTGCTAAATGACTTCTAACACTTAGGGGATAATTTCTAGACTTGGCTTAAGGACTTGAAAGGATTTTAAAACATAAAATAGACCCACTTATGGGAGTTTACGGCCTAGCATGGCTCCATGGCCGTAAACTCCTATTTTTCCAAGAAAATGATGTTAAATGGAGCTAGAACAAATCACATGTGATTAATAGAATTATTTCAAGGCCTATTATGAGTTTGCAAGGGACATTTGAGGAGTTTATGGAGTTTACGGCCCATGAGACCCCCTCATGGCCGTAAACTCATCTATAGGGTGCTACAAGATGTTTCAAGGTCTAAAACTTGCATGGAAGGACTTCTAAAATTCATCTAAGGGCCTTAGGGGTGTTTAGTTTGCATTCTAACACCAAGAATCATGGAGTTTACGGCCCAAGAACAAGCCTTGACCATAAACTCTTAAAAATACCACAAATAGTGTGTTTAAGGCCCTCAAACTATTTTTGGTTGGTCCAATGATTTATTCCAAGGCTTTTGGTGGTGTTGGATGGCTTTTTAACACCTTAGAATTGAATTTATGCCAAGTTTTGAGGAGTTTACGGCCCAAGCACATGCCTTGGCCATAAACTCACATAAGTCCCCCAAATTTCATGTTTCAAGTGTCCAAATGCTAAAACCAAGGTTCTATAATTCATAACTAAGCCATACTAGTGATTTGGAAGGGTTTAAGGGCATGAAAAACCCCATTTACATGAGTTTACGGCCCAAGCTTATGCCTTGGCCGTAAACTCCTTCAAAGTCCTCAAAATCAAAGTTTTAAATGTTCTAAGTCCATATCTTGAAGTCCCTTAGCCATATCTAAAATCCAAATGAGTTTAGGAAGGAGTTTAAGGGCTTACAACCCTTCAAAATGGTGTTTACGGCCTAGGCAGCCTCCTGGGCCGTAAACTCACATATGAAGTCCCATTTCATGATTAAATGTCAAATTTGGAAGCCAAATATGCTATAGATTAAGGCTAGGAAGGTACCTTAAGGATTTGAGGCCTTAAAATTGAGTTTTGGACCCTTAATCTTTGGATTTAGGAGAGAGGTTAGAGAGAGAGTAGAGAGAGAAGGAAAAAGCTTCAAATGATAGGTTAAACACGTTTATATAGTTCCTAAAACTTGGACACGGAGGAATTCTACCCGATACCGGCCTTAAACGAGGCTATAGGTCGCACCCGATTGAGTTTCCGTCACCCGACGAGGATATTTCTAAAACTTATGAAATAAATGTTTTGGGCTAAATTCATGAGTTCCTAAATGATTTGGACCCTCATTCAATGATAATAAACATATAATTTTAGTTAACTAAACCCAAAAACGATATCGGGACATTTCGATCTCCGACGAGTTGTACGGGTAGAATGGGTTTTCGGCGATGAACAACTTCGGGTTGTTACACAAGAAGTCAGGGCGGTTGGATTACGTGAATAGTACGAACGACGCCTACGGGATCGTTAGTATAAGTTGTAAACTGGCCGTTTGTGTAACGCGTGTTTATAACAATTCACTATGCGCAATAATCCGACGTCGCCTGGAATCAATGACTTCACACGTCGCGATGGTTCTACAACTACATGGAATTCAAAGTATTAGGAAAACATTGGGTTTTCCTAGGATTTTACAATACATACAGTTTCGAAATGTACACAAGCTTAATGAACATTTTTTTACAACTATAGAAACAAACAAGCATACTTATGGATCATCACAAACTTTTTCAGAAACTCTTTTAAGAAAATATCGGATTTTCTGGTGGTTTTCAAAATAATACAAAATGTTGCTTTTCAAATACCGCTTATGAACTCACCAACATTTCATATGTTGACGTTTTTCAAAATACTTGTATTCTCAGGTAACAAGTGAACCAAAGGAAAATGTACTCAGTGATGGCTTGCAGTTTGTTTATCTATGAATCGGACAATTTGTTTTTGGGAATGTAATGTTAAAACAATGTACTCAATGTAAACTTTATCGGTTGTACTATATTATTGCATGGTGACGAATGATGTTATGTTTCATATATATTCAATGTTATGGTATTCAATTAAGTCACAACAGCCCTCGGACGTTTCCGCCGTCTGGTTCGGGGGTGTGACAGTAGTCATACCTGTCTATCCGTATCCTGGGAATACAAGTTATTTTGAAAGCGAGTATCAGCAATAATGCTGGTGAGTTCATAAGTATTTATGTGACTTTGATTTGTAAAGCTGTAAAGAAAGACCTGTAAATGTATGAAGGAAAGTTTGTACCAACGAACATGTTTGCAAGTAATTGTAAACGTTTGAAAACCCTAGAAAATCCCATATTTTCTACTAGTATAAATTGTAGTCCTCTACTAAGACTCGACTGTTTTGAATGTTTGTTTCAGAAATCCAATATTTGTTTATAAGTGGGTGGTAGTTTAAAAGACCCAAAATGAACTACCATGATGTTTTCACGTCATAAAATAGTAGATTTGTGTACAATTATAATCGCTAAGATATATGAAAACTACGTAAATCAACGTGTTTTTAATACACCATGTGAGTTTTATAACCATGCTATTGACATTGATGGCCTATAACAACGTTCTTCAGGCATTGGAATGTTATGACATTTGTCACCCCAGACCTGCCGGTCTAACTGTAGCTAACAGTTTAGGTGCGGGATTGTCAATCCCGTATAGATCTATACACAAGTATCACGCTCCCCCTCCAAGAGATTATGGTATATAATACAGGACTTAAAGTGCATACTCGAACGTACGTGAAGCTGAAATGTCTCATAATTCTTAGTATTAAATAGATTTACGTAAGAAAGTCCATTTTGTTTTTGTACATGAAAGTATTTCCTTGATATAGTAATTGTAGTATGTAAAATTTCATGAATATCTAGTATACTATCTCATGTAATTGTATTCCTTGAAATGGTATGTCTTGAAGTTGTATGCTTTTGTAATTGTATGTCTTAAGATTGTATGCCTTTTTAATTGTATATAATTGTACCTCTTCGCATAGTATGTAATGTATTTGTATTGACTCATGAATAGACTGAATCTTGTATGATTCCTGGTACTTGGAATGGTAAATAGTATGTCTTAACTATACCCATTATAGTTACTGATAATGTGTGTGTATAATCGAAGTATGCCTTTTCTACCCAAAGGTACTGAACCAATTGAATAGAAAACTGTTATAGGCGTGCATTTGACAATTAAAATATAAAAGAAGTTTTATATAACCTTTGAGAAGTTTAATTAATAAAAAATGATGACTTGATGTCAGTTTACAAAACGGATTGAAAATAGTTTGTTTTGATAAGAACAAATTTTAAGTATAGGAAGACCTTTGTTTGAAATACGATTCTAACGGTGTTTAAAAGGAAACATAAAGTATGTAAGACTGTTCGATAAAGAGTTTTTAACATGTATAAATGTTTGTCGTAAACTATTATAGTTTTTCCAAAAGTTCGTTTCGTTTGTATAGTAACCCTAGTGTAATGCTCACTTGTTATGAAATGTGTAACTTTTTGTGGTGACATAAATGAACACCTGTACTCAAAGTATAAATAAACTGTTTGATTCGTATACGTATAACAACATATTTAATTTCAATATATATCAGATGATATCGTGTTATGTTTTCTGTACGAAAGATTCCATATAATGGTTGTGAATCACATATGATTTACTTGATAAAAATGAGTATTTAGTGAAACTTTGAGTTACACACGATAATAATCGTGTGTTTACTTGTATTCCCCCCCCCCCCCCCCCCCCCCTTAAAAGTGTATATTAAAACAATATCGATAACACATTTAAAAATGTAGATTATAGGGGTATGAACTCACCGAAGAAAGTGCATGATTTGAAGAAAACGAGATTTTCCCGGGCAGCACCTCGACCGGAGAGTGACGAGATTCTCGGGAATCTCGGGGCTTCGGACTTTCATCGGGGCTTGAATATGAAACCGGGAAGTCGGGATGTTGTCGGCACGAAAAATGAGGCGAAAATGAGAGAGAATTGAAGTGTTTTTGTGAAAATAGCCGGCGCCCTCGCAGCCTATTTATAGGAGTTGGAGGTCCTCGGTACGCAGGGCGTACTTCGGACTTACGCGGGGCGTTCCTCGTACGCAAGGCGTACTCCGAAGGTACGCGGGGCGTTCGTTTGCGTCACTGCTTACCGCATCCTTGGGCGAAGTGTCTGGTCGTCGTGGCTGATCCGGAGCCTTGTATCCGAGTACGCGGGGCGTACGAGGGTACGCAGGGAGTACGAGGGTACGCAGGGCGTACTCCTTCGGATAAGACTTTGAAGTGCGTGCCAAGAACTTCTAAAATGTGTAACTTTCGCATACGAGCTCCGTTTTTGACGTTCTTTATATCCACGCGAAGGTGAGAAAATACTCTACAACTTTCATTTAGACTCCGTCGGCTAATTTTGACTTTATTTTTAATTATATTTTAATTAATGGGTCGGGACACGATAACTTCGTTAAAAATCCGTAACTTCTTTATCCGACGTCCGTTTTCGTCAGACTTTTTATTGTTATACTCCTATTGTCGGGCTCTCCAACTTTCGTTTAGGTTGTGTCGGCTAAAGATCGCTCGATTTCTGTTTCGAGTTTTTAGCTGTCTACTGCTAGGTTAGAAACTTCGGAAAATCATAACTTCCTCATACGAAGTCAGATTTGGGCGTTCTTTTTATGCATGATCACGGTTTAACGTAATCTACGACTTTCGTTTAGATACCTAAGGCTAAAAGTTATTGTATCGAAACTTTGCGTTTTATGTCTACCAGCGTTGCCGGCTCTCGTCGTGAATTTAGATTGGTCATAACTTCTTCGTTATAACTCGGATTTTAGTGTTCTTTATATGTACGAAAACCTTGATACGAGTCCTACCACTTTATTTAACCCAAATATGATTTTAGGAAAGTTAAGTTTTGGCTTAAATTTGACTGGCGTTATATTTTATCATCTCAAAATATCGGGTTGTCACAGCATCCCCCTGTTAGAGGGAATTTCGTCCCGAAATTCGAGTTTTAAGTAGTATTAACAATCATGCTACGGACAGGAGTTTTATTTTCTACTCGTGTTCTTAAGCAAATATTCGTCTTCGCCTGGCATTCCAGTGAATCTTTCACTAATGGCATACGACTTTGCTTCTTTCATTTGACTTCACTGGTATGATATCCTTTCCTTGTCGAATGTATGTTGTGTGTTTCCATTTTCGGTGAGAGTATTACACCTTGTACCCTACAATAGTGTCTCCAAATCTTCAGAGTAATCAATGCTGCTCCTGAATCAAGGTCATGTGTTGAACAATCAAATTCTTGGGTCTTAAACTGTCTTGAGGTATAGGTAGTGATCTTTCCTCTTGCATAATAACACAACCAAGCCCTTGGTTAGATGTATCGTATTACACCATTTAATATTCTATCCCCTTTTTGGGAGGGATAATATTGGTGCGATGCATCAGACTTACTTTAGCATTTGGAACGCTCTTTCTTGTTTACAGACGAATCCGGCGCTCTTCCAAGTGAGAAACTTGTCCTAAAGAATCCCCTTCTGAGGAGTTTGTTAAGCTCGTTAGGAAGTTCTTGCACCTCAGTTGTAGCTAGACAATAAGGTGATTTGGCTACTGGAACTAAGTCGATTCTGAATTTGACTTGACGCCGTGTTGGTAGTCTCGGTTGTCCTTCCGGAAAGGTGTCGGGAAAATCCGCGTACTTCTTGGATGTTCTGAATGTCCTTCACTTCTTGGCACATCTCGGCGATGTGTGCAAGGAATACATGATATTCCTTTCGTAAGCATTTCTGAGTATGCATACACGAAAAGATGAGAGGGTTCGTACTTAGTTTGTCGCTGTAAATAACTAGAGCTTCGTTGTTTTAGGGAGGTTGGGACGAACTGCTTTATCAAAGCACCTGATGTTGGCTCGATGTAGACTGAATCAACTACTACTGATTATGATGTCAAAATCTAGGGGTGGATTAGCTGTCGTGAATATCTAAAAGAAGTATGACTACTCATGAATTAGGGGAAAAGGATAGGTATTTCTAAGTTTATTCTTACAGACGCACGATCACTTATAGTCTTGGGCAGTCTCCGTCCTGAAGTTCATAGTAGAACTCATACCTGGTTCATCCATCACAGTCTCGGGTGGTATACGAGTCGTTTATAATTAAGATTGAAAAGGTAGTCGAATAAATGATTCTTCTTTAAGCCCTCATCCCATCGAGGAAAAAGAAGTTAAAGTGGAATTGTCAATTCCAAACTTGTAGAACCTTGATTATATATCACCCCTATGTATACGTTCATCAGCGAAGTTCAACCGTATGGACCCTTTGGATTTGAACTTGACGTACTGTACAAGTGGTACTTCGGAGATTCCTTTGGAAAGGAAAAGAACTATGAGGTATTCTATACATGGGTACTTCGGTGTTCTGGAATGATGGTTTCGCTAGAAAGACATTTTCGGAGAAGGAGATGTACGTATGAAGCTGTTTTTGTAAGGATCAAATTGAATCAAGTCGTAAGATAATGTTGGAGTCATAAGGAAACTTAAAGACATTAGATTTGAATATGAAACGTTTACAGACAAAAGACAACCGTGCAACCATCAACAGAGTCACAGTACTTTAGACTACTACAAGTCTATAGCCGTGAATAAGGTATACTATAAATGGCAAGTATACACAGTTCGAGCATCCCTATATTGACGGGATCCCGCAAAGGATAAGACTCTGATTGTGCTAGTTTTGGATTGTTTATAAGTCTGTTACAATGAAACGCCTAAATTACATTAACGTGGGCTCGTAGTAGGTTCTCCTGCAGCTGTGATCCTGAGAATCCTACCGTTTGTGCCAGAGTTCTTTATTATAGGACAATCCTTCTTGAGGTGTCCTATCTCCCTGCATTGGTAGCATGACTAGCTAGTACTAGCCTTGGTGGCGGGAGTGAGGTGTTTAGCCAGTGTTATGTGGACACGAGTGCCTTCCTCATTACACCACCTTGGAAACTGCTTCCTAAAGCGTTCTGCAGGAGTTGCCATTTGTTGTTGTGGCATGGCAAGTCTTTGGGATCTCTTGCGCTCCTTTAGGGCTTGACGATATCGCCTCTTCCTTTTGGTCTTACGGCTTCGCGAGTCTATGACTGTTGCCATTTGTTGTTTTCCCGGTTCGGTATTACCATCGGAACTCTCAACTTCTTTGTCGGTCTTGCTTGTATTGCTTGAGTTGATGTGTGTAAGGAAAATTGTCACCGTAACTGCTACTGCAGCTTGAAATGAAACGGCGTCTATATGGAGGATAGGGTTTTCATTGCTCGGTTGATCGTTTCCGGATGACGACATGACTCTGTAACACGTAAGATAAAGATTTTTGTGAGCGATTCTGGTTGACTCTAGATGTACTTCGATTGCTTTAGGTAAAGGGTAAAAGTATGTTCTCGCAAGTTTGACCTACATCTCTATGATGCAGTCCTAGTACGGACTGGAAGTATGTTCATGATGGTTTGATCTACATCCTTATGATGCAATCATAGTATAGAGTAGAAGTATGTTTGTAGAATGGTCTTTCAAGACGTTTGTCGTTCAAGCTGAGGTATCGCTGGTTGGTGGATAACATGATCCAACCACTAGAAGAGACATGGAAATGCCTCCGGAGTTAAATTACTATAGTCTAATGACTTGACTAAAGCATATTAACGAAGGTATGATGAGGGTTTTTGAACCAAAGGTGACACGGGAGTTAGCCGACTGTCAATATCATCGATGCTTTACGATGTAATAAGCTTAGGAAAAATTTGACTTTGAAGAAGGTCTTACATCATATCCAGAGTAGGAAGATTTTAGCAGCATAAAGGCCCAACTAAAAGTACTTACAGTACAAGATAGTTTCATAGAAAATGCTGCATCGGGCATAGACAGAAAAATAGTCCATTTAAACAAGGTAGGGAAACAAAGCCTTCCTTTCTGGCGGAGGTCATCCTTCTGGTGAACTCTCAGTTAGCCAATTAATGTTCCATTATTATTAAGAAGGTGTCCTTCGTACACCCGTTAGAGTTCAAATGACTTCGGCTTGCGTTTCAGCTAATGCTTCCAGCAGGGTCTCATGGTCTCTCTTAGTTCTCTCACGAGTGTTTTCAAGATGATTGGTGTAGATGGTGTGCATTCTTGCGTTGGTATTTAACATCTTTGATATAATGGAGCGTCGTCCTGCCTTGAATTTCGTTTTGACCAACTCTGCGGATCAGTATTGTTAGAAATTTGTCTGCTGAGCTCCCTTCACTTAAGTGGTAGTAGCTTCGGTCTCCTTTTGACGACATAGGTTGATCTTGCTCTGCGCTCCATGTTTCTAGGCATACTACCCAAGGGGGCGTCGAGCCATGAAGAGCTAGACGAGGGTTAGGGTTTGAATTGGAAGTTACCGGGGGTAGGTTCTCCTTCTCGAGTTCAGAGTTATCATCATCCGAAAGATCTTCAGTATGGTGATCATTCAAAAGGGATTGGATGATCATTCTCTGGTTCTTCTCTGAATTATCCAGCATTGCCTTTGTTCGGGATGTGGGGATGGGGTCCAGCTATGTTATCTATACGGTAATTTGGGGTATAAGAATCTAACACATAATTAGTTTATAGAATACACAAAATACTCCTATAGTATTTTAGGTTTATGTTCTATTGTTCTCATCGTGGTATTGTGGGTAAGTTTTTAGACTTGTTGCAGCTCACAACCACACTTAGGCACATGCTAGTCAACCCTCAGATAATATAGTTGATCAGGCTATATCATCCCAATTTTGACTATATGTCTCTAAGACTACTTGTGTTGCCCAACAATCGTAATACTTTTGTTCCGTCCTAGTGATACTGATTTTAGTATGAATGCAGGTACGTATACTTACTTAAATATTTTAGTATTTAAAAGTATAAACTCTTTATCAGAGTATTTTAATCCCTATTGTATTTATAGTTTGTATATCTTTTATGGGTTGATATACTTGATTCACTATAAACAATGCTATGATACCAATCTGTCACACCCCAAAACCGAGAACGACGGAAACGTTCTGGGGCGGAGGACGTCATCTAATGTATCACAACAATGCAAAGTAGTAAACAAAGCAACAACATCATCCATTGCATTAATAGTATAATTTTAATTACATTTGAGTTCTTTTCATAGTACAATTCTACAAAATGAATATTCAAAAATAAAAGACGAGTCTTGATTGCTCCGTCTTCGCAGAACCTGGTAGTCGTACCTGTCTATCCGTATCCTGGGAATACAAGTTATTTTGAAAGCGAGTATCAGCAATAACGCTGGTGAGTTCATAAGTATTTATGTGACTTTGATTTGTAAAGCTGTAAAGAAAGACCTGTAAATGTATGAAGGAAAGTTTGTACCAACGAACATGTTTGCAAGTAATTGTAAACGTTTGAAAACCCTAGAAAATCCCATATTTTCTACTAGTATAAATTGTAGTCCTCTACCAAGACTCGACTGTTTTCAATGTTTGTTTCAGAAATCCAATATTTTTTTATAAGTGGGTGGTAGTTTAAAAGACCCAAAATGAACTACCATGATGTTTTCACGTCATAAAATAGTAGATTTGTGTACAGTTATAATCGCTAAGATATATGAAAACTCCGTAAATCAACGTCTTTTTAATACTCCATGTGAGTTTTATAACCATGCTATTGACATTGATGGCCTGTAACAACGTTCTTCAGGTGTTGGAATGTTATGACATTTGTCACCCCAGACCTGCCGGTCTAACTGTAGATAACAGTTTAGGTGCGGGATTGTCAATCCCGTATAGATCTATACACAAGTATCACGCTCCCCCTCCAAGAGATTATGGTATATAATACAGGACTTAAAGTGCATACTCGAACGTACGTGAAGCTGAAATGTCTCATAATTCTTAGTATTAAATAGATTTACGTAAGAAAGTCCATTTTGTTTTTGTACATGAAAGTATTTCCTTGATATAGTAATTGTAGTATGTAAAATTTCATGAATATCTAGTATACTATCTCATGTAATTGTATTCCTTGAAATGGTATGTCTTGAAGTTGTATGCTTTTGTAATTGTATGTCTTAAGATTGTATGCCTTTTTAATTGTATATAATTGTACCTCTTCGCATAGTATGTAATGTATTTGTATTGACTCATGAATAGACTGAATCTTGTATGATTCCTGGTACTTGGAATGGTAAATGGTATGTCTTAACTATACCCATTATAGTTACTGATAATGTGTGTGTATAATCGAAGTATGCCTTTTCTACCCAAAGGTACTGAACCAATTGAATAGAAAACTGTTATAGGCGTGCATTTGACAATTAAAATATAAAAGAAGTTTTATATAACCTTTGAGAAGTTTAATTAATAAAAAGTGATGACTTGATGTCAGTTTACAAAACGGATTGAAAATAGTTTGTTTTGATAAGAACAAATTTTAAGTATAGGAAGACCTTTGTTTGAAATACGATTCTAACGGTGTTTGAAAGGAAACATAAAGTATGTAAGACAGTTCGATAAAGAGTTTTTAACATGTATAAATGTTTGTCGTAAACTATTATAGTTTTTCCAAAAGTTCGTTTCGTTTGTATAGTAACCCTAGTGTAATGCTCACTTGTTATGAAATGTGTAACTTTTTGTGGTGACATAAATGAACACCTGTACTCAAAGTATAAATAAACTGTTTGATTCGTATACGTATAACAACATATTCAATTTCAATATATATCAGATGATATCGTGTTATGTTTCCTGTACGAAAGATTCCATATAATGGTTGTGAATCACATATGATTTACTTGATAAAAATGAGTATTTAGTGAAACTTTGAGTTACACACGATAATAATCGTGTGTTTACTTGTATTCCCGCCCCCCCCCCCCCCCCCTTAAAAGTGTATATTAAAACAATATTGATAACACATTTAAAAATGTAGATTACAGGGGTATGAACTCACCGAAGAAAGTGCGTGATTTGAAGAAAACGAGATTTTCCCGGGCAGCACCTCGACCGGAGAGTGAAGAGATTCTCGGGAATCTCGTGGCTTCGGACTTTCGTCGGGGCTTGAATATGAAACCGAGAAGTCGGGATGTTGTCGGCACAAAAAACGAGGCAAAAATGAGAGAGAATTGAAGTGTTTTTTTGAAAATAGCCGGCACCCTCGCAGCCTATTTATAGGAGCTGGAGGTCCTCGGTACGCAGGGCGTACTTCGGACTTACGCGGGGCGTTCCTCGTACGCGAGGCGTACTCCGAAGGTACGCGGGGCGTTCGTTTGCGTCACTACTTACCGCATCCTCGGGCGAAGTGTCTGGTCGTCGTGGCTGATCCGAAGCCTTGTATCCAAGTACGCGGGGCGTACGAGGGTACGCAGGGCGTACTCCTTCGGATAAGACTTTGAAGTGCGTGCCAAGAACTTCTAAAATGTGTAACTTTCGCATACGAGCTCCGTTTTTGACGTTCTTTATATCCACGCGAAGGTGAGAAAATACTCTACAACTTTCATTTAGACTCCGTCGGCTAATTTTGACTTTATTTTTAATTATATTTTAATTAATGGGTCGGGACACGATAACTTCGTTAAAAATCCGTAACTTCTTTATCCGACGTCCGTTTTCGTCAGACTTTTTATTGTTATACTCCTATTGTCGGGCTCTCCAACTTTCGTTTAGGTTGTGTCGGCTAAAGATCGCTCGATTTCTGTTTCGAGTTTTTAGCTGTCTACTGCTAGGTTAGAAATTTCAGAAAATCATAACTTCCTCATACGAAGTCAGATTTGGGCGTTCTTTTTATGCATGATCACGGTTTAACGTAATCTACGACTTTCGTTTAGATACCTAAGGCTAAAAATTATTGTATCGAAACTTTGCGTTTTACGTCTACCAGCGTTGCCGGCTCTCGCCGTGAATTTTAGATTGGTCATAACTTGTTCGTTATAACTCGAATTTTAGTGTTCTTTATATGTACGAAAACCTTGATACGAGTCCTACCACTTTATTTAACCCAAATATGATTTTAGGAAAGTTAAGTTTTGGCTTAAATTTGACTGGCGTTACATTTTATCATCTCAAAATATCGGGTTGTCACATCCTAGCCTTAATATTTCATATTGGGTGTTATATTAAGGACTTTAAATCAACTAACTTGAATTGCTCCCATTATAGATGTCTAGTTTAGACAGCTATGGTCTTCCCAAATATTTAGGAACAAGCTTCCTAATGAAGATGATATCCCAAATGGCAATCAAGGTGAAAGATCAATCCCTTTGTTGGGCATTTGTGGGACTAGAAATCATACTTCACTTCATCCACCTCTTCCAATAAATCTCCCTACCCCACAAGTTTTAAGACTTGATAAGTTCTAAGTCACTCAATCCCTATTGGCAAGCAAAGTCTATATGTGCTTAGATCTTGGGGATTAAGCCACATATTGACAAGTCGGGAGACTCGGGTGTCGAAGTCTCGAGGTAGCTGGCTGCTGACTTGGTTCTTCAGTCGATCCCAGATGACAGGTCGCGACAGGACCCTTAATGATCTTACCTATTTGCTTGATGATGCTAAATCAGCAATGATTTGGAGCATTAGTAAAGCAAATTGGATTGGAAGATCTACTTTCCAAACCTATTTGGACATTGAAAATGGTGACATTGGAGATCCAGGAAAAACTTTCTCTTCCCAATGGAAAGGGATCGGCCATAGTCAACTCGGTTGACCAAATGGTAAAGAGAAAGGTTAAGTCTGTGATAGTCCCATGTATTGTTTCTAAAAAGTCCATATGATTCTGTTGCCAAAGGAAAGACATTGGTTGCGAAGCTGCTAAATTTACCTGAAATATCTTCAGGATGGTAAAGTCAATAGGTTTGACTCTACTTCAGGTAAAGTCCATTGTCTAACTCTATTAAGTTTCTATTCTGAGATTCTTATTGCATAATGTGACGAGGTCACATGTTGATGTTTTAAGAATCAAAGAAAAGGTGAAGAAACTTAAAGGAAGTATATGCTGATTCTGATCGTGAAGATGGATTTCGATCACATGGTTCGGTGATCAGAATTTTGAGTTGTTACTTAAGAGTTATGATATATTGCTTAGGAATAGATAACAACAAGTTTTCCATATGGATTGTAAGGATAAATTTTTCCGCAAAGTTTTAAAATAAAAGAAAAATGGTTTTGATTTTATTTATTTTAAGTATCCTTACAATGGAATTTGTGAAAAAATTGTTGATTATATGTTTCCATTGATAAGCAATATGGGTAAATGGATTTGATTCTTTCATTAGTGGAAGTGTCATAATTTACCAAATAAGGAAAGATTCTCATCACCCAAGTTTCAGTTGGGTAGAAACTTGGAATCATGCAACTTGTATTGTATGATCATGAGAATTTTTTTTATATATTTGGGAAACTAAGTCTAATTCCTTGCTCACATGTATATGTGAATCAAGTGAAGGACAAAGGGATCAGATACACTTGGGTGTGCGTTGATCAGGTCCACCACAAAGTTGATAAGATTATTCATTATGATTTACTAAAAGTTTAGTAAATATGGTTATACTTATAATTTTAAGTATAGTTCTGGATCATTGGAGAAGTTTCAATGATAGACATAATGAGTAAGAAGAATCAAATAAGGCAGAAAGATAAAAGTTTTTCTAATCTGAAGAGATGGGAGAGTACTTGAGTATCTTGTTTTATGATTATCTCAGTGATTACGAAACCATGTCACAATTGATCCTCTAAGGATACCTTAGTTCATTTTGTTTGGCTAAGGAGAGGAATCGTGAATTGTTGAAATGGTTAGATCAAAAGATAAATTATACTTCGTTCCAAAATTATATCTTGGAGTCATACTCCAAAATTAAGCCTTGAGTGACATAACCTTAAGAAAGGTTTAAAACACTTGTTAAATATATAGTAAAATGTGTTATTACTCTTGTACATTTGAAATTGGTAAGTTGTGATGTTTTGGATAAAACAAAGACCAACTAAGACCAATTGTGAGAAGTGTTTAACTTAATAAGAATCTGCACTAACTCTTGAATATTCGTTTTTGTCAAGGAATGGTTCTTGACAAAGAGAATCTTATATGTCAAGAGGTCAGTGGGAGTCTTAAAAGGATCTTAAGATAGATTCAAGAACTAATCAAGAGTTTTGTTAATCACTAGACCATGACTTGAGGTTTGTAACCTATCGTGTTGACATATTCTGTGCCCATTCCAGTTAAAGTTGGTTTTGCATTAAAGTTCTAAGAGTTCTCAACTGGTTGCATAACAACTTGGAAGCAATGGCAGGCCCTTGAGCTGCCAGGTGGCAAGAAATTAGATTGAGTTCAGTCCATATGAGTTTGGATTTGTCATTATCCTTGTCTTGTGACTATGGTTTTGACAATTCACATGGATAGGAACACATACACCATCAAAATCTAAGTGTCATAAGGTTTCTCTCCGATTCATGAAAATGATAGTGAGGAAACTCTTTCACTAAGTAGATTTAAGTGGATAGCAAGTGTGAAGTTTGCATTCTCATGTCGCTAGTGGAGCGTGCGTGGTTAATCGGCACACTAACTAATGAGAATGGAAAAGGTTTAGACTCACATGTGAGCTATCTAAGGAAAGGTTTAGACTCCAGGTGTATGATGTGATAAAGTCTTATCAAGGCAATCTAGTATCAGAAATCTGACTGATTTCTAGGTACATGTCAAAGCTAGTGGGAGCATAAAGTGTTATGCTAGTTAGATAATAATCATTTTACTAGTGGGAGCATGATGATTATATTGCAAGTTAGCAATGTTAATTATAGAAAACAAAAGTTTCAACTCGCTTTGATAAAGTTGTTTTACTATAATTAAGGGAGAGAAATTTATACTTCATTCCAGTTCTACAAGCTTAGATTGAGATTTTAATCAACTTTAGTCAAGAATATATATGAAGGTTATGTTGGAATGGTTCCACATAAGGAATTTCTATATATGTTGCTTTCTCAAAATTCGATTATGATTACGGCATCCCTCTTCATAGTTCGAATTATGAGAACATGGCAAATAAAAATTTTATAGCATGAATCGTATCACATATGCTTCGGATATAGGATCGATTGCATGTGTTATAATATTCATCCATTCTAATTTTTCCTAATGCTTAGGGCGTTAAGAAGGGAAAAGGAATTAGAATTGGATATGACTAAGATGATTAAGCAATTGTCGAGAACAATTAGGGGTTTTCCAAAGTTTGGTTTCTCATGGACAATTGGAAGTATAAAGTAAGGATCGTATTGACATATTTTGGAAAGAGGCAACTCTTGTTCAAAAGTGATGGTCAATATGGGAATATGGAATTGCTTCCATAGGTGGAAGTTATTCTTTGAGTCTGTGTAAAATTAAAGAACTTAATGCAAAGAAGGATGTTCAAAGGAATGTACTTTGAATTTGAGACTTCATCTCCATGGAATTGCTTTCCATTGGAATACTTTGTAATGTTTTTTGCCAAGTCGTTATGACTTGTGTGAATATCATTACAAGAGGATCATTGCATAGATTACGGTAAATGACAAGAACTTGGTGTTCTTACATTTACAATAAGGATTGGGATTGTGAAATGAGAATCATTGAAGTCATGTTCAATTGATATACATTTCACAAAGTGATGACCACATGTAAACATAGTGTGCATACTTGGAGTACGGCATAGCTATTGTTTAGAGAAACATAGTATGCATGCTTGGAGCATGGCATCACTACTGTTTCAATTCAAGTATTAAGTTGATTAATCGAAACATGAATAATGAGTGATCAATATGGTGCTTAGATAAAAGGTGTTTTATTTACGCTCAAAGTGTTGAGGCCATATAGGACTAGTATTATTTTGTGTTTCACTTTGCATGTTTTGACTTCCAGAATAACTAGGTCATTCTGCCGAATGACCAAGCTATTCAAACCATCCACAGTCGGTCATATGTTGGAAGTAGATATGAATCAAGACTTTCGTGAATTTGGCTTGTATGATTTGTCTAAAGTGCTTTAGACAATGCAATAGTTGCTACAACATTCATGAGTACTCATAAGGGCTGAGTATTGGATTCAACCCATGCTCATTTGGATTCACTTCATGGATTTTATCACGAGTGAATCATGAGACGATAATATCTTATATTCTTCAAACCTAGAGATATGAGTTGTTGACTATGAGTTGGTTATATATTGATTGCACGTAAACGCATTAGTAACTCGATGTTATAAAACGTGCCTTTGTGTATGATTCAACAAATAGTTAGTACAAGCATATGAGTCGAACTTTATCCATTCCTTTTACCTTCGGGATAAAAGCAATATCTGTGGGCCCCTCGATGATTTAGTGATGACAAAAGTAAGTGCTCGGCCGGGCCTGGACTGGTTTGATTTGTTCAATTAGTCAGTCGTCGTAAATCAGAAATCGGGAAACAACAAATGGACAGAGAGAATGATTATAATCCATGTCTCAGTCCATATGATATCTAGAATGGAGGAATATATGATTACTTATCTAATGGACAAGTCATTGACAAAGGTCAGAATTCATCTACAAGGTCAGAGTTCGACAGAAGCTTTTGAGAGCTACGATTGCTAGTCGGGTTCTGAAGTCATACTTGTAATAATAGTTTTAGACTTATCCAAGTGGGAGACTGTTGGATTAATGTCTAAGTCTATAACTATAATTGGTAAGACTTGACCCGACCCGGTATGGTCCATTTGGGTTGCATGGTATCATGCACTTGGATAGACTAAAATGAGAGAAATAACACTTAAGGTTTATTAATATATTATAAGTTCTAATATATTAATAAGATTATTTAATTAGTATTGATCAATAATTGATTTAGAATTAATTATGTGATCAAAAGAAGACTATTTAAATAGATGGGTTGATTGTGTAAATCATCCATACTTATATGGTGGGCTAATGCTCCATGGATTATCAAGTTGGGCTCAAACCCATTGGATGCTCCATGGTGTATTTGAACCCATGGATCCAAGGAAATGGAAAGCCATGACAATTAGGGTTTACCCTAATTGTAACAACTATATAAGCATCTTATTGATGTGAGAATCGGCCACTAAAGAGGCATGGAGGCCACTATGATATGCATGGAGGGCTAGCCGATTCTTGAAGTGTTCTAATTTCTCTCTAAGTTATTCCAAGTGCTTATGGTGTTGTGTGAACCATTTGAGGTGTCACACTTGGGGCACTAGGCACTCAAGCTTCATGAAGACAAGCACCAACAAAAGGTATGTTATTCTAACTTGTGTTATTCAAAGTTTTGTATGCTAGAATAGAACAATACCTTGGAAAGTTCATAATTGCATGTATAATAGAGAAAACATAGATCCAAGGTATTTAGGGTTGCATGTACACCATAGGAGTGTTAGAATGCTCAAAACCCAACAACATGCTCTCTGGTTTTAAGGCTTCCAGCTGAGCCTTTTTGATTTGTGTGGAAAAATGGGAATGGATAGTCATGGTCAGTACCTTCACTCTACGACCTGAGTACTCCTTCCGGCTGAGGGCATCTACCACTACATTGGCCTTATTGGGATGGTAGCGTATTTCGCACTCATAATCGCTGAGTAGCTCAACCCATCGCCATTGTCTCAAGTTCAACTCCTTCTGGTCAAAAATATGTTGCAGGCTTTTATGGTCAGTGAAGATAGTGCACTTGGTTCCGTAGAGATAATGTCTCCATATCTTCAATGCGAAGACCACTGCTCCCAATTCCAGGTCGTGCGTTGTGTAGTTGACTTCGTGTGATTTCAGCTGTCTTGAGGCATAAGCAATGACTTTTCCCCACTGCATGAGCACACAGCCTAGGCCCTGATTGGATGCATCACAGTAGACAACGAAGTCCTCCATCCCTTGGGGCAGAGACAAGATAGGTGCGATGCACAGGTCCTGCTTCAACGTTTGGAACGCAGTATATTGCTTCCCACTCCAACAAAAGGGTACGCCTTTCTGAGTCAGAGTGGTTAAGGGTTTGGCAATTCTAGAAATATTCTGGATAAATTTGCGATAATAACCAACAAGACCCAAGAATTGACAGATTTATGTGGGCGTCTTCGGTGCTGACCAGTTCTCTATCGCTTTGATTTTGAAGGGGTCCACGTGTATGCCTTCCTCGCTTACCACGTGACCCAGGAAGGTTACTTTTCGAATCCAGAATTCGCACTTTTAGAATTTCGTGTATAGCTTCTTCGCCCTTAGAGCTTCCAGCACCAATCTCAAGTGTTGTCGGTGTTCTTCCTCACTTCTGGAATAGACAAGTATATCGTCGATGAACACGATTACGAACTTGTCCAGGAAAGAACGGCACACCCGATTCATCAGGTCCATGAATACCGTCAGTACGTTGGTTAGACCGAAGGGCATTACTACAAATTCTTAGTGACCATACCAAGTCCGAAATGCTGTCTTAGGAACATCACTCTCGTGGAATCGCAACTGATGGTACCCTGATCTTAGGTCTATTTTGGAGAAGTAGCTGGCTCCTTGAAGTTGGTCGAAGAGATCATCGATCCGGGGAAGAGGGTAACGGTTTTTGACAGTAAGCTTGTTCAGTTCGCGGTTGTCAATGCACGTCCGAAAAGATCCATCCTTCTTTTTCACAAATAAGTCCAGAGCTCCCCAGGATGAGGAACTCGGTCTGATGAATCCTTTGTTGAGTAGCTCATTGAGCTGACTGGATAACTCCTACATTTCTCCTGGCACTAAGCGGTATGGGGATTTAGCTACGGGGGTAGCTCTGGGGATTAGGTCAATTCAGAACTCGACTTGGTGCTCGAGAGGGATTCCCGGAAGCTCTTTGGGAAAGACCTCAGGAAAGTTGTAGACTTCAGGGATGCTCTCGAGGTCTTTAACTTCATGTTTCTCGTTAACGACATAAGCTATGAATGCATGACACTCCTTTCGTAGAAATTTTTTGGCTTTGATGCACGAAATGATGCGGAGGTTTGAATTGAGTTTACAGCCATAAATCATGAGAGCTTCGCCAGAGGGAAGATTGAGATGAATGGCTTTTTCGTCACAAAGGATATCAACACGATTGGGGCTCAACCAATCCATGCCAATGATGACATCGAAGCTTTTTATGGAAACTGGCATAAGGTCGATGGGAAATGAATGATCGTTTAGGGTAAGAGTACAACCTACGAATATGTTATTAGTGCTTTCTTTCTCACCATTAGCCATCTCGACGATAAATGTTTCGGTTAGAGGTTGAGGTTTACGTTTGAGAAGATATTTGAATGCATGGCTAACAAAACTTCTCTCTGCACCAGAATCGAAAAGAATGCATGCATAAGAGTTGTCGAGGAGGAACACACTTGTAACAACGGTAGGGTCAGCAACTATCGCCTCATGCCCCATAGATAGTACTCTCCCTGTGTTGTCGGTCGTTGTTGCTTTGGGGTAGTTTCTCTTGTAATGCCTGACTTCCCCACAACCATAACAGGCTTGACCGACACCTGCTCTAGAGGCCTGATTGGTTGGTTAGATTGGAGTTTTGCAGAAACGAGCTGTGTGCCCCTTCTTGCCACAGCTGTTGCAGAGCATTTCTTGGCATGGGTCGGGGTTATGATGGTAGTTGCACTTGTTGCACCGAGGAAGAGTACCAGCAATCCAGCATATCCACTGGTAAGTGCTTGAGTTGAAGGAGAAGCGGCAGGAGTAGTAGCAGCATGAACTGCCACCGTATGTTGTTTCTTGGAGGGTCCTACGAAGACTGGCCCTTTCACTACTTCCAGAACTTTCTTTTCTCACCACTCCCCTTTGTTGGTTCAGGAGCACCTTGTAACATCCAAAATTTCAAACCAATTTAAACTTTTTAAAACACATCAAGTTCATCAAAACATTACAACTTGTTTTCAAAATATTGATTATCAGTGTTTTTCCCAGAAACATAAACACAATAGGAGGAGTTGTACGATTATGCCTTAGCCTTGCCTCGATCCCCTATAGTACCTGAAACAATAAACTGAAACTGTAAGCCCAAAAGCTTAGTGAGTTACCCCCAAAATACCGATACACATGCAGTCCACATAGCAACATCAACGTTAACATATCATATCAATCAAAACAGAATGACATCCATTGGGTCCACATCTCTACAAGGACTACCCCTGGGCTCTCGGTACGAGTTTCGAATGCCTATCGGTCCCTCAGCTCGCATCTAGAATGCCATCGAGCCCACAGTACGAGTCTGGAATGCCTACCAGGCCCTCAGCTCGTATCTGCAATGCTCCCAAGTCCTCAGTATGAGTCTGGAATGCCTACCGGGCCCTCAGCTCATATCTGGAATACTCTCGGGTTTGTTGGCTACCGCACGGAGTAGTACAACCTCAACCCACCCCACATAACATGTCAACATGTAACAGATAAATGCACATACAGGTAATCAATCAGTATCACAGGCAGTCCTACAGATCTACCCGACTAGCATATCAACTGGTATACATTACTGACTCAACTCAACATATCAATGACTACTACGATATCAAATCCAACGGGCCGACCTTGGTGCCTTAGACCCCTTAGTATAGTGAGAATAACTCACCTCGCAACTGACATCAGAAAACTAGAAAGCTTCAACTCCCGGATCACCAACACGAATTCACAACCTATAATTACTATACAACCCTTTTTTTCATAAGTTCCCAAATTATCAGAATACCCTCAGAAGTCATCTGGTCAACTCTTGGTCAAAGTCAACGCCCACAGTCAAAGTCAACAGTCCATGTTGACTCGGCTCGTCGAGTGCAGTTCACTGACTCGTCGAGTCCCTTCTGGACTCGAGAATTCGTGAAATCCTTGATTGGCTCGTCGAGTCCTCCTTTAACTCATCAAGCTTATACGTGTCCAAGAACCGGGGGAACTTTAGTCGACTCACCGAGTTGTTCATCAACTTGTCGAGTTCAAGGCAAACTTCAATGGACTCGCCGAGTTGTTCATCAACTCGTCGAGTTCAAGGCCAAATTCATCGGGCTCGCCATGTTCAAGGCCAAATTCACCGGGCTCACAGATTTGTTCATCCAATTCAATGCCAAATTGTGACAATAGTCAATTTCGGGTCAAGTCAAAGTCAAACAAAGTCAACAAGTCAAACCGGATGACTCAATTAACCCTTGTATATTAGGGTTTACGTTATGTAATTACTGTACAACTCGCTATTTTAATGAGAAAATATCAATTGGAAAATTCGTGTGTTTGAATTTCCTTAGCCTTGATAATGCTAAACAATGAACCAAAGCGATAAAACACTACTTCACACTCATCGGGAGTGTGTAGGGCACTAAAACATGGCTTCACGGGGTTTACGGATCCTGCGTTGCGAAGTCGGATACTCAAAAAGGTCATAAATGGAACCTCTCTTAAATTTCTTTCAATCTATCTCTTTATATTAGAAATCTCTCCAAGAATATGGAATCTCTCTCAAAAGTTCTCGTAACTTCTCATAATCATTTGGGTCATCCCGACCCTTAACCGGGTCAAAAATCTCTTAAAACGGGGTTAGAACAGGTAAAATACCCAAAAAGACCCGAAACCCCATTTATAGGGCCAAAGCCTCTTAGGGCCGAACCCTCTTGGACCGAAAGCATCTAGGAAGCGAAACCACTGCTGAGGACCGAACCGAGGGCACCTTCGGGCCGAACCTCGCACGAGGAACCGAAGCCACCTTCGGGCTGAACCCTCCTACCTTCGCCTTCGGTCTATTTCACCCCATTTCGCCTCTAGCCATTTCGCTTCATTTCGCCTTCGGGCCCAGCAGCCTTAGGACCGAACCTCGGCCCAAAACCAAGAGGTCTCGCAGAAAGCCAAGTTTTTCCCGGTTTTCGACCACGACTTCATTTTGGCTTCGTTTTTCATCGTTTTAACGCGGGATTTTCACCCAAAACTTTATTTTATCAATTAAAGGCCCATAATTCCCTAATTCCCACGTTTTTGGTGCAAATCTTATCCAAGAACTTAGTGGGTGTAGTACAAAGAATTGAGTGTTGACTTTGCTTTACCTTATGACACAAGCAACCACCCCCACACCCACTCTATGACCAGCCACACCTCCCCACCTTACCTAGGTCACTTCAATGTCCTTTCTACTCAATCTTCAGCCTCTCCCACGTCCTTAGAGCTGGAACATCCAACCTCTCTCCTCACTTCACTCATTTTCTCTCATTTTACCAAGGATCAAACTCAACTTTTCACTCAACCTTTCTCCCTCAATTTCGGATATCAAGGCTGATCATAAAGCTTCCTTACACTCTTGGTAAGTATAATTCATCCTCTTAGTGATAATTATCCTTCATTCTACTCCAATCATAGATTGCTTACACAAATTCCATCACTTTGGTGTTAGATTCTCGAAAATCTTCTAGGCATCTTCAAGTGTTCTTGAGTTGAACACTTCTCATCTCCAACAGTCATCTACTAAAACCTTTTAAGGTGAGTTCATACCCCTATCTTTTCAAGACTATACAAGGTGCAAGTATTTAAATTCCTTAGCTTTAAAATGGCTACTTGCACATCTCCATACGACTTTTCTACGATTTATGGCAATTTTTACAAAACTGCCTATCATTTCAAACATCAATCCGGACCAGTCTGTGATTATGGACTTTTTCACACTAGTTAGAGGTCACTAAAAATCATTAAAAAAATTATAGAGAAACTAGACTCATTTTCCAAACTCTCAGAATTTACGGATTCTGATTTGGACCTTTGATGATTGTTCTACAAATTTCCTAAGAACGGTGATAGAAAATGTTATCAACAGAAAAATGCTATCAATTTCATTTCACCTTGTAACATGTTGAGCAAGGTGTATATCTTTATGTGATTATATGTTATTGTAATATATGACATTATTGTCTTGGTATATAGACATACATCAGTTAAAAAATAGATTTTGCTAGATAAAGCATAGAAATAACAATTTGTTATAATCAAAGTACATCTATTACATACAAACATTTGAATAGACTATGTTAAGTATAGTTTACGTACATTACCACTATTACCCTTGTCTTGATAAACTATAATAGGTATAGTTTATGATACATCACATAACACACTCATATAAAAAGGGTACATTTATACAAAAAGGGATTTTCATTACATTACACGTGAATTCGTTAATGACTTTTGTGAGGCATTCGCTTCACTTTACCAATAAGTCTTGATTTGTAACCAGAGTCTCCTGGAGGGAGAGCATGATAGTTGTATATAGATCTATATTGGGATTGACAAACCCACACCTAAGCTGCTTGCAACAGCTAGACCGGCAGGTCTGAGGTGACAAATGTCATAACAGTTCCGACGCCTGAAGAACATCGTTTCAGGCCAACTAGGTCATAGCATGGTTATAATAGCTCACATTAAGTATTAACAAACATAGAATTTACAGGGAATTCATGTAAATCAAACGAGTTTATGTAGATTTAAACTTGCATTATTTTTTCATAAGTATAATAAATTACTTGTACACTTCGGTCTTTGGGTTTTAAGACTACTTTCATATATTAAGGAAAATATTGGATTTTTCTAGAACAAACACTACTTTTACATGAAAAAGCTTTTCATAAACTGCCTACAAATGCTTATGAACTCACCAACCTTTGTGTTGACACTTTTTCAAACAACTTGTATTCTCAGGAAATCACTAAACAGGTAACCAAGTGCTTTTAAGGATGGGACATTAAGGCGTCAAACATTTCACATTTTGTCAACGTATTGTAATTGATTTGGAAACATGTAATTCATACAATGATATAACTCTTTCTATTATATATATGTTGGTTGTGTTTGCTTAAATCACTATTGCAATTGTTGTTATGATGCTATACATGAAGTCCTCCACCTCCGGACGTTTCCGCCATCCTTGGTTTGGGGGTGTGACAGATTGGTATCAGAGCACGGTTTATACTGAATTAAGTATATCAAACCACATAAGATATACAAACTATAAACACATTTGGGACGAAAAGTCTCTGATTTTAGAACATTTTAATGGGATATACTTTTAGAAAATAAATAGTTTTCTTGTTTAAAGTATACATGCATGCTCGCGTAGTGTCATAACTAGGTGAACATAAAGTAAAAGAAGAGGAGTTGTACACCATGAGTATGACTTGGTGTATGTGAATCAAGTCTGGGAGCGATATAGCCTGATCAACTATATATGTCCGAGAAGTGACTTACATATACCAGGGGATAGTCATAGTGGGCAACGAATCTAATAACCTAACATCACCCTCCAAAGAACGCTCTAAGAACCAAATCTAAACACTTAAAGTACTATAGGAGTATTTGTATGATTGCTATAGCACGATATTATTATCAACCGTTGCATGCTACTTACACCCCTATTCTCACACAAACGACATGGCAGGGTTTCACCTACCAGGAGACCCATACTTTCCCAATCAGGGAAATGTCGGATGGATTGAAGAAGAGCCCGAAGAACCAATTGAAGAGGATCCCGAAGAGGAACCCGAAGATGAAGAAGAGGAGGAAGATGAAGAAGAAAAAGAAGAAGACGTCGAGATAGACATGGATGAAGACGAAAGTGAACAAGAACCAGAAGTCTTCAACCCTCCTTACATCGCGAGGGTGCCTGCAAACCACTTTGGGTACAACGGGCCTGAGCCCCATTGGGCAACAACGATTGAGAGGTGGAGCCGACAACAACGCCAGTGGTCACCATATGGCGACCAACATGGTTACTACGACCTCAGCCACGGGGGACTGGCTGATAGAGCCCTCCCAGTCATGACTCGACAGATAGCGATAATGGATGATCGCGGTAGGACGACGACCGATCAGGTACGGGAGCTAAGTGCCATCATAGAGTCTACCACTGCTCGCACCAAAGACCTGGAACGAGACTCCCACTACAGAGACCAACTCATTCATGACCTTCTCGCTGCTCGAGCAGAAGCAAGGGAGTATCGGGAAAGATACATGGCGCTTGAGGAGAGAATGGTTGCAGCCGAACGGATATTGGCAGAACTACAAGGCGCATCGACAACATCCCAAGCTCCACCAGGGAAGCATCGTCGTGAGTAGGACTCGCTACTACTCACACACCTTCGTAGTATAGGTTTTCGAGCATGCGTTGGTGCTACTCTTTTGTATGTAGGTTGACCCTGCGACTAAGTGATTACATTATTCAAAAAGGATTTTGTGCTGTCAAAACTATCTTTTGCATTGATGTAATGTAGACCCTTGTGAGATCAAATTTTCTCAAAACAATATGTACTAAAAAGTTATCAATGAATTTGGCATGCATTTTACTTCATTGGATGTTGACATGAGATTTTACTATGTGGTATTACAAACATTTTACAACTGATAACTCTAAGGTTTTAAGTGTACCTCGTTGTTATGTGTAATTAAAACAGTAATCGACCTAGAAATGGTGAGTCCGCCTTAGGACCTGTTCCTTGTTTGGTTATGGACTTAGGGCAGACTCATTAGTATCAACAACTTATTAAAATTTTAATTACACATAACTGGGGCACATCGAGCGAATCTGAGGAGTGAGTCAGACACGAAACCAAGCACATGACTCTATTTGGGTCAACACTATTTAATTCATAAGCTTAACCGCATAAACTTTTTTATGAATTACCCGCTAATGTAATAAACTCGAGATATAATACAAATGAGATAAAACAGGTAACACTCACCTCGTTATTACTATTGAAGTCTTAGCGACTTGTCATTTTAAAATTATGACAGAACTATGCCACCAAAGAAAAGACCAAGACCTTCCGGTAGCGCAGAAACACCTCCTCCGCCGCCACCACCACAATTTGACCCAACAATGTTCCAGGCTGCAGTAACAACAACTGTGGCGGCAGCTATGTCACAAACCAACCCTAATGGCAATGTTGGATCCGGATCTGGTGCTACACCCTCTAACCAGGGTTACAGTTCGGGGCGCAAAAAGGAATGCACCTACAAGGACTTCACAAATGGCAAACCCGATACCTTCAATGGGAGCGGGGACATCATCACACTGATGCAATGGTTCGAAAGGACTGAAGCAGTCTTCAAAATCTGTGCTTGTCCCAAAGCGAGCAAGGTCAAGTTCGCGGCATTCACTTTCACCGGTAGGGCTCTCACTTGGTGGAATGGCCGAGTTAAATCACTTACTCTCGCAGTGGCTAACTCCATAAGCTAGGAAGATTTGAAAGCGTTGATGCTAAAGGAGTATTGCCCGAGGGGCGAGATACAAAAACTCAAAGAAGAACTCTGGAACCTCAGAATGTCGGGCACAAATCTTGAAACTTACACTGCCCGGTTCAATGACCTAGCACTCCTCTGTCCAACAATGGTCACTCCAGAGGGGAAAAAGGTGGAACGATACCTCTGGGGACTATCATCCCAGATTCAAGATAGTGTACTGGCCTCGAAACCTACTACCTTTGAGAGTGCGAAGGAATTGGCACAGCAACATATCGATCACAGGGCCAGCCGTGGTACCGTGATCACCACCACCGACCAAGCAAAAGGAGGAAACAACAAGAGGAAGTTCTGGAACCATAAAAAGAAGCAATCGGCACTGGACCCCGCCAAGAAGCAACAGACTGTTGTTGTCTATGCTGCCACTACTGCTACCACTCTAGCACCACCGAAGCAATATGTTGGAAATCTCCCTAAGTGCAACAAGTGCAACTACCACCACAATGGTGCTTGTCGGGAAATGCACTGCAAAAATTGCGACAAGAAAGGGCATACCGTTCGTTTCTGTAAAGCGCCAGCACAACCGAACAACCAAGTTTTCAATGCGGGGGAAGCCAAACCTGCTATGGATGTGGTGAAGCAGGACACTTCAGGAGAAAATACCCCAAATCACAAGCTCCTAATGTTAGTGGTGTAGGGAGGGTCCTGGGAATAGGACACAGGGAAGCAGTCAAGGATCCTAAAGTGGTTACTGGTACGTTCCTCCTCAATAACTCTTATGCATGTGTACTTTTCGATTGTGGGGCAGAAAGGAGTCTTGTGAGCCACCAATTCAAACATTTACTTAAACAAAATCCCAGTCATTAAAAGATTCATACGTCGTAGAAATGGCAAACAGAAAGGTTGAGCGCGCTAATGATATTTACATAGGGTGTACCCTCACTCTAGACAACCATTCGTTCAAAATCGATCTAATGCCAGTCACAATAAAAAGTTTCGACATCATCATTGGTATGAATTGGTTAAGTTCTAATCATGCCGACATTTTATGTTACAAAAGGGCCGTCCGCCTTAATCTGCCAAATGATGAAACTCTTCTCGTCTATGGCGATAAACCCAATACAAACCTACAAATCATTTCTTGCGTCAGGGCTCAAAACTATCTCCGAAAGGAATACCATGCCTTCTTAGCCCACGTCGTAGATAAGAATCAAGGGGTGAAGTACATCTAAGACATTCCGGAAGTGTGCAACTTCCCCGACCTATTCCCAGAAGATCTAACAGGTGTACCGCTCGCACGACAAGTCGAATTCCGAACCGACTTGGTTCCCGATGCTACCCCCTTAGCCAAAGCACCATATCGCCTCGCACTGGCAGAAATGCAAGCGTTGTCTAGTCAAATGAGCGAACTATTAAGCAAGGGATTCATCAGACCAAGCTTTTCGCCCTGGGGATCACCAGTCCTATTTGTGAAAAAGAAGGATGGATCCTTTAGCATGTGCATTGACTATCGGGAGCTAAACAAACTTACCATCAAGAATCGATATCCCCTACCCCGAATCAACGACCTCTTCGACCAACTTCAGGGAGCAAGCTATTTTTCAAAAATCGACATGAGGTCGAGTTACCATCAACTGCGAGTTTAAGAAGAAGATATCCCCAAGACGACATTCAGAACTCACTATGGACACTACGACTTTGTAGTGATGCCATTCGGATTAACAAACGCGCCTGCGGTGTTCATGGATCTGATGAACCAAGTGTGTCGACCCTTCCTAGACAAATTTGTGATCGTGTTCATCGATGATATTTTGGTCTATTCGAGAAGCGAAGAAGAGCACAACCAACATCTGGGACTAGTATTGGAGACTTTAAGAGCCGAGAAGCTTTATGCTAAGTTTTCAAAGTGCGAATTTTGGCTCATAGAAGTGGGATTCCATGGCCACATAATTAGCTAGAAAGGGATACATGTGGATCCCTCAAAGATCAAATCGATCGAAAGCTGGTTAGCACCTACAACACCGACAGAAATCCGACAATTCTTAGGACACGCTGGATACTACCGAAGATTCATCCAAAACTTCTCCAAGATCGCTAAACCACTCACCACCTTGACTCAAAAAGGTGTGATGTTTAAGTGGGCAGATAAACAAGAAGCCGCCTTCCAAACGTTAAAACAAGCCCTATGTAGCGCATCGGTCTTGTCTCTTCCAGAAGGAACAGATGACTTGGTACTATATTGCGATGCTTCAAATCAAGGCCTCAGATGCGTGCTCATGCAGAGAGGGAAGGTCATTGCTTACGAGTCAAGACAACTTAAGACACACGAAGTTAACTAGACTACCCACGAACTTGAACTGGGAGCAGTAGTGTTCGCCCTAAAGATCTGGAGGCACTACCTCTACAGCACAAAGTGCACTATCTTCACCGATCACAAAAGTCTTCAGCATATCCTCAATCAAAAAGAGCTCAACATGCGGCAAAGAAGAAGGGTAGAGCTGCTAAACGAACACGAGTGTGAAATTCGCTACCACCCGGCAAGGCCAATGTAGTGGCTGGTGCCCTAAGCAGGAAGGAATATTCGGGCCGCCAAGTAAAATCCTTAACCATGACCATCCATTCCCACCTGGCCACGAAAATCAAGGAAGCCCAAGTAGAAGCCTTGAAACCAGAAAATGTGGCAAGCAAAGCATTAAGAGGGATGGATAAAAACTTAGAAGTCAAGGATGATGGAACACGTTATCTCATGAATCGGATCTGGACACCAAAGTTTGGTGGGTTCCGAGACGTTATCATGAATGAAGCACACTAGACTCGATATTCCATCCATCTAGGTGCGCATAAAATGTATCTAGACCTCAAGAAGTCATACTGGTGGCCGAACATGAAAGCCAAGATTGCTACTTATGTGGGCAAGTGTCTGACTTGCGCCAAGGTCATGGTGGAATACCAGAAACCCTCAGGACTACTACAACAGCCTGATATACCTGAGTGGAAGTGGGAACGGATAACCATGGACTTCATAACCAAGCTGCCTAAGACACCAGGCGGGCTTGATACCATATGGGTGATGGTAGACAGATTGACCAAGTCTGCTCACTTCCTGCCGATAAAGGAAACCGACAAAATGGAGAAGTTAACCAGGATGTACATCAAGGAGATTATACGACTGCATGGAGTGCCAATATCCATTATCTCTAACAGGGATAGTAGATTCACTTCACGATTTTGGCAGTCCTTACAAAAATCTCTAGGGACTAGGCTTGACATGAGTACGACCTACCATCCACAAACCGACGGACAGAGCGAGCGAACCATACAAACATTGGAGGACATGTTGAGAGCCTGTGTGATAGAATTTGGTAAGGCATGGGATACCCATTTACCGCTTATCGAATTCTCTTACAATAATAGCTATCACACTAGCATCAAAGTTGCCCCATTCGAAGCTCTTTATGAATGCAAGTGCCGATCACCCCTGTGTTGGGCAGAAGTAGGGGACACTCATCTAGCTAGGGGGCAAGTCCCTAATAGCACCCTCACTAGCCCTGAAATCATAAGGGAGACCACGGAGAAGATATTCCAAATTCGAGAAAGACTGAAGGCATCTCGCGATCGACAAAAGAGCTACGCAGACAAACGACGCAAACCCTTGGAATTCCAGGTCGGCGACCGGGTACTACTAAAAGTTTCCCTTTGGAAGGGAATGATACGTTTTGGCAAACGCGGGAAACTAAATGCAAGGTACATCGGTCCATTCGAAATCCTTGCCAGGATCGGGCCACTAGCATACAAACTTCGGTTACCTCAAGAACTTGATAAAGTACATCCTAGATTTCATGTATCAAACCTAAAGAAGTGTCTGTATGACGAAACACTCATAATACCACTCGACGAAATCGAAGTTAACGAAAATCACCACTTCGTGGAGGAACCAGTCGAAATCATGGATCGGGAGATCAAAAGAACGAAACAAAGTCGTATTCCCATTGTGAATGCAAAACGAGGACCAGAGTTCACCTGGGAACACGAGGGTCAAATGAAACAAAAATACCCGCATATTTTCCCAAACTCTTGAAGTCCCAGCCTAAAGGTAAATTTCAGGACGAAATTCCCTCTAACGGGGGGATGATGTGACAATAGTCAATTTCGGGTCAAGTCAAAGTCAACGAGTCAAACCGGATGACTCAGTTAACCCTTGTATATTAGGGTTTACGTTATGTAATTACTGTACAACTCGCTATTTTAATGAGAAAATATCAATTGGAAAATTCGTGTGTTTGAATTTCCTTAGCCTTGATAATGCTAAACAATGAACCAAAGCGATAAAACACTATTTCACACTCATCGGGAGTGTGTAGGGCACTAAAACATGGCTTCATGGGGTTTACGGATCCTGCGTTGCGAAGCCAGATACTCAAAAAGGTCATAAATGGAACCTCTCTTAAATATCTTTCAATATATATATCTTTATATTAGAAATCCCTCCAAGAATATGGAATTTCTCCCAAATCTCTGTCAAAACTTCCCGTAACTTTTCATAATCATTCGGGTCATCCCGACCCTTAACTGGGTCAAAAATCTCTTAAAATGGGGTTAGAACAGGTAAAATACCCAAAAAGACCCGAAACCCCCTTTAGAGGGCCGAACCCTCTTGGACCGAAAGCATCTAGGAAGCGAAACCACTGCTGAGGACCGAACCGAGGGCACCTTTGGGACGAACCTCGCATGAGGAACCGAAGCCACCTTCGGGTCGAACCCTCCTACCTTCGCCTTCGGTCTATTTCGCCCCATTTCGCCTCTAGCCATTTTGCTTCATTTCGCCTTCAAGCCCAGCAGCCTTAGGACCGAACCTCAGCCCAGAACCGAGAGGTCTCGTCGAAAGCGAAGTTTTTCCCGGTTTTCGACCACGACTTCATTTTGGCTTCGTTTTTCATCGTTTTAACGCGGGATTTTCACCCAAAACTTTATTTTATCAATTAAAGGCCCATAATTCCCTAATTCCCACGTTTTTGGTGCAAATCTTATCCAAGAACTTAGTGGGTGTAGTACAAAGAGTTGAGTGTTGACTTTGCTTTACCTTATGACACAAGCAACCACCCCCACACCCACTCTATGACCAGCCACACCTCCCCACCTTACCTAGGTCACTTCAATGTCCTTTCTACTCAATCTTCAGCCTCTCCCACATCCTTAGAGATGGAACATCCAACCTCTCTCCTCACTTCACTCAGTTTCTCTCATTTTACCAAGGATCAAACTCAACTTTTCTCTCAACCTTTCTCCCTCAATTTCGGATATCAAGGCTGATCATCAAGCTTCCTTACACTCTTGGTAAGTATAATTCATCCTCTTTGTGATAATTACCCTTCATTCTACTCCAATCATAGATTGCTTACACAAATTCCATCACTTTGGTGTTACATTCTCGAAAATCTTCTAGGCATCTTCAAGTGTTCTTGAGTTGAACACTTCTCATCTCCAACACTCATCTACTAAAACCTTTTAAGGTGAGTTCATACCCCTATCTTTTCATGTTTTTCTTAAGTTTTAAGGGGGAGGAGGAATAAAATTTAAAACACCAAGAACTCAACTAAACTCATTTAACAGCCTTCATCAGAAAAGTTCAACTTCAATCACGGACTGTTTTGGAAAACCTAAACATTTTAGTTTTCAGAAATGTACAAGGTTCAAGTATATCAAGTCCTTAGCTTTAAAATGGCTACTTGCACATCTCCATACGTTTTTTGTACGATATATGGCGATTTTTACAAAACTGCCTATCATTTGAAACATCAATCTGGACCAGTCTGTGATTATGGACTTCTTCACACAAGTTAGAGGTCACTAAAAATCATGAGAAAAATTATAGAGAAACTAGACTCATTTTCCAAACTCTCAGAATTTACGGATTCTGATTTATACCTTTGATGATTTTTCTACAAATTTTCTAAGAACAGTGATAGAAAATGTTATCAATAGAAAAATGCTATCAATTTCATTTCACCTTGTAACATGTTGAGCAAGGTGTATATATTTATGTGAGTATATGTTATTGTAATATACGAAATTATTGTCTTGGTATATAGACATACATCAGTTAACAAATGGAGTTTGCTAGATAAAGCATAGATATAAAAATTTGTTATAATCAAAGTACATCCATTACATACAAACATTTGAATAAACTATGTTAAGTATAGTTTACGTACATTACCACTATTACCCTTGTCTTGATAAACTATAATAGGTATAGTTTATGATATATCACATAACACACTCATACAAAAAGGGTACATTTATACAAAAAGGGATTTTCATTACATTACACGTGAATTCGTTAATGACTTTTGTGAGACATTCGCTTCACTTTACCAATAAGTCATGTATTGTAACCAAAGTCTCCTAGAGGGAGAGCGTGATAGTTGTATATATATATATATATATATATATATATATATATATATATATATGTATTGGGATTGACAAACCCACACCTGAGTTGCTTGCAACAGCTAGACCGGCAGGTCTGAGGTGACAAATGCCATAATAGTTCCGATGTCTGCAGAACGTCGTTTCAGGCCAACTAGGTCATAGCATGGTTATAATAGCTCACATTAAGTATTAACAAACATAGAATTTACGGGGAATTCATGTAAATCAAACGAGTTTATGTAGATTTAAACTTGCATTATTTTATCATAAGTATAACAAATTACTTGTACACTTCGGTCTTTGGGTTTTAAGACTACTTTTATATATTAAGGAAAATATTGGATTTTTTTGGAACAAACACTACTTTTACAAGAAAAAGCTTTTCATAAAATGCCTACAAATGCTTATGAACTCACTAACCTTTTTGTTGACACTTTTTCAAACAACTTGTATTCTCAGGAAATCACTAAACAGGTAACCAAGTGCTTTTGAGGATGGGACGTTAAGGTGTCAAACATTTCACATTTTGTCAACATATTGTAATTGATTTGTATACATGTAATTCATACAATGATGTAACTCTTTTAATTATATATATGTTGGTTGTGTTTGCTTAAATCACTATTGCAATTGTTGTTATGATGCTATACATGAAGTCCTCCACCCTCGGACGTTTCCGTCATCCTTGGTTTGGGGGTTTGACACAAATTCGTCGGGCTCGCCGAGTTGTTCATCCAACTCGCCAAGTCGTCACAGACCTCCATCCATGCAGATGCTTTTTAAGAAATGGCAAGGCTCCAGATTACAGATCCAAGCCTCTAAGGCATGTTTATCACATAAAGTTGCAAACTTTACGCACATGCAAAGTTCTAAAGGCTCTAAATGACCAATCTATGCTTCCAATTGAGTTTTACACCTTGGGAGAGTCTCATTCTTGCACAAACTGGAAACTTTATCTACTAAGAAGCCCAAAGGAGCTCAGTTCTGAAGTTACAACTTCAGATCTGAGGTTGCAAAGAAGAGTAGCTTCCAAACACACTATGAAAACCATAGAAGTTGCCCAATAGAATAAATGAGGTTAGGGTAACGATTTATACCATCCAGAAGATGCTAACCATAGTAGATCCTATGTCCTTCAAGATCCTTGTTTATGAATGCTTGGTCTCCAAGCTCTTTTCTCTTCAAGAATTCCTCCTTCAAGCTCAAAATGCACAAGATAAGCTTACACACTCGATTTGGACTTTAGAGTGACAAGAGGCAGTGAAGGGGAGGCTAGGGGGTGGCCAATGATCCTTTAAATAGGGTGAAATGCCCCGAAATTTAGTGTTTCATATGCCAGCTCCTGCTCATCGAGTCCCTTTGTGGACTCGGCGAGTAGATAACTAAATTCGCGATCCCACCTTGCAGCTACTCGACGAGTAGGGCAGCCTTAACTCGTCGAGTAGGACTTAAAAATGAAGAAATTCTATATTTAAATACATACCTGAGAATCGGGGCGTTACAATTCTCCCCCACTTGAACTAGACTTCGCCCTCGAAGTCCTCTGGAATAAACAACGCTGGGTAGTGCTCGCGCATATGTGCTTCTGGCTCCCATGTCCACTCGGATCCCCTCCGATGTTCCCACTGCACCTTCACCAAAGGTATTTCCTTGTTTTGCAAAATCTTCTTCTTCCTTTCCAAGATGGCCACAAGCCTCTCTACGTAGTTTAGGCGCTCATCAACCTGAATGTCATCCAGCGATACTACCGCCTCCTGGTCCGTGATGCACTTTTGTAACTGCGAAACATGGAACGTGTTGTGAATCCGACTAAGCTCCTCTGGAAGCTCAAGCCTATAAGCCACTTTTCCAACCCTGGCGATGATCCTGAATGGCCCAATATACCGAGCTCCCAATTTTTCCCCTCTTCCTGAAGCGGATCACACCCTTCCAGGGCGAGACCATCAGAAGTACCATGTCACCTACCTGAAATTCCAACTCCGATCGGCGTCTGTCGGCGTAACTTTTTAGCCGACTCTAAGTTGTCTGGAATCGCTGCCTGATCTGCTGAATCTTCTCATTATTCTACAAGACCACCTCCGTCCGACCCATCACCCTGTGACCCACCTCGCCCCAACAAACTGGGGTGCGACACCTTCGCCCGTACAACAGCTCGAATGGCGGGGCGCCAAGACTAGATTGATAGCTTTTGTTGTAGGCGAACTCCGCAAGCGGTAGGTGAGAATCCCAACTCCCACCAAAGTCGATGACACACGCCCTCAACATATCTTCGAGGGTCTAAATAGTCCGCTCGCTCTGGCCGTCTGTCTGCGGATGGAATGTTGTGCTAAAGTGCAATCGCGTGCCCAGCTCCTCGTGAAACTTTTGCCAGAAATGGGAGGTAAACCTGACATCCCGATCTGAGACAATGAAAACAGGAATCCCATGGCAAGAGACGATCTCGCGAACGTACACTTCGGCCAACTTCTCGACCGATGAAAACTCCCGTATGGCCAAGAAATGGGCACTCTTGGTCAATCGATCCACGATGACCCAAATGGAATCAAACCCCTTCGCCGTCCTTGGCAGCTTTGTAATAAAGTCCATCGTGATATGTTCTCATTTCCACATGGGAATCTCCAGGGGCTGCAGCTTGTCATGCGGCCTCTGATGTTCGACCTTGACCATCCTACAGGTCAAGCACCTCTCGATGTACCAAGCAATCTCGCGCTTCATACATGGCCACCAGTAGATCAAACTCAAATCCTGGTACATCTTGGTGGCCCCCAGGTGAATAGAGAAGTGAGACTTATGAGCCTCCTTCATAACCATCTGCCTAACCCCACCAGACATCGGAACCCAAAACCAACCGCATCGGGTCAGTAATCCCCAACTATCCTGCACGAACCTGGTTTTCTCACCCTTGATCCTCTCCAGCTTTAAATTCTCTGGTCGTATGCCCTCTATTTGGGCATCTCTGATCAAACTCACAAGCGGGGAATCCACTGCTATCCTCATACATATCGCGGGGGTGGAAGACCCAGCCGACTTGCGGCTCAAAGAATCCGCAACCTCATTCGCTTTACCAGGGTGGTAAAGGATCTCGCAATCGTAGTCTTTGACTACATCCAGCCAACTGTGCGGCCTCATGTTCAGGTTCGGCTGATCCATGATATGTCTCAAGCTCTTGTGATCCGTATAAATGGTACAGCGGTCCCCATAAAGGTAATGTCTCCATATCTTGAGGGCAAACACCACTGCCCCCAACTCCAAGTCATGCATACGGTATCTCGTCTCATGCGGCTTCATCTGTCGCGATGTGTAGGCTATCACTCGCCCTCTCTACATGAGGACCGCCCCTAAACCTGTTATGGATGCATCACAGAACACCATGAAATCCTCAACCCCCTCCGGAAATGTCAAGACTGGTGCCTCACACAAACGCTGAAGGAGGGTCTCAAACGCCCTCTGCTCCTCAGGGCCCCACCAGAAATCCACCCCTTTCCTCGTCAGACGAGTGAGGGGTACTACATTCTTGGATAAATCTCATATGAATCTCTGGTAGTATCCTGCCAATCCCAGAAAGCTCCTAATATCTGAGGGAGATTTCCGAATAACCGCCTCGATTTTAGCTGGATCGACCAAAATCCCCTCCTGGTTAACGAAATGTCCAAGGAACTGGACCTCTCGTAACCAAAACTCACACTTCAAGAACTTGGCGTACATCTGTTCCCGCCTCAGGACTCCCAGCAGCTCTCGCAGATGCTCCTCATGCTGCTCTTGGGTCTTGGAATACACCAAGATATCATCTATAAATAATATGACCTAGCGGTCAAGCATCGGTCTGCAGACTCGATTCATCAGATCCATAAATACTGTTGGCGCGTTGGTGAGCCCAAACGGCATCACCACAAACTCGTAATGTCCTTAATGAGTTCGGAACACGATCTTCTCCACGTCTTCCTCTCTGACCCTGACCTGATGATACCCAGATCTCAAATCTATCTTGGAAAACCAAGATGCGCCTTGCAACTGATCGAAGAGATCGTCTATCCTCGGGAGTGGGTAACGGTTCTTCACTGTTAGCTTGTTCAACTCCCGGTAATCAATGCACATCCGGAGCGAACCGTCCTTCTTCCGAACAAAAAGAATTGGCGTTCCCCATGGAGAACTGCTAGGTCGAATGAATTGCTTGCCCAACAGTTCCTGTAGCTGCGATGACAGCTCCTGCATCTCTGGTGGCGCCAATCGGTACGATGCCTTAGCGATAGGGGCCGCACCTGGCACCAGGTCGATCCTGAACTCGACTTGCCTCTCCGGAGGTATCCCTGGCAACTCTTCCGGAAACACATTTGCAAACTCCCTGACCACTGGTACATCGGAAACCGAGGTCTGGTCCCTGATTCGCGTATCTACCACATACGCTAGATAACCCATACACCCATGCTGAATGTGCTGCCGAGCCCTGGGAGCTGAACAAAACCCTGATCCTACTCCAGTTCCCTCACCATATATAACCAGATCTCCCCCACTTGGGGTTCGAACCACCACTCACTGGCCCTCGCAATCAATCATAGCACCGAACCGACTGAGCCAATCCATGCCCACAATCACGCACACCTCCCCCATGGGGATTGGAATCAAATCTATCAGAAAAGACACCCCGAATATCTCCAAGTCACATCCTCGATAAACTGAAGAAGCAGAAACCCCATGTTCGTTAGCAATAGACAATCACAACGGACACTCTAACTCGCCCACTAGCGCACGGAACTCCCTACTAAAAGACTGAGACACGAAGGACCTGATGGGTTTTGAGCATTCTAACACTTCCTAAGTGTACATGCAACCCTAATAAACCTTGGATCTATGTTTGTCTAAGATACATGCAAATAATTATTTTTCCAAGGCTTATATCCTAACTAGCATGGCATGGGGAACTTGAATCAAATAAAGCTAGTAGAAACACTTACCTTGTAGTTGTAGTTGATTCCTTGGAGTTTTAGAGCCTAGCACCAATAATGTGGATGCCTCAAATGAAAGTCACAAATCACCACAAACTTGGAACTTTGAGAGAATAGTCACACTTCTCTTGAAATCGGCCCTCACCTCAACATGTGTCAACTAGTGTGATTTGAAGAGCCAAAGCCTCCTTTATATAGTGTGGTGGATTAGGGTTACATCCATGTAAACCCTAATACCCATGTCTCTTCATTTCCATGAGATCTATGGGTTAAAGCTCCATGGAGTATCCATGGACTTCTCCATCCAAGCCTAGCCCATTCCAAATAAGCATAAGCCCACACTATATAAATATAGAAGCCGATATTTAATTAGTAATATCTTTGATCACTAAATTAATCCTAGATTAATTATAGATCACTACTAATTAAATAATATGATCTTATATTAATATATTAGAACTTATAATATATTAATAAATCATAACTTGTACTATTCTCAAATATTATCCATAAATTGTTCGGGTGAAGTGCAACCCAAATGGACCATGCCGGGTCGGGTCAAGTACATACCAAATATAGTTATGGACTTAGACACTATATCCAACAGGACCGACTCGCCCCCGATTCAAATAAGACCAAAGCAGGCAAAGAGTTCACCAAAAACGTACCTAATCATAGGTATAACAGATAAGCATACAACAGATAAATAAAATGAGATGAGAATAGAAACATACCAGCAACCACATCTAGTGCTGCTCTGGCCTCCTCCGTCGTGAGCTGGAAAGCACGACCCTGAGTCTTTGGAGGCTCTGCCCTAACTGGTCTCCCATCTGTGATCCTCGAAGTAGCCAGCGCTGCCGCTTGCACCGGCTTGGCGGCAAGTAGTGGACATTTGGCCCTCATGTGACCAACCTAATCGTAGTGATAACATAACCTCATACCCTGAGTTGGGGCGGCTTGGCAAAAATCCTCCACGTAATGCCCCTCCTTGCCATACTTGTGGCACCCACTACCAGCCTGACATACACCAGAATGACCCTTGCCACACTTCCCACAAGTGCGGCCCTGCTGACCTCCAGTCCTAGCATCAGCGGTCTTAGGCCGCTTCGGCATCGGCTGTGACAATGTCGGGGCCGGCCGCTGCTCCCTTATCTGCAGCTCAATCTCTAACTCCCGCCATCTGGAGGCCTCCTGCAACTCCAGAAGAGTATCACGTCGTTGGGTGGATACAAACTGTCGGATATCAATCTTGAGCATACTCAGATAACGGGTCATCTGAGACTGCTCGGAAGCAAACTCTAGGCAAAACATCGCCTGCTCGGTGAACATACGGGTGATCTCCGTCACCGACTCTCCATCCTGTCTCAAGCTCAGAAACTCATGTGCCAAATGTTCCCGCTCAACCCTCGGAATGTAACGGGCGCGGAACATATCCCTGAATTGCTCCCAAGTAATAGTAGCTCTCTGATCATCAGTGTAAGACCCAGTCATAAGTCTCCACCAGTCCTTGGCCCCGGACCTAAGCAAGTTCATAGCACACCTGACCTTCTGATCAGCAGGACACAAGCAGGTGAAGAAACACCCCTCCACATATGAAATCCATCTCATAGCCTTGATGGGATCCTGCGTCCCATCAAAAGTAGGGGGCTTCGTGTTATCGAAGCCCCTGTAATGAAAACCCCTACCGACTCCTCCCCTTGTCGTAGATACAAATGATGTAGCTGCTGCGGCGGCTGTGTCTGCAAGGGCTGCGTAGCGCTCATCAAAATACTCCACCATGGCGGTCTTAATCGACCCGAACATTTCTGGCAACTCGGCCCGGAACAACGCAACAACCTCGTCGTGCAGGATCGCTCGGATCCTGGTATCCATCTCATCTGACCTCATCTGGCCGATAGTCTTGGGTGCTGTTAGCTCCCCTGTCCGCCCTCTCCTGATCCTGATCCTGATCCCGAACCGGATCCAGTCACAAGGCGCCTGGTCATCACCATTCTGAAACACAACACAAGGCATCAGATAACTCATACGAATAATTGGGGACCAACCCCCGACAAAACCCTAGCGGCTGTGACTTCCTTGTTACGCGTATGGGTCCTGTGCTTTCAGTAGTACGGGCTCATACTACCTTCCACACCTACCCATATTTGTCCCAAGTATCATCACAAGGCCCCAACAATACACATAATCATATCGAGCACTCAAGCCTCACTCCTAATGGAAGGCTAAATGCCTCGAAGTTGGCGGACTCCTCCCAAACAACCTATCCACCCACAAAACTTCCACCAACCCTGCAGCACTAGTGTATGCTAGCCATACATAATGCTGGACCCTATAGACTTTCGAATATTCAATCCTACCCTAAGCTCCCAATCAAACAAGAACAGAACAAAAGGCTAAATCAAACATTCTTAGGCTATAAGATCTTAATTATGTACAACAGTGATGCCTACACTAGATAACTACAGTAATGCTCTCAATTTCATATAAGGAGAACCCTAGGCTAGTAGGCATCATGTATCAGGCAATTCTATCGTGCAATTCCTGAAGATCCCTGGCCTAGTACTAGCATGTTGTTCTAACATATCACATAATCAAATAATTGTATGGTATTTTGGGGTTTACTTACTAGCTCCGGCTGATCGTACACCCTACATCCTCCTTTATTTATTTTGAAAACCAATTTCTTAAAACATTTTTGAAAACCTTTCCTTGATTTGAGACTAGATTCACACGAATGTTCCTCCAATTCACTCAAACCAAGGCTCTGATACCAACTTGTAACATCCAAAATTTCAAACCAGTTTAAACTTTTTAAAACACATCAAGTTCATCAAAATATTACAACTTGTTTTCAAAATATTGATTATCAGAGTTTTTCCCAGAAACATAAACACAATAGGATGAGTTGTACGATCACGCCTTGGCCTTGCCTCGATCCCCTGAAGTACCTGAAACAATAAACTGAAACAAAGTGGCAGTCATGAAGTCTTTATAGGAGCACTCCTTCTAGTGTCCCTGACTCCCTTCATGATTCTAGGGATGAATACCACTCCCCGATCCACCAGAGCCGCCAGGGTTAATCTGTGACAAAGCAGCAGTCACAGCATCCCTGGACATGATTACATAACTGCCTAGGTTTAACCGCAGTGTCCAACATCCAAATAATTTTGTTTTGTTCTGCTCATGATACTGTTTCTGGTATGTAGGTATACTTGCATACTTTTTGTAAAACTACTTATACTTCAAAAGTATACTTTTAGTTCAGAGCACTTCATCCCCTTAGTGTTTATAGTTGTATACCGTGTAAGGTTCGGTATACTTAGTTCACTATAAACAATAGCTTTGATACCAATCTGTCACACCCCCGAACCGTCAGAACGGACGGTAGAAACGTCCAGGGGCGGGTGACGTCATACGTAGTATCACAACAATCGTATCATAGCAATCAAAGTAAACACGACCATTACATTGAAATATGAATATTTACATTTGTTTGAAAAAACATAGTTTGTACACATCAGTATATAACAAAAGTAAAAGGCGCCACTCTATCGTGCTCCGTCTTCTCCAAAAGCTGGCAAGGGTACCTGTCTATTGTTGCCCTGAAAATACAAGCGGTTTTTAAAACGTATCAACATAAAGCTGGTGAGTTCATAAGCATGTTTTCGTATTGGAAACTAGTCACTAAATTTGTACAAATGATTTCTTTTCATTATAAGTAAATATCGTTTGTATCGAAACCCTGGTTACCACCAGTAAATAAAGTACGTTCCATTTAAAAACCATGGCTATCACCAGCATGTAAACTATGTTCAGTTTTTGAAAACCTTGGCTACTACCAGTATGTGAGGCATGTTATGTTCGAAAACCCTAGCTACCACCAGTAAGTAAGGTATGCATTGTTCGAAAACCCTGGCCACCACCAGTAAGTAAGGTAGTTTTATTACATAAAATAAAACTACTGAAGAAGGAGAATCCCGTAAACAAAGGTTAAATTATACTATTGTGAGTTTGTATAACCATGCTAATATGACTGATGACCTCCATGACGTTTCTTCAGGCCTCAGATGTTACAAAATTTGTCCCCCCAGGCATGCCTGCCTAACTGTAGCTAACAGTTCAGGTGTGGGATTCTCTGTCCCGAATAGATCTATTCACAAATTTCACGCTCTCCCTCCAGAAGACTCTATTTATACTAAAAGTAGAGGATTTACCAGTACCTCGTAGAGTATTATGAAGAAGGTCTCACGATCCTATATTAACTAGTTTACGTGTTTCTCTGTTGTTCTTGTGTTCTAGGTCGTTTGTATACGGTATAGAGTATAAATAATTATACGCAAAATAATTATTTAGTATGATACTCTTGTTATCTGTATGTAGAAATGGATAAAGTAAGTCTATCATAGTTTATATGTCCGACTGTGTATGTGGTTTATATTTGTAAAACTGATAACGAATTTCCCAAACTATACCTATTATAGTTTGAATGGTATGTTATGTTCATGTATTGTTCTGAAAAACTATGCAATTATGTTTAGACAAAACGTCCCTTATGCTCCGCATATTACAAAAGGGGTAAAGTGTCTAAATTTTTGATATAAGACCGTTGTGATTGCATTAATTTTTAAGTTGTGAAAACCTTTATGTTTGGCTTGTATCCCCCCCCCCTCTGAAATCGTTTTAAAAACTATAAAAGCTTAGGGGTATGAACTCACAGATTGTTGGGTGCAAATGATTGAACTGGAAGATCCTCAAGTCGATGCACGTGGCACTTAATGGAATCCAAAAATCAATAAATACATATACGTATCTAAATTAGCGATTTCGTTAGATAAAGTGTTAGATAAACACTTGTTTTCGGTTAAGGAATGTTACCGGGACTTGATTGAATCGAGGAAACAGGCTTTTCCCCATGAAAGAGATATTTACGATCGTATATGGGGTTTACGGCTGTGAACAAGGTTTGCGGCCGTGAATAGAGTTTACGACCGAGAACTAGGTTTACGGCCGTGAACTGAGTTTTCGGCTTTTGAAGATCTGAAGGATTACTGACGTAAACTCAAGAACAAGGGTGCTTTTTTTGACGAAAAAAATGTTCCAAATGCTCCCAAACGACCCGAATGACGATGTTCGACGTTTTTCGGGTGAAAGGAGGGATTTTTTGTGTTTACGGTCAAGAGGTTTAGAGAGAGAAAGTGGGTGTTTCCGGCCAAGAAGGTTTAAATGAGGTTGGTGGTCCTCTATTTATAGGCCATGGGTATGGTTAGTCGTGGGGTCCACCTGGCACCAACCGTAAACAGGTTTACGGTCGTACACGAGTTTATGGCCGTAAACTCGTCCTGGTCATGAACTTGGTATTTGCGGTGAAGTTCGAGTTTTTCGTGTGATTTCCGCTTTATTCCAACTTGTATAAAATACATATTATTTATTTAAAACGTAAAGTCTTTCCCCAAAACAAGAAATTTGATAGAATTTAATAAAAACCCAAATTTTATTAACGAAAGCTGGGTAAGGATAACATAAAAAGTTTCGGGTTGTCACAGACCAACCATCTGTTCGGCTGCGAGGGCTTGAAGGTTTTTACAGCAGGGTTGCACAGGATTTTTGGCTTACATCTCGGATACGAGGGTAGAGACCATGATGGATGCAGGCAGTGTGCCAGTTGTCCAGGATTTTTGGGACGTTTTTCCTGAAGAGTTACCAGGAGTGCCTTCGGAGAGGTAGGTGGAGTTTCACATTGACTTGGTGTCGGGTGTCGCTCAGGTAGCAAAGGCGCCATATTGGTTGGCACCACCGGAGATGCAGGAGTTATCCACGCAGATTCAAGAGCTGCTAGACCGAGGATTCGTCCGTCCGATCAGTTCCCCGTGGGGGGCACCATATCTTTCCGTGAAAAAGAAGGATGGATCGCATAGAATTTGCATTGATTATAGGGAGCTGAACAAACTAACGGTGAAGAACTGTTATCCATTGTCGAGGATCGATGATTTGTTTGATCAGCTTCAGGGTGCGTCTTGGTTTTCCAAGATTGATCTTCAATCTAGGTATCATCAGATAAGGATTTGGGATGAGGATATACCGAATAAGGCTTTTAGAACTCGATATGGGCACTATGAGTTTGTGGTGATGATGTTCAAGCTCACCAACGCCCCAAAAACATTCATGGACCTCATGAACAAAGTGTGTAGGCCGATGCTGGATCGATCAATGATTATTTTTATCGATGATATCCTGGTCTACTTTAAGACCAGGGAGAAGCACGAGTAGCATTTGAGGGAGGTATTAGAGACCCTGAGGGCGAAGAAACTTTATGCGAAGTTCTCTAAGTGTGATTTTTGGCTGCGGAAATTACAGTTCTTGGGGCATGCCATCAATCAGGAGGGTATTTCGGTTGACCCAGCCAAGGTTGAAGCTATAATACGGAGGGAAGTACCGAAGATTGCATTAGAGATTCGTAGATTCTTAGGCTTAGTGGGCTACTATCGGAGATTTATTTAGGATTTCTCCAAGATTGTTGTGCCATTGACCCGCTTGACCAAGAAAAATGTAATTTTTCGGAGGGGTGCAGATCAACAGATGGCTTTTTAGACCCTAAGGAGGAGGTTATGCGAGGCTCCGATTCTAGTACTACTTGAGGGGTTGGATGATTTGGTGGTGTACTGCGATGCGTCGATCTCAGGGTTAGGTGCAGTACTAATGCAGAGGGGGCATGTGATACCTTACGCCTCGAGATACTTGAATCCCCATGAGGCGAATTACCCCACTCATGACCTGGAATTGGGGGCAGTGGTGTTTGTGTTGGATTAATGTCTAAGACCATAACTATATTTGGTATGTACTTGACCCCACCCGGCATGGTCCATTTGGGTTGCACTTCACCGACACAATTTATATGGATAATCTTTTGAGAATAGTATGTTTATGATTAATATTAATATATTTTAAGTTCTAATCTATTAATATGGAATCATATTATTTAATTAGTATTGATCAAGAACTAATTTATAATTAATTAAGTGATCAAAAGGAACTAATTAAATATGGACTCTTATATATATATGGAATGGGCCAAATTCATTTAGGTTGGGCTAAGCTTTCATGGATAGTCCATGGAGTGTTTAACCCATGGATCCTAGGAAATGAAAGGTCATGGGTATTAGGGTTTAACCCTAATCCTCCACACTATATAAAGATGTCCTTGGTTGGTGAAATTGGCACTAGTGTGGTATACTAAGAAGGGCTAGCCAATTTCACTAGAGAAAACCAAGTATCCATATTTTCTAAAGTCTTCCAAGGTGTTTTGGTGATTTGTGATTCCATTTGAGGCTTCCACACTATTGGGGCTAAGTTCTTAAAGCTTGAAGACATCAAGCTACATCAAAAGGTATGTCATCTAACTAGTACTTTGTAGTATAAGAACTTCATAATATGCTAGTTAGGATTAAAGCCTTGGAAAGTTCTTATTTGCATGTATTATAGAGAATACATAGATCCAAGGTTTATGGGGTTGCATGTACACCATAGGAGTGTTAGAATGCTCAAAAGTGTTATCAGAGCCTAGGCTTGTTTTCTTGTTATACTTGCAAAACTGCTTAAAAAATCGAAATTGTTGCTGTCTGATCATCAGACTCGGCGAGTCCATCAAGAGACTCGGCGAGTCCATGCCTAAAAAGTGATCAAATCGATCCGACTCGCCGAGTTGGTTCATGCACTCGACGAGTTGGACCCCTAGATAGCATAAATTAGACTTTTTTGGCTGGAATTGGACTAAGAACATTACCCTAAGATGTTTTTGAACTTATAAACTTGTTTTTGATGTGGTAATGTTCATGCTAATCCAATTTCAAAGATAATTGTCAATAGATTCATGTTTTGTATTAGTTTAAGGTTTAGACTGATTACATGAAAAAGTTTGATTTCAATTATCTTGTTCTTATGAGTTGCTTAGATTAATAGAAAGTTGAGTGAAATAGTTGTTTTCAATCCAAATTAATCTAAGAGTTGATTCTAAAATGTGTTTTTGTAACTTGTCCTCAAGTTATATGAAAAGTCACATTTAAGTTTCATAAAACTCATAATAGTTGGCAAAGGTTACAAAAAATGAAGAGTCTGGTTCTAATTAAATGGTTTTATGACTCCATAACTTGTCCTCAAGTTATGGAGGACCAAGAGTCTCTTCATTAAATAATAATAAAAAATGTAACCTTAATTAATTCCATAAGTTATAAAATAAAGAAAAGTTAATTCTTTTATTAGTTTAAAGTCTTCCATAACTTGTCCTCAAGTTATGGAACTTGAAGAGTTTTTGGATTAAAACTACTTTAAACACATAAGTTATGGAATTAATTAGTTTTGAATAGTTTCAAAACTTGCCCTCAAGTTTTGGAATTTGTAAAGTTTTCTCTTATGAATACTTTAATTCCAAATTAGCCCTTAGAATTTTAAAGAGTTAAAATTCAACCCTTATACTTTATAATATTATAAGTTAATAATATATATATGTATAAGAGCAAGTCAGTCTTACCACTAGTACGCCTCATTCACGAAGCCGGTCTATAAGGTGGGTATAAGGTTGTTGCCTATAAAATGGCAACTTAATGCGTGTCCACTCTCATCCACCGCTTGCTTGACTGGTGGAGGGTCGTTAGCCGAACGGGTTTGACAGGACTATAATTCTCCTTTCATTAAAAGTATTAATGATAAATACTAAGTAACTAAACTCTTAATAATACCCAATCTTAGTTACTTAGGAAAATGTGAATAAGGTGCTAATCCAGGAAATTACACTTTGCACTTTGTTTAAGTCGGTTAGTGGAGCGTGTGTGGTTAACCGGCACACTAACTCGTATTTAACAAGGTAGGCAAAGGGTAACTTAATGTTCATCATAGTATCGATGGAGCGTGTGTGGTTAACCGGCACATCGATTGAGGGGTAAACACTTAAGGGTACCAAGTAATTTGCATGGTTACTTCACACCTTGTTTTGTGATCCTCGGCATCCCAGTCACAAAATCTGAAGGGCACACTCGAGATTGAAACATGCCATTGAACAGTTCAATGAATCTCAAAAGATCTAGGAGTTTCAAAAACCAATTAAAACCTAATAATACATTTCGTTTATCTTGGTGGAAATTGGTGAATCGTCATTCACCTACCTTCAAATATTTTATAGCTTGGATTACGGCATACCTCTTCTAAGTTATAAAATAGTTTGTTGGGTCCTAGCCTTAATATTTCATATTGGGTGTCATATTAAGGACTTAAGATCAACTATCTTGAATATCTCCCAAAAGATGTCTGGTTTAGACATTTATTATCTTCCCAAATCTCTTGAAACAAGCTTTCCTAATGAAGATGATGTCCCATGGATATCATACTTCTTCACCTCTTCAAATTATTCTCCCTAACCCACAAGTTCTTGAAACGTTTAAGGTCACTCAGGCCCTATTGGCAAGGCAAGGTCTAGGTGTGGTCACATCTTGGAAAAGTAGTCACATATTGACAAGTCGGGAGAGTTGGGTGTCAAAGTCTTGAGAAAGTTGGTGGTTCAATGACTTTCTAAGTCACATAGTGAGTTCCTTTGGGACACCTATGAAACAGACTATGACAAGACCCTTAATGATCTTATCTATTTGTTAAGATCAACTTCCTTAAAACTTGATGGACATTGACAATAGTGACACAGGAAATCCAGGAAAGCATTCTCTTCCCAATGGAAAGGGATTGGCCATAGTCAACTCGGTTGACCAAATGGTAAAGAGAAAAGCTAAGTTTGTGATAGTCCCGTGTACCATTATCAAAGGGTCCATATGTATGTTTATATTGCCAAACAAAGGGGCATTGGTTGCGAAGCTGCCAAATTTACCTAAGGATGTTAATGTCAATAAGTTTGACACTACTTCAGGTAAAGTCCATTATCTAACTCTGCTAAGTTTCTATTCTGAGATTCTTGATACATGATGTGACTGGGTCACATGGTGATGTTTTAAGAATCAAAGAAAAGTGAAGAAACTTAAAGAAAGAATATGTTGAATCTGATCGCGTAGATGGATTTCTATCGCGTAGTTTGAAGATCGGATTCTGGAGCTACTTCTTAGGAGTTATGAGATATTGCTTAGGAATAGATAACAACAAGTTTTCATATGGATTGTAAGGATAAGTTTTTCCGCAAAGTTTTAAAATAAAAGGAAATTTTTGATTTTATTTATTTTAAAATATCCTTACAATGGCATTTGAGGAAAAAATTGTTGCTTATATGATTCCATTAATAGCAAGAGTGGAAGTATGAAATTGATTCTTTTGTTTGTGGTAATGTCTAAATTTACCAAATAAGGAAAGATTCTCATCACCCAAGTTTCAATTGGACCGAAACTTGGAATCATGCAAGTTGTATAGCATGATGATTGAGAATTTTCAAGTATTGGAAAATTAAGAATAATTACTTGTTCACATGGATGTGTGAGTCAAGTAATGGACTAAGGGATCGAGTACACATTCTTGTGCACTGATTAAGTCCACCACAAAAGATTGATAAAACTATTCGTCATAGTTTACTAAAGCTCAGTAAATATGATTATACTTACAAGCTTAAGTGTAATTCTGAGACATTGGAAAAGGTTCCAATGTATGGCAGAGCGAATAAGAAGAATCAAATTAGGCAGAAGGATAAAATTTTCTCAAATCTGAAAAGATGGGAGAGTACTTTAGTATCAGTTTTGTGATCATCTTAATGATTAAGAAACCATAGCACAATTAGTTCTCTAAGGAAATCTTAGTGCATTCTTATGACTAAGACGAAGAATCTTGAATTGTTGATATGGTTAAATCAAGAAGATGAGTCATACTTCAATCCAATACAAGTCTTAGAGTCATACTCCAAGATTGTAACTTGAATGACATGTCTTAAAGAAGGTTTAAAACACTCGTCAAATGTAAGAGTAAAAGTTTTCTACTCTTGTACATTTGAAATTGGTAAGTTGTGATGTTTTGGATAAAACAAAGACCAAATTAGACCAATTTTATGAAGTGTTTGTCTTGATTAGAATCCACACTATCTCTTGAATAACTGACAAGAAAGTCTTATATGTCAAGAGGACAGTGCGAGTCTTAAAGGTCTTGAAAGTCTCAAGAACTAATCAAGAATAAAACCTGAAGTTCTTCACTAGCACACGACTTGAGGTTTATAACCTATCGTGTTGACATATTCTGTGCTCATTCCAGTTAAAGTTGGCTTTGCATATGAGTTCTTAGAGTTCTCAATTTGTTGCACAACAACTTGGAAGCAATGGCAGGCCCTTGAGCTGCCAGGTGGCAAGAAATTAAGATTGAGTTCAGTCCATATGAGTTTGGATTTGTCATTATCCTTGTCTTACGACTATGGTTTTGATAATTCACATGGATAAGAACACATACACCATTAAATCTAAGTGTCATAAGGTTTCTCTCCGATTCATGAAAATGATGGTGAGGAAACACTTTCACTAAGTAGATTTTAGCTTAGATAGCAATTGTGATATTTGCATTCTCAAAGTCGTTAATGGAGCGTGTGTGATTTACCGGCACACTAACCTGGACTTGTGAGAAGTGGCAAAAAGGTCTAACCATTATGATTATAGCATCCCTCTTCATAATTGTTTAGACACACAAGTGTGCTATCTAAGGGAAGGTTTATGATTTTGATAAAGTCTTATCAAAACAATCTAGTATCAGAAATCTGAACTTTGGTAAGAAAGTCAGCTGATTTCTGAGTACATGTCAAAGCTAGTGGGAGCATAAGTGTTATGCTAATAATCATCATGTTAGTGGGAGCATGATAATTATGATAAGTATTGCAAGTTAACAACGTTAATTATAGAAAACAAAAAGTTTCAATTGGGAAAGAGTTGTTTTGATATAATTAAGGGAGAGGAAATTATACTTCATCTCAAATCTATAAGCTTAGATCGTGAGGTTTTAATCATTTAGTCAAGGATATATATATATATATATATATATATATATATATATATATATATATATATATATATATATATATATATATGAATTTCATGTTGGAATGGCTCAACATAAGGAAATTCTGTATATGGGTCCATTATTTGCGATCTAAAATTCGATTATGATTACGGCATCCCTTTTCATAATCTGAATTATGAGAACTTGGAAAATTGAAATGGTAATAGTATAGCAAAAGACTGGTTCAGTCTTTATGTGAGACATCATGAATCATTTCCCATATGCCTTGGATATAGGATCGATTATATGCGCTATATTCATCCTTTCTAAAATTTTCCAAATGCTTGGGGCATTAAGAAGGGAAAAGGTTTAGAACTGGATATGACTAAAAGGATTAAACAATTGTCGGGGACAATCTAAGGTTTACCAAAGATTGGTTGCTCAAGGACAGTTGGAAGTATAGTGATAATTCTAGAAGGACCATATTGACATAATCTGTAAGGAGGCAACTCTTGTTCAGAAGTGATAGTCAAAATGGAATCTGGAAATGTTTCAAAGTTAGAATTTTCAATCTGTTTAAGATTAGGAAACTTAATGCAAGAAGGATGTTCCCAAGGAGCTGATCTCCTTTGGAATGGTCTGTAATGGTTGTTGTCAAGTCCTTCTGAATTTGTGCATAATCATTACAAGAGGTTTAATGCATATAAGTTTAGAATCTGACAGATTTCAGTAAATGGCATGAATTTGGAATTCTTGCATTTGCAGTAAGGATTTGGGAGTGTGAAAAGAGAATCATTGAAGTAATGTTCAATTGATCTAGTTCACAAAGTAAAGATCATAGACAAACATAGTATGCATACTTGGTGTGTGGCATGACTAGTGTTTAGAAAACATAGTGTACATTCTTGGAGCATGGGACAACTATTGTTTTAAATTCAAGAATAAAGTTGATAGCTGAAACAGTATACAATGAATAATGTGTAATCATATGGTGATAAATAAAAGGTGTTTTATTTATGTTCATAGGTTTTGATACCATATTGGATTCGATTATTCTTGTGTTTCATTTTGCATGTTTTGACTTCCCGAATAAACTAGGTTATTCTTCCGGAATGACTAAGTTATTCAAACCATCCACAGTCGGTCATATGTTGGAAGTAGATATGAATTAAGACTGTCATGGGTTGGCTTGTAGAGTTCTAAGGTGTTGGACAAAGAGCTAAAACACTCATGAGTGCTCATAAGTTCTGAGTATTGGATTCAACCCGCGCTCATTGGAATCACTTCATGGATTTTATCACGAGTGATCATGAGACGATAATATCTTATATTCTTCAAACCTAGAGATATGAGTTGTTACTATGAGTTGATAGTACATTGATTTCACGAAAACGCATTTGGTAACTCGGTGCTATAAAACGTGTATTTGTGTATGATTCAACAAGTAGTAGAACAAGCCATAAGAGTCGAAGTTTATCCATTCCTTTTACCTTCAAGATAAAAGCGATATATGTGGGCCCCTCGATGATTTGATGATGACAAATGTAAGTGCTCGGCTGGGCCAGGACTGATTTGATTTGTTCAATTAGTCAGTCGTCATAAATCGGAAATCAGGAAACAACAAATGGACATAGAGAATGATTATAATCCATGTCTCAATCCATATGATATCTAGAATGGAGGAATATATGATCCCTTATCTAATGGACAAGTTCGTTGACAAGATCAGAGTTCGACAGCGGCTTTAAGAGCTACGATTGCCAGTTAGGTTTGAAGTCATACGCAATAATAGTTTTAGACTTATCCAAGTGGGAGACTGTTGGATTAATGTCTAAGTCCATAACTATATTTGGTATGTACTTGACCCGACCCAGCATGGTCCATTTGGGTTGCACTTCACCGACACAATTTATATGGATAATCTTTTGAGAATAGTATGTTTATTATTAATATTAATATATTATAAGTTCTAATATATTAATATGGAATCATATTATTTACTTAGTATTGATCAAGAATTAATTTATAATTAATTAAGTGATCAAAAGGAACTAATTAAATATGGACTCTTATATATATGGAATGGGCCAAGTTCATTTAGGTTGGGCTAAGCTTTCATGGATAGTCCATGGAGTGTTTAACCCATGGATCCTAGGAAATGAAAGGTCATGGGTATTAGGGTTTAACCCTAATCCTCCACACTATATAAAGATGTCCTTGGTTGGTGAAATTGGCACTAGTGTGGTGCACTAAGAAGGGCTAGCCAATTTCACTAGAGAGAACCAAGTATCCATATTCTCTAAAGTCTTCCAAGGTGTTTTGGTGATTTGTGATTCCATTTGAGGCTTCCACACTATTGGGGCTAAGCTCTTAAAGCTTGAAGACATCAAGCTACATCAAAAGGTATGTCATCTAACTAGTACTTTGTAGTATAAGAACTTCATAATATGCTAGTTAGGATTAAAGCCTTGGAAAGTTCTTATTTGCATGTATTATAGAGAAAACATAGATCCAAGGTTTATAGGGTTGCATCTACACCATAGGAGTGTTAGAATGCTAAAAACCCAATAGTTTGCCCTCAAGAATTAGAGGCACTATTTATATGGAGTGCGGTTCACTATAAATATCGATCACAAGTGTCTAAAGTATCTGATGGATCAACATAACCTCAACATCGGACAGAGGAGGTGGTTGTATGTGCTGAAGGATTTGTTGGATTAGTGTCTAAGTCCATAACTATTTTGGTATGTACTTGACCCGATGGTGCATGGTCCTTTTGGGTTGCCTTCACCAAAGCAACTTGATAGGATGAATTATGGACAGAGAGAGAGAGAGGGGATTAATTATGATTTATTAATATATTATGAGAATAATATATTAAAGGAGAAATCATATTGTTTAATTAATATTAGTCGATAATTAATTAAGAATTAATTTTGTGTCTAAAAGACATTAATTAAACTTAAGGGACTAGAACTGTCAATTGTATGATAGTTGAATATTGGGGTAATGGACTCCATATTAGAGGAGTGGACGAATTCTATGGGGAAACCTATTAGAAATCGTCCTAGGCCTCTAAAGAGGGAGTCCATGGGTTGCTTAGGGCCTAAGTAGTCAAATTAGGGTTTCCTTGTTAGATAACCTAATAGCCTCATTATTTAAGGATGCCTAGAGCACCAAAAACGTGGCTAAGAGTTTCCTTAGGGTTTCCACACGTTTTTGGGTGCCTCCTCTCTTATCATTATTCATCCTCTTGCTCTTGGTGTTTGTGAGCCATTAGAGGAGTGACACTTGTGACTCTAAGCTTTCTAAAGCCATTACAAGGAGGATTTGAGTTGTTATTGCTATATAACAACAAGAGGTTTGTAATCTAATCTTCTTGGTGAATTTCAAAAATCGTATGACTCATTAGGGTTTTAATATGTGTTCATAATGTTGTGTATCTAATAGTGAAAACATAGATCCAATTCTAGGGTTGCATGCACACATAGGATTGTTTGTATAAAACCCATCAGTGGTATCAGAGCCATTGGTTAACTTGTTTTCAATTAGTTTATTCAATTGTATGAACTTGAAAAATTAGGGTTTATAGCCAATAAACCCTAGGAGGCTATAGATTTCGAGATTAGGGTTTCCTAACCCTAATTTGCGAAAATATCATGAAAAGGTTTTATGAATCCTTTCCATTAGTCCAAGATTTTGAGATCTAGGGTTTGCAAACCCTTAGATTTTGAGATTAGCCTCCTTCCCCAAGATAAGATCCTATATTTTAGGGATTTGGATAATCCCATATCTTGTAATTATCTTTTAATTGTTAAATATGGTAATTAAAGATCTTGAGTTATCCCATCCCTTATTTTCGAGATTTAGAGAGGGATTCAAGGGATTAGGATATCTTAAATCTGTAAATGGTAATTATCCTCATGATCTAGATAATCCCTTGTGATTTAATAATTTAAATTAATTGTTTAATTTATGGTAATTATTAAATCAAGAGTTTTAATATTTAAAATTTTAATTTAAATGTTTTAAATTCGAAAATTTTAAGTGAGATTAAAACCTAATTGTTTTGAAAAGTTTCAAAACTTGCCCTCAAGTTTTGGAATTTAAATTGTTGATTAAAAGTTAATTTTGAAAGTCTAATTTCCAAAACCCTAATTTTGAAAAGTTCAAATTAAACCCTTATGGTTTTATTAAACTAATTAAGTGTATAATTAAAAGAGAGTTAATAAATCCATAATGATTTTGGTTAATTAAAAGTATAATTTAAACCACCTAGTATTTTAAAAGTGTAAAAGACACCCTTATACTATGTATAACATTAAAAGTTTAATATTATATATGTATAACTAAAATGCTAGTCTTACCATTAGTAGGCCTCATTCACGAAGCCAATCTATAAGGGGGTATAAGGTTATGGCCTATAAAACGGCCGTTTAATGGGTGTTTACTCTCACCCACCGCTTCCTTGATTGGTGGAGGGTCGTTACCCGAACGGGTAGTATATGGCAAACCCTTTCCATAAAATGTATAATGAAGTATAAAGTAACTAAAAGTTTTACAAAATTCCCAATCTTAGTTACTTTAGGAAAAAGTGAATTGATGCAATTCCATGAAATTACACTTTGTGCCCTTGCGAAGACGTTAGTGGAGCGTGTGTGGTTAACCGGAACACTAAATGGTTCTAAGCAAAGGTAGAAAAGGGTGACTCAATGTTTTTCATAGTTCGGTGGAGCGTGTGTGGTTAACTGGCACATCGAATAGGTGACTGTAACATGTGGGGGCACCATGTAAGTTTGCATGGTTATTCACACCCGCTTTGTGATCCTCGGTATCCCAGTCACAAACTAGAGGGGGCATATCGATATTTAAACATGCCATTGAAAAGTTCAATGAATCTCAAAGGATCTAGGAGTTTTCATAGATTTAAAACTTAAATTTTGTTTTTCGTTTTTCATGGTGGAAATTGGCAAATCGTCATTTACCGTCCTTCAAATATTCTGCAACTAGATTACGGCATCCCTTTTCTAGGTTGTAGCATATTGTGTTGGGTCCTAGCCTTAATATCTCATTTGGGTGATTTATTAAGGACTCAATCAATCAACTAACTTGAATTTGTTTTCTCCCGTCATAGTATGACAACTATGGTATTCCCAAATCCCGTGGAACAAGCTTTCCATATGAAGATGATATTCCACGATTCAATCGAGGAACAAGAGATCATGCTTCACTTCCTCCACCTCCTCCAATTATTCTCCCTAACCCACAAGTTCGAAGGCTTGAAAATTTCAAGCTCACTCAAGCCCTTTTGGCAAGTAAACACGAAGAAGGAAAGTCGGTGTGTGCACATGTCGTAGAGATGAAGTCACACATTGATAGGTTAAGAATGTTGGGATCAGTTGTCTGTGAGGAGCTAGCTGTTGACTGGGTTCTTCAGTCGCTTCCTAACTCATATAGTGAGTTCGTAAGAAAGTACTATATGATTAACCATAATGTGACCCTTATAGATCTCACCTACATGCTTATTGCTGCTGAATCAACAATGATTTGGCGCACTGGAAAAGCAAAGTTGATTGGTGAATCTGCCTTCTAGACTTCAATGGATATAGGCAATGGAAACGAAAGGCATGCCATGATCGAAAAGTTTGATCATAAGAGAAAGGCAAAGTCTGAAGTAGTTCCATGTGCTATTCCAAAAGAGTCAATTTGCTTTTATTGCCAAAGAGAAGGGGCATTAGAGACGAAGCTGCCCTATTTACCTAAGAGATCTAAGAGATGGGAGAGTCAAACCGTATGGCTCTGCTTTAGGTAAATTCCATTAACTAACTCTTTTAAGTTCCTATTCTAGATTCTTAATACATGACGAGACAAGATTACATTTGATGTTTTGTAGAATCGAAGAAAAGAGAGGAAACTTAAGGGAAGAAGTGAGCGGAATCTAATCGTGAAGAAATGGATTTCGATCGCATTACTTGAAGATTAGATTCTTGAGCTACTACTTGGAGTTAGAATAAGATTGCTAAGAAATATGTATTAGCATAGTTTTTCAAAGAATTGCATTGTAAGGACAAATTTTTCCGCAATAAAAATAAAATTTTGATTTTATATTATTTATTTATCCTTGCGATGGCGTGTATGAAAAATTGATGTTTTGAATGTTTCTATTATTAGTAATAATGGATTATATTCTTAATTATATGGAAATGTCGAGAATTTACCAAATAGGGAGAGTTTCTCATCACCCAAGTTTCAATTGGACAGAAACTTGGAATCATGCAACTTGGTTGCATGATGAATGAGAAATTTCATATTTGGAAATTAAACTAATTCGTTGACAAAGTGTCAAGTGAAGGACAAGGAGATCGAGTACACAAAGTTGTGTGTTGAACAAGTCCACCACAAGAGTAACAAAGATATTCGTCATGATTTACTAAAGGTTTAGTAAATATGATTATACTTATAAGATTAATTGTAATTCTGAATTGATTGAAAGAGTTTAAATCAATAGCAGAACGAATAAGAAGAATCAAGTAGGCAGAAAGATAAAAGTTTTTCTATTCTAAGAAGAAGGGAGAGTACCTTTTATTATGTTTTATGATAGGTCTTAATGATTAAGAACCTTATTTCAATTGATCCTCTAAGTGAGTCATAGTACAATTGTATGTCTGATAAGAGGAATCAAGAATTGAAGAAATGGTAAAATCAAGAATTCAATCATACTTCGTTCCAAAACAAGGCTTAGAGTTAAGATTGTGACATTGAGTGACAAGTCTTAAGAAGGTTTATAACATTCACCAAATGTGGAAAGTTGTGATGTCTTGGATAAGACAAAGACCAACTAGGACCAAATTTTGTGAAGTGTTTTGTCTTGATAAAAGCTACACTAACTCTTGAATATTTGTTTGTCGAGAAATGTTTATTGAAAAGAGAATCTTATATGTCAAGGAGTCAGTAGGAGTCTTAATGGTCTTGAAAAGTTCAAGAACTAATCAAGAATAAACCTTATCGATCATCACTAGCACACGACTTGAGGTTCACAACCTATCGTGTTGACACTATCTTGTTTCTGTGTCGTTCCAATTGAGTTAATTATGCATGTGAGTTCTATGAGATCTCATTTGAATGCATAAAAGTCAAGAACCTTGATCAATGAAATGTACATTGATAGGAAAGGATGAGTTGCGTAACTACTTGGAAGACATGGTGGGCACTCGTGTTACCATAAGGCAAGAAATCAAGATTAAGAATTTGGTCCATACGAGTTTGGATTTGTCGCAAATCTTGGTTTTGACAAATTCACATGGATAGGAACACATACACCATTAAAATCTAAGTGTCATAAGATTCCCTGCTTCATGAAGATGACTGTGAGGAAATACTTTTACTAAGAGAGAGGTTAAGAAGATAGTGATTGTGAAAATTGGATTCTTGAATTTGATTATGGTTACGGTATCCCTTTCCATGATTCAAATTGTGAGATTTGGCAATTAGTCTGAATTGTTTAGACATACATATGAACTATCTTAGGAAAAGGTGTATAAGTTTAAGAAGCTTAGATAAAGGCTTATCGAGGCATCTGGTATTAGAAATCTGAAAGTTCAGCTTATTTCTGAATACATGTCAAAGCTAGTGGGAGCATAAGTGTTATGCTTATATGATAATAATCATCATGATAGTGGGAGCATAAATGTTGTTCTTGTATGATTATTAAGGCAAGTATTGCAAGTTAGCAATATTAATTATAGAAAACAAGAGTTATACTTTGCAAAGTCGTAAGGGTTGAAAAGTTGTTTTGCTATAATTAAGGGAGAGAATATTATGCTTCATTTCAAATCTAAAGGCTTAGGTTGTAGAATGTTAATAAATTTAGTCAAGGATACATAGTGCATTCTCAAAATTTCGATTATGATTATGGCATCCCTCTTCATAGTTCGAATTGTGAGAACGTGGCAAATTAAATATTATGGAAGAAGATTGATAAAGTATCGTATCTTTATGTAAGACATTATGCATCGTGTCCCATACGCTTCGGCTATAGGATTGATTGCAAGTGCTATAATATTTGACCATTCTAAAATTTTCCAAATGTCTAGCGCATTAAGAGGGAAAAATGACAAGAATTGGTTTTGACTAAGATAATTAAACAACTATCAAAGGACGATCCAAAGCTCGCTGAGGATTGGTCGCTTGTGAGTAGTTGGAAGTATGGTATTGGATGGACCATATCGACATTATTATGAATAGATAAGATTCTATTAAGAATGAGTTGTCATATGGAAAATATGGAAACATTTCCATATTGGGAGTTGGATATTGAGAATATGTATCTAGATTAGAAACTTTTATGCAAGAAGTGATGTTCAAAGGAATGTTCTTTGAGTGAGATACATCATATCTATAGAATTGTTTCTTATAGAGATTGGCCAAGTCTTGATGATTTTGAGCTATGACTTTACGAAAGAATCATTGAATAAAATGTTAGAATCTAGCATAAGTAACAAGAATTTGATATTCTTACACTTGTGATAGGGATTGGGAGTTGTGAAATGAGTATGATTGGAAATGTGTTCATTTGATCTATTTCACAAAGTAAGGACCATAGGTAAACATTGTGTGCATGCTAAGAGCATGGGACAAGTGTAGTAAAAATTCAAGTAAGAAGTTGATTACCCGAAACAACAAATAATGAGTAATCGATATGGTGATAAATAAAATGTGTTTTATTTATACTCAAGGGTTTGGGACCATATAAGATTAGTATTATTCTTGTGTTTCACTTTGAATGTTTTGACTTCCTGAATAATTAATTATTTCAGAATAATCGAATTAGTCGAACGGACCACAGTTGTTCATATGTTGGAAGTAGGTATGAATGAAGACTGTCATGAATTGGTGTGTGGATTGTCTAAAGTGTATTATACATAAGCAAATGTTTGCTGCAACGTTCATGAGTGCTTATGAATATGATTTGAGCATTGGATTAAACCCACGCTCACTTGGATCACTTCATGGATTTTATCACAAGTGATTGGTGAGACGATAATATCTTATATTCTTGAAACCGAGATGTGTGAGTTGTATCTTGCGAGTTGGTTACACATTGATAATATGTAAACGCACCAGTAACTTGGTGTCATAAACATATTGTTGTGTGTGATTCGGTGAGTGAGTGCAAGCAAGAATTGAATCAAAGTTTATCCGTTCCTTTTATCCAAAGTGGGATGAAAGCGATATCTGTGGGCCCCTCGATGATTTAGTGATGACACCTAAGCGCTTGGCCAAGCCGGGACTAATTTGATGTGTTCAATTGTAGTCTGTTGTCAGTCGTCATAAATCGGAAATCGGGAAACAACACATAGACAGAGAGAGTGATTTAAATCCATGTCTCAGTCTATACGATATCTAGAATGGAGGAATATATGATCTCTTATCTAAAGGACGCGTATCTGATAAGATCAGAGTTGACAGCGGCTTTTGAAAGCTACGATTGCAGATCAGGATCTGAAGTCATATGCATAATAATTATTAGACTTATCCAAGTGGGAGACTGTTGGATTAGTGTCTAAGTCCATAACTATTTTGGTATGTACTTGACCCGATGGTGCATGGTCCTTTTGGGTTGCCTTCACTAAAGCAACTTGATAGGATGAATTATGGAGAGAGAGGATTAACTATGATTTGTTAATATATTATGAGAATAATATATTAAAGGAGAAATCATATTGTTTAATTAATATTAGTCAATAATTAATTAAGAATTAATTTTGTGGCTAAAAGACATTAATTAAACTTAAGGGACTAGAACTTGATGGGTTTTGAGCATTCTAACACTTCCTAAGTGTACATGAAACCCTAATAAACCTTGGATCTATGTTTGTCTAAGATACATGCAAATAATTATTTTCCCAAGGCTTATATCCTAACTAGCATGGAATGGGGAACTTGAATCAAATAAAGCTAGTAGAAACACTTACCTTGTAGTTGTAGTTGATTGCTTGGAGTTTTAGAGCCTAGCACCAATAATGTGGATGCCTCAAATGAAAGTCACAAATCACCACAAACTTGGAACTTTGAGAGAATAGTCACACTTCTCTTGAAATCGGCCCTCACCTCAACATGTGTCAACTAGTAGTGATTTCAAGAGCCAAAGCCTCCTTTATATAGTGTGGTGGATTAGGGTTACATCCATGTAAACCCTCATAACCATGTCTCTTCATTTCCATGAGATCCATGGGTTAAAGCTCCATGGAGTATCCATGGACTTCTTCATCCAAGCCTAGCCCATTCCAAATAAGCATAAGCCCACACTATATAAATATAGAAGCCCATATTTAATTAGTAATATCTTTGATCACTAAATTAATCCTAGATTAATTATAGATCACTACTAATTAAATAATATGATCTTATATTAATATATTAGAACTTATAATATATTAATAAATCATAACTTGTACTATTCTCAAATATTATCCATAAATTGTTCGGGTGAAGTGCAACCCAAATGGACCATGCCGGGTCGGGTCAAGTATATACCAAATATAGTTATGGACTTAGACACTATATCCAACAGTCTCCCACTTGGATAAGTCTAGTAACTATATTTGCAAGTATAACTTCAGGAACCGATCAGCAATCGTAGCTGTTTAAACTCTGTTGAACTACAACGCGCCATTTAGATAAGTGATCATATAATCCTCTGTTCTAGATATCAGCCGGACAAATACTTGGAACATTGTCTTGCTTATTGTACAGCATTTGTTTCCCGATTTCCGATTTGTTTGACATAGAACTCAACTGAACACATCAATTTAGTTCTGACCGGGCCCGGTACATAGGTCAAAACAAAATCATCGAGGGGCCCAGATATCAGCTTCTAATCCAAGAAGGAATAGATAAACTTCGACTCATATGTTTGTTCTACCACTCATTGAATTACACACAAAAGCACGTTTTATAACATCGAGTTACCAATGCATTTACGTACAATCAATGCATAACCAACTCGTAAGTAACAATCATATCTCTAGGTTTGAAGACTTATATGATATTACCGTCTCACGATCACTCGAGATAAAATTCCATGAAGTGATTCCAGTGAGCGTGGGTTGAGTCCAATGCTCAGAACTTATGAGCACTCATGATTGTTGTAGCCATGTCCAACACCTTAGACCTCTGCAACCAATCATGACAGTCTTGATTCATACCTACTTCCGACATATGACCGACTGTGGAGGTTTGAATAATATGATATACCAAACATAATTATTCTGGAAGTCAAAACATGCAAAAGAAATATAGTAAAAGATCGACAAGAGATAGCAACACTTTACTCATAAATAAAACACCTTTTATTCATCATCAAATGTCAATTACACTTTACAAATTTCTGGGTTATCTAACTACTAAAACTTATATCATCCTTCAGCCCTATGCTCCGAGCATGCTGGAGATGCTTAACCCTACTCAGTCCCTTCGTGAGGGGATCTGCCGGGTTCTCATCCGATGATACCCTCTTCGCCATGAGGAGTCCTTCTTCAATTCGATGTCTGATAAAATGGTATTTTATGTCGATGTGTCTGGATCTCCCGTTATCCCTTGGTTCCTTGGCTAAGGCAACCGTACTATTGCTGTCACAGAAAATCTCCATTGGCTCTTTTATAGCTGGTACAACTCCAAGGTCTCCGATGAAGTTCTTTAGCCATATCACCTCCTTTGCTGCCTCGCTTGCTACTATATACTCTGATTCACAAGTGGAATCAGCCACTGTCTCCTGCTTGGAACTCTTCCAAGAAATTGCTCCTCCGTTTAGGGTAAAGACCCAGCCTGACTGAGAGCGGAAATTATCCCTATCAGTCTGGAAGCTAGCATCACTATACCCTACAACTCTCAAGTCATCACTCCCACCGAAGGTAAGGACCCAGTCCTTAGTCCTTCGCAGGTACTTGAGGATATTCTTTACCGCAGTCCAGTGTTCCTTGCCAGGGTTCGCCTGATACCTGCTAACCATGCTCAAAGCGAAAGCTACACCAGGTCGAGTACACGTCATAGCATACATGATCGATCCTACAGCTGAAGCATAAGGAAATCGACTCATTTCTGCTATCTCAGCCTCAGTACTAGGGCTTTGTGTCTTACTCAATCTAGCGTTACACTGAATGAGTAACTCACCTTTCTTGGAGTTATGCATGTTGAATCTTTTCAACACTTTGTCCAAGTAGGTACTTTGACTAAGTCCAATTAGTCTTTTACTCCTGTTTCTCAAAATCTTTATCCCTAGGATATAGGCAGCTTCACCAAGGTCCTTCATAGTGAAACACTTCCCAAGCCAGGACTTTACTTCCTGCAGGGTTGGGATGTCATTTCCTATGAGTAGTATGTCATCCACATACAGTACCAAAAAACTGACTATGCTCCCACTAGCCTTGATATAGACGCAAGATTCATCTTCACTCCTCGAAAAGCCAAATTCCTTGACTTTCTCATCAAAGCAAAGATTCCACCTGCGAGGTGCCTGTTTCAATCCATAAATGGATTTCTCGAGTTTACACACTCTATTAGGGTACTCGTTGCTGACAAAACCCTCTGGCTGACTCATGTAAACATCTTCAGCCAACTTTCCATTAAGGAAAGCGGTTTTGACATCCATTTGCCATATGTCATAGTCATGAAATGCAGCTATGGCTAACAGAACCCGAATAGACTTAATCTTGGCTACTGGAGAAAAGGTCTCATCATAGTCCACTCCAGGAATTTGAGAGAAGCCCTTTGCAACCAGTCTCGCCTTATAAGTGTGTACTTTACCATCCATGTCGGTCTTCTTCTTGAAGACCCATTTACACCCTACAGTCTTACGACCAGGTACATTCTCAACCAAGTTCCAAACTTGATTGTCATACATGGATTGTATCTCGCTATCCATGGCCTCTTTCCATTTAGCAGCCTCAGGGCCTGCCATGGCTTCCGTGTAGCTGTTAGGTTCATCCAGACCTACTAGTGTCTCATCACTAATAAGTGTCTCACCTTTTGCAGTAATATGGAAGCCATAATAATGCTCAGGTGCATTCCTAACTCTCGTGGAACGCCTCAGAGGTACGGGCACATCAACTGGATCAACAAGAGTTTCCTCCTCAAGTTGAGGGCTAGGGTTCGAAGTTCCTTCACCGTTTGACTCTTGAATTTCTTCAAGATCAATTTGCCTCCCACTGTCTCCTTGGCTTATAAATTCTCTCTCTCTCGAAAGACTCCTCTTCTTGCTACAAAGACCACATTGTCACTAGGTCTGTAGAAGAGGTAACCAAAGGATTGTTGTGGGTAGCCGATGAAAATACACCTCTCGCTTCGAGGTTCGAGCTTATCATGAGTCTCGCGTCTCACGAAAGCCTCACAACCCCAAATCTTGATGTGGTCTAGCTTAGGTACTTTGCCAGTCCACATCTCGTGAGGAGTTTTGGCAACTTTCTTTGTAGGGACAAGATTAAGAATATGGGCGGCAGTCTCTAAGGCATACCCCCAGAATGAGATTGGTAGCGTAGCTCGACTCATCATGGAACAAACCATATCCAACAAGGTTCGATTACGCCTCTCAGCCACACCATTCAACTGTGGTGTCCTGGGAGGTGTCAATTGTGAGACAATCCCATATTCCCTAAGATAGTCGAGGAACTCTGAACTAAGATACTCACCTCCTCGATCGGATCGAAGCATCTTAATGTTCCTGCCCAATTGATTCTCGACTTCCTGTTTAAATTCCTTAAACCTCTCGAAAGTGTATGACTTATGCTTGATTAAGTAGACATATCCATATCTACTGTAATCATCAGTAAAAGTCAAATAATAACGATTAGCATCTCTTGTGGCATGTTTGAATGGTCCACACACATCCGTGTGTACAAGGTCCAACAAGCCTTCACCCCTCTCACACGAGCCTGTGAAGGGTGACTTTGTCATTTTTCCAAGTAAGCATGATTCGCAACTATCATCTGACTTTAGGTCAAACGACTCCAAGACTCCATCCTTTTGGAGTTGGCCTATGCGTTTCTGGCTTATATGTCCAAGACGACAATGCCATAATGATGCTTTATCCAGGTTATTATGATTAGTAGAATCAATACACAAAACATTATTTCCTAAGTTATCTACAACAGATACAGCTTCATACACACCATCACAAGGTAATGCTTTAAAATAAAAAAACATTATTATAGAAAACATCTATAGAACCAACTTCATTATTAAATGAAAAGGTAAACCTTTGTTTGTACAAAGCATGAAAGGAAATAATATTTCTTGCCATTCCTGGCGAATAACAACACTTATTCAAATCTAAATTAAACCCACTACTTAGCGATAAAGTATAAACTCCAATCTTGGTGACAGGTGAAGCTTTCCTATTCCCCATGATGAAGTTTATTCTTCCTTGCTCCACATCCTCACTTCTTCTTAGTCCCTGCAAGTCACAACAAATATGAATACCACAACCGGTATCAAGGACCCAAGATTTAGAATGGGGTGAGTTATTAGAAATGATTGTGTAAGTACCTGCATGGTTGGGTTTGACTTTCCCATCCTTCACATCCTGCTGGTACTTTGGGCAGTTCCACTTCCAATAAGATTTTTCATGGCAATAGAAGCATTCAGCCTCTTTTGGGTCAGAAGAAGGAGTGACGAAACCTTTCTTGGTTCCACTTGAAGAAGAGCCATCAAGGGTCCGAGCCTTTGTACCCTTCGAGGATCTCTTTCTCTTCCTCCATCGACTTTTCCCAATTGCCAAAACCGGATTTGAGTTTGGAGTAGGAGTGATAGCAACCGACTTCCCCTTAAGACCTGATTCTGCGGTCTTGAGAAGTCCCTGAAGTTTGCTGAGTGTGACCTCTTCCTTATTTATGTGATATGTCATGCGTAATTGATCATAGCACGATGGTAAGGAGTGCAAAATGATATCTATTGCAAGATCCTCAGGAAAGTTCACATTAAGCTTCAGCAAACGATCCACATACCTTTGCATTTTCTGCATGTGGCTCGTGACGGATTCCCCGTCCTTCATCATGGTTGTTATCATGGAGCAGATGATTTCATACCTCTCTTGTCTTGCACTTTGATGGTATCTTTCCATCAAATCTTGGTGCATTTCATAAGGGTAGAAATCCTCATAAGACTTTTGGAGTTCCGCTGTCATCGTGGCCATCATGATGCAAGCCACTTTCGTAGCATCCCTTTCATGTGCCCGAAATTCAGCGATCTCCTGAGGAGTTGCAGTGGTCTCATCAATCTCCTTAAGCTCCTTGTCAAGGACATATTCTTTGTCCTCGTAGCGGGTAATCATCCTGATGTTTTTGATCCACTCATTGAAGTTGGATCCATCAAAGGTGACTTTCCCACACAAGTTCATAAGGGTAAAGGAGCCATTAGGATTAGAGCCAGAAGCAGCGTTGTTTGAAGACATCTGAAAAGAAGAGAACAAGATTAGTTTAGATATAAGATAGTCCTTAATAAAACACCCAAATGTAATATTAAGGCTAGGATCCAATCACAATATAATATAACTTAGAAGAGGTATGCCGTAATCTAAGCTATACCATATTTGAAAGGTAGGTAAATGACGATTCACCAATTTCCACCACGAAAACCGAAATATTTAAGTATTAGGTTTTTGATTGGTTCTTAGAAATTCCTAGATTCTTTGAGATTCAATGAACTTTTCAAAGGCATGTTTCAATCTCGAGTGTGCCCTCCAAGTTTTGTGACTGGGATGCCGAGGATCACAAAACGAGGTGTGAAGTAACCATGCAAATCACTTGGTACCCTTAAGGTTTATCACTCAATCGATGTGCCGGTAAACCACACACGCTCCATCGATACTATAATAAACCCTAAGTCACCCTTTACCTACCTTGTTAAGTCCAAGTTAGTGTGCCGGTTAACCACACACGCTCCACCAACGACTTAATCAAAGTGTAAAGTGTGATTTCATGGATTAGCACCTTATTCACATTTTTCCTAAAGTAACTAAGATTGGTAATTTAATAAAACATTTAGTTACTTTATAATATTCATCATACTTTGAATGAGAATTTATAAGTCCTTGTCTTACCCGTTCGGCTAACGACCCTCCACCAGTCAAGCAAGCGGTGGGTGAGAGTGGACACCCATTAAGTCACCATTTTATAGGCAACAACCTTATACCCACCTTATAGACCGGCTTCGTGAATGAGGCGTACTAGCAGTAAGACGACTTTGTTCTTATACATATATATAATTATTAAATCATAATAATATAAGTATAAGGGTTGAATTTTAACTTTTAAAATTCTAAGGGTTGGAACTTAAAGTTTTAACTTGACTTTACTTGTTCCAAAACTTGAGGGCAAGTTTTGTAAACTTTCAAAACTTTTCATGGCTTGTAACTTATGAGTTTAATAGAGTAATAAAATGAAGACTCTTCACTTTTCTAACTCTTGTGTTCTTTTAATGGTTTTCAATCCAAAGAGACTTTTTGTTTTCCATAACTTGAGGACAAGTTATGGACTCCATTAAATAACATTATGATCAAGAATTAATCTACCACATAGGTTACAAATAATTCCTATAATCATCTAAACATCATAAGAACAAGATCATGAACATGAACACTTTCATATATCAAAATCACACTTAATCTTTGTAATTTTGATAACTAGTTGTTGTAAATGAGTTAGAAAAGACATTACACCTTCTAAAACAAGTTTTCAAGTACCAAAACAGTTTAGGGTAATGTTTCTAATCCATTTCCAGCAACTAAAGTCAAAAAACTGCACTCTGTCGACCCTACTCGCCGAGTGCATGAACCTACTCGGCGAGTAGGTTGAAGATACAAGTGAACTCGGCGAGTCCCTCCATGGACTCGGCGAGTTCAGCAGTCAGACAGCAAGATTTCGACTTTTTCAAGCATATTGCAACAAGTATCAAACAAACAAGCCTAGGCTCTGATACCACTGATGGGTTTTGAGCATTCTAACACTTCCTAAGTGTACATGCAACCCTAATAAACCTTGGATCTATGTTTGTCTAAGATACATGCAAATAATTATTTTCCCAAGGCTTATATCCTAACTAGCATGGCATGGGGAACTTGAATCAAATAAAGCTAGTAGAAACACTTACCTTGTAGTTGTAGTTGATTGCTTGGAGTTTTAGAGCCTAGCACCAATAATGTGGATGCCTCAAATGAAAGTCACAAATCACCACAAACTTGGAACTTTGAGAGAATAGTCACACTTCTCTTGAAATCGGCCCTCACCTCAACATGTGTCAACTAGTAGTGATTTCAAGAGCCAAAGCCTCCTTTATATAGTGTGGTGGATTAGGGTTACATCCATGTAAACCCTAATACCCATGTCTCTTCATTTCCATGAGATCCATGGGTTAAAGCTCCATGGAGTATCCATGGACTTCTTCATCCAAGCCTAGCCCATTCCAAATAAGCATAAGCCCACACTATATAAATATAGAAGCCCATATTTAATTAGTAATATATTTGATCACTAAATTAATCCTAGATTAATTATAGATCACTACTAATTAAATAATATGATCTTATATTAATATATTAGAACTTATAATATATTAATAAATCATAACTTGTACTATTCTCAAATATTATCCATAAATTGTTCGGGTGAAGTGCAACCCAAATGGACCATGCCGGGTCGGGTCAAGTATATACCAAATATAGTTATGGACTTAGACACTATATCCAACAGAACTGTCAATTGTATGATAGTTGAATATTGGGGTAATGGACTCCGTATTAGAGGGGTGGACGAATTCTATGGGGAAACCCATTAGAAATCGTCCTAGGCATCTAAAGAGGGAGTCCATGGGTTGCTTAGGGCCTAAGCAGTCAAATTAGGGTTTCCTTGTTAGATAACCCTAATAGCCTCACTATTTAAGGATCCCTAGAGCACCAAAAACGTGGCTAAGAGTTTCCTTAGGGTTTCCACACGTTTTTGGGTTCCTCCTCTCTTATCATTATTCATCCTCTTGCTCTTGGTGTTTGTGAGCCATTAGAGGAGTGACACTTGTGACTCTAAGCTTTCTAAAGCCATTACAAGGAGGATTTGAGTTGTTATTGCTATATAACAACAAGAGGTATGTAATCTAATCTTCTTGGTGAATTTCAAAAATAGTATGACTCATTAGGGTTTTATTATGTGTTCATAATGTTGTGTATCTAATAGTGAAAACATAGATCCAATTCTAGGGTTGCATGCACACATAGGATTGTTTGTATAAAACCCATCAGGATTATGATTGCGAGATTTTATACCACCCAGGGAAGGCCAATGTGGTGGCCGATGCATTAAGCCGCAAGACGGCGGGGCCCCCGATTAGCGTCATTTGTATGAGGATGATGGTGATTTTTCCTCTGTTGGATATGATCAAGAAGGCCCAGGTTGAGGGGGCGAAGAAGGAGAACTGGAAGATAGAGAAAATTCGGGGACAATATCCCTTGTTCGTCAAGGATAGCTGCGGCCTTTTGACTCGGTGTGACTAAGTATGGGTACCAGTGACAGGGGGAGTAAGGCAGAGGTTATTAGGAAGTGCATAAGTCAAAGTTCTCTATACACCCAGGAGCTACAAAAATGTATATAGACTTGGCTGAGTTATTGGTGGCCCTGCATGAAGCAGAAAATCGCATGGTTCGTGGAGTGGTGCTTGACCTACAGGAAGGTCAAGGCCGAGCATCAGCGGCCTCATGGCAAGGTTCAGCCACTACCCATTCCCATGTGGAAGTGGGAAGAGATAACCATGGACTTCATCACAAAGTTGCCTAGGACGCCGAGGGGAGTGGACGTTATATGGGTGATCGTGGACAGACTGACGAAGAGTGCCCACTTTATTCTGATTTCCGAGATTATATCCGCGGAGAAGTTGGAAGACATTTATGTAAGTGGGGTGGTGGCTAGACACGGGGTGCATGTGTTCGTAGTCTCCGATAGGGATGTCTGGTTCACTTCCAGGTTCTGGAAGAAGTTTCATGAGGAACTGGGCACTCAGCTGCATTTCAGTACGGTGTACCACCCTCAGACTAACGGTCAGAGTGAGAGGATGATCCAGACGCTAGAGGACATGCTTCGAGCATGCGTGCTGGATTTTGGAGGGAGTTGGTGTTGGATAATCTCACACCCCCAAACCAGAACGGCGAAATCGTTCGAGGGCGGGTGACTTCATGTAGCATCGCAACAATTGAATACATAGTAAAGAAAGTAATACAACCATCATATATATAATTTGAAAGTTTTACATTGTTGAAAGGTACTTGTTTCAAAAGAAATTACAATATGATGTCAAAATGAACTTAAACTAACGCCACTGCGTCCCTTTTTCAAAAGCTGTTTGTTTACCTGTCTTACTGAATTCCTGAGAAATACAAGTAGTTTTGAAAGAGTAGGTCAGCATTTAAGCTGGTGAGTTCATAAGTATTTAGTAACAATGTTTGTATGAAATAAAATGAAATGGTTTGTACATGTTTGAATGTTCCTATAAAATCCCATATTTTCAACTATAGTAGATGGTAGTTTAATTGTTCCAAAACTTGTAATGCAATAGTGCTTTTCATGCCTAATATAGTAGGTTTATGTATAAATCGCTAAGGCATTTGAAAAACCCCGTAAATCAATATTTTTCTAATACTCCATGTGAGTCTTATAACCATGCTATTTGATCAGGATGCCTATAACAACGTTCTTCAGGCGTTGGAAAGTTATGACGTTTGTCACCCCAGGCCTGCCGACCTAGCTGTAGCTAACACCTTAGGTGTGGGATTGTCAATCCCGTATAGATCTATACACAAGTATCACACTCCCCCTACAAGGGATTTTGGTATATAATACAGGACTTAAAATGCATACTCGAAAGTACATAAAATGTCTAACAAAACTTAATATAAAACATATTTACGTATGAAAATGTCCATTTGTTCTTGTGTATGAAAATATATTTTTGATATAGTGTTTCTAGTATGTAAATGTTCATGATTTTCTCGCAATTATACCTATAATATTTTTTCAAAGTGTGTGTTTCGTTCGTATAATAAACCCTAGTGAAATGCTCACTTGTTATGTAAACTGTAATAGTTATAGTGACATAACTTATTACCTATACTTAAAGTATAAATAAAGTGTTTGATTCGTGTATATATATATATATATATATATATATATATATATATATATATATATATATATATATATATATATATATATATATAACATGTTTTATTTCCAATAGACAAGTTGTTATCGAGAATATATATCGCATATGAAAGTTCTCATGTAGTAGTGATGAATCACATATGATTTACTTGATAAAAAGAGTTTATAATGAAACTTTAGGTTACACACGATAATAACCGTGTATTTACTTGTATTCCCCCCCCCCCCTCCCCCTTAAAAGTGTATAAAAAGCATTGATAAAACATTTGAAAGTGTAGTTTATAGGGGTATGAACTCACATGATTGATTGGAGAAAGCGAGATGATAATTGAGCAGAACTTCGACTTGGAAGAGTTGATTTTCTCAGGATTCTCGGGAATCTTGGGAATGCAAAACCTTCCTTCGTGACTTGTACACGAAAATTGGGGCTTCGGGAGGGTCTCAGGGGCTTAGAAGCAGAGTTTCAGCACAAGAAGCGAGAATTGAGCACTAGAACTCGAAACCATCGGTTTCTATTTATATGCTGAGTTTTGAAGTCTCACGTCGTGAGTTTTGGGTGTCTCAGGTCGTGAGGCTTAGTCAGCCTGATCCTCTTCGATGATTGGACGTGGCTGACACTCTGGAACACATCAGTCAGAAACTCACCACGTGAGACATCTGACAGCTTCGTTTTCCGTGCCTTAAACTTGTAAAATCCGTATCTTCCGCGTACGAGCTCCGATTTCAACGTTCTATATATACACGCATAAGTGAGAATATACTCTACAACTCTCGTTTAGACTTCATCGGCTAGTTTTGACTTTATTTTTAATTATTTATTTTTAATAGGCCGGTCCTGGAAAAGACCGTTTAAATTCCATAACTCCTTCATTCGATGACCATATTCGTGATACTTTTTACCGTTGTGCTACTTTGGTTGAGACCTTCGATTCTTATTTAGGTTTTTTCGGCCAAAAGTCTCTCGATCTCTATTTCGAGTTTTTAGCTGTCTACTGCGGATTTTGGAAAAATCATAACTTCCTCATACAAAGTTAGATTTGGATGTTCTTTTTATGTACGCTCACGGTTTAATGATATCTACAAATTTCATTTAGATACTTAAAGCTAAAAACTATTGTATTGAAACTTCACGTTTTTCGTTAATCGGTGTTGCCGGTTTTGTCGGAAATCTTAGAATGGTCATAACTTCTTCGTTATAACTCGGATTTTAGCGTTCTTAGTATTTTTGTAAACCTTGACACAATATCTAGCATAGTAGGTAAACCAATAGAGACTTTTGTACATTTTATTTTCGAAGTTAATTTCATTATTTCAAAAGTGGTTACAATACTTGACTTTTTAGGTCATTACATAGAGTCGAAATATCGTTTTGTCACATCATCCCCCCATTAGAGGTAATTTCATCCCGAAATTTAATGTAAGAAAAACACTTGTGGATTAGGGAAAAAGATGTGGGTACTTGTGTTTCATCTGATCTTCGCGTTCCCAGGTGTATTCAGGTCCTCGCTTTGCATTCCAGCGGACCTTCACGATGGGTATGCGACTTTGTTTTGTTCTTTTAATTTTCCTATCCATGATTTCAATTGGTTCTTCTATAAATTGGAGACTCTCATTGATTTCGATTTCATCTAAAGGGACGACGAGGGTCTCATCGGACAAACATTTCTTCAAGTTCGACACATGAAAGGTAGGATGTACGTTATCGAGTTCCTGCGGTAGATGAAGTTTGTAGGCTACCGGGCCGATCCTTGCAAGGATCTCGAATGGTCTGATATACCTTGGGTTTAGTTTCCCATGTTTTCTGAAACGTATTAAAAGGGTGAGACTTTTAATAGCACCCGGTCCCCAACCTAAAATTCTAAAGGCTTCCGTCTTTTGTCTGCATACCTCTTTTGTCTGTCTCTTGAAGCCTTTAGTCGTTCCCGAATTTGTACAATCTTCTCGGTTTCTTCTCCTATGATTTCCGGCCAGTGAGAGTGTTCTCGGATACTTGTCCCTTGGCTAGTTGCGTGTCACCCACTTCAGCCCAGCACAGTGGTGATCTGCACTTCCAGCCGTAGAGGGCTTCGAATGGAGCAACTTTAATGCTGGAGTGATAGCTATTGTTGTATGAGAATTCAACTAGTGGTAAATGGGTATCCCACGCTTTACCAAAATCGATTACACAAGCTCTTAGCATATCTTCCAAGGTTTGTATGGTCCTCTCTTTTTGACCGTCGGTTTGTGGATGGTAAGCAGTACTCATGTCTAGTTTCGTTCCAAGAGATTTTTGTAGCGACTGCCAGAATCGTGAGGTGAACCTACTATCTCTGTCGGAGATAATGGATATTGGTACGCCGTGTAGTCGTACAATCTCTCGGATGTATGTTCGAGCTAGCTTCTCCATCTTGTCGGTTTCCTTTATGGGTAGCAAGTGTGCGGATTTTTTTAATCTATCTACGATTACCCAGATGGTGTCTAGCCCACCTGCTGTCTTGGGTAATTTGGTTATGAAGTCCATGGTTATCCGTTCCCACTTCCACTCGGGTATTTCGGGTTGTTGAAGCAATCCCAATGGCTTTTGGTACTCCACCTTGACTTTGGCGCAAGTCAGACACTTGCCCACATAGGTAGCGATCTCTACTTTCATGTTCAGCCACCAATACAGTTTCTTGAGGTCCAAATACATCTTGTCCGAACCTGGATGCACGGAGTATCGAGTCTTATGAGCCTCGTTCATGACCACGTCTCTGAATCCACCAAACTTCGGTGTCCAGATCCGACCCATGAAGTAACGAACTCCGTCACCCTTGACTTCAAGATTCTTGTCCATTCCTCTTAGGGCTTCACCTGCCACGTTCTCTGTTTTCAAGGCTTCCCTCTGAGCTTCCTTGATTTGCGTGGGTAGGTGTGAATGGATCGTCATGGTTAAGGATTTCACTCCGCGGCCCGAGTATTCCTTTCGACTAAGAGCATCAGCCACTACATTCGCTTTTCTTGGGTGATAGCGAATCTCACATTCGTAGTCATTTAGTAGTTCAACCCATCGTCTCTGCCTCATGTTGAGTTCTTTTTGGTTGAGAATGTGCTGAAGGCTCTTATGATCGGTGAAGATCATGCATTTTGTGTCGTAAAGATAGTGTCTCCAAATCTTTAGCACGGAAACGACTGCTCCTAGTTCAAGATCCTAGGTAATGTAGTTGACCTCGTGCGTCTTGAGTTGTCTTGAGGCGTAGGCGATAACCTTTCCTAGTTGCATTAGAACACATCCAAGACCTTGATTAGATGCATCACAGTAGACCACAAAGTCTTCCGCTCCTTCTGGTAAGGACAATATAGGTGCGTTGCATAGAGCTTGCTTCAGTGTTTGGAATGCAGCGTCTTGTCTTTCTTCCCAATTGAAAGTAACACCCTTTTGGGTCAGGGTGGTAAGTGGTTTCGCAATCTTCGAGAAGTTCTATATAAACCTTCGATAGTAGCCAGCAAGGCCTAAGAATTGTCGGGTTTCCGTTGGGGTTTTGGGAGCTGACCAGTTCTCGATTGCTTTGATTTTGGAAGGGTCCACGTGTATTCCGTCTTTGCTAACCACGTGACCTAGGAAATCTACCTTCCGAATCCAAAATTCGCACTTGGAGAATTTTGCAAATAGCTTCTCTTTTCTTAGCGTTTCCAAGACTTTTCGGAGGTGTTGACCATGTTCTTCTTTATTCTTTGAATAAATGAGTATATCGTCTATGAACACGATCACAAATTTGTCCAAGAATGAACGACACACTCGGTTCATTAAGTCTATGAACTCCGCCGATGCGTTCGAAAAGCTGTTTTGGGAACATCTCCTTCCAAGACTCGTAGTTAGTGATACCCATATCTTAAGTAGAACTTTGAGAAATAACTCGCTCCTTGGAGTTGGTCGAACAAGTCGTCAATGCGTGGTAGCGGGTATCGGTTCTTGATAGTAAGCTTGTTAAGTTCCCGGTAATCAATGCACATGCGGAAAGATCCATCCTTCTTCTTTACGAACAGGATTGGCGCTCCCCAAGGTGAGAAGTTCAGTATGATGAACCCTTTGTTGAGTAGTTCATTTAACTGGTTGGATAATTCTTGCATCTCATCCAGTGCTAGACGATACGGCGACTTAGCTAATGGGGTAGCTCCGGGAATTAAATCGATTCTGAACTCGACTTGTCGTTCTGGTGGGACTCCTAGAAGATCTTCAGGGAAGATGTCGGGAAAATCTCAGACCTTTGGAATGTCTTTGATGCTCTTCGTTTCTTTTTCCTTATCTACCACGTGGGCTAAGAAGGCATGGTACTCCTTGCGTAGGTATTTCTGGGCTTTGACGCAAGAGATGATTTGTAAATTGGTACCGGGTTTGTCACCATAAATGACAAGAGTTTCACCGCTTGGCAGGTTTAGGCGAACGACCCTTTCATCACAAAGAATATCAGCATGGTGTAGGCTTAACCAATCCATATCGATGATGACATCAAATCTCTTTATAGTGATCGGCATTAGATCGATTTGAAATGAATGTTCGTTTAGAGTTAGTGTGCAGCCTATGTACATATCATTTGTGCTTTCTGTTCTACCATTTGCCATTACTACTGTGAATATCTTATTGAGTGATTTAGGGTTCTGTTTTAGTATGTGCTTGAATTTATGACTCACGAAACTCCTCTCCGCACAACAATCAAAGAGTATGTATGCATAAGCGTTATTGAGGAGAAACATACCCGTAACCACTGTGGGATCAGCTATTGCTTCGTTCTGCCCTATTGCCAGCACTCTTCCTATGCCGTCAGCGTTCCTTGCCTTAGGGCAGTCTCTCTTGTAGTGTCCAGCCTCACCGCATCCATAACATGCCTGGCCTACACTGACTCATTGGACTTGGGTGATCGGTTGTGCTAGTGCTCTACAGAAACGGGCTAATAATTTGACCTCAAATCAGATGATAGTTGTGAATCTTGTCTACTTGGAAAAATGACAAAATCACCCTTCACTGGAACTTGTGAGAGGGGTGAAGGTTTGTTGGACCTAATACATACTGATGTATGTGGGCCATTCAAAACCGCCACAAGGGACGCTAATCGGTATTATGTGACTTTTATTGATGATTATAGTAGATATGGGTATGTCTACTTGATCAAACACAAGTCCGAAACCTTTGAAAGGTTTAAGGAATTCAAACAGGAAGTAGAAAATCAATTGGGCAGGAACATTAAGATGCTTCGATCCGATCGAGGTGGTGAGTATCTTAGTACCGAGTTCCTTGACTATCTTAAGGAGTGTGGGATTGTCTCACAATTGACTCCTCCCAGGACACCACAGCTGAATGGTGTAGCTGAGAGGCGTAATCGTACCTTGTTGGACATGGTTCGCTCTATGATGAGTCGAGTTTCGTTACCAATCTCTTTTTGGGGGTATGCCTTAGAGACTGCCGCCCATATCCTTAATCTAGTCCCTACAAAGAAGGTTACCAAAACACCTCATGAGATGTGGACTGGGAAGGTTCCCAATTTGGACCACATCAAAATTTGGGGTTGCGAAGCCTTCGTGAGGCGTGAAACTCATGATAAGCTTGAACCCCGAAGTGAAAGGTGTATTTTCATCGGCTACCCACAGAAATCCTTCGGTTACCTTTTCTACAGACCCAGTGAGAATGTGGTTTTTGTAGCACGAAGAGGGATCTTTCGCGAGAAAGAATTTATAAGCCAAGGAGACAGTGGGAGGCAGATTGATCTTGAAGAAATTCAAGAATCAATTGGTGAAGGAACCTCAGACACTAGCAATCAACCTGAGGAAGAAACTCCTGTTGATCCAGCTGACGAGTCTGTACCTCCGAGACGTTCCACACGGGTTAGGAACACACCTTCGTTTTATTATGGTTTTCATATTACTACGGAAGGTGATACGTTTATTAGTGATAGTACACTAGTAAATTTGGATGAACCTAGCAGTGTTAAGGAAGCCATGGCAGGCCCGGAGTCTGCTAAATGGAAGGAGGCTATGGACAGCGAGATACAGTCCATGTATGACAATCAAGTTTGGAACTTGGTTGACAATGTACCAGGCCGTAAAACAGTCGGGTGCAAATGGATCTTCAAAAAGAAGACCGACATGGAAGGAAAAGTGCATACTTATAAGGCTCGACTGGTTGCGAAGGGTTTTACTCAAACTCAAGGTATTGATTATGATGAAACCTTCTCGCCGGTGGCCAAGATTAAGTCTATTAGGGTTATGTTAGCCATTGCAGCATTTCATGATTATGAAATATGGCAAATGGATGTCAAAACCGCTTTCCTTAACGGAAAGTTGGCTGAGGATGTGTACATGAATCAGCCAGAGGGTTTTGTCAATGCAGAGTACCCTAATAGAGTATGCAAGCTTAAGAAATCCATTTATGGATTAAAACAAGCATCTCGTAGCTGGAATCTTTGTTTTGATGAGAAGGTAAAAGGTTTTGGCTTCTTGAGAAGCGAAGATGAGTCTTGCGTGTATGTCAGAGCTAGTGGGAGTATAGTTAGCTTCTTGGTATTGTATGTGGATGACATACTACTCATAGGAAATGACATCCCAACCTTGCAGGAGGTTAAGTCCTGGCTTGGGAAGTGCTTTGCTATGAAGGACCTAGGGGAGGCTACCTATATCCTAGGGATAAGGATATTAAGAGAAAGGAGTAGAAGACTAATTGGACTTAGTCAGAGTATCTACTTGGATAAGGTGTTGAAAAGGTTCAACATGGAGAATTCCAAGAAAGGAGATTTACCGATCCAAAGCAATACCAAACTGAGTAAGACTCAGAGTCCGAGTACAGAGGCTGAGATAGCTGAGATGAGTCAATTACCATATGCTTCCGCAGTTGGCTCGATCATGTATGCTATGACTTGTACCCGTCCTGATGTGGCATTTGCTTTGAGCATGGTCAGCAGGTATCAGGGGAACCCTGGCAAGGCTCATTGGACCGCGGTAAAGAACATTCTCAAGTACCTGCGGAGGACTAAGGATTGGGTCCTTACCCTTGGTGGCACTGATGACTTGAGAATATTAGGGTATAGTGATGCTGGTTTTCAGACTGATAGGGATAATTTCCGCTCTCAGTCGGGCTGGATCTTTACCTTAAATGGAGGGGCAATTTCTTGGAAGAGTTCCAAGCAGGAGACGGTGGCTGATTCGACTTGTGAATCAGAGTATATAGCAGCGAGTGAAGCAGCGAAGGAGGCGATATGGCTAAAGAACTTCATCGGAGACCTTGGAGTTGTACCAGCTATTAAGGAACCTATAGAGATTTTCTGTGACAACAATAGTGCGGTTACCTTAGCCAAGGAACCAAGAGATCATGGCAGATCTCGACACATTGACAGAAAATATCACTTCATAAGACACAAGATTGAAGAAGGACTCCTTGTGACAAGGAGGATATCGTCGGATGAGAATCCTGCAGATCCCCTTACGAAGGGACTGACAAGGGTTAAGCATTTTCAGCATGCGAGACGCATCGGGCTGAGGGACGATATTAGTTTTACAGATTAGATAGTTTTCCTGAAACTTGTAAAATGTAATCGACGTTTGATGATGAATAAAATTTGTGATTTATTTATGAGTAAAGTGTTACTATCATTGTCAATTATTTACTATTGTTTCAGTTTTGCATGTTTTGACTTCCAGAATAATTAATTTGTTCAAACCTCCACAATCGATCATACGTCGGAAGTAGGTATGAATCAAGATTGTCATGAATTGGGTTTGTAGATGCCTTAAAGGTGTTTAGGCATGGCAATGGTTGCTGCAACATTCATGAGTGCTCATAAGTTATGAGTATTGGTATAAACCCACGCTCACTTGTATCACTTCATGGAATTTATCTCGAGTGATCGTGAGTCGATAACATCATATAAATCTTTAAACCTAGAGATATGAGTTGTTACCTGTGAGTTGGTTGTGCATTGATTGCACGTAAACGCATCAGTAACTTGATGTTATAAAACGTGCCTTTGTGTACAATTCAATAAATAGTAGAACAAGCATATCAGTCGAAGTTTATCTGTTCCTTCTAGAAATAGAAGCGATATCCGGGCCCCTCGATGATTTTGTGTTGACCCATATACCAGGCCTGGTCAGAACTAAACCGATGTGTTCAGTGAAGTTCTTCGTCAAACAAATCGGATAATCGAGAAACAACTGCTAGACAATAAGCAAGACATAGTTCCATGTGTTTGTCCGGCTGATATCATGAGAACAGAGGATTATGTGATCACTTATCTAAAATGGCGCTTCATAGTTCGACAGAGTCTTCATTGTTCAAGGGAGTTTTCGAGAGCTACGATTGTTGGTTGGTTCCTGAAGTTATAGGCAAATATAGTTATTAGACTTATCCAAGTGGGAGTCTGTTGGATAAGGTGTCTAAGTCCATAACTTATTTGGTATATACTTGACCCGACCGGCATGGTCCATTTGGGTTGCATCTCATCCAAACTATTATGGATAATTTTATGAGAGTTATACACATATGTTTATTAATATATTATGAGTTATAATATATTAATATGAAGTTACGTTATTTAATTAGTTTTAGTCTTAAATTAATTATGGATTAATTTAGAGATTAAAAGGAATACTAATTAAATTATGGGCTATTTGTTTTATATAGTGTGGGCTAATACTCATTTGTTAATGGGCTAGGCTTATGTGGAAGTCCATGGATGATCCATGGAGCTTTTAACCCATGGATCCTTGGAATAGGAAAAGACATGGGTTATTAGGGTTTCACCCTAACCATGCATACTATATAAGCATGCTTATGGAGCATGAAAGATAGCCTAAGATAGCCTAAGAGAAAACTAGTGTTCTAGTGTGTGTGTGCATGTGTGTGGCCGAAAATACAAGAGTGTGTGTACTCTCTCAAAGTTTTCCAAGAGTTTGTGGTGTTTGTGATTCCATTTGAGGCATTCACACTATTGGTGCTTGGCCCTCAAACTCCTAAGAACCCAACACAACAAAAGGTATGTAATCTCTTCTAACTCTTTTATGTTGAAATGTTCCCCATGCCATGTTAGATAGGTTATAAACCTTGGAAAATTATTATTTTGCATGTATTTAGACAAACATAGATCCAAGGTTTATTAGGGTTGCATGCACACTTAGGAAGTGTTAGATTGCTCAAAACCCAACAGTAACATCCCAAAAATACGAGCCAAAAATTTCATTTTTAAAACATATACTTAGCAAAACATTAGGAATAAAACATTCACCGAACATGTCCTTTCATAAAAGATATCGCGTGTCTAGAAAAACATTTTATAAAACATAATAATGTCAGAGAACAAATTCCCAAGAAGATCTCATAGTGCGGAATACAAAGCATGTATGTGATGTGCCGCTACCGCGCCAGCTCCTTCCCCTTCGAAGAAGAGGTACCTGAAACCAAAACTAAAAACTGGTAGCACGAAACTTAGTGAGTTCCCCCATTGTACCACATACCATATAATCACCTAACATACATATATTGTCGGGCATATCTGGGTGCCCGACCTACCCCTTCGGTCCTCTCGACCGGATACTGCCTAGCATATCTGGGTGCTGGCCTCCCCTTCGGTCCTCACGAACGGATACTGCCTAGCATATCTGGGTGTTGGCCTCCCCTTCGGTCCTTACGACCGGATACTGCCTAGCATATCTGGGTGCTGGCCTCCCCTTCGGTCCTTACGACCGGATACTGGGGACTATTTCACCTCCTACTGCTACCACATAACACATATCACATAGCATCATATCATACTAGCACATAAACATAACACAGGTAGTAGCAACCCTAGATGAATATCACAGAGACAATCATCTATCATACAACTCCTATTGGTGGGTCGGCATTGTGGCCAAAGACCCACCGCTACTGGAAGGTAACTCACCTCAAAGTAGCTGCTGATCTGCATGGGAACTGAGCTGCTGCTGCCCCGGAAATCCTCCAGCTATAATTCCCACAAAATACTCAGTCAAATACTGCTAACCGACCTCAGGGTAAAATGACCATTTACCCCTAACTAAACCAAGAGTCAAAGTCAAAGTCAACTTTCAGTTGACCCGACTCGCCGAGTCGGCTTGCCAACTCGCCGAGTCCCTATCCATTCGATTGACCATAATCTCGTCTCTACTCGTCGAGTTAGGCATTGACTCGACGAGTTTTCCTTCCAACCAAAGTCCAATAGTCCTTCATCCTACTCGCCGAGTTATATGAACAACTCGTCGAGTTTGAAGAACATTCTATGCTGAGACTCGCCGAGGTGTATGAGCAACTCGCCGAGTTTGTTCTTGAGGCAAGAAGATTGCCTTGAACTCGCCGAGTCAGGGAATTGACTCGCCGAGTTCCTTCATGGGTGAGTCTGGCTTCCGACTCACTGAGTCACACCCCATGACTCACTACTCCACTCCGCAACACGAAAAGGGGGAAGACTCGGGGACTCGCAACTCGACTCGCCAAGTCCGATAAACGACTCGCCGAGTCTTCCACATGCAAATACTATATACTCGATTTTGTTCAAATCCAGCTCATGTCATACATAGATCTGGGTTTCTAAGGCTCGATTAACACGTAAAGTTTCCAACTTTACGTGTAAATAAACACCAATGAAGGTTTTAGGGCTCAAAATGCACTAAAAGAGTAGATCTAGGGCTTTCATGCAATATGGCTCCATAAAGGCAGTAGATCCGAGCTCCTGGAGCTCAATCATGCCTAGATCTAAAGGTTAATCGACTTATTACAGATCCTAAATCATACCCAAGCATGGAAATGGCTCAAAGAGGACTTTAATGGAGCTATCAGGGACTACAAGCATGAAAACAGAGGGAAACTGAGTTATACCTCAAGGGAATCATTTGAAATAACACCAAGATGTCTAGCCTCCTTCTTCTCTTCTTGATCTACTCTTCTCTTCTCTAAAAATCTTCAAGAAACACACCAAAACACTTCAATATCACAAGAAACAAGGTTTGGACGATATAGGGAGCTTTGAGGGTGAAGGGGGTGAGGTTGGGGCGCATAAGGTTGGTTTAAATAGGGTGCAAACCCTTGAAATTTAGGGTTTCATCAGACAGCGGGGACTCGTCGAGTCCAGAATATGGACTCGCCGAGTCGCCAACTTAAACGTGTTCCAAATCCCATCTCTACTAGGCGAGTTGAGCCTACAACTCGCCGAGTCCAAGGCTAAAAATGCAAAACACTTAGATAAATTTTACATACCAGGAACTAGGTGCTACATGCCAATTGTTTGGTGCTATCGAAAGTGACCGGTTTGGAAGATAGAACACTTCCTCGAATCTGGGGTGACAGTCCCCAGATGTATCTTTCGATCTTCTTGCTCTCTAGAGCAACTATCCCTGGGCAAAGGATTGCCAAATCATTGAACCTGTTTGTATAGGTCGTGATATCTTAGCCTACCATGGTAAGGCCCCAAAGTTCATGTTCGAGCTTTTGTAATTCACCCTGTGGACAGTACTCTTGCAGTAATATTTGTTTTAGATTCTCCCAGCCCATAGAGTTAGCCACTACTAGCGTTAGTGACTTGAAATGGCCATTCCACCATGTCAGAGCCCTCTCAGAGAATGTACAGACAGTGAACTTCACTTTGATCCCTTTCGGACAAGAACAAATATCGAAAATTGCTTCAGTTTTCTTTATCCATTGTGATAGAGCCGTTATCCCTTCGGCCCCATTAAAAGTAATGGGTTTGCTATTCATGAAATCCTTGTATGTGCAATCCCCTGAACAACCTGGATGTTGGCCATTCGTAGAACTATTTACTCCCTCACCATAACCATTGTTACTCATTTGGGCCATTGTCGTTGTTACTGCAGTCGTTACAACAGCTATTAATGCGGCATTTTCCATTGACGGGGGCGGTGGTTGTGGAGGTATCATGCCCGGTCTGGGTCTTAGGTTTGGATGAGGAGGCATCGCGCTGCCAAGAAATAAATATAAAAGATTATAAGTTTTGGTGGTTGAGAGTTGAATGATAACGAGTTAACTATCTTTAATAGTTCAAGGATTTGGTTTGACCAACGCAGTACTTTGAGTTTGATTCATCAATGGAGTTTGAATAACAATAAACAAACTCATGAACTCAAATGAAATGCACAGATTTAACACACGAAAGAGGTATGCCCTATATATATTAAACATATGATTGCGTTACATCCGAAGTTAGAAATTTTTGACCTTTCTAAAGGTCTCTGATTACAGAAAGTTAAAAAAGGTAAGACTTTTAACCGATGGTCCTATTCTGTATCAAAATTTGGGAGTTAGGCGAGCACTACTTGCTGCGCGGATTATGCTTGGAGCTTGACTCCGCGTCCGATTATTTGGCTCCCATGAGACGCCTGTCAAAGACAGCTTGTTGCTCCCTCAAATCTCTCATTTCGGAGAGAGCTGCAGTCATTTGTTCCTGGAGGGATTGGGTGTGGAGTTGAGCATTCCCTTGTAGCATGTCTAGGAGACGAATATCAGCTGCGTTCTCTTCCATCCTTATTTCAACCTCGCAAATCCAGTTTGCTTGGACTCCGGATTGATAAGGCTGATTGCCAAGTTTGCCTACCACAACTGGGAGTGCTCGATCGGCTGAACTTCCTCCACTAACATCGTAGAAGTCCCGACACATACTGTAAGGAGGACGCAGTCCTTGCTGCTGGCTCCAATGGTGGATGTGGCTTCCCCAGATGGGAGTTGGTCCTTGAAATCCCATCCTGAAAGGAGGTCGAACCGATGGAGGTCGGACGGCTGGTGGATTGATTACCTCGGGCTCTGAAGATGAGCTATCTGAATCTTCCTCTTTCTCGTCTTCCATGGGTTCCTCCTCGGGGTCGTCTACAATTCATCCTTCATTACCTTGGTTGGGGTAGTAGGGGTCGTCGGGGTGATGAAATCCAGCCGTTGAGTCTATACGTAAATAGGGTTAAGAATTAACTATAAGCTAAAGAATGTAAATTTTACCCCTGAGTTTGACGGCTGACGATACCCAAATACTCCTATAGTATTTAAATTTGTATGTTTGATACTAGTGTTTATTTTGGTAAGTTTTGACTTGTTGCTCACTACGACCGTTCCTCGACATACGTTAGTCCAATCTTGGATAAATATAGTTGATCAGGCTATATTCGTCCCAAATCCGATTACATATTTCGAGGCCTAATCGTAGTGTCCAACTTGTCTTAATATTTTTTATATAGTTCTAACCATGAAAATATATTGTTGTATGCATCCATTTGTATTTTACGACCCAAAATAATCTAAATTTAAACGAAACGAAGTTTTAGGTGTAAAAACGTTTTGTCAGAGACCTTGAGTCCCTATGCATTTACAGTTTGTATATCTTATGTGGTTCGATATACGTAGTTCACTATAAACAATGCTCTGATAACAATTTGTCACACCCCCAAACCAGAACGGCAGAATCGTTCGAGGGCGGATGACTTCATGTAGTATCGCAACAATTGAATACATAATAAAGAAAGTAATACAACCATCATATATATAATTTGAAAGTTTTACATTGTTGAAAGGTACTTGTTTCAAAAGAAATTACAATATGATGTCAAAATGAACTTAAACTGACGCCACTGCGTCCCTTCTTCAAAAGCTGTTTGTTTACCTGTCTTACTGAATTCCTTAGAAATACAAGTAGTTTTGAAAGAGTAGGTCAGCATTTAAGCTGCTGAGTTCATAAGTATTTAGTAACAATGTTTGTATGAAATAAAATGAAATGGTTTGTACATGTTTGAATGTTCCTAGAAAATCCCATATTTTCTACTATAGTAGATGGTAGTTTAATTGTTTCAAAGCTTGTAATGAAATAGTGCTTTTTCATGCCTAATATAGTAGGTTTATATATAAATCGCTAAGGCATTTGAAAACCCCGTAAATCAATGTGTTTTTAATACTCCATGTGAGTCTTATAACCATGCTATTTCACTAGGATGCCTATAACAACGTTCTTCAGGCATTGGAAAGTTATGACGTTTGTCACCCCAGGCCTGCCGGCCTAGCTGTAGCTAACACCTTAGGTGTGGGATTGTCAATCCCGTATAGATCTATACACAAGTATCATGCTCCCCCTACAAGGGATTTTGGTATATAATACAGGACTTAAAATGCATACTCGAAAGTACGTGAAATGTCTCACAAAACTTAGTATAAAACATATTTACGTATGAAAATGCCCATTTGTTCTTGTGTATGAAAATATCTTTTTGATATAGTGTTTCTAGTATGTAAATGTTCATGGTTTTCTCGCAACTATACCTATTATAGTTTTTCAAAGTGTGTGTTTCGTTCGTATAATAAACCCTAGTGAAATGCTCACTTGTTATGTAAAGTGTAATAGTTATAGTGACATAAGTTATTACCTATACTTAAAGTGTAAATAAAGTGTTTGATTTGTGTGTGTGTGTATATATATATATATATATATATATATATATATATATATATATATATATATATATATATATATATATATATAAACATGTTTTATTTCCAATAGACAAGATGTTATCGAGAATACATATCGCATATGAAAGTTCTCATTTAGTAGTGATGAATCACATATGATTTACTTGATAAAAAGAGTATATAGTGAAACTCTAGGTTACACACGATAATAACTATGTGTTTACTTGTATTCCCCCCCCCCCCCCCCCCCCCCCCTCTTAAAAGTGTATAAAAAGCATTGATAAAACATTTGAAAGTGTAGTTTATAGGGGTATGAACTCACATGATTGATTGGAGAAAGCGAGATGATAATCGAGCAGAACTTCGACTTGGAAGAGTTGATTTTCTTAGGATTCTCGGGAATCTCGGGAATGCAAAACCTTCCTTCGGGACTTGTACATGAAAACCGGGGCTTCGGGAGGGTCTCGGGGGCTTAGAAGCAGAGTTTCAGCACAAGAGAAGAGAGAATTGAGCACTAGAACTCGAAACCATCAGTTTCTATTTATAGGCTGAGTTTTGGGGTCACACGTCGGGAGTTTTGGGTGTCTCACGTCGTGAGGCTTTGTCAGCCTGATCCTCTTCGATGATTGGACATGGTTGACACTCTGGAACACATCAGTCAGAAACTCACCTCGTGAGCCTCACCTCGTGATACATCTAACAACTTCGTTTTTCGTGCCTTAAACTTGTTAAATTCGTATCTTCCGCGTACGAGCTTCGATTTCAAAGTTTATATGCACGCGTAGGTGAGAATATACTCTACAACTCTTGTTTAGACTTCGTCGGCTAATTTTGACTTTATTTTTAATTATTTATTTTTAATAGGCCGGAGCTGGAAAAGTCCGTTTAAATTCCATAACTCCTTCATCCGATGACCATATTCGTCATACTTTTTACCGTTGTCCTACATTGGTTGAGATCTTCGATTCTAATTTAGGTTGTTTCGGACAAAAGTCACTCGATCTCTATTTCGAGTTTTTAGCTGTCTATTGCTATAACCGGATTTTGGAAAAATCATAACTTCCTCATACGAAGTCAGATTTGGACGTTCTTTTTATGTACGCTCACGGTTTAATGATATCTACAACTTTCATTTAGATACTTAAAGCTAAAAAGTATTGTATTGAAACTTCGCGTTTTTCGTTAATCGATGTTGTCGGTTTTCTCAGATATCTTAGAATGGTCATAACTTCGTCGTTATAACTCGGATTTTAGCGTTCTTAGTATTTCTGTAAACCTTGACACAATATCTAGCATAGTAGGTAACCCAATAGAGACTTTTGTACATTTTATTTTTGAAGTTAATTTCATTATTTCAAAAGTGGTTACAATACTTAACTTTTTAGGTCATTACATAGAGTCGAAATATCGGATTGTCACAGATAAGGCGTCTAAGTCCATAACTTATTTGGTATATACTTGACCCGACCCAGCATGGTCCATTTGGGTTGCACTTCACCTGAACTATTTATATGGATAATATTTATGAGAATAATATGTTTATGATTTAATAATATATTATAAGTTATAATATATTAATATGAAATCATATTATTTAATTAGTATTGATCTTAAATTAATTATGAATTAATTTAGTGATGAAAAGGTGACTAATTAAACATGGACTATTATATTTATATAGTGTGGGCTAACACTCATTATGGAAATGGGCTAAGCTTAAATGGGAGTCCATGGATGATCCATGGAGCTTTTAACCCATGGATCCTTGGAAGAGGAAAAGACATGGGTTATTAGGGTTTACTTTAATCATCTACACTATATAAAGAGGCTTGTGATGCTTGAAATGACTAAGTGTGTGTGCATAAGATTGGCCGATTTCTAGAATCTAGACATACTCTCTCATAAAGCTTTTCCAAGTTTGTGGTGTTTTGTGATTTCCATTTGAGGCATTCACATTATTGGTGCTTGGCTCTAAAACTCCAAAGGAATTAACTCACAATCAAAGGTATGTAATTCTTCTGGTTCGTTATGTTTAAAAGTACCCCATACCATGCTAGATAGGTTATGAACCTTGGAAAAAATTATTTTTTCATGTATTATAGTCAAACATAGATCCAAGGTTTCTAGGGCTGCATGAACACCTTAGGAGGGTTAGTTTGCTCAAAACCCAACAGTGGTATCAGAGCCTTGGCTTGTTCGCTTGATACTTGTTGCAAAATAGTTGAAAAATCGTTTTTTATGCAATCTGCACAGGGGACTCGCCGAGTCCATTGGGGGGACTCGACGAGTCCAAGCGAATCTTCAACCAACTCGACGAGTCAGTTCTTGCACTCGACAAGTTGGTCATACAGAGTGCGGTTTTTTCGATTTTGCTGCTGGAAATGGACTAGAAACATTACCCTAAACTGTTTTGGTGTTTTAAAACTTGTTTTAGATGGTGTAATGTTTGTGCTAATCCATTTATAATGGCTTATATCAAAATTCCATGCTTTGTATGTGTTCATATGATTCTTGGAATTTTGATGTTCATGTTCATGTTCTTATGAGTTTAGAATATGATAGGAATTATTTGCTAAATTGTTTATGATTGATTCTTGATCATTTATGTGTTTTAATGGAGTCCATAATTTGTCCTCAAGTTATGGATTTCCAAAGGTCACTTTCTTTAAACACACATTTAAATCACATAAGTTACATAAAAATGAAGAGTTTTCATTTTTTTATGAACCATTAACTCATAAGTTATGAAATGAAGAGTTTTGAATAGTTTCAAAACTTGTCCTCAAGTTTTGGAATTTGTAAAGTTGCGCACACTTTAATAAACTTTAATTCCAACCCTTAGAGTTTTAAAGGTTAAAATTCAACTCTTATACTAGTATAACATTAATGGTTAATTATTATATATATGTATAAGATTAAGTCGTTTTACCATTAGTAGGCCTCATTCACGAAGCTGGTCTATAAGGGGGTATAAGGTTGCTACGTATAAAATGGCAGCTTAATGGGTGTCCATTCTCACCCACCACTTCCTTGATCGGTGGAGGGTCGTTAGCCGAATGGGTACGACAATGACTTTAAATTCTCATTAAAAGTATAATGATTATTATAAAGTAACTAAATATTTTTTTTAATTCCCAATCTTAGTTACTTTAGGAAAATGTGAACATGGTGCTAACCCATGAAATTCACACTTTGTACCTTACCAAGTCGTTGGTGGAGTGTGTGTGGGTTACCGGCATACTAATTTGGACTAGTAAGGATAACAAAGGGTGACTTAATGTTTTTCATAGATCGGTGGAGCATGTGTGGGTTACCGACACATCGATTAGGTGATAATATTAAGGGTACCAAGTGAGTTTGCATGGTTATTCACACCTTTTTTGTGATCCTCGGCATCCCAGTCACAAAACTTGAAGGGCACAGTCGAGATTGAAACATGCCATTGAAAAGTTCAATGAATCTCAAAAGAATCTAGGAATTTCTTGAACCAATTAAACCTAATACCTAATTTCATTTTCGTGGTGGAAATTGGTGAATCGTCATTCACCTACCTTCAAATATGTTATAGATTGGATTATGGTATCCCTCTTCTAAGTTATAACATATTGTGTTGGGTCCTAACCTTAATATTACATTTGGGTATCTTATCAAGGACTCTATATATCTAATCTAAACTTGTCCTTCTTCCTTTCAGATGTCTTCCAACAACAATGCTTTGGGCTCTAACCCTACTGGCTCCTTCTCTCTCATGAATCTTTGTGGGAGAGTCATCTTTGATTGTTCAAACTTCAATAATTGGAAAAGAAACATCAGGATGGTCACACGCTACGAGGACAAGGAATATGTCCTCTACAAGGAGCTCAAGGAACTCGATGAGTCCACTGCTGCTCCTCAGGAGATCGCTGACTGTAGGGCTCATGAGAGATATGCCACCAAGGTGGCATGCATCATGATGACCACTATGACAGCCGAACTCCAGAAGTCCTATGAGGACTTCTACTCTTTTGAGATGCATCGGGATTTGATGGACCGTTACCATCAAAGTGCTTGTCAAGAGCGGTATGAGATTATCTCCTCCATGATAACAACTAGAATGAAGGATGGTGAACCCATCACGGCCTACATGCAGAAGATGCAAAGATTTGTGGACCATCTGGTGAAACTGAATGTGAACTTTCCCGAGGAGTTGGCAATTGACATCATTTTGCACTCCTTACCTCCGTGTTATGACCATTTCAGAATGACCTACCACATGAACAAGGAGGAGGTCACACTCAGCAAGCTTCAGGGACTCTTGAAGACCGTCGAAAGTGGTCTTAAAGGTAAGTCAGTTGTTTCTACTCCTACTCCTACAACAACCCCTGTTTTGGCTATAGGGCAGGGCAAAGGAAAAAAGAGGAAGACCTCTTCGAAGGGTACCAAGAGAAAGTCTCTTGAAGGCTCCTCATCTGGAACCAAAGGTGGTTCTGTCACTCCTTCTGCCATCCCTAAGGATGATGAATGCTACTACTGCCATAATAAGGGGCACTAGAAGCGAAACTGCCCTAAATACTTGCAGGATCTCAAGGATGGGAAAGTGAAACCCACACATGCAGGTACTTACACAATATTGTCTAATAACTCACCATATTCTAACTCTTGGGTGCTTGATACAAGATGTGGTATTCACATATGTTCTGATTTGCAGGGCCTAAGAAGAAGTAAGAATGTGGAGCACGGGAAGATAAACCTAATTATGGGAAATAGGAAGGCTTCACCTGTTTCCAAGATTGGAGTTTATACCCTGTTGCTAAGTAGTGGGTTAAAGTTAGATTTGAATAAATGTGTGTACTTGTCTGAAATGGCGAGAAATATTATTTCTTTTCATGGTTTGTACAAACAAGGTTTTACCTTTTCGTTTGATAATGAATGTGGTGGTATTAATGCTTTCTTTAATAATGTTCTTTATTTTAAAGCATTGCCTTGTGATGGTGTGTATGAAACTGTGTCGGTTGTAGACAGCCTAGGAAATAATGTGTTATGTATTGATTCGTCTACTAGCTTGGATAAGGCATCATTATGGCATTGTCGTCTTGGACATGTAAACAAGAAACGTATAGGCCAACTCCAAAAGGATGGAGTCTTGGAGTCATTTGACCTAAAGTCGGATGATAGTTGTGAATCTTGTTTGCTTGGAAAAATGACAAAATCACCCTTTACTGGTACTTGTGCGAGGGGTGAGGGTTTGTTGGATCTTATACATACTGATGTATGCAGACCATTTAAAACCGCCACAAGGGATGCTAACCGCTATTACGTGACTTTTACTGATGATTACAATAGGTATGGTTATGTCTACTTAATCAAGCATAAGTCAGAGACCTTTGAAAAGTTTAAAGAGTTTAAACAGGAAGTAGAGAACCAATTGGGTAGGAACATTAATATGCTACGGTCCGATCAAGGTGGCAAGTATCTTAGTACAGATTTCCTTGACTATCTTAAGGAATGTGGGATTGTCTCACAATTGACACCTCCCAGGACACCACGGCTGAATGGTGTAGCTGAGAGGCGTAATCAGACCTTGTTGGACATGGTTCGTTCCATGATGAGTCGAGTTTCATTACCAATCTGTTTTTGGGGGAATGCCTTAGAAACTGCCGCCCATATCCTTAATCTAGTCCCTACAAAGAAGGTTACCAAAACACCTCATGATATGTGGACTGGGAAAGTCCCCAATCTAGATCATGTCAAAATTTGGGGTTGCGAGGCTTTCATGAGACGCGAGAATCAGGATAAGCTCGAACCTCAAAGTGAGAGGTGTATTTTCATCGGCTACCCACGAACTTCTTTTGGTTACCTCTTCTACAGACCCAGTGAGAATGTGGTCTTTGTGGCAAGAAGAGGAGTCTTGAGAGAGAGAGAGAGAGAGAGAGAGAGAGAGAGAGAGAATTTATAAGCCAAGGAAACAGTGGGAGGCAAATTGATCTTGAAGAAATTCAAGAGTCAAGTGGTGAAGGAACCTCAGACACTAGCAATCAACCTAAGGAGGACATTCCTGTTGAACCAGCTGACGAGTCTGTGCCTCCAAGGCGCTCCACAAGGGCGAGGAACATGCCTGATTTCTATTATGGATTCCATATTACTACGGAAGCTGATACGTTTATCAGTGATAGTACACTGGTAAATTTGGATGAACCTAGCAGTTTTAAGGAAGACATGGCAGGCCCAGAGTCTGCTAAATGGAAGGACTCCATGGACTGTGAGATACAGTCCATGTATGATAATCAAGTTTGGAACTTGGTTGACAATGTACCAGCCCGTAAGACAGTCGGGTGCAAATGGATCTTCAAGAAGAAGACCGAAATGGATGGAAAGGTGCACACTTAGAAAGCTCGACTGGTTGCAAAAGGTTTTACTCAAACTCAAGGTATTGATTATGATGAAACCTTCTCACCAGTAGCAAAGATTAAGTCCATTAGGATTATGCTGGCCATTGCTGCATTTCATGATTATGAAATATGGCAAATGGATGTCAAAACCGCTTTCCTTAATGGGAAGCTGGATGAGGATGTTTACATGGTTCTGCCAGAGGGTTTTGTCAATCCAGAATATCCTAATAGGGTGTGCAAGCTTGAGAGATCTATTTATGGATTGAAACAAGCATCTCGCAGCTGGAATCTTTGTTTTGATGAAAAGGTCAAAGAGTTTGGCTTATCGAGAAGCGAAGATGAGTCATGTGTGTATATCAGAGCTAGTGGGAGTATAGTCAGTTTTTTGGTACTATATGTGGATGACATACTACTCATAGGAAATGACGTCCCAACTTTGTAGGAAGTGAAGTCTTGGCTTGGGAAGTGCTTTTCTATGAAGGACCTTGGGGAGGCTGCCTATATCCTAGGGATAAGGATATTAAGAGAGAGGAGTAAAAGACTAATTGGACTTAGTCAGAGTACTTACTTGGACAAAGTGTTGAAAAGGTTCAACATGCAGAATTCCAAGAAAAGAGATTTACCGATCCAAATCAATGCCAAACTGAGTAAGACACAAAGTCTGAATACAGAGGAAGAGATAGTTGAGATGAGTCAAATACAGTATGCTTCCATTGTTGGATCAATCATGTATGTTATGACTTGTACTCGCCCTGATGTGGCTTTTGCTTTGAGCATGGTTAACAGATATCAGGGGAATCCTGGCAAGGCTCATTGGACTGCGGTAAAGAACATTCTCAAGTACCTACGAAGGACTAAGGATTGGATCCTTACCCTTGGTGGGAGTGATGACTTGAGGGTAATGGGGTATAGTGATGCTAGCTTTAAGACTGACAGGGATAACTTCCGCTCTCAGTCGGGTTGGGTCTTTACCCTAAATGGAGGGGCAATCACTTGGAAGAGTTCCAAACAGGAGACGGTAGCTGATTCAAATTGTGAATCAGAGTACATAGCAGCAAGTGAAGCGGCAAAGGAGGCGATATGGCTGAAGAACTTCATCAGAGATATTGGAGTAGTACCAGCCATTAGGGAGCCTATGGAGATTTTATGTGACAGCAATAGTGCGGTTGCCTAGCTAAGGAACCAAGAGATCATGGAAGATCTCGACACATTGACAGAAAATATCACTTCATAAGACACAAGATAGAAGAAGGACTCCTCGTGGCAAAGAGGGTATCGTTAGATGAAAACCCTGCAGATCCCCTTACAAAGGGTCCGACGAGGGTTAAACATTTGCAGCATGCGAGGCGCATCAGGCTGAGGGACGATATTAGTTTTACAGATTAGATAATTATTTCTGAAACTTGTAAAATGTACTCAACGTTTGATGATAAATAAAAGTTGTGATTTATTTATGAGTAAGGTGTTGCTATCATTGTCAATTATTTACTATTGTTTCAGTTTTTCATGTTTTGACTTCCAGAATAATAAATTTATTCAAACTTTCCACAGTCAGTCATACAACGGAAGTAGGTATGAATCAATATTTTCATGAATTGGGATTGTAGATGGCTAAAGGTGTTTAGACATGGCAATGGTTGCTACAACATTCATGAGTGCTCATAAGTTATGAGTATTGGAATAAACCCATGCTCACTTGTATCAATTCATGGAATTTATCTCGAGTGACCGTGAGACGGTAATATCATATAAGTCTTCAAACCTAGAGATATGATTTGTTGCCTATGAGTTGGTTGTGCATTAATTGCACGAAAACGCATCAGTAACTTGATGTTATAAAACGTGCCTTTGTGTATAATTCAACAAGTAGTAGAACAAGCATATGAGTCGAAGTTTATCTGTTCCTTCTAGAAATAGAAGCGATATCCGGGGCCCTAGATGATTTTTTTTTGACCTATGTACCGGGCCCGGTCAGAACCGAATTGATGTGTTCAATTAAGTTCTTTGTCAAACAAATCAGAAATTGGGAAACAAACTGTTGGATAATAAGTAAGACATTGTTCCATGTATTTGTCCGGCTGATATCATGAGAGCAGAGGATTATATGATCACTTATCTAAAATGGCGCTTCATAGTTCAACAGAGTTTTCGAGAGCTACGATTGCCGGTTGGTTCCTAAAGTAATATAAGCAAATACAGTTATCAGACTTATCCAAATGGGAGTATGTTGGATAAGGTGTCTAAGTCCATAACTTATTTGGTATATACTTGACCCGACCCGGCATGGTCCATTTGGGTTGCACTTCTCCCAAACTATTTATATGGATAATATTTATGAGAATAGTATGTTTATGATTTATTAATATATTATAAGTTATAATATATTAATATGAAATCATATTATTTAATTAGTATTGATCTTAAATTAATTATGAATTAATTTAGTGATAAAAAAGGTGACTAATTAAACATGGGCTATTATATTTATATAGTGTGGGCTAACACTCATTATGGAAATGGGCTAAGCTTAAATGGGAGTCAATGGATGATCCATGGAGCTTTTAACCCATGGATCCTTGGAAGAGGAAAAGACATGGGTTATTAGGGTTTCCTCTAATCATCTACACTATATAAAGAGGCTTGTGATGCTTGAAATGACTAAGTGTGTGTGCATAAGAGTGGCCGATTTCTAGAAGCTAGACATACTCTCTCATAAAGCTTTTCCAAGTTTGTGGTGTTTTGTGATTTCCATTTGAGGCATTCACATTATTGATGCTTGGCTCTCAAACTCCAAAGGAATCAACTCACAATCAAAGGTATGTAATTCTTCTTGTTCGTTATGTTTAAAAGTACCCTATACCATGCTAGATAGGTTATGAACCTTGGAAAAAATTATTTTTTCATGTATTATAGTCAAACATAGATCCAAGGTTTCTAGGGTCACATGAACACTTTAGGAGTGTTAGTTTGCTCAAAACCCAACAGTTGGGATACGTACCTCCCACTGGCAGAGTTTTCGTACAATAACAGTTATCATGCCAGTATTGACCGGGCTCCATTCGAGATGTTATATGGACGGAGGTGCAGGACCCCGGTGTGTTGGGACGAGGTTGGGCATCGGGTCATGGGGAGCACCGAGGTCGTGCTCAAGACCACTGAACTGATTCAGCATGTGCATGACCGGTTGTGAGTTACGCAGAGCCGTCAGAAAAGTTATGCTGATCAGCGGCGTTCGGACTTGTAGTTTCAGGTAGGGGATTTTGTACTGCTAAAGGTGTCGCCCTGGAAAGGGATTATCAGGTTTCGGAAGAGGGGTGAGTTGGGGCCCTGGTTTATAGGCCCGTTCAGGATCATGGCCCGAGTGGGCAAGGTGGCATATCGTTTAGAGCATCCAGAGGAGCTTAGTCAGATTCATAACATCTTCCATGTGTCTCAGCTTCGGAAGTGTGTTGTTGACGAGTCCGCAGTTGTTTCCTTGGATGACACTCAAGTGGATGGGAGCCTGAATTATGTTGAGAAGCCGGTCGTAATCTTAGATAGGAAGATGAAGGGTCTTCACAACAAAGAAGTGAAGTTGGTAAAGGTATAATGGCAGCACCGCAAGGGCTTCGAATGGACTTAGGAGCCGGAGGAGGAGATGCGGGAGCATTATCCCGATCTGTTTACAGCTACGGACTTCGAGGATGAAGTTTAGTTCAAGTGGTGGAGAGTTGCAACACCCTAAACCTGGTACGTCTTGAAACCCTCATGAATTTACGTTTTAGCAATATTAGTCCCTTGAGTACGCTGGGCGTACCTATGAGTACGCTTAGCATACTCTGCATGAATGATCGCGGAGGAGCCTCATCTACGTTGGGCGTACATGAGCGTACGCCGGGTGTATGCATCTGAGAGTCAAAACCCTAAATCCGGACTTGTCCCTTATTTAAATGTCTCTTAGCCTCTTGGACCAAACCCTATCAATCTCTTTAGCCCCATTTCGTCTTCCTACAGCTGAATTAGTGTATGAGTGAGATTTGGAGCCTAAGAAGAAGGTTTTGGTGGCCATTTTGAAGTTCTTTCAAGAAGGAGAGTTGTTAAGCAAGCTTGGATCAGTTTGGTGCTTCAAGAATCTGCATTGGAGTCATCTTGCAAGGCTTCTGGAGGTAAAAAGCTTGCACCTTTCCATTTAAATCTTTAGATCTAGCTAGGGTTTTCTAGTTTTGTCCCTTTGTTGGATTTTTGGACCTCTTTTGGCAAGTTAAGCAACTCCATGAGAGGAAAATGGCAAATCTGAGGTCCCTTGGTCGTTTTGAAGCATGAAAATGGAGCCTTGGTGGAAGTATTGGTCTCATGCATGGGTTAAAGACCTTGGAAAGGTCTTAATGAAGGGTTTGGGTGTAGGTGAGGCATGCAAAGGCATAAAGTTGGCAACTTTATGCCTTAGGACGTATTAAACAACTCATATCTGGCTTTTGGACGTTGTTAGGTCACAATTTTGTGGTTTGAGTTAGGCATTCATCTTATATAGGTCTTGGTAGGGTCTTGGGGTTTGCTATGTTGGTTGTAATATGTTAGCGAGTGTGTGCAGCCATACATGTGTGTGAGGCTGCACACTCTGTGTGCGGACATACACGTGTGTGCGGCCATACACACGTGTACGGCTGTACACACGTGTGCGGCTGTACACACGTGTGCGGCTGTACACACGTGTACGGCTGGTGGTCCTATAAATAGAGTGTGTCTGTGTCAATTGTATAGAGACGTCAGTGATGTATGTGTGTGTTTTCCCAAGGTGTACCTGACATTTATTCGTAATAGATGTGTGCATGCTTGGATTAATTCTTCTTCTACTCCTTCTACACTCTGTTTGATTGTTTGCGTTAATTGATCACTGATTTGGATCTATAGTTTTTGGGACTAACAATTGGTATCAGAGCCAATTCAATATCAATTTGAAGCATTTTAGAGTTCGCAGTTGGAGTTTGAAGGTGTGCGGTTGGAACTTTGAAGGTGTGCGGTTGGAGTTTGAAGGTGTGCGGTTGGTGTGTGTGATTGAGTGTGCGGTTAAAGTGTGCGGTTGAGTGTGCGGTTGAGTGTGTGGTTGGAGTGTGCGGTTGAGTGTGCGGTTGGAGTGTACGGATTGAGTGTGCGGTTGGAGTGTGCAGTTGAGTGTGCGGCTGGTGTGTGCGGTTGGGACCCAGGCTTGTAATGACCTGGGTCCCCAAATCTAAATAATCCCGCTCATTGTGCAGGAAAAGCTGCGGAGGAATGTCGTCAAACCTTGGTACGTCGACAGCGGTTGTTCCAGGCACATTGACAGGAGACATCTCCCAACTGCACGTCATTCAGACTTTTAACGGGGGCTATGTTTCCTTCACGGGAGGAGATGGAGGGAAGATCACTCAAAAAGGAATAGTTGTAAATGGAGTGCTGAGTTTTGAGAACGTCATCTACGCTCCTGAGTTAAAGTATAGCTTGTTGAGTGTCTCACATATCAGCTTATAGACTAAGGATAATGATATAAGGTTAAGCAGTGAAGACCTCGATGCAATAGTGTTTACAGAGTGTTCCATCGAGTTGTACCTGACGTTTTTCTGATATAAACGTGTGCAAGCTCGATTTCTTTTCATCTTCTTATTCTATTGCGATTGTTTGTTGCTAGATCATTGACATAAGGAGTAAGTGGTGTTCTCAAAGTGACGTCTCCAAATTTTGATCAGATAGCAGACACCTTTCAACCGATATGGATACAACTTCAAGGATTCCTCCCCTTAATTCTGTTATTCCTACATCTATGCCATCCACAAGTGATTCGACACCGACACAAATCTCCCTGCCTTCTGTAAAAAGAAGTCGACTCGATCCGAGGCATGGAGTGTTTATTCAAGATCAAGAACCACCAGTCCAACAACCCTTCATAGCTGCTACACCAACTTAATCGACCCTAAAAGGACCAAGTAATGTTAGATCTTCGTTTGAAGTCGGGAGTTCTTCTGCTCCTAGGGGTTCTCCTACTCCACAACCTGTGCATGATGTTGCCTCTTTGAGGCTTGCCAGGTTTCTTGGTCAACAAGATTCAGATCCTTTATCTCGTGGCAAATGAATATCAATAGGTGAAGGAAGTTCAGGGGGAGCAGGCCCATCTATCTCAGAGGTCAAGGAGGAGATCACTACTCTTAAATAGAAGATCATCGAGAAAGACGTTCTGATCAGAAACCTCGATATTCGAGTTTCCGAGCTTGAAGAAGAAAACTTTCAGAAGTCTAAACAGATCTCCAATCTCCATCTTAATCTTGGTGCCCTATCAGTAGGCTACTCTGACTTGAAGAACAAACTTATTGTAGAATTTGGTGACAAGTTCAAGACCACATTCGAAGAGCCTTGCGCCACTGCAGTGATCAAGTTTCAAGATAGCGATTGCATTATTCGTCTTGTTTGATGCTAAGGATTTTCTGCAATTCAAGAAGCGATACATACACACCTTGGTGAGGCTGATTAGAAAGACTGAGTCTATGCTAGCCACAAACCAAGGGGGAGACTGTTAGGTCAAAATTTGTAGGTTTGGGCTAGGCATCTATCTATATAAGTATAACGTGCTTCAGATCGAAGAAGACCTGAGTCCATGCTAGCTCAAACCAAGGGGAGATTTTTAGGTCACAATTTTGTGGTTTGAGCTAGGCATTCATCTTGTATAGGTCTTGGTAGGGTCTTGGGGTTTGCTATGTTGGTTGTAATATGTTAGCGAGTGTGTGTGGCCATACACGCGTGTGTGGCTGCACACTCTATGTGTGGACAAACACGTGTGTGCGGCTGCACACTCTGTGTGCGTCCATACACACGTGTATGGCTGTACACACGTGTGCGACTGTACACACGTGTACGGCTGTACACACGTGTGCGGCTAGTGGTCCTATATATAGAGTGTGTCTGTGTCAGTTGTATAGAGACGTCAGTGACGTATGTGTGTGTTTTTCCAAGGTGTACCTGACACTTATTCGTAATAGATGTGTGCATGCTTGGATTAATTCTTCTTCTACTCCTTCTACACTCTGTTTGATTGTTTGCCTTAATTGATCACTTATTTGGATCTATAGTTCTTAGGACTTACAGACGTAAAAGAATCGGGTATTAATCACTTAATGGAGAAAGTGCTTGATTTGGAAGAACGATGGGCGTACTCAATATACATTGCACGTAGTTCTTAAGACCCCAGTACGCTGCACATACCAGAATGGTACGCCGAGCGTACGCGCTACAGATTGGGCCGGATCTGTTTTGGACCTTTGAGCTTCTGGGCTTCATTTTGGTTATTGGATTGGTTGCATTCTGTGAATTATAAGATTTTTCATCTGTTATGGGCCATTTATACTTTAGTTGGGCCTTATTGGGCCAAGAGGCCCATTAATAATTTTTGGACTTGGATTTTGGGCCCATTAGCAAGGGAAGGATAATTGGGCCTCATGGATGGGTTTGGAGTTGGGTTTTTCCTTTGACTAATCCAAGGTCCTAACATTGATTATTATTATTATTCAGCATGGGAGATTCGGACTGTTAGGAGAGCAACTTTTGTATTCAGCCGACAAAGGTGAGTCTCCTCACCATACCAATGGGTCGAAGGCACCAAGGCTGACCCATTAATTGTTATGTATATGCTACTTGGACTAGTTGATATGTAATGTGCTAGTTGTTTCTGTGTATTGTAACTGGAAGACCTCGGGAGGTTCCCTGGGCACTTAGTATAAGACCTTGGAGGGTTTCCTTGGCATCCTAGGTCAAAGATCTCGGGGGGTTCCCAAGGCACTTAGGTATAAGACCTTGGAGGGTATCCTTGTCATCCTACATCAAAGATCCCGGGGGGTTCCCGAGGCATTGGGCTATGACCATGTAGGGGTTCCAATGACACCCAGAGTAAGACCCTGGAGGGTTTCCAGGGCTTCCTTATGTGATGATTGCATGACTTATGTGTTCTGTATAGCTGTTAGCTAGCATGATATGTTGTATGTGTTTGTGTGTGGGTGTGCTCTGGGGAACTCACTAAGCTTTCAAGCTTACCGTTTGTGTATTTGTTTCATGTACATTTGAGCCTAAGGGCAAGGGCAAGGCGTGATGGCGCGGTGTGCACTCTATCTCTCTTTTTCACTAATATGTTTTGGGACACTGATGATTTAAACAAAGTTGTATTGAATATGGACTTGAAAACAATTATGTTGGAATTTCATGGTTTATGCAAGCATGCTTACTAATTAAAAATGAAATTTTTCTTTGTAAAATTTGGGTCGTTACAGTACTTTGTAACATGAGTAGAGTATGTGTATTGCGTAAATTTATTGTGTTGTTATTCTTTATGTGAGTCGTTATAACCATACTAATATGACGGAGTGTCTGTCTTGATGTTCTTCTGGCGTCGGTTTCTGAGAAGACATTTGTCACCCTAGACTGGCATGTCTAGCTGTAGTGAGCAACTTAAGTGTGGGGTGTCAACCCCGTATAGATCTATACACAAATTCTCGCTCTCCCTCTAGGAGACTCTGGTTATAACTACATGACTTTCTATGTACACTAAGTAGGTACGAGTGAAGGAGTGTCTCACAAGAGCCTTAACGAAATTATGAAAATAGTGTGTTTCATTATTTAACGTTAAAATAACGTTACGAGTGTATATTTTTTACTATAACTCATAGATAACAAAAATATAATAATTTTTATCGAGAGTGTCGGAATAGCTCGTTATTTCACTATTGTTATCAAAACAGTCTATTGTTAAAGATATTTTCACAATAGGCCAGATTTACATAAAATTGACATTGAGGCCCAATTAATATAAAGTTTGTCATATAAGGCCCAAATTAAATAGATTTGTCCATTAAGGCTCAAATTTTACCCAAATTGTTATAACTGACCCATTTTATCAATGATGACCTTAAATGGCCCAATATTAACCAAAAAGTCAATAATGTCCCATTATTACCATGAATGTCGAAAATGGCCCAATAATGTCAACGCTGTCGAAATTGGCCCATTTTTACTAAAATTCTCATTTGAGGCCCAGTTTTGCAAAAATGTTCAAAAATGACCCATGTTTGCTAAATAATCCATTTTCGCCCCTTTTCAAATAAAAATGTCATATTTGGCCCAATTTATTAAATAATTCATTTTCAGCCCATTTTAAACAAAAGTCCCAAATATGACCCAAGTTTATTATGAAGCCCATTTTCGGCCCGTTTTAATTAGAAATGTCATAAATGGTCTATTTTTACCAAAAATATCAATTTTAACCCATAAATACCAAATATGACATAAAAAGCCCATTTTTTTTATCAAAAATGACTATTTTAGCCCATAAATACCGAAAATGACATAAAAGGCCCATTTTTATAAAAAATGACCATTTTTGTCCATTTTCATCCTATTGACAAACATGGTCCCTCTTTATATTTCCTTTAGTTTCATGGTAAATTCTCAAACATGCTTAACATATTCAAGCATCTTAAGAAGTTACATAAGGTAACTTATTTCCCAAGAACTTCAAACTTGGATGAAATCTCGAGTTCATGGGTATTTATCAAGATTTTATAACATTTCACACACCATAACATGAAAACATACACATGTAAGCATAGATACAAAGATTTTACTCAAAACCAAGCTTGTACTCCCCCCCTAAAGATAGAAAATCATGAAAACAAAGAGGTATGAAGATAACCTTAGGGGCTCTTTCGGTTTGAAGAGGGAGAAAGAGTAAGTTTTCGGCCTAGATAGCTTCCTTGAGGAGAGTTTCAAAGTTGAGATGGTTCTAAGAAGCATGAACACAAAATGAAATTGTATGAGAAGAATTCTTAGTGTAACTTAGAATGAAAAAATTTAATCTATTCAAAACTTACCAAGTTTGTGAAAGCTTGAAAGAACCTCTTTAATGTACACATACAACCCATGAAGATTATGTAACATCTGGATTTCCAGGTACCATATTTAAATTGATTATTTTGAGTTATGAGGAGGGACTCGACGAGTTGGCGCCAAGACTCGTCGAGTAGGATCGTGATTTGTTGACTGGATTAATGAATGGACTCGACGAGTCGATGGGTGGACTCGACGAATCCGCGTTGTGGGTGGAAACCCTAAATCCTCGGGCCTGTGCCCTATTTAAGGGACCTTATGGCCCTCATTTGCGGCTACCAGTACAGAGAGAGAAACCCCTAGTGAGCTTGAGTGTGTGGTGTGAGAAGAAGGGCTATTTTGGTCCTTGTTGGTGTGGTTTTTGCAAAGAAGAAGGAGATTCCAGCAAAAGAAGGCCAAGGGGGTTGCTATTATGTGGTTTCAAGCAAGGAAACTCCATCTTTGAGATATTAAATCGATCCTCCTTCTGTTTTGGTGTAGAACCTTTGAATCTAGGGTTTTCTCTACCCTTTATTGGATTAGATATGATGCTTATGATGTCCCTTTGAGTGTTAAACTCTGGATCTGGACCTTAAGAGGTCCAGAGATCCCCAACCTCTCTGCTTTATGTTATTCCTTTGGAGATATGAACCTAGGTTGCCATTCTAGAGGTTATTTCACCAAAAGGAGTCTTATATGCGTTGCATGAGTGTAAAGGTCGGACCTTTACGTGATTATTGAGTATGCTAAGGTCAGATATATAGGTTAGAGAAACAGATCTGACCTTAGAAGGTCATTTGAGTGTTGCCATGGAAGGGACTCACGAGTCGAGTTGGGTTGCCCCGCGATTCATGACCAGTGGTAACCCGTCGAGTGAAAGGTTAACTCGACGAGTCGAGTGAGGATTCATGAGATTTATAAGGACACGCATGGACTCGCCGAGTCACACGAGTGCACTCGACGAGTCTGGTCAAAGTTTGACCATTGATTGCAGTTGACTTTCGTTGACTTTTAGGGTTTGGTCAACACTTGGACTTTTGGACCATTAGAAGGGTAAAATGGTATTTTAGCCTTATGAGAGAGAGAATTGGAAGGGACTAGTCTAGCCTGGAGAGCCGTTATTGATTTGAGACGATTGCTTATGTGTTTAGGCAGGGCTAGGACATTGTTACGAGGTTTAGGGATACCGAGCACATGAGTTACTAGACAACATACGAGGTGAGTCTTCTCACTATACATTACCTAGAGTGGTAATTATGTGTGACCGGAAGGTCTTATGTGCTATGAAGAGTATGTGATATATGTTGATAGATGACATGTGATATGTATGTGTTATGTTATGTTATGAGCAATATGTTATGGACCGGAAGGTCATCATGTTATGGACCGGAAGGTCAACAACGTATGGGCCGGAAGGTTAAAAGGGTATGGACCGGAAGGTCATTACGTGTAGGACCGGAAGGTCTACCAAGGTTGGGACGGAAGTCCTCTAAGACACATGTACCGGAAGGTCCCATAGAACTATGGTCTTGAGTGGCGTATGTGTTGTATGTGGTATTTTGGGGAACTCACTAAGCATTTATGCTTACAGTGTTATGTGTTATGTGTTTCAGGTACTAGTGAGGACCGTGGGAAGGCGTCAGCATGATCCGTACACACTGGCAGAGGATTTTATCTTATGATCTTAGGATATGTTTTATCATGATGACAATTTTTGAACATGAGATTTGTGAATATTAAATGAGTTTTATGTTGTTTGAAAAATGAAAAAGTGTAACGCCTGTAGATCAGGGCTAGTCAATTTAGAGACGATATGCGTCAAAAATGAATTTTTGATTAAAGATTATTTAGAATGAATAATCTTAACTAAGTTATAGTATATGTTACAAGGTTTTCGTGCATATAAAGAACGCCGAAATCCGAGTTATAACGAAGAAGTTATGACCTGTCGAAGTTTCGCGACAGAACCGGCACGGCACAGCGCGACGTAAAAAGTGAATTTACGTTAGAGTGATATTTAGCCTTATCAATCTAAATGAAAGTCGTAGAATACATTAAACCATGAGCATGCATAAAAAGAACGCCCAAATCTGACTTCATATGAGGAAGTTATGATTTTTCGAAGTTTCGACTTAGCGGTATGCAGCCCGAATGCTCGATTTGAGACCAAGCGGTTTTTAGCCGAAACAATCTAAATGAGAATTGAAGATCTCATTAATTGTAGTAAAACAATAAAAAGATAGACGAAAACGAACGTCGGATGAAGAAGTTATGATTTTATAACGGAGTTTTCCTGTCCCGGCCTACTAAAAATAAATAATAAAAATAAAGTCCAAATTATCTGACGGAGTCTAAACGAAAGTTGTAGAGCGTAGTCTCACCTACGCGGGGATATAAATAACGTCGAAAACGGAGTTCGTATGAGGAAGATATGAATTTTTGAAGTTTATTAAATATTTGCGATATTTAATTTAAATATATATTGGCCGATATTATCCATGGGGGGAGTCAGAGACCTTATCGTCGTTACGCCCAGCGTAATCTCAAGTTACGCCCAGCATAATTCGACCTTCCAGCCCCTATAAAAGGGTGTCGAGGGCAGCCGAGTAGTTTGCTCATTTCTTCCCTTTTTCTCGCGTTTTTGCATCGTTTTTCGTGCAAGAATTATCCCGAAGCCCTAATATCATTCTCGAGCCCCGAAGCAAGTCCCGAGGCCCCGAAGATCCCGAGAAGTGAAATTCCCGAGCCGAAGCTCTGCCCGCGAGGAGTCTGGTTTTTGTGAAGATCTTCCAGATCTGCCGAAGATTACTACTTCTACAAGCCGTAGTGCTGTCCGATCATCTTCTAATCAAGTGAGTGTGTAGTTACTTTCTTCTAAACACATAAATATTAAGTATTTGCTATGAAATACGTGTTATGTGTATAATATATCGTTGTTTATCTGAGATGGTTGTGGAGTGGATGAATTATATAAGTTTTAATGAGTTAAACTATATATGTATTTTGTGTCTAAAAATATGTTGGGTAGAACATGAACAGATGAGGTTGTTGGTAAGTGATAAAATATGGGTTGGACCATGAGATAAAAGAATAAAGAGATAAACTTGTTTTAGATCTGGATGTATGGATCAGATCAAAAGGTTAGTTTTAGATCTGAGAGTATGGATCAGATCAAGAGATTAGTTTTAAATCCGAGAGTAGGGATCAGATCAAGAGGTTAATTTTAGATTCGGGAGTACGGATTATGTATTTTTGAATTACTTGTTCATTCGATAAGGTATCATGTGTATAGTCCCTTTTAGGAACGTGATTTTAACACAAGAATTGATTAAAGTATGAAATATACATATGTATGTGAAGTATTTGTTATTTTCTGAAATACGTGTTAGATATATTTGATGATATACAACGTACGAATCATATATGGTTCAATATGTGTTAAGATGTATATATATGATATTATTACTTAAAACCTTGTGTTAAGTATACACTAGTTAGTCTTTTTCCTAAGCGGAGATAGTATCGGGAATTGATTATAAGTATTGTAGGTTTGCCTAGTGATGGGTTAAGACTTAAATGGGATGTTTAGTTCAATTAAGTTTGGACATTGGGTATTCTCTTATTAAGAGTACGTGCGTTGCGAGATTGATGATCGGTGGAGTACGTCCTACGTACAGAAGTACATTTTATGTACGAAGTCTTTTTCAAAGCTCTGTGTCTTGGGTGCTGCTTGTGCCAGGGTACTATTATGTTCTCGGGTACGATTCTTTCGCATACCAAAGTACTATAATGTGCCAGAAGTACTATCATGTACAAAGTATTTTTGGCGATTTTGTGTGTCGGTTACGGGAGCGTACGGGAGTACTCTAGTAGTATTTCCCCATACTTTTATTTTGAGAGAGCTTTGGAGTCAACGTTTCTTTTATGAAGTGATCGACCGAGCTTCATATGTTAGTGTTTTCTTTCACGAAGTAATTAAGGGAACTTCGTAGACTGCCTAATAAAGCGTGTCGGTTATAGACCACTAATAGGTATGTCTGGTGTTATATTGCTGGATAGGGTGCGTCTGGGGGTGAAATACCTCATGTATTCAGGCCACTGCTAGGCAAAGTTCGATGCTGGGATAGGTAAAGTCTGGGGGTAAAATACCTCATGATAGTCAAACCATGCCTAGGCATTGTTATCTAGATAACTACCCCTGACTTAAAATGTCTTGTGGTTCTTTCTTTTACGAACGAAGGTTCGTGGTGAAACTCATTCTATTCCCTTCATTTGATGTCTTTATTGATCCTCGTTTGCTGCTAGGGAATTTCCGAAGCAGCTTCGTTAGTTGTTGTTCATATCGATTTCCTTAGGCTAGATCTCGTAAGATCATTGTATAGGGTCAGTATGTGGGGATCGACGGGATGGGATATATTGTTTTAGAAATATGATTTATATGTGTTAATAATATTAGTGGTTTTGTAGGATCGAGATATACATTATAATCACGTGGTTTGAACTAAGAGCTTTCGTACTCTGTGTTCCTTAGGTGATTGAGTTCACCAAGGATATTTGAACTAGGTGTTCATTAGGTATTATTGAACGGAGTGTGTTTGTCACAACTGGAAATTTTGTGTCATGTAATCTATACACTCAAGTTAATGTGAATCAAAAACTTAAGAACATGTGTGACACCTATGATTATGACATCAAAAACTTCAATCAAATACATCATACAAGTACTACAAATAGTCATCAAACAATTGGAAACCCTAGAAGTTCTTATTTAGGTCCACCTTGGACTAGAACTTCCTTATTGGATCCAAATGGACCAATGAGCTTCCAATTTGACTATCATGGGCTTAGAACCCTAATTGGGCTCTAATTGGACCCACACTAATTTATTTCAACATTATGGGCCATGTTAGGCCTAGAATGAAATGAATTAAAAGCTTTGATCCATGAATAACCTAAACTAGTCCAACAAAAATGTAAAAATCCTACCACATTCTTTTAGGCTTAAATCATACCCAAACAAACTCTAATATTGGGCTTAGGGGCAAAAAGCCCAAATTTTTCCTTTTCCCTTCCAAACTCTCGGCCTAAGGCCCAAGTCCAAGAAGAAATGGAAGAGTTGACTATTTGCTTGCCACCTCACTATTAACCAAAGGACTTCCATGCAAGAGACCCATACTTCCATGCACCATCCTTTCATGCGTCTCTCTTCTTCTCCCTCTCTCTCTTGCTCTCGGCCATATTCAAACACACACATAAAATTCACTCATTCTCCTCTCAAAGAAACTCTCTCATTTCTCCTCCATAATTTCGAGATTTAAGGAGCTTTCAAGGAGAATCCATCACCAAAATCATCATCTAAGGTAAGTTGATGACTAATCCATGATCTAGCTACTTCATTTCATCAAAAATCTCTTCTAAATCTATTCCAACTTGTGATCATGCACCTTAGAAGTCACCAAACTCGAGATCTACCAAGGAAAGGTGCTAGGGCCGAAAATCACTTCACTTCTCTTCCATCTTCTCTCCAAAACCGAAGCCACACCCAAGGTGATCTTCATACCCCCTATTTTCTGTTTTTATGAGTTTTGTGGGGGGGGGGGGAATACAAGTGAAAGTGTAGATCTATATATGTTTTGTATGCCTTGTATGATTTCCATGCTTATATGTGTGTTTTTGTGTGTTATAATGTTGGATCTAGCCATAAAACCCCTCAAAACCAAGATATACCTTATGTTAAATGATACTAGCATCAAGTATATTCCTACATACAAAGTGTTCCAAGAAAAATAGCTAAATGGCTTAGTAACATTTTCTTTGGGCTAAAAACTCAATTTTTGGACATAAAATGCTAAAAATATAAAATTAAAGGGCCCAAATTGAAATATTTCGAAATCTGATGGGGGAGATGAGCCAAAACAGTTTCCATAATGTATTTTCTGAAAATATGCTTGTTGGAGGATTAAAAACATAAATTTCAAGCTTAATGGGCTAAAAATGACATTTTCGGCCCAATAAGGCCCATTATGCGAAATTTTCTGTTTTGGAGGGCCAAAACTGTGTTTTTCTGTAAAACAGTGGACTATTAGTGTTCCAAGTCCTTTTCAAAGGTTTAAAATGCTTTTTAAATTTAAAAAGGACCAAAGTTGCAAAAATTTTCCAATTTGGGCCAAAATTGTCAAAATTGCGAAAAAGAGGGGTTATAACCGAGAAAACTGCATTTTCAGGGACTTAAACTGTATTCAATGAAAATAATGCTGAAAAATATTAATTTAAATAATTTTTGGTGTTAAAATGTCAAGAAAAATGATTTAAGGACCAAACCGGAAAGTTATTTAATTAAACCGGAAACTTTATTGGTTGTATTATATTAATGCATGGTGACGAATGTTGTTACGTTTCATATATATTCAATGTTATGGTATTCAATTGAGTCACGACAGCTCCCGAACGTTTCCGCCGCCTGGTTCGGGGGTGTGACAGTGTTCAATGGGTGTTCTTGAACTAGGTGTTTGTTAATTATTTTAAACTGCGTGTTCACCAAAGGTAATCTAAGAACCATGGTGGCACTAGACTTTGTGCCAATTCCTTAGGGCAATTCTTAGGAATGAATGGGAGAAGGGTATTCGGTTCTTAAGGTAAATCTTTACTAAATAAATGGAGATAATGGGGGTGGGTAATTGGATTAATTGTTTGATAATTAAATATAATAATTATATTATTGTGGGTTGAAAACCCTATATGCTCACCAGGCTCCCAAGCCTGACCCACTCAGTTTTCTTTGCATTACAGGTAATAGTGCAAGAGTATAAGTTGGTGGACTTGACGAGAGATTTTGGATTATAGGCCAGTAGTTATGAATAATTGTTGTAAGGTCTATTTTGTTCTGTTTATGCTTTTGGTCTGTATTGAACATGACATCCCGAGATTTTGTTATATAATGAAAATACATTTCTTTAAGGAAATGCTTTGATAATTTTTATCATATTTTGTTTTGGGAACAAATTCCGCAACTGTTTTCTTTAAAAGATTACTCTGATTTTATAAAACAAAGCATAAACAAATCGGTATTTTCTGGCCGTGAAAATGGGGATGTCACAAAAATTGTTTATTTTTACGTTGTTACAGATTGAAGGGAATAATGAGAGGATTTCTTTGAGTTTGAGAGGGAGAGATGAGAGAATTTTGTGTTTGAAATGAAAAGTGGACGGGGGATAATGATGGTGGTTCGGCCAAGATAAAGAGGAGGGCGAAGGGGGGGGGGGGGGGTGGGGGCGGAAGAGAAAAGATTTTGCATGAAGGTTAATACTTCTTTGGATGGAAGTATGGGGTGTAATTGCATGGATACATGCCATGCAAAAGTGAGGTGTCACTCTTAAAATTAAAGCCATCTTTTCTCCTTTATTATTATTATTATTATTATTATTATTATTATTATTATTAGAGGGCCGATCGGATTTAGGGAAGAAAGAAAGAAAGAAATTTTTGGGCTTGGGGTGGAAGGGTAATCGAGAACTCATTGGCCCAATAAGGGTTTTTGGCCCATGAAGGCCCATTTACGGGTTTGTGGCCCAATGAGGCTAAATTGCAAGGATTTTCGGCCCCAAGAAGCTCGAGATAACTCTTCATGGCCCAATAAGGGTCTTATGGCCCAACATAATATTAAATAGAGATTTTTGGCCCAATTAAGGCCAAACAGTGGGTTTTCGGCCCAAAAGAACCAAGCTGAGAAGTTATCGACCTATTAGGGCCCAATAAGAAAGTTTTGGTCCATTTAGAGGTTTGGACCGAAAGGCTTGGGTTAAGGCCCAGAGTTGAGTGATCATTGCTCATTGAGTTATATTTTGGGTTTACATGAAGAATGTTTCGACTTGAAACAAATTCTAGATGTATAAACTTATATAATATTGAAATTAACTTATACTGCACATAGCGTTACACAGTTACACCAAGGATGCTAGTTGTATATGGATAAAAATTTCTAGCCCTAAAATGCTAGTTGTGACAATATACGTCTTAATGACTTAAGCACAACCTAATACAAGTAAAGACTAACATCTTGAAGCGCTTTATTCTTGTTTGGTGGATACTTCTAGAGAAACTCTATTTTGAGTTTTTTGTCATCATTATCAACTTCCAACCTCTCGAGAGCGATCAATGTCTTCAAATGTTGTTTCTTTTCCTTTTATGCTTGTGTTAATCTTTCTATGTTTTGCAAAATGATCATTAGTGGGTTATTATTATTATTTTTTAAGTTTATTATATTTTTAAAGCTTCTGTTGTTTAGCATTTTTTTTAGAAAATGGTTTTGAATAAATCCAACATAGCCAACCCGTAATTCATATTATTACTTATTTTAATGTATTTTAATAAATTTTATATATTTATTTAAAATTAAAAAGTTTAAAATAAAGATTAAGCCATACCCTCGTGGATAAATGAAGTCTCGAACATAACACAAAGTAAGGGAGTAATTATTTGACATATTAAGACTTGTAATATATGAACTCCTAAGCGTTAAGAGCGTTTCGTTTGAAAAAAAAATATGTCTCTTCTTAGCCAGGTCAGATGTAAAAACCTTTTATGCTTGTGTTAATCTTTCTATGCTTTGGCACGGAGCTTTTGGAAGCGTTTGGGAGCTTCTAGCTTTTAGCTTTTGATAAAACGCTCTAATTTAAACAAAAAACTTCGTTTGACAATATTAGCGTTTAGCTTTTAGTTTTAACAAAATGCTCCGATTCTAAAAGCTACTTCATGTAGCGTTTAACAAAACGCTCATGAGCTTTTGAAATCAATTTCCATAATTACACTTAAAAACATATTTATATATTTATTTATTTTTAATAAATTGTCCTTTTATGTAATTTTATATATTTCAAAAGCTTTCAGTTACTTTTGCCAAACATTCATATAACAAATAAAAGCTACAGCTTCCCGCTACCAGCTATCTGCTACACGCTACCCGCTACCAGCTAACCGCTACCCGCTTCCAGCTAACAATTACTTTTGCCAAACACACCCAAATTACCTACACAATTTTAGACAACGATTAAAAGTATGACAGTAAAAAGTAAATGTAAATGACGTGTTTGAAGTTTAGTAATATTTAATTGACAAAATTGCAAAAATAGTCCCTGTGGTATGCAAATTTTGAGGTTTTAATCCAAACCCTGGTTTTTTTGGATCCATGATTATTTTGGAGTGGTTTGTATGTGTTTTTGATCCCTGGGCTTAACTCCCGTTAAATAGGATCTGTTACGCCCCCTCATGTGCCTCACACGTTAAACAGATCCTATTTAACAGGAGTTAAGTCCAGGGACCAAAAACACATACAAATCGCTCCAAAAGGACCATGGATCCAAAAAAAACTCATGGTTTGGACTAAAACCTCAAAAATTTACATACCACAGGGACCATTTTTGCAATTTTTCTATTTAATTAGTGAATCCTAATTAAATTGGTTTAATGTTAATCTTTAATTTGAGAAAAAAAGTATTTTAATATAATCAAATCAAATTTTGATAGCTAAATAAGTTATTAAATATTAAAAGAATTTAAATTTAATTTGAATATAAATATGAATTTTATAGTTTAAAATTTAAATCGGATATATAGTTTTAAAATTTATAAAAGTATTTAGAAAAATATTCAAAGTTTTGAACATAACCCAATTTTAACCTAAAGACGCCTCCTAGTCTACCGTTCACTTCTCTCAGCGTCCATCCTCCCGTTCTCTCTTCACCACTTCGATCGCCGGCCAGATACTGACGTCGATCGTCGCTCAGACTACGGACGTCGACCGCCGTTCGGGATGTCGACGGCAGCTGCGACAGTGGTACTCTTCCTCTGCGCTGAGCACTATCCAGACGGTACCCTTCTTCTACACCGGTCTGTTTCCCCGACGTCGACCGGAGAACTAATCTCCGCCGGCGAGCTTCATCTGAGAAGGTATTCTTCCACCTTTCTCGTTTTCTGATTATTATTATTATTATTATTATTTTTGTGTGTGGGTGAGTGTGTCGCGCGTGTGTGTTTTATATGCTGAAATCAGATAATCTGGTGCTGAACATGAAACTATTTTTCTGATTTTTTTTGCTGATGTTGTTATGATGATATTGTGAAGCTAAAATCTGCAATCTTGTGTATTATGAAGCTGAACTCCGAAATTTGTGTTTATTTTTTTGAAATCTAATATCGTGAAGCTAAAATTTGTGTTACGAAACTGAACCCTGTAATTTTTACTTAAAATGCTATATTAACTTGGTTTCATTTTTTACCATAGGCTGCTTGTTATTGATCTTGATGTTTTTTTTTTTTTTTTTTTTTTTTTTTTTTTTTTTTTTTGTACAAGTGATGATGACAGTGTGGCGAGTATGAGCAAAAGAAGAAGACATGAAAGAGTTGTGGGGGTTTCGGATTAATTTAATTAAACATGAGCAATGTGGTTTTTAAGGTCAATTCCGCTGTTATTGGTTATTACAGTTACTTATAAAACCAATATGGCTACAAATGTTTGTAAGGTTCAACATTGTCATAAAATCAGGCCTCAAGTCCAACCTTATCATTCTAGCATATACCGTCAAAGCTTCACCTTCTCTTCCATGTTTAGCAAGAGCATAATCACTGAAGCCCAAATGTGTGAATTCATCTTCGTAATTGATGTTAAGAAAAAAACTTTTATCAAGTACTCAAGGAAGACACAATTAGAGTAACCCCAAATTAGATTGTTTCTTACACACATGTAGTAATCTCATGCTTTTTTGATATCAGAATCAACCGTCTTCAAACTTCTAATTTTACTATTAGAGAAATTTTTTATAATTGTGGTTAGTGTTTGCTCGTTGGGACAGAGATCTCTTAGTCCTGACAAACGCAAGCTAATCACAATATGAAAATTTTCCTCGATGATGCAATTAAATGTTTTCAAGATGGTTCATTCTTATGTTATCAAATAATCAAAGTACGAGATTACTACATCTTTATGAGAAACAATCTAATTAAGGGTTATTCTAATTGTATCTCTTTTGAGTACGCGATAAAAGATTTTCATAACATCAAGATTAGGAAGATAAATTCGTATAGTTGGAATTCACTGATCAATGCTTTTTGCTAAACATGGAAGAGGAGCTAAAGCTTTGGCAGTATTTGATAGAATAATAAGTTTGGATTTGAAGAACAATTATGTGACAATGTTTAATGTTATAAGCGCGTGTAGCCATGTTAACTTTATAAGCCAAGACATACAAATTTTCATTATACCGACCATGGAGTTGGCCCCAAGTAATCAAACTTTGTTCATATTTAGTTGACTTAATCACAAGACCCGACTACTTGGTGGAAGCTAAGTTATTGATCCCAAGTTAGCGAGGAAGACTGTCGGTAAGGACTCATTAAATATAATTTTCGCTAGGAAGAGTTTCCAACAAAAAAAATTGAAATGAGGGTAGAAGGACTAGAAACAATGGTGCTTTAGGAACCACAATTGGCCAAATTTGATAATAGACAGGTACATATAAGTAGCTTCTTTGTTATCTCCTTTTATTTTCAACGTATTTGAAAATGTCCCCCCTTTTTAACCACTTGTAGCTGTGTTCCTGGCATTATTGTCAATAGCGATCATAGCGATAGCTATAGCGAATAATGAGGCGAGGCGATGCAATGTTGCAATGGGGTTCAAAGTGACTGAATAGCGACGTAGCGATATTTATTGGTTTTCTTCAAATTAGATGTTTTTTTTTCTTCAAGATTTTGATTTGGAAGTTATCATTCCAATAAATGCACATCCTCATAACCAGAAAGGTTTGATGGAAATGCTGAAGGTAGTGCTCAAACTTCAAAATTAAGGCTACCATGTATTAAAGAAGTTGAAGTTAATGGTATCACTGTGAAGATCAAATATTGTGTTGAAAGATTTGTCATCATTGCCCTTGGGTTGGACAATGTATAGGCCTGGTAAGAAGTGCATTCTCTCTCCAGCTTATCTTTTTATTTGATGTATATTTGTTCATCCCATTTGTTGTCCTTGACAAACTATAACATATTGTAATTGTGCTTTTGATATGGTGTTTGTTTTGGATATTTATCCCCGTGGTTTAGTTTTGTTTTGGATTTGACCCTTCATTTGAGGTGATAAACCCATATAATATTTACAATTTTGCCTATCATTTTGTTTTTGCTCTTAGTTTTTAAACTAAATTACTAATTTGTTCACATACGGGGTAAAATACTCGTTTTATATGGGACAGGAACCAAAAATGTTATGAAACCCTCTGATAAATACCAGAAAATGCAAAGAACAGCTAAACAGTTGATTTTTTTTAGTTATGCAATTGTAAAAAGAACAGCTAAGCAGATTTGGGGACCATGGGGGCCGCGTCCCATTGTGAGGTCTAAGAGAAGAGCCCCTTGCTGTGGTCCTTATCGGCTATTTTTGGTTGTCAGGGTCTCTTTGGGCAGCTTTAAGGGTAACTTATCAGTCAGTTTGGTTAGCTCCAGAGTGATCTTGGGATGACTAGTCAGCTGTGTTTACTATCAGTATGATGTTTACAAAACTCGTCATGCTCATGCATGCAAACTAACTTTGGTTTCCTAGTTTCTCCATTGTTGATACTATTGGATGCCAAAGTAGATTGAGTTTCAGCTTTATTTGATGGATTGATTATATGCACATCATTTCATATGATTCCTTAGTGTAGATATACCGTATGTTTTAGATGTGCAATTGAATTCTTTACCACAATAAATGTATACACTTTTTCTTACACGTTTTATATATTATTTTTGTTTTGCATGTTACTTAATATTGATTGTTGCAGATGCATTGACATTTTGGTGGTATTTGTTTTTTTGGTAAAAAAATCTTTTTGACCTTTTATGTCTATGGATGGAAAGATATATGACAAAATGTTGATTGTTTTTTAGAGACAAGAATAAGTCTTTTTGATCTCTTTTTCCTAAAGACAAAAAAATAGCTTTTGATGTAACATTCCAAAAATTATGAGGTAAAAATTTCATTTTTAATTCAACCAGAAACACCAATCATCATTTTTCCAATTGTAAGGTCACATCTTATGATCTAATGAGCTAAATACTAGTGTCAGCGTCTACAACATCAGCGCCAATGTATAAAGCTTAGACAAAACTGCAAAAATGGTCCCTGTGGTTTGCATTTTTTCAGGAAACAAGTCCAAACAGTGACTTTTTTGGTTTCGTAGTCCTTTTGGAGTGGTTTGTATGCAAAAATGGTCCCTCCGAAAACTGAAATGACTATAATACCCTTGAGGTATTTATTTTTCATTTTTCTTTCATTATTCTTAAAATTTAATATTTATTTATTTATTTTAACAATTAAAAAAATAAAAAAGGGCCCACCTCTCTCTCTCTCTCTCTCTCTCTCTCTCTCTCTCTCTCTCTCTCTCTCTCTCTCTCTCTCTCTCTCTCTCTCTCCTGTGTAAACCTACAGTAGATCCAACCCTCGTTCATAATCCATTTGAACATCAAATTCCAACATCAAACATCAGAGATTCCAATTTTTTCTTGCAAACAATCGATTTCTCCGATTCCTCAATTCTCAAACAATTGATTCTCACTTTTTTCCTGCAACTTAGATTAACCCACAAACTTATAGATCTTCATCCAGTTTCACTATGAACACACACACAAGATCAAGGTATATATTCGACATCGATTCAGCAGCAAAGTGCAGGTCCAGTGATAGTGGGCTGAGGTCCACTGATTTCCTACGGATGTTGAGAAGACTCAGTTTAGTGGCTATCAAAATCGACGATGAAAAGAAACATTAATGATGTTAGAGGAGACGATAAACAAGAATCAATTCGAATGCTCAGGGTTATACCCATTATATCACCTGATTTAAACGACAATAAATCTAGAAACATCGTCTACATACAGGTTATACACAAACACCTATTTCATTGATAATACACATAAATGAGAGACAGAGGAATCGTAAGATAAGGAAAAAAAGAGAAAGGGGTGAGTCGATAAAGGGGAGAAATCGAGAGGGGCTATTGTAGGGAGCTGCTCCGGTGGCCGGTAAAGGGGAAGAAATCGATGCGTAAGATACGAGGGGAGGAAGGAGTAAGATACGCAATGGCTCCCTCCTGCACCGATTTCCTTCTTCTCTACCTAATGGTGCTCGAACCAGAGAAGGTTCTCGATCTGCCCAATCCTAGTGGTAGCACATCAGCTCTGTTGCTTCCATCTTCCCAATACAGCGATGATTGAAAAGAAAAGAACGAGCAAGGATTGAGGTTTGTTTGGGGTTGCTCAGATCAACAGAAAAGAAAAAAGATGGGGTGAGGCTAGAATGGTTCTATGGTGGGCGGAGATGTAGCGGTTCACGGTGGAGTTTAGTAGTCGAATGGAGGCTAGCAGGTGGTGCGGTGGCTATCTCCAGATTGCCGGAGGTAGCACAGCCCCTTCTTGTTCGTTGAAATTGGGAACGAGAGAAAGAAATGGGTATATGACCTGGTGAGAGAGAGAGAGAGAGAGAGAGAGAGAGAGATAGAGAGAGAGAGAGAGAGGTGGGACCTTTTTTATTTTTTTAATTGTTAAAATAAATAAATAAATTTTAAATTTTAAGAATAATGAAAGAGAAATGAAAAATAAATACCCCAAGGGTATTATAGTCATTTTAATTTTCGGAGGGACCATTTTCACATACAAACCACTCCAAAAGGACCACGAATCAAAAAAAGTCACTGTTTGGACTTGTTTCCTGAAAAAATGCAAACCACAGGGACCATTTTTGCAGTTTTGTCTAAAGCTTATTGCCAACGTATAAAGTTTATCAGCATATAGCGTAGTTATTTTATATAATCTTTTGTATATTAGGTAATGATATAAATAAGTATAGAATAGATCATAGATCCGATATTTTTATGATAAGATCGGTTCTTAGTATAGATTAGACAAAATCCCTTCAATCAAGGGACATCCTTGTATACATTAGTATATAATCAACAATAGGGTAAACCCTAATGTTGAGTTTGTCTTGATGACCGTCTTTGTGACAATCTGCCTTTTTGGTGAAGACAAAACCTTTTTTTTGGTGAAAGACAATTCGGAGAACTCTCTGTGTTATTTACTTTATGTTCATTGTTTTCTCTTTAATTAGATTACTTTTGTTCTTTATACTTGAAGTGTATCCGATCGATACAAACCTTCAATTGGTATCATAGCAGGTTATTCATACACCCAAGTAATTATGTCAACCTCTTTAACTCCAAAATTAACTGTCTGCAACAAGATCCCTTCGTTTGATAAGCATAACTTCTCTGCATGGAAATCAAAGGCCATGGAAGCTCTCGAGTTCATGGACTTCGATATGCTCGATGTCATCAATAAAGATTCTATCGCCGCTATGCATAAATCATCCCATGATGATGCATTCGGTAGTAAGCTGAAAGGGAAATCTATTCCTGGATATAACAAGGAAGAGAAAAGGATGCTGGATTTCGATATAAAGGCGAGAACTGCTATTGGAAACTCACTCCTTTTTTCTGTCTATCATTTGGTTCAAAACTGCTCATCTGCTCAAGAGATTATGATCACTTTATCATCTGCTTTTGAAAAGGAAAAGTCCTCAAACGATGAAGGTAAGTGTCTCATGAATCAGATTGTTGAATCTCATGCTGACACTGCACATGATAGTATTGGGATCCTTGACGTTGGTCCTTCACACGCTGATAAGGACTTCAAGCTAGAATGGGACAATACCTCTACATATCAGGTAAAGAATATTGTTAGCTTCTCCTCTGTTAAAAATATTAAAAAAGATGACTCAATCGATCACCTATGTTTTGATTTATTGGTCTCAAATAAAGAAAAATCTACACTCAGTCATGAGTTAAAGAAACTCAAAGAAAAACTCTTTTCTTGAAAAATCTCTTTTTGTGTCACAAAGGAAAAAAACACATGTATATCTTTGACCAATGAGTTTCTCCACACTGAAAAATAAAAAGTTGTTGATTGTGCTAAAAACATTCAACTTATTTTGAAAAATTGGGCCTCTTCTCACTTCAATGTCACAATAATTATAAATGTTCAGATCCCAAATTAGTTTGAGAAAATTCTTGGAGGTGATATAGAAGGTGCAGTTTCGTTAACCAAAGTTGTTGAACTAAACGAACCTTCTACAAAGCTGATTGTTTAAAAGAAGATTTTAAGAGTAGATTTGTGAGTTCATATGTTATAAATCAAACTTTAATTAATACTCAATGCTATACTGAATCTAATGGAATTACTAAATGTGTTTCTAAATTATCTGCTCTTGATCCTTCTCACCAACCTCCTCATCATGATGATGTTCTTCCCTCCACTAAGATTTTGCTAAAGTTTCCTATATGCAATGGTGAAGTTCATCCCGTTAACGAAATTCTTAGCATGTTTCCTCAATGCTCTGTTAACAATTCTGAACTTGAAGATTAATCAAAGTCTTCTACTTCTGATGACTCTTCAATGCATCATGAGCCTCAAAACAAAGTAATATCTGAGCTTACCATCGATGACATTCCTAGTTCCAAAACTAAATCAAGAACTCTTAATTTAAAAAATCAAAGCTTTTTAGATTCAGTGTAACACCCCGACTCTCAGGTATAACTTTTTAGTCTTATATTTCCATTTTTAAAGGTCAACTCGACTAGTTGGATGCCCTGACTCGTAGAGTAGCAACAAATTTGGCCGCGTGTTTTAAGTGACCAACTTGACGAGTTGGAGGGCATGACTCGACGATTTGGAGCTAGAGAATGAAACCCTAACTTCCGGGGTTTGCACCCTATTTAAAGGGTCATTAGCCTCCCTTTGAGCTCAGAAACCCTAAATCGTGTTTTCTCTCCATATTTGTGTGTTTTTAAGCTTGAAAGGTGCATCTTGGTGAGAGGAGCTTGAAGATCAAGAAGCTTTGAGCAAGAAACAGTTGAGGATCTGAACTTTACCCCATTTTAGCATCACTTGAAGGTAACAAGTCGTTACCTTGATCTCCTTCTAGCTAGATCTTTCTATATTTGAGTTTTGGGGTCATTTTAGCATGTTGGTGTTTCATTTCGGGTGTTGAACCATGATCTGAAGTTACAACTTCAGATCTAGGCTCATCTTGGCCCTTATAATCGTAAAGTTTCAGCCTTTAGCAAGATAATGCCTTTTCGTTACCTAGAACCTCTTCTTTATCTTGATTTGGGCCATTAGCACCTTGCATGTACGTAAAGTTTGCAACTTTACGTGGGAAGTATGCCTTAGGAGCTTAAATCTGCCAAATGGAGCTTTAGGGTGGCTTAAAATCATCTGAATGGAGAAAGGACTGAAGGGACTCGACGAGATACATGGCCAAATCGGCGAGTCCGACGAAGATTAGCCTTTGAAGGTTTCTGCATGAACTCGGCGAGTCAGCAAGATGACTCGACGAGTCAGTTAGGGGTTTCTCGACTTGTGGACACACATGGACACGATGAGTTGTCTGGAAACTCGACGAGTCAACTGGGGTCTCACGGCTTCTCGAGTTCTGGAAGGACTCGACGAGTCAGTGAACTGCACTCGACAAGTTGAGTCAACATGGACCATTGACCTTGACCGTTGACCTTGACTTTGACCAATGATTGACCAGTTTGACTTTTGGGGGTATTTAGTTAATTGGAAACTTATGGAAGTGGTCTTATGGTAAATATGATGGTGGAGTTTGTGCCTGTGATTCGAGAGTTTGAGCTTATCACTTCAGTTCGCCATTTGTGAGGAGAGTTTTCCTCACTATACTCAAGGGTCGTAGGCACCAGGGCCGACCCTTTTGGATTGTTATCCTGATATGTTATGCAAGTATGATCTGTTAGATCAATATCCCGATAAATAGGATTGTATTATGCTATTATGATCTGTTAGATCAGTATCCTGGTAGATGGGATATTATTATGTTGTTATGATCTGTTAGATCGGTTTGTCTGTCTATAGACTGTTATGTGGTTATCTGTTATATGCGCACATGTTTGATTAGTGGTTGAGTCTTCTTTGCTTTGTGCGAAAGCCAATAGACCTGGGCATTCCAACCCGATGGTTGTGGGCCATGAGTATTCCATCACAAGGATGATTGGACTCGTACTATGTGGGCATTCCAACCCGATGGTTGTGGGCCTGGGGTATTCCATCTCGAGGATGATTAGACCCATAGTATGTTGGCATTCCAACCTGATGGTTGAGGGCCTGGGGTATTCCAACCCGATGGTTGACCGGACCTATAGTTTGTTGTTTGTGATTATATGTATATTGTTGTGTGTATGGGTATTTTGGGGGAACTCACTATGCTTTGGGCTTACAGTTTCAATTTTGGTTTCAGGTACCTCGGATGATCTCGGGAAGACAAAGGCGTGATCGTACAGCTCCTCATATTTTCTGACCTTGTTTCTGGGATACTCTGATGTAGAAACATTTTGAAATCAAATTTGTAATAATTGACGGTTAAGTTGGTAACAGAGCCTTGGTTTGAGTGAATTGGTGGAATATTCGTGGTAATCTAGTCTCAAATCAAGGAAAGATTTTCAAAATGATTTTTAAGTGGTTTTCAAAATAAGTAAAGGAGGATGCATAGTGTACGATCAGTCGGAGCCAGTAAGAAGACCCCAAAATACCATGTAGTTATTTGATTATGTGATGTGTTAGAACAACATGCTAGTACTAGGCTAGGGATCTTCAGGAATTGCATGATAAAATTGCCTGATTAAATGATTCCTGATAGCCTAGGGTTTACCTTATATGAAATTGACATAATTACTGTAGTTGCTTAGTGTATGCATCACGACCGTACACAATTAAGATCTTATAGCCTTAAAATTTTAGGTTTGGCCTTATTTCCTGTTCTTGTTTGATGAAGGGCTTAGGGTAGGATCAGGTATTCGAAAGTCTACAGGGTCCAACGTTATGTATGGCTAGCATACTCAAGACCTGTAGGGTTGGTGGAAGTTTCATGGGTGGGTTGTGTGAGGCTGGTAGATAAGTTATGAAATAGTTAGCCTTCCTCTAGGAGTGAGGATTAAGCGACCACCATGTATATGCATATTGTTAGGGTGTTGTGAAGATAGTTGAGACAAATATGGGTAGGTGTGGAAGGTATTATGGGCCCGTACTACTGAAAGCACAAGACCCATATGCGTATCAAGGAAGTCACAACCCCTAGGGTTTAGTTGTGAGTTGGTTCCCTCTTATTTGTGCGAACTATCTGATATATTCATGGTGTATTTTCAGTATGGTGGTTACGAGGCGTTTTGTGATTGGATCCGTATCGGGATCATGGCAGGGCGATTAGGGCTCCCCGGCACCACCCAAGATCATCAATTACGATGGGCCAACATTGACAGAGGACCGTGTTAGGGAGATCATCCGTAAGGAGGTGGTCGAGATTGTCCGAGGTCAGATTTCAAAGATGTTTGGGTCTATCAAGACGGCTATGATGGAGTATTTTGATGATAGATATGCAACCCTAGCTGAGACGGCTGCCGCAACAGTTGTAACAACGGCAGGGGGAGGAGCCAGTCGGGGCTTCCAGTATCGGGACTTTGATAACACGAAGCCCCCGACCTTCTATGGGACTCAGGATCCGATTATAGCCATGAGGTGGCTGTCTGATATGGAAGGATGTTTCTTCACGTGCTCATGTCCTACTGACTAGAAGGTCAGATGTGCCCTGAACTTGCTAAGGTTTGGGGCAAAGGACCGGTGTAGATTGATGACTGGGTCGTATATGGATGACCAAACAACTGTCGTTACTTGGGAACAGTTCAGGGATATGTTCCGTGCTCGCTACATTCCATGGGTCCAGCGCGAGCGGTTGTCGCAGAAGTTCTTGGATCTGAGACAGGGTACGGAATCGGTGAAGGAGATCACCCGCATGTTTACCGAGAGGGTGATGTTTTGACCGGTGTTTTCTTTTGAGCAGGCTCATATGACACGTTATCTGAGCATGCTTAAGACTGACATCCATTAGTTTGTTGCTACCTAGCGATGTGATACACTGTTGGAGTTACAGGAGGCCGCTAGGCGGCGTGAGTTAGAAATTGAGCTGCAACTGAGGGTGCAGCGACAGGCCCCGTCACAGTCATAGCTGATGCCGAGGTGGTCTAAGACCGCTGATACCAGGTATGGGGATAACCGGGCCGCACTTGTGGGAAGTGCAGAAAGCCTCATTCGGGGGTTTGCCGATCAGAGAGCGGGTGCCATAAATATGGCAAGCAGGGCCATCTGGCCAGGGATTGCAGGCAGCACACTCCAGCTCCTAGAGTAAGAATTTGTTACCATTGTGAGCAGGTGGGCCATATGAAGGCCCAGTGTCCCCTACTAGCCGCCAAGCCGGTGCAGGCTCCCACGTTGGCTACACTGAGGATTACTAATGGGAGGCCGGGTAGAGTAGAGCCCCCGAAAGCTTAGGGACGCGCCTTCCAGATCACAACGTAGGAGGTCAGGGCAACACCAGATGTGGTTGCAGGTACGTTTCTATCCCTCATCTTACTGATTATATTTGTTTTATGCTTATCTATTTGTACTTGTGATTAGGTACGTTTTTAGTGAACTCCTTACATGCATTGGTATTGTTTGAATCAGGGGTGAGTCGGTCGTTTGTCTCTCATACATTTAGTAGGGAGTTTAGTGTGCCAGTAGGAGAGCTAGAGTGGTTGTTGCGAGTCTTTATCGCCAACGAACACGAGGTTTCAGCTTCTTCAGTCTACCGGAGATGTGAGTTGGAGATCTTCGGAGTTTCTTTCTCGATAGACTTGATTCCGATTCCCATGGGGGATGTGTGTGTGATTGTAGGTATGGACTGACTTAGTCGTTTCGGTGCCATGATCGACTACAAGGGTCAGCGGGTAGTGGTTCAAACCCCAAATGGGGGACAACTGATTGTCTATGGCGAGGGTACCAGATTGGGATTAGGGTTTTGTTCAGCTGCCAGGGATCAACTGTACATTCAGCACGAATGTGTGGGTTATCTAGCGTATGTGGTGGATACGCGGGTTAGGGATCCAATTTTAGTTTCAGAGGTTTCAGTGGTCAAGGAGTTTGTTGACATATTCCCGGAGGAGTTACCAGGAGTGCCTCCAGAGAGGCAGGTCGAGTTTAGGATCGACCTAGTGCCAGGTGCAACTCCTATCGCCAGGCGCCGTACCGGTTGGCACCACCAGAGATGCATGAGCTGTCATCACAACTGCAGGAACTGCTGGGCAAATAATTCATTCATCCGAGCATTTCTCCATGGGGAGCACCAATTCTCTTCGTCAAGAAGAAAGATGGTTCACACAGATGTGCATTGATTACCGGTAGTTGAACAAGTTGACGGTGAAGAACCGTTATCCACTCCTGAGGATAGATGATCTTTTCGATCAGTTGTAGGGAGCATCTTGGTTTTCCAAGATAGACCTGAGGTCCGGGTATCATCAGGTCAGGGTTAGGGAGGAGGACGTGGAGAAGACCGCGTTCCGGGCTCGTTATGGGCATTACGAGTTCGTGGTGATGCCGTTTGGGCTCACCAATGAACCAACAATATTTATGGACCTAATGAATTGGGTCTGTACACCGATGCTCGATTGCTCGATCATTGTATTCATAGATGATATCTTGGTATACTCCAAGACCCAAGAGCAGCATGAGGAGCACCTTCAGGAGTTATTGGGAGTTTTGAGGCGGGAATGACTTTGTGCCAAGTTCTCGAAGTGTGAGTTTTGGTTACGAGAGGTTCAGTTCCTTGGACACCTTGTTAACCAGGATGGGACTTTGGTCGATTCGGCCAAAATCGAGGCAGTTATGCAGTGGGAGGTTCCGGAATCTCCTTCGGATATCAAGAGCTTTCTGGGATTAGCAGGGTACTACCGAAGATTCACACATGATTTTTCCAAGATTGCAGTACCACTCAATCGTCTAACAAGGAAGGGGGTGGATTTTCGTTGGGGCCCTGAGCAACAACGGTCATTTGAGACCCTCCGAAAACGATTATGCGAGGCTCCGATATTGACTATTCTGGAGGGAGTCAAGGATTTTGTGGTGTTCTGTGATGCATCCATCACGGGATTGGGAGCGGTCCTCATGCAGAGAGGATGCGTGTGATAGCCTACGCATCGTGGCAGCTGAAGTTGCATGAGAGGAGATACCCTACTCATGATCTGGAGTTGGGGGTGGTGGTATTCGCTCTCAAGATTTGCAGGCATTATCTCTATGGGGTCTGTTGTACCATATACACGGATTACAAGGGCCTGAGATACATCATGGATCATCCGAACCTGAACATGAGACAACGCAGGTGGCTAGATGTAGTCAAGGACTACGACTGTGAGATCCTTTACCACCCAGGTAAAACGAACGTGGTGGCGGACACTCTGAGCTGCAGCCTGCAAGTTAGATGGATCTTCAACTCCGACAATATGTATGAGGATATCAGTGGATTCTCCACTGGTGGGTTTGATCAGGGAAGCTCAAGCCGAGGTTATGCATCAGGAGAATTGGAAGCTTGAGAAGATTCAGGGTGAGAACACCCGGTTCATGCAGGATAGTCAGGGGATATTGACCCGTTACGGTCAGGTCTGGGTTTCAATGTTTGGTGGGGTCAGACAGACGGTATTGGAGGAGGCTCATAAGTCTCGCTTTTCTATTCACCCGGGGCGACCAAAATGTACCGGTATTTGCGTTTGAGTTATTGGTGGCCAGGCATGAAGAGGGAGGTTGCATGGTACGTTGAGAGGTGCTTGACTTGCCGGATGGTCAAGGCCGAACATATGAGGCCACATGGTCAACTACAGCCCTTGGATATTCCCATGTTGAAGTGGGAACATATCACAATGGATTTTATCACCAAGCTACCAAGGACCACGAAGGGCTTTGACGCTATTTGGGTCATCGTGGATCGATTAATCAAGAGCGCCCACTTTTTAGCAATACATGATAGTTCATTGTCCGAGAAGCTGACTGAATTGTATATCCGCGAGATCGTTGCCCGCAATGGGCTAATGGTCTCTATTATTTTAGAACACGACGTTCGGTTCACCTCCCGTTTCTGGCAGAAGTTCCACTAGGAACTGGGGACTCGTCTGCACTTCAGTACAACTTACCATCCGCAGACTGATGGCCAGAGTGAGCGGACCATATAGAATCTCGAGGACATGCTGAGAGCCTGCATTATTGATTTTGGTGGGAGCTGGGACTCCTACCTACCTCTTGCGGAGTTCTCCTACAACAACAACTTTCATTCCAGCATTGGCGCTCCACCTTATGAGCTGTTGTATGGACGGAGATGCCGCACCCCAGTTTTTTGGGGGGAGGTCGGCAACAACGTGATGGGTCAGACCGAGGTGGTCCTACAGACTACCGAGAGGATTCAGTAGATCAGGAAGCGGTTGCAGACCGCACAGAGTCGACAGAAGAGTTATGCTGACCGAAGCCGCTCTGATAAATGTAGTTGATCAGGTTACATTTATTCCAGAAGAATTTGATTCTAGGATTAATGTGAGTCTTTTAGTATTCCAAAATACTCCCATAGTATTTTCAAACTTTATGTTTGGCTCTAGCATTCCTAGTTGGTAAGTTTCAGACTTGTTGCAACACCACTATCACTCCCAAGCACACGTTCATCGCATCTCGAATAAATGTAGTTGATCAAGTTACATTTATTCCAGCTTACGATTACATAACTGCTCAGGTTTGACGGTAATGCTCAACATCCGAAGACTTTTATTCTTGTTCTTCTTGTGATACTTGTGTTCGAGTGTTTAGATTTTGGATTTTCTTATACTTTGGTAAAATATGGTTATATTTTAAAGTATAATTCTTGGTCAGAGTGTTTTATCCCTATGTATTTATAGGCTGTATATCTTTTATGAATTGATATACTTAGCTCACTATAAACAATGCTTTGATACCAATCTGTCACACCCCAAAACCGGAACGGCGAAAACGTTCTGGGGTGGATGACGTCATGTCAAGTATCACAACATATGCAGTATAGTAATCAAAGTACAACAATCATTGCATTAATAGTAATAGTTTTACATTGGTTTACATTACATAGAACATCAAAGTATTACAAGTAATAATAAAGGTGCAGCTTGGTACTAAACGGTCTTCATCAAAACCTCCGGGGATCTCCGGGGATGTACTTGTCTATTGCTAACCTGAGAATACAAGTTATTTGAAAAGCGAGTATCAACATTTTTACAAATGCTGGTGAGTTCATAAGTATTTAGTGTCATTTTATTCAAATAACTTAATTAAAAGTAGTAGTTTGGAAACAACAGTGTATTAGAGTCCTTTCCAGAAAATCCTATATTTTCTTAATTAAAAGCAGTCTTCTACCAAGACCTGTCAGAGTTATGTTGTAAAAAGTAGTTTTCCCTTAAACACTATCATTACCAAAATATGGGATTTGATTTTAAAGAAAGTAGGAGGATATCAGGGAAAATAATATATGCCTCAGCAGTGAAGACTGCTGACTAAGGCAAAAGGAATCATAGACTCCAGGAGAGCATTGAATGAACGATACGCCTGGCTCCGTCTAACGAAAGGAGACATAGACGCCAGACTGTATCAAAAGAAAGACACAGCAAGCAAGGTCTAAAATAGTGGAGACAGACCCTAGACCGTATCAAATGAAAGATACAGCTAGTAAGGTCCAAAATAGTGGAGACAGACCCCAGACAGTATCAATTGAAAGATACAGCTAGTAAGGTCCAAAATAGTGGAGACAGACCCCAGACAGTATCAACTGAATGATACGTCTAGCAAGGTCTAAAAACAGTGGATACAGTGAACACAGTGAATACAGTGTTAAAACCCGTTACCTTAAGAACATGAATTATAAGGTAACCCCGAGATACTCGTAACCATACTGATAGACACTAGAGAACTAGACGCCCTACAAGCGTCTGTGTAAGTATGAAATTTGTCACCCCTTGGCTTGGTAGGCCGTAGACTGTAGCTAGCAGTCAGGGTGTGGGGGTGTCAATCCCGTATAGATCTATACACACAATGTCCGCTCTCCCCACAAGAGACTCTGGTTACCAACATGACAACGGAGAAGGCCGTGTACTGAAGATGTATCTCGTGTAGTGAGATCTAATGTAAAATACTAGACTAATGATAGAGACTCACAACTGAACCGACTAATGTAAACCTATATGTCTATGCTTGTATACATAATATATAACTAATGGTCAAACGACCTTCGGATGGACATCCGATCCCACCAGACCACATCTCAACGAAGAAAAGGAAATAGGGCGAACAAGCCTTCCTAAGTCCTTTAAACATTATTTATATATATCTATACAAGCATAGGCATACATTTAACAAAGTTGAAGTGTGTAACGAAGTAGAAGTGTTTCACAAGGTATAAGTGTTAACAAGTAGGAGCGTATCGTGAAGTATAAGCGTATCGTGAAGTAGAAGCGTATCATGAAGTATAAGCATATCTTGAAGTATAAGTGTCAATAAAGTATAAGCGTTTACGAAGTAGTAGCATTAATCAAGTAGGAGCGGTTCGGGAAGTGGAAGCGGTAATAAAGTAGGGGGGTTCATGAAGTAGTAGTATTTCTCGAAGTAGAAGCGTTTAACAAGTATAAGCGTATCACAAAGTAAAAACATTAACAAAGTAGAAGCATTTAACTAAGTAAGAGTATCAACTAAGTAGAAGTATAATGAAGCAGTAGTATCTAACAAAGTAGGAGTATAAAAACAGGGAAGAAAACTTTGTTGAAAACATTGGAAAACCTTTATATGTAAGAAAATCCTGACTTGGTATTCTTTTGTAAAATAAGTTTGAAAACCATTAGAAGTCCTTTAAAAACCTTTCATAAACACGTTTTGGTTATGACTTCGATAAAACATTATAAGTAAAGATTTGAACAAGTAAAGGCGTTTTAGAAAAACATTTTTAGAATCGTACTTGGTAAAACGATTGACAGTGTAATAAATCCTTGTGCATGCGGGTTATCAATCACATGTGATTGATATGATAACTGGCATGTTTAACTTGTATCCCCCCCATAAAACATGTAAAAATATTTAAAAAGGTTCATTCAGGGGTATGAACTCACCTGATGTAAGTGGATCCGACGAAGGTGCCGGTTGGGTGCTCGGTGTCAAGTAAGGACTTGAAGACACTTAGTGACCTATTAACATATGATAACATATGTTTACATACAATTAGTATACATATAATACTAATTTAACAAGTATACGCATCCTAAAGTGTGGAAAACACTTTAATTAAGTGCTAGGGGTGTCCCGGGTAGCATTTAAGGGTGTGTAGGGCTCGGATAAGGAGTTTACTCTCCTATAACTCACTTTATGTGAGTTCACGGTTGGGGGGCCACATCCCCCATGAGTTTACGGCCGTAAACTCATGGGAGGAGTGTTTTTGAATGGTTTCAAGCCTTATATGGATTTAGAAGTGGTTCTAGGGATTTATACAAGGCTATAGGGGTGTTTAAGGGTCCAAGAGTTTACTCCCTTGGAGTTTACGGTCCAAATGACCACTCCTTGGGAGTTTATGGCCGTAAGCACCATGGCTTAGGCCGTGAACTCTCATACACCCTCCAATCCTTGATTTTAAAGTCTTTGGCTCATTACTAGTAAATTCTAGTGAAGGTATAAGGTCATTTAGGGGACTTAAACTCTCTTTTGACATGGTTTGGGGGAGTTTACGGCCTAAGCACATGCTTGGGCCGTGAACTCTATTTTATCCCTCAAATCTTTGTGTTTAATTGCTCCAAACCCGAAATAGCAAGTCCCTAATTCATATCTTAAGTCTAAGGGTGGTTTGGGAGTGATTTTGAGGCTTGATTTGCATATTTTGAGGAGTTTACGGCCTAAGAATGCTCTTGGGCCGTAAACCCTCTTCCAAGCCCCTAAACTTGATGATTTGAGGTTCAAACAATTCTAGGCTTAATCCTAAATTAGTTTCCAAGCCTAAGGGAGGGAGTTTTGGGCATTTTGGCACCATTTAAGGTGTTTACGGCCTAAGGAGGTTCGTAGGCCGTGAACTCCTTTTAATTGGCTTTCTTGGGTGATTTTTGAGCTATACCAACAAACCATGATGTTTAGAATAAGTTAGGGTAAGGGGACTTACGTATTGGAGGCGGAAATTCGTAGTTTTGAGTCGGAAACGGGATTGAGAGAGAGGGTAGAGGCAGGAAATGGGTTTAGGGTGGTAAAAGCTTCAAATGGAGTATCCAACTCCCTATATATATGCCCTAAGTGTTGCACCCGGTATACGACTACCCCATACTAGTGTTTAACGAGGTTTAAACTTTTTACCCGGTTAAATGGTCGTAGTAAAAAAATTAACTTTTTCCAATCAAATGGAAATGTAAGTTACTTGTCTTTATTTATTTTATCACGACGATAACGACATAGATATAAATAAATAAATAAAACATTTATTTATTTGACGACCTCAAATTAACGGAACTTTTATGGAATATTCCTATTCCGTTAACGGAAACGGGGTAATGTAACAGAATAAACTTTGGGTTGTCATAATTACATAGAGAGGCTAGTGGTCTACTGGAGAGAAAAGTGAAGGTTCTACGAAACAAGGAGGTGCCTTTGGTAAAGATACAATGGGAACATCTAAGAGGGTCTGGGTGGACTTGGGAGCCAGAGGCTGAGATGCGGGAGCATTATCCAGAGTTGTTCACCACTACGGATTTCGAGGATGAAGTCTAGTTCAAGTGGGGGAGAATTGTAACACCCCGACTCTCAGGTATAACTTTTCAGTCTTATATTTCCATTTTTAAAGGTCGATTCGACGAGTTGGATGCCCAGACTCATCGAGTAGGAATGGATTTGGCTACCTATTTTAAGTGACCGAGTCGACGAGTTGGAGGACACGACTCGACGATTTGGATTTAGAGGATGAAACCCTAACTTCTGGGGTTTTGCACCATATTTAAAGGGTCATTAGCCTCCCTTAGCCTCCCTTACAAATCATTTTGAGCACAGAAACCCTAAATCATATCTTCTGTCCATATTTGTGTGTTTTTAAGCTTGGAAGGTGGATCTTGGTCAGAGGAGCTTGAAGATCAAGAAGCTTTGAGCAAGGAACAATTGAGGATCTGAACTCTATCACATTTTAGCATCACTTGAAGGTACCAAGTCGTTACCTTGATCTCCTTCTAGCTAGATCTTTCTATATTTGAGTTTTAGGGTCATTTTAGCATGTTGGTGTTTCATTTCGGGTGTTGAAACATGATCTGAAGTTGCAACTTCAGATCTAGGCTCATCTTGGCCCTTATAATTGTAAAGTTTCAGCCGTTAGCAATCTAATGCCTTTTTGTTACCTAGAACCTCTTCTTTTTCTTGATTTGGGCCATTAGCACCTTGCATGTACGTAAAGTTTGCAACTGTACGTGGGAAGTATGCCTTAGGAGCTTAGATCTGCCAAATGGAGCTTTAGGGTGGCTTAAAATCATCTGAATGGAGAAAGGACTGAAGGGACTCGACGAGTTGCATGGCCAACTCGGCTAGTCCGATGGAGTTTAACCTTTGAGGGTTCTGCATGAACTCGATGAGTTAGAAAGATGAATCGACGAGTCGGTTAGGGTTTTCTCGACTTTTGGACACGCAGTGACTCGATGAGTTGTCTAGAAAATCGAAGAGTCAACTGGGGATTTCATGACTTCTCGAGTTCTGGAAGGACTCGACTAGTCAGTAAGCCGCACACGATGAGTAGGGTCAATATGGACTGTTGGCTTTGACTTTGACCAAGGGTTGACCATTTTGACTTCTGGGGGTATTTTGGTAAATTGGAAATTTATGGAATGGTTTCATGGTGAATATAGGTGGTGGAGTCTGTGGTTGTGATTCGAGAGTTTGAGCTTATCACTTCAGTTCGACGTTTGCAATGTGAGTTTTCCTCACTATACTCAAGGGTCGAAGGCATCAACGTCGGCGCTTTGGATTGTTATCCTGATATGTTATGCTAGTATGATCTGTTAGATCGATATCCCGGTAGATAGGATGGTATATGCTATTATGATTTGTTAGATCAGTATCCTGGTAGATAGGATGTTATTATGTTGCTATGATCTGTTAGATCAGTATAGACTGTTATGTAATTATCTGTTATATGTGCACATGTTTGATTGGTGGTTGAGGCTTCTTTGCTTTGTGCGAAATCCAATAGGCCTGGGAATTCCAACCCGATGGTTGTGGGCCGTGAGTATTCCATCTTGAGGATGATTGGACTTGTAGTATATAGGCATTCCAACCTGTTGGTTGTGGGACTGGGGTATTCCACCCCGAGGATGATTGAAGCCATAGTATATTGGCATTCTAACCGGATGGTTGAGGTCCTGAGGTATTCCAACCCGATGGTTGACTGGACCCATAGTATGCTGTTTGTGATTATATGTATATTGTTGTATGTATGGGTATTTTGGGGAACTCACTAAGCTTTGGGCTTACAGTTCCGATTTTATTTCAGGTACATCAAATGATCGGGGGAAGGCAAAGGTGTGATCGTACAAATCCTCATATTTTTGACACCTTGTTTCTGGGATACTCTGATATTATATTATTTTGGAAACAGATTTTGTAATAATTGTTGGGTTTTAAATGTTTTAAAAAGATTTGGGCTTACAGTAGTTCCAGTTTTGTTTTAGGACATTAGATGATCGCCGGAAGGCTAAGGCGTGATCGTACAGCTCCTCATATTTTTGACACATTGTTTCTGGGATACTCTGATATTATATTATTTTGGAAACAAATTTTGTAATAACTGTTGGGTTCTAAATGTTTTAAAAAGTTTTAATTTGACATGATTTTTATGGATGTCACATTCAACAGTTGAAAAGAAGTCAAAATCTAATGTTAAAGGAAAGAATTCTAGAATCAAGGTGATGCCTCTCACAAAGTCAGCTAGTGTACTTTTGAAAAGAACTCTGTTTGCGCTGACAACATCTTGACTCACAATGATAAGTGGATAAAAAAGGGACACCCATTTAACTGTCTCCCTGATGACTGTTATAATATCTTTTCTTGAGTGACCTTCTGGAAATGGGTCAGTGTATATTGTGTGCATTTTTGGGCTATTATATATCTTAGTTTTAGGGTAAAGAGCATATTTGGTATTTAGACATCAGATGCTCAAGACATATGAAAATATTCAAGTCTCTCATGGAAGATTTCGTAAAGAAGGATGGTCCAACTGTTACATATGGAGATAATGGCAAGAGAGCTACAAAGGGATATGGATCCATCAAGTGCAACTCTGTTGTTTTCAAGAATGTCTCTTATGTGAAAGGTCTTCAACATAACCTCATTTATATCAGCCAACTGTGTGGAGATGGATATGAAGTTCTTTTTAACAAGAGAGAAGGAAAGGTTGTTGATTAAAAGAATGTCATTGTTCTTACTAGAAATCAACAAAAGGACCTCTATATTCTGGATATCCTTTCTGCTGAAAACACTCTTTGTCGTTGCTTCTTCTCTCGTGCTCAGTCTTATCTAAATTGGTTTTTGCACAAGAGGCTATCACATCTTAACTTTAAGAAAATTTCAAAGATTGCAGGAATCAACTTGTAAGAGGAATTCCTAAAATGCATTTTGTTAGGAATAAGGTGTGCTTAGTGTGTGAAAAGGGGAAGAAAACCAAGTCTTCCTTCAAGCCAAAATCCTGCTCTTCTATTGTCAAACCTCTTCATCTTCTTCACTTGGATCTGTTTGGACCAATTTCGGTCAAGTCAAGGTTTGGAAAGAAATACACTCTTGTCATCGTGGATGGATTTTCAAGGTTTACCTGGGTAGTCTTTTTAAGAAAGAAGAGTCATGTCGTTGGTGAAACCATTACCCTCATTAAGAAGTGGGAAATCCTATATGATCAAAAATTAATGTAATTACGTAGTGATCATGGAATTGAATTTAAAAAATCTTCTCTGGAAGACTTTTGCTCAATCTCAAGAACTTCACAGAACTTTTCGGCAGTTAGAACTCCCCAACAAAAGGGTATTGCAGAAAGAAGAAATAGAATTCTTATTGAAGCTGGAAGAACTATGGTCGTTGAAACTGGTATTTCCTTTTCATTTTGGGCTGAAGTTGTCAATACATCGTGTTATACCCAAAACCGGTATATCATTGTTAAACTTCATGGAAAAACTGCTTATGAGCTACTGAAAGGAAGGAAACCGGACATCTCTTAATTTAATGTGTTTGTTACATCTTGAATCAAAGAGATCAACATTTGAAGTTTGAAGCTAAAGTTGATGAAGGAATGTTTCTAGGTTACTCCACCATGTCCAAGGCTTTCAGGGTATTTAATATTTCAAGGCATATTGTTGAAGAAACAATTCATGTCACCTTTGATGAAGAATCATTCATTCATAATTGATTTGATTACCCTTTATCAATTCTGAATGAACGTACTCACAGTCGCTCAGACCCTATTCATGAATTCTTGACAAATGACACTGATCCTGTTGTTCCTTATGTTGATCAATTAATAAATCTACACCCTATCTCTGAAGATCATCCTGTCATCCTTGAAGAAGCTGATCCATCAAATCAGGAAGACTCTGCCCAAAGCAATACAAATGAAAGTTATAATCCAAGAATCCTTCGAGATGATCTTGAATCTGAAATCATTGGATATGTAAATTCTGGGATTCTCACACGCAACAGAGTTAGTAGCAACTTCTGTATGTTTATAAACTTCGTCTCAATGATTGAACCAAAGAATATCATTGATTCCTTGAAAGAGGCCAACTGGATCAAGGCCATGTAGGATAAGCTGAATGAATTTGAACGTCATCGTGTGTGGACTATTGTTCTCAAACCTCAAGAAAAGATAATCATTGAACCTCGCTGGGTTTTTAGGAACAAAATGGATGAAGATGGGATCGTCATACGAAACAAAGCTAGGCTTGTGGCTCAAGGTTTCTATCAGCTTGAAGCAAGGTTCTAAAGGGCGTGAGGTGTGGCGTGGCGTGGCGGCAAGGCCAAGCCTCAAGCTTAACGAGTTATGGAGAGCCATGGCGTTTTTCAAGGCGTGATGTAAGGCGGCGATTTTGTATTGATTTATAATTATATTACCGCATAAATATAAATTTATATCAAATATACCTAGTTTTTAGAAGTGTTATATCAACAACTAATAACAGAAAGTTAATAAAAACACAATATTTGTATGTCCGATTAGAAAAGGTATAAAAAGAGCAAAAAAACGTGTCTCAAACGAAAAAAACACACGCCATAACACACCATAACGCACCATGGCACGCCATATCACGCCTTGCCACGCGCCACGCCTAACAACAACGTTATGAAGCTTTTTGTAACGGCGAAGCCGCGCCTCGTGCCATGGCGCACCTTGGCGCACCTTTTAGAACACTGGCTTGAAGGATTAGACTATGATGAAACATTTTCTCCTGTGGCTAGACTTGAAGCAATACATATGTTTCTTGCCTTTGCATCTTTAAAAAACTTCAAAGTCTATCAGATGGACGTCAAGACTGCCTTTCTACATGGAGATCTTCAAGATGAAGTTTTCCTAAAGCAACCTCCAGGGTTTGAAAGTGAAGAGTTTCCAAATCACGTGTATCGTCTTGATAAAATTTTCTATGCATTAAAGTAGGCACCTAGGGCATGGTATGACACATTGGCAAGATATCTTCTTTCAAGTGGATACAAACAAGGGAATATCGACAACACTTTGTTCATAAAGCATTTAGGATCCCATATCATTCTTGCCCAAGTGTATGTGGACGATATCATCTTTATATCCACTAATGAAATGCTTAGTTTAGAGTTCACGGAGATCATGGCCAAGAAGTTCGAGATGAGCATGATGGATGAACTAGCATTATTTTTGGGTTTGTAGGTTAAACAACTAATTGATGGTATTTTTTTTGCCAAGCTAAATATATTGTAGATATGCTGGAGAAGTATGGGTTCTCTGATTGCAAGCCAACAAAGACTCCAATGTCCTCATCAACATGTATTGGCGTTAATCCAAATGGCGCTGATGTGAATGCATCTCTATTTCAAGGAATGATAGGATATCTACTCTATCTTATAGCCAGTCGCCATGAGAATATGTTTTCTACTATATTATATGCTTGTTATCAAGCTAGTCCTAAGGAATCTCATTTACTCGCCGTGAAAAGAATCTTTCGTTACTTAAAGCATACACCTAATCATGGGTTATGGCACCCTTATGATTCTGAGTTCAAGCTGGTGGGATACAATGACTCTGATCATGGTGGATGCAACATCGATCGCAAAAGGACTTCAGGAGGATCTCAAATGATTGGAAATAGATTCTTAAGCTGATCCAGCAAAAAGCAGACATCAATGGATTGTTCTACCGCTGAAGCTGAATATGTTGTCGCTTGAAGGTGTTGTGCTAAGATTCTATGGATTCAAAATCAGCTCTTGGAATATGGTCTAAACTTCTTGAAGACACCCATCTGTTATGACAATACCAACGCCATTCAAATGATACAAAATCCAGTGCAACATTCCAAGACTAAGCACATCGACATCCACCATCGTTTCATCAGGGACATAGTTCAAAAGGGTAAAGTGGAGTTGTTTTACATTCCATCCACTGATCAGCTGGCTGACATTTTCACTAAGGCGTTGGACGAAAAGACTTTAAACAAATTGGTTGCAGATCTTGGCATGGTTTCAATGATTTAACTGTTTTGTAACTCTTTTGATTGCTTCTAATTTCTTTCTAAAAACACAAAAACAAATGATGTTTTTATTATGTGCATGGATTTTTACATAATTTGTTTAAGCTTCGATTCTTTTATTTGCAAGTATTCTCTTTTCTCTCCTATTCATCTTATATGCCTAACAAAGATTTATTTACATCTCCTTCTTCAAAGTTTGTAAGAGCTGAAAGATCTCAATGTTCTTGGTGCTAAGAAAAATTGTGGCATCATTTCTTCTTCTTATTGAGGATACCCTCTTTCTTCTCCACTCACTGTTATGGATGCAAAGTGTAAGGCCCGTAGATCCGGGCTAGTCAATTTAGAGATAATAGGGGTCGAAAACGACTTTTTGACAAAAAGATTATTTAGAATAAATAATCTTAACCAAGTTGTAGAATACGTCTCAAGGATTCCGTACATATAAAGAACGCCGAAATCCGAGTTATAACGAAGAAGTTATGGTCCGTCGAAGTTTTACGGCAAAACCGACACGACACCGGGAGACATAAATAATGAATTTAATATGGAGGACATTTTGGCCTTATAAATCTAAACAAAATATGTAGTATACGTTAAACCGAGAACATACAAAAAATGAACGCCCGAATCTGACTTCGTATGAGGAAGTTATGAGGTTTCTAAGATTTGGCTTAGCAGTGCACAGCCCGAAACTCGAATTTTAAATTGAGCGGGTTTTGGCCTACGCAATCTAAATGAGAATTGAAGATCTCATTAATAGGAACTCAACGGTAAGAAGACAGAAGAAAACAGAGTCCGTATGTAGAAGTTATAAATTTTACGTAGACATTTAATAATATAATCTCCTCGTACTGTTAAATTTAAGATCAGTGGAGAATTAGCCGACAGAGTCAAAATGAAAGTTGTTGATCTTATTTTTACCTATGCGTGGATATAAAGAACGTCAAAAATGGAGCTCGTATGTGAAAGTTACGAATTTTAGAAGTCGGAAGTGTGTTGTGCGAAAATGGGTGACGTTGCACAAATCTTGGCCATTGCTTTCTCCCAAAGTCTTTCCACCAGATGGTGACATGTGGCACCAAGTTCAGCCATATTTTAGCCTATAAATAGAACCTCTCCCACGCTCATTTTCTTCACACATTTCTCATTCTTTCTTTTTTTACTCTCTCTCTCTCTCTAGAACCACTCTCTAGCCCCGAAACCCCCCAAAAAGCCTAAGGAACCTCCCTAGCACGAGGTGGAAGCCCCGGAGTGCTCGACGGCTCCGAGAAGAAGAGATTTTTGGCTCGGGAACGCTACTCCAAGCAAAGCCCAGTTTTCTATAAAACCCGCTGTAAGTGAGCTACACCTACGCTATTTTTAATATAAATTTTATTTAGTTATAGTAACGTTATTAGGAACTTATAAGAAGTACTTGGGATATTATTATGGGTTATATAAGTATTGTTTAACGCTTATATAATATTAATAATAGCTAAATTATTAATTAGTCTCGGCAAATAATAGACTAAACTCTAGTGGTAATAATACTAGGTTTCGTCGATGGAAATTATTTTTAAGAAGCGAAGCGCTGTCTGAGTTCAGAATCACCACCGTTTCAAGTGAGTGCATGGTCCCTTTCATCTCACACATAGATATGAAGTATTTTATATAAATTATGTGTTATGTATGCATATTATCTGTATACTTGCTATTTATGCTGGATGAACGATTTTATACAAGTTTTATATGATTTGAACTATATATCTATTTATATCTACATAATATGTTGGGTAAAACATGGACAGATGAAATATGAGTTGGATGATGAGTTGAGAAATGATATAGACCATTAGGTAAGGGTGAGAGGTGGAGGATGTGAGAAGCCTTGTTCCCAAATGCTGGCCCCGTCATCTAGCAAAGTATGGATGCCAACCACAGAGTATTCTAGACAGTCCAGTGGAACACTAGCGGGCTCGCAACCTGTATGTGTTGTGAACGATGTGTTCACCGGTGTACTCTAAAAACCCATTGACATGTATTGCGAGTGGACTCTCGAAATCGATACTATCAATAAACGAGATAAACCTAACAGCTGTGCTCAAAGGACAATACTGGCAGCTGTGCCTCATATAGAATGTCACTATTATGGCAGCTACGCCTACGTGATAGAACTAGCAGTTGTGCTTGACAGTTGTGTCATTGACAACGATGGACTTCGTATCTATTCCTTAGGAAAAATCCTTAGAAATGAATGAATGAGAAATAGTTGGTTCTTAGGGTAGATCCTTAAGAGTAAAGAAGATAATAGAGATGGGTAATTGGGTTAACTGTTTGATGATTAAACATAATAATTATATTATTGTGGGTTGAAAACCCTATGTACTCACCAGGTTTCCCAACCTGACCCACTCAGTTTATTTATATCACAAGTGTTGATATGAAGTCGCATTACACTGAAAGATTAAGGAGACATAAATCACTAGTGATAATGAATGTAAGTTCTGTTTATGCTTATATTTCTGTATTGATGATGACATCCCAAATGTTTTAAAATGAATAAAAATACTTTTCTTCGGAAATGCCTTGATAACGTATTTATCATATTTTACTGGGAACAAATTCCTCAACATTTTTATTGAAAGAGATACTCTGATTTTTATAAAGCATAAACAAAATCGGTCTTTTTTGGCCGTGAAAATGGGGATGTCACAGTTGGTATCAGAGCATTAGTTTAAGCGAAGTAGGAATATGAATTTATTTCTAGACTTAAACATAGAATGCTAAGCAATGATTGTGAGGAGTGTGTCTTAGGTAATACACCTGAATAGACACAAGCACTAGCTAATTTAGGTAAAATGCCTAACATGGTTTTATGTGCTAAATGATTTATGATGCTTTGTGATGCTAAATGTATGATCGGATCTATGGTCTGTTGCCGACCGGATCTGGAAATTTTACAGGTTCAGACTTCTAAATGTTTAATTACGATATTAAAACTGGCATGTAACTTTTCGGAGTAATAGGGAGATTTACACGTCGATCGTAAATAAAATCTTTTCCTATCTTAATTCTCGTCATTACACACCGAACGTCTGAATTGGTGTATAGATCGAAATGGCAAGAACCCGAAGTGGAGTCGGGAACGCAAAGGGAAGAAATAAGGAGGATGTTGCATGAAAATAGGGACGAACCTATCATACCCATTGAGCAAGCTGAGCTGATTCCCGAGTAATCGGAAGAAGGGAACTATAGCCGCCCTGTAAGTTAGGTTGGGACTCAAGGAGAACAAAGGAATGGCCCGGAGAGGGGAAACGACCAGGATGGACGAATGTATAAAAACTTCTTGGGTGCCAAGCCACGAAGCCTTTTTGGAAGCCCGAAGCCGGTTGAGATTATGGACTGGGTCTCTGAGATGGAGAGGGTATTTGAGAGTTGTGACTGCAACAATAAGCAAAAGACAGTCTTTGCAGTCGGACAACTAAAGACCAGAGTGTTAAGTTGGTGGAAGTTGCTGGCAGATACAATGCCACGAGGAGAAGCTTTACGAATGTCTTGGGAAGCATTCACAGAGCATTTAAAAATGTAGTACCGCTCAGAGATAAATCCTAAACAACGAGTTTCAGAACCTGAAGAAAGGGAAGATGAGTGTTGATGAGTATGCCACCGAATTCACTGAGAAGATGAAGCTATTTACCTACTTGGTGCCTACTAAACTCTCCAATATAGATAGGTTTGCTAACGGACTGCCTACAGACTTTGGCCCAATGGTCAAAATGGATGTTATTTTGAAAACAGCCGTTAGAGCAGCTAAGAATATAGAGACCCAGATAAGAGAAAGGGGTCTAGAAAAAGATAAGGCAGGAGAAAAGAGGAGTTTTGAAGGATCTTCAAGGCCCAAAAAGGAGAGTAAATCCTCGAAGTTTGGAAGAGGAGGAAGAGGCAAAGCAAGATGTTGTGATAAGTGCGAGAAGAAACACTTAGGAAAATGTGGCGAATAGGTGACTTGTTTCAAGTGTGGAAAACATGGGCATTACGCCAATAAATGTACATTCAAAAAAAGGGTATGTTATGAATGTAATGAGGATGGGCACTTCAAGCAAGACTGCCCAAAGAGAGAAGAGGCTACAAGGCCAAATGTGCTGCCAAAATCGAAAGCAAGAGCATTCCACATGATCCTCGACGAAGTAGAGAACAACGCGAGGAATCAAGAATGAGGAATTCATACCCGAAGATCGAGTTATGAAGTAGCCAAGGGGATAGAATCATATGATGTAGCCTATTAGAGGCATAGTCTAGGGTGAACTTGAACACTTATGTAATAGTTTCAAGAAATAATAAAACCTTCGTTTTGTTAACTGGTGTGTTAAACTGTTATGTGAATTTTTGTATGGTGACTTGGGAAAACTGCGAGACAACACTTGGGATGTATATGAGTAGGTGTGAATGGTAGTAGAGGCCTATACTACCGGAAGCACAGGACTCACGCTTGGATCAGGGAAAGCCACAAGGTTACCAAGAAGCTAGTAATTGATACCGTTTTATTCAAATATGTCATTACCATCATTTCGTTAATGACTAAGAGGATGATTGTTATTCCGACCCTAGTGGTCATATCAAACTGAGTCCGATAAGTATGTTACGTGGTTAAGAGAACCAAGTTTGATGTAGCATCTGACTTAAGCCGGAAGATTGAAATAAAAGACAATCAAAGTGATCAGTAGAGGTATCGCGATAGTTGCTTGTAGCTAGAAATGCTAACTTTTAAGATGTGATTAGAACATGTAGAAATGTATAGTCTGTTTTGGAAGACCCTAAGAGACCCGAGTCTAAGCGTGGGAACATACGATGATAAGTCATTAGAATATGACACATCGATCCATTGTAGTAATAAAATAAATTATCTTAAGTTTGTTAAGAAGAAGAAGAAGCAGTCTACAGTAAGGATCGAGATTGTGACTTGAAGGTCATAATTTGGAGTCTAACGTGAGATAGGGAGCAACTGCAAGATCGAGCCCCGCCTGCAATCATGAAGTCTTAGAGTTAGATACTCATTCGAAGAAACATCAAAGTTACAATTATTACTTAGGATGAATAGATAACGTATGGAGTCATCATGTGAGCCCTATTTCGTTGATGATGTTGAGACGTAATCATCCTAAGGGGGAAATAATTGTAATGCCCCTAGATCCGGGCTAGTCAATTTAGAGATAATAGGGGCCGAAAATGACTTTTTGACAAAAGATTATTTAGAATACATAATCTTAACCAAGTTTTAGGATACATCTCAAGGGTTCCGTATTTATAAAGAACGCCGAAATCCGAGTTATAACGAAGAAGTTATGGTCCGTCGAAGTTTTACGGCAAAACCGACACGACACCGGGGGTCGTAAATAGTGATATTAAGACGGAGGACATTTTAGACTTAGAAATCTAAACAAAAGTTGTAGTATACGTTAAACCAAGAACATACAAAAAAAAAGCGCCCAAATCTGACTTCGTATGAGGAAGTTATGAGTTTTCTAAGATTTGGCTTAGCAGTTTTTGGCCTACACAAACTAAATGAGAATTGAAGATCTCATTAATAGGAACTCAACGGTAAAAAGACAGAAGAAAACAGAGTCCGTATGTAGAAGTTATGAAATTTACGCGAATATTTAACAATATAATCTCATCATATTGTTAAATTTAAGATCAGTCGAGAATTAGCCAACGGAGTCAAAATGAAAGTTTTAGATCTTATTTTTATCTACACATGGATATAAAGAACTTCAAAAATGGAGCTCGTATGTGAAAGTTACGGATCTTAGAAGTCGGAAGTGTGCTGTGCGAAAATGGGTGACGTGACACAATCTTGGCCATTGCTTTCTCCCCAAGTATTGCCACCAGATGGTGACATGTAGCACCAAGTTCAGCCATATTTCACCCTAAAAATAGAACCCCTCCCACCCTCATTTTCTTCACACCTTTCCCATTCTTTCTTCTCTTTACTCTCTCTCTAGAACCTCTCTCTAGTCCCGAAACCCCCTGAAAAGCCTAGGGAAACTCCCTAGCACGAGGTGGATGCCCCGGAGTGCTCGACGGCTCTGAGAAGAAGAGCTTTTTGGCTCGGGAACGCTGCTCCATGCAAAGCCCGGTTTTCTATAAAACCCGATGTAAGTGAGCTACACCTACGCTATTTTTAATATAGCTTTTATTTAGTTATAATAACGTTATTAGGAACTTATAATAAGTACTTGGGATATTATTATGGGTTATATAAGTATTGTTTAACTCTTATATAATATTAATAATAGCTAGATTATTAATTAGTCTCGACGAATAATAGACTAAACTCTAGTGGTAATAATACAAGGTTTCGTCGATGGAAATTATTTTTAAGAAGCGAAGCCCTGTCTGAGTTCGGAATCACCACCTTTTCAAGTGAGTGCATGGTCCCTTTCATCTTACACATAGATATGAAGTATTTTATTTAAATTACGTGTTATGTGTGCATATTATCTGTATACTTTCTATTTATGCTGGATGAACGGTTTTATTCAAGTTTTATATGATTTAAAATATATATATATGTATTTATATCTACATAATATATTGGGTAAAACATGGGTAGATGAAATATGAGTTGGATGATGAGTTGAGAAATTATATAGACCATGAGGTAAGGTTGAGAGGTGGTGGATGTGAGAAGCCTTGTTCCCAAATGTTGGCCCCGTCATCTAGCAAAGTATAGATGCCAACCACAGAGTATTCTAGACAGTCCAGTGGAACACTAGTGGGCTCACAACCTATAGGTGTTGTGAACGATGTGTTCACTGGTGTACTCTAAAAACCCATTGACATGTATTGCGAGTGGACTCTCGAAAACGATACTATCAATAAACGAGATAACCCTAGCAGCTGTGCTCGAAGGACAATACTGGCAGCTGTGCCTCATATAGAATGTCACTATTATGGCAGTTACGCCTAAGTGATAGAACTAGCAGTTGTGCTTGATAGCTGTGTCATTGACAACGATGGACTTCGTATCTATTCCTTAGGAAAAATCCTTAGAAATGAATGAATGAGAAATAATTGATTTTTAGGGTAGATCCTTAAGAGTAAAGAAGATAATAGGGATGGGTAATTGGGTTAACTGTTTGATGATTAAACATAATAATTATATTATTGTGGGTTGAAAACCCTATGTACTCACCAGGTTTCCCAACCTGACCCACTCAGTTTATTTATATCACAGGTGTTGATATGAAGTCGCATTACACTGAAAGATTAAGGAGACATAAATCACTAGTGATAATGAATGTAAGATCTATTTATGCTTGTGTTTCTGTATTCACGATGACATCCCAAATATTTTAAAATGAATAAAAATACTTTTCTTTGGAAATGCCTTGATAACGTATTTATCATATTTTACTGGGAACAAATTCCTCAACATTTTTATTGAAAGAGGTACTCTGATTTTTATAAAGCATAAACAAAATCGGTCTTTTCTGGCCGTGAAATGGGGATGTCACAAAAAGTGCAACCATCAATGCAGTAAGTCTTGTTTTCATCTTCTGACTCATAATCCAATAAAACCTCAAATTCCCTCATGTTGAGCTTGAGGTCATAATGGTTTCATGGATTTGAGACAGTTAACTTGTTGGCTACAAAGACTGACCTTTACTTCTTTTTTGCTCTTGATAAATATGAAGCTTGGATTGAATCTGGAATGTTTTAGTGATTAGTGGCTTTATCATTATTGATTTACAGTGAGATGTATTGTATATTTATCTCCACTTGTGTTCTCTTTTATAGCCGGTCTCGAAGTGTAGATATCTTGAACAAAGAAATTTAATAAATGAGTAATTACTTCAAAAGAATTCTTTTTGAAGATCCCGTGCAAAAGATCGTTTGAAAAAGGTTGTATATTCCTATCCTTGTTTGACTAACTCTTTTGTTGTATTCTTATGTTCTTTATTATTATTTATGTACCATTATAAAGAATAGATGGTGAACTTTATAGTTCTAAACTACAACTTAACTCTATGATTCAAAAGTTTGAACCTCTTCTTATTGACGAGTTAACACCATTTATGATTCACGCTGATTCCACCTCAGTGCGACTAAAACAATCCATTATTTCCTTCATTTCTTCTTAATTAAACTTGATAGTTCAATGTGTTATACCACACACTGATCAAAGTTTGAAACTCTGTGCCGATGGTTAGTCTATGTACCGTAGACTATCACAAGCACCAATCCATTCATTCCCTGATATTCTTCTTTAAAGCTTTATGATGCAGTGTAATGTACCATACGCTGATGAGAGCTTGAAAAAATCTATGTCGATGGTTAAGCTAAAACACTAAAACTTATCACACACATCAAACCATTCTTTCCATAAATTCTTCTTTTGAATTTTATGATTCAATGTATGATACCAGACGCTGATAAGAATTCAAAAATTTTGTGTTGATGGGTATATCGTTGTCTGTGATATATTACACGCACCTACCCACTCTTTCCCAATAATTCTTCTATTAAGAAGTTAATGATTCATTATATTAGCCACACACTAATAAAACTTTGACATTCTTTGTCGATGGATACATTTCATATCGGAATGTATTACACGTAGCATACCATTCTTGGCATTTTCTTCTAATAGAAGCAATTAATGAGTCAGCATATGAAACCATACGCTGATGAAATCTCACAACACTATGTCAGCGAATGATAGTTTAAGTGAATACTATCCAGAGAGATCATAATCTTACTAAACCACAAGATATAGCAACACTACTCCTGTGTTTACTACTAATGTAAAAAAGGGGGAGAGAGTCTACACAATAAAGCACAATCTAGGGGGGGTCGAGTTAAGCTAATATCGACATTCTCAGCTAGTTGAATCAAGCTGATCCACATTTTCAGCCCAACTCATCACCTTCACCTATTCATCCATCGTCCGTTGTGATTCATAGCTAATATCGACATTCTCAGCTGGTTGAATCAAGCTGATCCACATTTGCAGCCCAACTCGTCACCTTCACCTATCTATTCATCGTCCGTTGTGATTCATAAATGCTACCTCAACTGCTTGATAAGTCATTCATCTTCTCAGGGGGAGAAGACTACTTTTGACATCATTCGATCGGGGGATATTGTAAGGTCACACCTTATAATCTTATGAGTCAAACACTTTGCACATCCTTCAGCATCAGCATTAGTGTCTACAACATCACTAGCGCCGGCGTATAAAGCTTATCAGCGTCAGTGCATAGCGTAGTTATTCTATGTAATATTTTGTATGTTAGGTAATGATATAGATTAGTATATAATAGATCACAGATCCGATATCTTTGTGATAATATCGGTTCTTAGTATAGATTAAACGCAATCCTTTAAATCAAGGGATATACTTGTATAGATTAGTATATAATCATCATTAGGATAAACCATAATGTTGAGTTTGTCTTGGTGACCATCTTTGTGACAATCCGTCTTCTTGGTGAAGACAAAAACCTTTCTTAGTGAAAGACAATTTGGAGAACTCTCTGTGTTATTTACTTTCTGCTCTTTGTTTTCCCTTTAATTAGTTTACTTTCGCTCTTTATACTTCAAGTATATCTGATCGATACAAACCTTCACCAATCATTCAAAAGTATTTTAGAATAAAAAATGTTATCAGAGTACAATCATAAAATCATATAGTTATGGAAACATGGGTGGATGCGCTGCGATCAAGTCGGGCCCTTCCCATTCGAACTGGAAGTGCCTGAAACCATAACCACAAAACCGTAATTACAAAGCTTAATGAGTTCCCCAAAATACCACATACCATACATATCATATGGACAATGGGCCTTGCCTTCCATCCATCGGGTCCCATCCGACATTGAGCCCCATTCGGTACGGATCTGTCAGTAACATGCGATGGCCCCCACCCAACACACTCATTAGGCCCTGCCTGATATACATACAAAAACATACAACACATGCAAGAGTCACACATAATAATAACATACTAATAACAATAATTCATGGGATGACATTGGTGCCTTTGACCTGCCATACACTGTGATGAGACTCACCTCAATCTAGAGATAATTGAATCACACATGCTGCTGCTAACTAAATAAACACTCGGGCTATGGAACTGGAATTCTCCATGCTAAAAAATAAAACACCAAAGAATAAATAAGTCAAAAGCCAAACCCACAGTTTATATCCCTAATCCCGACTCCTAAGGTAAAAGACCATTTTACCCTTCCGATATCTGACCCAACACCTCATGGCCCACAACCCAAAAGATCCAAGGCACAAAAGGCCCAAAAGAGCTTCCCAGGAGTACACCCCGCACACCAGATTGGTACACCCCATGTACTGCCTAATGTTGCATAAGGTACAACTCGTCGAAGCCTACAGACAGAGACTTCATGCATTACACTGAGCGTACGCATACGTACGCCCATCGTACTCATTAGATGACCACAACTTCATAGTAAGAACTTAATTCTTAAGACCAAATGTCCAAACTCAGATCTAACCTATGAATAAGGTCTTAATCCATAAAATTGCGAACTTTATTCCTTTGCATGTCTTAATGGGACACAAACTACAATCCAAGCTTCATAACTTCATAAAAATGTCACTAATTCATGCATGAAGGAATAATACTCCTCAAGATCCAAATTTTATGACTTAATGACCTCGACAAGGGCGAAATATGAGGCTCAAAGGTTATGGAGTAACATATACTCACAAGAACCACTACCATGGGACCAAAATATGACAAATTACCACCCAAACTAGATCTACAAGAGAAAGTCATCAAGATTAAAAGTTTATACCTCTAGAAGATAGATCAAGGTGAACAAAGTCTGGATTTTCAAGTTCCAAGATAACCAACACTTCTCCAATAAGCTTCTTCCTCTTTAGTGTGCACCGAGAACACTCCAAATCACTCAAAAGGCTCAATAATACTTAAAGGAATGCTAGGGTTTCGAGATTATAGGTTAAGGGGGATTAAGGCGGAATATGGGGAGGGTTCCTAGGGTTAATGATGCTTAAATAGGGTCCAAAGGCTCAATCTTAGGGTATTCATCTAGCCTAGTATGCCCGACGTACTCCCTATACTCCCAACGTACTAGACTTATGTGACAACCCGATAATTTCTAAGTCAATAAAAGTCAACATTCTTAAATAAAATTTAAAATTTTATTTATTCCGTTAAGTTTGTGAGGGTTAGAAAATAACTTAAATTATATACATAAAGTTTATATTAATTTTGGAACCAAAAACACTCGGAAAACCTAGATTTTTTTCCCTCGATTCAATGAAAACTCATTTCAGCCAACTGTTTTTGGCCGAAAACCTTCGGACCGAGAACAAATTTCGGCCGAGAACTCCTTTCTGGCCGAAAACCCAAACAATATAAAGGTTTTCCCTCGAAAACTTGGTCATTTCTCACTCATTTCACCTGAAAACACTCTCATTTTTCTTCCAAGGATCATCCAAGAACATTCATATCTTCAAGTGGAAACATTCAAATCTTCATATTTTCACCAAGAACATCAAGACAGCCTTCATATCTTCAAGTGACCGAAAATAGCCCAAAACCGAAAACCTGTGTTCGGCCGAGAGCCTGTGTTCGGCCGAAAACCTATTCCAACCGAAAAACATCAGACCGAAAATCCTCCCTTTCCCTTCAAACAATTTTTAATAATCACTCTCAACACAAAAAAAGTGTTTTCCCAACACTTTAATAAATGGTTTCGCTAATTTAAATACACTTATTTGTTTAACTATTACTGGGATACCGTTAATTCTGCATATGACAACTCGAGGGTCCTCTTTCCAATCTTAATGTCCAACACATACACATAAACAACAGTGAGTTCATAGCCCTACATTTTCAATTGTTTTTAATGTTTCCCGGAGAGGGGGGGGGGGGATACAAGTAAAACACAAGGACTTTTGTGTTTTATTCAAACAATTTCAAACAGGTTAATTTTTTTTTTCAATTGATACAAACCGAGAAATCACTACGTTTTATAAAAATATTTAGATATTTTTAACACTTTTGTAACATGTCGAGCATAAGGGTAGTTTTCAACATACAACCAAAATTGCAAAGTTTCAGTACACTACATAACATACAATCAAACTATAGTTGGTATAGTTTGAGAACATTACACTACTTTTACAGAATTCAATACACGAATCGAGAACAAACATACAAACTATAATAGGTATAGTTTGGGATACAATACATTGTTTTACTATTTCAAGAACATTATACAGAAACAAACACATATAAGCTATGGAAGATATAGTTTATGGTATACAATACTTTTTTCCGAATACAAGAGTACAATACTAAATAATTATTTAAGTATAATCATTTTACACTACAAGGTTGTACATACGGTTTCAAGTACAAGAGAGCACTACAACACTACACATAAACTAGTTAATACAGGGTTGTGAGGCACTACTTCAATTGTATCTTCCAGGGTATGAAACTAAATCCTATACAGTATAATCAAAGTCTCCTGGAGGGAGAGCGTGAGATTTGTGTATAGATATATACAAGACTTACAATTCCACACCTGAACTGTTAGCTACAGTTAGGCTGACAGGCCTGGGGTGACAAATGGCATACCATTCTGACGCCTGAAGAACGTCGTAGAGGTCACTAGGTCACATCAAGCATGGTTATATCAAACTCACAACAGTATAAACTAACCATTTGTTTATGGGATTGCAATTCTTCAAAAAGTTTTATTTTAATTAATAGAACTACTATAAAGTACAACTGGAGGATTCTAGGGAATACAAACACTTGGTTTTATTTTAAGTAATAAAACTACTACACACTACTGGTGGTATCCATGGATTTCATACAGAACAATACTATATATTACTGGTGGTATCCAGGATTTCATATGAAGGTTTTCATAGAGAACAATACAATACACTATTATTGGTGATATCCACGGATTTCATACAAAGTTTTTCATACAGAATAATACTATACATTACTAGTGGTATCTAGGGATTTCATACAAAGGTTTTCATACAAAACAATACAATACACAATTACTGGTGATAACTAGGGGTTTCATACAAATGTTTGTCATACATAACAATACTATACAATACAGCTGGTGGTATCCAGGCATACATACAAAGATATACAAATAAAGGGTTCTTATCAAACACTACTACAATATACAATTATAGAATACAGTAACAAACATACATTTTGGTCTTTAGGTCTAAGACTACTTTTCACTACTAAAGAAAATATTGGATTTTCTTGAGAAACGTACAAACATTTTCAAAGATTCTAAGACAAGGTTTCATTAAAAAACAATCTTATGAACTCAGCAACTTAAATGTTGATACACTTTCAAAACCACTTGTATTCTCAGGGAACCAATACACAGGTACACCCGCAGGTTTTGAGAAGACGAAGCTTTTAGAGTCACGTCTTTTATACTTTTGTTATACATTTTGATGTCATACAAACTATGTATCGAACAGATGTAAATACCTTATTTATTTAATGTAATGGTTGTGTTTACTTTGATTACTACGATGCAATTGTTGTGATACTGTACATGACGCCCTCCGCCCCCGAACGTTTCCACCGTTCCGATTTAAGGGTGTGACAACTTAGCCCCAAAATCACCTAACTTTTGAAGGCCATAACTTCTTCATTCTATGTCTGATTTCGACGATCCTTATATCCATGAAAGGTAATGAGAAGCTCTATAATCCTATCAAATCTCTTTTACCTTAAAACCTTCTGAACTTAAATCCAAAATTCATGATAGAACTGACCCACTGCCTTTTTACCAATATAACCTTGGGCGCCAATGCACAAGATGAACTCTTGGACCACATGTAACACTAGTCAAAATAGATCAATAAACAATCACATGTGATTATGTCAATCATGTAATGTGATTATGTTAACCTAGTAATGTGGTAAGAATGTTATGTAGTTCATGATAAATTCTAATAAAAATATGAACTTTCTTTATGATACAACTCAAAGTATACGTCTATACGATTCCAAAAATATAGAGAACGTCTGAATCTGACTTCGCATGAAGAAGTTATGATAACCGAACACTATAAATCTCTATAATAAGAGAGATTTAAAATAGAATTAGAATTAGCTATTTAAGTATAAAAGAGAGTTGTAGTACTCATAAATACCTACGCGTGCATATAAAGAACGTCAAAAACGGAGTTCGTATGCAAAAGTTATGGCCTTCCGAAGATTTAGTTTTTAAAAACCCTAAACTAGCTAATTCACGACGTGAGTTTTATGACACTCACGACGTGAGGAGTCATTCTGTCATAATTCGGAATCTAGAAGCACCGAGAGGATAGGATCCAAAATTCACGACGTGAGTTTTATGACACTCACGATGTGAGGAGTCATTCTGTCATAATTCGGAATCTAGAAGCTGCGAGAGGATAGGATCCAAAATTCACGACGTGAGCTTTATGACACTTACGACATGAGGAGTCACATGGCCACCTTCCGAAGCTATGGACGCAAATGGCAAGTCTACGGAGTGAACCAGGCAGACTCACGATGTGAGTCTTATGACACTCACGACGTGAGTGTCATAAAATCTTACTATAAATAGCAAGATCGACCCCAACCATTCTTACACCTGATCTCCTTTCTCCTCTCTCATTTGCTGAAGCCCTCTTGCATCCCGAGCCCCGACGACCTCGTACGCTGACCGTTTCTGCTTAGATTACATAAAATCACATTACTAAGATGAGTTTCACGGCCCCACTTTCTAATATTTCGGGGGAAAACGCATGCTAGTCATTGTATATATGTTATTATTATGTCTATATGATAGTAAATTAGTATCAACATAGATAGTTATAATGGCCGAGATATAGTTATTTCGTATCTGAAAATATACAACTATCGTACACTACAAGAAAAAAGGCCTTTTACGACGCTCATTGCGCGTCGTAAAACGCTCAGACGACGCGCAAATGCGTGTCAAGGAAGGCCCTGTCATAAAGAGAGACGACGCGCTTTTGCGCGTCGTCTATAGACGACGCGCATTTACGACGCGCGGTTACGACACGCAATGCGTATCAAGGAAGGCCCTGTCATAAAGGAAGACGACACGCATTCGCGTGTCGTAACCTTACGACGCGCGTGTTAATGACACGCAATGCGTATCAAGAAAGCCCCTGTCAAGAAAGGCCATGTCATAAATGAAGATGACACACATTTTTGCGTATCGTAATTTTAAATGTTTAAAAAAATATTTTTTTATAGATTTACTAATTTTCAAATTAAATTTGCATTTAATGCATCATAATAGAAAATAAAATATCATATACAAAAAATATGATCCATTTCATAAAATTTAATGTCATACAAAAATAGAATCCATTGCATAATATTTTATTACAAATTTGACATTTTTTTGTTTCCGTACTTTGACAATTTGTGCTGCTGCTGATTCCGGAGCCAATCCGCGACTGCATTCCAGAGCTGATTCAGTGGAAAGAGTATCCCAGACTCCATCACTTGAAATTACAAGCCGCCCACAAGCAGAAGATAGCTGAAGATCATGAATAAATAAAATTTGTTAATAAAAAGAGGAATAAATTGAGTTTAATTACTAAACACCAACATTCAAACCAATTAATGAAAGTTAAAGCATCTAAATAATATAGCATGGGATGCAAATATATCATGCATCGTACAAACAATGAAGATTTTTAGTTTCTGGAAGATTATTGACATCATTGGGATTAAGAGTTTTCTTTGCTTATTCGTTGCACCTCATATGTTTCCATCACATTTGAAGGATTATAATGCTACATAGCTCTATTAAAGATGCTACAATATCTCTCTATTGTTATGCATGAAATCAAGACATATGATCTTCTAATACTAGAAAACAAGAGCTATTCGGAATAATAAAGCTACATACCTGAGTTTGCAAGAGGTATCGCAAGGTGCTGCCGACTCAAAACCAAGCAGCCTTAGGCACTTATCAAGGACTGAACTGAGGATGCACATCTGATAGAAAAAAGATAAAAATATAATTACAAGGATTAATAAAAGCTATTCGGAAGCCAACAATGAGAACCAAATTTATTTAAAAAAAAGGAGATAGAGAAAGAGAGAGACTACTTACATCTAGGGCCATCAAATTGGTAAAAAAATTAATAGTAAAAAAGTGGACTCTTATTCTACTAGGTTGATTGTTAAAAAAGTATATACGTCTCCAGGGGTATCAAGAAGTGGCTGCTAATTGGTGGAGCCAACAATTGGCTCGGGAATATGATCTTCTAGGTAAGCATACCTACACAAAAGTTAAATTACTTTTTAGCCCTTGTGGTTAATTGATAACACACACAGATGCAGGATGAAATAAAGAGAAGGAATAACATACCTTTTTTCAAATACAACAAGTGTAGAAGATTCATAACTCTCAAAGTGATGCTTTGAGTTAGGAGGTAGGTAAGCAAACGAGTCTACCTACAGTTCAATGACAAATATTAACTTGTCATTTTCATTCTACATTTAAAATTAATTCTTATTAGGACATTCTACTTTTAAACCTACCAATCTAGCAATTTTTTCAAAGAATATAATTTATAATTTTTTTGTGGAAAGTACATTGTTATTTCTTGAATACAAGATGTTACAAAACTTACCTTTGCAGCCATACATGAATCAATTATTTTCTTAGCTTCAGAAAGAACGTGAAACAAAAAGCTTATGTTCCATATTAATACTAAAAGAAAAAAAGGCTTTGATTATTTGAAGGGAAAAATGCATACATCAATGAGGCCCACACACCCTGCGTATGCAATAAAATGGAATGTTAGGACTTAGGACAGGACCAAACTTTTACTTTCCCAAAATACCCTTTTCACTAACCTTGGTCATCATTTCAGCTAGCTGCCTCACTGTAACTTCATTATTGGGGTTTCCAACATTGAAGATATGACCATTAGCTCTAGCAGGATTCTCCTGTGAAGAAAATAGTCAAGAATGAGATTCATCTTTGATTGAAATTAAGAGTGTTGTAATAACTAATAAGTAACATACAATCATCAAAAGAACAGCTTCAATGGCATCCTTGATATAGACAAAGGTCCTTTGAGATTCACCACCATCAACTAGCTTCAAAGGCTCACGTCTGAGAAGATTCTGTGAAACAAAAGAATCCATTTTTTAAGTCCAGATAACGATTAAATTGAGTAATTAAATAGATAAAATTCAGTGATATGGTGAAACATACATTGCTAAAGCAAGCAAGAACCCTGGGAACACCTTCACTGGGACCATCAATCCCTGGAATGAAATCCATCCTAGGGCCCATCCAGTTGAAAGGTCTAACAATGGTGAATTCAAGGCCATTTTCAGCACCCTCAGCTGCAAAGAAAGCCAAAGTCATGAGAGGAGAATTCCATGGTGATTGGTGAATTCAATCATTTAATGAGAGATGAGAAAAAGAATGTACTTTACGCAAAGTACTAGCAGCCATCAACATGTTCTAATGGATTCTTTCAGTACTTTACGCTTCAAGCATGGAACACGCACAATATCTTTGACCAGATTCTAGAGGTATTCAAGTAACAGCTTAACGAAATTCACATCCTAAATTCCTCACTCTTACATTGAAGAAGATGAAAATGCAGATCCAAGAGGATTAATAACACAAAATAAAATCAAGGATTGAAAACAAAAAATAAATTAAACAAATCTAGAAATGCAATTGAAGGTTTTACCAGATCGGAGCACTTGATAAGACCTTCGAGGCGCGAATCATTCTTAATGTTGAGGCGGTGGAACTGGATGCGACCAGCCCAAGGAAGGGAATCCGGCCCCTCGAGAAGGTGTTTGATTTTGTCATTGTAAACGTCCACCGCCAAGACAGTGTGCGGCGTCTCCGTCAAAAATTTCTCACACAAGTGTGAGCCAATGAATCCACCGGCACCAATCATGCATATTGTGAACGGATTTATCGTATTTCCGTCCAGATCTACCCTCGCCGACGATGCCGCCATGCTAAATCTCCGGGGATGAGTAGCTTTCTGCTAGATTTTCTCTCGATGGACTGTATATGATCGGATATGGCGTCGTCGGTGATGGAGGAAGGTATTTAAAGCAGTGAGAAAAAAGAGGGAGAAAGATTTACGCAGGAGTAGTTCTTCTTCCTTGACGATTTAACCGGAGGAGGAGCAGGATCATAAATCGACAATCTCTGTGCTTCTATAACCTTCCTACGCTCCTCCGATTTCTTCTCAATAGCAGTGAAGACATTATCATTACCAGCGACAACGGATCCGTTTGGAAGCGCCTTCGGTTGAGGCACCTGCTGCTTAGGCTGATTCTTCCTGTTCTTCTTAGCGTAAGTAACCTTCTGCCATCCTTGATTGTTGTTGTTGTCTTCAGAAATATTGTTGGATTTGAACTCCATTTCGGGAATTGGATTAGAGAAGAAGATAGGGATAGATTCGGAGAAAGGGAGAGATGATCAGAGCGCTGATTTGGTATTTGATTGAGAGAGAGAGAGAGAGAGAGAGAGATAAGAACGATTGAAAGAAGGTAGAGGAGAGCATGGCGGGGTTTTTAATTTTTTCAGAATTTCATTTCCCCCTTTCCCCCAGAACGCGCGTTCCATTAAAAAATATAAAGCGACATCCTTAGACGACGCGCATTTTATTATAGGTGCCCTCCGTGTTTTTTTTAGACACTAATTTAAGGGCGCGCAATAATGCGTGTCTTCTATCCTTAAATTTTTTTGAAGAGATGACATTTTTCTAATGTCACTCTCCTTTGCGTAACATAGATCAATGAGCGTCGTATTTTGTGCGTCGTAAAAGGCCTTTTTTCTTGTAGTGGTAACGTTGTTAACATGTTATTGTTATAGTAGTATATTATTGTAGATCTTGAGTTATACTTAGGATTCTATATATATTTTGTGTGCGATATAGTTCCGAAGTTATATTCGGAAGTTTTATATCTTAAGTTATATAGTATGTTTCAATTAATAGTTTTATGTCAAGATAAAACTAGATATGTTATATGTTGTTATTATTAGTTTTATGTCAAGATAAAACTAGATATGTTATTTGTTGTTATTATTAGTTTTATGTCAAGATAAAACTAGATATGTTATATGTTGTTATTATTAGTTTTATGTCAAGATAAAACTGGATATGTTGTTATTGTTATTTATATGTCAAGATAAAACTAGAAACGTTATATGTTGTTATTATTGGTTTTAGGTCAAGATAAAACCTAGTTTTTACTCAAGATATAGCTGTTATACTGCCTAAATATTATGAAGTTAGGAGTAATGTTTAAAAGCAAAGTCTAGCAACTTAAGGTTTTAGACATGAAGATGCTTTTGTTGTTAGCGCTATAGGAACTGTCAAAGTCTACATGAGTAATTGTATTCATCAACTAAGATTAGGGATCTTAGTGGAAATCCTCTAAACTGTAACCGTTAATCCCGTGTGAGCGAGGAAGTCGTGTATAATTAGTATACGGGCCGACCACCCCACTTGTGACTGTTAGCTACAGTCAACCAAAAACAAGTGATGAACTATCCTTTTATTTGTTATTATTCCGGCGTCGATGAAGCGTACGGTGTTGTTTCTCATGTTAAATAATGAGTGTATTTGTTCTCATGGTAAATCATGAGTGTATTGTTCTATCAGAGGTATTATGTCATAGCAGCGGTTACAGGCTCATGGTAGCAAATTGTTAGAAACATTATACCTTGTCGTATACAAGTATTAATGTTAAGTATAAGTTTTCCCTACTTATACCTTAAGATTAAGAAATGTTTAGGTATAACACTTAATTGATAAGTATACAATTATACCTAATGTTGGAGAGTCAAAATGATAGTTTCAAAACTATACTTTTGAATGTGTAAAAATGTATTATTTTATGGAGTCAAAACATGTGGACTCACCAACTTTATGTTGACGTATTCTAAAATGCATGTGTTTTCAGGAACTTGAAAAGCGGGTATGTATTCGAACATGATAAGTTTTACTAGTATCTTTCTGTTCTTTAAGAAGTATGTCATAGTCGGATATTATGTAATAAATACTAGGAAAAACAATAATGTAACTTTCAAATCATCAATAAAGGTATGTATTTTCTTTAAGTATTGTTCAATGTATGTTATATAACTGTGATACGAAAAATGACGTTACACTACCCGGTGTTTCCGCCGACGGCCGGGGTGTGACACCACATAATCTACATTACCGACACCCAAATTGGTATAAGCTTCTCCTTCCCTAAAGCGCAAAGCCTTATGATAATTGATTTTCTAGTCACGACCCCAAATTATGAAATGATTTGAATCAGGGTGTTACAACTCTCCCCCACTTAAGTTACATTCGTCCTCAAAATCACTCCTTACCACGCTCCCGACAACCATACCATTCGACCAAATCCTCTTAAATCCCTGATTCGCCGAAAAGGTTAACTCATGTCACACCCCCGAACCAGACGGCGGAAACGTCCGAGGGCTATTGTGACTCAATTGAATACCATCACAATGAATATACATGAAACATAACATCATACATTACCAAGCATTGAAATGTTACAACTGGTAGCGTTTACATTCAGTACATTGGTCCATAATATTACATGCCCAAAAAGTACATTGTTCGATACTATTTAAAACAACAGCAAGACGTTACTGAATACATATTTCCTTTTCAATTTACCTGTTACCTGAGAATACAAGTATTTTGAAAACGGTCAACATATGAAATGTTGGTGAGTTCATAAGTAATGTTTGAAATATAGTGGTTTGTATTGTTTTGAAAATCACCAGAAAATCCGATATTTTCTGAAAAGAGCATAGTATAAAAAGTGTGAAGATCCGTAAGTATGTTTGTTTGTTTCTATAAATGTAAAAGTACGATTTGTAAAACTTGGTATGTAATCTCATAGGTGTATTAATTGAAAACCCTAGGAAACCCGATGTTTTCCTAATACTTTGCATCAAATGATTTATATCATGTTATTTCGTTACGACGGGTGTATTCGTTGAGTCCCAGTGACGTTGGATTAATTATGGATTGTGAATTGTTATAAACACACATTAATGAAAATGACTAGTTTACAACCATACAAACGATCCCTTAGGCGTCGCTCGCACTATTCACTTAATCCAATCACCCGGACTTCTCGTAGCCCCACAACCGAGGAGGAAAAGAGGGTGCGAAGCCCCGATATTTTCCGCAAGTCGTTCAAGGCTATCACGAATGTGAAGGGCCCTTAGCCCGACTCGCATTTGGTGAATTCTCGACTTTACTAGCAGCACCAGAGGGCCCTTGGGGTCCAACAGCACAAAGCCTGTAAAAGTCCTTTTACACGAAATTAGGTCATATAAGACCCAACTACATGTAAGCGAGTTTCCTTCGGGCCTAAAGATCATGTCATTGGGCTAGCTAGGCCCAACAAACACGATTTGAAACTTTCAGGCCCAAAGACGGTGTATCGACGTCTGGTGTATTCCCACGTGTGTATTGACTTCCCGAAATTTCCGCGTGTGTATTGAAGTTTCGTCGTGTTAGTAATTTCGGATTCATTATTGATTCGAGATCGAATCAATTCGTTTGATAACGATTTTTGGTGTTGAAGGTGTATTATAATTCGCCGATAGTCGAGGTCCTAGTATTTCATCATGTCGGATTTATTGTTTAAAACATTAGAATATTTCATTTTTGCAGCCCCTTTCTTTTGGATAATTTACACTTTTAACCCTTTGTATAAAAAAATTTCTATTTTAGTCCTCAAACCATTTTTCTTGACACTTTAGTATCAAAACTTGTAGAAAAGTTATTTTTTAGCTCAAAGTTATTTGAAAAACAGTTTTACTCCATCAAATGAAATTTTTCTCGGCTGAAACCCTTATTTTAGCAATTTTTACACTTTTGGCCCAAAGTAGAAATTTTTTGCATCTTTGGTCCCTTTTAAATATGAAAAGCATTTTTAACCCTTGAAATGGACTTGGAGCACTAGTAGTCCCCTGTTTTACAGAAAAATACAGTTTCAGCCCCTCTAATTTGAAAATCTCGCATATTGGGCTTTATTGGGCCGAAAAATTCATTTTTGGCCCATTATGCTTAAAAATTTCACATTTAATCCTTCAAAGAGAATATTTCCAGAAAAATACATTATTGAAACTGTTTTGACTCATTTCATCCATCAGAATTTGTATTTTGTCATTTTGGGCCCTTTAACCTTATATTTTTAACATTTTGAGTCCGAAAATGAGATTTTTAGCCCAAGGAGTTCATCTTAACCAACTTGGTTATTTTTCTAGAAATGATTTGTGTGTAATAATATGTTTAATACTTGATTCATACATCCTAATGCAAATCTCTATTTTGAGGACTTTTTGACTAGTTTCAACACCATAATCACATAGAACATGTAAATAAACATAGAAATCATACAAAGCATACATATACTCATAGATCTACACATTTGCTTGTATTCCCCCCCCCAAAAAAAAACTTATAAAAACCGAAAAATAGGGGGTATGAAGCTCACCTTTGGGTGTGGTTTCGGTTTTGGAGAAGAGATGGAAAGAGATGAGGTGATTTTCGGCCCCAGCAACCTTTCCTTGAAGATCTCGAGTTTAGGAGCTTCTAAGGTGCAAGATCACAAGATTGAATGAATTTAGAAGAGATTTTTATGAAGTGAAGGGAGTTAGATCATAAGTTAGCCATTAACTTACCTTAGATGATGAATCACTTTATGAAGATCCTTAAGCATCTAGCCAAATTTTTCAAGATCTTGGATGAAGAAGAGTGGATGATTCTTGAGTAATTTAGAGAGAGTTTTGTGAGATGTGTGTGTTCATCTCTTGCTCTCGGCCGAAGGAAAAAGAGGGAGAGGGAGAGAGAAGATTGATAAGATAGTGCATGGATACTTGGGTTATTTGCATGGATAACCCCCATGTAAAAATGAGGTGGCAAGGCCTAAGTCAACTCTTCCCCATGGATTGGGCTTGGGCCGAGATTTGGAAAGGAAGAAGAGATTTTTGGGCTTTATTGCCCCTAAGCCCATATAAGAGTTAAGTTGAATGATTGTTGGTCCTATAAAATATAAGTGTGATTTTTATACTTTGTTAGGCTAGTTTTGGTTAATTATGGTTCATAACGGTTCATAATATTTAATTTATTCCATTCTAGGCCTAATATGGCCCAAAATGTTGAAATAAATGAAAGTGGGTCCAATTAGAGCCCATTTAAAGGTTCTAAGCCCCTGATAGTCAAATTGGAAGCTTATTGGTCCATTGAGTCAAATAAGAAAGTCCTAGTCCAAAATGGACCGAAACAAGAACTTCTAGGGTTTCCAATTGCTTGTTGACTATTTGTAGTACTTGTATGGTGTATTGGAATAAAATTTTTGTTGTCATAGAGTAAGCATCATACATGCTCTTAAGTTTCAATTACCCAAATGAACTCATGTGATAACTCCTTCTGGATATTATGCTGAGACCAACATAATCAATCTAGATGCTGATCCACCAAGACAGATACTCATCTCACTCTCACCTAGGGATCAAGCTAACAAAAATTTTCACCTCTTTAGTCGATGCCTACTACCAGCTCGTCCCACTACCTTTCAACATGATTCTCGGTATGCAAAATGTCATATGAAAATTCCTTGAACGACGACTTAAGTAATCATAGTGGAACCCTGAACCTTAGATGGGGTTATCAGAAACTTCCCAACATTACTGCTTTAAATTTAAAAAGAGAGATCTACATACCTTTGAAATATGAGGCACCATGAGGACCGCACCCTAACCAATTAAAATTGTAGAAATTCCAATATGGTTCTAAAAATCTTACCACTCAAAAGATTTTTGATCCGATGATACAACACTGGACAAGAACATACTTATTCTAGATAGAAATATCATTATAGAAAGATTGTGGCTCTCTCCTCGAATTTGACAATCAGCTTGTCAGTGATCTCACCAATGATACCAGACAACTCTTCCAATAAAATATGTGAGACCTCAGCGGAAATCTAGTTACGAAGTCTTGCATTGTTCGTACACATCTCAAAGCGATCTACTTCCAGTCTAGACATCGACATCATATACAACAAGAACAATTTGTCATCTCATAACCAAAATGTTAACATTAATCCATCACACTTTACCCACTAATCAGAAATTCTACACATCAACTTTTCACCAACTTCGTAGAATCCTTGTGACTTTCCTTGATTCGAGTACGGATCCTGTGCTTTCAGTAGTAGAAGCCCAATACTACATTCCACATCTATCCATAATTTCCCTAAGAATCATTCCGAATCCTTCAAGTCTCTTTCTCCAACTAGTGTTCCAAATACTCCCTAAACATCGCGTCTAAACCTACTAAAACACTTCCTAGTGTAACATCGTAAATTTTCAAACAATATTTTCATTTTAGTAATCACATAATTCTCATAACACAGTTCACAAAACCCAAAGTTTTCAAAAACACATATACAGAAAACTGTTTTAAACACAATCAAGGATCCTCAAAATGTGAATCCGCCTCGTGTGTACAATCAAGCCGGTGCCTTCCCGTGATCCTGAGAAGTACCTGAAACACATACCACATAACACGGTAAGCACGAAGATTAGTGAGTTCCCCAAACTACCACACATATCTCATTAGCCTCTCATGGCTATACTTGAATAAGACCCTCCGGTCAATGTGTCTCAGTGGGATCCTCTGGTCCCACAACTCGGGTGGACCCTTCGGTCCTAACTCAGTAAGCTCAAAATAATACACAACATAAATCACAAATACATAATGTAATATCACAATATTCAAGATAAACACATAAGACTGTAACATCCCGGAATATCATAAGTTGAGTTGAAGGGCTAAAAGTGTAAGTGTGAAAGGGCAACTCGGCGAGTCCACGAGTGGACTTGGCGAGTAGGGTCGCGACTCTGGTCGTGTGTTAAGTGACCAACTCGGCGAGTAGCATGGGTAGACTCGGCGAGTTGGTGCGGAGTTGAGAAAACCCTAATTCTGGGGGATGAGCCCTATATAAAGAACATAACACTTCTTCCCTAGCCTCTTTACCTTCCCTTTGAGTTCTAGAAACCCTAAATTTGTGTGAGCCTTCCTTGGTGAGAGATTAGAGCCTTGGAGGAGGTAATCTTGGAAGGAAATTGAAGAGCAAGAAGAGTGGAGCAAGGGGCTTTGTAGAGAATTGGTTCATTCATCAGTGGGAGCCTTCATTTGAGGTAATAATCTTCTGTTTGAGCTTTTGTGCATCTAGATCTATCATTTGTGGGGGTTTTGGGGCATAAATGAGGTCCATCTCAAGTTTGGTGTAAGATCTGAGGTTGCTACCTCAGATCTAGGTTGTTAATGATCCAGAAAGCCATAAAGTCTATGCTCAAGAGTTGTTGGTGAAGTTCTTTTCTCCCTAACCCTAGCCCTGGAGTGTAAAATGCCTAGATCTCTTTGGATCCACGTAAAGTTTGCCACTTTATGTGATGGATGGCTTGTAGAATAGTAGATATATGGTTTAGAGCTTCTACATGGCTTGGAAAGCCTCTGTATGGTTTCAGATCTAGGGGTACTCGGCGAGTCACAAGGGTGTACTCGGCGAGTTGCTTGAAGATAGGCTAGAACTCGACGAGTTGGAAGAACAAATCTGCGAGTTGGATGAATATGGGAAACAACTCGGCGAGTTGGTTGCAGATAGCCTTGCACTCGGCGAGTCTGGTCGTGAGGTCCTAACTTTTCTTCTGGTTGAGCTGTGAATCGGTGAGTTAAGGGATGACTCGGTGAGTCGAGTGTGAAAGGACTCAGAGTTGTTGGACTCGGTGAGTCTCGGGGTGACTCGACGAGTTGAGTCGCGGATCGGGGAAGTTCTGTGCATGGGGACTCGGCGAGTCATCGGGTTGACTCAGCGAGTAGAGTCAGTTAGGGGTTGACTTTGACTTTGACCAAGGATTGACCAGTTGATTTCCAGGGGCATTTTGGTAATTGTTGGCTTTTGTTTTGAGTTCAGTGTTTTGGTGTTGGCCAGTGTTGGAGATCGTATCAGTGGTCGGAGCAGCTTGGGTTTATCTGTTAATTCGGCAGTTGCGAGGTGAGTTATCCTCACTATATCGACAGGGTCTACGGCACCAAGGCCGACCCTTTATCGGATTGTGATCCGGGTATCGTTGTTATGTTATTGCTTTCCTATGATGCATCATAATAGTTAGGATGGTATATGTTAGAGACCTGGTTAAGGTCAGAATCCTAGTATATAGGATGATGCTATGCTAGTGACCGGTTAGGTCGGTATCCTAGTTAGGATGATGTTATGCTATGTGATCTGCTAGATCAGTTGATTGGATGTGAATTGTTATATGTTTGAATGTTTATGTGCACATGGTTGTTGGACTGGGGTTGGGTTGAGGCGGGTCCTGCTTTGTGCTGTAGGCCAACATACTCAGGGCGGACCGATAATCCCAAAGGCCCAACGAGCGGTCCGGATAGGCTGTAGGCCCCAAGAGGGCGGACCAGACGTGCCGAGGCTCGGAGAGTGGACCAGGCCGACTGAAGGCCCAGTGCGGGCGGACCAGTCATACTGTAGACTTAGGGAGTGGACCAGGTGGATTGAAGGCCCGGTGCGGGCGGACCAATCACACTGTAGACTCGATGTATGTGGTTAGACTCGGAGGGTATACCAGGTGGACTGAAGGCCAGTGCGGCAGACTAGTCACCCAATAGACCCGAAGTGCATGGCTGTTCTGTGTTCTGTTATGATATGGCATGTTATGCGTGTATGGTATATGTGGTCGGTATTTTGGGGATATCTCACTAAGCTTTCGGGCTTACAGTTGTGGTTTAATGTTTTTCAGGTTCTTCAGGAGACTGTGGCAAGGCAAAGGCATGATCATACCGCTCCTCATGTTTATGTTTTATGATGTGGTTCTGGGAAGACTCTGATAATAATTGTATTGAAAACCTTTTTGTAATAACTTCATGAAATTGGGTTGTTTTTGAAAAAGTTTAAATTGGTTGAAATTTGATGGTCGTTACAAAGATCCTCCGGTCACACAAAGATTACCACTCTAGGTACGTATAGTGAGAAGACTCACCTTGTAAGAAATCAGATAACCTCGAACTCAAATCACCGGTCTAGCCTCCGTCTAATACATACGATAATTATCTCTAATTAATAACGGCTCTCAAAGAAGCTAGACTAAACCTTATACAAACTCACAGAAGGATAAAAGACCATTTTACCCTTCCATGGACTTAATAGTCCACAAATTGACCAAACCCTAAAAGTCAACTAAAAGTCAACGACAGCACGTACGTCGTGCATACAAGCCCTCTACACTGAGCGTACTCCTTCGCCATGCATGCATCGGGGATTCTTGAGTCTACACGGCACATACTGGGATTACGCTCAGCATACGCCCCAGTTTTGCTCTTCCTACTCATTTGGTCTTAATCCGTTAAGTCCTTAACTCAAATCTCAGATCTGCACTCCCTAATGGCTCATACTCCATAAAGTTGGTGACTTTTAAGCCTTTGCATGGCTGATAAAGTCACAAACACCAAAACGCTCACTCTTTATTCTCAAGAATGCTCATATCTCATGCCTGGGTTGGTTTAAACATCCAAGCCTCGATTTTTATAACTCTACACCACTAAAAACACTCAAAGGAGCTGATAATAAACTCTGGAGCTCAATATCTCATAAAGCATCCAACTTTGGGACCAAAACCCTAAAATGAACTAAAATGACGCACAAATCAAAAAGGTGAGAAAGCTTTGAGCTATATACCTCTAACCGAAGCTCCAACTACAGATAAGCTTAGATCCAAAGCCTGTACTCCCACTCCTTCCTCTTCAAATCTCCTTCTTAACTCCAAAGAAACCACAAGAACACTTAATAGCTCAAAAATGGACACACAAGCTCAAGGGATGAGAAATTAGGGTTTGAGAGGGTTGATGTCTGGGAATGGTTTTCAGAAATGAGGCCATCATATCCTTAAAATAGGAACACCCCCTAAATTAGGGTTTTCACTCTGGGCCTAGTACGCCCAACGTACTATGTGGCTTCCGTGTAAAAAACACACATATAAGTACGCAAAGCGTACACACACATATGCATCACGTACTCCTTTAACACCTTTAATCACATAAGGGCCAAACTTGACAATTACCAAAAGAACAAGGGTTTATAAGGTATACCTGGTCTTGGGATGTTACACCTAGGTTCTCCTAGATTCCTCACCCATCTTTCCATCAGCTGCTGAAGCCCCCCCACTAATATCAGCTAGCTACTTCATGGATACCATTGAATTCAACGAAGCTTAGATAATCCTTCGACTAAAAGACTCATCCCTAAAATCGTTGGACTCGGACAAGAGCTGCATAGTAGGGTCCAATCCATCATTTTGAGATTATTTAACCTTTGCAGCGTGCAACTTAACATATTCATGAAATGATTAGTTCACATTAATGGGTCCCATAAAGCACAAAGCAAGCAACATTCGGGCATCGAAAAGTCTAACCGGTGCACCACCTAATCAGGACACCTTATCCCAATCATCTGAAATCCTTACAAGCATGAAATTTTAAAAGCTCAAACAATAGGAATATAAAGGCATCTCTCCTAATCATGAAATCCTGAGCAGATTCTTAGCCCTAATCTAGCATGCAATTCTCATAAAATACAACATAAGAAACATGTATGGGTATTATGCGAATCATTTACTTGAGCTCGGTTGATCACACATCACACCCTTTTTCTTTATAAAAATATTTTTTAGAAAATTTATTTTCTTTCAAACATATCACCAATTCCTCAATTTGAGTTTACACACACCTGAGGGTGTGCCAGAATCCCTCAAACCAAGACTCTGATACCAACTTGTAACATCCCAAATATTATAAGGTAAAATTTTCATTTTTAATTCAACCAGAAACACCAATTATCCTATTTCCAATCAGTCAAAAGTATTTCAAAATAAAAATAGTTATCAGAGTACAATCCTAAAATCATATAGTTGCAAAAACATGGGTGGATGCGCTGCGATCAAGCCGGCCCTTCCCTTTTGAACCAAAAGTACATGAAACCATAACCACAAAAATGTGATCACAAAGCTTAGTGAGTTCCCCAAAATACCACATATCATACATACAAAGATCCTTTTTGGCCATCCATCAGGCCCCACCCGACATCGAGCCCCGCTCGATACATATTTGTCACTAACATGCGATGGGCCCCGCCCAACACCATCATCAGTCCCTGCCTGGAATTGGGCCCTTTCTCGGTATACATACAAACACATAAAACACATGAAAGATTCATAAAAACCACTAGCATACTAATAACAATAATCCATGGGCTTGTATTGGTACCTTCGACCCACCATACACTGTGAGGAGACTCACCTCAATCCAGAGATAATTGAATCACATGCGCTACTGCTAACCAAATAAACGCTCGGGCAACGTAACCGGATTTCTCCACGCTAAACTATAAAACCCCAAATAATAAATAAGTCAAAAGCCAAAACCTAGGGTTTATATCCCTAACCCTAAATCCAAGGGTAAAAGACCATTTTACCCTTCCATATCTGACCCAACACCTGATGGACCAAAACCCAAAAGACCCAAGGCCCAAAAGGCCCAAAATGAGCTTCCAAGGAGTACACCATGCGTACTACCTGACGTTGCATAAGGTACAACTTGTTGAAGCCTACAGACAGACACTTCATGCATTACACAGAGCGTACACATACGTATGCCCATCGTAGTCATTAGATGACCAAAACTTCATAGTAAGAACTTAATTCTTAAGACCGAATGTCCAAACTTAGATCTAACCTCTAAATAAGGTCTTAATCCTTAAAGTTGCGAACTTTACTCCTTTACATGTCTTAATGGGACACAAACCACAATCCAGGCTTCATAACTTCATAAAAAGGTCACTAATTCTTGCATGAAAGAATAATACTCCTCAATATCAAAACTTTATGACTTAATGACCTCGACAAGGACCAAATATGAGGCTCAAAGGTTATGGAGTAACTTCCACTCACAAGAACCACTACCATGGGACGAAAACATGACAAATTACCACCCAAACTAGATCTATAATAGAAAGTCATCAAAATTAAAACTTTATACCTCCAGAAGATAGATCAAGGTGAACAAAGTCTAGATCTTCAAGTTCAAAGATAACCAACACTTCTCCAATAAGCTTCTTCCTCTTCAATGTGCACCAAGAACATTCCAAATCACTCAAAAGGCTCAAGAATACTTAAAGGAAGGCTAGGGTTTTGAGAATACAGGTTGAGGGGGATGAAGGCTGAATATGGGGAGGGTTCCAAGGGTTAATGATGCTTAAATAGGGTCCAAAGGCTCAATATTAGGGTTTGCACCTGACTGGAGTATGCATAATGTACTCCAAGTACACCTAACGTACTTCATGGTTCAACTGCAATCATCCAACCTAGTACGCCCAGCGTACTCCCTGTACGCGCAACGTACTAGACTTAGCCCCAAAACAACCTAACTTCCAAAGGCCATAACTTCTTCGTTATGCTTCCAATGTCAAGGATCCTTATATCCACAGAAAGGTAATGAGAAACTCTACAATCCTATCAACTCTCCTTTGTCTTAAAACCTTTGAAACTTAAATCCAAAATTCATGAAAGACCCTGTCCACCGCCTTTTTACCAATATACCCTTAGGCTCCAATACACAAGCCAAACTCTTGGACCACATAATCTATATTACCTACTTCCAAATAGGTCTAAACCTCTCTTTCCCCAAATCCCAAAGCCTTATGATTATTGATCTTCGGGTCACGACCCCAAATTATGAAACGATTTGAAATAGGGTGTTACATTTGATTTTGGAAAACATTTTTTTGTAAGTTCTAATCCTACGTGATATCTATTATTCAATCCCAATGTATCCATTACTATTTCCACAACCGCTGCCGCCTACTACCACCACTATCTCCACCTCCATCGTCGTCACCACCATCAATTCAACCACAACGGAACCACCCTTCTCCACCACAAACTCTACACCCACCACCACTTCCACCCCCACAACCCCACCTCCCTTACCTCTGCCACTACCAGCATATCCACCACCAACACCAACATCACCATCTCCACCACTACCCACACAAACACTAACGTGTTTTTTTTTATGAAGACTCAAAAACAAACAATTTTTTATGAAGACTAAAGACATGAACAAAAGACTTTTGATTCATACTTTATTCAATAACATGGAAAAACTGAAGACATTTTACCTCTTCAAAAACAAACACCACCTTTGACTCTCGTTCTTCATACATCTCGTTGAATTTCACTTGTAAATTACCTACTGTATCTGACTTCATTGATGGGAAAATCTATGGTGCCTAATATGTTTGTGTAATGCTACATACCAAGTGAGTTTGGGCTTCAAGAAAAGACAAATGACAAAATAAGTAGTGATGTTGATGTGTGGTGGTGGGGAAGGGGAAGAACTTCACTAGCCCATAAATTCAAAATAAACCGATGTTATAGTTCGGTTTGGAAAAGCAAACCACAAAACAAAATTTAAAATTTTGTTTGGTTCAAATTCGATTTTTGTTTGATTTTAGGTTTCTTTGGTTACAAAGCAAATAATACACAATCTAGACTAAGGGTGAGCATTTGGACCGACTCCGGCTCTTGGACCAGACCGGTTTTGGAGAATTTTGTGGACCTTAGACCGGGCCGGTTTGAGGCTTACTGGTTAGTGTCCAGGTTCAAGTTTTTTCCTATTGTTGTACCCGTACAACCGGTACAACTTTAGGTGCATATGGTACAATTTGTTATAACGAATATGTTTTGGGGTTTCATACCAACTTGATAAAAATAGAAATGTTTGTTTGATTGTTCATTTTAGATAAAAAAAAAGCATTTTAGATAAAAAAAAAAGTTGATTACTTATACCATTTGTTTGAACTTTGAATCGCATTATCTATAATACTATAACTTGTGAAATCAATTTCCAAATGAAAACAACTAACGTATAAATCAAGTTCATCAACAAAGTTAACAGTCTTAATACAAACATACAAAAGTAATGACTGTAATACCAAAAATCATAGTTTAAACTTTAAAATTAATCCAACTAACAAACTTCATAATATAATCTTTTATTGATGTCTTCCCCATATATTTATCATCTAAATCTAACATTTTTAAAGCTTGTGCAATCTCTACATAAACACAAAATGATAATGTTGTTTTGTAGGCACCCCAATACTTAAAATCACAAAGTACATAAAATTGTTCATCTTGTTGTAGGCACCCCAATACTTATCGTATTTTGTCCTCATGTCCTTAACCGTTTCGAGAAACATCGGTTTGGTTGACTAATTTCTTAGTTGTATGTATTGAATTTTATCAAAGGTTTGGATGTAGGATTTTAAGGTACTCTACTGAGATCTCTTTCATATGATTTATCTGTCAAACATACATAAAATTTAGAATTATAGTCTAAAAAAATACATGAAATTTGTCAGTTTTGATATCCCAAATTTGAAGGATTTTTATTCATTAAATGTAACACCAAATTAGACAAATTTTGTAACACTCAACACGAGGACTTCCCAGTGGTCACCCATCCATGTATTGCTCTCGCTAGAGCACACTTAATTGCAGAGTTCTATGGGATTTGTTGCCCACACGACTTTAAAACGCATTGTGTTGGGGAAGGTATCCACACCCCCTTATAAGGAATTGTTTCGTTCTCCTTCTAAGACGATGTGAGATCAGGTGCAACCCACTTTCACCCCCCATTATAGGGTTCGAAGTCCCCGTTAAACACATCGTCCCGTGCCCCAACTTTGATACCATTTGTAACATCCCTCTGGGAAGTTTTTATGCCGGGAGTCTAAAGCGGAAAATATTTTGATACGTTCCAAAGGAGGATGTTACAAAATTATTGTCCAAAATCATGTACAAACTCTAAATTACACGTTAGGAAAAACTGCATGCTAATCCGACTTAAAACGAATAATATATGTTTGTTTAAATATTTTCACCGAATACAAAAATTTAAAACTATAGTTGAAAATCTTAAATATTCCAACTTTGATATCCTAAATTTGAAAGATTGCAATTCATTGAATATAACACCCAAAATGACAAAATTATAATCTAAAATCATGTACAAATTCTAAATTACACGTTGGGAAACACCACATGCCTATCCGACTTAAAACAAATGAGATATGTTTATTTAAAGATTTTCACAGAATACAAAAGTTTAAAACTATAGCTGAAAAGCTAAAATATTTCAACTTTTATATCCCAACTTCGAAGGATTATAATTTATTGAATATAACGCCAAAAACGACAATATTATAGTTTAAAACCATGTACAAATTTTAAACTACACGTTGAAAAATCGCATGTCAATAAAACTTAAAATGAATGAGATATGTTTGTTTAAAGATTTAAAAAAATAATAATCTGGTCCAAAACCGGCCGGACTGAACCGGTAAAAAACCGGACCAGTTTTGATCAATTCCTAGAACTGAGAACCGACCTAGGGTCCAAAAAAGGGGCAGATCTAGGTCCGGTCTGGTTTACGGGTCCAAATGCTCATCCTATCTATATCCAACTGCTATATGAAAAATCAAATTTGATAATAATACACAATTTAAACCCAACTACTACATGAAAAAACAAATTTCATATAATATAACTTGGAATTCATATTATTATCATATAAAAGTTAAGAGTAAATTACACGAAAGATCCCTATCGTTTGGGGTAATTTGCACGTTTGGTCTCTAACTTATTTTTTTAACACGGAAGGTTCCTACTGTTTGTTTTTACTACGCACTTGGTCCTTACTGTTTGTTTTTGTTACGTGTTTGGTCTATGTCTTACCTAAAAATACTATTATTAAAACAGAGAAAAATGGTGTGATAGGTTAGATAAGGTGAAGAGGCAGGGTTGATGATGTGTTTATTTTAATAAATTAAAAAATCATGGGAAAAATAGTATTTTTAGGTAAGATAGGAACCAAACGCGTAACAAAAACAAACAGTAGGGACCTTCCGAGTTTAAAAAAATAAGTTAGGGACCAAGCACGTAAATTATGCTAAACCATAGGGACCATTCGTGTAATTTATTCAAAAGTTAATTATAAATATCGTTATATTAGTATCAAATTAATGAAAATACTAATTTCTTACGCATGCTCTTTAATTTGCCAATTCGTTCTGTTAAATCTATTTTGACTTAGAAAATTATGCAACACTAAAAGTTATAAAAACTGAAGATTCATAAAAATGACTATTAGAAACAAAATCTTATTTAGGAATATTACCAAATTTAAATCAATATGTAAAAATAAACATGCAGTGGCTTTATTCTTTTAATATAACTAACATCTCATAAATTTTAGACAAAACTGCAAATATATATATATATATATATATATATATATATATATATATATATATATATATATATATTGGATTGGTGGTCTTTTTAGCTAGTTTGTATATGAAAAAGGTCTCTCTCAAAATTGAATAGACTAAAATACCTTTAATATATTTAATTTTAATTTTTATTTTTTTTTAAAACTATTTTATATTTAATAAATAAATACAGAAATGACTCTCTCTCTATCTCTTATATATATATATATATATATATATATATATATATATATATATATATATATATATATATATATATATATATATAATGACGAAAATGGTTGTGAAATGCCAGAATTAATAAAAGGAAGCATGTTTTATCTTGATATGATTTCACAATCTAATGAATAGAAAAAATTCAAAATTTAACCTTATTGCCGACCAAGTAATTGTTCTTTTGTCTGAATGATATTTCCATTCTATAATCTATTTACATGATTTTCTTACCTTCTTCTTCTTTTTCCATTTCAAGGAGGATTAATAAAAGTGGAGGTTGAATATGATCATGAACACAAAATGTAGAAACACAATATAAACATGGAAAAAAATATATAGAAGCCCACATCCTTATCTTCAAACCTCAGGCCCCAAAAAAAATTTATGTATTCATATTCTTCAGCATACACACATACGTATAATGATTAATATAGACACCTACAAATCGATGGTTAAAAACTCAGAAATTGACATTTAAATAAATCCAATCAGTGAATGAAAAAATTAAAGCTTTCAGAAAGCTCCGATCTTTGATTATGTGTTCATCGAAGATTTTAATAATCTCCAACCCAGAAAACTCAAAACCTAGATGATATAACTCTGCATTAACTTTTACAATCGTCAATTGTGTATTCATCAGAGACTATCACTAATCCATCGAGTTTATTTTATGCGTTTGTTTGATTTTAAGCTTTTATCTTCGTAGATGCTCTGCCAATCGATACTTGTACGAAAAAGCGAGGCGATGATGATATAGTTGTACTTTAAATTTTCCAGGCACCAGTTTTCCAGCAATGGGTGAAAATTAGCCCGTAACTTGGCGAGGAAACACAAATGGTATTGCAGCGATGGCGTGTCCGATCGCCTTTCTCTGGTTTCAATTCCAAACTTGCAGATCCGAGTCTCTCATGATATCGTGTTTTCGATCTAAAGGTGGTTGCCCTTTCTCCTCTCTGTTGAAATCGAAGTCTAATTATGACATTTTCAGTCAAACATTGTTCTTCTTTGCCGATGATTTCATATCTTAGCATGTTTTTCTATTTGGGAAATTAAAATCTAACAGCTCTTTCGTTCATTCATCTAAAGGAGAGAGAGAGAGAGAGAGAGAGAGAGAGAGAGTGTGTGTGTGTGTGTGTGTGTGTGTTTGTAACGTCCCATTTTCACAATGAAAATTATTTACTTTTATTAAGGTAAAACTCCACATTATAAAACCCGTGTGAAGAAAAACCATTTGATTCAGATTACATTTATTAAAATCAGAGTAATATAACAAAGCAGAGTCTTCATTGTTGTTGATGAATGTGTAGAGTCAAGCCTTCGCCTTCCCTCAATAATCGATGATACCTAAAACAATAACAACTAAGTAAACACAAAGCTTAGTGAGTTTCCCCAGAATACCATACACAACATAACATTTACAAGCATGGATATCGGGTCCTCAATCATCAGACTGGAATACCCACGACCCAATCAGTCATCGGACTGGCATGCTGCAGGTTTTTTGGCCTACCGCCTCAACCCAACCACTCCTCCCGAGCCTTCGTGCCTACGGCTTACAGTCGACCCTTACATGGTCACTTGGCCTAATGCACAAAACAAGACCACCTAAACCTTATCCACCTCCATATGCCAACATATAAACATTCAAGGACCAAGTAGGCACATAATACATGAAATCATTAATCATACAAGTCACTACCACCTACTAGACCTCTCTCAGCACACTACTTCTCTACCAGCTAACCTCCACGAAATGCATAATCATAAGTAACCAGAGGTGTGATAGCCACCCGAACAAATGATCCTACCTTAGAGCCACAACCAAACGAGGAACAAGCAAGAAAGCCTAGATCAAGAGTTATTAGGTTATCCTACATGATTGTATACAACCCCTAGGGAACTCCACTAGAAGATAATCAACCTACTTGTACTCTAACCAACATACCACTACTGCTGCATCCTATCACACCAAGATATACGTGAATCTAGCAAATTACTACAACATAGCAACATCCTATTCACAAGGATACATGACTAACTTTGCAAGGAATGCGTAACCATATGTACCTAGAGGTGAGATAGATAACCAGACAGGTGATCCTACTCTAAAGCCACAACCAAACAAGGAAAATGCAAGAAAGCCAAGATCAAGAGTCCTCAGTCTATCCTACGTGACTACATACAGTCCCTATGGAATCCTTCTAATAAATGATAACCAAAACTGGTAGGCCTACATTGGTGCCTTCGACCCATAGGTATAGTGAGGAAAACTCACCTGAATGAAGAACCCCGAAACACTGAGACACACTTCCCTTTTTGTACTACTAGCTCCCGCGAATCGACTAATCACCAAACCAAGTAGAATCTTAATCAATACTCTAAAACCCTCAAGTTTGACCTAAAGTTAAATTAATCACAAAAGTCAACGATCAAACTTGGTCATGGTCAACTCCATTTTATGACCCTCCTTGGCCACATCATGGGATCACAAGGTCAAATAGTCAACATGCAGGAGATTGACATGCCATGGCAATGCTAGAACAAGGAAATCGTGATTTTTGACTTCACCACATCGTGGCCACTAGAAAATCACCATTTTTCTCTTTAAGGGCTTAATTCTTTCAGATCTAAGCTCATACTTCTAGATCTACTTCTCCATACTGATTTAATGGATAAAATTTCCAACTTTATCCATTAGGACCTCACCATAAGACAACATCTTAAACCATAAGTCCATTGGGTCCTTAATATGACCAAAACTCAAACATGGGGTTAAGAACACTTAATTTAAGACATTTTTTTACTAGCTCAGAAGTTCATGACCAAATGAGCACCACATCAAACTCTGGAGTTCCTTAAACTCCAAGATCACTCAAGAATGGGACCAAACATCCAAAAATGGGCTCATACTTGAAACAAGAAGAACAAAGGTCAAGGTATGAACTCTTTACATCTAACAACTCGAAAATGTGAAGAAGATATTGGGTCCAAGCTTACTCCTTTCTTCCTAACACTAAAATGAACTACATTCTTCCCCAAGTTTCACCAAATGAAATCACCAAGCTTAAATTAAGGAAAGGAGGCTAGGGATTCAGAATGGGGAGATGGTGGCTGAAGGAAATGACATAGAATGAGAGTTAAGGGGCTTAAATATGGGAGAAACCCTAAAATACATGGGCTTGGGCTACTACCGCTGCCACACCACGACGACCCTCTAAAACACACATTATATATTTCTCAACACGTTGTGGCCCTCAGTTTTTCCCAAAAGTCCTCCGTATGATTCTTCCAAGCTCTCAGCTGACCTACATAGGAAAATGGGTGCTATAATTCTCCCCCACTTAAGTTATATTTCGTCCTCGAAATCAATACTTGAAGTTTTCCTTTCAAACACCCACTAAACCCCTTGTGGGTCCTTTGAACCCAAATTTTCCGATGCAGGCTAAGATCAATGAACGCCAACACTTGCTACTGTTAACTTTTAATGTTTCGTATCCAGGTTCATAAGCCATTTCTAGAAGAGACCCTAGTGGTCTGAAGCACAACTACTACAAAACCCCATAAATATTCGATCACCTCCTGTTACCTCTACAGAATTAAAAGAGAAAAGCAACCTGACGGAAAACAATTTCACGTAAAAGAATCCAATTTACAATCTAGGACCTTCAGGTCCCGAAATCGTGGATAACCTTTAGGTAAACTGAACCACACCATTGACACTCATTCTACCAAGGACTTCTAATCTAACCCAACCAAGGTCTCCCGACCTTGCATTGCTCATCGAACATCCAAAATAGGAACTTCATCCCACATCATAGATGCTGTCACACCCCCGAACCAGACGGCGGAAACGTCCAAGGGCTCTTATGACTTCAATTGAATACCATCACAATGAATATAAATGAATCATAACATAATTCATCACCATGCATTGAAATATTACAACTGATATGGTTTACATCCAGTACATTGTTTTAGACATTACAATTTCATAACATAAACTGTCCGATAGATAATCTAAGCAAAACACCATGACATTACTTGGTACATATTCTTCGGCTTACCTGTTACCTGAGAATACAAGTTATTTTGAAAAACGCCAACATATGAAATGTTGGTGAGTTCATAAGTAATGTTGTGGTAAAATGATTTGGTGTAGTTTGTAAAACCCAGAAAATCCGATATTTTCTAAAAAGATCATTGTTTATAAAAAGTGTGAAGATCCGTGAATATATGCTTGTTGATTTTCAAAACATGTATAATTGTTGAACTTTTGTATAAATCACGCAAGTGAAAATGTTGAACTTCCTAGGAAAACCCGATGTTTTCCCAACACATAAAATACAGTGACTTGTCTATTGTTATACCAATACGTCGAATGATTTTGATTACCCGAGTGACATTGGATTAATTAGGGTTGTGAGTTGTTATAATCACGCATTAAAAAGAATGACTAGTTTATAACTACAATTTACGAACGACCCTTAAAGGCGTCGGCCGTTACTACTCACTTAATCCACCCCCCATGATTACTCTTGTTTATCGTCCTAAATCTGTTTACTTTGATTTCTCATAAGCCCAACAACCGAGGAGATAGGAGAGTATGAAGTCCCTTTATTTCCATGAGTTATTCAAGGCTATCGGGAATAAGAAAGACACTTGGCCCCACTCGCATTTGACTTCTCGACCTCACTAGCAATACTAATGGCCATTAGGGCCCAATAGCACATTAGAGCTATTGCAAGTCCTTTTACGTGGAATTGGGTCATAGATGGCCCAATATCACGTAAGCATATTCCCTTGAGGCCCAAAGATCATGTTAATGGGCTAGCAAGGCCCAACAAGCATGATTTGAAACTTCTAAGCCCAAATTTTGTAAGTTAGTTCATCATAATTATCGTGTGTTTATTGAAATGCTTTGGTTTATCGATTTTTTTTGTTATTGATTCGAGACCGAATCAATTCGTTTTGTAACGATATTTGTTATTGAGAGTGTATTTGTTTTTCCGTTTCGTCGGTAGTCGTGGATCTTGTATTTTGTATTATTGAGTTAATTTGTTTGAAAATGGAGTTTGGTCCTTTTCATTTCCTTCCTTTTATAAAAATAACACTTGTGGTCCTTTTATATAAAAGAATTTCATTCTTAGTCCTTAAAACACTTTTCTTGACACTTTTGTATAATTTATTTGATGAAAACACGATTTTAACCCAGAGTTTACTTAGTTGACAGCTTCAGCCCCTCTAGAATAGTGATTCTCGATTAAGGACCCATTTTTCACAACTTTTACGGTTGTGTCCCAAAATCTAAAAAGTTTACATTTCTGGTCCTTTTTATTAGTGAAAAGCATTTTCGACCCTTATAAACATTTTGCTAAGGTAATTACCCCCTGTTTTACTGAAAGTTACATTTCCAGCCCCTCAAACTTATAAATTTCGCATTTTGAGGCTTATTGGGCCGAGAAGCCCATAATTAGCCCATTAGGTTAAAAAATTACACTTTAAGTCCCTTGAAATTTCTAATATCCAGAAAAATATTTATAGAAATTTTTTTTGACCCCTTTTAACCTTCAAGAAACCGTGACTTGATGAGTTTTACCCCAAGTTTGTATTTTTGACATTTTAAGCCCAAAAATGGGTTTTATGTTAAAGTATGTTCATCATAACCTTATCAACTGATTTTTCTTGACTTGATTAGTGTAAAATAGCTTAAGTTATGTTTATTTCCTTTCTCATGTCTTAGATCTCGGGTTTACACCCTTTTTGGTAACATATTCATCATAATACACAAGAAATCACACACATACATGCATCAAATCACACATAGCATACATATACACATAGATCTACACATTTTCTTGTATTCTCCCCCATAAAACTCATAAAAACCGAAAAGAAAGGGGTATGAAGCTCACCTTGAGTGTGGTTTCGGTTTTGGAAGGAAAAAATGAAGAAGAATTCGATCCTAGCAACCTTTCTTGGAGGATCTCGAACTTAGTGTGCTCTAAGATGCAAGATCATGAGTTTGAATGGATTAAGAGATGATTTTTGATGATAAGAAGTGAGTTAAATCATGGATCAAACATCAACTTACCTTGGATGATGATTTTTGTGGAAAAATCTCTTTGAAAGTCTCTTAGATCTCGAAAATTTAAAGAGAAATGGAGAGAGTTTCTTGAGAGAATTTTGAGTGAAGTGTGTGTATGTTTGTTTGGATTCGGCCGAGAGGAAGAGAGGGAGAAGAAGAGAGAGACATTGATAAGATATTTGCTTGGAAATATGAGTTGCATTCATGGAGACCCAACAAATAAAAATGAGGTGGCACAAAAGTCAACTCTCCTTCTTCATGCTTGAGATTGGGCCGAGAATTAGAGAAAAAAGAAGGAAATTTTTGGGCCTTTGGTGTTTAACCCATATTATGGCTTAATTAGATGATTCTTAGCCTAATAATTCAAGAAATGATTTTTATGGCTCATTAGGGCTAATTAGGTTAGTTATGGCCCAATAAGGTCCATTTAGGTATTTTATTTCATTCTAGGCACATTATGGCCCAAAATATTAAAATAAATGAAAGTGAGTCCAATTAGAGCCCATTCAAGAGTTCTAAGCCAAGATAGTCCAATTGGAAGCTTATTGGTCCATTGGGCCCAATAAGGAAATCCTAGTCCAAAATGGACTCAAACAAGGATTTCTAGGGTTTCCAATTATTTGTTGACTATTTGCAGTGCTTGTATGAAGTGTTTGATTGAAATTCTGTTGTTATTGAATAAGCATCTTACATGTTTTCACATTGTTGGTTCACATTTGTTATCATTGTTCAATGTTTACAAGGCTTCAAATTCCTAGTTGTGACAGATGCCAACCTCACACATTGACACATCAGTGAGAAACCATTACAAAATCCAACAGACAAGGCTAAACCATCCTTTTTATCGACTACGCTTTCCGAAATATGCATATTACATTGATCCTAGATCTCCTTTTCCAAACATTGTTATACTAATCTCACATATAAACACACCAACGCGACGAAACCTAGCGGTTACATACCAGTCTAAGCCATGCTCTTACTTGTTCTGACATCTCTGCTCAGCTATCCACTGACAACACTGGGGCTTACCTTCGATCCACTAAAAAACAAAAACGATTAAGCCTACCACTGATCTACTAACTAAAAACAACACTCACAACCTGAGATGACATACATCGATCCTAACAAGACCAAACTAACCCTACCAGGACTTTGGGCCGTGACTCAAAATTCTAAGCCCCAATCAAATAAGAACAGATAAGGAAGACCTCATCACATCTCTCCACCTGGGATCCTAACAACATAGAACTAAAGGCACAAGCACACCCTACACATTCTACCACAACTAAAACTGAGACGATTCAAAAAGAAGCCCACCAGCTAATGATGACCCCGATACAAAACCAATAATTAAGCAGTTGTGCGGAAATCTCGAACTTAGAGGAATCCAGCTAAGAACTAAACCTTCGCATAAGGTCTTTCTGTTGTAAGGTCCCACTCTCTACCACTTGAAATATGCTAGAACCTGACAATTTCACAATTCTTCGATTCCCAAACCGACTTGAACTCTACCACTTGATCCCAACCGTTGGTATCCAAATACACAGGAGATTCTGAACCCACACCACACTCAAAAATTCCAACACACATGCAACCAAGAACAATGATAATTAATCTATTCATAATAAGAAATAAATTAAAAATAGAGCAAAATAAGATAATAGACAAATGTCCCCAGCCCGAGAGTATGGAATGGGCACAATTATTGATCTGGGAGCATGGATTAGATCCGAGAGTATGGATTAAGTAAAGAGGTAAATTTTAAGGTCCGAGAGTATGGATAGTGTCATTGTGAGGATTGAAGGGGTGGGGTAAGAGTTTCTTATACATTGTGAAATTGTATATTTTGTGAGTTCAAAATTATATATATTATATAACATTGTAGGATTAAAATCACTATGTACTCACCAGGTTTCCCAACCTAACCCACTCAGTTTATTTGTATCAGGTGTCGATATGAAGTTACATTACACTAAGAGATTAAGGAGATGTAAATCACTAGTGTAAATGAATGTAAGGTCTGTTTATGCTTATGTTTATATATTGACGATGACATCCTAATGTTTTTAAATAAATAAAACACATTTCTTCGGAAATACTTTGATAATGTACTTGTCATGTTTTACTGGGAACCAATTCCGCAACATTTTTCGTTAAACAGATACTCTGATTTTCAAATAAAGCATAAACAAATCGGTTTTTTCTAGCCGTGAATTTGGGGATGTCACGTAGATAGGAAGTTTCCCCGATATTTTTTTTGATAGATTGTACGTTTGTATTTTAGTTTGTGTTGATCATGGTATCTAATTGAGGAGGAGCTTGTGGATCTGGTTTGGGTGCTGGTGTTGAACCCATTGATGAGTAGTTGAGTGAGTTTATCACTTCTGAGATCACTCGTAGTATCATAGAGGCCACCCTATGATTTTTAGTACCATCAAGGAGGGGATTATGGAGCTTCTGGATGAGCGACTCGGGGCCCTCCGAGTAGAGATTGCTTCAGGACAGTTAAGAGCCCGAACTCCCTCGTTTCGGAAGCTTAAGGCCCGTGGAGCTCCAGAGTTCTTTGGGCCCAATAACCCCATTGTTAGCCATCGATCGATCACTGACATGGAGAATGCACAACAAACAAGCTTTTGTACCGAGGGTGCGAAGGTGGAATTTTTCCTCCTACCTTCATGGAGATCGAGCCAGTGACTGGTGGGATGAAGCCGGTCATGCTGTGAGGACTGAAGTGGTGGTGGCCATGTCTTGGGAGCAGTTTGTGTCGAGATTTCATAAGGAGTTTTCACCAGCGATTGAGGTGCAACAACTGGTGAGGGAGTTTCAGGACCTTTCTCAGACTACTGAGTCTGTGGCGAAGATCACTACCAAGTTCTGTGAGAGGGCCCTGTTGGTTCCAAAATATGCTGTAGATGAGGAGATCAAGAATATGAGGTATCATTACATGTTGAAGGATGAGATCAGAGATTTTTTAGCTATTCGAGGTGCAATACCCTAAATTATATGATTGTAAGGGCTCGGGAATGGGAGATCGAGTTGGAGCTTCGGACGAAGTGAAATCCGAAGCAGGTGCATACAGCAGCAGGCCATGCTAAGAAGCCCAAGACTTCTGATTCATACACTAGAGGCCAGCAAATCAGAAGCCATTGTGGCAAGTTCGATAACCCGCATAGTGGGGCATATCGAATTATGGGTTCAAGTTATTTCAGATGTGATTAGACAGGTCATATGTGTAGGGATTGCCCCCGAAGTGCACTAATTTACTTTCATTACAATCAGATCGGGCATAAAAAGGCCGATTTTCCTATATTGACAGGAGGGGCAGTGGTGGCGCATGCACCGACCACCTTACGGATTACTGTTGGTTGCCAGGGCAATGTGGAGACTACTATGGTGAAGAGTAGGGCACTCCAGCTGACTATCGATGAAGCTCTTGCAACACCGGATGTGGTTATTGGTATGTGACTTTATCATATCTTTTATTTCTTTCTTTATTTATGCTCATTTTATATCTAATTTTGTATGGACTTTTTTAGTCAATTTTATGACTGCTTCTATTTTGTTTAATTCGGGTGCTACCCGATACTTTGTTTCTCTTGCTCTTAGCAAGAAGTTTAGTGATTCCCCCAGGACTTTGGATTATCCATTTGTAACATCCCAAAAATACGGTCCAAAAATTTCGTTTTAAATCATTTAAGAAAACCAAAACTCACCAAACATCATAATAATAAAATCATAAGTCATGTATCTCAAAACATCGTATCAAAAATACTGTATCAAATCATGTGTCAAAATATCAGAGTCTAAACATCCCAGGCTAAAAGTGGTGGTGTGTGCCATGCAGTCATCCCAAGCTCTTCCCCTTGCTAGCGGAAGTACCTGAAACCAAAACTGAAACCTGTAAGCACCAAGCTTAGCGAGTCTCCCCAAACTACCACATACCATACACATAAACACATAATAACATACATTGGGCCTTGCGTACTACATCGGGGCCCGTCCGACATCAGGCGAATCCAGCATCAGGCCTCGCCCGACATCGGACCCAAGTCCGATATACATATAATATATCAAAAAGCATATAACATAAACACATAACATAGACATATAAGCTAAACATTCCTCGGGCTTTCCCCGACATCGGACCGAAGCCCGGAACATATAACACACAACATATAAACTAAACATTCCTCGGGCTTGCACCGACATCGGACTGAAGCCCGAAACAGATAAACAAACACATGAAAGAATCACGAAGACATCAAGCATACAAACATTCTGCAGGCTTGCCCCGTCATCGGAATGAAATCCGGAAACATATCATCTACATCAGGCTAACCCCGACATTAGACCGAAGCCTAGTATATGCTAACATACATAAACGGAATGGCATTGACTCCTTCAACCCATTCCTACTGGAGGAAAACTCACCTCTCAAGCTGGCTGCTGAAACCTTGTGTGAGGAATCTCTGATGGCTGCTCCAACGACTCCACGACTATCATTATCACAATAAACTCTTAGTCAAAAACTGAGAATCCTTCTAAGAGTAAAATGACCATTTTACCCCTTGTCTACGTCAACATTCTGGTCAAAGTCAACTTTCTGGGTTGACCCACCTCGTCGAGTTTCTCTATCATCTCGATGAGTCGTAGAGCCCTGAAATCGTGATCTAACTCATTGAGTCACCCCCTGACTCACTGAGTTCCCTGGCTACTCATAGTCGTGATTTTGCGAATTAACTCATCGAGTCCTTTCATAGACTCATCGAGTTCTACCGTAAACTGAATCGGGACAATCAAAACTCAACTCGTCGAGTTCCTCTAGGGACTCGACGAGTTTCTCTGTTTGTTTGGGTCATCTTAACATATTAAGTCCATACTCTTCATATCCAAACCACATACTTCATCTACATACTGGAAATTCCCTTTTAAGGGTAAAGTTTCCAACTTTACCCGTTAATGATCCTTCTTAATGGGTTTAGCTAAAACCCTAGTTCTTTAGGACATAGATCTTTGTCCAAAAGCCTTATTACTCCAAGCCAAAGCATGAAAACCGAGATCTAGGTTCTATACACCTAATGAAAATGTAAGGTCTCCGACTTTACTTCCATGCATGACCTTTTGGGGCTTAAAAGGCTATAATAACGTCTTAAAGCTTGCACGGGGCTTCCATGGTCATAAAGTTTGCACCTTTATGCCATGAAACCCCTTCTAGATCCCAGATCTAAAAGGTAAGTCACTTGGGAAGTACATTTCCCAAGGATTAAGCTTCTTGGACCAAAAACCCTCATAAAGTGAAAATAAGGAGATCTAATGAGCTAATAGAAAACTTAGAGACTTGATTACCAGAAAATGATGAGGATGGAAGGAAGTATCTAGATCTACTATCTTCTCATCGAACCTTCTAGCTCCTTCTTCTTCCTCAAGCTTTAAGAACACACAAAAATCACTCAAAATGGCTCAAAAACTCACAAAAAGCTCTAGGGTTTTATGGATTAGGGGTTGGGACTTGGAGGCTGGAAATGAGGCCATGAGGTGGGGATTAAGATGCTTAAATTGGGTGCAAAAACCCAAAATTAGGGTTTCGCTTTGGTAGACCTACTCATCGAGTTGAGGGCTCTTAACTCGTCGAGTAGATTGCTTAAAAACCCGCGCCCAATCTCGTTTCTACTCGACGAGTCTCTGGCTCCCAACTAGTCGAGTAGCTCTACAAAAGTGAATAAATTATAAATAAATGCGTACCAGGAAACAAGCGTTACATTTCTCACCCACTTGACTTAGACTTCGTCCTTGAAGTCTGTTGCGTTTGGAAACAACTCTGGGTAGTGCTCCCTCATCTCCTGCTCGGGCTCCCAAGTCCACTCTGAACCCTTCCAGTGCTACCACTACACCTTCACCAACACAACCCTCTTGTTCCTCAGCTCCTTCGTCTTCTTATCAAGAATAGCTACATATCTCTCGATGTAATTTAGGTTGTCATCAACCTGAATGTCCTATAGAGGCACAACCACTAAGTCATCCACTAAGCACTTCCATAGCTGAGAAACACGGAATGTGTTGTGGATCTAGCTGAGCTCTGCCGGAAGATCCAATCAGTACGCCACCTTGCCCACCCGGGCTATAACCCTGAAAGGGTCGATATACCAGGGGCCTAGCTTGCCTCGCTTCCGGAACCGGATGAAACCTTTCCAAGGTGACACCCTCAGGAGGACCATGTCCACCTAAAACTCCAAGTCTGAATGTCGCTTGTTGGCATAGCTCTTCTATCAGCTCTGAGCAGTCTGGAGATCTGTAGTCTTGAGTATTGCCTCAGTAATCCCCATGACTCTCTGATCGACCTCACCCCAACAGATTGCGGTCCTACACTTCCTCCCATAGAGCGTCTCAAAGGGAGGTCGGTCTATGCTGGCGTGGTAACTGTTGTTATATGAAAATTTCGCTAACGGAAGATACATATCCCAACTGCCACCGAAATCTAAATCACATACGTGTAGCATGTCCTCAAGAGTCTGTATCGTCCTATTGATTTGTCCGTCCTTCTAAAGGTGGAAAGTGGTGCAGAAGTGGAGACGAGTACTCATCTCTTTGTGAAACCGCTTCCAAAATCTAGAAGTGAAACAGACATCTCAATTTGACACCACCGTGACAGGCACAATATGCAGTGCCACTATCTCACGCATGTAAATCTCGTTCAGATTCTCGGCTGATATGCTCTCCTAGATCGAGATAAATTTAGCACTTTTGGTCAACCGATCCACGATGACCTATATCGAATCTACGCCATGTGCGGTCCTGGGAAGCTTCGTATTGAAATCCATAGTAATGTCCTCCCACTTCCACACATGGATATCTAACGGTTGTGTCTTTCCGTGAAGCCTCTGGTGCTCTGCCTTGACCTTCCTGCAGGTCAAGTATGGCTCAACGTACCAGGCTACATCTCGTTTCATGCAGGGCCACTAGTAATCAGGACGAAGATCTCTATAGATCTTCGTCTCCCTGGGATGGATGGAAAATCTAGACTTGTGGGCCTTATCCATCAGAATCTGTCGTACTCCGCCCCAGTACGGAACCCAGACCCTCCCATGCAGGGTCAGCAACCTACGTCTGTTGTAATCAAAGAAAGCCACCTGGCCAATGATCCGCTCGAACTTCTGGTGCTCCTCCTTCAGGACCTCAACCTGCGTCTCTGTGATCTCCTCCAGCAATGGAGTAATCACTGTCATCCTCAGACAGATGTCTCGAATCGGGGCCGCTACCGCCTTGTGACTCAGAGCATCGGCCATCACATTGGCCTTACTCGGGTTATAAAGGATCTCACAGTCGTATTCTTTAACCACATGTTACCACCGACACCGCCTCATGTTCAGATTCAGCTGATCCATAAGGTACCTCAAACTCTTGTGATCTGTGTAAATGGTAAAATGGACCCCATAGAGGTAATGCCGCCAAATCTTGAAGGCAAAAGCGACAGCCCCCAGCTCTAGATAATGCGTCGGATAGTTAGCCTTGCGAGGCTTCAACTGCCTTGAAGTGTAAGCTATCACATGACCCTTCTACATCAATAACACACCATTACCTATAATCGAAGCATCATAGTAAATCACGAAGTCGTCGATGCCCTCCGACAAAGTCAGAATTGGTGCCTCACATAACCGTTGTCTGAGAGTCTCGAAGGCAGCTTGCTGCTCAGGCCCCCAGCGGAATGTCACCGACTTCTTGGTCAGTCGGTTTAAAGGAAAAGTGATATTGGAGAAGTCCTGAATGAATCTCCAGTAATGACCCGCTAAACCAAGGAAACTTCGAATCTCAGTTGGAGACCTCAGAATCTCCCACTGCATCACGACATCAATCTTGGCCGGATCAACCAAAATAGCCTTCTGGTTGAAAGGTACCTAAGAAACTGTACCTCGTGCAACCAGAACTCACACTTGGAGAACTTTGCAAAACGTCTCTCCCTCCTCGGTGTCTCCAGAACCTCCCTTAGGTGCTCCTCATGTTGCACTTGATTCTTGGAATAGATCAAGATATCATCGATGAAGACTATCATAGATCGATCCAACATCGGTCTACACACGCGGTTCATGAGGTCCATGAACACGGCTGGAACATTGGTGACCCCAAACAACATCACCAAAAACTCATGGTGACCATGGTGAGTCCTAAAAGTTGTCTTCTGCACATCCTCATCCCTGACTCGCATCTGATGATAACCAGATTGCAGATCAATCTTGGATAACCAAGATGTACCCTGTAGCTAGGCAAACAAATCATCTATCCTTGTGTAGTGATAATGGATCTTCTCTGTTACCTTATTCAGCTCTTGGTAGTCTATACACATGCGATGTGACCCGTCCTTCTTTTTCACAAACAGGATCGGTCCTCCCCATAGAAAACTGCTCGGCCAGATAAATCCCTTGTCTTACGGCTACTACAGTTGGGTAGACAACTCTTGCATCTTAGGAGGAGCCAACTAATATGGTGCCTTGGCTATCAGATCCGCACCAGGGACTAGGTCAATCCTAAACTCAACATGTCTCTCTGGAGGTATCCCAGGTAAATCCTCTAGGAATACGTTCGGGTACCCTCGCACTACTGGAACGACATCGACGGTCGTCTTACCCCTATCTTGTGAATCCATGATATAGGTGACATAACCTGCGTGACCTTGCTAAAGATAGCGCGTCGCTCCCGCTGCAAAACATAGGGTTAGTCCACCTTGCGGACTCTCGCCCTGAATCACTAACCCTCCCCCACTAGGAGTTCGAAACCTCACTAGCTGCTGCTCACAGTCGATCACTACCACATTGGGGCTCAACCACTCCATACGAACTATAACCTTATTCCCTTATAGGAGAATAGAGAATATATCCACAGAAAACTGCTCATCGAACAATTGCAATGTACATCCTCAGTGAACCCTTGCGACCCTGATGGTCCAATCATCTGCTATCTCTACACCAAGTGGGCAGTGCAGCTCCCCAGGAGTCCCTGAGAATCGCTTGTTGAGCGCGACCGACACAAAAGATTCGGTAGCACCTTAATCAAACAGTACCAAAGATGATATACGATTCACTAAGAATGATCCTATAACAAAACACATAAACATAAGCAATAATCAGTATAAATAAAGAGATAAGGAGAAAATGCATACCTGTCACCATGTTGGGAGCTGATCGTGCCTCCTCTGTTGTCAACTGAAAGGCCCTGATCCTCGCCAAAGGTGCGTCACCCCGGCCCTGACGGCCGTCTATAATCCTTAACATAGCAGGAGCGGGTGCTGACACCTTCCCTGCTACTGCTAAACTCAGGCACTGGGACCATTTGTGTCCCCTATGATTGCATTGAAAGCAAATCAGGTCTGATAATATCGTGTGGTGGTAGTAGTAGCTATACAATCTCTGCTCACATGCTCAGTTCGGCTGCACTTGAAGCAGCCTGAACTCCCTGCCTTGCACGTCCCCTCATGCAACATGTCACATTTGCCACAACGGATGCGGCCCTGTTGGCTCCTACGCCTGTGATCTAACACCTTCGGCTTCTTTCCCACATTCCTTTTCTGAACCGCCTTGGGTTTCCTCTTCCTCTCCATCTCCAAATCCAACTCTCTCTCTCTCTCTCTCTCTCTCTCTCTCTCTCTCTCCCGAGCCCAAGCAATCATATCCTCCAGCATCTTACAGATGTTTCGGCTCACAAACTGGAGAATATCACTGAAACATCCCAAAAACATGACCCAAATTTTTTTTTGTTTTTACATATAATAAAAGTCATAACACTAAATGTCATATAATAAAAACCATACATCGGGTATCCCAAAAGACATAATAAAAATGTCATATCAAAACTGTATCAAATCATGTCTAAGAATCTGAACAAAACTCCCAGGAATAAAGATGAAGTTGTGGTGTGTTCGATGCCATCATCCCGAGCTCTTCCCTTTACTTGCGGAAGTATCTGAAACAAAAACTAAAACTGTAAGCACAAAGCTTAGTGAGCTCCCCCAAACTACCTCATACCAAACAAAACATATAAACAACTACTGGGCCCCCGCCTACTACATCAGACCGAAGCCCGGAAACTGCATCGGACCAAAGACCGGAACTAACTAGGGCCCTGCCCTCTGCATCGGTCCTAAGTCCGGAACTAACTGCCTCGGACCGAAGTCCGGAACTAGCTGCATCGGGCCGAAGTCTGGAACTAACTGCATCAGGCCTAAGCCAGGAACTGACTGCATCGGACCGAAGTCCAGAACTACTGAACATAACATAGCATACACATATCAACTAGCATAACAACATAGATTGCATACTGAGTTGGGCCATACCCGAAACACATAACACACAAAACCTGTCTGAGCCACGAAGGCATCAAACATTCTAACTACTGCATCGGACCGAAGTCCGGAAACTACTGCTAATTAAACGGGTCGGCATTGTGGCCTTAGACCCGTTCCTACTGGAAGGAAACTCACCTCGTAGCCTAGCTGCTGAAAGAACGGTTCCAGAATCTGTCTGCTGCGGCTCCGGCTTCACCCCGGCTACAATTTCCATAAGTACCCTCAATCAAATACTGATAATAATACAGAGGGTAAAAAGACTGTCTTACCCTTGGTCAAAGTCAACCTATCAGTCAAAGTCAACATTCAGTTGACCTGACTCGTTGAGTTGGGTCACCAATTCGTCGAGTCCTTACTCTCACTTTCTTGCTTCTGCCAGCTACTACTCATCGAGTTTGGCATAGACTCGACGAGTTCCTCTTCGAAATTAACACTCAGTCAATCTGCATCCGAATCGCCGAGTTGTATGAATCGTCGAGTTCTCCTTCAACATATGAACACTCTGACTGTGACTCGCCGAGTTTTATGAACAACTCGTCGACTCTGTTCTTGAGACATGAAGATTGCCTTGGACTCGCCGAGTTCTTCCATGAACGAGTCTAACCTCCAGCTCACTGAGTCAATCTCTCACTCACTGGTTCCACTCGGCATAACTCGAAAAGGGGAAAACACGGGACTCGTGACTCGACTCGTTGAGTCTGAAGAACGACTCGTCGAGTCGTATACATGCAATCACTATATACTCGATTCTGCTTGAAACCAGTTCATTCCATTCATAGATCTGGGTTCTTAGGGCTTGATTAAGACATAAAGTTTCCAACTTTACGTGTAAATAACATCAAATGAAGGTTTTAAGGCTCAAAGCACACTATAAGAGTAGATCTAGAGCTTTCATGCAAACTGGCTCCATAAAGGTACTAGATCTAAGCTTCTGGAACTCAAACCTAGCTAGATCCGAAGGCTATTCATCTCAATGAGTCCTCTATGCTACTACCAAGATGAGAAATGGTTCAAAAATAGCTTAATGGCGTTCCAAAGGGGATTAAAGCATAGAAACAGAAAAGGGTCGAGTTATACCTCACTATACTTTGAAATGCCACAAAGATCTTGGATCTCCTTCTTCTCCTCTTGATTTACCTTCCTTCTTCTCTCAAGATATTCAAAGAATCACACCAAAACACACAAAACGCTAAGAGAGTTCTAGGGTTTCGAGAAGGATGCTCTAGGGTGATGGGGGCTGACTTAGGGTCCCAAAAAGTTGTTTAAATAGGGTGCAAACCCTTCAAATTAGGGTTTCATCCAGACTGGCGAACTCGCCGAGTAGCCAACTTAAACGTGCTTAAAATCCCGACTCTACTCGACGAGTCTGGCTACTGACTCGTCGAGTTCCTATTGAAAACTTGAAAAATAAATATTTAAATAACATACCAGAATTTAGGGTGTTACAATTCTCCCCCACTTGACTCAGAGTTCGTCCTCGAAGTTTGCTGCCGTTGAATCTGGAAACAACTCTAAGTAATGCTCCCGCATCTCCTCCTCGGACTCCCACGTCCACTTTGAACCCTTCCGGTGCTGCCACTGCACCTTCACTAACTGAATTACCTTGTTCCTCAAGGTTTTTACCTTCCGATCTAAGATCTCAACTGGTCTCTCGACATAATTCAGGTTGCTATCAACCTGAATATCCTCCATGGGTATTACTGCTGAGTCGTCCACCAAACACTTCCTCAACTGAGAAACTTGGAAAGTGTTGTGGATCTGGCTAAGCTCTGCCGGAAGATCTAATCGGTAGGCGACCCGACCAACCCGGGCCAAGACCCTAAAAGGACCAATGAACCTGGGGGCCAGCTTGCCCCTCTTTCGGAATTTGATGACACCCTTCCAGGGTGATACCTTCAGTAGGACCATGTCACCCACCTGAAACTCCAAGTCTGAATGCCTCCTATCGGTGTAACTCTTCTGCCAACTCTGCGCAGTCTGCAGTCTACTACGAACCTGCTGGATCAACTCCATCTTCTTGAGCACCACTTCGGTGCTCCTAATGACACGCTGAATGACCTCGCCCCAGAAGATCGGGGTCCTGCACTTCCTCCCGTATAACATCTCGAAAGGAGGGCGGTCAATACTCGCATGGTAGCTATTGTTATACGAAAATTCCACTAACGGAAGATACGTATCCCAACTATCACCGAAATCTAGAACAATCCTCGACTGTCATAGTCGAAGGAAGCTACTCGCCCCACGATCGTCTCATACTTCTGCCTCTCCTCCTTGAGGCCCTCGACCCGTGCCTCTATAATCTGCTCCAATAATGGAGTAATCACTGTCATTTTCAGACATCCATCCCTGATCGGGGCTGCTGCTGCCTTGCGGCTTAGGGCGTCGGCCACCACATTAGGCTTCCCTGGGTGATAAAGGATCTCACAATCGTAATCCTTCAATACATCTAACCATCGCCTCTGCCTCATGTTCAGATTCGGTTGATCCATGAGGTACCTCAAACTCTTGTGATCCGTGTAAATGGTACAACGGACCCCATAAAAGTAATGTCTCCAAATCTTGAGGGCAAACACCACTCCCCTTAACTCTAAATCACACGGCCTCGCTGCATCAACACTGCTCCCATACCTGTGATCAAAGCATCACAGTAGACCACAAAATCCTCTACTCCCTCTGGCAGGGGAAGAATCGGTGCCTTGCACAATCTCTGTCTAAGGGTCTCGAATGCTGCCTGCTGCTCAGGCCCCCAGCGAAACACCACTGACTTCCTAGTCAGTCGGGTGAGCGGTATAACTATCTTGGAGAAATCCTGGATGAATCTCCTGTAGTACCCTGCCAAACCTAGGAAGCTCCGAATCTCAGATGGAGACTTCGGGACCTCCCACTGCATAACGGCCTCTATCTTGGCCAGATCTACCAGAATACCCTTCTGGTTGACAAGGTGACCAAGGAATTGCACCTCGCGCAACCAGAACTCGCATTTGGAGAGCTTCGCAAAAAGTCTCTCCCTCCTCAAGGTCTCTAGCACGTCCCTCAGGTGCTCCTCGTGCTGCTCCTGGGTTTTGGAATAAACCAAGATATCATCAATGAACACTATCACAGACCAATCCAGCATCGGTCTGCACACGCGATTCATGAGATCCATGAATGCGGCTGGAGCATTGGTGAGCCCAAACGGCATCACCACAAACTCATAATGACCATAACGGCTCCTGAAAGCAGTCTTCTGCACATCCTCATACCTGACTCGCATCTGATGATACCTGGAGCGTAAATCAATCTTGGAAAACCAAGACGCTCCCTGAAGCTGATCAAACAAATCATCTATCCTCGGAAGTGGGTAACGGTTCTTCACCGTTACCTTGTTCAACTCCCGTTAATCTATACACATACGATGTGACCCGTCCTTCTTCTTCACAAACAAAATCGGTGCTCCCCAGGGCGAACTGCTCGACCTGATAAAACCCTTGTCTAGCAGCTCCTGCAGCTGCGTAGACAACTCCTGCATCTCTGGGGGAGCCAACCAATACGGTGCCTTGGCTATCAGAGCTGCACGAGGGATCAGGTCAATCCTGAACTCGACATGCCTCTCGGGTGGTATTCTAGGAAAATCCTCTGGAAATACATCCGGGTAGTCTCACACAACCGGAACATCATCAACCGATAACTTGCCCTTCTCCCGGGCATCTACAACATAGGCAATATAACCGGCGCAACCCTGCTGGAAGTAGCGCCTCGCTCTCGCTGCTGAACACAGAACTGGTCCGCGCTGTGGCTTCTCGCCATGAATCATTAACTCTCCCCCACTGGGAGTGCGAACACTCACCAACTGCAGCTCACAATCTATCACCGTCCCATTGGGGCTCAGCCAATCCATGCCTACTATAACCTTATTCCCTCACAAGGGAATAGGGACCAAGTCCACCGGAAACTGCTCATCGAATAACTGCAGGGAACATCCTCTGTGGACCCTTGCAACCCTAATGGTCCTATCAGCTGCTATCTCAACCTCAAGTGGATAATCTAGCTTTTCTGGAGCTCTGCTAAACCTCTTGCTAAGTGTAAGAGAGACGAATGATCAGGTAGCCCCCGAATCAAACAGTACTGTAGCCGAAATGCCGTTCACTGAGAACGACCTTATACAAAACATATAACCATAAGAAACAATCAATGATAAATGCATAGATAAGGGAGAAATACATACCCGTCACCATATCAGGAGTCGCTCACGCCTCCTCTGCCGTCAGCTGAAAAGCCCTACTCTTCGCCACCGGCGTCTCAACTCGGCCCTGAAGGCCATCCGGAATCCTTAAGGTAGCAGGAGCAGGTGCTGACACCTTCCCTGCAGCGGCTAAACTCGGACACTGGGACTTTTTATGTCCCCTCTGATTGCACTGAAAGCAAATCAGATCTGATGCCGCAACGGCGGTAGTAGTGGCTGTACAATCTCTGCTCATATGCCCAGTTCGGCCGCACTTGTAGCAGCCGGCACTCCCTGCCTTGCACGCCCCATCGTGCAATCTCCCACACTTGCCACACCGACCGTGGCTCTACTGACTCCTAGCTCTGTGATCTGAACCCTTGGGCTTTTTGCCCGAACTCCCTGAACCTGGAGCCGCCTCCGACTTCCTTTTTCTCTCCATCTCAAGGTCAATCTCTCTCTTTCTCTCTCTCTCTCTCTCTCTCTCTCTCTCTCTCTCTCTCGCCCTAGCAATCATGTCATCCAGCGTTTTACAGCTGGTCCGGCTCACAAACTGGCGGATATAACTCCGCAACATCTCATGATACCAAGCCTTCTTCATTTCCTAATCAGCGCGTACTGAGGAATGAGAAGTGCTCTCTCCCTGAACTTGGCGGTGATCTCCGCCACTGTCTCTATCGTCTGGGTGAGGTCCTGAAACTCTCTGGCCAACTGCTGCACCTCAATAACCGGTGCAAACTCAGCCCTAAACCTGGCAGTAAATTCAGCCCAGGTCATAGCATCTAAAGTTGCGTCATCTCCAATGGCATGACCGACCTCCTCCCACCAATCCCGTGCCATGTCCTTCAGAAGACAGGACGCCAACTGACCTTGTCCCCCTCGGGACATCTGCTTGTGCGGAAAGCATTGGCCACGTCCGCCAACCATCTAGTACTTGCTATGGGGTCCCACGCCCCGTGGTAATCTGGAGCTCCACATGCACGGAACTCCCTGAAGGTAAGCATGCACGACCCCATCATGGCCACTACCTCAGCACGGAAAGTGCTCAATCTCTCGTCCATCAACTCTAAGATACCCTCCTTGATTGAACCAAAGATCAAAGGAGTCTGCTCAAGTATGGTGCGAGTAATCTCTGAAGAGAGAAACTCCCTAGTCTGCTCATCCAACTGCCCGACCTCCGGGCCTGATCCTGATCCCCCTCCGCCCTCTGAACTGCCGACTGCTGGCCTAGGGCGTAGTACCACAATTCTGAAAACACATCATATTAAACTTCAGAAACATAGATATATCTCGAGGGATCACTTCTACCACAAGTTTCCTAGTCTCATCTCAGCTTTCCTTGATTCGAGTACGGATCCTCTGCTTTCAGTAGTACGGGCCCATACTACCTTCCACATCTATCCGTACTTTCCTTAAGTATCGCCTTGACTCCACCAAGTCACTACTACTACTACTAATCTCTGCTACTCCCATCCTAGGCTTGCCCTAGCGAAATCTCTGACTCTACCCAAACCAGTCCTCAGCTGCTGAAAGGCCCCCTTGTAATGCCAATTAGCCATCACCTGAATACCATCACATGTGGTGAGGCTCAGATAATCCTTCGAGTAAAAGGCCCGTCCCCACAACAGTTAAGCTCATACAAGAGCTGCACAATAGGGCCAGATCTAGCACTCTGAGATTATTCAACCCTGTTCACATGTGATGTGACGTATTCACCTAATGGCTAACTCACATCACTCAGAGCCCCACGAAGCACATAGCAAGCAGCATTCAGACACAGGAAACTACTCAAGAAATTATATCCTCATTACAAGGAACTGTACTAGCATACAGTGCTAAGCTCATGCTATCAGGCATATCCTAAACAGGCTATCTTACTGCTGTCTACTCAACACTAGCATGCAATTCTCATAAAGATGAAATACATAAAGCAGGCACATAAGGCATCCTCCTATACTAGCATGTTGTTTTACTGAAACTAAAACAAATAATCATAATATAAATTTGTATGGGTAATTTGGGAGTACTTACTTGAGCTCGGCTGATCGCATGCACCACACCCTTTTCCTCTTCTGAAAACTTTTTGTCTTTTTAGGTTTTTCTTTTTCAAAATCTTTTTGAAAATACTTTTGAAAATCTTTCTACCATTTCCTCAGTTTGAGTCCAGTCACACCCGAGAGTGTGACTGAATCCCTCAAACCAAGGCTCTGATACCAACTTGAAACATCCCAAAAACATGACCGAATTTTTTTTTTTTTACATATAATAAAAGTCATAACACTAAATGTCATTTAATAAAAACCATATGTCGGGTATCCCAAAAGACATAATAAAAATGTCATATCAAAAACTATATCAAATCATGTCTAAGTATCTGAACAAAACTCCAGGGAATAAAGCTGAAGCTGTGGTGCGTCGATGCCATCATCCCGAGCTCTCTTCCCTTTACTTGCGGAAGTACCTAAAACCAAAACTGAAACTGTAAGCACAAAGCTTAGTGAGCTCCCCCAAACTACCTCATACCAAACAAACATATAAACAACTACTGGGCCCCCACCCACTACATCGGACCGAAGCCCAGAAACTGCATCGGACTGAAGTCCGGAACTAACCAGGGCCCTGCCCTCTGCATCGGACGTAAGTTCAGAACTAACTGCCTCGGACCGAAGTCCGGAACTAACTGCATCGGAATGAAGTCCAGAACTAACTGCATCAGGCCTAAGCCCGGAACTGACTGCATCGGACCGAAGTCCGGAACTACTGAACATAACATAGCATACACATATCAACTAGCATAACAACATAGACTGCATACTGAGTTGGGCCATACCCGAAACACATAACACACAAAACCTGTCTGAGCCATGAAGGCATCAAACATTCTAACTACTGCATCGGACCGAAGTCCGGAAACTACTGCTAATTAAACGGGCCGACATTGTGGCCTTAGACCCATTCCTACTGGAAGGAAACTCACCTCGTAGCCTAGCTGCTGAAAGAACGGCTCCAGAATCTGTCTGTTGCGGCTCCGGCTTCACCTCGGCTATAATTTCCATAAGTACCCTCAATCAAATACTGATAATAATACTGAGGGTAAAAAGACTATCTTAGCCTTGGTCAAAGTCAGCCTATCAGTAAAAGTCAACATTCAGTTGACCTGACTCGTCGAGTTGGATCACCAATTTGTCGAGTCCTTACTCTCACTTTCTTGCTTCTGCCCGCTACTACTCGTCGAGTTTGGCATAGACTCGACGAGTTCCTCTTCGAAATTAACACTCAGTCAATCTGCATCCGAATCGCTGAGTTGTATGAACAACTCGTCGAGTTCTCCTTCAACATATGAACACTCTGACTGTGACTCGCCGAGTTATATGAACAACTCGTCGAGTCTGTTCTTGAGGCATGAAGATTGCCTTGGACTCGCCGAGTCAGGGCATTGACTCGCCGAGTTCTTCCATGAATGAGTCTAACCTCCAGCTCACTGAGTCCATCTTTCACTCACTGGTTCCACTCGGCATAACTCCAAAAGGGGAAAACAGGGGACTCGCGACTCGACTCACCGAGTCTAAAGAACGATTCGCCAATTCGTATACATGCAATCACTATATACTCGATTCTGCTTGAAACCAGTTCATTCCATTCATAGATCTGGGTTCTTAGGTCTTGATTAAAACGTAAAGTTTCCAACTTTACGTGTAAATAACATCAAATGAAGGTTTTAAGGCTCAAAGCACACTATAAGAGTAGATCTAGAGCTTTCATGCAAAATGGTTCCATAAAGGTACTAGATCTAAGCTTCTGGAACTCAAACCTAGCTAGATCCGAAGGCTATTCTTCTCAATGAGTCCTCTATGCTAATACCAAGCCAAGAAATGGTTCAAGAATAGCTTAACAGAGTTCCAAAGGGGATTAAAGCATAGAAACAGAAAAGGGTCGAGTCATACCTCACTATACTCTGAAATGCCACAAAGATCTTGGATCTCCTTCTTCTCCTCTTGATCTACCTTCCTTCTTCTCTCAAGATCTTCAAAGAATCACACTAAAACACACAAAATGCTAAGAGAGTTCTAGGGTTTCGAGAAGGATGCTCTGGGGGTGATAGGGGTTGACTTGGGGTCCCAAAAAGTTGTTTAAATAGGGTGAAAACCCTTGAAATTAGGGTTTCATCCAGACTGGCGGACTCGTCGAGTCCAGAATATGGACTCGCCGAGTTGCCAACTTAAACGTGCTCAAAATCCCGACTCTACTCGACGAGTCTGGCTACTGAATCGTTGAGTTCCTCTTGAAAACCTAAAAAATAAATATTTAAATAACATACCAGAATTTCGGGTGTTACAATCACTCCGCAACATCTCATGATATCAGACCTTTTTCATCTCATCGTCCACTACGTACTGCGAAACAAGAAGGGCCCTCTCCCTGAACACATGGGTGATCTTCGTCATCGTCTTAGTGGTCTGCTATAGATCCTGGAACTCCCTAGCAAGTTGTTGCACCTCTATCACAGGTGAAAACTTGGCTACGAACCTAGACGAGAAGTCGGTCCAAGTCATAGTATCAAGGGCAGCGTCACCTACAACATGCCCAACCTCCTCCCACCAGTCGCATGCCCTGTCCTTCAGAAGACAGGATGCAAGTTGAACCTTGTCCCCCTCGGGACATCTGCTAGTACGGAATGCGTTAGCGACTTCTGCCAACCATCTGGTGCTCGCAATGGGGTCCCGAGCCCCATGGTAATCGGGAGCTCCAAAAGCTCCAAAATACCCTCCTTGATCGTGCCGAAGATCATAGGATTCTGATCCAGGATATTGTGCGTGATCTCAGAGGAGAGGAACTCCCTCGTCTGTTCGTTTAGCTACCCGGCTCTAGAGCCCGAGCCTAATCCCTTACCGGTACCTGAATTGTCGACTGGTCTAGTGCGTAGTACCACCACACTGAAAACCATATCATAACAAACGTCAGCATACCAAGCATATATCGAGGGATCACATATAATACAAGTTCCTTGGATTCATCTCAGCCTTCCTTGATTCGAGTACGGATCCTTTGCTTTTAGTAGTACGGACCCATACTACCTTCCACATCTATTTGTACTTTCCTCAAGAACTGCCTTGACTTCACCAAGTCCCTTCTAATACTAATGCTACATGCGCTAATCTCATCCTAGGCTTACCCTAAGGTAATCACCATCCCATTCTCTGCCATCAGCTGCATAAGAAGTCCCTGCTATCTTCCCCTAATTAGCTCGTGAATACCATTACATATCACTAACATTAGATAATTCTTCGAATGAGAGATCCTACCCTACAACGGTTGGACTCAGACAAGAGCTACATAATATAGCTAGATCTAACCTTCTAAAATTATTTAGTCCTTGTAATATGTAACTTAATATATTCGTTTACTAGTTAGTAAAAGATAACTATAACTCTTAAAAGCACAAGGCAAGCAGCATTCGAGCATTGAGTAAATGTAATCAAGCATATCCTAATCAGGCTATCATATCACCGGCTAATCTATACTAGCATGCAGTTCATAAAGCTGATACACATATAACAAGCACACAAGGCATCCTTTCTAGATCCTTAGCCCTAAGCTAGCATGCAGTTCTCATAAGCATATTATAACATAAGCTTGTATGGGTAATTTAGGAGTACTTACTTGAGCTCGGCTGATTGCAAGCACCACACCCTTTTCTCCTTTTCAAAATACCTTTCTCTTTTCAAAGTTCTTTTTTATAAAAATAATTTTCTTTTGAAAATTTATATACCAATTCCTTTGTTTTAGTTCAGACACACCCGATAGTGTGTTCGAATCCCTCACACTAAGGCTCTGATACCAACTTGTAACATCCCAAAAATACGGTCCAAAATTTTCGTTTTAAATCATTTAAGAAAACCATAACTCATCAAACATCATAATAATAAAATTATAAGTCGTGTATCTCAAAAAATCATATAAAAAATATTGTATCAGAGTCTAAACATCCCAGGCTAAAATATGTGGTGTGTGCCATGCAGTCATCCCGAGCTCTTCCCTAGCTAGCGGAAGTACCTAAAACCAAAACTGAAAAGTGTAAGCACGAAGCTTAGTGTTTCTCCCCAAACTACCACATACCATACATATAAACACATAATAGCATACATTAGGCCTTTCCCACTACATCGGGCCCCACCCAGCATCGGACGAGTCTGGCATCGGGCGCCACCCGGCATCAGACCGAAGTACGGCATAGAACCGAACTCCGATATACATATAACATATCAAGAAGCATATAACATAAACATATAAGCTAAACCTTACACAGGCTTGCCCCGGCATCGGACCGAAGCCCGTGACATATAACACATAACATATAAACTAAACATTCATCGGGCTTGCGCCAACATCGGACCGAAGCCCGGAACACATAAACAAACACATGCAAGAATCACGAAGACATCAAGCATACAAACATTCATTAGGCTTGCCCCGTCATCGGAACGAAGTCCAGAAACATATAATATACATCAGGCTAACCCCGACATTAGACTGAAGTCTGACATACGCTAAAAATAGTTTTATAAATCAAATTTTCTTTTGAAAAGATTATCATTCCCTCATTTTTCAATTCGGAAATGCCTGGTAGCGTGCCCGAATACTATAAACCAAGGCTTTGATACCAACTTGTAACAACCCAAAAACAATGATAAAAATTTTCTTTTTTAAAACCAATAGGTTTATTCACCAATATCTCCAAGTCAATCATCAAAATACAATATTAAAATATCAAAGTAAAAATATTCAAAAAGTACGGAAATCGTTAGGGGAGAATGTTGTGTCGTCATGTTGGGCCTTTCCCTTTCGTACCGGAAGTACGTGAAACCAGAAATATAAAATTTAAGCATAAGACATAGTTACTTCCCCAAAGTCCCACATACAAAACATACAACTGGACCTAGCCCTGGGGTATATTCCAACCCTATGGGCCTAGGCCTGAGGCCCAACCTTGGGGTTTCTTCCAACCCATCGTATACTAATAGGCATATCCTTAGGGTTTATTTCAACCCAATCATGTAATAATAGGCCTAGCCCCGGGGTCTATTTCAACACAATCATACAAACATGTAAGAGTCATAAATCATCCAAAATTCTACAAAAACAATTTGGGCCGGCATTGGTGCATTCGACCCACAAGCACAATGAGAAGACATACCACTAACTGAAGATGACTGAATCACACATTCAAGCAACTACTAATATCGTTCCTCACACTAATCGAAACACAAAGATAGCCCTAATTAATATTCAGGGTTTTAAACCATACTCAATGGTCTAAGTGGGATTTTTGGGAGTACATCATGTGTACCACCTTTTACGACCAACATACAACTTCGACTTGGAGGACTTACAGGGATGCAACCCAGTATGCCCACCGTACTCAGGGTAACGCCCATCGTACCCTTTCAGACGTCCAAATTCTCTATTAAGGTCTTAATATCTTAAGATTTAACGTCCATGTTGGGGTTTAAAGTTCTCCATTGGATGTTGTATTTGGCTTTTCCCTTATTTGATATGTTGTGGGTTAAGCTAGCCTATAAATACTAGTCTTAGTATTCATGTATAGGTTAAGAGAGAGCTCCCATTTTATGTAACATGTGAGATTTAGTCTTGTGAGAGAAAATCTTACATTATCCACTTTGAAAACATTTTTCTAGACTAATTGGGCTTAAAACAGATTTATTTACTTCTCGTGTTCTTTCATAATGTTTGATTCACACTGATCATCTTAATTCCACATTTTTCATCCTTCTTGGGATTCTACATGTGGTATCAGAGCTTAATCTTGAAGGTTTAACAACTTTTTAAAGAAATTGATCCATGATGATAATCTAATTTCGTGAATCTTACATCAAGCATCAATGTTGTAAGTTTTTTGTGTTTGAGAGAGTTCTTGTTCTAGAAATCAAATTTAGTTCTTGTTTTCATTCATATTCGATTTTCCCTCTATATAATGTGTTTCAGATTCATTTTTGAAGGTTTGTATCGATTAGATAAACTTCAAGTGTAATTAACATAGAACAAACTAACTAAACAAAGAATGAACAAAAAGTAAAGAAAACCTGTAATCACAAAGATACCTTTCACCAAGAAATGGTTGTTCTTACCAAACGAACGAAGGTCACGAAGATAGTCACCAATACTTTAACAATAGGATTTCACCCTAATGATGAATATACAAAAATATTCTAGTGAATCCTTTAAATCAAGGGATAGTATCTAATCTATAATAAGAACTGGTCCTTATCACTAAGATATCGGATCTTCTATCTATTCTATACATATATGTATAACTACCTAGTATACAAAGATTACATAAGATCATTATCTTCACGTTGATGCTGATAAGGTCTTGAGGCGCTAGCGTTGGTGCTGATGTTGGAGTTGGCACTGGTGGTCAGCGTGTAAATTGTTTGACTCATCAGATCTTGAGGTGTGGCCTTACAATCTCCCTTTATCTGATGATGTCAAAACTAATCCTCAACAAAGTATTCAATGTTTCGACATTTCCTCCCCATGATAAAGTGTATGGGCTCTTCCTTACTTTAGGTTATTAGTAGCGGAATCAGTAAGAGCAGCGGAAACATCAGCATATCATGAGTTCACAATAAAATGATAGAATGTTGATATACTCCTCCTTTGATTTATAACATTTGACATTTGCACCCCATGAAAATGGGAACTTCCTTTCTAGAAACTTATAGCATAGTCTATTCTCCACTTTGAGATATTACCCTGATCACAGACAAAGGTATATAGAATAAAACATATGATATCATGAATTCGCCCGAGTATATGATTATTTCTCCCCCTTTTTTACATCAACATCATATATGGTACTGGCGAAAGCGATCAACGTATCTAAATTACTCAATCAGTGGATCAAGGATGCAACTGATCATTAAGTAAGATTATGATGTCTACTTATAGTATGGATTTAAACTATCATTTACTGACATAGTGTTGCGAGGTCTCATCAGCATGTGGTTCTGCACGCTGAATCGTTAACTTCTTTTATTAGAAGAAAAAAGGGCAAGAATGGAATGATGCAAGCAACACATTCCAATATGAAATGTACCCATCGGCAAAGAGTGTCAAAGTTTTATCAATGTATGGCTAATACAGTGAATCATTAACCTCTTAAATAGAAAAATTGTTGGGAAAGAGTGGGTAGGTGCGTGTAATACCTCACGGAAAATGATATATCCATCGGCATAGATTTTTTGAATTATCATTAACGTATGGCTTCATACGCTGAACTATAAAATTCTAAAGAAGAATATATGGTGAGAATGGATTGGTGCGACTGATAAGCTGTGGTGTTTTAGCTTAATCATCGGCACAAATTTTTAAAGATCTCATCAGCATATGGTATATTATGCTGAATCATAAAGTTTTAAATAAGAATGTAAGGTCAAGAAGGGGTTGGTGCACGTGATAGTCTACGGTACATACACTAACCATTTGGACACATAATTTCAAACTTTTATCAATGTGTGGTACATCACAGTGAATCGTAAAGGTTTATTGAGAAGCAATTAAGGAGAGAATGGAGTGGTTTAGTCACACTGAGTTGGAATCAGCATGAATTATAAACGTTTTCAGCTCATCAACAAGAAGTGGTTTAACTTCAATATCATAGAGTTGAGTTGCAGTCTAGAACTTTGAAGTTCATCATCAATTCAAAGTGGTACAAGGAAAAATAATAAATAATAAAAGAATAAAAACAAAAGATTTACTCAAACAAGGAAATATTCTAAAATTGATATTTATGAAACTTTTTCTGAAGACCAGGACATAGCCCTTTATCAGTAGATTCATAAAGACAAAATCTTTTGAGTAGAATCACCAAAGAGAGATCTCTTGAAATAAATACATATTAATCAATTTCCTTTCTTCAAGATGTTTATCCTTCAATTTTTGCTATAAAAGAACACACAAGCAAGAACAAACTCATTAATATACAATACAACTCACTACAAACCAAGAATGACGAGGCTATTAATCGTTAAGATGTTGCAGATAGATTCCAAGCTTCATGTTCACCAGGAGCAAGAGATGAAATGGAACCAGTCTTTATAACCTACGAGTTAACTAGATCAAATCGGTGTAACCATCAAGTTGACAAGATCAATATGAGGTCACTTGATGTTTTATCTAATTATGACTGAGTAGATGAAAGTAAGAATGATTGTATTGATCGTTGCATCTTGCATCCATAACAATGAGTAGAGGATAGAAAGAGTATTGTCAACAAGAAGAAGACTTGATGCCAGTATTTTTCTCAACAACTAGAGCATTCAGAACATTCTGAATGACTCAAACTCTTTTTAACTCAGGATGGAAGAGGTGGATATAATTCATAGATAGGCCTAAAAATAAAGAATAGAGAAAAAGAAAAGCACTTGTAAACATTAGAATCAAAGCTTAAACAAACTATGTAAAGTTCTTTAAGGGAAAAGACATAATAAAAGAAGCACTTGTTTTTGTTTCATTTTAAGAAAGCAAGTCGAAGCAAATTTATTTTAAACGAATTAGAAAAAGTTTTAATCATTAAAAGCATGATAAGGTCTGCAATCAATTTTTTTAGAGTCTTCTCAATCATCCAATGCCTAAGTGAAAATATATGCCAGTTGATCAGTGGATGTGATGTAGTACAATTCCACTTTTCCTTTCTGAACAATGTCCCTGATGAAGTGATGATGAATGTCAACGTGCTTCGTTTTGGAATGATGCATTGGATTTTGTATCATCTGAATGGAACTGGTGTTGTCACAACAAATAGGACTCTTTGATAACTTTAGACCATAATCTAAGAGCTTATTCTGAATCCCTAAAATCTAAGCACAACATCTTCCAATGGCTACATATTCAACTTTAGCGGTAGAGCAAGTCACTGATGTACGCTTCTTGTTGGACCAACTCACCAATCTATCTCCTAGCATTTGAGCCCCTTTTGAAGTACTCTTGCAATTAATGCCACATCCACCATGATCCGAGTTAGTGTATCCTACCAGTTTGAAGTAAGAGTCATAAGGATACTGTTGGGTAAAAAATATGGTTTATACTTTGCTTTTCTAGGAAAATATATTTTTCTATAATGTAATATGTAATTTTGTGGTTGTGTACGGCTGCACATGTGTGTGCGGCCACACACCCTGTGCACGGCCGTACATGCGTGTGCAGTTGTACACTTATGTACTGCTGGGAGTGCTATAAATAGATGAGTGCATGTGGGAGTGTACGGCTAGAGAAGAGAGAGAAACTAGAGAGGAACTAGTGTGTGTGTGTGAATCTCTTGTAAGGAGCATAACTCATATTATCAATACACTAGATTCATCTTAATTCTTCTTATCCTTCTCTTTTATATTGATCTGACATCATCCAATTGATTGGGATTCCGCACCATCAATTGGATCTGGTTGATACACAAGCAATTTTGGGGACTTACAGATATCATAATCCAAGCTTAGGTGTATGCTTTAAGTAACAAAAGGTCCTTTTAACAGTGAGAAGATGAGATTCCTTAGGACTAGCTTGATAACGAGTGCACAATATTGTAGCAAACACAATTTCAGGACGGCTAACCGTAATATAGAACACTGAATTTATCATTCCTCGGTACAAGGTTTCATTCACATCAGTCCCAGCTGGATCAGCAGCAATAGACATTAAAGAGGACAATGGATTCTTAATTGGTTTGCTATCAGAAAAGCAAAACTTTTTCAATATGTCCACAATGTATTTAGCTTGAAAAACAAAAATTCCATCATTTAGTTGTTTAACCTGCAAACCTAAAAATAAAGTTAGTTCACCCATCATGCTCATCTCAAATTTCCTACCAAGGACCTAAGCGAACTCAGAACTTACTATCCCATCAGTGGATCCAAAGATGATGTCATCGACATACACTTAAGCAAGCATGATATGATATCCTGGATACTTGATGAACAAGGTGTTGTCAATTGTTCCATGTTTGTATCCACTATCAAGAAGATAACTTGCCAATGTGTCATACCACGCTCTTGGTGCCTACTTCAAACCATAGACAACTCTATCAAGACGATATACGTGATTTGGGAATTCTTCACTTTCAAACCTTGAAGGTTGCTATAGAAAGACTTCTTCTTGAAGATCCCCATCTAATAAGTCAATCTTAACATCCATTGGATAGACTTTGAAGTTCTTGAATGAAGCAAAAGCAAGAAACAGACGAATTGCTTCAAGTCTAGCAATAGGGGCAAATGTTTCTTCATAGTCTAAACACAAGTCTTGCTTTATTTCTAATGACGATCCCGTATTCATCCATCTTTTTTTTGAACACCCAACGAGTGCCAATGATAGTTTTTCCTTGTGGCTTGGGAACAAGAATCCACACATGATTACGTTCAAATTCATTCGGCTCATCCTACATAGCCTTTATCCATCCAGCTTCCGTCAGGACATCAACGACATTCTTTGGTTCGATCATTGAGACAAAATTCACAAGTATTCAGAAGTTACTGTTGACTCTGCTACGAGTGAGAATCATAAAATTTACACCTCCAATGATTTGAGATTTAGGATGATCTCAAAGAATTTTAGGATTAGAACTTTCATTTGTATTGTTTGGAACTAAAACTTCCTGATTAAATGGCTCAGCTTCTTCAGAGACTACATGATGATCTTCAGAGTTAGATTGAGAGCTGATAATTTGATCAACATTAGGAAAAACATGCTCAGTTTCATTTGGAAAGAAATTAGAAATAGGGTTTGGAGGACTGAAAGTAATTTCATTTAGAATGGATGAAGGATGGTCAATCTGATCATGAATGAATGAGTCTTTAATGAATGTGACATGAGCAATTTTCTCAATAGTTTTCCTTGAAAGATTGAATACCCTGAAATCCTTGGACACACTATAGTAACCTAGAAAGACTCATTCATCAGCTTTAATTCAAGCTTAAAGCATTGGGCTCTTTGATTCAAAATGTAACAAACACACCCAAACACATGAAAGTAAGAGATATACGGTTCATCCCCTTAAGTAGCTCATAGGCAGCCTTCCCATGATGCTTAACAATGGCAGAATGGTTTTGGGTATAACATGTTGTGTTGACAACTTCGGCCCAAAATGATAGAGGAAGATCAACTTCTACAACCGTAGTCCTTCCAGCTTCAATGAGATCTATATTTCTTCTTTCAACAATGCCATTTTGTAGGGGAGTTCTAACAGCAGATAAATTTTGAGAGATTCATGAGTTTAAGCAAAAGTATTCTAGGTAGGAATTTCTAAATTCAGTTTCATGATCACTACTTAACTGTTTGACTTTATGATCATAAAGAACTTCCCATTTCTTAATGAGAGAAAGGATTTCATCAGATGCATGACTTTTCTTCCTTAAAAAGACTACCCAAGTAAATCTTGCAAATTCATCTACAATAACGAGAGTATACTTTCTCCTAGCACTTGACTTAATTAGGACTAGTCTAAAAAGGTCCATGTGAAGAAGATGAAAAAGTTTGATGATGGAGGAGCAGGACTTTGGCTTGAAGGAGGACATGATTTTCTTTCTCGTTTCACATGCTGAACATAACTTATCTTTGACAAATTGCATCTTGGGAATTCCTCTTACAAGCTGATTTATAGAGATCTTTGATATGTTCTTAAAGTTCAAGTGTGATAATCTCTTGTGACACAACCAATATAGATGAGACTGAGCACGAGAGAAGAAGCAACGACGAAGAGAGTCGTCGGCAGAGAACGTATCAAAAACATAAATGTCATTCTGTTGATTTGCAGTAAGAGTAATGACATTCTTTTGATCAACAACCTTTCTTTCTCTATTGTTAAAGTGAAATTCATAGCCAACGTCACACAGTTGGCAGATTGAAATGAGACTGTGATGAAGATCTTTCATGTAAGAGACATCCTTGAATATGACAGAATTGCACTTTATGGTTCCATATCCCTGTGTAGCTCCCTTTCAATTATCTACATATGTAACAGTAGGACCATCCTTCTTTATGAAGTCTTCCATAAGAGACTTGAATTCGTTCATATATCTTGATAAACCACTATCTAAATACCAAATATGTTCTTTACCCTAAAACTAAAATATACAATTAATATACACTGATCCATGTTGCAATGGTTCACTTAAGAAAAAAATATGATAACAAGCATCAGGGAGAAAAATTAAAGAGTTTCCCTTTTTGATCCACTTATCATTGTGAATCATGATGTTGTCAGTGCAAACATATCTCTTCTCAAAAGTGCACTCGTTGACTTTGTGAGAAGCATCACCGCATCGATAACAAAATATGGTTCTTGGATTCTTTCCTTTAACATTAGATTTTGGTTCCTTTTCTATTGCTTAATCTGATTAACTTTGATCATTTGATTTGAAAATTCTTGCTTTAGTTATTGACCAAGGAATGTTGTCGATGATATGCTCAGATGACACTTTGTCACGAGGCTCAGGAGATATTAAATAATCATCTGGAATATAAGACTTTGATTGATCTCCAGATTCAAAGTTGCTAACAGAACACTGAGGAAAATGCTAAGAATGTCATTTACCAAATGAACTTCACCATTTGATATAGGAGATTTCAGAAAAATCTTAGCGAGGGGCAAAAGATACTCACGATAAGGAGGTTGGCGGGAAGGATCAAGAGCAGATAAATGAGATACACATTTGGTGTTACCATTAGATTCAGTAGTGCAATGTGTATTAATTAAAGTTTGATTTATGAACAAGTACTTACAAATCTACCTTTTAAAATCTTTCTCTAGGCAATGAACATTATAAAAGGTTCGTTTATTCTCAACCATTTTAATTAAGGAGACAACACCTTCTTTATCGTCTCCAAGAATTATCTCACACTGATCAAGAATCTGATCATTAAAAATTCTCGTAACATTATGGTTAGAAGAAAACCAGTTTTTTAAAATAGGTTGAATGCATCTAGCATGACCAACAACTTTTTCCATTTCAGAATGAAGAAAATTGTTAGTCAGTGAGATACGAGTGTTTTCCTTTTTTAAAACAGAAACATATTTTTCAAAAAATGAACGTTTTTCTTTGAGATTTTTAACTCAATTTTGAGAGAAGATATTTCTTCATTTGAAACATATAAATCGAAACACAAGTGATCAACCATGTCAACTTTTTTGATTGAAGAATAATTAACAAGATTTTTTACCTGATACGTTGAGGTTGAGTCCCAGTCAGACTTAAGATCTATAGCAGCTTGAGAAAGATCGGCGTCAAGAGTGCCAACGCTTTCATTTGGTGCATCAGCATTAGATTCAACGATTTGAGCCATGAGACACTTACCTATTGAAACTTCGTCATCTGTGATATTTTCTTTATCGAAAGCAGATGATAGTGTGATCATCATCTCTTGTGCAGTTGAGCAGTTTTAAACGAAACGATAGACAGAGTATGATTCTAAGTTTCCAATAACAACTCTCGCATTTACATCAAGATTTTGCACTCTTTTCTCTTCTTTTTTGTATCTTTGTGCACATTTCTTCTTTAGCTCACTATTGGATGCACCAGCATTGGATGATTGATGCATAACAACTATGGGACCCTTATTGGTGATGCCAAGAGTGTCATAGTCCATGATCTTGAGAGTGTCCATGGCCTATGATTTCCAACCAGTAAATTTGAGTTCATAAAAAGGAGGGATCTTGTTGCAAGCAGACGATTTGGGACTATAAGAGGTCGACATAGATACTTGAGTGTATCAAAAACCTGCTCTGATACCAATTAAAGGTTAGTATCGATCGAATACGCTTTAAGAATAATTAACAAAGAACAAACTAACTAAAAACAGAACGAACAAAAAGTAAAGAACACGAGTAATCACAAAGATGTATTTCACCAAGAAATGGGTTATTCTTACCAAGAGAACGAAGGTCACAAAGACGGTCACCAAGACTTAACATTAGGGTTTGAACCTAATGTTGAATATATATGTGTGTGTGTGTCTCTCTCTCTCTCTCTCTCTATATATATATATATATATATATATATATATATATATATATATATATATATATATATATATATATATATAACTATTCTAGTGAATACCTTCAAGCCAGAGATCATATCTAATCTATAATAAGAACTTATCCTTATCACCAAGATATCGGATCTTGTTTATATTCTATACGTATACATATAACTTCCTAATATACAAAGATTACATAAGATCATTATCTTCACGCTGACGCTTATAAGGTCAAGGCGTTGGCGCTAGTGTTGATGTTGACACTGGCACTGGTGGTTATGTGTAAAGTGTTTGGCTGATCAGATCATAAGGTGTGACCTCACGGTTTTCTCTCTCTATAACTTGTTTTAGATTAGTTTTATCTCTTTAAAGCTCTTCTCAGATTCGTATTCTCTCTCTATAACTCATTTTCAGATTCGTTTTCTCTCTCCTAAAATATTCAAGATCTGTTGATCTTTTTTGTTGATTGATCGAAGATGGTGTATTTGGATTATGATTATTGGATTGTGATGATTGAAGATGTCAAATACAAAGTCAATGAGATCCAATATTATGGATTATTATTGAAAGGTGGAATTAGTACAATGAGCACTTTAATTTCTTATGGGAATAAGAAAGTTGATTCTAGAAAATTGATATTTCAACCTTTTTGTAAGATTGAAATTCTGATTGAAATAACAATGAAAATGACATTTTGGAAAGGAAATAAAGAATAAGGAAGAGAAAAAGAATTGTTCATCAAGCAATATGTTTCTCAGATTAAAGATGCATGTGATCTTTGTGCTCTTTGAATTTGGTTAAGATGTTCCTAAAGTTCATAAAGATATTCTTGAAGATGTTTATCATGTTCCTCATGTTCTTGATGCTCCAGAAAGGAGGTAACTCCAAATGCTCATATTGAGAGGGAATTAGGTGTGTAGGGAAATTCTTGTGATTCAGAAAATTTACATTCCAAATCTAGTGTGACAAATGACGAATCTCAAAACAAATTTCCAGAAAATGTAAAAGTGAAAATGTTTTAGTCTATTGGAACTCAAACTGAAGATTCATCATGTTCTTGTGATTTGTTATACCTTACAGAAAACCCAAAGTTCAAGATGTTCAAATGTATCAAACCCCAAAGGACACGATTCAGAAGAACAATGTTGAATTTTTTAAGGATGTTGCGTCTTTTGATTTTGAATCTTCAATGTCGGAAAAGGTGAAAAAGTGGAAAAAGAAGAAAAAGAAAAGTGAAACCAAGGTTCTTAAGCAAAAATCGACCAATGTTTCTTTGATGTCGAATTTTTAAAGGAAAATTTTGGTTCCTAAGAGAAATTCTTCAACTTATACTTCAATGTCGAATTTCAAAGAGAAAAATGTCGAATCTGATCATGTTCAACATAATAAAGAAGGTGTGAGAAATTAAAGAATAGAGAAAAAGTCACATTGTTGGTATAATGTGATGTTTAGAAGTTTTTTAATTCCCACCAAAGAGCCAAAAAATTCGTCTTATTCTCAGAAAAATGATGTTGAATCTTCTTCATTTGGTTCATATTTTTTGAAAAGGAAAAGAATTGTCAATGAATATTCTCAAGTTTTGAAGTTCAAGTGGGTTCCCAAAAGTTCTTGTTAATTGGAAAAGAGATGATTTTACTCAATTTTCAAGAATGAAAGTGATGGGACATCTATTGATTAAAGCTGAAAAAAGGTGGTTGTGCAAAGGAATCACACAGACATTGGTTTAATACAACCAAATAAAACCAAAATAAATTAAATCTTTTGTCATTTATTGAGTTCCAAAAGGCAAAAGTGGTTAATATTTAAACAAATCTTGCAAGTTATTCGATCTGGGATATTAAAGTCGATATATTCAATGTTTCTTTTGGTCAAAATTGGAACCAGTCTCACAAGTTTCTCATTTTGAAATCAAAAAAATTGGAATCGATCTCACAGAAAATTCACATAATTGATTTTTGTTTGATTTCGGTTTATAGAAATCGACAACGGATTTCTATGTCTATGACGAAGTGGATGGATTTTCTGTTTTCGATTTAATATCAAGCGGTTAGAGCCGATACTAAGCATAAGACTCGATTGACAATTCAGTGTTAATATCAAGTAGAATACTCGATAGATGTGGTTGATAATGAAAAGGAAGAAATCATAATAGGAAAATTCGATGTTGAGCTGCAAAAGGTTTGAATTCGATATCGAGCAGTCGTTCAATGGTTTGATTTTAGATTCGATGGTCTGAAGTTAATTAATGGTTGAAATTATGTTTATCAATCGAAAGATATGCTTCAATTATGAATGTGTGAAAGTTGAATTTTAAGAGCTGAGAATGAAATCAGTTTTTTGTTATAATAACTTCATATGCGAAAATTAAGGTCCATGGTCGAAAGTAGTTGATCGAACAGTCGAAAGTTGGACGGTTTAATTTTTCAATCTAAAGATTGAAATCGATTTTGGAGTCAAATGGTTGAAGAATTATCGAGTCGAAAATCTGTGAATGGTAGAAAATTTGGAACAAAGGTTTGAAAACGAAAGTTCAAAAGTTTCGAGTCGAAAGTTGGAATTCTTTTTCAAATCGAAAGTTGGTGTTTCGACTATTGTTGTTTGTTGCGTTTGTTTATGTGTTTCTTGCATTTAGAACGATTTAGGAAGAAGAAGAAGAAAAAGTTTTTCATTTCTGGTCCCTATACTTATAGCAAACTGACAATTTTCAGCCAGATTCAGAATATTTTGCAAATGGAACGAAAATTGGGAAGGAGTTGACAGTTTTACATGTTTGGTCCTTAAAGTTTCCAAATAATAGCAATTCTTACCCAATAATTTAAATCTTCACAACTTTTGAAGATTATTTCTTGGACTTTCAGGATTCTTATTGGTACAAGATATTTTCAAGAATTATGAACAATTTTGTTCATTTTCAAGTCCGGGAAGTCACGGTTTTGAAGAATTGCCATACTTTTTGGATTTGCACGGATTTGAAGCGTCTCACCTTTGTCACATATCAAGGGGGAGTATCGTATGGAAAATTCCAAGTTGAGCACTTTCTCATTCCCAATTAGAGTTTTAGAATCTTGTTTCAATTATAAGAAGGGGAGACAAATATATATATATATATATATATATATATATATATATATATATATATATATATATATATATATATATATGTATGTATTTGAAAGTTGTTGGATATTTATTTTCGAAGCGGATAATCATTTTTTATTAGAAGAGTGATGTGACTTTGAGGGGAGTTGGTCTTGTTCTCTTATTGCCCTTTTGGAGATTAAAGTCGGATCATCAATTCCTAACTTTGAGGGGAAGAATGTTGGGGGTGCAAAGTGTAAGAGTCGACGTATGTTGTAAGGTGTTGAAGGTTATTTATTATTCGATAGTAATGTAATGTTATTACAAAGAGATAGTTATTTCGAAACTGTAATGCTTTAGTCCTTTGTATTTTTTTGCATTCTTTGTACTGTTCCTATAAATAGGGAAGGACACATAAGATAGACATAACTTTTGGAAGAACTCCTCTGCCTGTAATCTATTTGTATCATGAAAGCATAATAGAGCTGAAACCAGATTATACTTACTCTATGTGTTCTTGATTCATTTCATTCTGATCTCATTTCATTATTCAATTAAATACTACTACAATTGGTATCAGAGCAGGAATCATACTGCAATGATATGATTTTCATCTTGTTTCGATCGTTTTTTGAGTCCTGTTTTGGATTCAAAAGTTTCCGCACTTTTGATACTGAAAATCATCTTTGATCTTCAGTTGTGATTTGATTCTGCAACTGGTTTGTTTAATCGAGTGTTATGTTTGCTTTATCTGAACAATTCATTCATTACTTTGCAAATTTCAGAAGATTTTCTGAGAATTCATCCGTACATCAATGGAGAGTTTTAACATGAACACTATGATGTCTTTTTCTCATTTTCTAGGATCTTCAACAAAGATTCCTATGCTTATTCCAGAGTATTATGATCAATGGGCTGATCGCATGGAAGACTACTTGAATGGTCTGATGAAGAGTTTTAGGATTGTATTAATGGAAACATTCTTCCACCAATGAATGTTCAAAATATTGGTTCATCTACTTCATCTCAAAGTGTTTCTAGTCAAGCTGCAAGACTGAAGAAGAATGAGAAGAGTTGTATAAGAGAGCTTCGTGGTGCTCGACCTCCAGTTGTTTATAACTATGCTTGTAGTTGTAAATCAGCAAAGGAAATGTGGAATACTCCCAAAGCGAAGTTTCAAGGGAGTGAAAAGACGAAGATTAATTATGTGAAGCATTGTTTGGTTGAACTGAAAGATTTCAAAAAAAAGGAAGGTGAATCTATTGAACTTTATTACGATCGCTTGAATGAACTCATCTATAAATGCAATCGCAATAAAATAACAAGGTCAACCATGGAGTTAGTCTCACCTTTATTATGGGACTGAGAAAAAAATGGCGAAATGTTAGTCTAATGGTGAAAACTCAATAGAGCTTTGATACCTAAACTCTGAATGAACTTTACAATCTACTGAACACTCATGAGCCAGAAGTTCTTGAATGGATGAAGAATCGAAGATAAGCTTGGGAGGACCACTTGCTTTAGTTTCGAAAGTATCTGACAAAGAAGCTGCTGAAAAAGAGAGTTTTGATGATGAAGGCCTAATTGTTAACTCAGATGACGAAGCCATTACTTTCTACTCGAACAACAAAGTGAAGAAATTTTATAAAAAGCCATTTGGTTCGAAAGTAAGGACTAAAGAAGCAAAAGTGAGTTTTGCTGGAAAAGTGAATGAGGTGAAGAAGTTTGAAACAAAATAATCAAAGGTTGAAGAATCAAAAGTTGAAGAGAAGCTCAAATGAGACTCTAGTGTCGACTGTCACTACTGTCATGGTGCGAAGCACATGGCGAGTGATTGTATGCTTCGAAAGAAATAAGAGAAGAAAAGTAAGATCAAGGACGAAGATTACTATGTCAAACATTTGGAAGAGGTGAAAGCAAAAGCGAAAGGGTTTTCATTGGTGGCAAGAGGAGAAGGGAATGAAGATGGGACTTATCAGATATGGTGCACAGGTTCAGATGATCAAGAGATGCGTAATCCTACACATGGAGTAATGTATGCGAAGTTTGAGGAAGAAGATGAAGGGAACGTGACTGGTCGTTGTTTTGTGACAGCCAAAGGAGACAAATCACCAATGACCACAAAGGTACGTTTTATACTTCAGTCTTTCAGTATTCCTTGGAATGCTTATGATTGTGAATTAACTACTTTTGATGATATTGTTGCTTATTTTGATCATTTGGTTATTTCTGCTAGCAATGAGGCTAAGAAATCTAGTACACAATTACTAGAGATTCAGAAGCAGTTGGATTCGAAGAAAATGAAAGTAGAATATCTAAAATTGCAAATAACCAATCTCATGTGTGATAGGGAGAATTCGAATAGTGATGTTCGAATGTTGTTAGCACAACGAAACATATATTGTAATTCTGAAAAAAATTGTATGCTAAGTTGGCTGCTTTACATCACTCTTCAGACATAAGCAAAGAACAACATAGGAAGTTATTACCATTCTTAGTTTTTGAAAGATAAAAGATTGATAGTGTGTCCTATGATTGTGAAAAGACTATAGCTGAATTTGATAGAGTTCCTGACAATAGGTTTGCTTATGGAATTGTGAAAATAGATGAATATTTGGATGCAAATGAATTAGTTGAAATTGTGAATGATACTTTGACCAAAAATGAACAAATCAAGATTTTGAAAAGAACCGAGAATTCAAAATCTGACTCTCAATCTAATTTTGTTGATCTCGAAGATAATTCTAATAATATTAGCGATATCAGTGAAATTGAGGAACAGGAAGTTACTGATTGTTCTCAGTTGTCTGTCATTAATGTCACTTCAATGGTTAAAGGCAAAGAAAAATGTAAAGATTCTGAGGTTAAAATTGACATTGACCAACCTTCAACTTTGAAAACTTGTAATCATGAACATGTAACTGTCGAAGATAGTCAAACAGACAGTGATGATGATGATGAAGTTCCAACAGAAACAAAAGTTCCTAAAGTTTCGAAAGAAAAACTCATACCTCAAATAGTTGAAGATCAAGTGTATGGTGAAACAGACAAATTCGACAAAGTGATGAAAGAAAAAGGTGCTCATTATCTCAAAACAAATACGGTTGTGTATCCAAACTTTAAATGCACATATAATGTTATCTTTCCGAATCAGGTTTTTGTCACATTTGGGAATGTTGATAACATCAAACCCGAATTTAACAAGTTAGTTGAAGAAGATAACAAGCACGCGTCAAATGAAGGGTAATTTTCGAATCAAAGCATAGTTGAAAATAACCTTACCAAAAACTCTTACACCTTTCAACAACAAAAACCAAGTCGAAACTAGTCTGAAAAATCAACAAATGTCAAAGTAACTAAAAAGCCTAAAAAATTAAAACAAGTTTGGGTTGAAAATCTGAAACAGTAAAAAATCTTTCTAATAAAGGTGAAGTTGTTTCTCAAAATGTCAAACTCAATTCTCAAGATTTTAATGATCAAGTTGACAAAGTTTCGAAAGATAACAACATTTCAAAAAGACAAGCTCGAAAGAAATTGTTTTGGAATAACATTAAGTCTCGAAAGAAACCAAGTGTTTTGATTAACAAATCTTCTGAACATCAAATGTCTAAATGTGTTCAGACATCCTTTGAAAAGAAACAAGTAAATAATCCAAATCATAATTCAACATCAAAGCATTTGTTTACTCAAATATCACGAAAAGAGTCTTTTGTTAACAAGGAGCATGTTTCATCATCAAAGAATTTGTTTACTCAAAAATCCACTTCAAATATTAATGCTTACACATCTTTTCATGAGGATTATGTGAAAACCAACCAAGCCAAGAATTTTCGTAAAATTCATCAACTCAAAGGTTTTCTTCAAATAATTTTCAACGAAATGTTTTTTACTCGAATGCACAAAAGAATTGTCATCAAGTATCTCATCCAAAACAATTCATGAAACATAAATATGTTTTAAAAAGAAATAATGTTGGTTATCAAAATCGTTATACTTCCCATGTCTCACCAGAAAAACCAACAAGACAATTTGAGAAGTTACAAGTTCAAGAACGAAAGTTCGAATCTTTCAAGCCTGCTCCAACTTCTTTTCTAAATCCAGCCTCGAAACAACCTGTCAAGTCTTCATTTGTTAAAGGGAAAACAAATGTGAAGAACATCAATCACTGGTTGGAAGGAAAAAGGAAAGAAATATCGATCTTCGAAATTCTCACAAGAAATTATCAAGGAGGAGTATGAGAAGTCATTGAATGACTCATCGAAAGCAAGTTCATCTTCACAAGAGTCGAATATTTCTATTAAACAATGGAAATTTCTGTCAAAGGCATCGGTTATTGTGTAACAAGCTGAGAAGGAAAAGGAAAAAGTCAATGAAGATTTTAAATCAAAGAATATTTACTTTGATGTGCCTTTGACTAATGAAGTAGACTTACTTGATAGTCTTAAGTCTGAATTTCATAATTGGATTAAAGGATCTTCGTTTCACAATATTTTTCAAACTAAAAAGCGAGGACCCAAATAGCCTTGGGGGCCTAAATTCTTTCATTAATTTCAGGTTTTGTGTGACGAGCAATATGATGAACAATGGTATATCGACAGTGGTTGCTCTCATCACATGATTGGTCGAAAGGAGAATCTTTGTGATTATAGGTCTGTAGAGAATGATGGGGTTGTGAAGTTTGGAAACAAGAACAAATGTCACGTTCGAGGTTACGGGAAAATCACTAATAGGAATTTCACAATCAATAGAGTAGCATATGTCAAAGGTCTTCAACATAACTTGATAAGTGTTTCGCAACTTGTTGTGGGTACTGGCATCAAGTGGTGTTTAACGAAGAAGGCAGTGTGATTCCGAATAGTTAGACAAATGATATCTTGCTCAAATTAAAATGAAAAGGCGACAAATTTACTCTAGACATCAATCCCATTGTTGGGAAACCTTCAGCGTGCTTACTCTCAAAAGCTTCATCAGATGTTAGCTGGCTATGGCATCGAAGACTTTCTCATTTGAACTTTCGAAATATTAACAAATTAGTGGTTCAAGATCTGGTAAGAGTTTTACCTATGTTAAAATTTGATAATGTTACTTTATGTGTAGCTTGCGAACAAGGGAAGCAACATAGACAAGGTCATCCTATTATCATTGATTCAAACATTGTGGAGCCATTGGAACTACTTCATATTGACCTTTGTGGACCATCAACTATTGAAACTCTTAACAAGAAATGATACATTCTAGTTATTGCTGATGATTTTTCTCGATTCACTTGGGTTTATTTTCTCAGGTTAAAATCTAAAGTTGCTCAAAAAATAATTGAATTTATCAAGAAAATCTAAACAAGTTTGACAAAGAAAGTTTGAAAAATCAAGAGTGACAATGGTTCACAATTTAAGAACAATGTTCTGGATTCGTGCTTAGTTGACAAAGGGATTTTGCATAATTTCTCGTCACCATATACACCTCAGCAGAATGGTGTTGTCCAAAGGCAAAATCGTTCTCTTTGTAAAGTAGCAAGGACGATGCTCACATATGCGAATCTACCTCAATATCTCTGGGCTGAAGCAGTCTCTACTACATGTTTTATGCAAAATCGAACATTCATTCATCGTCGATTCAACATTACTACTTATGAAATTATCTATAACTGAAAACCTAATGTCAAATTCTTTCATGTTTTTGGTTGCAAGTGTTTTATCATGAATCTCAAGGATAATCTTTCGAAATTTTAGTCCAAAGCTAATGAAGGAATTTCATTGGGTTATTCTCATAATTCGGTTGCATATCGAGTATTGAATAGACGAACTCAGAAAATTGAAGAAACATTCAATTTAACTTTCGGTGACTATTATATCAAACAAGTTGACAAGTTTTTTGAACAGAAACCAATTATTAATGAATCAAAAGATGAATCTGCTAGTATTAATTTGTCTAATTTTGATTATGATTTAATTTTTGGTGTTCCGGATATGGCTGTTGATGCTGAAGTCAATGCTGAGGATAATCAACTACCTAAATCATCAAAACATTCTGATTTTTCGACATTTACTCGGGATACTGTTGATTTAAAGTCGACATCTCAATCTCCTGGAAATAGTAAAAGTAAGCCAAATGATCAAGTGGAGAGAGAGCACTTGCATTTGAATTCTCATGATGAGGGGGAGCATTCTTTCGAGGGGGAGAATAGGAGAATAAATGAATTTGTCGAGGGGGGAACTTAATATGTCGAATAATACTCAAAATGAAAATTTCTCATGATATAAATGATAATTTATCGAATGCAGGTGATGGATCTGACACTGAAGAAATGTTCGAAGATGTGCCATTAGATTTTTATCCATTATATCCTCCAATGGATAAATGGATTATGTCACACCCCAAAACCAGAATGGTGGAAGCGTTCGGGGTGGAGGACGTCATGTTTAGTATCACAAGACATTCATCATAGTAAGCGAAGTAATGAACAACCATTTCATTACAAAGAAAGTGTTTACAATGTGTGTGTTCACAAAACATAGAGTACGTAAGTAAATAACAAAACAAGACTTGGAGCTATACCGCTCCATCTTTTGAATTCCCAGTGCGAGTACATGTCTACTAGTTCCTTGAGAATACAAGTTATTTGAAAGAGTTTATCAGCAATTAAGTTGGTGAGTTCATAAGATTTTAGTGATGTAAGTAAGTTGTAGAAAGTTGTTGTAAATTGTAGTTGGAAAATGTAGTAAGTTGTAAGTTATGTTTAGAAAAGTTCGCCGGTTCCTCCAAAAAAATCCCATATTTCCTACTTTGATGAAAGATAAGTAAAAATGACGCTATAATCCTTTCTATGAGTACTAAATGGATACAAGTTATATAAAAGCCAGAGTAAACAAGCAATCAGTTGTGTGTATCTGCCCTAAGCCCACAACCAAACAAGGAACAGGGAATGAGGCGGATGACACACATCTCATTGGTTGTTAGATCCTTGTTGTATATAACCCTGGCGTATTCCCTTGGTACTCAGGGAGTTAACTGTAACAGTTCCTTTATAATTTATGAAAAGATTCTTTAAGAAAACTCTTATTTCTTATAATAATATAGTAACCACAGTATTTCCTTCTATAATCGCTTAGTTTATACTAGCTATATATAATCTAATATCTAATAGATAGTTATTTGTGTGAATCTGCCCTAAGCCCAGAACCAAACAAGGAACAGGAAATAAAGCGGAAAGCACACATCCAACTACCTATTGGATATTAGTTATATATAACCTTCGATGTATAAACGAAGGTATTATAGAGTTAACTACCTAAGGTCCTTTAAAAGGATGGTTTAATAAAATGGATTAAACCTCTTTACTGGTAAGTTTCTAGTTTTGTATATCCAAAGTTCTGATTTGAAAAGTATGTTTTGTATTAGAAAACTGTGCATTGAATTAGTGTCCTATGACCTGACCCATACCTGGTATCCCTTCTGATGACTTAATGTGTACGGAACATATCTATAAGTAAAATCGAATTGATAATAAGCTGGGTGAATCTGCTCTAAGCCCACAACCAAACAAGGAATAGGAAATAAAGCGGAAAGCACACATCCTATTACCTGTCGAATCCTACTTATATATATCCCTTGATGTATACATTAAGGAATCACAAGGTTAGCATTATGGTCCTTTTCTACTGAATGTACTAGACCCGACTGTTCTGTTTGTCCTTTGTAAAATGTAAGTACTGTAGTATTGTATATAGTAACTACTATTGTACTAATTGCGTTAAATTGATTATTAAGGTATAATGTGATGGCTAGATCCCATACTAAACGCTCTCCATGTCAAAAGATTCTGGGAATCAAACGCGACCTCTGCAATCAATTGCAAGCCGTGAACATCCACATTAAAATTATATGATCATGTATACCCAATATAACTATCACCTTTTGTTTAAAACAATGCGTTAGTGATTCATTGGTATAGCTAGACCCTGTAAGTGTTCCATGCTATAGCAAATTAGTGTGTTCGTTCTGTTTTAGTATCTTAGTATCTTCTCTTGTTATAGTATCTTAGTATGTTCTTTTTGTTATCGTGTATTGTATCTAGTATGAACTGAACCTCTAAACTATACCCCTTATAGTTTACTAATGTTTTACTTGAACTGTTATTGAAAAGTCTCATTTTACTACCAAGTTATGCTTGTACTTTAAAAATGGAGTTTTGTTAAACTATAAAGCAACATAACTTTAAAAGAGTTTTTGAATTGTTTTGATCACTTATAGCAGACATAAGCAACATTTTAAAAGATTTTTATAAAAAAACAATTACATAATTATCATTGTGTTCAACTTGTATTCCCCCCTTAAAAGCATTTAAAACAGTTAAAAGATTCATTACAGGGTATGAACTCACCTGATGTGGGTGATTCAACGAATACGCATGTAAGGATGAGAAGTTCCACGAATGAAGTCCTGAGACTTAACAAGTCCTAAATGACATATATTGGCATGAATATAGTGTTTATAAGCAACTATATGAAAGGAAACACCTTCCGGGACTAGGAAACACTTTGACCAAGTGTAACATTCACATGTGATTGGGCTAAGGTAGGAGGAATGACTCTAACATGAGTTTACTACCATGGGTTTACAGCCCAAAGGAGTTTACGCCCGTAAACTCATGGTCAAACATGCATAAGTGTTGGTTTGAAGGCTAGGGAAGCTTGAGGAACTTTTGCTCTACACAAGGATGAGAAAGACCCACTCATTGGAGAGTGTTGAGGTGTTTACGACCCAAAGGAGTTTACTTCTAGCCGTAAACTCTCTAAATGGTCATATTTAGGGTCTTAAAGGTAAGGACTCTCAAGGGTTCAAGTGTTCTAAGGTTATGCAAGAGTCTAGATGTGTTTAAGGTCCATAATTTGACCATATTTGGAGTTTACGACCAAGGGTGTTTACTCTTGGCATCATATTCAAACGGAAAACGGACAATGTCAAATATTTCATTCCTATGAATTCCATGCATCGCCTGCCCAAGAAGCAAATTGACATATGCAAGACCACAGTGGAAAGATCAAAACACACTACTGCGGAAGTCAAGTTCGAGATCTCTAGAAGAATCTTGTGGCTAGAAAATTTTAGAAAATTTTGGTGGATTTTGATCAAGTTTCTCAAACTTGATAATTGAACCAAAGTTAAAAAAGGTCACTTAGGGGGAAATTTTTGAAACATGAAAGTGACCCTTTTGAACTTATCTACCGCAACGGTTCAGTACCCGCAGCCAATTCAGCACCGGAGTCAATCTCTACAACTGAGACCGCAACCATTCTCCATCAGCAACATCAGGAGTATTCAAGTCTTACTTATCCGTAGTCTTAGTTATTTCCTTACTATGTAATTCACTCTATTGTCCAGCATGTCTTGCACGACTGCTCATAGAATTGTTCTTTTCCAAACTCTACAAAATAGAGACTCTTTCTTATGTATTATGAACTGGTGTACTTGTGATATATGTGAGTGTGAAAACTCTTAACTTCTTAATACACAAGATTTCTCATCTTTCTTATCTTCATCAGTTATCTTTCTTATCTTTATCACACTCAAACTGCTACTGGAACATAACCTCTCTTCGGAGCAAGTCTTCTAGACTTAATCACTAAACTTGATCTCGCTTACTAACTTGGAGTGACTGCATTCCTTGTTATGAATCAGTTTAAGTGTATTCTTGATATAACGTTCGTCATTTATCTTTCTTTACTTTCCGTAAGTAACTATCTAACTATCTAACTATCTAACTTTATTATTTTTGAGCTTTTAGATCCTTAGAGATTAACTATTCTGCAATTAACTTGTTCTAACGTTTGTTCAAGTGTGTCTCCAAGTTTTTCTCTCAACAACTGGTATCAGAGCCAAAGTGGTTGCTTTTTGGATATCGGAACTCTGATTTTCTCATTAAGCTTTCTATACCACTAAAGCTCATTTCTCAAAAAAAAAAAAACAAAATGGCACAATCGTTATCTCTGAATGTCTCCAATAGTGTTGGTGGTTCTAACCGAGCCCCAATACTAGTAGCAAATGAATATCATCACTGGTCACAAAGAATGGAGAGGTACTTAAGAAGATTGGGTAGAGATGTATGGAGATCCGTGGAAGAAGGACCACATGTTCCAGTTCTTACACCAGTCCAAACTGACGATGCTGCAACCAGACTAGGAGGAGGTCAACCAACTATGAGTCGTCATACCAAAGATGATCTCGATAAAATGGAAAATGATGTTGTTGCTTTTTATGAAATTTCATGTGGTGTTGCTCCTAACAACTTTGATATTATCATAAACTGCAAGTCAGCCAAAGAGATCTGGGATGTACTCAAAAACCTGTAAGAAGGCTTAGAACAAGCACAAGATAAGAAGCTCATGACCGCACTAAATGACTTCAACAACTTCAAAGCTCATGCTGGTGAAATTTTGGAAGACTCCTTCAAAAGATTCAACCTAATACTCACAAAGTTACCAAATGCTGGTACCATCCGCAGCAACCATGAAACCAATCTCCAATTCCTTAATGGTCTAGGAAGACATTGGACTACGGCCAATATGATAGTCCAAGGTGACAAAAAGATTCAGTCTTTATCACTCTACAAACTTTATGGAGAACTTCAAGCACAAGAATCCACTGTACTCAAAGACTGTGCTGACTTCGGGGGACCACTTGCACTCATAGCACAAGCTCCACCGCAGTCACCTTACTCTTCATCGTATGACACCCCACCACAGTCATACGAAGCAAATTCTGAGTATGATGATGAAGGAGAGTTTCAGAAGGCTATTGCTCTAGTTAGCCAACAGTTCAACCGCATACCACCTTCCTCTTTTCGCAAGAATCAACAATTCAACAAACCACCATTCAACCGTAACTTCGGTCCTCAGAACAACAACTCTCGGTATTCTAAAGTCTCTCAGAACAATCAACCCAAGGAAGTACCGCAGTCTCCTCAGAACAATGACTCCGGTACTCAATCAGAAGACAAGACTGATGTTGTAATTTGTCACAAATGCAACAAAGAAAATCACTTCGCAAAAGACTGTAAGGCCAACGTAGTCAACGACAGAGCATTCTATCTCAGAATGGCTCAAGAGTTAGAAGAAAAAGAAAAAGCAAGGGCATATGTGGCTCAAGTTAAACGAGACCATCAAGTTTGGTCATCAGGAGATGAAGAAGAGACCATCAGCTGTGTTACAAGAAAAGGAAAAATCTGCATGTTGGCTACTACGGATGATGATGGGTCAGCAATGTTGAACAAAAACTACTGCTACATGGCGAAAGATGGGACCCTAAGCATCATTGAATAGGTAAAACTCGTGATTCAAACTTTAAATTATAGCATGCATGATTCTCAACCCTACATAGATGATCTTAATGACACTTGTGCTGCCGTCCTTTCAGACTATAACAAAGCCTTAGATGAGAAGAACATAGCGTCCCAAGAAATGTTCCATGTGAGAGGAAGACTGGATAACAAGAGACTTAAGATGGCAATGCTAGAAAGAGATCTAGAGTTAGAGAAAGATGCAAGAATGTTAAGTGAAACTCAATTAGAAATAGCCTTGAATCAAAAAGATTTAGCTCCGAAAGAAATTGTACGCTTGAATCTTTTAATTGAAAAACTGTTTAATGAAAGTGAGGCTATTGAAAATTTGGTAAACAATGGAACCGTAGACAATACATATAATTGGGGTTGGTCTAATGAATATCCTACCGCAATGGATTCCTCACCCCGGTTCAACAAAGACAGAGTGTATGTCCCTCCTGATAGAGAATTTCATTTCCCTGTCAATGACAAGACTTTTCCCGAGGATATTAAAACCCACTTCGGTAGATTACACAATTTGACCAATAATTGTGTCATTGAGGAAATTGTGCCTGAGGATTCTAGTCACATACGTGATCAAATTCCCATCTGTGGTACAACTCACTCCATTTCTCAACCTTCATCCGAAGTTGATGAAGAAATTGTCGTTGAAGGCACCGAAGTCTCAGAGGACTTTCCATCCTTGTCCTCAAACTATAATCAATTGTCCCATAAATGTCCCACCACAGTCTCATCTAAAACCTACTATGCAATAGTCAAGTCATCTTCGCCACAGTTAAAAAACATTGACTGCAACTCTTTAGTTCAAGGAACTACAACTCTTTAAACGATTTTTCAAGAATTGCCTATAGAAAATTTTGAGGTAGGCCAATGCTCTCAAATTCCAGAATCTTCAAGTTCTGATGATTCTAGCCCACGTTTTCAAAATATTCCAAAAGGTTCCAAGAAACCGCAGTTGAATAACAATGACTGTGGTTCACCAAAATTCTTGGCAAAAAGAGCTTTCAAAGAGGAAGTCAGATTTCAAAACAAAGGGAGACAAAGTTTTTCAAAAAATAGAAAACATGTGAGAATTCCTAAATCCAGGAGTCCAGAAAAATTTGTTCTCACAAATTATATGTCAAAAAATTCTTCTTTCATGAAAACAAACAAAAAGAAAATTTCAGTTTCAAAAGTCACCTCTGACACAACCCAAAAAGGTGTCAAACCTTTCAGAAACTATGTTTTTCAGATCTACTCTTCAACTGACCCAAAATGGAAAGGAGTTTTACCCACTCCAACACTTTCAAGATCAAATCAAAACAAATGGAAAGGAATTTTATCAAATCCACCTAGAGCAAACCAAAGATTTACATGTATGAAACCTTGTTCAAAACAAACTTTTCAGAACTCAAACATCAAATCTCTCAAAAGTTACCCACCTCGGACCAATTTCAAGTCCAACACACCCCATAAACCGCTGACCAAGCACAATGTCAGATTCAATGACAAACCCTTTTTTTGCAAATGTCAGTGCAGCTGTCAAAGGTTTTTATCTCATGTCAAGTCAAATCAAAGACAGAAATCTCACACTTTTCAGAAAACTCGTAACAATCCAAATCTGAACAAACACCCAGGACTCGGTTTGAATAATGACAAAAGACCTATCCATGCAACCTCGGACCATGCATCATTCAAGAATACATCAATCGTCCCTGGCTCCAAAGTTGTTTGGATGCCTAAACCGACCGTTTAAATCTCAGGCTTTGTGCAAGGAGGAACAAGAAGAAGAATGGTTAATTGACAGTGCCTGCTCTTTGCACATGACCGGAAGGTTAGAGTACCTTCGGGATTTCAGACCTATATGCAATGGTGGAAATGTCACGTTTGGCAACAATGCAAATGGTATCATCCGAGGTTACGGTGTTCTCACTATGGGGAACTTTTCTATTCAGAAATTTGCTTATGTAGAAGGTCTTAAACACAATCTTATCAGTGTTGGCCAACTATGTAAGGCAGGACATCGTGTTGAATTTGATAATCAATTCTGTTACATAATGACGATTGATCGCAGCACCTGCTTAATCAAGTCACGCTGCGAAGGCATGATGTACCCTCTTGATGTTTCTCTTATCATTGGCAAACCACAGCTATGTTTTATGTCCAAAGCTGTATCCGAAGTCTACTGGCTATGGAACCGCAAGCTTGCTCATCTCAATTTTCACTACATCAACAATCTTGGCACAGGAGAACTGGTCCATGGTCTCCCTATTCTCAAATTCAGCAACGAAACTCTTTGCCCAGCATGCGAATGCGGTAAGCAATCCAAAGCAAGTCACCCTTTGATAATGGATTCTTCTATCTCTGAACCACTGGAGCTACTACACATAGATCTCTGCGGTCCCTCAACCGTAGCCAGTCTTCACCACAAAAAATATATACTGGTTATTGTTGATGACTAGACATGCTTCACATGGGTCTTCTTTCTTAGACTCAAATCAGAGACATCGCAGATCTTCATTAACTTCATCAAAGAAATCGAACTTCAAATCAAGCTTCCAGTCAGACGCATCTGCAGTGATAATGGAACTGAGTTCACTAATCATCTTCTGACCAGTTTCCTAGTTTCCAAAGGCATCTCTCATAATTTTTCAGCACCCTATACATCGCAACAAAATGGCGTAGTAGAGAGAAGAAATCGCACACTCGTTGAAGTAGCCAGATCCATGCTTAACTTCGCCCAACTTCCTCTATATTTCTGGGCCGAAGCAGTAGCAACCGCATGCTTTGTTCAAAATCGAAGTATTGTGTGCAAGCGTCTCAATAAAACGCCATATGAAGGGCTCAACAATCGCAAACCCAATGTTCGTTTCTTTCATATCTTTGGATGTAGATGCTTCGTGATCAACAATAGAGATCAACTCAATAAGTTTGCACCGAAGTCTGACGAAGGTATCTTCCTTGGTTATTCCACTAACAAGGTTGCATATCGGGTGCTCATCAGAAGAACAAGGTTGATTATTGAAAGCTTTGATGTGAAATTTGATGACTCTTACATCCGCAGTGCTCCTCCATCCACCGAAACAACTGCAATCATGGAAAGTGACATTCCAACCACTTGTCGACCTCTAAATCTAGTTGAAATCAACTATGATGACCTGTTTGATCCCATTGAAACGACGAAACTATCCGAAGCCCTAGTGTCATCCGCAGCTCAACAACAACATGTCAACGTATCTGGACCTTCTTTATCTGAAGTAGTATCTCTCAATACTTCCACCTCTCTGGTTGAGGGGGAAAGCCCTTCTCTAAATATTGCTACAACCGTTGAGATTCCAGTACCTAATGCTGCTTACATTCCTACCCGAAGTGAAGTCTCATCATCAATCGAACCTTCGAACGACTCAGATGACGAACTCATAGAGAATATTGACACTAGATCTGATCCCAGAATTGTCACTCTTTCATCTGCATTCCAGGGGGAACCTTCTCAGGTTCCAGAGGAACTCCCATCCACAATCGAGGGGGAACCTCAATCTCTGCCAACTCCTCAAGAAAACTCTTCTTCAATAATTCAAGATGATTCAGCAGGATGTTCTCGAGTCCAGGGGGAACTGCCTTCCCCAACCGCAGATTCCTCTTATATCCAAGACATTCCTTCCACCGCAGCTGCTGATCATCTAATGCCACGTCTTCATGTATGGACAAAAGACCATCCACCAGGTCAAATTGTCGGCAATCGATCAGCAGGTATCCAGACTCGGTCTTCCAAAGATTTATCTGACCATTGTCATTATGCAGCATTTATATCTTCAGTTGAACCTCGAACTATCAAAGAAGCTCTGCTTGAACCAGACTGGATAGTTGCAATGCAAGAAGAATTAGAAGAATTTGAAAGAAACAAAGTATGGAAACTTGTTCCTCTTCCATAGGGTCATACTATTGTCGGTACAAGAAGGGTTTTCAAGAACAAGCTAGACGAATCTGGCTCAGTCATCCAAAACAAGGCAAGACTGGTTGCCAAGGGCTATAGTCAACTAGAAGGCATTGAATACGATGAAACGTATGCTCCGGTAGCACGAATGGAAGCCACCCGAATCTTTCTAGCATACGCAGCCCACAAAAATGTCAAGGTACACCAAATGGACGTTAAGAGTGCCTTCCTCAATGGTGAACTAAAAGAGGAAGTTTACCTTCAGCAACCTCCAGGATTTGAAAACAATGAATTTCCAGACTACTGCTATAAGCTCGAAAAAGCAGTCTATGGCCTGAAACAAGCTCCAAGAGCTTGGTATGAGACACTCTCTGAATTTCTTGTCTCATCCGGTTACAAAAGAGGAGTGATTCATCCCACATTATTCAGAAAAGCAAATGGTGACCACCTTATGATGGTACGAATATATGTGGATGATATCATTTTTGGGTCTACTGATCAAGATATGGTAGATGAATTTGCAAAGCTCATAACCAACAAATTCAAAATGAGCATGAATACAGAAATCAACTTCTTTCTAGGTCTTCAAGTCAAACAAATTCAGCAAGAAATTTTCATTCATCAAGAAAAATACACCACAGAACTTCTGAAGAAATACTCAATGGATAACTGCTCTTCTGCTAAAGTCCCTATGGCCTTCGGATATAAGATCTCTGCTAATCCCTCTACTGAACCTGTGGATCACAAGACTTATAGAGGCATCATTGGTTCGCTAATGTACCTCACCGAAAGCAAACCTGACATTGTCTTTGCAACTGGTGTATGTGCAAGATACCAGGCTAATCCAAAAGTGTCTCACATGACCGCAGCCAAACAAATTCTCCGGTATCTTAAAGGAAGAAAATCTATGGGTTTATGGTATCCTGCAGGCAACGACTTCAGTCCTCAAGCCTTCACCGATGTGGATCATGCAGGTTGTAAGCTCGATAGAAAAAGTACTTCAGGTGGATGTCAATTTCTAGGCGGAAGACTTGTAAGCTGGTCTTCAAGAAAACAAACGTTTGTATCCCTATCTACCGCAGAAGCAGAATATGTAGCCACAGCCAGCTGTTGTTCCCAAGTTCTCTGGATGAAGACACAATTACTAGACTACGGGTACAGAATGCTGCGGATACCAATTTACTGTGACTCAGAAAGTGCTATAGCTATCTCTCATAATCCTATTCAGCACTCCAAAACGAAACACATTGAGTTACGGTACCATTTCATCAAAGATCATATTTTGAAAGGTAATATTGAACTCATCTTTGTTCCTACTCATGAAGAGATTGTTGATGTTTTTACAAAAGCTCTTGACCCTTCAAAACTCAATACATTTTTACAAATGTTGGGAATGATGAATCCGGACCCACAGTTCTTTTTGAAGTGTTAGCTACCGCAGACCATCTTTGGTCCCCATTACGGTTCTAACTGAGAATTACATATGATAGATGGTTTTGATACCGCAATCTAGGTCTTAATGTTCCTTTATTTCTAAATTTTGTACAAGTGTTTGTCTCACAGATTCTCCGAAATCTTTCTTTCTCATCCTCAATGGAGTTTCTCAACAACTTTGATGAATTCATCCGCAACCATCTCAAATAAATTCCAACTGATTCATAAACTCTTGAATCCTTGTGTGCTATTTAATGATCCTTCATTAAGTAAAATACAAACATTCCCTTTAGAAACTGTCACTTTACTTTTCTTAATAAACCCTGTATCAGACCTATTTTAGGGATGATGCCAAAAAGAATGATTCCCAAATCGATCCTCTTTCAACTTGTCCTTTCCTCTCCCAAACACGTCCAATCAGTTTCAACTTTCTCTCTCATCAACCCACAATTACCTGACGTATAACCATATGTCCACTCCACCATTAAATGCAAATCCTCCTTTTAAGATTTCTCAAGTCTCTTCAAAAAACCATTTAATATTTGTGTGGTTGAGATTCAATTCCAGAATCGTTGATTCCCCCCAAAACCCCATTCAACTTCTTACCCCCTTTTATCATTTACCTAGGGTTAAAATCCTTTTACCCCGCTTTATAAACCCTTCTTCTTCTCTATAATCGTTTACGCTCTCTAATAATCGATTACTCTCTCAACTCTCCAAGAACTCACAAAAGCTATCAAGAACTTCCATCTCATAACTCTCAATGGCGAAATCTGGTGCATCTAAGAAGCAATCCAAGGCTTCAAGTTCAATGAATCAAACCGATTCCACATCACCAACAATCGCTTCAAGCAACTTCAGGGCTATGTTTGACGATCATCCTTCTTACAATGCTCCAACAAAACTGATGATCAAGTATCTCAAAAACCACATCCTTTTTGGCCCGTTCGACGCATTCACCGATGTCGTTCCCGTTTCTAAACTTTTCAAATGTGCTCTGTCTGCATACAGACCAATGGAAAATCCTCACGAAGTGCATCTGAACCTCGTCAACAATTCCTTGGTCATCTTGACCAAAGAAAAATTATTAACCTCCACTAACCTGTTAATCCATCCCTCCATCAAAATCTTCACTCCATCCTTATCCGATATCACTACCACACTGTACCAAATGGGTTACCAGAAACCAATCCAAGGGGTTGGTGAGTTTAAGAAAAATCAGCTGCCTGTGGTTTGGCAGTTTGTATGCCACTTCGTCATCCGATGTCTATCTGGCAGAACTGGATGCATTGACAACATGGGACTCAAGCTCCTTGAACTTGTATGGAGCATCTTCACCGGCCGTGATGTCAACTACGATTAAATTCTTTGGGATGATTTCCTCCAGTACATTCCCAAAGGACAACCAAAGGAAAACCCAACCGAGCTCACTTTTGATCGCTTTTGGTCTCTGTGTATTTCTGATCTGCATGCGGATGCTGGTCTCGACATGGGAAGTGACATCAATTTCTTTGTCACTAAGGATCTCAAAAGGTATACTCCTTCCTCTGATCAAACTACTTTTTGACCTATCCGCAGGCTCCCCACACACGTTCTTTCACTGCTTGGCCTTGAGACTGCTGATGTCTCAGATCATATTGAGGCCACGGAGGGTATTATCCCATACCCTTCTACCCCACCTCTTCCTTCTTCAACTATTCTTCCTGAGGGTACCGCAGCCCCCTCTTCCACTACACTCTCTAACCTTTCTCAACAGAGGAAATCAGTAGCTTCTAAAATGAAAGCTACAACACCCAAAAAGAAAGCTCCAAAACAAACCGCACCCACCAAGAAACGTAAAACCAAAACCACCACTGTATCGAGTAGTGACTCTGAGGCAGATAGACAACCCATATCTATCCTCAAGAAAAGAAAGACAACTGAAACTACTAGCCATATGCGTGACCGGACTGATACTGAAGTCTCTCAAAAGGCTCCGGTAATCCTTGGGATGGCCGCACATCCATTCGATACCACCATCGAATACCACTCAAACTCATCTTGTGAGATTGTTTCATCCTTATCTTCTTCTGAACGTGGAGACAGCCCCCCAGTTGGATCTCAAGTAGATAAAACTGGTAATCGCCCTAAGGTCTCCAGGGCTTCCAGGCTGCACATCTTTTCTTCTGAGGAGTTAGACTCCATCCACTTGCAAGTATCCCAAACACTACAAACACCACTCCATCCGCGGGGCATCTCTTTCGCCCATGCCAGAACTGGGCCGAGGCCAAACTTGACCATGGGTCAAGGAGACCAAGGAAGCCCAGGAAATCCTACTCTGCTTACATCTGTATCAGGTGGTTTAGGCACGGTGAGCACTAATGTGCAAGGATCTGCGAACCCAAGAGACACCTTGGTGCGACAAGGAATTGACGATGAAGACTCGAATGATTCTTGGAGTCGGTATCAACCAACCACCGATGCTGAAATCAAGAAGTATGCTACTTTCAAAAGGTCGTTCCAAGCCAGCAAGGAGCAGCAGGTCAAACAACAAAAGTAGAAGGAGCAAGAAATTCAGTCCGTAGCCAGATACTAGGAAAATGCCATCAGCAACGCCCACACTGCTGCAACAATTCTTAAGCTTCAGACTTGGATGGACCAAATGGCTGAAACTGTGTTGAAATCCCAAGCCTCAACCGCAGCCGCAGGTACATCAAATGTTCTTCCTTTTTCACCTCCTGTTCCACCTACCGCAGTCAACCCATCTCAAGACAAAGAGCCAGCTATTGAACTCAGCTCGGCCCCAAACTTCGGCTTTGACGATGAAGACATCCAAGAGGTCAACAAACCGAATCCATCAGATGATGACCTCATGATGTTCGAGGAAGAAGAAGAATCCAGCGGTTCTCATCACTCCACTTCTAAGCCTAAAGAAAAGAAGAAGAAAAAGAAGAAAGATGCGGTCACTCGTAAAGAATTCCTCAACCTTCAAGCCAAAGTTGATCAAATTTTGGCTGCGGTTAAGCCTACCCAACCTCCACCAGAAGATCTCCCAGGACCGCAATCCTTGATTGAGCGCATCGAACGACTAGAAACAAGAGAGCGTATGGCCGCTGAGCGCATCTCTCTCAAAGGCGAGATGGGAATACGATCTCTCGACACCAACCGCAGGGCCGACCATCAAGATTTCATGGCCGCAACGGAACGCCTCATCACTAAGGTCACCGCAATTAAACAAGGCTTACAAACAACCATTGCGGATCAAGCTGCCCAGTCCCAAAAGGCAATAGAGGAAACTCATACTGCCTATGAGTCCACGATTTCTGTTCTTCATGCAACAATCGCCCGCATGCAGAAATCCCTCACATCAAACTTTCATGGCCCAGAGATACTGCAACTCACAAAGGATATTCACAAGCTGCTCTTCAACTCTGCTGTTCCAAACAACTCCCAACTGGCCGAATCAATGAAAGCACACTTTGTTGAGGTTTGTGCCAAAGTTGATGGATTGAAACAATGGCTTGAGGAAGCACCAGGGTTGCATTCCTCAAGAGGGGGAAGTGATAGAGAAGACGATCACGGTGAGCGCTCAAACACATCCATCCGACAGAGCCCTCCAATCACTACAAATAAAATTTCCACTCTGCAGCCTTCCCCTCCACCATCTCAAAATATTCCATCTCTCCACTCATCACCCAAAAACAACATAAACCGTCCTCTGACGCCTCCTCATCTAAAGAATCTTGAGGAATATATGTCATCAGAAAGCTCTACAGATTCTCCTGCCACTGCCCAGAGGAAACATGACTAGAAAGTAGCCAAGCTAGCCAAAATTATATGGAGAGAATGCGGTTTTGACACTATGATTGATGAATCGCTGATCAACTCATGGGTCAATCCTCTCCGCAGGCTACTTGATGAAGACTACACTCCCCACCTCACATATGTTGAACCACCATCAGATGGTTATTGGGATATTCCAATTTCTCCCAATGCCAAGTACTTTGCTGTCTTTGACTCCTTCGACCGCAGTCTTCCTGATCACAAGCATTTGCCAATGGAATTCGAAAGACTGACTCGATTATATGCGAAGCATGGCTCTTCAGTGGAAAACATTTGGCCTAACGATAGACCATCCGTAGTGAAGAACTACAAGATGCGGAAGTTTATGAAAGCAGACTTTGCTCAATTCACTCTGACCAGAAGAGAGCATGATTACATCCGCACCCAGGTAGACTTCCCCTGCATGAACCCTGAAGAAATATTTCTCATTGCCATAGTTTTTCAGAAAGAGGCAGAGAAACATTCAAAGATGCAGATAGCTCTCGACAAAGCCAAATCCTTCCTCAAGGAAACTGTCTGTGACTTTGCGAAGATTGATGCGGACATCTACCCCACCATTGTCAAGAAATTTGACCTTCCATCACTTGAACAAGTGCCAATGCTTACAGAAGGTTTTGAAGAAAGATCTCTAGGCGCAACCAACTTCCCAGATCTTGGCATCATATTCAAACGGAAAACGGACAATGTCAAATATTTCATTCCTATGAATGCCATGCATCGCCTTCCCATGAAGCAACTTGACATATGCAAGACCGCAGTGGAAAGATCAAAACACACTACTGTGGAAGTCAAGTTCGAGATCTCTAGAAGAATCTTGTGGCTGGAAAATGTTAGAAAATTTTGGTGGATTTTGATCAAGTTTCTCAAACTTGATAACTGAACCAAAGTTAAAAAAGGTCACTTAGGGGGAAATTGTTGAAACATGAAAGTGACCCTTTTGAACTTATCTACCGCAACGGTACAGTACCCGCAGCCAATTCAGCACCGGAGTCAATCTCTACAACTGAGACTGCAACCATTCTCCATCAGCAACATCCGGAGTATTCAATTCTTACTTATCCGCAATCTTAGTTATTTCCTTACTATGTAATTCACTCTATTGTCCAGCATGTCTTGCACGACTGCTCATAGAGTTGTTCTTTTCCAAACTCTATAAATAGAGACTCTTTCTTATGTATTATGAACTGGTGTACTTGTGATATATGTGAGTGTGAAAACTCTTAACTTCTTAATACACAAGATTTCTCATCTTTCTTATCTTCATCAGTTATCTCTCTTGTCTTTATCACACTCAAACTGCTACTGGAACATAACTTCTCTTCGGAGCAAGTCTTCTAGACTTAATCACTAAACTTGATCTCGCTTATTAACTTGGAGTGATTGCATTCCTTGTTATGAATCAGTTTAAGTGTATTCTTGATATATCTTTTGTCATTTATCTTTCTTTACTTTCCGCAACTAACTATCTAACTATCTAACTATCTAACTTTATTATTGTTGAGCTTTTAGATCCTTAGAGATTAACTATTCCGCAATTAACTTGTTCTAACGTTTGTTCAAGTGTGTCTCCAAGTTTTTCTCTCAACAGTCCATAGCCTCTGTGCTCGAACTTGGTATGCTGGATAAGTGGTATTTCGTGACGGTCTGCGGACATCTGATGATAAGGTTTTGGAGGACAAAGTACTCTTCGCACGAGTAATTTGGGGTTTAGAATATGAAAGATAAAACTGAGGTTTAGGTCGAACTGTCGATACGAAAGACGAAGGCTTCGAGAACTTGACGATCGAGGCGATAAAAACATATGAACTTAGTATGGTGAGGACCACGCCAACTCATGAAGAATGATAGTAACGGACTCTTTTCCGAGCAAAGTTTTGGCCAATCTGGAAGAAACGTCTGCTATACGATGATGTATCCCTAGTGTGTTCGACAACGTACTCTTAGTGTGTTCAACAATGTACTCCTAGTGTGTTTTGACAATGTACTCTTAGTAAATGTTCTAGTGCTTTCTGGTTTCCCTTTGATGTTATCACTCGTATGTATCGTACCGCTATGTGCGAGTACATACAATGAAAGTGCTTTGATATCTGGTGATGATACTTTATATCATGATCCTCCTCGGTACCACTACGATCGCTCGCCATATACAAGTTATGAATAATTAAGATAAATATGACGGTCGACTGAGTAACTCTGCCTTGAATCCACAACCAAACAAGGAACAGGATTTAAGGCGGAATCACTCACTCTAAGTCTGCGACATCTTAGTCATGCACAACTCTGATGTATATGTTAAGCCATCATAGCTTCTCGAAACGGATCTTTTAGTTCACTTGAATACTGTGATCTATTTCCATATGTGGGTTATTATAATTACTTTTAAGTGTTTTCCCCCAAGTTTTAATCTTATATATAAATATAAATTAATTTATTTTAAAGTAATTACTAAGTCAAAAACGTACCGCTGCTCGTTGGCGACTCCGGGGTTGATTCTCCTGCGGTGATCATTAGAATGCGTCCATCCGCGCCCGAGTTCTTCACTATCGGGCAGTCCTTCTGGTAGTGTCCAGTCTCGCCGCAACCATAGCAGGCTTGATTTTCTTCAACTCCGGGGACTTGCGAGATCGGTTGAGCCGATGCCCTGCAGAAACGGACTGTGTGTCCCTTTCTATGGCAGTTCAGACACTGCATTTCTCGGCATACTCCGGTGTGGTGATAGTTGCACTTTCCACACTTCGGGAGGGTTCCAGCATACCTACTGGAAGGTGCTGGAGCAGCAGGCGTTGTAACGGCGTACATAGTACTCACTTGTTGCTCTTGCGGGGGTTCTTGTGTTGTTCGCTTCTTCTTCTTTTTGTTTCCCGTCTTCTGATTATAGTCCTCTCCCTTTGATGGATCGGGAACGAGGACTCCTACACCATGGTGGACTCCATGGTCAACGAGTCGTTGTGCTAGGCGTTTGGCTCTTTCAAATGTGGTGGTGTTAGAAGACAACACATCTCCTTGGGTCGGAGCAACTAGAGCCCAGATGTATCTTTCTATCTTCTTGCTATCCGGGGTAAGCATCCCGAGGCATAGTGCTGCCAGGTCACAAAACATGTCAGTGTAGGCCACTATGTCTGATCCGATCATCTTGAGCTCCCATAGTTCTTGTTCCAGCTTTTGTACTTCGCCTCTTCGGCAGTACTCTTCCAGCATTAACTCTTTTAGGTTTTCCCAACCTATTGAGTTAGCCACTAATAGGGTCAGTGACTTAACATGGTTGTTCCACCATGTCAGGGCTCTGTTTGAGAAGGTGCAGGCAGCAAACTTTACTTTGGTCCCTTCTGGGCACGAACAGATTTCGAAGACCAAATCTGTTTTCTCGAACCATCACATCAGAGCGATGACTCCACCATTTCCATTAAAGGAAAGGGGTTTGCTGTTGATGAAGTCCTTGTAGGAGCACTCCCTCGAGCGTATAGGGACATCACTTTGAGTAGAAAGAACAGGTGTTCCACCTCCGCTGGAACTGGTAGGGTGATATGCAGCCATGGTTGTTGCCATAGCCGCAGCTATTGCAGCAATCAGAGTTGCCGCATCGATTTGTGGAGAAGGTGTTTGAGTTATCAAAGTGGTGCGTCTGTTTGATCTGCGAGGAGGCATCTTTGCTAAAAGAATACAAAGATGAGACTGAATAAGTCTAGAGCAATGGACACAAGCCGAAAGCTAAAAAGACAAGGTTATCCTAGTTCTGGGTGTATATGATCCTGACTTCCACAGGGTTCTGGAAACAATTCATAAAAAAGTCTATACCAAATGAACTTTCTGAATTATAAATGGCTATCCTCGAATGAATATATGTTACTTGAATAACTGTTACCAGTTGCATGTAAAGCAAATAATCCTAACACATAGGGTGAGTAGTGTTTCCACTAACTCATTAAGTTAACCAAGATTATTAGTTATTAGTGTGACGCATATGACATCCTGGTTACTTCTGCTGATCCCTCCTTGAGAACTTCTTTTATATTTGGAACGTCCCAAAATTCAAGACTAAAAATTTCTTTTAATAAAACATTACTTAAAGCAAAATCATCAATCCAAAATATAATTAGAGTATTAATTTCCAAAACACATGTTCGTTATCAGAGTAAAACATTCCCAGGCTGTCTAATCTATGGTGTGTACCATGCGATCACCCCGAGCTCTTCCCTCCGCTACCGGAAGTACCTGAAATCAAAACTGAAAACCATAAGCATGAAGCTTAATGAGTTCCCCAACCTACCACATACCATGCATAACCACATACTGCACATACTGGGCCACGCCTGCTATTCTGGGCCTCGCCCCTGCCTCGGGCCTCGCCCGCTACAACAGCGTCGCCGCTCCAGGCCTCGCCTGGCTTCGAGCCCCGCTCGGATACATATCTGTTTCACTTAGGCCTCGCCCGCCAACAAATACTAACACATAAACATATCCTAACAGATACACACTAAAAGTACACTACCGAATCCTGTTCTAAAGGCCTCGCCTATCATGGGCCTCGCCCATGTCCTACAACTGGTGAGTCATGGAACCCCATCCACACTCCTACTGGTAGTGAGATACGGGCCCAACCGGCACTCACTCTTTCCCTAACTTGGGCATCGTCCCTGCTCTGATGCTAATGAGATGTGGAATACCATCCACACTCTGCTATTGGTGAGGCACGAGACCTCGCCCACACTCACCTCCCTACCAAGCACATACATGTATCACACAGACAACAAGTATCAACTATCATATAAACCATTCCTTGGGCACCCGTCCGCTATTGTTGGACCTCATCCTGAATATCATACTAGCATACTATGCCTAAGGCTAACCCCCGGGTCTTCTACTCATAACTACATGGGCCAACATTGTGGCCTTAAACCCATTCACACAAAGGGAAACTCACCTGCACTTGTTGATCTTGCTGATAACGCCTTTAGCTGCTGCCCGGCAACTCCCTGAACTCCTGCTCCACTAGCTCCCCGAGCTACCAATATCAATGCAACACTTAGTCTAACTGTCCCCCGAAAGTCAACTAAGTCAACTCTGGTCAAAGTCAAAGTCCTTGTCAAAGTCAACCTTCCAGGTCAACCCTACTCGCCGAGTCTGCCTACTGACTCGCCGAGTTCATATGCTCGGAGTCCTTCCATTCACGACTCGACTCGCCCAGTCAGTCTATGGCTCGCCGAGTCCACCGATTTCCGAATCCTGTCCTGTCCAACTCACCGAGTCCCTATTTGACTCACTGATTTGAGTCTCAACTCGAAGGGTTCAGGGTTCCGCGACTTGACTCGTTGAGTCCAAGGCAATCTTCAACAGACTCGCCAAGTTGGTCTTCCAACTCGCCGAGTTCCTGCCCAACTTCAACCAACTCGCCGAGTCCACCCATGTGACTCACCAAGTCGCTCCAGCTCTTAATCCGTGCAGTGGCTTTTCGAGCCAAACATGGGCTCCAACACATAGATCCATACTTCCAAGGCCTATTCCTCACGTAAAGTGGCAACTTTACATGTAGCTATGGAGATCTAGGCTCAAAACACTCAAAACTAGGGTTAATGCCAAACATGCTTCACCAACATACCAAGAGCTGTTACTTTATGGGATTCTAGACCAGAACAAACATGGTCCTGAGGTAGCAATCTCATATCTGAGTTTCTAGCTCGAAATGGTTACTTATCATGCCAAGAATGCCCAAAACTCACACGTAAGAATAGATCTAGGTGCAAAGGAGTCCAAGTACTAGTTTATTACCTCTAAATGTTCTGAAATGTCTTCCCAATCCCGAATCTATAGCCCCGTCTCGCACCTCCAAGATCCTTCTTCCTTCTCCAAGCTTTAATGCACTCTTCACGGGAATAATTAGCTCAAAAACGGATACGGCGGCTAGGGTTTTGTGTTATGGGTTAGAGACGCAGTAAAGGAACCCTAGGGAAGATAATGAGACGTTTAAATAGGCTCCAAGTCCCGGATTTAGGGTTTTCCTCATTCAGACCAGACTCGTCGAGTCCACTCGTCGACTCGTCGAGTCGGTCACTTACTCGATAACTCGGATCCTGCTCCAACTCGTCGAGTTCCTCCCTAGACTCGAAGAGTTGCCCCTTTGACTGAGAGTTTTCTTTCATTTCTTGGCCTTTCTGATTTTGGGTGTTACAACTCTTCCCCACTTAAACTAAATTTCGTCCTCGAAGTTTGCTATGGCTAACTGTCCTGCGAACTGCCTCCAACTCTCTGACTGGGAAAACTAACACCCTAACCCTTGCGGACTACCTCTGCTGGCCTTTCGCCCGGTCCTCCTGATGACCATTAATCCTTGCGGATAATAATCTCGGGTTAACCCTGACCCTGAACATCCTGGAAACACAACTTAGTCAACCGACAAACCTTCTTGTACTCTCCGAGTACTGAAACTGAACCCATAGGGGTTCACCCCCCTCTTCTTTCCTTGTGCGATTTTCGCCCTTTCCAGGGCAACCTTCCATAACCAACTACTTCCTCTGTCACTGTGAAGGTTCTATCCTTCACCCACTCCATCACCCCCACTAATTCCAGTACGGGTCATTACCGCCAGTATCCGCTGGACATTCCTCTCTACTATAATTGGGTATCGAGCACCCCACGATCAACTAACTGAATTCCACCATAGGCCGCTTATCAGCACTGCTACTGGCTGGAAATTTCTGCTATTCCTTATCTGCCTTCTGGATGAACCGAGACCACCCTGGTCCCTACTAATCTATCAATATCTGGATTACCGGCTCTCACCGGTCGCTAGCCCCAACACCACTCCTAGTCGCTCCCAGTGACTTTCGAAGAAACTTCGACCACCTATAACTGCTTAATCTATTCTGCCATTCAGGCACTACAACCCTGGGGTCCTCGATCCCCTATCTTGACACTAAGGCCCCTACCAGGTCCCACCTGTGCTACTAAAACTCACGGGCCTCACCCAAGGGTCTCACCCGCCTTTATCCTTTCGGTCTCACTTGTCTAACCACTCTCGCTAGGGCCTCGCCCACAGGTCTCACCCAACCATACTACTAAGCAACCCTGCTCTCAGGTCTCACCTATACTACTACTCTCATACGGGCCTCGCCCACGGGTTTCACCCAACTACATTTTGGAGCGGCCTCTCCCAAGGTCTCACCTCTCTAGGGCTATAAAGGCAAACTCCCTACCATTCTCGTCCACTACCTATTCCTGACCCCTATCTGATCACTAGGAGATAAGGGCCTCGCCCAACTCCGCTAACGAAGCTACTATGGAGTGCTACGACTTACCCGCAGTCTTACATCACCTTCCATCACTGACTGCTAGTGAATGCTACAACTACCTCGTAGTCTTACAACACTTTCCACCACTGACTGCTAGTGAATGCTACGGCTGCCCCATAGTCTCACAACACTTTCTACCACTGACCGCTAATACGAAAGCACCCCATGCTATCAGTTCTCAAGATCCTCATTCTGACCCACTCGAGTCCTACAGGCGATCCACCAACCTGAATTCCCAACCACGTACTAACCATCACCATTACACGCACTAACTGATGGGGAGTTTCTCAAACTCCCAACCCTGAACTCCTCAATCCATCAAACGCTATACTACTTCTTTTCCTTCTCAAAGGTCGCATACTCATTCTGGATCTGCATGCCCTTACCCTTGTACACTCGGAGGAGTCTCCCCCACTTCGATCCTGCTTATACCTCGCTTCTTAATGCTTGAAAAGAAATCCCAATCCTTGCTACCATTCCATAATCAATCTGCTGAGGAACCCCAAGCTTAACATAGCTAGGGATCTAACTAGTCCATTTCTAAAACTATACGACTCCAAACTAGCGAGACATACCAAGTCCCTCCCAAGCATGCTACAGTTACAGCATCATAAGTAACCTTCTCCAATAGAGCCCATCCCTTAACTACCATTCAAATATCACAGGTATGCATATGGCATATAACTCGATCACAATCAAGCCGAACAAAAATAAAATACTCATACCGATAATGATGCAGAACCATAACGATATAATCATGCACAAATAAAAGAACTGAAAATGGAATCGCATACCTGCAACATCTGATGTTGCTTGCGTCTCCAAGGTAGTCATCTGAAAAGCTCTGCCTCCTACCGCAGGCGCCTCTGCTCGGCCCTGACGGCCGTCCGTGATCCTCAAAGTTGCAGGGGCAGGTGCCAACACCCATCCTACCGGAAGCAAACTGGGGCACTGGGCCTTCTTGTGGCCCCGCTGATTGCAGTGAAAACATATCAAGTATGATCCCTGTGTGGTGGTAACAGTACAATCCCTGCTAAAATGACCAGTCTGGCCGCACTTGAAGCAGCCAGACTCACCACCGCTACCACTCTTGCACGCGCCCCCGTGCGCCCTGCCACACTTCCCACACCGACTGCAGTCCTGATAATCCTTTGATCTCGAATCCGGTCCCCTGGGCCTTTTGCCCGAGCCCGTGGCTGCCTGAACCTCATCCGACTTCCTCTTCCGGATCTGCTCCAAATCAATCTCTCTCTCTCTCTCTAGCTCGCGCGATCATATCCTCCAACGTTTTACAGCTGGACCTGCTCACAAACTGCCTGATGTCATCCCTCAACATCTCATGGTATCGGTCCTTCTTCATCTCCTCATCTGCGACATACTGCGGTACAAGAAGAGCCCTCTCCCTGAACTTGGCGGTGATCTCCGCCACAGTCTCTGGTCTGCGTCAAATCCTGAAACTCCCGTGCCAACTGCTGCACCTCAATAATTGGCGAAAACTCCGCCCTAAACCTGGCCGAGAAATCGCTCCATGTCATCGCGTCCAACGCGGCATCGTCCCCTAAAGCATGACCGATCTCCTCCCACCAATCCCTCGCTTTGTCCTTCAGAAGACAGGAAGCGAGTCTGACCTTGTCCCCCTCAGGACACCGGCTCGTACGGAATGCGTTGGCAACATCAGCCAACCATCTGCTGCTAACGATGGGGTCCCTAGCCCCATGATAATCTGGTGCCCCGCAAGCCCTAAACTCTCGAAATGTCAAGGTACGCGCTCCCATCAAAGCCATCATCTCGGTACAGAAGGCTCCCAGCCTCTCATCCAAAATCTCCAATATACCCTCCTTGACCGTGCCAAAGATCACAAGAGTCTGGTCTAGAATATTGCGCGTAACCTCAACTAATATCAACTCCCTCATTCGCTCCTCGAGCTGCTCAGCTCCTGAACCCGAGCCTGATCCCTCTCCGACACCTGATCCGCCCACTGGTCTCTCTCGCAACGTTACCATGCTGAAAAATATAATACATCCTCTTATCAGAATACTTATCACCGCTGCGAGATCAAACACACGCACTACCAGGTTCCCGGTCTTGCCTCGGCCTTTCCTGAATCGAGTACGGATCCTCTGCTTTCAGTAGTACGGGCCCATACTACCTTCCACATCTATCCGTACTTTCCTCAGGAACTGCTTCGACTCCACCAGGTCCCTTCTCCACTACTACTGCTCCCAGCACTACCTCATCCTAGGCTTGCCCTAGGGAAACCTCTGACTCAAACCAAACCAGTCCTCAGCTACTGAAGGATTCCTTGTGATGCCAATTAGCCATTACCTGGATACCATCACATGTGACGAGGCTCAGATAATCCATCGAGTAAAAGACTCGTCCCTACAACGATTGGACTCAAACAAGAGCTGCGCAATAGGGCCAAATCCAGCACTCTGAGATTATTCAACCTTGATCACATGTGTCGTGACGTATCCACCTAATGGCTAACTCCCATCACTCGGAATCCTATATTGCACAAAGCAAGCAGCATTCAGACAAGGGGAAAATCTAACCATAACATACTCAAGCAATCATAATATCAAATCAAGAATCTGCACTAGCATGCAACACAAACTCATAAACTCAGGCATAACCTACACAGGCTATCCTACTACTGTCTAATCAACACTATCATGCAGCTCAAAGCACATATAACAGGCACAAAAGGCATCCTCCCTAGATCCTTAGTCCTAATCTAGCATGCTGTTCTACTAACTGATAATCAAATCATAAACTTGTATGGGTATTTTGGGGTACTTACTTGAGCTCGGTTGATTACATGCACCACACCCTTTTTCTCCTTTCAAAATTCTTTTCTTTCTGAGTTCTTTTGCTTTTCTAAAACTGTTTTCTTTATCAAACCCTTTTTACAAAACTAACTTTTCATTTTGAAAACTTCCATACCAATTCCTTAGTTTGAGTTCAGACACACCCGAGAGTACGTCCGAATCCCTCAAACCAAGGCTCTGATACCAACTTATAACGTCCCAAAATTGAAGACTAAAAATTTCTTTTAATAAAACATTACTTAAAGCAAAATCATCAATCCAAAACATAATTAGAGTATTAATTTCCAAAACACATGTTCGTTATCAGAGTAAAACATTCCCAGGCTGTCTAATCTATGGTGTGTGCCATGCGATCACCCCGAGCTCTTCCCTCCGCTACCGGAAGTACCTGAAATCAAAACTGAAAACCGTAAGCACGAAGCTTAGTGAGTTCCGCAACCTACCACATACCATGCATAACCACATACTACACATACTGGGCCACGCCCGCTATTCTAGGCCTCGCCCCCTGCCTCGGGCCTCGCCCGCTACAACGGCCCCGCCGCTCCAGGCCTCGCTTGGCTTCGAGCCCCGCTCGGATACAGATATGTTTCACTTAGGCCTCGCCTGTCATTGGGCCTCGCCCGCCAACAAATACTAACACATAAATATATCGTAACAGATACACACTAAAAGTACACTACCGAATCCTGTTCTAAAGGCCTCGCTTATCTTGGGCCTTGCCCATGTCCTGCAACTGGTGAGTCATGGAACCCCATCCACACTCCTACTGGTAGTGAGATACGGGCCCAACCGACACTCACTCTTTCCCTAACTTGTGCATCGCCCCTGTTCTGCTGCTAATGAGATGTGGAACACCATCCACACTCTGCTATTGGTGAGGCACGGGACCTCGCCCACACTCACCTCCCTACCAGGCACATACATGTATCACACACACAACAAGTATAAACTATCATATAAACCATTCCTTGGGCACCCGCCCTTTATCCTTGGACCTTGTCCTGAATATCATACTTGTATATTGTGCCTAGGGCTAACCCCCGGGTCTTCTACTCACAACTACATGGGCCGGCATTGTGGCCTTAGACCCATTCACACAAAGGGAAACTCACCTACACTTACTGAACTTGCTGATAACCCCTCCTAGCTGCTGCCCGGCAACTCCCTGAACTCCTGCTCCACTACGTCCCCGAGCTACCAATATCAATGCAACACTTAGTCTAACTGTCCCTCGAAAGTCAACTAACTCAACTCTGGTCAAAGTCAAAGTCCTTGTCAAAGTCAACCTTCCAGGTCAACCCTACTCGCCGAGTCTGCCTACTGACTCGCCGAGTTCATATGCTCGGAGTCCTTCCATTCACAACTCGACTCGCCCAGTCAGTCCATGGCTCGTCGAGTCCACCGATTTCCGAATCCTGTCATGTCCAACTCACCGAGTCCCCACTTGACTCATTGATTCGAGTCTCAACTTGAAGGGTTCGGGGTTCCGCGTCTTGACTCGCCGAGTCCAAGAACAGACTCACCGAGTCCAAGGCAATCTTCAACAGACTCGCCGAGTTCTTGCCCAACTTCAACCAACTCGCCGAGTCCACCCATTTGACTCGCCGAGTCACTCCAACTCTTAATCCATGCAGTGGTGTTTCGATCCAAACAGGGGCTCCAACACGTAGATCCATACTTCCAAGGCCTATTCCTCACGTAAAGTGGCAAACTTTACGTGTAGCTATGGAGATCTAGGATCAAAACACTCAAAACTAGGGTTAATGACAAACTTGCTTCACCAGCATACCAAGAGCTGTTACTTTATGGGATTCTAGACCAGAACAAGCATGGTCCTGAGGTAGCAACCTCAGATATGAGTTTCTAGCTCGAAATGGTTACTTATCATGCCAAGAATGCCCAAAACTCACACATAAGAATAGATCTAGGTGCAAAGGAGTCCAAGTACTTGTTTATTACCTCTAAATGTTCTGAAATGTCTTCCCAATCACGGATCTATATCCCCTTCTCGCACCTCCAAGATCCTTCTTCCTTCTCCAAGCTGTAATGCACTCTTCAAGGCAATAATTAGCTCAAAAATGGATATGGCGGCTAGGGTTTGGTGTTCTGGGTTAGAGAGGCTGTAAAGGATCCCTAGGGAAGAGAATGAGACGTTTAAATAGGTTCCATGTCCCGGATTTAGGGTTTTCCTCGTTCAGACCGGACTCGTCGAGTCCACTCGTCGACTCGCCGAGTCGGTCACTTACTCGATAACCTGAATCCTGCTCTAACTCGTCGAGTTCCTCCCTATACTCAACAAGTTGCCCCTTTGACTTAGAGTTTTCTTTCATTTCTTTGCCTTTCTTATTTTGGGTGTTACAAACTTACTCTTGTTCCTTCTTGACTCTTTTGCCGACTACTATGAGGAAGTGGTTACATCTACCTGGGTTTTTCGTGCGAGAATGGGAGTGCTAAAGAATCTACAAGATTAAAGGTAACTTTATGGGGTGATCCTTACAGAGTCCTTCTATAATCGTACAATGCATACGAGTTGTATGTAATTTGGTTAAATAGACCTTCGAATAAGTGATCCTACTCCAAAACCACAACCAAACTAGGAACATGTAGTGAAGCATAGATCACAAATTATAAGTCTATAAAATCTCAATTATATAAAACCTTGGAAGTATACATTGCAAGATCATAGACCTATCCATAAGGGTCTTTTAAGTTATCACATAAGTTATTTATATAGTGTCTAAAATACTCCTATAGTATTTTAATGTAATGTACTTAGTATGATTCAAACTTGTTATCGTGTTATAGTATCATAGAATACTCCTATAGTATTCTAACTTTTCAGGTTCTGATCTAGAGATCCTTTGTATAGAGTTAGGTCAGTTTTAACATTGTTGCAACACTTCATCACTCCCAAGCACATGTTGGTCGCATCTCAATTGAATATAGTTAATCAAGCTATATTGATCCCAGATACGATTACATAACTGCCCAGGTTTGACCTCAGTATTCAACCCTTAAATACTTATGTTCTGTTCTTCTTGTGATACTTGTTCTAGTAAGTACATGTATAAGCAAGTAGGTATATTTTAATAACTTATTGTTATATTCTAAAAATATATTATTATCTAGAGCACTTAAGCCCCATTGTATTTATAGTTGTATATCTTTTATCGGTTGATATACTTAGTTCACTATAACCAATGCTCTGATACTAATCTGTCACACCCCAAAATCGGAACGGAGGAAACGTTCGGGGGTGGAGGACATCATGTTTAGTATCACAAGACATGCATCATAGTAAGCAAATTAATGAACAACCATTTCATTAGAAAGAAAGTGTTTACAATGTGTGTGTTCACAAAACATAGAGTACATAAGCAAATAACAAAACAAGACTTGGAGTTATACTGCTTCATCTTCTGAGTTCCCGGTGCGAGTACCTATCTAATAGTTCCCCTGAGAATACAAGTTATTTGAAAGAGTTTATCAGCAATTAATCTGGTGAGTTCATAAGATTTTAGTGATGTAAGTAAGTTGTAGAAAGTTGTTGTAAATTGTAGTTGGAAAATGTAGTAAGTTGTAAGTTATGTTTAGAAAAGTTCGTCTGTTCCTCCAGAAAATCCCATATTTCCTACTTTGATGAAAGATAAGTAAAAATGACACTACAATCCTTTCTATGACTACTAAATGGATACAAGTTATATAAAACCTAGAGTAAACAAGCAATCAGTTGTGTGTATCTGCCCTAAGCCCACAACCAAACAAGGAACAGGGAATGAGGCGGATGACACACATCTCATTGGTTGTTAGATCCTTGTTATATATAACCCCGGTGTATTCCCTTGGTACTCACGGAGTTAAGTGTAATAGTTCCTTTATAATTTATGAAAAGATTCTTTAAGAAAACTCTTATTTCTTATAATCTACTATAATAAATGAAGGTTTTTTTGCCACATGTCCTCTTCTTATTTATTTGGACACATGGCATTTTTCTAGAATTTTTAAAATTTTCTATTTTTCACTTGTCATTTTATTGTATTTTTCATTTTATTAAATTAAAATTTCACATTTAATATGTAAGGTAATATATATGTAAGGTATTTATTAGAAAGGGTTTATAAATGTAATGTATTCAATACATTAAAGTCTCATTAATTTTAATAATTCAAAAAATTTCTCATTTTTCTTATAAATTCAAACTTTGAATTAAATTTCATATTTAATTTTTTTAAATAAATCCATGTAACACATGGGTCTCACACCTAGTAATATAGTAACCACAGTAGTTCCTTCTATAATCGCTTAGTTTATACTAGCTATATATAATCTAATATCGAACAAATAGTTAATTGTGTGAATCTGCCCTAAGCCCACAACCAAACAAGGAACAGAAAATAAAGCGGAAAGCACACATCCAACTACCTATTGGATATTAATTATATATAACCTTCGATGTATAAACTAAGGTATTATAGAGTTAACTACCTAAGGTCCTTTAAAAGGATTGAAGGTTGATGTCGTTTTTGAAGAATGATGTACTGGAAATCGAAAATTTGGTGTCCACTGGGTTTTGCAAATGATAGCATATGTTTCTTGATTATCAAAGAAAGAAGTCTACGATCATGATGGATTCGTTATTGGGGTGGATTTTGATAGATTGTGAGTTGATTTTGAAAATTATCAACATAAAAAATTTGATTTTGATGACGATGTATAGAAAGCGAAGTCTATGTAGTTGAAATCGACTTATAACTGGTTTGGTATTGATGATAACAATTTCGATTTTGAGATTTCATGTCTATTAACGAAGGGATATAGATTCGTGCTTCGTTATCATGACCCATAAATGACTTGTCAATTGTTAACGAAGTCTTCTCAATGAAAAGCTAAGGGTTGGATTTCGTTGTCTCTATCACAAATTGAAGAAGATATAAATTTCGTTAAAATGGTGTTCGTTACTTGATTAACGAAGTGAAGGAAGAAAAGTTTCGTTTCCTGGGAAACAAATTCGGGGAAGAAAGCATCAAGGTTTCGAAAATGGACCCTGATATTTCGACAGTTTGACACTTTTGCCTAAGGTCAAATTTTCGACATTTTTGGACAAAAGGCAGAATTTTTGAAAAGGGTCCCTGAAATTTCGACAGTTTGGCACAACATAACCAACTTCGACATTTGGGGTAATTTTCGGCATTTGGGGACAAAAAGCAGAAATTTCAAAAACACTCATTGAAGTTTCAAAAGTTTGACAGTTTTTGCCAAATTTTGAAAATGGACTGTTTTTGCTGAGAAATTGAAGAAAATGCATTCCAGGCCCCTGCAGTTAATGCAAATTGACGCTTTCTACCCAGCTTCAGAAAAGGGGGAGAGTTTTGCATTTTTGGTTGTTTTGGGCGCACCGGGTCACTGCAAAATTTTGAAATTGACAATTTCTACCAAATTTTAAGAAATTTTGTCAAAGGTGGTCCGCGAACGAAGCTAAAAATTGAAAAAAAAATTCAGTTTTCCGGATTGAAGCATAAAGTTTATGCCACATGTTAAGGGGGAGTTTTGACATGAAAAATTCCGAATAGAGCACGTTCTCTTTCCTTGAAGGTTTTATAATCAAATTTCGATTATAAAAAGGGGGAGAAATTTATATGGAAATTCGAACTTGAATTTTTCATATTACGCGGATTTGAAGACCGAAGTGACCTTGAATTTTTTAAGTTTATGAAATGATGTGATTGGAGATTCGGAAGTGATTTCGATTCGAAATGGGTTTGGATTTATATAAGATTTTCGGGGTGTGGTTTTATGCTCAACTTTTAGGTGATCAATTAGAGTTTGAAAAGCTCGTGATCATTCGTTAATGCTCGGTTTGCATGGTCTCACATCCTAGAGCCCAAATTGAAGAATCATGGAAGAATGGAAGATTTGAAGTTCATTTCGATATGTGTCACCTTTGAGGCTCGGATCGCGTAGTTGCTCGATTTTGGAAGATTTGAAGTGGGTCATCCATTCCTAACTTTGAGGGGGAGAATGTTGGGGTGCAAAGTTATTCATGTATGACTTTGTAATGGGTTGACTTTTGTAAGACCCACTTGTATGTAGTGCATTAGCCTTTTGACTCATGAGATAGAGAATGAGAGAGAGACATGTAAACACCTCTATATAAGGTGGGTTTATTCCACATGTAGAGGTGTGCTTAAGATGTGTAAAAGTTAAGTGTGTAAATGTGTGTTATTTATGTACATTTAGATCTAGATCCTTTTTTATAACATCATGTGACATCCCCATTTTCACGGCCAAAAAAGACTGTTTTTTTATGCTTTATAAAAATCAGAGTACTTATTTTAATAAAAAATGTTGCGAAATTTGTACCCAGTAAAACATGATAAATTCATTATCAAAGAATTTCCGAAGAAATGTATTTTTATTAATTTAAAACATTGGGATGTCATCGTCAATACAGAGACATAAGCATAAATAGAACTTACATTCATTATCACTAGTGATCTATATCTCCTTAATCTCTTAGTGTGATGTGACTTCATATCAACACTTGTGATATAAATAAACTGAGTGGGTCAGGTTGGGAAACCTAGTGAGTACATAGGGTTTTCAACCAACAATAATATAATTATTATGTTTAATCTTCAAACAGTTAACCCAATTACCCATCCCCATTATCTTCTTTACTCTTAAGGATCTACCCTAAGAATCGGCTATTTCTCGTTCATTCATTCCTAGGGATTTTCCTAAGGAATAGATACGAAGTCCATCGTTGTCAATGACATAGCTATCAAGCATAGCTGCTAGTTCTATCACTTAGGCGCAGCTGCCATAATTGTGACATTCTATATGAGGCGCAACTGCCAGTATTGTCCTTCGAGTACAACTGCTAGGGTTATCTCGTTTATTGATAGTATCGTTTCCGAGAGTCCACTCGCAATACATGTCAATGGGTTTTTAGAGTGCACCGGTGAACACATCGTTCACAACACCTACAGGTTGCGAGCCTGCTACTGTTCCATTGGACTGTCTAGAATTGTATGTAGTTGTCATCCATACTCTGCTAGATGACGGGGCCAGCATTTGGGAGCAAGGCTTCTCACATCGTCCACCTCTCACCCTAACCTCATGGTCTATATCATTTCTCAACTCATCATCCAACTCATATTTCATCTACCCATGTTTTACCCAACATATTATGTAGATATAAATAAATATAAAGTTTAAATCATATAAAACTTGTATAAAATCATTCATCCGGCATAGATAGAAATTATACAGATAATATGCACACATAGCACGTAGTTTATATAAAATACTTCATATCTATGTGTAATATGAAAGGGACCAAGCACTCACTTGAAAATGTGGTGATTCTGAACTCAGACAGCGCTTCGCTTCTTAAAAATAATTTCCTTCGACGAAACCTAGTATTATTACCACTAGAATTTAGTCTATTATTTGTCGAGACTAATTAATAGTCTACCTATTATTACTATTATATAAGCGTTAAACAATACTTATATAACCCATAATAATAGCCCAAGTACTTATTATAAGTTCCTAATAACGTTACTATAATTAAATAAAAGCTATATTAAAAATAGCGTAGACGTAGCTCACTTACAGCGGGTTTTATAGAAAACCAGACTTTGCTTGGAGCAGCGTTCCTGAGCCGAAAATCTATTCTTCTCGGAGCCGTTGAGCACTCCGGGGCTTCCACCTCGTGCTAGGGAGGTTCCCTAGGCTTTTCGGGGGGTTTCGGGGCTAGAGAGAGGTTCTAGAGAGAGAGAGAGGGTAAAGAGAAGAAAGAATGAGAAATGTGTGAAGAAAATGAGGGTGGGAGAGGTTCTATTTATAGGCTGAAATATGGATGAAGTTGGTGCCACATGTCACCATCTGGTGGCAAGACTTGGGGAGAAAGCAATGGCCAAGATTTGTGCCACGTCACCCATTTTCACACAACACACTTCCGACTTCTAAAATCCGTAACTTTCACATACGAGATCCGTTTTTGACATTCTTTATATCTACGCATAGGTAAAAATAAGATCAACAACTTTCATTTTGACTCTGTCGGCTAATTCTCGGCTGATCTTAAATTTAACAGTACGAGGAGATTATATTGTTAAATGTTTGCGTAAAATTCATAACTTCTACATACGGACTCTGTTTTCTTCTGTCTTCTTACCGTTGACTTCCTATTAATGAGATATTCAATTCTCATTTAAGTCGCGTAGGCCAAAAACCGCTCAATTTAAAATTCGAGTTTCGGGTTGTGCACTGCTAAGCCAAATCTTAGAAACCTCATAACTTCCTCATATGAAGTCAGATTTGGGCGTTCTTTTTTTGTATGTTCTCGGTTTAACGTACACTACAATGCCTGTTTAAATTTTTAAGGCTAAAAAGTCCTCCATCTTAAATTCACTATTTACGTCTCCCGGTGTCGTGTCGGTTTTGCTGTAAAACTTCGACAGACCATAACTTCTTCGTTATAACTCGGATTTCAGCGTTCTTTATATGTACGAAACCCTTGGGACGTATTCTAAAACTTGGTTAAGATTATTTATTCTAAATAATATTTTGTCAAAAAGTCATTTTCGACCCCTATTATCTCTAAATTGACTAGCCCGGATCTACGGGCATTACAATTATCTCCCCCTTAGGATGATTACGTCCCGGAATCATCAACGACATAGGGCTCACATGATAACTCCACACGTATCTCTTCATCCTAAGTAATAACCGTAACTTTGATGTTTCTTCGAACGAGTATCTAACTCTAAGACTTCCTGATTGCAGACAGTGCTTGATCTTACACTTGCTCCCTATTTCACGTTAGACTCCAAATTATGATCTTCAAGTCACAATCTTGATCCTTACTGGAGACTGCTTCTTCTTCTTAACAAACTTAAGATAATTTATTTTATTACTACAATGGACCAATGTATCATATTCTATTGACTTATCATCGTATGTTCCCACGCTTAGAATCAGGTCTCTTAGAGTCTTCCAAAACAGACTATACATTTCTTCATGTTCTAATCACATCTTAAAAGTTAGCATTTCTAGCTACAAGCAACTATCGCGATACCTCTACCGATCACTTTGATTATCTTTTATTTCAATCTTCCGGCTTAAGTCAGATACTACATCAAACTTGGTTCTCTTAACCACGTAACATACTTATCGTAGTAGGACTCAATTTGATATGACCACTAGGGTCAGAATAACAATCATCCTCTTAGTCATTACCGAAACGATGGTAACGACATATTTGAATAAAACGGTATCAATTACTAGCTTCTTGGTAACCTTGTGACTTTCCCTGATCCAAGCGTGAGTCATGTGCTTCCGGTAGTATAGACCTCTACTACCATTCACACCTACTCATACTCGTCCCAAGTATTGTCTCGTAGTTTTCTGAGTCACCATACAAGAAAATCATATAACAATTTAACACACCAAATAACAAAACGAAGGATTTATTTTCTTGAAACTATTACATAGGTGTTCAAGTTCACCCTAGACTATGCCTCTAATAGGCTACATCATATGATTCTATCCCTTTGGCTACTTCATAACTCGATCTTTGGGTATGAATTCCTCATCCTTGATTCCTCGCGTTGTTCTCTGCTTCGTCGATGATCATGTGGAATGCTCTTGCTTTCGGTTTTGGCAGCACATTTGGCCTTGTAGCCCCTTCTCTCTTTGGGCGGTCTTTCTTGAAGTGCCCTTCCTCATTACATTCAAAACATACCCTTTTGTTGAATGTACATTTATTGGCGTAATTCCCATGTTTTCCACACTTGAAACAAGTCGCCTCTTTGCCATATTTTCCTAAGTGTTTCTTCTTGCACTTATCACACCATCTTGCTTCGCCTCTTCCTCCTCCTCTAAAATTCAAGGATTTAATCTCCTTGTTGGGCCTTGAATATCCTTCAAACTTCTCTTTTCTCCTGCCTTATCTTTTTGTAGACCCCTTTCTTTTATCTGGGTCTCTATATTCTTAGCTGCTCAAACGGATGTTTTCAAAGTAGCTGTCATTTTGACCATTGGGCCAAAGTCTGCAGGCACTCCGTTAGTGAACCTATCTATCTTGGAGAGTTCAGTAGGAACCAAGTAGGGAAATAGCTTCATCTTCTTAGTGAATGCGATGGCATACTCATCAACACTCATCTTCCCTTTCTTCAGGTTCTGAAACTCGTTGTTTAGGTCTATCAGATCTATCTTTGAGTAGTACTGCATTTTTAACTGCTTTGTGAATGCTTCCCAAGACATTCGTATGGCTTCTCCTCGTGGCATTGTATCTGCCAGCAACTTCCACCAACTTAACACTCTGGTCTTTAGTTTTCTGACTGCAAAGACTGTCTTATTTCATTATTCGATTAAATAGCTACTACACAAAGTTCTCCATTGGATGTTGTATTTGGCTTCACCCTCTTTTGATATGTTTTAGGTTGAGCTAGCCTATAAATACTAGTCTTAGTATTCATGTATAGGTTAAGAGAGAGCCCACATCTATGTAACATAAAGGATTTAGTCTAGTGAGAGAAAGTCTTACATTACCCACTTTGTAAACATCTTTCTAGACTAATTGAGCTTAAAACAAATTTATTTACTTCTTGTATTCTTTCATAATGTTTGATTCACATTGATCATTTTAATTATGTATTTTTCATCCTTCTTGGGATTCTACAGTCGAAACTTCATATCTAAACATATTAAATGTCTAACGTCATAAAGTTGTAACCTTTATGCCTTTGCATGGCAAAAGGAAGCTCAAACTTATATTACCATTAAAACTCCATTACTCTTACATTGATGAAAACCATGGACCAAGCTTGCATTTTTATGACACTAAACACTCTAAAATGCTTGAAAGGACAACTCAAATGGTCTGGAGTAGACAATACTCATGAGACTAAGGTTTTGGGACAAAAGGTCATAACTTGAATCCTAACAAGATCTAGCAAGGCAAGATTTGAGCTTTGTACATACTAAAGTTGCACAGAGATGAGTAAATGTTGGATCCAAGAGCTTGAGTGTCACACCATAACTCCAAAGGTCTTCCTTCACCACCAAGAACACCAAAATGTCACTAAAAAGCTTCAACACTCACACAAAAGAATTAGGGTTTCGAGATGAAGGTTGGAGGTAAGGGAGGGCTCAAGGTCATAATTTCCTTTAAATGGGGTCTAAACCCTACAAATTAGGGTTTGGGGTCTTTGTGAGTACACCTAGCGTACTCTTACGTACGCCCAACGTACGCAAAAGGACCCCACCATTCATTAATGAACTACACTCGACGTACCAGAAGGTATGCCCCACATAGAGATTGTTTTTTCAAAGTTTTTATACTTTGTTACACATTTTTTTATACTTTGTTACACATTTCGTCAAAACGTATTTTTACAAAATTATCCCAAAGGTATTTCTTTTTTTCAGTTTAACTTTTTTACAACTTTAAAAAAAACTTTTAATACTTTTTGCAAAAACTTTTTATATATTTTTTTATAATTCTTTACAACATTTTTACATTTTCATAGGATTTTCAATCACTTCCTTTTTTAACTTTTTTTTATAACCTTTCAAAAAAATATAACTTTTCGAAAAAAAAATTACACATTTTCTTACAACATATTAAAACATTTCTACAAGTCTTTTGAATTTTTTTTACATCATTTTACAACCTAATAATATTGAAAAAGTAAACGTAAGAAAAATATTGAAAAACTTGAAATGCAAGTAAAGTTAATTTCTTTTTAAAGGTTTTGAAAAAAAGTTTAAAAGGTATGAAAAAGTTTTTTTACATCTTGTATTTCTATGTTTCAAACATTTTAAACTTATTTATTTATATATTTGAACATTCTTAAGGAGTAAAAAAGTTTTAAAATATTAGAAATTAGTTTTATAAGGTTACTAAAACATTGAAAGTTATTATAAAAAATTATTGAAAATAAGTTGAAAAAGAGTTAAAAATGTTTAAAATTGTTGAATAAAAAGTTTTTAAAAAAGAGTATTAAAAAAGTTGTAGTTTATTTTCTAAAAGAAACTTGTGAAATCATTTGTAAAAAAGTTTTATAAAATAAAACCATCTTCAACTCATTCCATTTTTTCCCCCAAAATATGGGGTAAATTGTGGTTCATCTCCTACCCAACTCCATTTTTTATCTTATTTTTACTCCCAAAAAATATATTCTATTCTTATAACTTATATAAATTGTCAAACACATCCATTCTATTAATTTGATTTTAACAAATATAATATATATATATATATATATATATATATATATATATATATATATATATATATATATATATATATATATATATTCATTACCATAATATTAAATAATTAAGATTATATTTATAATACGTAATTATAAGTTTTTGTAAAATTCGTTGTGTTTCAAAATTTCAATATGTATTTAAATTTTAATATGAATTTGATAAACAAAAAACAAACTTTATATTTATAATTAATTAATATAATTTAATATACAACACAATATTATAAGTATTAAATATTACATTTAAATAATAATTAGTAGATAAAAAAACCAGAAATGTATAAATATATAAAATAAGGGACTAAAATCGACAACTCAAAGTTCATCCCCATTTTATGAGAAATGAATAGTATAACACCATATTTTGTGTTATACTATTCATTTTCCCCAAAATGGGGTAATAAATGGGGTAGGATTGGAGATGAATGGGGAAGAAATGGAAGAAAAAATGGAGAATTAGAGTGGTTTGGAGATGTTTTAAGTTTATAAAAACTCTTTTAAAAATTGTTTAAAAAAAGATTAAAGTTTGGGAAGAATTTACCAAAAAGAGAAAAAAGACAAAATTTGTAACAAAATATAAATTTTGGGCCAACATTGTAAATATGTGAATGATTGAAAATTTTGTAATAACATGAAAAACCACATAAACTGTAATTTCGTTATTTTTTTTTTCCGCAATAAATTTGTTTTGTTGGCAACTTGAAAATGGTTTGAATAGTTTGCTTCATAAAATTAGTGATAATAAATACATTCCAATTTAGGGTATGTTGCTCACAATGTAATTTGTATTTGTGTTCTTTAAGCTAAATACGATTTTTCTTAGACCTATTAAACAAGATAATAACCAAAATGCAACAACGATCGGTAGGCAAATCTATTTAAACCTTACAAATCAAAAGTTATCACATAGTTTGTTATCGGATTCTAGAACTATTCATCACATTTCGGACATCATTTTTTGACTATCCGACTAAAATCGTGGAACTAAAGACCGTAAAACCAACCTCACTTACCTTAAACCAATAATTGTCTTTTGGGCACCCGTGACATAGGGAAGGACCACATGACGGACCACAAACCGGTAAGATCCGTTTTTTATCGGGTCAAAATAACCCATTTCAGATTCATTGGTCAATTTTATAAAAATGCAAATTCTTTTGCTATTTTGTTATATATTAAACAATTATTTTGAATATCCCTTAAAAACAAAACGATGGTAGTTAATTGATTATATATGCACTACTTTGCCAACTAATTTCTATTCGTGGATCCACATCAGCATGTCATGGATTCCTCTTGTGAAATAACAATTTTAGAAAAGTCGGATAAGGCGTTTGTCATCCCTCTATGAACGCCAGCCTTCTGGCTCTGACTATATGCCAATTATTTAATATGTCACCCTTCTATTATTATTGCAAGATGTACTATTCTGTTACACGTCATTCCAGTCATAGATGTTTTTCATTTTTAAACTTATAAATATCCAACAACTATATATATTTTTATGATTTGACCAATAAATGACTTTAAGATAGTGGCGCATTCAGGGCTTTTTCATAAGAAGCAACAGGAAAAATGGTGCATTTAGGGCTTTTTCATAAGAAACAGCATGAAAAGATAAAACATCCATGTAAACTCGCTTTTTTGGGCAGCAGGAGAAAGAGAAGATTTCGGGATTCAAATCTCGAAAAAAAAGCTTTCTTTTAGACGCTTCCGTTTCAAGACTTAATCTATTTTGTTATAAAATATATCAATTTAAAAAACGTGTGACATTTTTTGAATTGTAACGTTCTGGTTGAGACTTTTTTTTCAACGTTAGATATAACATATCATACATTATGCCTATGTTTTAAATAGAATAAACGCAAAAGTTTGTTTATTGGGCAATGAAAGGAGTGGAAATGAATTTCCCAAAATTTGTGGTTGTGTTGGTGGCATTGCGTCTTTCATTGGTATTTAATATTTGGACTCGGTTTTGAAGTCGTGGCAACACATCATCATGTCTACGGCGACCCTTATCCTCACCTTTAGTTGCACGTCAGCCCCTAAACTTCACTTCAACTCCTCTACGCACCCTCTAAAACATCAATAATCCTTGGGAACATTTTTAGCAAAAGCTTATTTTTAATTTATTATTGTTACATCAACATTGATGGGTATTTTTTTTTTCCTTTTACATATCAGCCAAATATTATTTATCTATTACAGGATAATTTTCTACCTTTCATCTTAATAACATGTATATTTTATCCTTCAATGATGCCGTGTATTAGAAATATTTTTTTTCACAAGTTAATCTAGTTTATTAAATTCTAATTTATTAAATATGAAAATAAAAGTAATATTTTATTTTTGTAACTATATAATTGATAAATAACATCAATATAAAATATAATGGATGTTTAAGAAAAACATTTGGAATGAAGTTTTATAAAACATTTTTGATAAATTTACATAAAAATTTAATTATTAAAAAAATTAAATAATGGAAGTGATTTGTATAAAATATTTTTAACTATCCTCTCTAATAAATGAATGTTTTTTTGGCACTTGTCATATTCTCATGTACCACATGTCATTTTGTCATAATTTTAAGATATTTATTTTCCACTTATCATTTATTTCATTTATCATTATTGATTATTGATATTGATATTGAATATATACCATTAATTTAGTTTCTAAATATTAAACATACCATAATAAATATATTAATTTCAAATTTTAAATTTCAAACTTCAATTTCAATTTTAAATAAATTTACAATTAAATCTTTGTTTTTAAAATTTTGTTATAATTAACACATTTAATACATGAGTCTGACAATTAAACACATAATTTTAATTTAATTTTTTCATTTTTTTAAATTTATACTTATTTCGAATTTAAAAATTCAAATAAACTTGTTGTTTAATCATTTGTATTTAACATTTTATTTTAATCGGCCCGTATAATATACGGGTATCACAACTAGTATATAATAATTTATGTATTAGAGAGTTGTATTGTATAACTATATAAAATATAAGTTGTGTATAGCTAAAAGATATTATGTACAATCCTTTAAACAAAATTTATATTGTAGAGAATATCCTAAATAGTTTTTTATTGATTTAATATAAGAAATAAACTTTATATGGCCAACTATTATGGATTATGTAAGAATAAACTTCAATAATCGAAAAAATAGTAATATGTCATGATAACATATCCCCTAAATGGTAAGAAACGAATGTGTTGTGACAAAAATGAAATAGTGCTTACGTGACAACAAAAATAATATGATAAAAGTGACACTATTTCCTCCGTCCTAATAAAAAGAGTTGTAAAAACATTGGTCGGATGTGATTATGTTATTTGAAGATAGTTTACTAGTAAGTATTCGACAAATTTTAATAATTTAATAAAATAAGATAAAATCATGGTTCTAAATAACGTGAGACATGGTCTTGATGGCAAAGTCAAAGTTATGTCATGATGAGCTTTGACGAGCCATGACGTTTTTCAAGGCGTGACTATTTTATATACATTAAGAAAGATAAACTATATAATTATTGAATTCATCAAATATATCAAGTTTTTAGAAGTGTTATATTAATATTTAATATAAAAATTTAAAAACCTCAATTATTTTAGGCCCGATCAGAAAAAAAAAACAAACCAAAAAAAAAACCCGCGCCTTGAAAAAGACTCGTGCCATAACGTGATAAGGCGCGCCTTGACACATGATGCGAGACGTTGTGTAGTCGTTACGAAAACGTCAAAGCTACACTTTTAACGAAACCACAATTAGTCGTAACGGCTACACCACGTCTCGCATCATGGTACGTCTTGAGACGCGTCATGACATATTTTTTAGAACCGTGTATAAAATTACTAAATGGTAGGTTTATAAGAAAATGAGATATTGTGTCATTGCTCCCAAACTAGCTTGGATGAAAAGTGCAATAGATACTTCTAGTTTAACCTTAATTTTTTTGATGAATTTAACGATTCATGTTTAGTAAAATTTGTTGATAGCTAAAAGTTACAAGTTGATAGCTCGTATTTGATAACTAAAAACCGAAAGTTGTGATTTTTATTCGTGTAGAAATGTTCGGCAAAAAAATTGTTAGTTTTTAAATGTATAGAATTATATTAGAAATAAAAGTAAAAAGATCTGAAAAACTAAAAATTCTTAAAACCTAATTGAAATATTTGGTTTTTTAAACAAAAGTTAAAAAAATTTGCGATATCAAGTGATGTCTTTCTCTTTGAGGTTAAGAGTTTAAGGGCGTGTTTGGCAAAAGTAACTATTAGGTGGAAGCGGGTAGTGGTTAGCTGGTAGCGTGTAGCATGTAGCTGGTAGCGGGAAGCTGTAGCTTTTATTTGTTATATGAATATTTTGCAAAAGTAGCTCGAAGCTTTTGAAATATATAAAATTACATAAAATGACAATTGATTAAAAATAAATAAATATTTAAATATATTTTTAAGGGTAATTATGGAAATTGATTTCAAAAGTTCATGAGCGTTTTGCTAAACGCTACATGAAGTAGCTTTTAGAATCAGAGTGTTTTGTTAAAACTAAAAACTAAACGCTGGTACTGTCAAACGAAGTTTTTTGCTTAAACTAAAGCGTTTTATCAAAAGATAAAAACCAGAAGCTCCAAACGCTTAGGTGTTATTTTAGAAGAAATATTATATTTGTTGGTAAAAAAAAATTAAATATATTAATTTAATTATTACAATTTGCTAAGCGTTGGGATATAAGTTGAGAAATTTGTGTAGTATTAAATAATCACTTTAGTAAAACGTGTTCCTTAAACTTTGTTGAAATCTTTACACTATTGGATAAATGTTATCGTATTTTATTGTCATATTTGAATTTAAAATGTGATAATTAGTTTATTAAACGATTATAAATTATTGACAACATAAATTTATCTAGAAGAAATTAAAGTTCTCTCTCATATTATGTGTCAAAACGCGTGGTCAAACCTCACCTTAATTGATCGGTGTGGGTTTATTCTCGTTTTTTCCTAAAAAAATTTGCAAATTGCAATAAAGCGTAATTTTAGAAGAGCGATTTATTTGGGTCAAACGACATATTTCCTTAAATAAATCAAATCTCAAGTATAAAGACAAAGATGGGGAGATTGGTTTGAGTAGGGCGAACGAATATTCCAATCGAAGATCCCACCTCTCTGTCACGGTAACGGTGACGGTGACGGTGTTGGGAATCAGATCGTGATCTTCAACTCCATTGTTTAAATACCCTTTTACAAACTCCCTTCTTCCTCATCAACTCTATACATTAACCCCCCATTCATTCTCCTCCCTCCTTTTCCTTTAATCTCTCTTACAATGGCTTGCAAGACGGCGGTGCAGTTCTCCGACGTGCCTCTTCTCGATCAGGTCAATGACAACGCCGCCTCGTTGTCCCTTTACGCCACCCGTCTCCCCACCGGTACGGGTTTCGTTTCTTTTTCTGTTTCTGTTACGTGTTCTTCAGCTATTTTTTTTGTGAATCTGTGATTGATTGTGTTGATGGAATATCAGGATTGGATGTGAGTAATAACCGGAAAAGTTTGCCGAAATTCATGGTGGTTGGTCATAGAGGTCATGGCATGAACGTCTTGGTTTCGCCTGATAAGAGAATGAACGCTTTTAAAGAGAATTCGATTCTTTCGTTCAATAACGCTGCAAATCATCCTCTTGATTTCATCGAATTCGACGTTCAGGTATTTACTTTAATTTCATCACTTTCATTCCAAAAAACAAAAAATGATTGGAAATTCGAAAGGTGTCTGATCAACCCTGAATGGCTGAATTTAAAATGGATTACGAGATCCGATTATGTTTTTCATTTTTGATCAGTCTACCTTTTCTTTGTTTCCTATCTCGCTGCTTGAATTCTACTTTTATGGCACAATCTAGAAACCAAAATGCATATTCTTGGAAATAAAAACAAGAGCTGGAAAGTGAAAACGAGAAATGTTATCGTTTTTGCAGGTGACAAAAGACGACATACCAATCATTTTCCACGATAATTTCATCCTCTCTGAAGAGAATGTAAGTCGCGTTTTAACTCATTCGATACACACATCATGAATAGTAACTAATATCTATCAAGAATTCACGTATTTGATTATATCTTTTCAGGGTATCGTAGTTGAGAAGAGGGTCACTGATTTGACAGTTGATGAGTTCTTTAGCTATGGTCCTCAAAGAATTGCAGGTGTGGTGGGTAAAACTTTGCTTAGAGAATCCCATGGACAGATAGTCGGGTGGAATGTTGAAACCGACGATCATTCTTGCACTTTACAAGAAGCTTTCGAAAAAGTTAACCGATGTTTGGGATTCAACATTGAGTTGAAATTCGATGATTACATTGTCTATGAAAAAGAGTATCTCATCAAAATTCTTCAAATCATCATGAAGGTGGTATACGAATACGCGCAAGAAAGACCTGTAATGTTCTCAAGCTTCCAACCCGATGTGGCCTTGATCATGAAGAAACTTCAAACTAAATACCCAGTTAGTATTCTTTAATATCTCATCTCTTTTCGATTTCCGTTATGAACACTGCTAATCCATTCAAAAAAATCCCTTTAGGTTTACTTCTTGACAAACGGAGGAACCGAGATATTCGATGACGTTCGAATGAATTCGTTGGAAGAAGCCAAGAAGCTTGCAATCAATGGTGGATTGGATGGAATCGTTTCCGAAGTAAAGGGTATTTTCAGAAACCCTTCGGTTGTAAGAGAAATCAAAGAATCAAATCTTTCTCTCTTGACTTACGGAAAATTGAAGTAAGTTTGTCAAATCGTTTCCGTTTATCAATTTGAAATTGAATACACGATGTGTTGCTATTTGCTAATGAAATCGATTTGATGTAAAACAGTAATGTTCCTGAAGCTGTTCATGTTCAATATCTAATGGGCGTTGAGGGTGTGATTGTCGATTTAGTTCAAGAAATCACAACTTCGGTTGCAAATATAAAGACGACAAAAGCATACAGCGAGAGCGAAAAGAAGAAGAAGCTGCTAATCGAAGGGGAGGAAGGCGAATTACAGGTGACGGAGATCACCGACAAGATTGAATTGGCATTCTTATTAAACTTGATTTCACAAGTGATTCAACATTGAGATTTGAAAAACAATTTGACAATTATGTAGATTTGGGTCGGGTTAATTGGGTAGTCCATTTATAATTTTAGCTTTTGCCCTAGTCTTTATTTTTTTCTTTGTTTTTTTGTTAATAATCTTTAATGGATAAGGGGAAAGGCTATAATAGGGAATTGAGTTTGTAGGATGACGATGGTGTTGGGTTCATGTATGATTCTCTTGGATCTTCGATTGGGGGTTCGGGAGGATACCACCACGATCATTAAAAATATGGGTCGGGTCGTTCACACAAATCGTGTCCCTAAAAAGAAATTCAAGATTGTGTACACTGATTATTAATATCAATGCTTGAATTACACATTATTTGAAAATCTGATTTTTTTTTTGGATTGTTTTGATTTATATATTACTTCTAGAATACTAGAATAAGTGTGATTGCGATGTTACAAGTAGAATGATTTCTCAAACAATTGAGTTGAGATCCAATAGGGGTTTGGATAAAGATATAGAATCATAGAGATGGATTATGTGAATGTCCAATTAGGAGGGAAATAATTTGATTAATAATTATCATTGACGATTGGGTCCAAGGTGTAATAGCCTTCTTTTCCAAAATATAAATAAACAAATAAGTTTCATCATTTGTAGAAGATAAATCCGAAAACTCAACTAGTCTAAAAGCAAAGAAAAATAACTACTACACACACTATTATTTTTCTTGTAGGGTTTCATCTTCAAACTTTGTCCTTTCCTTTGTTGCTACTGTTAATGACGAGGTCTTTTGGAGTTGTTTATATTTAAAAAATAAATAAATAAATAATAGAGAGAGGGATCAGTCTAGGATCTAATGAATCATGGTTTATGCATAATGAAAAAAACAATATGAGGTCCACAAATTATTTCAAGTAAGTCAATCAGCATATTCCCAAATAATATTTTTCTGCTTGGTTAACGAAATTTAATGGTTGTGGAAATTAAGATGAGCGAACACTTAATCATTTTAATGGCTTCCGTTAGGGTTTACAATAATGCATTATTTTAATAGTTTTTATTAGGGTTTACAATAATACATGTTATACTTTTTCAACTAAGTTTCAATATTGTATAACAATACGTTTCAATTTATTTTCTAGCAAAAAGTCATATTTCAACACAACCCACCCACTAAGTATGTTAATCAACTAACATATATAAAATACGTCAAATATTTATTATGCAATTTAAAAGTTCATAACATATGATCTAGATAGCATTGCATAAATTATGAACATGTTTCAAAATACAACAAAATAGGGCAACAACCTCTTTTGAAACTCGTATGAACTCACCTTAGTAAGACGACACTAGCATCTAGATTTCTGCTACGTGAAACTCCTTAACACGTTGAATTCTCTCAAACCACTGCTTTTGTTGACGATGCGCTCCCGTCTTACTCTCAAAATTCTTTTTGTTGTGATTTTTCGTTATTGAGTAAAGTGATAATGAAGATAGGGGAGTCTCTACTTATAGCTGAAATCTTAATGTGTTGGAAGAGTGGGGGTTATGGGAACTCTCTCACCATGTCATATAACCTCGTAATTGCCATCTTATCTCAAAACATCAAATTCAAATTCTCGTTTTTACAAAGTCTTCACAACTTCACCCATTAACAAAATTCCGTTTGCAGAATTTACAATCATGTAAATAAATGAGGGTACTTAGATTTTATTTCTAGCTCAGACAACCATGTAACCTAGAATTATTTATGATATTACCAATTTATCTTTATTGGATGTATATATGTCTGTTTTATTTGGATGGTCTTTCGATCTACCATCATAATTGGTTACAAAAGATTGCCAATTTGAAGTACTTAGAAAGGGGTTAACCAATTACCACATGAAAACTATAGTTCAAATAACCACACAATACGATCCAATATATTTCATATAGTCATTGTTTAGAAAAAAAAATTACTCATTTGAAGTATTTGAAGTATTTAGATGGCTTAAACAATCACCACATCAAAACTATAGTTCAATTAACCACACTAAGTTCCATGTCATCTTCTAAGTATTTATTTGATATTATCACTTGAGTACATGTCAAAATATAGGTTAGTCATTCCCAATAAGTAATTATGTATTTCACATTTTAGAAGTCAAAGGAATTCGCATAATCCTTTTACAAATGAGAAATCATCAAAATCATTTGAAAACATTTGTTGAAATATGAAAACATTCTCTTTCAAAATCATTAAGTCTTTAGTCTTAGAATCGCAAGTCTTTATTCTTGAAATCGTAAGCCTTTGACTCTTTACTTATATGCAATTTAGAATTATCTTTACTCATTGAAAATTCATATATTTTTACGCGTTGATAAACCAAAAGTCGTTACAAATAAAATTCATAAGTCATTACCCGTCATTAAGTCATAATCAAAATATCATTATTATAGTCATAATTAAATATCATCATTAAAATCTTGATCAGGTATCTTCATTCAATTCATAATCAAAATATTATCATTATATCAAAATCAGGATATCATCATTAGAGTCATAATCAAAATATCATCATTATAGTCATAATCAATATATCAACATAATCAAAATATCATTATTAGAGTCATAATTAAGATATCGTCATTAGATTCATAAAAAGTGTATATGTAATGAAATATTCTTCTAGCACTTCCCTAAGTCAATCTTGAATGTCCAACCTCATATGTCACAAAGTCATAAACTGAGAAGTGTCTCACATCGTCATCGTGGGAGAGTATCCATATAAAGTAGCACTTCCTAGGTAAACATTATAGTGGAACCTCGAAGCCATAATGATATGGCCTTATTTGACTATATATTTTAGGCCATTTTGTAACATCCTGATGTTTAGGTATTTCTAAATTTACCCCTTTAAGTTTATTATATGACATTTTGGTCCCTAAGTCCAAAAGAATGTGCCTTGAAGCCCTAGTGACATTCTTGTAATTTGGGCAGGAGGAGTACGCTAAGTGTACATGTGTGTACGTTGACCATACTAGGACTGCTCCTAGTATGTTGGGCGTACACTCATGTACGCGGGGCGTACTAAAGAAAGATGGAAATGTTGGATTAGTGTCTAAGTCCATAACTATTTTGGTATGTACTTGACCCGATGGTGCATGGTCCTTTTGGGTTGCCTTCACCAAAGCAACTTGATAGGATGAATTATGGAGAGAAAGGATAAATATGATTTATTAATATATTATGGGAATAATATATTAAAGGAGAAATCATATTGTTTAATTAATATTAGTCAAGAATTAATAAGAATTAAGTTTGTGACTAAAAGAGATTAATTAAACTTGAGGGACTGGAATTGTAATTATAAGATAATTGCAATTGGGCTATGGATTGCCTTATATTATAAGGTTGGACGAATTCTATGGGGAAACCCATTGGAAATTGTCCAAGGCCTTTAAGGAAAAGAGTCCATGGGTTGCTTAGGGCTTAAGCATCCAAATTAGGGTTTCCTTGTTAGATAACCCTAATAGCCTCACTATATATAGAACCCTTATGCTCCAAAAACGTGGTGAACTGATAATCTAGGGTTTCCACACGTTTTTGAGAGCCTCCTTCTCTTCTCTTCTTCATCCTCTTGCTCTTGGTGTTTGTAAACCATTAGAGGAGTGACACTTGTGACTCTAAGCTTTCTAAAGTCATCACAAGGAGGATTTGTGATTGTTATTGATACATAACAATCAAGGTATGATCTAAACCCTAATTATATGTTATATTGATTATCATATGCTAGATCTAGGGTTTATAGTCATGGATAAATTGCATGTACAATAGAGAAACCTAGATCCAAGCATTAGGGTTTGTATGAGCACATAGGATGTTCTTATGGCTAAAACCCATCAGTGGTATCAGAGACTTGATTGGTTTCTATTGTATTGATGCCTTGTATGTTTCTTCAAGTTGAAAAAAATTCAATTTTGTGAAACTTCCTGATGAACTCGGCGAGTCCCATTGTGGACTCGGCGAGTAGGCCCCTACTCGGCGAGTCCATATGGGTACTCGGCGAGTTCGAGCGTCAGAAAGAGGGGATTTCGGGATTTCTTGCTGTTTTTCTCATGGATAATTGCCTTATCTGTTTTAGGTCATTAAAATCCGATTTTAATCATATTTATGAGTATATCCTTGATTAAACACAAGATAATTACCAATTGATTAGATAATAACTTCCTTATATGATTAAAGTTGATTATTTGTATTAATTGGGTAACTTATTTTGCAAGAAATTGAAATTATGTCAAATATAGATAATGATGAAATTAATTGTTTAATTTATATTATTTGTTAAATTAAACCACCTAGTATTTTAAAAGTGTAATATACACCATATACTATATATAACATTAAAAGTCTAACATTATATATATGTATGAGTAAAAGTCAGTCTTACCGTTAGTAGGCCTCATTCAAGAAGCTGGACTATAAGGGGTGTTTAAGGAAATTGTCTATAAAATGGCGATTGAATGGGTATCCACTCTTACCCACCACACTCTTGACTAGTGGAGGGTCGTTAGCTGAACGGGTAGGATAGGACAAAACCTTCCATTATAAGTATAATGAAGTAAAAAAGTAACTAAATGTTTTACAAATTCCCAATCTTAGTTACTTAGGCAAAAGTGAATTGATGCAATTCCATGAAATTACACTTTGTGCCCTTGCGAAGACGTTAGTAGAGCGTGTGTGGTTAACCGGCACACTAAATGGTTCTAAGCAAAGGTAGCAAAGGGTGACTCAATGTTTGTCATAGTTCGGTGGAGCGTGTGTGGTTTACCGGCACATTGAATAGGTGACTATAACATGTGAGGGCACCATGTAAGTTTGCATGGTTATTCACACCCGCTTTGTGATCCTCGGCATCCCAGTCACAAACAAGAGGGGCATATCGAGATTTAAACATGCCATTGAAATGTTCAATGAATCTCAAAGGATCTAGGAGTTTTCATAAATTTAAAACTTAAATTTCTTTTTCGTTTTTCGTGGTGGAAATTAGTGAATCGTCATTCACTTACCTTCAAATATTCTGCAACTAGATTACAACATCCCTTTTCTAGGTTGTAGCATATTGTGTTGGGTCCTAGCCTTAGTATCTCATTTGGGTGATTTACTAAGGACTCAATCAATCAACTAACTTGAATTTGTTTTCTCCCGTTTTGTAGATGTCAAAGTACGACAACTATGGTCTTCCCAAATCCCGTGGAACAAGCTTTCCACATGAAGATGATATTCCACGATTCGATCGAGGAACAAGAAATCATGCTTCACTTCCTCCACCTCCTCCAATTATTCTCACTAACCCACAAGTTCGAAGGCTTGAAAAGTTCAAGCTCACTCAAGCCCTTTTGGCAAGTAAACATGAAGAGGGAAAGTCGGTGTGTGCACACGTCCTAGGGATGAAGTCACACATTGATAGGTTAAGAATGTTGGGATCCGTTGTCTGTGAGGAGATGGCTGTTGATTGGGTTCTTCAGTCACTTCCTAACTCATATAGTGAGTTCGTAAGGGAGTACTATATGATGAACTGTGACGTGACCCTTATAGATCTCACCTATATGCTTATTGCTGCTGAATCAACAATGGTTTGGCGCAATAGAAAAGCAAAGTTGATTGGTGAATCTGCCTTCAAGACCTCTATGGATATAGACAATGGAAACGAAAGACATGCTATGATCAAAAAGTTTGATCATAAGAGAAAGGTAATGTCTGAAGTAGTTCCATGTCCTATTCCAAAAGAGTCAATTTGCTTTTATTTCCAAGAGAATGGGCATTGGAGACGAAGCTGGCCTCTTTACCAAAGAGATCTAAGAGATGCGAGAGTCAAAACGAATGGCTCTACTTTAGGTAAAATCCATTGACTAACTCTTTTAAGCTCCTATTCTAGATTCTTAATACATAATGTGATAAGATTACAATTGATGTTTTGTAGGATCAAAGAAAGGAGAGGAAGCTTAAGGGAAGAAGTGAGCAGAATCTAACCGTGAAGAAATGGATTTTGATCGCATTAATTGAAGATTAGATTCTTGATCTACTACTTAGAGTTAGAATTAGATTGCTAAGAAATATGTATTAGCATAGTTTTTCAGAGAATTGCATTGTAAGGACAAAATTTTTCCGCAATAAAATAAATTTTGACTTTATATTATTTATTTATCCTTGCAATGGCGTGTATGAAAAATTGATGTTTTGAATGTTTCTATTATTAGCAATAATGGATTTGATTCTTAATCATGGAAATGTCGAAAATTTACCAAATAAGGAGAGTTTCTCATCGCCCAAGTTTCAATTGGACAGAAATTTGGAATCATGCAACTTGGTTGCACAATGAATGAGAAATTTCATATTTGGAAATTAGACTAATTCATTAACAAAGTGTCAAATGAAGGACTAGGAGATCAAGTACACAAAGTTGCATGTTGATCAAGTCCACCATAAGAGTAACCAAGATATTCGTCATGATTTACTAAAGGTTTAGTAAATATGATTATACTTATAAGATTAAGTGTAATTATAAATTGATTGAAAATGTTTAAATCAATAGCAGAACGAATAAGAAGAATCAAGTAGGCAGAAAGATAAAAGTTTCTCCATTCTAAGGAGAAGGGAGAGTACCTTTATGATAGGTCTTAATGATTAAGAACCATATCTTAATTGATCCTCTAAGTAAGTCTTAGTACAATTGTATGTCTAAGAAGAGGAATCAAGAATTGAAGAAATGGTTAAATCAAGAAGTCAATCATACTTCGTTCCAAAACAAGTCTTAGAGTTAAGATTGTGACATTGAGTAATAAGTATTAAGAAGGTTTATAACATTCATCAAATGTGGAAAGTTGTGATGTCTTGGATAAGACAAAGACCAACTAGGACCAATTTATGAAGTGTTTTGATAAAAACTACACTAACTCTTGAATATTTGTTTGTCAAGAAATGTTTATTGACAAGAGAATCTTATATGTCAAGAAGTCAGTGGGAGTCTTAATGGTCTTGAAAGGTTTTAAGAACAAATCAAAATAAACCTTATCGATTATCACTAGCACACAAGCTGAGGTTTACAACCTATAGTGTTAACATTATTTTGTTTCTATGCCATTCCAATTAAGTTAATTATGCATGTGAGTTCTATGAGTTCTCATTTGAACGCATAAAAAGGCAGGCACCTTGATCAATGAAAAGTACATTGATAGGAAAGGTGAGCTGCTTAACTACTTGGAAGACATGGTGGGCAGATGTGCTACCATAAGGCAAGAAATCAAGATTAAGAAAGTTCGGTCCATATGAGTTTGAATTTGTCGTAAACCTTGGTTTTGAAAAATTCACATGGATAGGAACAGATACACCATTAAAATCTAAGTGTCATAAGATTCCCTCCTTCATGAAAGTGACTGTGAGGAAATGCTTTCACTAAGAAAGATTTTAAGAAGATAGTGATTGAGAAATTGAATTCTCGAATTCGATTATGGTTACGGTATCCCTCTCCATGATTCGAATTGTGAGATTTAGCAATTAGTCTTAATTGTTTAAGACACATATGAGCTGTGTTGGATAAAGGTGTATGAGATTAAGAAGCCTTGATAAAGGATTATCAAAGCATTAAGTATTACAAACATGAACTTAAGAAATTCAACAACTATTGTTTTTCTGGAAGTTAAGCTGGTTTCTGAATACATGTCAAAGCTAGTGGGAGCATAAGCGTTATGTTTATAATAATCATCATGATAGTGGGAGCATAAATGTTATGATTTTATGATTATTATGGAAAGTATTGCAAGTTAGCAATATTAATTATAGAAAACAAGAGTTATAATTTGCAAAGTCGCAATAGTTGAAAAGTTGTTTTGCTATAATTAAGGGATAGAATATTATGCGTCATTTCAAATCTAAAGGCTTAGGTTGTGGAATGTTAATAATTTAGTCAAGGAAACATAGTGTGTTCACAAATTTCGATTATGATTACGACATTCCTCTTCATAGTTCGAATTTTGAGAACGTAGCACATAAAATATTATGGCAGAAGATTGATAAAGTATCAAATCTTTATGTAAGACGTTATGCATTGGGTTCCATAACGCTTCGGGTATAGGATAGATTGCAAATGTTATAATATTTGACCATTCTAATATTTTCCAAATTTTTAGCACATTTAGAGGGAAGTAGGACAAGAATCGGTTTTGACTAAGATAATTAAACAACCATCAAAGGACAATCCAAAGTTCGCCGAGGATTGGTCACTTGTGAGTAGTTGGAAGTATAGTATTGAATGGACCATATCGACATTATTATGAATAGATAAGATTCTATTAAGAATGAGTTGTCATATGGAAAATATGGAAACGTGTCCATATTGGGAATTGAATATTGAAAATCTATGTCTAGATTAGAAACCTTTATGCAAAGGATGTTCAAAGGAATGTACTTTGAGTGAGAGACATCATATCTAAGGAATTGTATTGTAACAATCTCCGATAGAGGACTTTGTAATATTGTTGGCAATAGTCTTTGTGACTTTTTGTGCTATGACATTACGAAAAGGATTGTTGCATAAAATGTTAGAATCTGACATATTCTATAAGTGGCAAGAATTTGATATTCTTTCACTTATGAAAAAGGATTTGGAGTTGTGAAATGAGTATGATTGGAAATGTGTTCATTTGATCTATTTCACAAAGTAAGAACCATAAGTAAACATTGTGTGCATGATAAGAGCATGGGACGAGTGTAATAATTCAAGTAAGAAGTTGATTACCCGAAACAACAAATAATGAGTAATCGATATGGTGATAAATAAAAGGTGTTTTAATTATACTCAAAGGTTTGAGGCCATATGGGATTAGTATTATTCTTGTGTTTCACTTTGCATGTTTTGACTTCCTGAATAATTTAATTGGTTTAGAACAGTCAAATTATTCGAACGGGCCACAGTCGTTCATATGTTGGAAGTAGGTATGAATAAAGACCGTCGTGAATTGGTGTGTGGATTGTCTAAAGAGCATTAGACATAAGAAAATGTTTGCTGCAACGTTCATGAGTGCTTATGAATATGATTTTAGCATTGGATTAAACCCACACTCACTTGGATCACTCCATGAATTGTATCACAAGTGATTGGTGAGACGATAACATCTTATATTCTTGAAACCGAGATGTGTGAGTTGTATCTTGCAAATCGGTTGCACATTGATAATATGTAAACGCACCAGTAACTTGGTGTCATAAAACATATTGTTGTGTGTGATTTGGTGAGTGAGTGCAAACGAGCATTGAATCAAAGTTTATCCGTTCCTTTTATCCAAAGAAGGATAAAAGCGATATCTTTGGGCCCCTCGATGATTTAGTGATGACAAACGTAAATGCTCGGCCGGGCTAGGGCTAATTTGATTTGTTCAATTAGTCAGTCGTCATAAATCGGAAGTCGAGAAATATTACAGAAAGAATGATTTGAAATCATGTCTTATACGATATCTAAAATGGAGGAATATATGATCCCTTATCTAAAGGACACGCGTATCTGATAGGATCAGAGTTGACAACGGCTTTGGAAAGCTACGATTGCATATCAGGATCTGAAGTCATATGCATAATAGTTATTAGACTTATCCAAGTGGGAGACTGTTGGATTAGTGTCTAAGTCCATAACTATTTTGGTATGTACTTGACCCGATGGTGCATGGTCCTTTTGGGTTGCCTTCACCAAAGCAACTTGATAGGATGAATTATGGAGAGAAAGGATAAATATGATTTATTAATATATTATGGGAATAATATATTAAAGGAGAAATCATATTGTTTAATTAATAATAGTCAAGAATTAATAAGAATTAAGTTTGTGACTAAAAGAGATTAATTAAACTTAAGGGACTGGAATTGTAATTATTAGATAATTGCAATTGGGCTATGGATTGCCTTATATTATAAGGTTGGACGAATTCTATGGGGAAACCCATTGGAAATCGTCCAAGGCCTTTAAGGAAAGGAGTCCATGGGTTGCTTAGGGCTTAAGCATCCAAATTAGGGTTTCCTTGTTAGATAACCCTAATAGCCTCACTATATATAGAACCCTTATGCTCCAAAAACGTGGTGAACTGATAATCTAGGGTTTCCACACGTTTTTGCGAGCCTCCTTCTCTTCTCCTCTTCATCCTCTTGCTCTTGGTGTTTGTGAACCATTAGAGGAGTGACACTTGTGAGTCTAAGCTTTCTAAAGTCATCACAAGGAGGATCTGTGATTGTTATTGCTACATAACAATCAAGGTATGATCTAAACCCTAATTATATGTTATATTGATTATCATATGCTAGATCTAGGGTTTATAGTCTTTGATAAATTGCATGTACAATAGAGAAACCTAGATCCAAGCATTAGGGTTTGTATGAGCACATAGGATGTTCTTATGGCTAAAACCCATCAGGAAACCCTAATTTTTAGGGTTTGGGTGGTATTTAAGCATCTTTATGGCCTCATTTCTCTTCACCTAACTAGCCTCTACCCTCTCTTCGTGATTTGAAACCCTAGAAGCACCTTGTGAGGACATTTCAAGCATTAAAGAGTGTGTTTGCGTGATTTGAATAGGAAGGAAGAAGATCAAGCTCAACTTGGAGAACGAAGCACCTTAGATCTTGAATTTTTCTTTCATTTGCAAGCCTTTCAAGGTATAAAGCTTTCACCTTTGTCTCTTAATCTTGGATCTAGTTATGGGGGTTTTATGTCATCTTTTTGGTCCCAAAAGTATCATCTTGAGCATAGCGTGTTCTTGATGTTTTGAGTTGTCCTTTCATACCCTAGAAAGGATCCTTAGCCATAAAAATGAAGTCCCTTTGGTTGGTTATGCTTTATGCATCTTGTAGAAGGTCTTAATGGATTAAGACCTTATGTTAAGCTCTTATTAGGCATGCAAAGTCATAAACTTGGAAATTTTATGATTCTAGGGTGTTTTTAGTTGTGGATCTGAAATATGGGCTTGAGTGTTTAAGCCATTAAGCACTTAATGAAGATTTGGGGTTGCTAGGTTAGGCCCCACGTACTCGGTCAACCACCCCAATGGTGGTCAATGCGAGGCTTTGCATACGCTAAGCGTACCTCTGGGGTACGTCCCGCGTACTCGCATGGTTCAACTTTGTGAGTGACTCGGTTGAGTTGACTCAGACTGGTTGACTCATTTGACTTATTGGGTTTGACAATTGGACTTTGACTGTAACATCCTAAAATTTAAGATAAGGTTATTAAACTAATTAAGTAATTAAATAAAGCATTATTTATGTAATTATGTCATTTAAGTGATAATTATATCATTAATTGATATAAAGCTTAAAAAGTTAAAGGTTGAAATGTTAACATTTTAGAGTTAAGGGACCAAAAATGTTAATTTGGCAAAGTATGTTTGACCAAGGGTTGACTCAACTAATGGAAGTGACTACAAAAGTTATGTAATGGATGGAGAGGTACTTAGGATGTCTATTCTTAAAGAAAAGTCACATATATTGGAAGAATGGACCATTTTGGACAAAAAAAACCCAAAATTAGAAGAATCAAATGTGTAAAATTAAGGGAACTAAGAGGAGTCTTCACTTATGCCGACATATGAACGGAAATTTGATCTTGAGAGCTCCCAAAAGTGGCAATTTCATACCTCCTTCACAACTAGGATTCAAACCAAACAAGTATTGATGCAACGAAACAAGGAGTGAGCAAACACAAGGGTTTAAAAGGTATAAAATCTCTTCCTCTTGCTCCATTTTCGAATTCAATGCTTGGGGAAATCCATAATGTCAAAATTAGTATGATTCCTTGATTAGTGTTTTGGGTTCTAACCTCACTTGTTTTGTTTTGATGATCCCAATCTCATTCCTATCATTTAATTGATGGATTTGAGGATTTAGGTGAAAATCCTCATGAACCCTAGAAATTCAAATTGAGGATCTCATGTTTATATGTTGGATTGGAATGGATTCAATGACCTATATGATATTTGATAGCAACTAATCCAATTGGAATGCTCAAATTCATCCATGATGGTATAATGTTGCATAATTGATTTATGGATTTGGGGACAATATGATGAAACCAATGGAATCCTTGTAGTTGAGAAATTGTTGAGTAAATGAAGTTCATAAACACGAATGGATGCTATTAAAATGATTTGGATGCAAAATATTAAGTTTTGATCTATTATTGGATGAAACCATGGAGTTTGTGGCCATAAGGGCATTTTGGGAAATCTAGAGATAACTACATGTTGATTGACATCTAAGAGGTGAATGATATTCATGGACATGAATTGGCACTTTAGAGATAGAATTGGAACATAAACATGAAGGATCTCTTGATCTATAAGTGTTTCTAGTGATTGTTTTGACCCAAAGGGTAATTTGGGAAACATGGAATGGAATTGAGGATTTCATGGTTAGTTTAAGTACTTGCAATGAGATTAATGGTGGTTTTATCTACTTGACAACACCAAATGATGTATTAAATGATTTAGGAATAAGTCATATTGGTTAAAGAGTGTTCTTGATCAACTTGAGCTCTTAACTCTTACATTTAAGTGATTGTAAGTATTAAGGTTTTAATGATAAAGTCATCATGTGGGTAAGGGTTAATTGAGTATTTGAGAATTTTATAACCTCTATTTAGTCTTTAATAAACGTTTGGTTGCCATTGGAGGTATAGCGAACAACTTGCAAAGCTTTTAGCAAAATTCTGCTCAAAATTGTGAACTGCAATTTTGACACGGGGGCGTGTCAAAATGATACGGGTCGTGTCAAAGGTTCTATGAAATGTATGTTTTTCGTGGAAAACCTTGTAAATGAACACTAATTGCCCTCAAACTTTATATATAAGCTAATAGGAAGTAAATAAGCTTAGGGGGGATATCTAAATGTTAAAAATCTTATAAGGGTATTTTGGTCATTTTGTTGACCTTCACATTTATTTTATATAGGTGGTGTTTGAGAAGTGTTGATCTAAGCAAAGGAACTAGAAGATGAATAGTTAATCTACAATGGAGAACTAGGTGAGTACGTGTTGGCATTTTCCCCATTTTGGGGTACATGACAAAATGATTTTTATGATAAAGAAATATTAATTATTTGATATACTAAATGTTTTTGAAATGAAAGTATTAAATGCTTTGGAAAAGAAGAAGGCAAGAATTTTTTTGAAAGTAAATAATGTTTGGGAAGTTCGAATGTTTTGAAAATGTGTTTGAAATGTTTTGAAATATAGATGCTTTACTTTTGAAACGAGTTTATAATACTAATGTATGAAATGTGTAAAGCATGGAAAGTAATGAAAAGAAATGTAAAGTAATGAAAATGAAAGGAAAGTAAGGAAAGGAACTGGAAAGTAATGAAATGAAAACTGTCCGGGCCATGATACTTCGTAAGAGGCACTAGAGGAATCTATCGGGGTGGCGCCTCCCCTTCGCGAGATAGATGTCCTAATGGAAATGATGCCTTGGTCGATTGATTTGTTCTTTCCACCTTGGTCTAGACTTGGGAGTGGTTCCATTATTGGACGTAGACCCTAAGTATAAAAATGGCAACGATTTAATATCGGCATTAGCCCTTAATGATAAAAGAAAATGAAATATGGAAATATGGCTTTTGGAATGAAATGATAAGATATGAAATGATATCTACGACATGTATGAAATGAGTTTTCCTTGAAAATCCTTGAAAATGTATTATGGTCTAAAACTATGTTTTGCAAAGATGAAATGTTTTTGGTAAAAATATGATAAATGTTTTGGGTCACAAACCCATGTGGCTCACGAGACATTATTGTCTTATGTATCTCTTCTTTAATGCCATGTATCTCAGGTTACCTTTAAGGAGAGATGATGATGAATGGAAGTTATAAGTCAAGTCATAGAGTATGGAGTGGAACTTGTTAAGTTCATTGTTAATTATATTGATGTAATTATTATTGGCCTGCTATGGTTGTATTGATACTTAATGGTAACAACCATTGTTTTAAATTTGTAAATGTTTTTTTTGTGGGACCGATTTTTTTTAAATATGGGTTAAGACCCGAATGTTTTTAAAACCATAGCATGAAAAAGTTTTGAAAAATTTGGGTGTTACATTGACTTTGACCAAGTTTAACCTTGAGGGTATTTTGGGAGGTTGATGGAATTGGTCACTTGATGGAATTATGTATCAGTTAGAGAGCTGAGACTCAGAGTCGGGCCTTATCAGTTCTGTTTAGCATGCGAGGTGAGTTTTCCTCACTGTACTTACGGGTCAAAGGCACCAAGGTCAGCCCTTTGGATTGTTATCCTGGTTTATCGTATGATTGAGTAATGTAGTGATCTGTTAGATCTCTATCCTAGTAGATAGGATGATGTCATGCTTAGTGATCTGTAAGATCTGTCTGTTTGTTATTGGCTGGTTATTTGTATGCTTGTCTGTTATATATATATATATATATATATATATATATATATATATATATATGTGTGTGTGTGTGTGTGTGTGTTGACACAACATATGTGTGGTTAGGTTGAGGCGGTTATCCTTTGTGTTGATGGCCAAAAGATCCTGGGCATCCTGGATAGATTAAAGGCTAGTAGGTGTACCAGTTAGGCCGAAGGCCCGGAGAACGGTCTAGATAGGCTGAATGCCCTGTGTGGCGTACCAGTCATGCTGAAGGTTCTGTGAGCATACCAGGTAGACTACAGGCTGATGGGGCGTTCCATTCGAAATCGATTTCAATCACATGAGAAATCTAATTTTTCAAAACCACATTTTGAAAGGTTAAATGTGAAAAGAAATGAGACTTTCAAACGAACTCAACCACATTTTCCTAATCATCCTTCCAAGAAATCACATAGCACATCATTTTCAAAAGGAAAAACGCATGTTCAAAATCTTAATCATTGGCTAGAAGGAAAAGGAAAACAATATCAAAGTGGAAAATTTTTTCAAGAAGAGATCAGGTATGATTATGAAAGTTACCTGAATGACTTATCAAGTGGAAGTTCATCATCCAAAGAGTCAAATCCAATGATTCGAAAATGGAAAGTTGTTCCAAAGGAGAAAGTTGATTTGTCGCAAACTACGAAGGTTAAAGGGAACATCAATGTTGATTCTAAACCTTCAAATGATTTCATTTCAATACCCTTGACACATGAAGTTTACTTAATTGACAGTTTTATCAAATGTTCGAAAATGGGTTTTAGGATCTTCATTTCATCATGCATTTTGTTCTAATCACCAAGGACCCAAACAACCTTGGGGACCTAAATTCTTTCACTGATTGCAGGTTTTATGTGACGAGGAATATGATGACAAATGGTATATCGATAATGGTTGTTCTCGTCACATGACTATAAGGAAGGAAAACTTGGGCAATTATTGAAGTCTAGATAATTCTGGAGTGGTGGATTTTAGCCACAGTCACAAATGTTGTGTGAAAAGGCTATCCTAAAGTAAGCAATGGAAAGTTTACTGTTAACAGGGTGGCATATGTTGAAGATCTTCAATTCAATTTGATAAGTGTTTTGCAACTAGTTGTGGGCACTGGCAATCAAGTTGTTTTTAATGAAGAAGGAAGTGTGATATCAAATATCGACACAAAGGAAGTTTTGTTTAAATATAAATGAAAAGGCGATTTGTTTACCCTTGACATAAAACCCATTGTTGGTGTACCCTCAGTTTGCTTACGTTCGAAAGTGTCATTAGAAATAAGTTGGTTGTGGCATAGGAGACTTTCTCACTTGAATTTCAAAAATCTGAATAAATTAGTGTTAAATGATCTTGTTCGTGGTTTACCAGTATTAAAATTTGATAATGATACTTTGTGTGCAGCTTACGAGCAAGGAAAACAACATAGACAAGGTCATCCAATTGTCATTGATTCAAAAATTGTTGAAACTTTGGAACTTCTTCATATTGACCTTTGTCGTCCTTCGACTGTTGAAACACTCAAAAAAAAGAGGTACACATTGGTTATTGTAGATGATTTTTCAAGGTTTGCTTGGGTATATTTGTGATATTTTTCTAGGTTTGCTACTACCAGATGTGTCTTATGTGCCAGTATGATATGTTATATGCGATAATGGTAGTAGGAGGGGAATAGTCCCCTGATTCAGTTGTTAGGACCGAAGGGTAGGTCGGACACCCCAGATATGTCTGACAGCTTGATTATAAAATGTTATTATGTTATGGTGGTAGGGGTGAAACAATCCCCGTGGCTGGTTGAGATAGACCGGTGGTAGGCAGGCACCCCAGAATGGCCTGACACGGGTAGGTCAACACCCAAGAATGGCTTGACATGAGTAGGTCAGCACCCCAGAATGGCTTGACATGGGTAGGCAGGGCACCCCAGAATTGCCCGACAGTATGTATGATTGTATGGTATGTGGTATGATGGGGGAACTCACTAAGTTGTGTGCTTACGGTTTTCAGTTTTGGTTTCAGGTACCTCTTCGTCGAAGGGGAAGGAGCCGGCAGGGTAGCAGCGCATCGCACACCCATGATTCCGCATTTGAGATTTATGGGATTGTACTCTGACATTATTACTATTTGATGATATGGGTTTGAGACATGTAACTATTGTTTATGAATTCATATGATATTAGTAATGTTTTCCTCAAACAAATTTTATAAGCAATATAATTAAAACAAAAATTTTTGGTTTCGAATTTTTGGGATGTTACACCTTTCGAGGGGGAGCAACATCAAATGGATGTTCATGTCAAGAGGGAACATAGTAATAATGATCCACTTGTTGAGGGTGAGCAAATTGAAATTTTACCAAATCCTTTGAATGTTAATACTGATATTTTTCATGACGTATCTGATAATATATCAAATGTAAGTGAAGGATAAAAAACGGACGAAATGTTCGAAGATGCATTGGATAAGTGGACTAGAAATCATCCAAAAGAACAAGTTCTTGGTGATCCTCATGATGGAGTGTTGACAAGAGCTCAACTTCATGCAAAGAATGATGTACTTAATGTTCATCAAGAATTTTGCATGTTTAATGTTTTCATTTCCAAAATAGAACCTAAATCAGTAAAGGTTGCTATGGAACATATTGATTGGGCTGTTTCTATGCAATTCGAACTTGCTGAATTTGAAAGAAAAAAAGGCTGGAGACTTATTCCTAAACCGAATAATGTTTCAATTGTGGATTTAAAATGGATTTTTAAAAATAAAACCGACAGGGATGGAGATGTTGCTCGAAATAAAGCTAGCCTAGTTGTTAAAGGATATTCGCAACAAGAGGGTATAGATTATGAGGAAACCTTCGCCCCTGTCGCAAGACTCGAGGCTGTTTGAATATTTTTAGCCTATACAGCACACAAGATTCCGATGTCTATCCGATGGATGTTTAGTGTGAATTTCTCAACGGTCAACTTGAAGAAACGGTGTATGTCGAGCGGCCCCCAGGTTTTATTAATGAGGAATACCCTGATCATTGTTACATTTTAGATAAAGTTGTTTATGGGTTAAAACAAGCACCACGAGCCTAGTAGGCAACTCTTACCACTTATTTAAAGTTATCAAAATTTAAACAGGGACCAGTTGATCCTACTCTCTTTCGAAAGAAAGTTGGGATTCATCTAATGCCTTTTCAAATTTATGTTGATGATATTATATTTGGCTCTACTGAACCTGCTTTGTCACAAGAATATAAGAATCTTATGAAAACTCAATTTGAGATGAGCATGATGGGAAAATAAACAAAAGTATAGAAGGTATCTTTATCAATCAAGAGAAATACTCTCGAAATCTGCTTGAAAAGTTTGGGATGACGAATAGTTCAAAGTTGTGTGTACCAATGGCTGTTGGAACCAAACTTGGTCCTTCGTTGGATAAACCAGCTATTGACCTCACATTATACCGAAGCATGATTAGTTCTTTATTATATCTTACATCTAGTAGACCTGATATAATGTTTGTTGTTTGTAATTGTGCAAGGTACGAATCGAATCCCAGGGAACCTCATCGCACAGTTGTCAAGAATATTTTTTACTATCTCAAAGGCACTATTTCGTTAGGATTGTGGTATCCATCGAAAATAGGATTTTTCATTCATGCATTTTTCCGATGCATACTTAGGTGGTTATCAACTTGATCGTAAAAGCATAAGTGGTGGATGTCAACTTTTAGATGGGAAGCTTGTGAGCTGGCAATCCAAGAAACAAACATGTGTTTCGATTTCCATAGCAGAAGCAGAATATGTGGCTGTTGCAGCTTGCACTTATCAAATAATTTGGATTCAAAGTCAACTACGTGATTATGCAATTAACATGAAGAAAATTTCATTGTATTGTGATTCACAAAGTGCTATACGCATTTGTCACAATCCTGTGCAACATTCGAAGAATAAACACATTGCACTTCGTTATCATTTTATCAAATATCACGTTGAAGATGGCAACATTGAAGTTCATTTTGTAAAGACCACAGATCAACTTGCTGTTATCTTTAAAAAAACCGTTGGAGGAAAAGAGTTTTCTACGAATTTTGGTGGGCTTAGGCATGTTAGATGTGAATGGTGTTCCTGGTCTACATTTGTTATAAAGACTCTTGGTGTCAAATTTTTGGTTCATTCAGAGGTTACTGTTCATTAGACGACCTTCGACATGCTTCACTTTCGACATTCCGCTGAACGATTTAACAAAAGGTTCGTTACTTTGTTTCAACGCATAGTGTCGATACTTTTATTTTCTTAACGAAATTTTTTTCACTAAGTACGGTATGGTTATTTCATTTTTGTTCTTTTCATTCGAAACTCAAATATATCAAAAATATTTTCTTATTTTTGTTCTCTTCATTCAAAAATAAAAAATATGAAAAAAATTTCTTATTTTTGTTTTTATCATTTTAACCTCAAAAATCCAAAACTTTTTTTTGTTGTTTTTTTATTAACGAGCTTGTATAGTTATATGTCAAAGATTTCTAAGTGGAACATGACTTGCAACTCTTGGGAAAGGTATTCATTCGATACTTTGTACTAGTTAAGATGTCCCTAGAAGCATACTGTAGCATGTCGACCCAAGCCTCCATAACTCAATGTGTCGAAGCCTTAATGGTTTTCTCATCACGAGGATTCCTTCCCAATTAGGCTATATTCACAATAGTTCCTGAGCTACCTTACTCTTCTCACATGAGTTAAAAGTTTTTTGCTTGGTCCACTTATTGCAGAGGTACCTTCGTTTCTTAAACCAATCTTTTTCATCAAATATTCTTATACGTTCACACACAATGACATATGTCCAAGAGATCTTTGGTATAAACCAATCAAGATTTAGGCATATCAAAAATATGTGTTTATGATTGAAATTCATGAGACCGTGAAGAAGGTGAAACCCATCTTTTCTAAACATTCAATGAATTGACGGCGAACTCTTTTTTTTCTAGAATGCAACATATCCAAAATCATATTCTTTCGTTTTGAGTGGTCTTGATAAAATGTTCGACACCCACGATATTTTTACCCAATAAGATCCAGAATCTAATTTTGTTTTGGAATATGATGTCTGACTGGATATCATTTTTACTTCTTTGTTACTTAATAAATTTTTCCAAAGCCTACTTGTCACTGACTACACCAGTCAAACAAGTAATTTTGTTTACAATTTCTCACACTTATTTTAAGTTGTGGTTTGTAAGAAAATATAAGCTGACCCACAAAGCTTTCCAAAAGATGCCCTCGGATACTCCTCTATGAGTATTCGATTGTAATTCACGGGAAACCACACAAGTTGTTCGTCATCTCTCTTGGTGTAGGACGAAGCGATCTTTGCCTCGGATCTTACTGCTTTACGTCCATTTTTTATTGACATCATATCTCTAATTTTTTTATCTTGATCTTATCACATTTTTTTGGCACACATTGTCACACACCGAAATCCATGAGGTTCTAAGTAATACCAACTCAGGCTGATGATTTTTTAAAAGTCTCGTGTATGACTTCACTTTTCAACCCAAAAGTGAAAGAGCCTTACCTCCATCCCGAATATTTCGGATGGTTCTTATTCTATTGGTACACTCGAACAGTCTGATCGATGTGACGTTCTATTTGTTAGATAAGGTGTCTAAGTCCATAACTATATTTAATATGTATTTGACCCGACTTGGCATGGTCCATTTGGGTTGCATCAACATCTCAACTGTTGGATATACAAAATGAGTAAAAGGACACTTACGATTTGTTAATATATTATAAGTTCTAATATATTAATATGAAATCATATTATTTAATTAGTATTGATCAAGAATTAATTTGGAATTAATTTTGTAATCAAAAGGAGACTAATTAAATATATGCGGATTGATTTGTAAATCATTCATTCTTATATAGTAGGCTTATGGTCCACGATTCACTAGATTGGGCTAGACCCATTGGGTGCTCCATGGAGGTTAAAACCCATGGATCATGGAGGAAATGAAAAGTCATGCACATTAGGGTTTACATGGTGTAATCCTACACGTGGAACACTATATAAAGAGCTCCATAGCTAGCATAATCAACACTATTGCAAGACAAGGAAGGCTACCTGATTTTGTGATCAAAGTGTTCTTCTCTCAAGTTATTTCAAGAGTTGTGGTGTTGTGTGAAACATTTTAGGCATCACATTTGAGGTGCTAGGCTCACAAAGTCTTAATGAATCCAAGCAACTACAAAGGTATGTCATTCTACTAGTTTTTATATTACAAGTACCCCATGCCATGCTAGTTAGGATGTAAGCCTTGGAAAATTCTTATTTGCATGAATATTAGAGAAAACATAGATCCAAGGTTTCTAGGGTTGCATGTACACTATAGGAGTGTTCGAATGCTCAAAACCCATTAGTGGTATCAGAGCCTAGGCTTGTTTTCTTTGTATTTGATGCAAACTGCTTGAAAAAGTCGAAATTCTACAATCTACACAGTGAACTCGTCGAATCCATGGGGGGACTCAACGAGTCCAAGTGTAAACGCATCCTACTCTTCGAGTAGAGCCTCTGTGTGCAAAATTTTGAGTTTTTCTGCTGGAAATGGACTCGAATCATTACCCTAAACTGTTTTGAACTTATAAAACCTATTTTTGATGTGGTAATGATTATACTAATCCATTTTCAATGTTTATTATCAAATTTTCAAGTTTTATACATGTTTATATGATTCTTGAAATTGTTGATATGAATGTTCATGCTTATGAGTTTTAGTAAGATCATTGGAACTATGTGCAAATTGTTTGATGATATAATTCTTGATCTAAATGTTATTGATGGAATCCATAATTTTTCCTGAGGTTATGGATTACCAAAAGTCATTTCTTTTAAAGATCCATTAAAGAGTCATAGGTTACATAATTGAAGAGTCTTTCTCATAAATAGTTTTAAGGACTCCATAAATTGTCCTCAAGTTGTGGATGTTCAAGAGTCTCTTCATTAAAGGTTTAAAACCTTAATTAAACTCATAAGTTATGAAAATCCAAAAGTTTTTTGAATTGTTCAAAACTTGCCCTCAAGTTTTGGAATTTGTAAATTCTCATACACCTTTTACCGTTAGTAGGCCTCATTCACGAAGTCGGTCTATAAGGGGGGGGGATATGGTTGTTGCCTATAAGGCAGCTTAATGGGTGTCCACTCTCACCCACCACTTCCTTGACTGGTGGCGGGTCGTTAACCGAATGGGTAAGACAAGGACTGTAATTCTCCATTCATTAAAATTATAATGATAAATACTAAGTAAGTAAACACTTATAAATTCCCAATACTAGTCATTGAAAAGTTCAATGAATCTCAAAAGATTTAGGAGTTTCAAATCCATCTAAATAATAATTTATTTCGTTTTTCATGGAGGAAACTGGTGAATCGTCATTCGCCTACCTTCAAATATTTTATAGCTTGGATTACGACATCCCTCTTCCAAGTTATAAAATATTGTGTTGGGTTGTAGCCTTAATATTTCATATTGAGTGTTATATTAAGGACTTAAATCAACTAACTTGAATTTCTCCCATTGTAGATGTCTGGTTCAAACAACTGTGATCTTCCCAAATCTCCTGGAACAAGCTTTCCTAATGAAGATGATGTCCCGCGATTAGATCATGGAAATCATACTTCTCTTCCTCCACCTCCTCCAATTATTCTCCCTGACCCACAAGCTCAAAGAATTGAAAATTTCAAGGTCACTCAAGCCCTACATGCAATGAAACAAGAAGATGGAAGGCCTATGTGTTCTCACGTCTTAGAGATGAAGTCACATATCGATAGGATGAGAGTGTTGGGTGTCGAAGTCTCAAGGAAGTTGGTTGTTGACTAGGTTCTTCAATCACTTCCTGAATTGTATAGTGAGTTCATGTCACACCCCGAAAACCAAAGGCGGAAACATTTCCGGGATTGACTCCACGTTTTGTATCAAATCCAATGTACATAGTAAGTAAAGTGAAACAAACATTACATTACATATTAAGAGTTTTACAATTTGTTTTAAAAGAAACAGTTTATACAGTTGTGATACATATTATAGATATAAACAAAACGAACGAGTCTTGCACGCACACGATCCTGAACCAAGTAAGTCTTCGGGTACCTGTACTATCGTTGACCTGAGAACACAAGCAGTTAGAAAATCAGCATAACGCTGGTGAGTTCATAAGTAGTTTTGTTTTGTGAAAATGTTTATGTTTCCTTTCTGCTTCTGAAAATGTAACACACGCCAAGAAAATCCCATATTTTCTTAAAAGTTGGTTGTTGTATCACAAAACTAAAGTATAGTTAGATTATCCATTTTATTGTTCTATTCCTTTTATGTACCGGTGTATTCCCTTGAAAGTCCTATACTTTCCTGAATTGTTAGTTATTGTAAAAATTGTAATGTTATTCAGTTGGTTACTCTTTTCTGATTATGTGTATGTTACCCAGGAATGCCCCATGCTTTCCTGTATGTTGGTTTTCAATGTGAAAGATGTATTCTGTTAGACCTGGTTATGTACAAGATTTCCTAGGAAAGTCCCATACCTTCCTGAATGTTGGTTATCATTTGTAAAAGATGTAAACTGAATCCTGGTTATCTGTAAAATGTAGTATGTGGTTCATTATTACTATAAGTAAATTTCTGTTATCCTAGTTGCGAGTTCCATAACCATACTAAAGACTGAACCTGTGGCAATAAGTAGTCCACAATCCTTATGACTTTCGTCACCCTTGAACCAATTCGGTTCGGCTGTAGCTAGCAGCTAGGTGTGGGGTAGTCAGCCCCGTATAGATCTATACACTCAAGTCATGCTCTCTAAATTCCAGAGATTCTGGTTACGGGTGTAGTCCTCCACTCGCGTATCTCTGTGGAGTGTTTGCCGAGGACGTGTCTCCAATCATACGGAATAACAAATTTACTAGTAATAATAGGATAATCCTCCATTCACGTATCTCTGTGTAATGTTACCGAGGACAAGACAGTGTACGAAATATATTATTCATGTGTTATAAGTCATGCTTTTAACTGATAAAATGTGGAAACCATTTGTGAAATATATAAAACATAACAGTTTATAAAACTCATTTCACAAATAAATGTTTAAGTAATCTGTGTATTCAACTCATTATCAGTTGTGTAATCAATATTAAAAGCATATAAAATGTGAAGTACACACATGAAAATAAGTTTTGAGTACAAGAAAACCCTTGTACTTTGCTTGTGTTCCCCCTCTGAAAACAGTGAAAAACAGTGAAAAAGGGTAGGGGTATGAACTCACCGGACTGGGGAATGTGTCGGTTTTGGATACTAGACGTTGATTCGGGGATTGTTTACTCGCGATGTCCCTATGTAAAATGAAATGATGTCCATATATATACAATTAGGGATACATTCACTAATCATATGGAACATTACACTCCAACGAGGTTAAACACCTCAAAATGAGCGTTTGGAGTGACCCGGGTGATATCTTCGGACGTGTAATGGCACTAGGGACTTGGGACTTGAGCTTACTCTCCATAAGTAAACATTTAAATGAGTTTACAACCACAAAACACACCCACACATGAGTTTACGGCCGTAAACTCATGTTGGTGTGATTTTGATGGTTTAAGGGCTCAAATGGACATGGGGATTGCTAGAATGGATTATCTAAAATGCCTTGGAACACTTGGAATGAATTTACATCATTTAAAACATGATTTTACGGCCACACTCTTAGAGTTTACGGCCGTAAACTCACCCATGGCTAAGAATGGTTAATTTGAACTATATAGGACAATCACATGTGATTCTAACTAATTTTCTAAGCATTGTTATGAATTTAGGTTACCATTTTACAAACTTTTAGGAGTTTACGGCCTAGAGGCATGTTCTATGGCCGTAAACTCTCCTTATGCTCTTGAAAAATTAGTTTTTCATGTTTAAAACACTCACATGCAATTCTAGAAATCTTTCCAAGCTTTTAGGGTGGTTTAAGACATCATTAGCCACACTTATAGGAGTTTATGGCCTAGGAGGAGTTCTTTGGCCGTAAACTCACTTATGTAGGGTATATGTTGTGTTTAAGGTCTCCAAATCATTTTTAGATGAATCTAGGATTTACCACAAGGCCATTGGTTGAGTTTGAAAGCATTTTGACATGTTTTAAGGCACTAAATCACCATTTAAGAGGAGTTTACGGCCCAAGAGTATGTCTTGGCCGTAAACTCACTTTTATTACCCAAAAATCATGTTTAAAGTGTTCCAAGTCTAGATTAGCAAGCCCTAATTTCATATCTAAGTCCCAACTATGATTTAGAAGGGCTTAAGTTCATGAAAACCTCATTTACATGAGTTTACGGCCCAAGCTTATGCCTTGGCCGTAAACTCCTTCAAATGGCTAAAAATCCATGTTTCAAATGATAAAAGTCTTGTCCATGAAGCCATTAAGCCATAACTAAAGTCCAAAATTGCTTAGGAAGGGATTTGAGGCTTAAAAACCCATGCTATATGAGTTTACGGCCCATGAAGGCTCCATGGCCGTAAACTCATGAATATGGTCTTAATCCATGTTTTGAACTCAAATTTGAAGGCTAAGAAGGTTACAATACAAGCTAGGGAAAGTACCTTAGAGATTTGAAGCCTTAGATTTGAGATTTGGACCTTAATTCTAGCTTGAGGAGAGAGGTTGTGAGAGTTTAATGAGAAATTGGCCAAAGGCTTCAAATGAAGTCTTAAAACACTTTATATAGTGTTCGGGAATTGGACACGACGGAATTCTACCCGATACCGACGTTAAGTGAGGCTTTTGGTCATACCCGACCAAATTGTCGTGACTCGATACGGTCAATTCTATACTTATTCCGATTACTAAAGTGGGGTGTTAAAATAATTTCTAAATGTATTAAGACACCCATTAAGTCATTTTAGATTGATATAACTAATGACTTAATAAAATGGCGAAATCGAAAACGAATTTGAAAATGACGTTTGGTTGATTGAATTGGATTACAAGTTGAGGTACAAGAAGTGATATGAAATTTCGGGTTGTTACATTATCCCCCCGTTAGAGGGAATTTCGTCTCGAAATTCAAGACAAGAGATAAGAGAAAATACAAATCATGGATCTAGAAAGAGTTGTGGATACTTCTGTTTCATTGAGTCTTCTCGCTCCCACGTGAACTCCGGTCCCCGCTTGGCATTCCAGCGAACCTTTACCAACGGGATGCGACTCTGTTTCGTACGTTTGACTTCTCGATCCATGATTTCGATTGGTTCCTCCACAAAGTTGAGGTTTTCATCGATCTCAATCTCGTCTAATGGAATCACTAGGGTTTCATCGGATAGGCACTTCTTGAGGTTTGAAACATGAAAGACGGGATGGATGTTACTCAGTTCGTGAGGTAAATGAAGCTTATAGGCTATCGGACCAACTCTGGCGATGATTTCAAAAGGTCCAATGTACCTCGGATTAAGTTTCCCACGTTTACCGAAGCGTACAGTGCCTTTCCAGGGCGAGACCTTCAATAGAACACGGTCCCCAACCTGGAATTCTAGTGGTTTCCGACGATTATCAGCGTAACTCTTCTGACGATCGCGCGAGGTCTTTAGTCGTTCACGGATTTGGATAATTTTCTCAGTGGTTTCACGGATGATCTTAGGACCAGTAAGTGCGCTGTCGGGGACTCGACTCTTGGCTAACTGTGTATCTCCTACCTCTGCCCAGCACAGAGGGGATCTGCACTTGCGACCGTATAGGGCTTCGAACGGGGCAGCCCTAATGCTGATGTGGTAACTGTTATTGTACGAGAATTCGATCAAAGGTAGATGTGCGTCCCACGACTTTCCAAAGTCAATGACACATGCCCTAAGCATGTCCTCCAGGGTTTAGATTGTTCTCTCACTTTGATCGTCGGTCTGAGGATGGTATGTCGTGCTCATGTCTATTTGGGTTCCAAGGGATTTCTGGAGAGACTGCCAAAATCGGGAAGTAAACCTGCTATCTCGATCAGAGATAATGGATGCAGGTACACCGTGTAGTCGGACTACCTCTTGAATATATATCCGTGCGAGTCTTTCCATCTTGTATGATTCTTTGATTGGAACGAAGTGAGCTGATTTTGTCAAACGATCAACAATCACCCAAATGGTATCATACCCACTCAAGCACTTGGATAGTTTGGTGATGAAATCCATGGTGATCATCTCCCATTTCCATTCAGGTATCTCAGGTTGTTGGAGCAGACCCGAGGGTTTCTGGTGTTCAACTTTTACCTTGGCGCAAGTCAGGCACTTGCCCACAAATGAAGCTATCTCAGCCTTCATATTTGGCCACCAATATTGTTTCTTGAGATCTAAGTACATCTTGTCAGAGCCCGGGTGAACAGAGTATCTGGTTCTGTGTGCCTCCTCCATGACTAACTCTCTAAATCCTCCGGACTTGGGAATCCAGATCTGATCCATGAAACAATGGACTCCGTCGCTTCTGATCTCAAGTTTCTTTTCCATTCCTCTCAAAGCTTCAGTTGTCATGTTCTGGGGTTTCAGGGCTTCTAACTGAGCTTCTCGGATTTGCATGGATAGGTTGGAATGGATGGTTATCGACTGGCTCTTCACCTTGTTGCTTGTACTCTCCTTTCGGCTAAGGGCATCTGCTACCACATTTGCCTTGCCGGGATGGTAACGGATTTCACACTCATAATCACTGAGTAGTTCTACCCATCGCCTTTGTCTCATATTCAAGTCTTTTTGGTCGAAGATATGTTGTAGGCTCTTATGGTCGGTGAAGATCATGCACTTGGTTCCGTAAAGGTAATGCCTCCAAATCTTCAATGCAAAAACTACGGCTCCTAGCTCCAAGTCGTGTGTGGTATAGTTGACCTCGTGTGCTTTCAACTGTCTAGAGGCATAAGCAATTACTTTTCCTCTCTGCATAAGCACACAGCCTAAACCTTGAGTAGACGCATCGCAGTAGACAACAAAGTCCTCTGTCCCTTCGGGTAGGGACAGGACAGGTGCGCTGCACAAAGCTTTCTTCAACGTCTGAAATGCGATTTCTTGTTTATCACTCCAACAGAAAGGTACACCTTTCTGTGTTAGAGCGGTTAGAGGTTTGGCGATTCTGGAAAAATTTTGGATGAACCTTCGGTAATAGCTAGCGAGACCCAAGAATTGTCGGATTTCTGTGGGTGTCTTCGGTGCTGACCAATTCTCTATTGCTTTAATCTTGGAAGGATCGACATGAATACCCTCCTCACTTACCACGTGACCGAGGAAAGTTACCTTCCGTATCCGGAACTCACATTTTGAAAACTTCGCGTATAACTTCTCGGATTGCAGGGTCTCCAACACTAGCCTTAAGTGCTGTTTGTGGTCTTCTTCACTTCGGGAATAGACGAGTATGTCATCGATGAATATTATGACAAACTTATCCAAATAAGGACGACACACTCGGTTCATCAGATCCATGAACACTGCCGGTGCGTTGGTTAAACCAAAGGGCAGCACTATGAACTCGTAGTGTCCATATCGAGTCCTGAAAGCTGTTTTGGGCACATCACTTTCATGAACTCGCAACTGATGGTACCCTGACCGAAGGTCTATCTTAGAGAAGTAACTGGCTCCCTGGAGTTGATCAAAAAGGTCATCTATTCGAGGAAGAGGATATCGGTTTTTGACAGTCAACTTTTTTAGCTCACGATAATCAATACACATACGAAAGGATCCATCCTTCTTCTTGACAAACAGAACCGGGGCTCCCCAAGGTGAGGAACTCGGTCTAATGAATCCTTTGCTAAGCAGCTCGTTAAGTTGACTGGATAGCTCCTGCATTTCTGCTGGAGCTAAGCGATACGGAGACTTCGCTACAGGAGTAGCCCCAGGAATTAAGTCAATACGGAACTCAACCTGACGTTTGGGAGGAATTCCTGGAAGCTCTTCGGGAAACACATCAGGAAAATTACAGACCTCGGGGATGCTCGCGAGGTCTTTAACTTATTGTTTCTCATTGATTACATGGGCTAAGAATGCAATACACTCCTTTCGCAGGAGTTTCTGAGCTTTGATGCAGGAAATGATACGAAGGTTGGAACCGAGTTTATCGCCATAGATCACTAGAGTTTGACCCGAAGGAAGGTTAAGACGGATGGCTTTTTCGAAGCAAAGGATATCTGCATGATTGGGACTCAACCAATCCATGCCAATAATGACATCAAAGCTCTTTATGGATACGGGCATAAGATCGATAGGAAATGAATGGTCGTTTAAGGTAAGAGTGCAATCTACGAATACCTCACTCGCACTTTCTTTCTCTCCGTTTGCCATTTCGACGGTAAACATTTCAGTTAGAGGTTGGGAATCATGTTTTAGGTTATGTTTGAATGCATGACTAATAAAACTTCTTTCAGCGCCCGAATCGAAAAGAATATTAGCATACGAGTTGTCGAGAAGAAACGTACCCGAGACAACATTGGGATCGACAACTGCTTCTTCCCGTCCCATAGCAAGGACCCTTCCGGTGTTGCCAGCAGTAGTCTTCTTGGGGCAGTTCCTTTTAAAGTGCCCGGCCTCACCACAATTATAACAGGCTTGACCAACGCCTGTTCCAGAAGATTGATTTGTTGATTGAGTCGGAGCTTTGCAGTATCGAACAGTGTGCCCCTTCTTACCACAATTGGTACAGGATAGTTCTCGACAGGGACCAGGGTTGTGGTGATACTTGCATTTTTCGCAAAGAGGGAGGTTACCAACATATCGGCTGGTAGGAGTTGGTGCTGTGGATCCCACAACAGAAGCAGCAGCTACGGGGGTAGTAGCAGCATGAACTGCTACTGTTTGTTGTCTTTTGGAGGAGCCTTGGGAAGATTGACCCTTCTTTTTCTTCCAGAATTTTCTTTTCTCACCACTGCTTTTGGTCGACTCAGGGTTAGCAGTGGTGGTTTCCTCAACATCATCACTGTGGTGAATTATGGCTTGTGCTAAAGTCTTAGCACTATCATATGTATCTGGGCGAGCAGCTAAGACATGACCTTTTGTCGGATTAGTTAACCCCCAAATAAATCTCTCGATCTTTTTGCTTTCAGGGGTGACTAGACCAGGGCAAAGAAGGGCAAGATCATCAAATCGGGAAGTGTAGGCAGCGATATCGGAACCTTTCATCTTCAGGTTCCAGAGCTCGTGCTCTAGCTTTTGCATTTCACCTCGGGGACAATATTCAGCAAGGAGGAGTTCTTTCATAGCCTCCCAGCCCATGACATTGGCTACAGGGAGAGTTAAGGATTTGACTCGGCCATTCCACCAAGTCAATGCTTTATCAAGGAAGGTACAAGCTGCGAACTTGACCTTATCGGACTCATCACAGGCACAGATTTCGAAGATGGATTCGATTCTCTCGAACCATCGGGATAAGGAAATGACACCACCAGTGCCATTGAAGAAAGAAGGCTTCGCATTCATGAAGTCCTTATAGGAACCCTCCTTACGGCGTTCCTGATTACCATCTTGACTTTGATTACTACCTCCTGAACCACCGGTATTTAGCTGGGACATGGCAGCTGCCACCGCGGCGGTAACAGCTGTTTGAAATAACACGGGATCGATTTCAGGAGGAGGTGGCGGAGGATTGTTGGAGCTGGGTCTATTCCTGGGAGGCATCTTGATCTAATAAGATCAATAAAGAGAGAGGATGATAAGTCCTCTGAATCGAGAGATATGACAGGTATTTATTCCAATTAAGCGGTAAAGCAGGAAAGAGTTATTGAAGCAAGTATACTATCACTAATGGAATGATCGGGGGTCTATACATGTACGATTATTCGAGAAATACTCCCATAGTATTTCATGGTTTGTTACGATACTGGCTCGATGTTTGTGGTATTAGGGTAAGTTTTAGGCAGGCCGCATACCACAATCACTCCCAAGCACATGTTGGCCGTGTCTCGAATGAATATAGTTGGCCAGGCTATATTGACCCTAGAAACGACTACATAACTGCCCAGGTTTAACTGCAATACACAACACCCATTTACTTATATTTTGTTCTACTTATAGATACGGATCTCGACGGTTCGGTATACTTGTATATATTTGAAAATACTTGTAGTCTGGAGATACTTTTATTTCAGAGCACTTAGGCCCCTTTAGTGTTTATAGTTTTATACCATGTAAGGTTTGGTATACTTTATTCACTATAAACAAGGGCTCTGATACCAATCTGTCACACCCCGAAAACCAAAGGCGGAAACATTTCCGGGATTGACTCCACGTTGAGTATCAAATCCAATGTACATAGTAAGTAAAGTGAAACAAACATTACATTACATATTAAGAGTTTTACAATTTGTTTCAAAAGAAACAGTTTATACAGTTGTGATACATATTATAGATATAAACAAAACGAACGAGTCTTGCACGCACACGATCCTGAACCAAGTAAGTCTTCGGGTACCTGTACTATCGTTGACCTGAGAACACAAGCAGTTTGAAAATCAGCATAACGCTGGTGAGTTCATAAGTAGTTTTGTTTTGTGAAAATGTTTATGTTTCCTTTCTGCTTCTGAAAATGTAACACACGCCAAGAAAATCCCATATTTTCTTAAAAGTTGGTTGTTGTATCACAAAACTAAAGTATAGTTAGATTATCCATTTTATTGTTCTATTCCTTTTATGTACCGGTGTATTCCCTTGAAAGTCCTATACTTTCCTGAATTGTTAGTTATTGTAAAAATTGTAATGTTATTCAGTTGGTTACTCTTTTCTGATTATGTGTATGTTACCCAGGAATGCCCCATGCTTTCCTGTATGTTGGTTTTCAATGTGAAAGATGTATTCTGTTAGACCTGGTTATGTACAAGATTTCCTAGGAAAGTCCCATACCTTCCTGAATGTTGGTTATCATTTGTAAAAGATGTAAACTGAATCCTGGTTATCTGTAAAATGTAGTATGTGGTTCATTATTACTATAAGTAAATTTCTGTTATCCTAGTTGCGAGTTCCATAACCATACTAAAGACTGAACCTGTGGCAATAAGTAGTCCACAATCCTTATGACTTTCGTCACCCTTGAACCAATTCGGTTCGGCTGTAGCTAGCAGCTAGGTGTGGGGTAGTCAGCCCCGTATAGATCTATACACTCAAGTCACGCTCTCTAAATTCCAGAGATTCTGGTTACGGGTGTAGTCCTCCACTCGCGTATCTCTGTGGAGTGTTTGCCGAGGACGTGTCTCCAATCATACGGAATAACAAATTTACTAGTAATAATAGGATAATCCTCCATTCACGTATCTCTGTGTAATGTTACCGAGGACAAGACAGTGTACGAAATATATTATTCATGTGTTATAAGTCATGCTTTTAACTGATAAAATGTGGAAACCATTTGTGAAATATATAAAACATAACAGTTTATAAAACTCATTTCACAAATAAATGTTTAAGTAATCTGTGTATTCAACTCGTTATCAGTTGTGTAATCAATATTAAAAGCATATAAAATGTGAAGTACACACATGAAAATAAGTTTTGAGTACAAGAAAACCCTTGTACTTTGCTTGTGTTCCCCCTCTGAAAACAGTGAAAAACAGTGAAAAAGGGTAGGGGTATGAACTCACCGGACTGGGGAATGTGTCGGTTTTGGATACTAGACGTTGATTCGGGGATTGTTTACTCGCGATGTCCCTATGTAAAATGAAATGATGTCCATATATATACAATTAGGGATACATTCACTAATCATATGGAACATTACACTCCAACGAGGTTAAACACCTCAAAATGAGCGTTTGGAGTGACCCGGGTGATATCTTCGGACGTGTAATGGCACTAGGGACTTGGGACTTGAGCTTACTCTCCATAAGTAAACATTTAAATGAGTTTACAACCACAAAACACACCCACACATGAGTTTACGGCCGTAAACTCATGTTGGTGTGATTTTGATGGTTTAAGGGCTCAAATGGACATGGGGATTGCTAGAATGGATTATCTAAAATGCCTTGGAACACTTGGAATGAATTTACATCATTTAAAACATGATTTTACGGCCACACTCTTAGAGTTTACGGCCGTAAACTCACCCATGGCTAAGAATGGTTAATTTGAACTATATAGGACAATCACATGTGATTCTAACTAATTTTCTAAGCATTGTTATGAATTTAGGTTACCATTTTACAAACTTTTAGGAGTTTACGGCCTAGAGGCATGTTCTATGGCCGTAAACTCTCCTTATGCTCTTGAAAAATTAGTTTTTCATGTTTAAAACACTCACATGCAATTCTAGAAATCTTTCCAAGCTTTTAGGGTGGTTTAAGACATCATTAGCCACACTTATAGGAGTTTATGGCCTAGGAGGAGTTCTTTGGCCGTAAACTCACTTATGTAGGGTATATGTTGTGTTTAAGGTCTCCAAATCATTTTTAGATGAATCTAGGATTTACCACAAGGCCATTGGTTGAGTTTGAAAGCATTTTGACATGTTTTAAGGCACTAAATCACCATTTAAGAGGAGTTTACGGCCCAAGAGTATGTCTTGGCCGTAAACTCACTTTTATTACCCAAAAATCATGTTTAAAGTGTTCCAAGTCTAGATTAGCAAGCCCTAATTTCATATCTAAGTCCCAACTATGATTTAGAAGGGCTTAAGTTCATGAAAACCTCATTTACATGAGTTTACGGCCCAAGCTTATGCCTTGGCCATAAACTCCTTCAAATGGCTAAAAATCCATGTTTCAAATGATAAAAGTCTTGTCCATGAAGCCATTAAGCCATAACTAAAGTCCAAAATTGCTTAGGAAGGGATTTGAGGCTTAAAAACCCATGCTATATGAGTTTACGGCCCATGAAGGCTCCATGGCCGTAAACTCATGAATATGGTCTTAATCCATGTTTTGAACTCAAATTTGAAGGCTAAGAAGGTTACAATACAAGCTAGGGAAAGTACCTTAGAGATTTGAAGCCTTAGATTTGAGATTTGGACCTTAATTCTAGCTTGAGGAGAGAGGTTGTGAGAGTTTAATGAGAAATTGGCCAAAGGCTTCAAATGAAGTCTTAAAACACTTTATATAGTGTTCGGGAATTGGACACGACGGAATTCTACCCGATACCGACGTTAAGTGAGGCTTTTGGTCATACCCGACCAAATTGTCGTGACTCGATACGGTCAATTCTATACTTATTCCGATTACTAAAGTGGGGTGTTAAAATAATTTCTAAATGTATTAAGACACCCATTAAGTCATTTTAGATTGATATAACTAATGACTTAATAAAATGGCGAAATCGAAAATGAATTTGTAAATGACGTTTGGTTGATCGAATTGGATTACAAGTTGAGGTACAAGAAGTGATATGAAATTTCGGGTTGTTACAGTTCATTAAGAACTACTATGTGAAAGACCACAACATGAACCTTATTGATCTTACTTATTTACTCGTTTCTGCTTAATCAAAAATGTTTTAGCGCACTGGAAAAGTAAATTTGGGTGGAAGATCTACTTCTCAAACTTACATGGACATTGACAATGGTAACAATGGAAGTTCGGAAAAGCCTCCTCTTCCCAATGGAAATGGATTGGCCTTAGTGAACCCGATTGACCAAAAGGTAAAGGGAAAGGCTAAGTCTGTGATCGTCCCGTGTACCATTCCCAAAGAGTCTATATGTTTTTATTGTCAAGAGAAAGGGAATTGGTTGTGAAGCTGCCCTGACTACCTGAAAGATCTGAGAGAAGAAATAATCAAAAAGTTTGACTCTGCTTCAAGTAAGTACACTATCTAACTTTGTTAAGTTTCTAATTGTTGATTCTTTATACATGATGTGACTAGGTTACATTTTGATGTTGAATCTGATCGCAAAGATGGATTTCAATCGCATGGTTCGAAGATTGGATTTTTGAGTTGTTGCTTAGGAGTTATGATAGATTGCTAGGAAAAATGTAATAGCATAGTTTTCGTTTAAAGTTGCATTGTAAGGAAAAAGTTTTTTCAATATTTTATAAAAAAAATAATAAAAATTTTGTTTTATTTTATTATTTCTCCTTGAAATGCCATTTATGAAAAATTGATGTTTGTATGTTTCTAGCACTATTAGAAATATGAATTTGATTCTTTCTTTTGTGGTAGTGTCTAAATTTACCAAATAAAGAAAAATTCTCATCACCTAAGTTTCAATTGGACAGAAACTTGGAATCATGCAGGTTGTATTGTATGATGAATGAGAATTTTCATCTTTGGAAAAATTAAGACTAATTCCTTGTTAACATGTATATGTGAGTCAAGTGAAGGACTAAGGGATCGAGTACACATTCTTGTGCACTGGTCAAGTCCACCACAAAGATCGATAAGACTACTTGTCATGATTTACTAAAGTTTAGTAAATATCGTTATAGTTACAAGTTTAAATATAATTCTGAAACATTGGAAATGTTTGAATGTATGGCAGGACGAATGAGAATAATCAAATTAGGTAGAAAGATAAAAGTTTCTCCAATCTGAAAAGATGGGAGAGTACTTTGGTATCGTGTTTTATGGTCATCTTAATGATTATGAAACCATATCATAATTAATCCTCTAAGAACATCTTAGTGCACTCTTATGGCTAAGAAGAGGAGTCATGAATTGTTGAAGTGGTTAAATCAAGAAGATGAGTCATACTTCGTTCCAAAACAATTCTTAGAGTCATACTCCAAAATTGAAACTTGAGTGACATTTCTTAAAGAAGGTTAATAACACTTGTCAAATGAAGAGTAAAATGTTTTATACTCTTGTACCTTTGAAATTGGTAAGTTTTATGTTTTGGATAAAACAAAGACCGACCAAGGCCAATTGTGTGAAGTGCTTGTCTTGATAAGAACCCGCACTATCTCTTGAGAATTTGTTTGTCAAGGAATGGTTCTTGGCGAGAGAGTCTTATATGTCAAGAGGACAATGGGAGTCTAAAAGATCCTGAAAAAGTTTCAAGAACTAATCAAGAATAAAACCTGTAGTTTATCACTGGCGCACGACTTGAGGTTTGTAACCTATCTTGTTGACATTCTTATTTATGTGCCCATTCCAATTAAAGTTTACTATGCATATGAGTTCTACAAGTTCTCAATTGTTTGCATAACTACTTGGAAGCAATGGTAGTCCCTTGTGCTACCAGATGGAAAGAAATTAAGATTGAAGAAGTTCAATCCATATGAGTTTGAATTTGTCACTAACCTTGTCTTGTGATTATGGTTTTGACAAATTCACATGGATAGGAACACATACACCATAAAATCTAAGTGTCCTAAGGTTTCTCTCCGATTCATTAAAATGATGGTGAGGAAACGCTTTCACTAAGTAGATTTTAAGTAGATAGCAATTGTGATATTTGCATTCTCAAATTCGTTAGTGGAGCGTGTGTGGGTAACTGGCACACTAACATGGACTTGTAAGAATGGAAAAAGGTCTAAACATTATGATTATGGCATCCCTCCTCATAATTGTTTAGACACACATGTGGGATATCTAAGGAAAGGTGTGTGATTTTGAGAAGCCTTGATAAAGTCTTATCAAAGCAAATCGTATCAAAAAATCTGAACTTTGGCAAGAAAGTCAATAAAGAATTGATTTCTAGAAGTCGAGCGGATTTCTGGATACATGTCAAAGCTAGTAGGAGCTTAATTGTTATGCTAGTAATTATTATGCTAGTGGGAGCATAATCAATTATGATAAATGTTGCAGGTTAACAATGTTAATTAAAGAAAACAAAACTTTCAATTGGGAAAAGTTGTTTTGCTATAATTAAGGGAGAGGAAACTATACTTCAGTTCAATTCAAAAATCTTAGATTGAGATTTTAATCATCTTTAGTCAACGATATATATATATATATATATATATATATATATATATATATATATATATATATATATATATATATATATGAATTTTATGTTGGAATGGTTCAACATAAGGAAATTTTATATATATTGCGTTCTTAAAATTCGATTATGATTACAGCATCCCTCTTCATAGTCGAATTATGAAAACATGGCAAATAAAAAAAATGTAGCAAAAGGCTGGTCTAGGATCATGTCTTTATGTGAGACATCATGAATCGTGTTCCATATGCATCAGGTATAGGATTGATTACATGTGCTATAATATTTATCCTTTCTAAATTTTCCAAATGCCTAGGGCATTAAGAGGGGAAAAGGTCTAGAATTGGGTATGACTAAAATGATTAAACAATTGTCGAGGACAATCTAAGGTTTACCAAAGATTGGTTGCTCAAGGACAGTTGGAAGTATAGTCAAAATGGGAATGTGGAAATGTTTCCATAGGAGGAAAATATTCATTAAATTGTTGTAAGATTAGAAAAAATCAATGCAAGAAGGATATTCAAAGGAATGTACTTTGAATTTGAGACTTTGTTTCCATCGAATTGATCTCCTTGGAATACTCTGTAATGTCTGTTGACGAGTCTTTGTGACTTTTGTGCATAGTCATTACGAGAGGATCAATGCATATAAGTTTAAAATCTAACAGATTTCAATAAATGGCAAAGAATATTGTATTCATACATTTGCGGTAAGGATTTCAGATTGTGAAATGAGCATCATTGGAATCATGTTCAATTGGTCTATTTCACAAAGTAAGGATCACAAACAAACATAATGTGCATACTTGGCGTATGACATAACTATTGTTTGGACAAACGTAGTATGCATGCTTGGAGCATGACATGACTATTGTTTTATTCAAGTATAAAGTTGATTATTTGAAACATTATACAATGAATAATAAGTAATAAATATGGTGTTTAAATAAAAGGTGTTTTCTTTACTCTCAAAGGTGCTTGGGGCCATAAAGGATTAGTATTATTCTTGTGTTTCAATTTTGCATGTTTTGACTTCCCGAATAACTAGGTTATTCAAACTCTCCACAGTCAGTCATATGTTGGAAGTAGATATGAATCAAGATTGTCATGAATTAGGCTTGTAGATGTGTAATATGTTATACATAGCAAAAGTTGATACAACATTCATAAGTGCTCATAAGTTCTGAGTATTGGATTCAACCCACGCTCACTTGTATCACTTCATGGAATTTATATTGAGTGATCATGAGATGTTAACATCATATAAGTCTTCAAACCTAGAGATATGACTTGTTGATTATGAGTTGGTTGTGCATTGATTGTACGAAAACGCATTGGTAACTCGATGTTATAAAATGTGCTTTTGTGTATAGTTAAATAAGTAGTTAGTACAAGTATATGATTCGAAGTTTATCAATTCCTTCTAGTCCTTGGAGCATTAGAAGCGATATCTGGGCACCTCGATGATTCTATTTTGACCTATGTACCGGGTCCTGTCAGAACCAAATTGACGTGTTCAGTTTAGTTCTATGTCAAATAAATCAGAAATCGAGAAACAAACTGCTAGACAATAAGTACGACATTGTTCCATGTATTTGTCCGGCTGATATCTAGAACATAGGATTATATGATCACTTATCTTAAATGGCGCATCATCATCTTAGTTTCGCGAGACTTTGAAAGAGCTACGATTGTCGATCGGTTCTTGAGGTCATACTTATAGTTATTAGACTTATCCAAGTGGGAGACTATTGGATAAGGTATCTAAGTCCATAACTATATTTAGTATGTACTTGACACAGTTTGGCATGGTCCATTTGGGTTGCATCGACATCTCAACTGTTGGGAAGACAAAATGAGAAAAACGACACTTATGATTTGTTAATATATTATAAGTTCTAATATATTAATATGAAATCATATTATTTAATTAGTATTGATCAAGAATTAATTTGGAATTAATTTTGTGATCAAAAGGAGACTAATTAAATACATGGGGATTGATTTGTAAATCATTCATTCTTATATAGTGGGCTTATGGTCCATGATTCACTAGATTGGGTTAGACCCGTTGGGTGCTCCATGGATGCTCCATGGAGGTTAAAACCCATGGATCATGGAGGAAATGAAAAGTCATGCACATTAGGGTTTACATGGTGTAATCCTACATGTGTCACATTATATAAAGAGCTCCATAGCTAGCAAAATCGACACTTTTGCAAGACAAGGAGGGCTAGCCGATTTTGTGATCAAATTGTTCTTCTCTCAAGTTATTCCAAGAGTTGTGGTGTTGTGTGAAACATTTGAGGCATCGCATTTGAGGTGCTAGGCTCACAAACTCTTAAAGAATCAAAGCAACTACAAAGGTATGTCATTCTACTAGTTTTATATTACACGTACGCATGCTATGCTAGTTAGGATGTAAACCTTGGAAAATTCTTATTTGCATGAATATTAGAGAAAACATAGATCCAAGGTTTCTAGGGTTGCATGTACACCATAGGAGTGTTAGAATGCTCAAAACCCAGTTACTAAGCGGTTTTCAAGGAAAAGTGATCATCACTTTTTTAGACGTGGCTAACTTTACAGCAACAGGTCCAGGTTTTTAGGTGACACGTGGCTATGCATTTAGTGCTGAAAACCGCTTCAAATTCAAAATTAGGTTTACGTATAAAAAGGGTTTTGGGGATTTCATTCCAACTTTATCCAATGAAGATATCCTTAAATTATTTTGCCCTTGAACGCTTTGTTTTCTTAACAATTTCTCAAACCCTAACAATGGCGGCCAAGAACACAAATGTTGATGCATCTCAGACGACTGATGATATTACTTCGTAACCTCTCATGAAGATTCAAAGCACCAATTTTTGAGTTAATCCTAATGTTGATCAATATCCAGAAAAGTTGCAGATGCTTGTCGTTGCTTTGAAAAGTCAGGTCTTATCTACAAAAATGTTTTCTTCTTTCTTAGTACCCATGTCATGGCTATCCCTTCCTGGTTCAATTGCGATGTATAGCAAGGCAATCAACCTAGTTGCCTTTCAACTGAAAAATGATAAGAAATTCAAACTCAGCAAGAAGCTCTTTACGCAAATCCTGAATATCCCTACTGTCGAAACTTTCTATGAGGTTTCGAATGAATAAGTATTGCACATGTTCAACGAGATGGGTTATCAGCCGGTTCTTACCAAGATAAGTGATTTCAAGAAGTCCTGCTTACCTTGTATTTGGAATTTTTTGTTCGGAATTTACCTTCGATGTTGACTGGTCGAAGTGTTGGATTAGATAAGGCAAAGTTGGAGATTTATGCGTTGGTTGCAGGTATCTACTACGACTTACCTATTGATTACACTACTTAGTTATGGGATGAGTTTGAGAAAACTATTGGCAATACGAATGTTGTTCATGGGATTTCTTGTGCTCGTTACTGTAGCTTGTTCTCCAATATGCTTATGAAAAGTATGGGATTTTGGTTCCTGAAGGAGAACAGACGGCTGAATTCTCTTTATATCATTTTTCCAAGATAGTTGAAGATGATCAAGATATGTTTCTCATTGTTGCAAGAATTTCAGATGGTATGCTTCGAAAGGTTGATCCCATGAATCCTATTTTGGTTGCGTACAAGCAAACTATCAATACTTCAATTGAAACTGTTGTTTTACTTCCAAAGAAAATAGGTGGGATGTCGAAAAAGAGAAAGGACTCAAAGAAACAGGCTAAGGGGAGTCTTTCAAAACCTAGTCCTGAGCAAGTAGAGAAGGTTATCCAAGTCACTCCAAAGAAGGTTGTTAAGTCTGATAAACCACATAAGAAAGTTCAAAATCCTATTATTGAAGAATATGTTTCACCTGTGAAGGAGGTCATGCCTTCGAAATCTGGAATCTTGAAACGACTGAAGAAGATGGCTCATAGGCCTCGTCATTCTCCTGAGATGTCTAGCAGTTTTCTCCTAAAGGTGTACCGCAGATCATTCTCAAGCCTCAAATCAATCGCAAGGGTGTTATGATTCAAGAAATTCTAACTCTTGTATCTCCTGTGTCTAGAAAGCGAAGGGATGAAGATATGGCGAAAAGGATTTCTAAGAAGAAAAAGTGAGTGGTAAATGAAGATGAAGATGTAATTTTACCTGAATCACCTGTTTGTGTGAATGATATGATTGTTCCATCACCAAAGAGGGATTCTCCACTCAAGTCGAATGTCGAGGAAACTGGAGATCTTGATGGTTCTGTGAAAACATCTATTGTGGACACAACCATTAATCTAGGTGATCAATCGAAAGCATCTACTCCTAAGAGGACAGAAGTCATACCACCCGTAGTTTCGAATGCCGAATCAGTTTCTAAGGAGGTTCGAACTTCAGGATCCCTGCGAACATATCTCATATGGATGAAAATGTCAATATGGGTGAAGCAGTGCTCAACAACGAAGCTCAAAGCAATCGTACTATTGTTATCTCTTCTACTTTCGACACTTCTACCGTTTAGCACAATATTTCTTTACCATCATTTGTCTTTACTATTACCACCACTTTACCACAAACTACTCATTCTCCAATTTTTTAAACTGTCCTTCAACAACCCATTACTTCTCTATTTCCATCCCAATCCACTAAAGACCCTAAAATAGTTAGTGATGATGACACCATTGAAGATGGTGAGTTTACGGGTACATTCGTTGATCTAGAATTTGATCCGGAGGATGAAAAGATACCAGATCATATGTTAATGTTTAGTAAACAATTTAAGATTATTAATTGGAAGTTGAACTCGTTATTACAACTTCAAGCGGATGCAGGGGTTCGTCATTTGATATCGGGTATAGAAGTTGACGTAATGCTCAAGGCTCAGGAGATTTGTCTGAGGGAAGACTACAGTTGTTCCTATAACATTCAACTGGTCCTATATTATTCAGTTGATGGTTTGGGTAATAATTATCGATTGAAGTTTTCTGTCAGAAGTTGCGTGGGTCGACTGTAAAGGTGTTCTTTGGCTCCGAAACTGGGCAGGAATCTGGTACTTCAGATAGATGGAAGATAAGTTAGGACCAGGGAGGTCTCGATTTCCTTTGGAAAGCAGATAGGAGGCAGCATGATGCTTCGGGCAGTAGTAGTGATTTGGGGATTCATGCGTGTGAAGTAGCTTGCGGATCCAAAGTGCTAACTCATTTACAGTTTGGATTAAATAATCTCAGAGTAATTGATTTGACCCTGTTGCACAGCTCTTGTTTGAGTCTAACCATTGCAGTGATGAATCTTCTACTCGAAGGATTATCTGAGCCTTCTATCAATTATAAGTGTGTTTCAGCTGTTTATGGTCAGTGGCTTTGTTTTCGTGGGGTGCATCAAGATAATCAAGGTTTGAAGTGTTATTTTTGATCTGTTATTCGATGAGGTTTTGGCATGGTAATGTTTCAACGTAGGCGGTCTGTCGGGGAGTCAGATCATTATAGATTCCAGGTCTCGAAAGGTAGAAGTGGTTTTGCAGGGGCAAAAAGGTTTGTTTTCTTCGGGATGGAAGTTTCAGTTTGGGTTTCGGTTGGCATAGGAAGGTTGTTTTATGTTCAGAATTTTTAGGTGTGTTCCTCAAGTGGTTGTTTTGTTATGAATTCTAGTAAGGAGCGATTTTGAGGATGAAAACTAATTTAAGTGGGGGAGAGTTTTAATACTCGATTTCAAACTTTCTTCTTTATTCGGGGTTGCAGCCCGATGTTCAAAGTTCATGAGGCTTAGGGCCTTGGGAAAGAAAGAATTTGGCCCTTCTCGGGTCTAGGTGTTATGGTTTAAGTGATCCAAGTGTTCGATGTTGTCTTTGGGGGTCAAGGGTATAATCGTAAATTGATGTTCAATCTTTTATGGATTTTGGGTTTTGTCCGGGAGGTTTTAAGGCTTGGGTGTGTCATTAGAAGCGTAGGGCTTCTTGCCACCTTTCTTTGGATATAATGTTCGTTGGAAATGGACCTAGGATGAGGGAGTTATGGTATTTTGAAGTTTTAGTAGATTTGGCTCGTGATGGAAAAAGATTTGCATTCCGGTCCCATGCATGCAAAGGTGACATGTACGTGTTTGGCTGGGTACGCCTAGCATAAGCTAGGGTACGCCGAACGTAATATTGGAAAATGGACGCGGGGAGTTTGAGCTATACGCCCAACGTACTGGAACTATGCCCAGCGTATTGTACAAGATCCCAAAACCCTAACGTGTAGGGTTGGATCACTATTTAAACGCCTTAAGTCCAAGGTGTGAGCCTCTCTTTCATCCTCCATTATCTTAATCTCGAGTTGTAGCCTCATCCTAGAGTGTTGTGAGCCTTTTTTGTGCATCTTTGGTGGGTTTTAATGTATATTCATAAGTGGAAGCTTTATGTAAGGTGGTGAATCAAGGGGAAGGCTTGTAGATCTCAACACTTTGCTTCATTTCCAGCTCTTTAAAGCTAAAAAGTTCTTAACTTGATGACTAGAAGTTGAGATCTAAGATTTATGTGGGTTTTGGTCCCATTTTGACCTTAAGAGTGAGATCTAGTGGTTAGGCAGCACTCCAGGAGCTTTGAGTTGCCACTCTTAGTAGTTCTAAGGTCATAAGTTCATAAAAATGCTTGTTTGTGCTTATAAATGGCCCATGCATGTTCTTCTTGGGTCTTAATGGATTAAAGTAGTTATTGGGTCCCATTGAGTCATGTAAATGCATAAAGGTGCCGACTTTATGTATTAAGAGCTTAGTTGGAATGTGTTATGAAGTTTTGATGGAAGGACTTAACAAATTAAGTCATAATATGAGTTTTGGAGAAATAGTGGGTACATCCCACGTAAGTCCAAGTACGCCCCACGTACTGAATTGTGGCCCCAATCTGTATCCTTGAGTACGTTGAACGTTCCTAGGGGTACGCCCCACATACACGCATCTATGGGCTTTTGGGCTTATTCATGTTTGGGCTTCAGACTTGGGTTTGGGTTTTATGTGTTGAGCTTATTGGTCAGAGGGATTTTAGAATCTTGGACTCTTGTTTGGGCATGTCTAGTTTCGCCTAGGTTTTGTATTGGGCCTTTTTGGGCCCAATGGTTTTGGGCTTTTGTAGGCCCAATGGGCTTGGGTCCTCGGGCCATCTGAAATTTATTGGACAAATAAGATTTATTGGACAAGGAATTGTGGGCTTTAGGATAAGGCCCATATGGGCCTAATTTGGAAAATTGGGCCATTAGTGGGCTTTTATGAATTTTGTAGTTTTGGGCCTTTTTGGTTTTGGGCTTAGGCTTTAGTTTTGGTTAGGGGTAAAAATGGTCATTTTACCCCAATTATGGATTATATATCTTGGGTTGGGAACCCAATTGCTAATTGGGTGCTATTTTAGTATTGTTAGATCGGGAAGTTGTCAGGGCAGCAGCTAAGGATTTCTTCCAGTGAGCTTCAGTATTCGAGGTGAGTCTCCTCACTGTTCTATGGGTCTAAGGCACCAATACCGGCCCATTTGGTTTATGTGTGGTAGGAAGACCCAGGAGTGACCCTTGGCATTTTGTATGAAAGAGCAGGAGGCGGCTCTTGACAATTTGAATGAAAGACCAGAGTCTGAACTCTAGCAAATGTTAGTTTAGTAGCTGTAGATTGTATGCTAGTGGTCTTTGTGATACTTGCATGGAAGACCAGGAGGTGGTTCTTGGCACATGTCTATAGGACCCAGGGTTGTGTCCCCCGGTCTAGCAAGAAAGACCACGAGGCGACTCGTGGCATAATGGAAAGACTATGGTTGGCACATAACACACCTATTGATTATGTTTATGTGTGATATGTATGGCTCAGATTATGTTTATTATGTAAGGCTCGTTTGATAGGTATGGTATGTGGTATTTGGTATTTGAGGAACTCACTAAGCTTTGTGCCTACAATTTTGTTTTTGGTTTTAGGTATTTCCGATTCAAAAAGGAAGGGCCCCGCTTGATCGCAGCGTATACACCCGTGTTTTCCGCAATATGTGATTTTGGGATTTAACTCTGATAAATATTTTACTTAGCAATGTTTTCGAATGTTTGAATTAAGTACCATGTGTGTTTTGACTATAATAAAAATGAAAATTTTATCCTTGATTTTTGGGGCGCTACAGCTTCTTAGACCTAGGGTTTGGATTAATGCTCTTTGTATGCATGCAAATGGATAAAGTCGGAGACTTTATCCATTAAGACGTCCATCTAGTTTAGATATGGAAGTTTGGTGGTTTAATCTTTTGTATTAAGCACTTAATGAGAAAGGTGAACAACAACTTGTTACACTTGGCGTAGTTTTGGCTATGCATCGTGTAGCCTTGTTCTGACCCGTAAAAGCCACCTTGAGCTCTACACAGGGCGTAGAGCATCATGTATGCATGGCGTAATCTGGATGAAGTTTACCGTTGACTTTTTGATTGTTGAATGTTGACTTTGACTAAGTTTAACTTTAGGTAAATTGAGGTATTTTTTGCTATAGTTTGAAACCTTGTCCATGTTGTTGTATAAGTGACTCGTAGAGTGGTAATTCGATCAGTGATCAGTTCAACTATCTTCTAGACTTCGAGGCGAGTTATCCTCACTGTACTCATGGATCGAAGGCACCAATACCAGCCCATTAGGTTGTGTTATGTATTCTTATGTATAGGATGTTGTTATGTTGTAGTGATCTATGAGATTGGTAAATCTATATGATTACATGTACTTGCTGGTTATTGTTTATCTGTGCATATGTCGACATAGTACGGTTGGGTTGAGGTTGTACTACTCTATGATGTAGGCAAACGAACCTGAGGCAATCCAGTCTGATGTATGTAGGCTGGGGAAATCTGGTTTGATGACTATGGGCTAGGGATAATCCAGTCTGATGACTATGGACTCGAGGGTAATCCAGTCTGATGACTGTCAAATTAGTGTGCATGCTTGTCTATGTATTGTTGTGTGGGGTACTTTGGGGGAACTCACTATGCTTTGGCTTACAATTGTTGGTTTCATTGTTTCAAGTATATCAGGTGACCGGGGCAAGGTGAAGGCTTGATCGTACACATCCTCCTGCTGACACATGTCTTGAGAGATTTTTGATACTCTGATTTTATGACTATGTTTTGAAAACAATGTTTTGTATGACTTATGGTTTATGAAAAATAACTTTTTTTTATTAGATTTTAGGTTGTTACAAATGTTATATTTTTAGATATATGATACTTAATATGATCGAAAATGTTTAATTACAGCTAGAATCAGAGCTGGGATGCAAAAGAAAGCAAAAGGAGCTGAAAAAGACACAAAATGACACAAAAGGCTGTTGTTGAACATCTTGACCCCTCTTCAGTGTTTTGACCATATCTCATGATGCGTAACTCCGACTGGCGAGTTTCAAGATTTTCTGAAAACTAGACAAAATTTCGGACGACTTTCATGTTTATGCCAAATTCGGATTCCTAGTTCCTACATCGTGGAAAAGCCATTTCCACGGTGTGGAAAATCAAAATTTTCTTGGACGTGAAGATTCCATCTTCCATGGCGTGGCAAGACCTTTTCCACGTTGTGGAGCCACTGAATCTATAAAAATACGAGATTTCCAACCCTAATTAGTGTGCATGATCACTTACATTAACTTAAATCTTAATTAATTTATTACCATTAAACTGTTAGTACTAGATATTGATCAAATCCTAGGGTTAGGTAATGTTAATCTGTGATTTGACTATGTTAGAGAGTATTAAATATCCATGCTATCTTTGATTAATTGTCATGACCACTGACTAGAAATCACTAAATCATATCTTTCATAGTTTGAATATATTTAATTAATTATGTGTTCAATAACTGCATGATCATTGTGTTTGTTGTTCATTAATTATTAGTACTAGGAAATTCAACCAAGATAACTAGTCATATTACAATTCGGTAATCAAATCATTAATCCATTGCACTCCTAACGAATAAAACATAGAAACTTGGGGATTCGTATTCTAGTGGAAGTGCTTTTTATCTTTTTTTTTTAATTTAGTTCTTTACTTTGTTTGATTAATATAGCGTTAAAACTAGTTTAATTTAGTTTATACAAAACCCTTTTTACTTTACTGTTATTAATTTAATTAAAATTTGAATTATTTGATATAAACCTTTCATGTTCCTTGTGTTTGATACCCTTTCTTACCTTAAACTATATTACTTCACGACTAGGTACACTGCTTGTTTGTGTTTAAGACTAGTTGAGATTTGATAGGACTTTATAAATAAAAGACTAGTGCATAAATAAAACACATTCCATATCTTGGATATATGCTCAATCACATATCCATATATAAGGTAGTTAGCCTTGCATGCAAGTGAGACATTTTATAGAGTACCATCACCAAGTCATTTGAAACTTTTGGTCGTACGTCATCACTATCGTCATTTGCTTGGACTCTTAGTTTGGAAAAACTCAAGTCATTTTCATCCTCGCATAAATGCACATGGATGCAAATAATCATGAGAAAAAACATTTGAAAGTCATAATAGTCATTAAATCTTCAAAACATAGTTTATAAAAATATATTTTATGTATGCATACGTAGATGCATATTATATTCCATATAGAAAGCAGTTTTGCAACACTTGGAATCCTGGTATGTTCATTATTGCCCCTTGTTTGTTGATAAATTGCATTTTGGTCCTTGTGTTGTACGCAAGGAGTACCACATGGTACGCTTGGCATACAAGCTGCGAAGCGAGTATGCGGGGCGCACAACATGGTACGCTTAGCGTACTCATGCGAGGCTTGGACGGGGTTTCGGACACGTATGTGGGGCGTACATCCATGTATGCGGGGCGTACGTGTGCTTTAATGAAAACCCTAATTTCGGGGTTGGACACTATATAATCATCTTTATGGATCATGAAACCCTCATTTCTTAGCCTTCACTGTCCTTATAGCCTCACACATGAAACCCTAAGCCTCTCTTCTTGGTTTTGAGCTCATTGTGTCCATTTTGGTGTGTTTTGGTCCATATTCAAGAAGTAGAAGCTTGGTGCAAGGTGGGGAGTTCAAGGATGATCTTGTGGATCTTGATTATCTGCTTCATTTACAGCTTGTTTGAGGTAAAAAGCTATGAACTTGATCCTTAATGGCTTAGATTTAATATGTATGAGTGTTGGTCCATTTTTGGCCTCATGAATGAGATCTAGTGGTTTGATACCACTCCATGAGCTTGGAGTTTCCACTCTTGGTGTTTCTAAGGTTCAAGGTCCATAAAGTTGGCACCTTTAGGGTTTAGAGTCATCCATGCAAGAGTTTATATCCATTTAATGAAAGTAGAGTGTTATATTTGAAGTTGGGTCTTTATGGAGCATGCAAAGTCACCAAGTCAGTGACTTTATGGTTATAGACGCTTATTAGGACTTGGATCTGTGGTTTGGACTTCTGATATTAAGCATTAAGTTCTTAATGTGGATTTTGGCTTAATGGGTGTGTGTACGTTGGGCGTACAAGTCTGTACACACGGCATACAAGCCATTTAACATGTACACTTAGTGTACAGCTGAGTACTACTCAGTCAGATGGGTTTCACGTTTTGGGCTTAGGTGCTTGGATCCTTGTTGGGCCAACTAAGAACAAGTGTTTTGAAATAGGAAAAAATGGGCCTTAGGGTAAGGCCAATGTGATGGTTTAAGCCTAATTTGGAAAATTGGGCCATATATGAGCCTTGGTTGGTTATTTGGTTTTGGGGCTTTTAGATTGTGAGTTTGGTCCTTAGTCTTGGACCAAACTAGGTGAGGGGTAAAATGGTCTTTTTACCCTAAGTATAGATTGTTGGATATGCTTTGGGACCTAAATTTTAATTGGGTGTTATTTTGGTATTGATAGCTCGGGGATTCGTCAGACCAGCAACCAAGGATTTTCAGTGAGATTCAGCAGTCCGGTGAGTTTCCTCATTGGGTTTAGCGGGTCTAAGGCACCAATGTTGGCCCTTATTTTTTATGTCAGGATGCTAGGATGTGTTATGTGCTATTATGTATATCAGGCAGGGCTCGATGTCGGGTGAGGCCCCATGACTGAAACATATGCTATTGTTTTTGATCATTATATGTGTTAGCATTATTATATGATATATATTGTATGTGTATAGTAGGCAAGGATCGATGTCAGGCGGGGCCTAGGAATTACAGATCCGTATACCGAGTGGGGCTCGATGTCGAGCGGGGCCCGATGTAGGGCGAGGGCCAAGTATGTGATTTATTATTTATGGTATGGGGTAGTTTGGGGAACTCACTAATCTTTATTCTTATAGTTTTCAATTTATGTTTCAGGTACTTCTGGTTCCAAGGGGAAGAGCTTGGGATGACTACATTGCACACACCACATAGATTCCGCTTTTGTGATATTACTTTGATTGATTTGATGTTTGATACACTTATTTTCTTTGGGTTTGTATGGATAATGTTTTTGGAATACTGTTTCAATTAAATCAAAAATGAAATTTTTGGATCATATTTTTGGGACGTTACAAGCTGGTATCAGAGCCTTGGTTTGAAGGATTCGAGCACACTCTCGGGTGTGTCTGAACTCAAACAGTGGATTTGGCAAAGCTTTTTTTAAAAAAAGAAATATATTTTTAAGAAAAGCATTTTTTAAAATAAGAAAGGGTGTTCTGCATGCAATCAGTCGAGCTCAAGTAAGTTTTCCCAAATTACCCATACATGTTATTGGATATGAATTGATCTGTGAATATGTGAATCACATGCTAGTTAGGGATAAGGATCTGCTCAGTTTTTGCCTGATAGAATGCAAGGACAGATGCCTTTGTATGCCTATTGTATAAGCTTGTAGACTTGCTTGCTAGTACTGATCAGTCAATGATAGGATGGCTTGATGATAGGTCCCTATTTTGTGGTTTGAGCTAGGCAATATTTTGTATAGGTCTTGATAAGGTCTTGGTCAGGTTGTAGTTGTTTTGTAGCTTGTTGAAGGTGTTTACGGCTGAGTTGGTGCTTACTGCCGTAACCAGGTTTACGGTCGTGAACCTGTTTACGGCCAGTCGTTCCCTATATATAGTTTGTGTAAGAGTCTGTTAGAGTTGACGTACTGAGTGACGTATCATTTGTGTTTACGGAAAACTGTGTGTAACTCAAGGTGTACCAGAATTTTTGTAAATGAACGTGTGCATTGCTTGATCATCTTGTTCTTCTACTCTTTCTTGCTATTGTTTGTTTTGATCACTAGTTTGATTCACTCAAATTGGGACCTTACAATTGGTATCAGAGCAAATTTGGTGTCAAAACAAGTTTAGTGGACTTTACGGTTGAAAGGATTTGCAGTCTCTTCATTTTTCAAGCTTGGATCTGCATTTGTTTGAGTAGTCACAGCTAAGGGAATTAGAATCAGCATGAAAAACACTTGTTCTCATCATTTCTGGGAGTTTACGGCTAGTAATTTTGAAGGGAATACAGCCGTAAACACTTGATACAATTGTAAACCTTTAATCTTTAATAGCCGCAAACGCTTGATTGATCGTAAACCATCTTAGACCGTAAAAGCTTCACGGCCGTAAACCCTGTTGACCGTGAGTTGAGTGTACGACCGTAAACAATTTCCGATCGTAAACTCTTATATTGTTCTAATCTTTGTATCTTTTCATTTTAATCAAAGAAAATTAAAATAAAAAAAACATAATTTTTTTTTAAAAAAAAATGGATTCACAAAACTCAACAATTCTTCATGAAATGGATTCCATTATGGGAACAACCACACGTACTCCTCGTCTGCTATCTACCGAAGGTTTCCCGGAATGGAAGTATCGAATGGAAAAATATATCAAGATGAAAGACTTCAAAATTTGGAGATGCATTTTGAAGGGACCTATCCGAATCACCACAACACTTCCAGATCAAACGATTATTGACCAGGCTGTTGAAGAATATACTGATGAAGAATTCGATAAAGTTGAGCAGCAAGAGAAGGCACTTGCTACCCTTACAATGGCTCTTTTTCCTGAAATTGCCCAGGGTTTTCGGGAATATAAATCAGCAAAAGCTCTGTGGGAAGCTTTGATTGAAGTGTTTGAAGGGAATGAGGATATGAAACAAAGCCGTCAAGACATGCTGAGACATAAATTCAATATGTTTAATCACATTCTTAGAGATACTTTGGAAGTTCAACCACAACACTTTATCACACTCACCACTAAGATGAGTTCAGCTAGGGTCTCAGTGCCAAGATCAGAAGTCAACAAGAAATTGCTTAACTCTCTCCCAAAGACATGGGGATATGAATGTTGTTATTATCAAGAAAACACATGATCTTAATCGACCTAGTTTGGATGAACTCATTGCCATCATTAAAGCTTGTCATCTGGATGACAAACAAACAGAGATCAATCACGTTAACTCATATTCTTCTGCTAATCTTGGAATTCAATCAAACAATGCTTTCTCATCCTTCACAAATCCTCAAGTTCAACCATTTTTTGCTCCTCAATCATCATCATATGCCACACCATTCATGAAAAATGTTCAACCTCCAGTATTTTATCCACAAGTTGCATCTTCTTCAAAGACACCTGCTCCAGTTCCTGCTCCAATTCTTGCTCCCAACAAGAATGACGAAAATTTGGCTCTTGCAACCGGTCTTGTAAATTGTTATAATGCTTTTGTAACTGGTGAGCTACCTCCTCAATTGTCATTAGCTGATTTGGACCAAATTCATCCCGAAGATGTCGAAAAAATGGACATAACATGGCAAATTGCTATGGTGGTCTTCAGAGCCAAAAAGTTCTCCAAAAAGACATGCAAAAATAACTGGGTAATGAATGTAGAGAAGAAGGTGGGGTTCAATAAAGGCAAACTCCGATGTTTTAACTGCCATGAACCTGGTCATTTTGCCAGAGACTATCCTAAGCCTGATAGGAGAGAGAGAACAATGAAAGAACAATGGTGCCAGTAGGTATCAGTAGGGGAGCCACCATCAACAATCATACCAGAAATCTTGCGGTGGTGGCTCAGTCATTTGATTGGGATGACCAAATTCATGCCCTAAATGTCTTGGGACCTGAAAATGCACATTTGGCTCAAATCAACGATATTGCAGAGGGAAAAGCTGAGATGGATTCGGATGAGGAGATGATAAATCTACAATTTGCGTTCATGGTTCAAACTACGCCAGAGTCTGATAATCCAAAGGTCAGTGAAATCATTTGCTCTCCATCTTGTATTAAACTATAAATTTTTTACGTGAACAGGCTGATTTGATGCGTAGAGAGATTGAGGAACTCAAGTATGAGGGATACCAACTGAGAAAAGGTCAAAAACCATTAAAAGATCAATTAGAGGCCAAGTCAAATGATTATAAGAAATTGCAAGCAGACTATAGTGACAAGTGTGTTCACTATAGATATCTTAAAAAGGATTTTGATGTTGTAACTGTGGAACTTGACACATTGAAGACTCGTTTTGCAAATGCTGAATTTAACTTCAAAAAATTTGGTGTGTCAAGTGAAAGAGTTGCAACAATAATTGAACACCAAATGAAATGGAGGGACCAGAAACAAGTAGGCATAGTCTATGAGAGTGTCCCTCCCCCATTTAATCATATTTACACAGTTATTCCTTTGACTCAAGCAGAGATTGACCGTGAACCATTTATGGTTTACGGTAAATCAGAGACTGAACAGGTAATAGACTATAGTGATAGAAATTAGATACTAATGTTTCTACTTCCGATGCAGATTCATCAGTAAGCAAAGAAAAGTGAGAGGATGGAAAGTTAGAGTCTAATAATTTGGTGTCTAAATTTGGTGTTCTTATTTCAAATGTTGATGAGTCTGTTCTTGATGTTAAGATTGATATCTTAATTTGTGATGATTTGATGTCGAACTCAAATGTTTCTAATAATTGTGATGTTGTTTTTGTGAAATCCACTGAATCTGATACTAACACATCCACACCTTCTACATCCGTCACACATTCTAAATCCTACAATTACACATGTGGGAAGGTTAGAAAGGCCCATAAGAGCATGAAATCTGATAATGGTGGTACCAGGTCTAAAGATAATAAGCAAATTTGTTTCAACTGTGGTACTGTCGGCCACATTGCTCGAAATTGTTCCAACCGGGCATTTGTGCATTTTTCAACACCGAGGAAAGAAAACGAGACTTGAGGAAGGTCTATTACAAGAAATTCCTCGAGATCTAGTCTTTGTGAAAATGATCGAAAATTTCATAATAATAAGAAAAGGGCCGATGTTAAACCGAACAAACAGGTTTTCTCTAAACCAGCCACAAGTACATTGCCGAAATCGAGTGCAATTGAGCCAAGGTTAATTTCGTCAAAGGGTGTGCCTGGATCTTCGACTAATTATAGCCGAAAATCTAAACGCTCCAAGAAAAAGAAAAATGTTTCCAAGTCACCGGTGAATACTTTAAAACCTAACTACCAATGGGTGCTCAAATCTACAATTGTCCGATCATCTTCATCTTATGAAAGTGTTTCTGATATTAATGCAAAATTGAAAAATCAAAAAGATAAATCTGTCAAAGTCAAGGGTAAACCCAGGGTTGTAACGACCCTGGTCTCCAAATCTAAATAATCTCGTTCATTGTGCAGGAACAATTGCGGAGGAATGTTGCCAGACCTTGGTATGTCGACAACGGTTGTTCCAGGCATATGACAGGAGACATCTCCCAGTTGCACAACATTCAAAACTTTAACGGGGGATACGTTTCCTTTGCGGGAGGGGATGGTGGAAAAATCACTCAAAAAGGAACAGTTTCCAATGGATTGCTGAGCTTCGAGAATGCTAATTACGCGCCCGAGTTAAAGCACAGTTTGTGAAGTGTTTCTCAGATTTGTGACAAGGGTTATTCCACTCACTTCACCGATAAAGAATGCCTAATTTTGAAGCCAGAAATTGTCATTCCAGATGAATGGATTCTTGTGAAATCAAAACGGGATGGCGATGCTTACATCATTGAAATGAACAACAATCTTCCTGAACAAGTCACTTGCCTCTTCTCAAATGTTTTTGGGAAAAATGCTATGCTATGGCACCGAAGACTCAGACATGCTAATGCAAAGAATCTGAATCGACTTGCAAAGAATGACATGGTGCATGGAGTTCCTGTCAGAGATTTTATCACGATCGAAAAGTGTGTGTCATGTGCCCAACGAAAGCATCACAGAAACCCACACTTTCCAAAACAGGTCAATTCAATCAACCAGGTCCTCCAATTGTTGCATATGGACTTATTTGGTCCGGTCAGCGTCCTTTGCATCAACAAAAATTCATATTTTCTAGTTATGATTGATGATTTCTCGCGATTCACGTGGGTCTTCGTTTTGTCCAACAAAATTGGGGTTGCTGACTTGATTAAGAAGTTTATTGTAATGATTGAGAACCAGACTAATGATGGGTTTTATCCATAAGTACATCCTATGTGCTCATACAAACCCTAATGCCTGGATCTAGGTTTCTCTATTGTACATGCAATTCATCCAAGACTTTAAACCCTAGATCTAGCATACAATTAATCTAATTAATTTAAGAATGGGTTTAAGATATTGCCTTGATTGTTATGTAGCAATAACAATCTCAAATCCTCCTTATAATGACTTTAGAAAGCTTAGAGTCACAAATGTCACTCCTCTAATGGTTCACAAACACCAAGAGCAAGAGGATGAAGAAGAGAAGAGAAGGAGGCTGCCCAAAATGTGTGGAAACCCTAATCAACAAGTTCACCACGTTTTTGGGTCTCAAGGGTCCTTTAAATAGTGAGGCTATTAGGGTTATCTAACAAGGAAACCCTAATTTGGATGCTTAAGCCCTAAGCAACCCATGGACTCCTTCCTTAACAGCCTAGGACGATTTCTAATGGGTTTCCCCATAGAATTCGTCCACCCCTCTAATATGGAGTCTATTAGCCCAATATTCAACTATCATACAATTGACAGTTCTAGTCCCTTAAGTTTAATTAATGTCTTTTAGTCACAAACTTAATTCTTATAAATTCTTGACTAATATTAATTAAACAATATGATTTCTCCTTTAATATATTATTCTAATAACTATTTTGTGAAGGCAACCCAAAAGGACCATGCACCATCGGGTCAAGTACATACCAAAATAGTTATGGACTTAGACACTAATCCAATAGTCTCCCACTTGGATAAGTCTAATAACTATTTTGTGTATGACTTCAGATTCTGATCTGCAATCGTAGCTTTCTAAAGCTGCTGTCAACTCTGATCTTATCATATACGTGTGTCCTTTAGATAAGGGATCATATATTCCTCCATTCTAGATATCGTGAGACATGAATTCGAATCATTCTCTCTATACTATTTCCCGACTTCCGATTTATGATGACTGACAACAGACTACAATTGAACACATCAATTTAGTCCCGGCTTGGCCAAGCACTTAGGTGCCATCACTAAATCATCGAGGGGCCCAAAGATATCACTTTTATCCTACTTTGGATAAAAGGAACTGATAAACTTTGACTCAATGCTCGCTTGCACTCACTTACCGAATTACACACAACAATATGTTTTATAACACCAAGTTACTGGTGCGTTTACATATTATCAATGTGCAACTGACTCGCAAGATACAACTCACACATCTCGGTTTCAAGAATATAAGATGTTATCGTCTCACCAATCACTCGTGATAAAATCCATGAAGTGATCCAAGTGAGCGTGGGTTTAATCCAATGCTCAAATCATATTCATAAGCACTCATGAACGTTGCAGCAAACAATTGCTTATGTCTAATACACTTTAGACAATCCACACACTAATTCACGACAGTCTTCATTCATACCTACTTCCAACATATGAACGACTGTGGCTCGTTCGAGTAATTTGACTGTTCTGAACCAATTAAATTATTCAGGAAGTCAAAACATGCAAAGTGAAACACAAGAATAATACTAATCCCATATGGCCTCAAACCTTTGAGTATAAATAAAACACCTTTTATTTTATCACCATATCGATTACTCATTATTTGTTGTTTCGGGTAATCAACTTCTTACTTGAATTATAACTACACTTGTCCCATGCTCTTAGCATGCACACAATGTTTACCTACGGTTCTTACTTTGTGAAATAGATCAAATGAACACATTTCCAATCATACTCATTTCACAACTCCCAATCCTTTTTACAAGTGTAAGAATATCAAATTCTTGCCACTTATAGAATATGCTAGATTTTAACATTTTATGCAATGATCCTTTCGTAATGTCATAGCACAAAAGTCACAATGACTATTGCTAATGAAATTACAAAGTTCTCTATGATTGTTACGATACAATTCCATAGACGTGATGTCTCTCACTCAAAGTACATTCCTTTGAACATCCTTTTGCATAAAATTTCTAATCTAGACATAAACTTTCAATATCCAACTCCCAATATGAAACGTTTCCATATTTTCCATATGACAACTCATTCTTAATAGAATCTTTTCTATTCATAATAATGTCTATATGGTCCATCCAATACTATACTTCCAACTACTCACAAGCGACCAATCCTCGGCGAACTTTGGATTGTCCTTTGATAGTTGTCTATTTTTTCTTAGTCAAAACCGATTCTTGTCCTTTTTCCCTCTTAATGCGCTAGACATTTGGAAAATTTTAGAATGGTCAAATATTATAGCATTTGCAATCGATCCTATAGCCGAAGCCTATGGGATACGATGCATAAAGATACGATACTTTATCAATCTTTTGCCATAATATTTTATGTGTCACGTTCTCACAATTCGAACTATGAAGAGGGATGCCATAATCATAATCGAAATTTGCGAACGCACTATGTATCCTTGACTAAATTTATTAACATTCCACAACCTAAGACTTTAGATTTGAAATGAACCATAATATTATCTCCCTTAATTATAGCAAAACAACTTTTCAACCCTTACGACTTTGCAAAGTATAACTCTTGTTTTCTATAATTAATATTGCTAACTTGCAATACTTTCCTTAATAATCATACAAGCATAACATTTATGCTCCCACTAGCTTTGACATGTATTCAGAAACAGCTTAACTTCCAGAAAACAATACCTATTGAATTTCTTAAGTTCATGTTTCTAATACCTAATGCTTTGATAATCCTTTATCTAAGCTTCTCAAACTTAGCTCATATGTGTGTCTAAACAATTCAGACTAATTGTCAAATCTCACAATTCGAATCATGGAAAGGGATACCGTAACCATAATCGAATTCGAGAATACAATTTCACAATCACTATCTTCTTAAAATCTTTCTTAGTGAAAGCATTTCCTCACAGTCATTTTCATGAAGAAGGGAATCTTATGACACTTAGATTTTAATGGTGTATTTGTTCCTATCCATGTGAATTAGTCAAAACCAAGGTTTATGACAAATTCAAACTTATATGAACCGAACCTTCTCAATCTTGATTTCTTGCCTTATAGTAACACGGCTGCCCACCATGTCTTCCAAGTAGTTAAGCAGCTCACCCTTTCCTATCAATGTACTTTTCATTGATCAAGGTCCTTGCCTTTTATGCATTCAAATGAGAACTCATAGGGCTCACATGCATAATTAACTCAATTGGAACGACACAGAAACAAGGTAATGTCAACACGATAGGTTGTAAACCTCTACTCGTGTGCTAGTGATGTTCGATAAGGTTTATTTTGATTTGTTCTTGAAACCTTTCAAGACCATTAAGACTCCCACTGACTCCTTGACATATAAGATTCTCTTGTCAATAAACATTTCTTGACAAAAAAAATATTCAAGAGTTAGTGTAGCTTTTATCAAGACAAAACACTTCATAAAATTGGTCCTAGTTGGTCTTTGTCTTATCCAAGACATCATAACCTACCAATTTCAACTGTGCGTGAATAAGAAAAACCTTTTTCTAAATTCTACATTTGATGAATGTTATAAACCTTCTTAATACTTGTCACTCAATGTCACAATCTTAACTCTAAGACTTGATTTGGAACGAAGTATGATTGACTTCTTGATTTAACCATTTCTTCAGTTCTTGATTTCTCTTCTCAGACATACAGTTGTACTAAGACTCACTTAGAGGATCAATTGAGATATGGTTCTTAATCATTAAGACCTATCATAAAGCATAAAAGGTACTCTCCCTTCTTCTTAGAATAGAGAAACTTTTATCTTTCTGCCTACTTGATTCTTCTTATTCGTGTTGCTATTGATTTAAACCTTTTTAATCAATTCAGAATTACAGTTAATCTTATAGTATAATCATATTTACCAAGCCTTTAGTAAATCATGACGAATATCTTTGTGACTCTTGTGGTGGATTTGATCAGCACACAACTTTGTGTACTCGATCTCCTAGTCTTTCACTTGACCCTTTGTCAATGAATTAGTCTAATTTCCAAATATGAAATTTCTCATTCATCGTGCAACCAAGTTGCATGATTCCAAGTTTCCGTCCAATTGAAACTTGGGCGATGAGAAACTCTCCCTATTTGGTAAATTCTTGACATTTCCACAAACAACATAATTATGAATCACATCCACTCGTTATAGAAATATACGAACATCAATTTTCCATAACGATTTCATTGCAAAGAAATAAATAAATAAATAAATGAGTCGAACCAAAATTTATTTTATTCATAAAAGCAGCGGAAAACATTTGTCCTTACAATGCAAAATCAACTGAAAAACTATGTAGTCAAATATTCCTAACAATTCTATCATAACTTTCTAAGCTCAAAATCTAGTCTTTAAGTCCATGCGATCGAGATCCATTTCTTTGTGATTAGACTCATCTTGCTCTTCCATCAAGCTTTCTCTCTTTTCACTGATCCTGCAAAACATTCAAATGCAATCTTATCACATTATGTATTAAGAATCAACGAATAGGAACTTAATGGAGTTAGATAGTGGATTTTACCTGAAGCACAGGCATACTCTTTGACTCTCCCATCTTCTGGACTCTTCAGGCTCTTAGGACAGACTTGTATCCAACGCCCTTTCACTTGGCAGCAAACGCAGTTCGGTTCTCCTAGAACGTCCTCTGAAGCATGGTTGGTTGAATTTCCCAACAAATATGCTCTATTGCCTTACCAAGTCATTTCTGATTCAGCAGCAATGAGCATGTAAGTTAAGTCAATGAGGCTTACGTCATGATCCATCATATGATACTTTCTTTCGAACTCATTATATGATTCAGGGAGTGACTGCAGAACCCACTCTACAACCAACTTATCAGGGAACGATGCACCCAACATTATCAACCTATCGATGTGTGATTTCATTCCCAGAACGTGGGCACACACGGGTTTACCATCTTCATGTTTCATTTCCAATAAGGCTTTAGTGACATTCGACCTTTCAATTCTTCGATCTTGTGGGTTAGGGAGAATAATTAGAGGAGGTGGAGGAAGTGAAGCATGATCTCTTGTTCCTCGATCGAATCGTGGAATATCATCTTCATGTGGAATGCTTGTTCCACGGGATTTGGGAAGACCATAGTTGTCGTACTTTGACATCTACAAAACGGGAGAAAACAAATTCAAGTTAGTTGATTGATTGAGTCCTTAATAAATCACCCAAATGAGATATTGAGGCTAGGACCCAACACAATATTCCACAACTCGGGAGAGGGATGCCGTAACCCAAATTGCAGAACATGTGAAGGTAAGTGAATGACGATTCACTAATTTTCCACCATGAAAAACAAAAAACTAATTAAGTTTTAAAAGCTTTGAAAACTCCTAGATACTTTGAGATTCATTGAACTTTTCAATGGCATGTTTAAATCTCGATATGCCCCTCTAGTTTGTGACTGGGATGCCGAGGATCACAAAGCGGGTGTGAATAGCCATGCAAATCTACATGGTTCCCTCACATGTTACAGTCACCTATTCGACGTGTCGGTTAACCACACACGCTCCACCGAACTATGACAAACATTGAGTCACCCTTTGCTACCTCTGCTAAGAACCATTTAGTGTGCCAGTTAACCACACACGCTCCACGAATGTCCTCGCAAGGGTACAAAGTGTAATTTCATGGAATTGCATCAATTCACTTTTGCCTAAAGTAACTAAGATTGGGAATTTGTAAAAACATTTAGTTACTTTTGTACTTCATTATACTTATAATGGAAAGTTTCTGTCCTATCCTACCCGTTCGGCTAACGACCCTCCACTAGTCAAGAGTGCGGTGGGTAAGACTGGATACCCATTCAATCGCCATTTTATAGGCAATTTCCTTAAACACCCCTTATAGACCAGCTTCGTGAATGAGGCCTACTAACGGTAAGACTGACTTTTACTCATACATATATATATAATGTTAGACTTTTAATGTTATATATAGTATAGGGTGTATTTTTACACTTTTAAAATACTAGGTGGTCAAATTTAACAATTATACTTTTAATTCAATTAAATTGTAAACCAAAACTTTATGGATTTATTAAGCCTCTTTTAATTATACACCTTAATTAATTAATAAAACCATAAGGGTGTGATATGAACTTTTCAAAACAATACTAGGGTTTTAGAATTTAACATTCCTAAATTATACTTTTAATCAACTTTTAAATTCCAAAACTTGAGGGCAAGTTTTGAAACATTTCAAAACATTAGGGTTTCAACTATATAAATTTCAAAACAAAAACTTTTGAGTTCAAATTTAAACTATAAAACCTAAAAGGGAAAAATTGAAACTTTTCATAACACAAGGATCAAATAACAAATAATATAAATTAAACAATTAATTTTATTATTATCTATATTTGATCTAATATCAATTTCTTGCAAAATAATTTACCCAATTAATAAAAAATAATCCAACTTTAATCATATAAGGAAGTTATTATCTAATCAATTGGTAATTATCTTCTGTTTAATCAAGGAATGCTATGTCCCAAAATCCCCTCTTTCATGAGTAAGTATTCATGAGTAAAACAACAAGAAATCCCGAAATCCCCTCTTTCTGACGCTCGAACTCGCCGAATACCCCTATGGACTCGCCGAGTAGGGGCCTACTCGCCGATTCCACAATGGGACTCGCCGAGTTCATCAGGCAGGGAGGCCAAAAAACGATTTTGCAGCTTGAACAAACATACAAGGCATCAATACAATAGAAACCAATCAAGGCTCTGATACCATTGATGGGTTTTATCCATAAGTACATCCCATGTGCTCATACAAACCCTAATGCTTGGATCTAGGTTTCTCTATTGTACATGCAATTCATCCAAGACTTTAAACCCTAGATCTAGCATACAATTAATCTAATTAACTTAAGAATGGGTTTAAGATATTGCCTTGATTGTTATGTAGCAATAACAATCTCAAATCCTCCTTGTAATGACTTTAGAAAGCTTAGAGTCACAAATGTCACTCCTCTAATGGTTCACAAACACCAAGAGCAAGAGGATGAAGAAGAGAAGAGAAGGAGGCTGCCCAAAACGTGTGGAAACCCTAATCAACAAGCTCACCACGTTTTTGGGTCTCAAGGATCCTTTAAATAGTGAGGCTATTAGGGTTATCTAACAAGGAAACCCTAATTTAGCCCAATATTCAACTATCATACAATTGACAGTTCTAGTCCCTTAAGTTTAATTAATGTCTTTTAGTCACAAACTTAATTCTTATTAATTCTTGACTAATATTAATTAAACAATATGATTTCTCCTTTAATATATTATTCTCATAATATATTAATAAATCATATTTAATCCTTTCTCTCCATAATTCATCCTATCAAGTTGCTTTGGTGAAGGCAACCCAAAAGGACCATGCACCATCGGGTCAAGTACATACCAAAATAGTTATGGACTTAGACACTAATCCAACAACTAATCATCGGGTGAAGGCGCTCAGAACTGATAACGGGCCAGAATTCAAGAATGATTTCCTTGATTATTTTTGTGCAGAAAAAGGGATCGTGCGTCAGTATAGTGCTGCTCACACACCGCAACAAAATGGTGTTGTTAAGCGGAGAAATCGAACGTTAAAAGACGCTACAAGGACGAAGTTATGTCACTCTAAACTTCCAGTTTTCTTTTGGGCCGAGGCAATCAACACGGAATGCTATGTCCAAAATCGTGTCCTGATCAACAAAGCTCATATGAAGACCCCGTACGAAATTCTCTATGGTCACAAGCTATCTGTTAGTCACTTCCGTATCTTTGGCTTCCCTTGCACCCTCCTTCATCTGGAATCCAATCCCAAATTCAACGCCAAAGCCGATGATTGTTACTTTGTGGGGTATGCTACTTGCACGGCGTACAGGGTCTACAATAAAAGGACAATGTATATCGTAGAATCCTTTGACGTGCGCTGGTTGGAGGAGAACGAGATGAATGCCAGATTCGGTCCAGATTGGTTTTTTGACTACACATCTTTATTCAAATCGTTCAATGTGTTTTCAGATGATATGTCTGGTTCTTGTTCTGGTTTGAAGGCTGTGATTGAAGGTGAAGACGAAGAAGTTTTTTATAGACCGTCAGTGGTGTCCTCTCCGACTCCTACAGTGGATGTATCTGTTCCAAGTGGTTCGTCAGAGTCTCCATGTCAACAAAATATTCTAGATGCTGATGCCACTCCTCTTACTCCTGATGAAAGAGAGTTCATGTCCAAAGATGCTTCCACTGCTACTCAAACATTTATGGAACTTCTCTTTCCTGAACCAATCACTAACGAGTTTGTGGCAAGCCCTTCTCACGATTCCAGTTCGCCCGAGATGGTTCATACAGCAGATGATGGATTTGTCAATATTCACAATCTTCCCGTATCGCTCAATGACATCAGCCAGGAGCTACCTTCCAGAATTGAACGCGATCACCCGATCGAAAACGTCATTGGTCAGCTGGGCGACGGTGTTCAAACACGGAGTCAGAGTGGAGATGTAAATACATGTCTCTATTCTTTCTTCATATCTCAAATAGAGCCAAAGAATGTTGAAATGGCTTTGAATGAGCCCAGCTGGATGGATGCTATGCATGAGGAATTGAATGAATTTGAAAAAGATGGGATTTGGAAGCTGGTTGAATACCTAAGGGCAAGAATTCACTCGACACGCGTTGGGTCTATCGAAACAAGCAAGATGATTCAAGGGTCATTGTGCGAAATAAGGCTCGATTGGTTGTACGTGGATTTCGTAAAATTGAGGGTCTTGACTACACCGAAGTTCTTGCTCCGGTAGCTCGCTTGGAGGCTATTCGCATATTCCTTGCGTACGCTTCCTACATGAATTTCACGGTTTACCAGATGGATGTCAAGACTGCCTTCTTATACGGCGTTGTGCAGGAAGAAATCTATGTTGATCAACCTCCTGGGTTTGTCAATTCAAAGTTTCCAAATCACGTCTACAATTTGGACAAGGTTTAATATGGGTTACACCAAGCTCCAAGGGCGTGGTATGAAACTCTTACGAAGCACTTGCTCGAGCATGGCTATTCACGAGGGGACTATCGATCAAACCTTATTCATTAAGCATGTTGGTACCAATCAGATTCTCGTTCAAATCTACGTTGATGATATCATTTTCAGGTAACGAGTTCAAAGTTGTGCAAAGAGTTCGAAAGCGTTATGAAGAAGAGGTTCGAGATGACTTCCCAGGGAGAAATTACCATGTTTCTGGGGCTTCAGGTCAAACAAGACTCAACCGGAATCCTGATACATCAAGTCAAGTTTGTTGAAGATATGCTAGAGAAGTTCAGGTTTCGAGACGCAAAACCTGCACTGACGCCAATGGCTGAGAGACCTCTGTTGACTCCAAATATTAAAGGCGAATCTGTAGATCAAACTAACTACAGATCGATGATCGGATCGTTGATGTATCTAATTGCAAGCAGGCCAGACATGATGTTCACGGTTTGTCACTGCGCATGAAACCAGGCTAATCCTAAACTTCACATCTTATTGTTGTCAAAAGAATTTTTCGGTATCTCAAAGGCAGCCCAAAATTAGGTCTTTGGTATCCGAAAAATTCTGAATTTGATTTATATGATTTTGCTGACAGTAATTATGGAGGCTGTGAGCTTAACAGGAAATCAACGTCTAGAGGATGTCAATTTCTTAGTGATCGGATGGTGTCATGGCAGTGCAAGAAACAGCATATAGTCTCAACCTCAACAGTAGAGGCGAAATACATAGTCGCTTCTGCTTGTTGTTCTCAAGTTATCTAGATACAACATCAGCTTATGGATTATGGTTTGAATTTTCTAGAAACCCCTATTTTTTGTGATAATGAGGCCGCAATTCAATTTGCTAAAAATCCTATCCAACACTTGAAAACCAAGCACATCGATATCAAAGTACATTTTTTCAGAGATTGTTTTGAGCGTTCGCTCATTCGGTTGGAGCAAGTTCCCACTGCTAATAATGTGGCGGACCTGTTCACAAAACTGTTTAAGAAAGCACGATTCGATGTGCTTGTGGGATTTTTGAAAATGATACACTTTGAGGACTAACTTTTGTTTTAGGATAGTTTAAATTTCCGCGTTTAGTTTTCATTCTCACCCATGCACAAACTTAGGGGGGGAAATAAACAAAAACCAAACACAAAAATAGAAAATCAAAAATCCAAAATAGTGTTCTTTCAGTAGCGTATCTCTGTAGGTGTTGTGATGGGAAGTGATATAAACTTGGTAATAACAGGCAATTTGCATTCGTGTAATATACCAAAGCTGAATTATCTAGACTCTGTGTTCGGTGCGCTAGTAGGCACGAAAGATATAAATGGACTTGACTAGGTATAGATGAATTTAAGGAATCTAGAGATTTGACAAATCTTAACTTAGATAGTTCCATTTTTCCTGAAAATACGACGCTTGGGTAGATTGAGCAGGGGGATATACATGAGAATCCACCAGTCGCACTATAGCAATCCGTATCTAGAACAGTGGTTTAACTCTTCCTCGATGTACGGACTATGTCCTTAATTCTAGTATTGACGGGGCGACTGGGGAATTGCGATAAAGTAGGTCTGTAGGAAATTATTTTCTTGCGTTCTTTCTGTTAGCCATATGTTTCATCCTTTGAGTGACTGAAATACATCCGACCTGGACTGCAACATATACAATTCTATTTCTCTAAATCTTCTATCTATGCTATTCTTTCTGTCTGTTAGTCATATGTTGTCTCCTTTGTGTGATTGAAATACATCCGACCTGGTACACAACATATGCACCATTCTACTTCTCAATCCATCTAAATCTAGTCAGTCATATGTTTCACCCTCTACATGATCAGAAGATCCTACCTGGGTGTATATCATGTGCATTCTAAAACTGATTTCTCCCATAACAATTGTCTACTCACCTAAACTAAGGAGTACTTTGGAAGTTCCTGATTATTGGGGTATGTCGGGAAGAGGGAAACATGTTCTAGTACATTTAAAATTGAACAATCACTAGGTTATCTGTAGATCTAGCTGCTCAATTTAGATGGACATCAATATCCTTGGTCGTCTTCAGAAGAATGGTCCTTAGGATTTTATCTAGAAACATAAGGTCATAATGCATTGTCATTCATAGTATGTGAAAAATATATGTCTCAATCCTTCGTATTTAAGTGGACCACAATACTGGCGAACGACCAGATCTAGACATAAAGATGGAAGTAATATAAACGGATTGAGGATGTCTAATAACTTTGATCTCAATATCACAAAAATATTATTAGCAATAGTTGAGGTGAAATTAGTGGTGATTCATTTTAATTTCAAAATTTATTTTACGTTTAGTTTTATTTTTATTTTTATCTTGATAAAATATCAAAAATTTTAAAACATTGCTTAATTTTTTAGAATTTGTTTTATTTTTTAATTTGTTTTATTTTTATTTTTTTTTTATTTTTTAGTCCTCAAAATGCATTATTTTTAATTGTTTTTGGGTATTGGGCTTAATTTTTGAAGCTTCTTGGGTTGCATCCCATTGAAAATGGACAGGGTCTTGGGTCCAGGTATATAAGGTATGGAGTCCGGCTGTAAACACTTTTTACCCTCATTTCCTGTCTACAACCATAAACTCCTTGAATCCTCCCAAGGTTGTTCATTGAATCATCCCACTTTGTGTGTTTAACTCAAAATTGACTGTTTACGCTTGAAGGTATGCCCATTGCGATTATCGGAATGCCATTATAACTGTAAATCGACCTTGATTCGAAGGATTATTCAAAGAAAACAAATTGTTTGGCGTTTACGGCCAGTTGAAGGGTTTACGGTCACTGAAGGGTTTACGACCGTACACCCAGTTTACGACCGTATACCACATTTACGGCCGTAAACTCGTTTACGGCCATACACACCCTCTCTAACCGTAAACCCAAAAAATTTGAACTTAAAATTTTTTTTTCTTCTCACTTAATCTCCATCAAAGCCTAATTAAATTGATACATGAGTTAAACCTTGGTCTTAAATGATTAAATACGTTGTTTTCTCACTTGGCTTGGTTTAATGCAGATCAAAATGGATGGACTTAAGTTTGCTGACAGTCACAATTTGGTGATCTTCTTGGTTGACCCTCCTACAGCTCATGGTGAATTCAAGTCCATGATCCATGGTCTGGAAGAATGCTTCTTAGCTACTACTCGGACTCTAAATCCAACAATTTACCAAATCCTGATTAAAGAGTTCTAGAAGTCTGCAGTAGTGAAGAAAGGGAATGATGGCTCTATGTCTGTTGAAGCTTGTGTTAAAGGATGCAAGGTCATTGCAACAGAGTAGATTATCCGGGATGTTTTGAAGATTGAAGACCATCCAAGTTTCCCAACCGAGATCAAAATGGTTCTAGCTCAAGAAGTCCTCAGTAAAATGGGATATGAAGGAGAATTTCTCCAACCCTAAAGAAGCTATCACCACCATATTGGAGGTTTCTAGCTCATGTCTTTGTGAGCTGTATCTCGGGAAGGAGATCTGGAGCGGATGAAATCTCTTTACGGAACACTGGTGCAACCGCCGCTCTCGCTGCGGGACTTGACTTCAATTTCTCCAAGTTCATCTTGGACGAGCTCCATGTGAACATTAAAGGAAAGACAAGGGATAAATTTCTCATGTACCTAAGGTTCATTCAGCTGCTCATCAACAACCAATTCCTAGAGATCGAAAAAGAAGGAGAAACTTTAGATATGAAGTCTCTTGGGTCAAACACTATTGGGTTAATTAAAAAGAACTGCAAGGGAAAATTTACATTTCAAGGAAAATATCCTTTGGTGAAGTTTGGAGCATTTGCAGAATTTAATGAGTCATCTGAGAATGAAGAGTCTTCTGAACCCCTGGATTCTGCAAATGATGTCATATCTGTCTCTGAACATGAAGATGACAAAGTTCCTCCAATGGCAATTGTTGAAGAAGAACATGACACCATGACCAATTTGGAGATACAAAGTGACGTCAACAAGAGTCAAGATATGGGTGGTGATGGTGATGATGATGGTGAAGAAGAAGGATTTGGAGATGATGATACCACTGATGGGTTTTGGTCCTAAGAACATCCTATGTGCTCATACAAACCCTAATGCTTGGATCTAGGTTTCTCTATAGTACATGCAAGTTATCCAAGACTATAAACCCTAATTCCAGGATACAAGTAATCATATTAACATGAGAATAGGTTTATAATATTACCTTGATTGTTATGTAGCAATAACAATCCCAAATCTCCTTGTATTGACTTTGGAAGGCTTAGAGTCACAAGTGTCACTCCTCTAATGGTTCACAAACACCCTAAGCAAGAGGATGAAGAGGAGAGAGGATGGAGGCTGCCCAAAAACGTCTACAAACCCTAGAATAAGTCTTAGCCACGTTTTTTGGTCATAAGGGATCTCTTTATATAGAAGGCAATTAGGGTTATCTAACAAGGAAACCCTAATTTGGATGCTTAAGCCCTAAGCAACCCATGGAGCCCTTTCCTTAAGGCCTTGGACGATTTCATATGGGCTTCCCCCATAGAATCCGTCCACTTTATAATAAAAGGCAATCCATGGCCCAAATTGCAAATATTATATAATTACAATTCCAGTCCCTTAAGTTTAATTAATCTCTTTTAGTCACAAAACTAATTACCAATTAATTATTGACTAATATTAATTAAACAATATGATTTCTCCTTTAATATATTATTCTCATAATATATTAATAAATCATATTTAATCCTTTCTCTCCATAATTCATTATATCAAGTTGCTTTGGTGAAGGCAACCCAAAAGGACCATGCACCATCGGGTCAAGTACATACCAAAATAGTTATGGACTTAGACACTAATCCAACAGTCTCCCACTTGGATAAGTCTAATAACTATTATGCGTATGACTTCAGATCCTGATCTGCAATCGTAGCTTTCCAGAGCCGCTGATCATATCAGATACGCATGTCCTTAGATAAGGGATCATATATTCCTCCATTCTAGATATCATATGAGATATGATTTCAAATCATTCTCTTTGTACTATATCTCGATTCCCGATTTATGACGACTGACTAATTGAACAAATTAAATTAGCCCTAGCCCGGCCGAGCATTTATGTTTGTCATCACTAAATCATCGAGGGGCCCAAAGATATCGCCTTTATCCTACCTTGGATAAAAGGAACGGATAAACTTTGATACAATGCTTGCTTGCACTCACTCACCGAATTACACACAATAATATGTTTTATAACACCAAGTTACTAGTGCGTTTACATATTATCAATGTGCAACCGATTTGCAAGATACAACTCACACATCTTGGTTTCAAGAATATAAGATGTTATCGTCTCACCAATCACTCGTGACACAATCCATGGAGTGATCCAAGTGAGCATGGGTTTAATCCAATGCTCAAATCATATTCATAAACACTCATGAACGTTGCAGCAAACATTTGCTTATGTCTAATACTCTTTTAGACAATCCACACACCAATTCACGACAGTCTTCATTCATATCTACTTCCAACATATGAACGACTGTGGCCTGTTCAAATAATTCGATTATTCTTAATAAATTCAATTATTCTGGAAGTCAAAACATGCAAATGTGAAACACAAGAATAATACTAATCCCATATGGCCCCAAACCTTTGAGTATAAATTAAACTTCTTTTATTTATCATCATATCGATTACTCATTATTTGTCGTTTCGGGTAATCAACTTCTTACTTGAATTATTACACTTGTCCCATGCTCTTAGCATGCACACAATGTTTACCTATGGTTCTTACTTTTGTGAAATAGATCAAATTGAACACATTTCCAATCATTCTCATTTCACAACTCCAAATCCTTTTTCATAAGTGTGAGAATATCAAATTCTTGTTACTTATAAAATATGCTAGATTCTAACATTCTATGCAACGATCCTTTCGTAATGTCACTGCACCAAAGTCACTAAGACTATTGCCAATGATATTACAAAGTCCTCTATCGGAGATTGTTACAAGACAATTCCTTAGATATGATGTCTCTCACTCAAAGTACATTCCTTTGAACATCCTTTTGCATAAAAGTTTCTAATCTAGTCATAGATTTTCAATATTCAATTCCCAATACGGACACGCTTCCATATTTTCCATATGACAACTCATTCTTAATAGAATCTTATCTATTTGTAATGATGTCGATATGGTCCATCCAATATGGAAACATTTCCATATTTTCCATATGACAACTCATTCTTAATAAGGTCGATATGGTCCATTCAATACCATGCTTCCAACTACTCACAAGCAACCAATCCTCGTCGAACTTTGGATTGTCCTTTGATAGTTGTTTAATTATTTTAGTCAAAACCGATTCTAGTTCCTTTTCCCTCTAAATGCGCTAGACATTTGGAAAAATTTAGAATGGTCAAATATTAAAGCATTTGCAATCGATCCTATACCCGAAGCGTATGGGACACGATGCATAATGTTTTATTTGCTATGTTCTCAAAATTCGAATTGTGAAAAAGAATGCCGTAATCATAATCGAAATTTTAAGAACACACTATGTACCCTTGACTAAATTTATTAACATTTCTCAACCTAATCCTTTAGATTTGAAAGGAAGCATAATATTCTCTCCCTTAATTATAGCAAAACAACCTTACAACCCTTACGACTTTGCAAGGTATAACTCTTGTTTTCTATAATTAATATTGTCAACTTGCAATACGTGCCTTAATAATCATACAATCATAACTTTATGCTCCCACTATCATGATGATTATTATAAACATAACACTTATGCTCCCACTAGCTTCGACATGTATTCATAAACATCTTAACTTTCAGAAAAACAATACCTATTGAATTTCTTAAGTCCATGTTTCTAATACTTAATGCTTTGATAATCTTTTATCAAGGCCTCTTAAACTTATACACCTTTTCCTTACATAGTTCATATGTGTGTGTAAACAATTGCCAAACCTCACAATTCAAATTATGGAAAGGGATACCGTAACCATAATCGAATTCGAGAATGCAATTTTACAATCACTATCTTCTTAAAATCTTTCTTAGTGAAAGCATTTCATCACAATCATTTTCATGAAGGAGGAAATCTTATGACACTTAGATTTAAACGGTGTATTTGTTCCTATCCATGTGAATTTTTCAAAACCAAAGTTTACGACAAATTCAAACTCATATGGATCGAAATTTCTTAATCTCGATTTCTTGTCTTATGGTAGCACAGCTGCCCACCATGTCTTCCAAGTAGTTAAGCAACTCACCTTTTCTTATCAATGTACTTTCATTAATCAAGGTCCTTGCCTTTTATGCATTCGAATGAGAACTCATAGGACTCACATGCATAATTAACTCAATTGGAACGGCACAGAAACAAAATAATGTCAACACGATATGTTGTAAACCTCAACTCGTGGGCTACTGATGATCGATAAGGTCTATTTGATTTGTTCTTGAAACCTTTCAAGACCAATAAGACTCCCACTGACTCCTTGACATATAAGAATCTCTTGTCAACAACCATTTCTTGACAAACAAATATTCAAGAGTTAGTGTAGTTTTTATCAAAACATTTCATAAATTGGTCCTAGTTGGTCTTTGTCTTATCCAAGACATCACAACTTTCCACATTTGATGAATGTTATAAACCTGTCATAATACTTATCCACTCAATGTCACAATCTTAACTCTAAGACTTGTTTTGGAACGAAGTATGATTTACTTCTTGATTTAACCATTTCTTCAATTCTTGATTCCTCTTCTTAGACATACAATGGTACTAAGACTCACTTAGAGGATAAATTGAGATATGGTTCTTAATCATTAAGACCTATCATAAAGCATAAAAGCTACTCTCCCTTCTTCTTAGAATGGAGAAACTTTTATCTTTCTGCCTACTTGATTCTTTTTATTCGTTCTGCTATTGATTTAAAACTTTTTTTAATCAATTCAGAATTACACTTAATCTTATAAGTATAATCATATTTACTAAACCTTTAGTAAATCATGACGAATATCATTGTTACTCTTATGGTGGACTTGATCAACACGCAACTTTGTGTGCTCGATCTCCTAGTCCTTCACTTGACAGTTTGTCAATGAATTAGTCTAATTTCCCAATATGAAATTTCTCATTCATCGTACAACCAAGTTGCATGATTCCAAGTTTCTGACCAATTGAAACTTGGGCGATCAGAAACTCTCCCTATTTGGTAAACTCTCGACTTTCCATAAATAACATAATAAGAACCAAATCCATTATTGCTAATAATAGAAACATTCAAACATCAATTTTTCATATACGCCATTGCAAGGATAAATAAATAATCAAAATTTATTTTATTGCAGAAAAATTGTCCTTACAATGCAATTCATTGAAAAACTATGCTAATACATTTTTCTTAGCAATCTAATTCTAACTCTAAGTAGTAGCTCAAGAATCTAATCTTCAAGTAATGCGATCGAAATCCATTTCTTCACGGTTAGATTCTGCTCACTTTTTCCCTTATGCTTCCTTTCTTTTCTTCGATCCTACAAAACATCAATTGTAATCTTATCACATTATGTATTAAGAATCTAGAATAGGAGCTTAAAAGAGTTAGTCAATGGATTTTTACCTATATTAGAGCCATACGTTTCGACTCTCCCATCTCTTAGATCTCTTAGGTAAATGGGGCAGCTTCGTCTCCAATGCCCTTTCTCTTGGCAATAAAAGCAAATTGACTCTTTTTGGAACAAGACATGGAACTACTTTAGACACTGCCTTTCTCTTATGATCAAACCTTTCGATCATAGCATGTCTTTCGTTGCCATTGTCTATATCCATAGAGGTCTTGAAGGCGGATTCACCAATCAACTTTGCTTTTCTATTGCGCCAAACCATTGTTGATTCAGCAGCAATAAGATAAAGGTGAGATCTATAACGGTCACGTCGCGGTTCATCATATAGTACTCTCTTACGAACTCACTATATGAGTTAGGAAGTGACTGAAGAACCCAATCAACAGCCATTTCCTTATAGACAACGGATCCCAACATTCTTAACCTATCAATGTGTGACTTCATCCCTAGGACGTGTGTACACACCGACTTCCCTTCTTTATGTTTACTTGCCAAAAGGGCTTCAGTGATCTTGAACTTTTCAAGCCTTCAAACTTGTGGGTTAGGGAGAATAATTGGAGGAGGAGGAGGAAGTGAAGTATGATCTCTTGTTCCTCGATCGAATCGTGGAATATCATCTTCATGTGGAATGCTTGTTCCACGGGATTTGGGAAGACCATAGTTGTCGAACTTTGACATCTATAAAACGGGAGAAAACGAATTCAAGTTAGTTGATTGATTGAGTCCTTAGTAAATCACCCAAATGAGATACTAAGGCTAGGACCCAACACAATATTCTACAACTCGGGAGAGGGATGCCGTAACCCTAATTGTAGAATATTTGAAGGTAAGTGAATGACGATTCACTAATTTCCACCATGAAAAACGAAAAAGAAATTTAAGTTTTAAATCTATGAAAACTCCTAGATCCTTTGAGATTCATTGAAATTTCAATGTCATGTTTAAATCTCGATATGCCCCTCTTGTTTGTGACTGGGATGTCGAGGATCACAAAGCGGATGTGAATAACCATGCAAACTTACATGGTGCCCTCACATGTTACAGTCACCTATTCGATGTGCCGGTAAACCACACACACTCCACCGAACTATGACAAACATTGAGTCACCCTTTGCTACCTTTTCTTAGCACCATTTAGTGTGCCGGTAAACCACACACGCTCCACTAACGTCTTTGCAAGGACACAAAGTGTAATTTCATGGAATTGAATCAATTCACTTTTGCCTAAGTAACTAAGATTGGGAATTTTATGAAAACATTTAGTTACTTTAATAATTCATTATACTTATAATGGAAGGTTTCGTCCTATCCTACCCGTTCGGCTAACGACCATCCACTAGTCAAGAGTGCGGTGGGTAAGAGTGGATACCCATTCAATCGCCATTTTATAGGCAATTTCCTTAAACACCCCTTATAGACCAGCTTCGTGAATGAGGCCTACTAACGGTAAGACTGACTTTTACTCATACATATATATAATGTTAGACTTTTAATGTTATATATATAGTATAGGGTGTATATTACACTTTTAAAATACTAGGTGGTTTAATTTAACAATTATACTTTTAATTCAATTAAATTGTTAACCTAAACTTTTATGGATTTATTAAACTTCTTTTAATTATACACCTTAATTAATTAATAAAACCATAAGGGAGTGATTTGAACTTTTCAAAAACATTACTAGGGTTTTAGAATTTAACATTCCTAATTAAACTTTTAATCAACTTTTAAATTCCAAAACTTGAGGGAAAGTTTTGAAACATTTCAAAACATTAGGGTTTAGAATTTAAATATACATCAAATTAAACTATTAATCCAAAATTTTAAATTCAAAAACTTGAGGGCAAGTTTTGAAACCTTTTCCAAAACATTAGGGTTTCAACTATTTAAATTTCAAAACAACAAAACTTTTGAGGTCAAATTTAACCTATAAAACCTAAAGGGGAAAATATGAAACATTTCGTAACACAAGGATCAAATAATAAATAATCTAAATTAACAATTAATCACATAATTATCCATATTTGATTTATTTAATGATTTCTTGCAAAACAATTTACCAATTTAATCAAAATAATTAATCAATTATCACATAAGGAAACAATTATCTTATTAATTGATAAATATCTTCAATTAGATCAAGAATATAGTCAAATATATCATAAAATCGGATTAATATTGATCTAATATGATAAGGTAACAATCCATAAGCAAAAACAGCAAGAAATCGCGAAATATGCTCCATCTAACGAGTTGACTCGTCGAGTCAGGCTTGGACTCGTCGAGTCTGCATGGACTCGGCGAGTTCAACTATGGACTCGGCAATTCCAGCCTCCAGAAACCAAAAAATCGAATTTTTCAAACAAATCAAGCATCAATACAATAGAAACCAGTCTAGGCTCTGATACCACTGATGGGTTTTGGTCCTAAGAACATCCTATGTGCTCATACAAACCCTAATGCTTGGATCTAGGTTTCTCTATAGTACATGCAAGTTATCCAAGACTATAAACCCTAATTCTAGCATACAAGTAATCATATTAACATGAGAATAGGTTTATAATATTACCTTGATTGTTATGTAGCAATAACAATCCCAAATCTCCTTGTATTGACTTTGGAAGGCTTAGAGTCACAAGTGTCACTCCTCTAATGGTTCACAAACACCCTAAGCAAGAGGATGAAGAGGAGAGAGGATGGAGGCTGCCCAAAAACGTCTACAAACCATAGAATAAGTCTTAGCTACGTTTTTTGGTCATAAGGGATCTCTTTATATAGAAGGCAATTAGGGTTATCTAACAAGGAAACCCTAATTTGGATGCTTAAGCCCTAAGCAACCCATGGAGCCCTATCCTTAAGGCCTTGGACGATTTCATATGGGCTTCCCCCATAGAATTCGTCCACTTTATAATAAAAGGCAATCCATGGCCCAAATTGCAAATATTATATAATTACAATTCCAGTCCCTTAAGTTTAATTAATCTCTTTTAGTCACAAAACTAATTACCAATTAATTATTGACTAATATTAATTAAACAATATGATTTCTCCTTTAATATATTATTCTCATAATATATTAATAAATCATATTTGATCCTTTCTCTCCATAATTCATCCTATCAAGTTGCTTTGGTGAAGGCAACCCAAAAGGACCATGCACCATCGGGTCAAGTACATACCAAAATAGTTATGGACTTAGACACTAATCCAATAGATATGGATTTTGATCTAAATTTTCTGGACAACTATGAGAACTTTGACTCTTTCTTTGACGGTGTCAATGAAGTTGATCAACCATCAACAGAGACACGGGAAGCGGATTATGTTCAAGAAGCTACGCCTCCTTCCTCTGAACAGATGGCCAGTACTCAAACTGCTACGGATAAAACGTCAAGGCTTCTTCCCCTAAATGTTGATGTTCCAACTTCTACGCCACTTGTGAGTGATCCTCCTATGACACATACCTCCCAGCCTCCATTGAAGCAGAAGACATGATCTGAGGCCGGGGGTACTAATTCAGGAACTGACCCCACTCATTCAGCATGCAATCACTACTTCAGCTACTACTCCAACCATTTCAACTACTCCTGACCTTGAAGGACCAAGAAAAACTTTTGAAGTCGGAGGCTCTTCAGCTTCTGGAGGTTCCTCCCCACCAAGGCCTTCGTATGATATCTCCTCTATGAGACTTGCAAGGGCGTTGGCAGCACAAGAAGCATCAAGTTTTCATTCTCGTGGTAAAGGCATATCAATCGAGGAAGGCAACTCAGAGGGAAAGGAACCTTCCAATTCAGAGCTCGCGGTCGAGATTGGAATTCTAAATCAAACAATCATTGAGAAGGATGTATTCATAGGTAAACTTGATGTTCATCTTTCAGATGTTGAAGCCGACAACGAAGCCAAGACAAAGCAAACATCTGACCTTCAAAATCACCTTGGAGCGCTGACTGCGTGCTACTATGACTTAAAGAACAAAATTTATAAAGATTTTGGTGATAAGTTCAAGTCATTTGTCGATCTATCTGAAGCATCTCAAGGTCTTCCCAGTGCTCCAGTCCAGCCTTCCTTAAATGACAATACTGTGGATCATACGCCTCCCAGAACCACACGAATTGTCGATCGATTCGAAAATGAGCCTGTGAATGCCAACACACGAATCACTATCAAGCATGCCAAGAGAAAGGTCACTGCTGACAAGAAACAAGGATTACTCTTCATGAGGAACTCTGATGAGAACCGGAGTGGAGACCAGGCTCAGCTCACAGTGACTGATCTTAAAAAACGAAAGTTTGGTGATAAGTTTGGGAATCGATCCGGAATTAGGATGTGGGGGTATCATGCTGATTTATATATGTGGTTGGAGAAAAGAAATTTGGCGCTCTTGAATACTACAAAGATGCACAAGATTTTTGTTCATGGACAAAAATTGATCTTACAGAGCTTTCAAATGCTCCATTCCACAATCCCTCCAAGGATCCTCAGGCTACAAACTTTAAATTCTTTCTGGAAAAACAAGTGAAAGAGAATTTTTCTGGGATGAAGACTGCAGAATCTCTAATTAGAAAAGACAAGGATGTGCTAGATCCTCGTACCAACGAGCCTATGAAGATAGTGTTGTGGCCTACTACTAAACATATAAAAGAAATCCCAATTCCTCAACATTTTCACGATGGATATCTGGATCTGATGGAATTTTGGGCCTTTGATGAGGCCACAGCCACTACAGTTATCAAGTTTCACGACAGCGAATCTGTCCTTCGGCTGTTGAAGCTAAAGATCTTCTAAGGTTCAGGAAAAGGGATATTCACATCTTGGGAAAACATCAAATAATCTACAAATACAAAGTTATGGAGGTAGCTGCTAAGGAATACACTGGAATGATTGCAAAGATAATTGATAACAGACTTTGGATGGGAGCGATGGGAAGATCAGATGTGAGGTTTCTAGAGATGCCAAAATAATTGATGACTAAACTCATGCTAGCCTCAAACCAAGGGGGAGATTGATAAGTCCCTTTTTTTTGGTTTGAGCTAGGCAATCTTTTTTATAGGTCTTGATAGGGTCTTGGTCAGGTTGTAGGTGTTCTGTAGCTTGTTGAAGGTGATTACGACTAAGTTGGTGTTTACGGCTGTAAACAGGTTTACGGTCCTGAACCTGTTTACGGCCAGTCGTTCCCTATATATATAGTTTGTGCAGATTTTGTCATAGTTGACATATTGACTGACGTATCATTTGTGTTTACGGTCAACTGTGTGTAACACAAGGTGTACCAGACATTTTTGTGAATGAACGTGTGCATTGCTTGATCATCATGTTTTTCTATTCTTTCTTGTTATTGTTTGTTTTGATCATTGGTTTGATTCACTCAAATTGGGACCTTACACTTGATTAGGTTATGCTTGGTTCTGGTTACTTGATGCTTGAATGTTTCTTGCTTTTTTCTTTTAAGAGTTCTAACTAGCTTTAGCTAACTAGTAAAAGAATGTGCTAAGTTACATGTTATGGGAACTAAATAATTTTTTAAGGTTAGGTTTTAACTCTATTGCGCAGCTCTTGTTTGAGTCCAACCGTTGTAGTGTGAGACCTTTCATTCAAAGAATTATCTGGTCTTAGTGATATGTAATTGTATTTGTGAGCTACTTAAAGGGAGTTAGTGGGAGTTCCTTCTGTAGCTGATGGCGGAGAGTCGTATGGAGTTTGCATTAGAAAAACCTAGGATGAGATCTAGTGTTGGGAGCCTTATCTGTGAGGGAAGTTGTATGGATATAAAGTTACTTGGTTGAATCAAGCTAATTCTTGAGAAAATTATGGATATATGTGGAGGTAGTATGGACACGTACTACTGGAAGCAGAGGATCCGTACACGATTCGAGGATAATTGCGATGAAACCAGGGAGCTTGTGGAGTTGCATTCTTAATCAGAATCTAGTGATCTTCGGCTCTGTCAAGGAGGGTATTCTGGAGGTTTTGGATGACCGGTTGAGCTCGTTTCATTCTGAGATGATGGCACCAGCGGGAGCACGTTCTTTGACATTTAGGGAGTTTCAGGCATGTGGAGCTCTGTATTATAATGGGGAGAAGGACCCCATAGTGAGTTGGTGGTGGTTAGCAGATGTTGCTAATGCCTTCCGCACCAGTCGCTGTCCCGAGCTTCCTGCATTTTGAATGATAGGGCACGAGACTGGTGGGAGGAGGTAGGACGTGTAGTGGGTGATGATGTTGTTGATGTTATGTCATGTTATGATATCTCAATTAGGTTCCGAGCTAAGTTCACACCGGTGATTGAGGTACAGCAGTTGGCATGAGAGTTCTAGGATCTCTGCCAAACTACGGAGACGGTGGCTGAGATCATTACAATGTTCCGGGAGAGGGCACTTCTGGTTCCTCAGTATGTGGTGGATAAGGAGATGAAGAAGGTCTGATATCATGAGATGTTGAGGAGTGACATTCGATAGTTTGTGAGCCGATCCAGCTGCAAGATGCTAGAGGATATGATAGCTCGAGTTAGGGAGAAGGAGATTGACATGTAGATGGAGAGGAAGCGGAAGCCAGATGTAGTTCAGATATCAGGGGGTTCGAGCAAGAGGCCTAAGGTATTGGATTCCATATTGAGAGGCCATCAAGTTCGTAGCTGTTGTGGTGAGTTCGGCAAGACGCACAAGGGACCGTGCAAGGTTGGTGGTTCTGGCTGCTTCAAGTGTGGCCCGACGGGTCATTATAGCAGGGATTGTATTACTACCACCACCCAAGGATCAGATCTGATTTGCTTTCATTGGAATCAGAGGGGCCACAAGAAGGCCCATTGTCTGAGTTTAATTGTAGCCGGACCGGTGTCACACCCACTCCTGCAACTCTTCGGATTACTCACAGCTGCCAGGGCCGGGCAGATGCGCCTGCAATGAAGAACAGGGTTTCCGGTTGATGGCAAAGGAGGAGCATGCAACTCCTGATGTGGTGACAGGTATGTATCTTCTCCGTATCTCTTTATTTATATTGAATTGATTGCTTATGTTTATATGTTTCTTTTTTGGATCGTTACTCGTGAACAGTATTACTGCATTGGTATTTTTTATTCGGGGGCTACCCGATCGTTTGTATTGCTTACACTTAGCAAGAGATTTGTTGGAGATCCGGGGGAGTTGGATCGTCTTCTAGATGTCGAGATTGCTAATGATATTTATGTTTGGGTTGTGAGGGTTCATTGGGGTTGTACTCTCCAGTTATTTAGCGAGCAGTATCCGGTTGATTTGGTTCCCAATACTCTACGTGGGAACAAGTTATCATGGGCATGGATTGGTTGAGCCTTAATGAGGCAGTAATCGACTGTGAGCAACATTTAGTTGAGGTCCGGACCCCATATGGGGGAGATTTCGTGATTCATGGGGAGAGACTGCATTGTGGGCCGATTTTGTGTTCTGCAGCGAGGCCAGACGTTATCTTCAGCAGGGTTGCTCCGGTTATGTCGCCTATGTCATGGATACCTAGGATAAGGGTAAAGCGACCCTAGATGATGTGCCGATTTTGCAGAATTACCTGGATGTATTCTCGGAGGATTTGTTTAGGGTGCCTTCGGAGAGCCAGGTTGAGTTCAGGATTCATCTTGTTCCTGGTACGGCTCCAATAGCCAAAGCACCGTATCGATTAGCTCCTCCCGAGATGCAGGAGTTGTCTACACAGCTTCAGGAGCTGTTAGACAAGGGATTTATTCGATCGAGCAGTTCTCCTTGGGGAGCATCGATTCTGTTTGTGAATTAAAAGGATGGGTCTTATCGTATGTGTATCGACTACTGGGAGTTGAATAAGGTAACGGTGAAGAACTATTATCCACTTCCAAGGATTGATGATCTTTTTGACCAGCTTCAGGGTGCATCTTCGTTTTCCAAGATTGATTTGCGATCGAGTTATCATCAAATGCGGGTTAGGGATGAGGATGTGCAAAAGACAACTTTTTAAACTCGATATGGTCATTACAAGTTCATCGTGATGCCTTTTGGGTTCACCAATTCTCCAGCCGCATTTATGGACCTCATGAATCATATGTGCATACCGATGTTGGATCGGTCTGTGATAGTATTTATTGATAATATCTTGGTTTATTACAAGACTCAAGATCAATATGAGGAGCACTTGAGGGAAGTGTTGGAGACATTGAGGAGGGAGAGACTTTTCACAAAGTTCTCCAAGTATTAGTTGTGGTTGTGCGAGGTGCAGTTTCTGGGGCACCTTGTGAACCAGAAGGGTATTCTAGTCGATCCATCCAAGGTTGAGGCTGTGATGATGTGGGAGGTTCCGAGGTCTCCATCTGAGATTCAGAGTTTTCTTTGTTTGGCTAGTTACTATCGAAGATTCATCTAGGATTTCTCCAAGATAGTTATTCCTTTGACCTAATTGACCAAGAAGACGGTTATATTTTGTTGGGGGCTAAGCAGCAGGAAACTTTCGAGACTTTGAGACAACTGTTGTGTGAGGCGTCGATTCTGACCCTACTAGAGGGTGTTTATGACTTCCTGGTTTATTGTGATGCTTCGATCACAGGTTTGGGGGCAGTGTTGATGCATAGGGGTCATCTGATCGCTTACATTTTGGATCCGTTGAAGCCTCATGAGGCGAATTATCTGACGCATGATTTGAAGTTAGAGGTCATGGTTTTCGCCCTCAAGATTTTGTGACATTAACTCTATGGGGTCCATTGTACTTTTACACAGATCACAAGAGCTTGAGGTATTTGATGGATCAGTCGAATCTGAATATGAGGTAGGGTCGATGGTTGGATGTGATGAAGGATTATGATTGCGAGATCCTTTATCACCCAGGGATAGCCAATCTGGTGGCCGATGCTCTCAGCCGCAAGGTGGTCGCCGCTCCGATCAGAGACATATGTTTGAGGATGACCATGATTACACCATTATTGGAGCGGATTCGTGAGGCTCAGGTCGAGCCTATGAAGGAAGAGCACCGGAGGAGCGAACGTATTGTGGGTTAGGTAGCTTCCTTCGATTATGATAGTCGTGGATTGTTGACTTTGCATCGACGGATTTGGATTTCGTATTGGGTCGGTGTTCGTCAAATTACCATGGAGGAGTCTCACAAGTCGTGGTTCTACATTCATCACGGGGCGACGAAGATGTATAGGGATCTTCGTCTTGATTATTGGTGGCCCTTCATGAAGCGGGATGTGGCTTGGTACGTGGAGCGGTGCTTGACTTGTAGGAAAGTCAAGGTCGAGCATCATTGTCCTCATGGCAAGATGCAGCCATTCGAGATTCCCATATGGAAATGGGAAGACATCATCATGGATTTTATCACAAAGCTTCTCAGGACTGTGCGTGGAGTGGATTCGATATGGGTCATTGTGGATCTTGTAACATCCCAAAAATTTCAACAAATTTAAAATTTTCAAAAAAAACTCATTTATTAACAAAAGTGTTTACAAAAACATTGTTTCCAGAACATGATTTAAAATCAGAGTATCCCAAGATCCAATCTGCTGTAAACCAAGGATGTGTATGGTCATGCCTTCGCACAAATCCAATAACCGGCACTACATGTCACCTATATAAAAAATAGGGTCCAAATCACAAACTGCAACCTAAAACCCTCAAATTAACCTAAAGTCAAACTTTGTCAAAAAGTCAAAGTCAACGATCAAAGGTCTTCGCTCCGGATGCACCATGTTCGGATCTTCGGATCATCACTCCGGAAGACCTTACCTCGCATTGCTTCGGAAGTCTAGTCAGCCTCGCATCCTCGGCCCGGACCAACTCAAACGCGCGCCTGACTTCGGAAGTAAGGAATGACTTCGGAACCCGCCCAGTACCTCCGGAACCCCCATTGTACTCACTTTGGATCCTCGCAGGATGTACCCTTCCCTCCGGAATTTGATGTAGAGCTTCGGAAATGACACTATGACTCCGGATTTCACCTTATGACTCCAGATTTTCTTCAATTTCGGACTTTTTAGTGTTTTCAAGTGATTTTTGCTCCAGAAATTTCCTCAGACATTTATTTTTATAATTTTAAACACTCCACACTTATATTTTTATGTATAAGACCCTATATTATCATATTTTAAACCATATTTTGGGAAAGGATCGTAAACCAAGGACAATATCTATTGGGTGAGATATTGTGTTAAAGTGTTGGTTTCCCTTTGAGTGTAAAACAAGCTATCCTCCATACCACTTTGGACAACCCCCAGTCACTATTCACCCCTACCTAGTCAACTATTTGTCCTCTCACATCTCTCCTCCTGCTGGTAACTTGATCAAAAGTTGGAAACTCTTATCTCTCCTTCCACCTTACTCACACTCTCACCAAGAAACAACCACTTCTCTCTCATTTCCCTCTCTAAGAACTCAAGACTCCAAGGATTCCTTTGAACTTCTCACCCTCATTCAATAAGTATTCTCATACTACATTGAACATTCTTTACTCCTTCACTCAACTTATGAATCTCTCATAACCAATGTCACCATAATTGTTCTTAGATCTTCAACACTCCAAGCTTCTATCAAGTGTTCTTGACTTAGAAACCCTTTCTCTTCAACATACATCTAAGGCAATCACTCAAGGTGAGTTCATACCCCTATCTTTTCATGTTTTTCTTAACTTTTAAGGGGGGGGGGGGGGGGGGAATACAAGTTAAAACACCAAAAACACAACTAAACTCATCCAACAGCTTTCATCAGAAAAGTTTAACTCCATTCACGGACTGTTTTGATCAACTTAAACATCTTAGTTTTCAAAAATGTTTTAGGTGCAAATAGTTCAGGTTCATACCTTTAAAATGACTACTTGCACATCCCCATACGATTTTTCTACAATTTATGATGATTTTTACAAAACTGCCTATCATTGTAGCTACGATTTTGGACCAGTCTATGAATATGAACGTGTTCACAACAGATCTAGACTTCTAAAAATCATGAGAAAAATTATGAACAAACTAGACACAATTTCTAAACTCTCATAAATTACAGAATCAGTTTTTGACTCCGATTTTGTTTATGCTTTATAAAAAAATCAGAGTAGCTCCTTCAATAAAAATGTTGCAGAATTTGTTCCCAGTAAAACATGATAAATACGTTATCAAAGTATTTCCAAAGAAAAGTATTTTTATTCATTTTTAAACATTTGGGATGTCATCGTAAATACAGAAACATAAGCATAAACAGAACTTACATTCATTATCACTAGTGATTTACATCTCCTTAATCTCTCAGTGTAGTGTAGCTTTATATCGACACATGTGATACAATTAAACTGAGTGGGTCAGGTTGGGAAACTTGGTGAGTACATAGGGTTTTCAACCCACAATAATATCATTATTATGTTTAATCATCAAACAATTAACCCAATTACCCATCCCCATTGTCTTCTTTAATCTTAAGGATCTACCCTAAGAATCAGTTATTTCTCGTTCATTCATTCCTAAGGATTATCCTAAGGATTAGGTACGAAGTCCATCGTTGTCAATGACACAGCTGTCAAGCACATCTGCTAGTTCTATCACTTAGGCGCAGCTGCCATAATTGTGATATTCTATATGAGGCGCAGCTGCCAGTATTGTCCTTCGAGCACAGTTGCTAGGGTTATATTGTTTATTGACAGTATTGTTTTCGAGAGTCCACTCGCAATACATGTCAATGGGGTTTTAGAGTACACCGGTGAACACATCGTTCACAACACCTACAGGTTGCGAGCCTGTTAGTGTTCCACTAGACTGTCTAGAATAGTCTGTGGTTGTCATCCATACTCTGTTAGATGACCGGGCCAGCATTTGGGAACAAGGCTTCTCACATCGTCCACCTCTCACCCTTACCTCATGGTTTATATCACCTCTTAACTCATCATCCAACTCATATTTCATCTACCCTTGTTTTACACAACATATTATGTAGATATATATATATATATATATATATATATATATATATATATATATATATATACATATATATATATATACAGTTTAAATCATATAAAACTTGTATAAAATCGTTCATCCAGCATAGATAGCAAGTATACAGATAATATGCACACATAGCATGTAGTTTATATAAATACTTCATATCTATGTGTAAGATAAAGGGGACCATGCACTCACTTGAAAATGTGGTGATTTCGAACTTAGACAACGCTTCGCTTCTAAAAAAATAATTTCCTTTGACGAAACAGCGGGTTTTATAGAAAACCGGGCTTTGCTTGGAGCAGCGTTCCCGATCCGAAAAGCTCTTCTTCTCGGAGCCATCGAGCACTCCGGGGCTTCCGCCTCGTGCTAGGGAGGTTCCCTAGGCTTTTCGGGGGGTTTCGGGGCTAGAGAGAGGTTCTAGAGAGAGAGAGAGTAAAGAGAAGAAAGAATGGGAAAGGTGTGAATGAGGGTGGGATGGGTTCTATTTATAGGGTGAAAAATGGTTGAACTTGGTGCCACATGTCATCATCTAGTGGCAAGACTTGGGGAGAAAGCAATGGCCAAGATTGTGCCACATCACCCATTTTCGCACAGCACACTTCCAACTTCTAAAATCCGTAACTTTCACATAAGAGCTCCGTTTTTGACGATCTTTATATCCACACGTAGATAAAAATAGGATCTACAATTTTTATTTCGACTCCGTCAGCTAATTCTCCGCCGATCTTAAATTTAACAGTACGAGGAGATTATATTGTTAAATGTCCGCGTAAAATTCATAACTTCTACATACAGACTATGTTTTCATCTGTCTTTTTACCGTTGAGTTCCTATTAATGAGATCTTCAATTCTCATTTAGGTCGCGTAGGCCAAAAACCGCTCGATGTAAAATTCGAGTTTCGGGTTGTGCACCGCTAAACCAAATCTTAGAAAATTCATAACTTCCTCATACAAAGTCAGATTTTGGCGTTCTTTTTTTTTTGTATGTTCTCGGTTTAACGTATACTACAACTTTTGTTTAGATTTATAAGGCTAAAAATTCCTACATCTTAAATTCACTATTTACATCTCCCGGTGTCATGTCGGTTTTGCCATAAAACTTCGACGGACCATAACTTCTTCGTTATAACTCGGATTTCAACGTTCATTATATGTACGGAACCCTTGAGACGTATTCTACAACTTGGTTAAGATTATTTATAAATAATCTTTTGTCCAAAAGTCATTTCAACCCCTATTATTTTTAAATTGACTAGTCCGGATCTACGGGAGTTACAAATATGATGTACCCGTGTTGATGATAACAATTGGTTTTGGAGGATTGAGATATATATTATTAAAACATTGTGTGATTGAAAACCCTATGTATCTCACCAGGTTTCCCAACCTGACCCACTCAGTTTATATGCATCACATGTAGCGGTGTTAAGATGGTTGAAGACTTGAATAAGATGTTGAGTGGTTGAAGAGAAGATATGCATTTGTGTTCAGGGTCATTAGGTCTTTACGTTGCAACATATGTTGTGTATCAATTATGAGATCCTTAGAAATTTTCTATTTTGGTACAATCAATTGTAATCAAGATATTGTAATATACTGTGAATTTCTGCAAATAAAAGATATAATGAATTTTGAAAGCATAATTTTTTTCATTCTGAATATTAGGGATGTCACATAGAACATGCTAAGACACGGGTATCGACTCCTATGAGGTAATGTTGATGTTATGGAAGGATGATGAGGTGGTATGCATGGAAATTTGCATGTGTCAGAAGGTGGTACTGATAGTACAAGAAATTTTGTCTCCATACCGCTAGAGTAAATTATGGTATAGTGTGCCTTGCAAAATGGACACAACCAGAGAAAGAATTTATATGAACAGTTTAGAAGTGAAATTCCTAGCGGTCATGGAAAATTATTAGAATATGATAGATTGAGCATATACATGAGAAGTATCCTAGAAGGAGAGTCTAGTAAAGCCAAGATCTACCTGATAGAGACACGAAATTCCTAGTAGAGTCTAGGGTGGATTATTGTGTGTGCTTATTTGGACACATCTGTATGTGTTAAATTTCTTTGTGCTTATTATGTATAGTGACTTGGGAACTGTGAGGCAATTCGTGGGACAAGTATCATAGGTGTGAACAGCAGTAAAGGCCTATACTAATGGAAGCACAAGATACGTACTTAAATTAGGAAGAGTCAGAAAGTTACTAAGGCACTAGTAGTTGAGTTTGTTTTGATTATTTTCTTCATCTACCTGCTTTTTGGTGATGACTATGAAAATGATTTATGTTCAGACCTTAGTTGTCATGAAGGATCAAGTCCGATTAATATAAACATGTGAAGTAATTTGATTGGTTCAAAGAACCATGTCCAGTGTAGTGACCAAATTTAGTCAAAAGATTGTAGAAGTAGATGATCTAGGTTATCGACAGAAGGATTGCAACCTTCGTTACAACAAAGCAACCAGTAGCTAGAAATGCTACCTGCTAATCTGCTATAATGTGACTATACCACATTAGAACATGAAAGAAGGTTTCTTCCATGTTAATATTTGGCTCATAGAGACAAGAGTCTAATTCGTTTCACTGTGCAATGGAAGGTCATTAAAGTGTGACCATTCGATCTGTTATTGTAACCGAAGTAAAGACCTTACCGTTAGTTGAGTCTGAGACCAAAGTTGATAACGAGTAGGTGTCTCCAATAAAGTGTTAATTGGATAAAATGGAGGTTAGGACTGATGGTCCAACAGAGGACAAAGAGAGGGTGTAAGACCAAGCACCGTCATCAGATAAAAGTCCAAGAGTTTGACACTCGTTTTGGCAAGTCGTAAGAATTGTGGTTGGTATAGAGAGGATGAGAAGATGCCTATGAACGTTTGTTGTGTGTCTGTCTTCAGATACCTTATATGTGGTCAAGATGATCAAGTGGAGTGTGACGAGGATGATCGTCCCAAAAGAATGGAAGAGAAAATATTGAGTTTAGCAACTGTTATTTTTTCTACTATTACATTAGTAAAATCCTCTTTTACCATTTTGTACGCTTGTGTGTTGGTAGACGACAGACTTCTTGATTTTCATAATGTTGATCAAGCCATGATTGTGATATACAAGAAGGTTACTCATTGTGGGCACACACAATGATACTACGATGAGGATGATAAAGTCATCGATATGAAAATCAAGTTTCCTTTCGAGAAGGAAGAGAGCTAGAAATCACTGAGATAAAAAGCCAACTTGAGCTTTAATTAGTTGAAGTAGCAGAAAGTGAGGATTCGAGCCCAAGTCATGGAGAACCAACCATTAAGACAAAAGTGATAAGGGAAACTTTACTCCAGATTCGACTTCAGGTCCAAAAGAGTCGCAACATAAGAGGCTAAGAGAGAACTATTAGCTTTAGGTTTTGGTATGTAGATGATAAAATGAATGTTTTGGTCAGAAAGTGGGAACACGATAGTTATATCGTAATGGAACTTGAAACCTTTACTTGTGCCTATAGGTAAAGGGAACGATCTTATCTTATATATTATCACCAAATGTCCCAGGATGGAGTAGAACCATGATGTGTTTCGAGTTATAACTAACTATATGATAAAAGTATGCATTTCTGGGCATTACATATACGAGGAATTGGTTTATAGAGAATGTTTTTCGTAAGCCTCATTATAATGAATAAATAAAGTTTTTGATTATTCTCTGATTTCTTAAGAATACTAGTGATGAGACGAGAATATTTGTGGCCGAAAAAGTCAAAAAAACCCTAAGGGGGCACGAATCAGTAAGATCATGAGCTTTGTCATTTTAATCCTTATCGGTAAAGGATTGTTCGTGTGAGGAGATTCAATGAAAAAGGGTTGTTTGGATTATAGTTGAATTTTATACCAACCAAGTTGATATTTCGATGATGAAACTAGGTCGGCATGCTGATAAGTTGTCACAAAGGAATCCAGGATACTGTGTTGGGTATAAGTACATTAAGAGTTGATTTAGTATTGTGGGTGCATGGTATAGAAATGAGTCCTTACTTAAGAATCATTATCCAAAGTTGTTTTGCTGTCATATGATTCTGAGACGTGATCATTCTAAGTGGGGGAGAATTGTAACGTCCGTAAGTTAGGGCTAGACGATTTAATTAATATTTATATATTATATACATGTTTTATGGGCAAATATTATGGGCTTATAATATTTGTATAAATTTGTATCGTAAATTTAACGAATTACGATAAATAAGCGTCTAAAAATGAAAGATTGTTTATGATTAATAGTCTTGATGAAAGTTGTAGTAGTTGTGATGACGATCTCGTGGATATAAGGAACACTCAAATCTGACTTCGCATGAAGAAGTTATGATTCTCTGAAGTTTCAGGTTTAGCCCTATACAACAAATTGGGTCGTAAAAAAAAGTAAATCGGAGATATGTTGCTTATTAGCCTAAGTAATCTAAAGGAAGTCATAGTAATCATAAAAGCAAGAGCGTACATATAAAGAACGTCAAAATTTGAATTTTTAAGGTTTCGATATAGCAGTGGGTGACACACAAATTGAAATTTAAATAGGTTGGGTGTTAGCCAAAACAATATAAATGAGAGTCGAAGATCTTGTAAATATGAATCCGTCGATAAAGACAATCAGGAATGGAGTTCGTACAAAGGAGTTATGATTTTCACAAAGACTTTTGTTGGATTAGATGTATAAGCTCATAACTATAATTGGTATGTACTTAAATTGATAGTGACGTGGTCCTTTTGGGTTGCCTTCACTCGTGCAACTAAACATGATGATTAATTGAGGAAGATGAAGAATTTATTAATTGATTAATAAATTGGAATTAATGATTTATTAATATGCTATGGAAATAAAATATTAATTAGTAATCAAGTTATTAGTTAATATTTAATCAAAAATTAATTTGGATTTGATTTCGGGATTAAGGGAATTAATTGATAGTGTAGGGACTAAAACTGCAATTGTTCAATAGTTGAGCAAAATGGTCCAGAACCTTCCTAGGGAAGGGTGGACGGTTTTGTGATGATATATGTAAGATTATTCTAGAGTTTCTAGAATATCTTATCATATATGGATAATTAAATGAGGTGGATAATTACCATATTTGATATTAGGGTTAATCCACAGCATCCTTGGTGCACTATATAAAGAACCCTCGGGGCTATGATTTTCGGCCACTCTTTGATAGAAGCTAGAGCCAAAAATTTCACCTCCTCCTCTCTCATATCATCCTCTTGCAATGTGTGTTTGTGAGCCATTAGAGGTGTTATATTTGTGACACTAAGTTCTCAAGCTTAAGATCTACAAGGGGTTCATTGTTATTACAATATAATGATCAAGGTATGCAATCCAACCCTAGTTTTATATGAATTTCGAAAATAGTATACCTCTCCTAGGGTTTCTTCTTTTGTGTTTAAGTTTGCATGTTCACTTAGAGAAAACCTATATCCAAAGCATTAAGATTGCATGCACACTTAGAAATTGTTGTTATGCTCAAAACTCATCAGTGGTATCAGAGCCTAGGATTAGTTTTTTTGTTGAATATGATGCAATTATGAATTGTTCAAAGGAGAAGGGAAAAAATCATCATTTTGTTCATTGAACTCGACGAGTGCATTGCCCAACTCGGCGAGTTGCACTGTTAGATCCTGAATTTTCGTTTTCGATAATTGTTTCATGGATTGATTAGGATAATTACCTTAAATTCATTTTAATTGTTTAAAACGGGATATTTTAATAAGTAATTTTGTATCCTTATCATGAATTCATGACTGGGTTAAAGTTTTTGATAAAGATAAAATTAATTTGTTAATTTAATTATTAAAAAAATAATTTATTTAACCTAGTATTTTGAATGGTTTTAAAAATAAACCCTTGGTTTTAAAATTAAAAATTTAAATGAAATAGTTTAATTTTGAAATTTTTAAAATTTAGAACCCTAGTAATTTAAAAGTTTAAAATACACCTATTGTAAAACTAAAAGTTAATATATATATATATATATATATATATATATATATATATATATATATATATATATATATATATATATACATAAAAGTCAATTTTACCATTAGTAGGCCTCATTCACGAAAAAGGAAGCTGCCTATAAAATGGCGGTTGAATGGGTGTCCACTCTCACCCACTACTTCCTTGATTTGTGGAGGGTCGTTAGTCGGGTTTGATAGGACACTAAACTCTCATTAATAAGTATAATGATATACAAAGTAACTAAATGCTTTTATAAAATTCCCAAATCTTACTTACTTTAGGAAAATGTGAATTTGATGCTAATCCATGAATTTGCACATTGCACTTTATAAAAGTCGTTAGTGGAGCGTGTGTGGTTAACCGGCACACAAGTATGGACAAATAAAGGGTGGAAATGGGTAGCTCGTAAATTATCATTGATTAATAGAGAGTGTGTGGTTAACCGACACATTAATTAGATGATAAACAACATCAAAAGTACCAAGCTATTTTGCATGGTTATTCACACCTTGTTTGTGATACTCAGTAACCCAATCACAAATGGAAAGGGCATAATTGATATTAAACATGTCATTGAATAGTTCAATGAATCTCAAAAGACCTAGGAATTTCATTTAAAACTTAATTTGCTTAAAATTTTGTTTTCTTGGGGGTGAAATTGGTAAATCGTCATTTACCTACCTTTAAATAATTTGCAATTAGATTACGACACCCCTTTTCTGAATTGTGAATTATTTAGTTGGGTACTAGCCTTAATATTTTATTTAGGTGTTATAGATTTTCTTATCTAATCAAATCTTATCCTTTTTCATTTTCAAATGTCAGCTTCAAACAATGCTTCCGGCTCCTCCAACAACAACTCCAACCACTTCTCGCTCTTGATCATCTTCTCAAATGTCACCTTTGATGGTTCTAACTTTAATGATTGGATCTGAAACATCAGAATGGCCTTGAGGTGTGAGGACAAGGAATATGTTCTCGAAAAGGAGTTGAATGAGATTGATGAAACTAAATCTACTCCCGGAAAAATTGTTGAATATAGGAGACACTGCAATGATGCTACCAAGGTCTCATGCATCATGGTGGCTAGTATGACTCCCGAACTGCAAAGGTTCGATGAGGACTATTGGCCTTATGAGATATGCACGAACTTGATGGAGAAGTACCATCAACGAGCCTGTCAAGAAAGGTACAAAATAGTCAAGTCACTCATAATGAGCAAGATGAAAGATGGAGAGTCTGTCACGGCCCACTAGCAACGCATGCAACGTTATGTGGATCGTCTGTTGAAGCTCAATGTTAACTTTGATGAGGATTTGGCTATTGACATAGTCTTGCACTTATTACCTAGCTGTTATGATTAGTTTGTTATGACTTATCATCTGAACAAGGAGGAAACCACATTGAGTCAACTCCAAAGCATGCTGAGAACCACCAAAAGTGGAATGAAGGGAAAGAGTGTTGCCTCCACTTTTGCTGTTGCTGCTCCCGTCTTGGCCATAGGGCAAGGGAAAGGGAAGAAGAGGAAATCTCCCTCGAAACAAAAATAGAAGGGAAAGTCTCAAGTTTGGTATCGAGTAATGGCCCTAAAGGAAAATCAAGTTCCGAAGCTCCCCTGCCTCTAATCTGAAGGAGGCTAATTGCTTTTACTGCCATGACAAAGGACATTGGAAGAGAAGCTGCCGCAAGTACTTGCAGGTCATAAAGGTTGACAAGTTTAAGCCAACCTCCACAGGTATTTACACCATTCTATCTAAAAACTCATCACATTCGAAATCTTGGGTTCTTGATACAGGGTGTGGTTTTCACATTTTTTCTAACTTGCAGGGACTAAGATGTAACACCGTAAAAATTTAAAACAATTTTTTGCATTTTCCAAACACATTTTTACAACTCATTCATTCATAAAATGTCATAGTATCATGTCTTTGTTTCACAAAACATCTCCCAAGATCGAAATACATAAAATCCCATGTGTGTGTACGAATCAAGCCGACGCCTTTCTGCGGTCATCACTGGTACCTGAAACACATAACACGTAACACTTTAAGCATAAGCTTAGTGAGTTCCCCAAAATACCACTCTAACATATATTAGCCACTCGAGGCTATAAATCTATTGACCCTCTGGTCAATGTGTCTCAGTGGGACCCTCCAGCCCCAACTCTTTGTGGGCCCTCTGGCCCTAACTCTATGGACCCGAAGGTCCTAACTCTATGGACCCACTGGTCCTACTCTGTAAACTCTGAATCATGCATATCACATACAATAAATCACAACACATAAATAACATGCAAATACACTAGCACATAACTCTAAAATACATTATCACATAACTCTGTTACCATACTAGGTAAAGTATAGTGAGAAGACTCACCTCAGGCGTCTCGGTAAATCTCTGACTCGGTAGAAATATTGCCTAGTCTCTGCCTATTCATATAAAGTAAATACTCTTATAAATATAACTCTCGAAGCTAGACTCAACCTGCAATTGGCACTCTTAGAAGGGTAAAAGACTATTTTACCCCCCCTCTTGACACAAGTACTCCATTGTTGACCAAACCCCTAAAGTCAATAAAAGTCAACGGTCACACTTTGACCCTACTCGCCGAGTGCACCCTGGTGACTCGGCGAGTTCAAACATGTTCTCTAACACTTGTCCTGCTTGGCACACCGAGTCCCTCCCTATGCTCGACGATTCATACCAGGCATGAATCGCGGGGCCACCCCGACTCAACTCGTTGAGTCTCAAGAACAACTCGGCGAGTACCGCCTTGAACTCTAGTCCTCTAACTCCCTTCTGACTCACTAAGTCATTCCCCAACTCGGCAAGTCTACTCACTGCACAATTTACGTGAAACCCTAACCCTACTTGCCGAGTCCCAAGAACAACTCGGCGAGTTCATGCCATGCACAAACTCTACTGGCCTCCTGAGGTCAGATCTGTTTCCCTAAACCATAGATCTGGCCTTCCCAAGCATGAATGTCACGTAAAGTCCGAAACTTAATGCTTGTATAACAACAACAAGGCATCAAAAGGAGATTTAGTCCCAAAAATGGCAACCTAAGTCCAATAACCCCAAAGTGATCCATAAAGCTCCAAGGGTTAAGGTCTTTGGACCTCTTTGAGTCCATATCCAAGGCACGAACTCGAAGAGGGACCATTTGCTCCACATAATCACTCTCCAAAGGGGTTAGAAAACCCTAACTCTAATGATCAACACCAAAATTGAAGGAGGTTCGAACTATTACCTCAAAATGAAGTCTCTGAACTCTGGAACTGCTAAAATCGCACCTCCTCTTGCTCTTGGTCACCTTCTTCTTGCTAAACCAAAGGTACAAGGATCAAAAGTGACTTCTTCTTCCTCACAGCGATTTGGCTCACTTAGGGTTCTCTCAAGGGACTGGTAGCCGCAATGGGAGGCTATAAGTGCCCTTAAATAGGCTCCAAACCCGGGGGATTAGGGTTTCATTAATCAGCGTGGACTCGCCGAGTCCGGACGTGAACCCGGATGAACATCCGCGACCCTACTCGGCGAGTCTTGGCTCCAACTCGTCGAGTTCCTCCGCAAACTCCAAAATAATTAAATAAAATAATATACCTGGAAATCCGGATGTTACAATTCTCCCCCACTTGAATCAGACTTCGCCCTCGAAGTCTCATTCTGGAAACAACTCCGGATGCTGCTCACGCATCTCCGACTCTGACTCCCAAGTCATCTCGGACCCCTTCTGATGTTGCCACTGAACCAAAACCAAAGGTACTTCCTTGTTCCTCAAAACCTTGATCTTCCGATCCCTGATCGCCACCGGTCTCTCAGCATAATTCAGGCTCGCATCCACCTGAATATCCTCTAATGGCACCACTGTCGACTCATCGGGTATACACTTCCGCAACTATGACACGTGGAAAGTGTCATGAATCAGCCCCAACTCCTCAGGTAGCTCCAGACGATATGCTACCCTGCCCACCCTCGCGATCACTCTAAACAGACCAATATACCGGGGTCTTAGCTTGCCCCTCTTCCTGAACCGGATCACTCCTTTCCAAGGAGATACCTTCAGGAGCACAAAATCTCCGACTTGGAACTCAAGCTCGGACCGACGCCTATCCGCATAACTCTTCTGGCGACTCTGAGCGGTCAACAACCTCTGTCTGACCTGCTGAATCTACTCTGACGTCTGAAGTACTATCTTCGTACTTCCCATCACACGTTTCCCTACCTCTCCCCAGCATATGGGAGTCCGACACCTCCTCCCATACAACAGCTCAAAAGGCGGCATACCGATGCTCGAATGATGGCTGTTGTTATAGGAAAATTCTGCCAGAGGTAGGTACGTGTCCCAACTCCCTACGAAATCCAATACACATGCCCGAAGCATGTCCTCGAGCGTCTGAATCGTCCACTCGCTCTGCTCGTCAGTCTGTGGGTGGTATGCGGTACTAAAATGCAGCCTCGTACCCAATTCCTCATGAAATTTCTTCCAGAATCTGGAAGTGAAATGCACATCTCGATCTGAGACGATCGAGATCGGCACTCCATGCCGCGATACCACCTCCCTCACGTACAACTCTGCCAACTTCTCAGCGGATGAGCTCTCACTGATAGCAAGGAAGTCGGCGCTCTTCGTCAACGTGTCCACAATCACCCAAATTGCATCGACTCCCCTAGTAGTCCTCAGCAATTTGGTGATAAAATTCATGGTAATATGTTCCCACTTCCACTCGGGAACCTCCAACGGTTGCAACTTACCATGCGGTCTCTGGTGCTCGGCCTTAACCTTACGATAGGTTAAGCACCTCTCAACAAACCACGCGACATCCCTCTTCATACAGGGCCACCAATACTCTCTCTTTAGGTCCAAATACATCTTAGTGGCCCCATGATGGATCGAGAACTTCGATCGATGAGCCTCTTCCATCAAAATGGTATGCGTCCCGCTCACAAACGGTACCCAGATACGACCCTGGAATGTCATAAGCCCCCGGCTATCGGCAATGAACTCCGATACCAACCCGACAACTCGTTCTCTCTTCTAGTTTTCTGGTCTCACGGCCTCAGCCTGGGCCCCACGAATGGTATCCAACACCGGAGCCATCACGGTCAATCTCAAACAAACATCTCACGTCGGGGCGCTCTCTGCCCTTCGACTCAGTGCATCGGCTACAACATTAGCCTTGCCCGGGTGGTACAGGATCTCGCAGTCATAATCCTTTACCACATCTAACCGCCTCCTATGTCGCATATTCAGGTTGGGCTGATCCATCAAGTACTTCAAGCTCTTGTGGTCTGTGTATATGGTACACCGAACCCCATACAGATAATGACACCAGATCTTGAGGGCGAACACCACTGCCCCAACTCTAAATCGTGGGTGGGATATCTCATCTCATGAGGCTTCAGCTGCCTCGATGCGTATGCTATCACATGCCCTCTCTGCATCAGCACCGCTCCCAACCCCGAGATCGACGCGTCACAATACACCACAAAGTCCTCCACCCCCTCCGGAAGGGCTAAAACTGCGGCTTCGCACAGTCTCTGGCGAAGTGTCTCGAAGGAGGCCTGCTGCTCTGGGCCCCAAGAAAAAGCAACACCCTTCCGGGTCAACTTGGTGAGTGGCACGGCGATCTTGGAAAAATCTCTGATAAATCTCCGATAATAGTCAGCCAGCCCTAAGAAACTCCTGATCTCGGTGGGTGACCTCGGCACCTCCCAACTCATCACTGCCTCAATCTTGGCCGGATCGACCAATATCCCTTTCTGGTTAATGAGGTGCCCTAGGAACTGGACCTCTCGCAACCAGAAATCACACTTGGAGAATTTGGCATAAAGCCTCTCCGATCTCAGAACTCCGAGGATCTCCCTCAAATGCTTCTCATGCTTCTCTCTGGATCTCGAATACACCAAAATATCATCGATGAACACGATCACCGAGCGATCCAACATCGGCCTGCACACTCTGTTCATGAGATCCATGAACACCGCCGATGCATTGATGAACCCAAAAGGCATCACCACAAACTCGTAACGCCCATAACGAGTCCTGAACGCTGTCTTCTGGATGTCCTCATCTCGCACCCTCACCTGATGATACCCAGACCTCAAATCGATCTTGGAGAACCAAGATGCTCCCTGCAACTAATCGAACAAATCGTCGATCCTCGGCAACGGGTAACAGTTCTTCACCGTCAGCTTGTTCAACTCCCGGTAATCAATGCACATCCGGTGTGAACCATCCTTTTTCTTGACAAAAAGGATAGGCGCTCCCCACGGCGAGCTGCTCAGCCGAATAAACCCCTTCCCCAGCAACTCCTGAAGTTGCGAGGATAACTCCTGCATCTTTGGAGGCGCAAGGCAATATGGCACCTTGGCGATAGGCGCGGCCCCCAGAACCAAATCGATACTGAACTCCACCTGCCGCACGGGAGGCACACCCGGCAACTCCTCCGGGAATACGTCCGGGAACTCACGCACTATCGGAACCTCATCAACTTACCTCGGTCTCTCTGAGTCAACCCTTGTATCCATCACATACACTACAAAGCCCATACAGCCCTGCTGTATACACTGTGTTGCTCTAGCGGCCGAACAAAATGTTGACCCAGAACGTGTAGCCTCGCCGTACACCGAAAGAACTCCCCCACTAGGGTCTCGTTTGGTCACCAGCTATCGCTCGCAGTCGATAACTGCTCCGAATCTGCTCAACCAGTCCATGCCCACGATGACACAGACATCCCCCATCGTAATAGGAACTAAATCAATCGGGAATTCAACACCGAAAATCTCGAGTACACACCCTCGGATCACCTCTGTGGCATACACCGCCCTCTCGTCAGCTATGGAAACTCACAGAGGTCGACTCAACGCCTCACGACTAATACTGATGTGCTGACTAAAAGCCAAAGATACAAAAGACCGACTCACACCCGAGTCAAATAACACCAAGGCAGGTACAGAACTCACAAGAAAAGTACCTACACATAACATAATATAAGCACAATATATCAACATCAAAATAAATACACAAAAGAATACATACCAGCCACGACATCGGGCGCTGCGCGGACCTCCTCCGCGGTCAACTGAAAGGCTCTCCCTCGTGCCTTCGGTGCCTTGGCCTTCATTGGCCGGCTCTTAGTAGCTCTGATAGCAGCAGGGGCAGATCCCTGAGATGCTCCCTGTGCTGATCCCCGCAGCTGTGGACACTCTGCCTTCCGGTGTCCGGTCTGGTTGCAGTGAAAACATACTGCAAACCCCTTGGGGCAATCCTTGGCCATATGCCCCTCCTTGCCATATTTGTAGCAAGACCCTGCTCTGCACACCCCATCGTGGCCCTTGCCGCACTTGCCATAAGTGCGGCCCCTCTGGTTCCCTGATCTCGAATCAGTAGGCTTGGCCCGCTTGGCTACCGGCTGAGACTGTATCGGTCGCCGATCCCTCCCCTGAGACTCAGCCTCTTCCCTAGCCTGGGTCTCCATCTCTATCTCCCTCTTCCGGTCATTTTCCTGAAGCTCGGCAAATTTCCGGTACGTCGAGTTCGCCACAAGCTCTCGTATATCCCTCCTCAAAATGCTTAGATATCGGCTCATACGTGCCTGCTCGGAGGACACGTACTCTGGGCAGAACATCGCCCGCTCATGAAACATCCTCGTAATCACTGTAACAGACTCAGTACCATGCTTGAGGGTCAGAAACTCCTGGGCCAAACACTCCCTCTCCACTTGGGGAACGTACTCATCTCGGAACATAGCAGTAAACCTCTCCCAGGTCACTGCAGCAAGCTCAGCAGGCGAATAGTGTGCCGTCACAAACTTCCACCAATCCTTTGCTCCCAAGCAAAGCTGGTTCAGCGCGAACCGAACTCTCAAATGCTCTGGAGATGAGCAAGTAAAGAAACACCCCTCTATGTCTGAAATCCACCTCATCGCCGCAATCAGATCCTAGGTCCCTTCAAACACCAGTGGTTTTGTGTTGCTGAACTCTCGGAACAGCAACACATCACCACCCTGCGGCCTAGTCGCAGCTATAGCTGCAGTGGCCGTAGCAACAGCAGCCTCAGAAAGAGCAGCGTACATCTCTTCAAATATCTCTATCAGCGTGGTCTTGATAAACCCGAACATCTCTGGTATCTCTGCCCTGATGGCCGCAACCACCTCCTCCTGGATGATCCTACGGATCTCCTCATCACTCGTACCGCTGCCCCTGGTGTGTGGCGTGTCCCAACCATGATCTCCCTCTCTTTGAAATACAACACAGGAATAAATATCAGGGACTCGCTCGAGTATGCACACACTCGAATACTCCACCCTACTTGTTCCCTGGTACTCTAGGGATTCTTACTCGAGCTGTGCACTGACTTGGTGTCTTCAGTAGTACGGGCCCAACACTACCGTTCACACCGCATCAGCATCCACCCCAAGTCCTCCTCCCAGAGTCCCAAATCCCAAGTACTCTACTCTCTCTAATCATATGATACTCGCTAGCAGATCTCTCATAATCTCCTCGCTGCTACCTAAATACTCTGAAGTATCCCTAGCAGCAAGACTCCTAGACTCAGGCATCACATATCAGGCTACTCTAGTCCTAATAAGAATACCTAGTCTACTCTAGCATGCATAGCATAGCTCATCATATAACATATCATATCATATCTCATAACACTTATTGTAATGGTATTTTGGGAAATCACCGTTCGGGCGCTGGCTGTTCGTACACACGACTCTGCTCTGTTTGTCTCGAAAGTTCTTCTTTTGAAAACTTATTTAATTATCGAAATTTCCTCAGATCCTTAGTTTGAGTTCAGATACGCCCGAAGGTACACCCGAATCCCTCAAACCAAGGCTCTGATACCAACTTGTAACGACGTAAAAATTTAAAACAATTTTTCGCATTTTCCAAACACATTTTTACAACTCATTCATTCATAAAATGTCATAGTATCATGTCTTTGTTTCACAAAACATCTCCCAAGATCGAAATACATAAAATCCCATGTGTGTGTACGAATCAAGCCGGCGCCTTTCCGCGGTCATCACTGGTACCTGAAACACATAACACGTAACACTGTAAGCATAAGCTTAGTGAGTTCCCCAAAATACCACTCTAACATATATTAGCCACTCGAGGCTATAACTCTGTTGACCCTCTGGTCAATGTGTCTCAGTGGGACCCTCCAGCCCCAACTCTCTGTGGGCCCTCTGGCCCTAACTCTATGGACCCAAAGGTCCTAACTCTATGGACCCACTGGTCCTACTTTGTAAACTCTGAATCATGCATATCACATACAATAAATCACAACACATAAATAACATGCAAATACACTAGCACATAACTCTAAAATACATTGTCACATAACTCTGTTACCATACTAGGTAAAGTATAGTGAGAAGACTCACCTCAGGCGTCTCGGTAAATCTCTGACTCGGTAGAAATATTGCCTAGTCTCTGCCTATTCATATAAAGTAAATACTCTTATAAATATAACTCTCGAAGCTAGACTCAACCTGCAATTGGCACTCTTAGAAGGGTAAAAGACTATTTTACCCCCCCTCTTGACACAAGTACTCCATTGTTGACCAAACCCCTAAAGTCAATAAAAGTCAACGGTCACACTTTGACCCTACTCGCCGAGTGCACCCTGGTGACTCGGCGAGTTCAAACATGTTCTCTAACACTTGTCCTGCTTGGCACGCCGAGTCCCTCCCTATGCTCGACGATTCATACCAGGCATGAATCGCGGGGCCACCCCGACTCAACTCGCTGAGTCTCAAGAACAACTCGGCGAGTACCGCCTTGAACTCTAGTCCTCTAACTCCCTTCTGACTCACTAAGTCATTCCCCAACTCGGCAAGTCTACTCACTGCACAATTTACGTGAAACCCTAACCCTACTTGCCGAGTCCCAAGAACAACTCGGCGAGTTCATGCCATGCACAAACTCTACTGGCCTCCTGAGGTCAGATCTGTTTCCTTAAACCATAGATCTAGCCTTCCCAAGCATGAATGTCACGTAAAGTCCGAAACTTAATGCTTGTATAACAACAACAAGGCATCAAAAGGAGATTTAGTCCCAAAAATGGCAACCTAAGTCCAATAACCCCAAAGTGATCCATAAAGCTCCAAGGGTTAAGGTCTTTGGACCTCTTTGAGTCCATATCCAAGGCACGAACTCGAAGAGGGACCATTTGCTCCACATAATCACTCTCCAAAGGGGTTAAAAAACCCTAACTCTAATGATCAACACCAAAATTGAAGGAGGTTCGAACTATTACCTCAAAATGAAGTCTCTGAACTCTGGAACTGCTAAAATCGCACCTCCTCTTGCTCTTGGTCACCTTCTTCTTGCTAAACCAAAGGTACAAGGATCAAAAGTGACTTCTTCTTCCTCACAGCGATTTGGCTCACTTAGGGTTCTCTCAAGGGACTGGTAGCCGCAATGGGAGGCTATAAGTGCCCTTAAATAGGCTCCAAACCCGGGGGATTAGGGTTTCATTAAACAGCATGGATTCGCCGAGTCCATAAATGGACTTGCCGAATCCGGACGTGAACCCGGATGAACATCCGCGACCCTACTCGGTGAGTCTTGGCTCCAACTCGCCGAGTTCTTCCGCAAACTCCAAAATAATTAAATAAAAATAATATACCTGGAAATCCAGAAGTTACATAAGAAGAAGTGAAGATGTGGAGCATGGGAAGATGAACCTAATTATTGGCAATAGGAGATCGTCGCTTGTTACCAAGATTGACGTTTATTCTTTAGTGCTTAGTAGTGGGTTATGTTTAGATTTAAATAATTGTTGCTATTCGTCAGAAATGACAAGAAATATTATTTCATTTCATGGTTTATATAGACAAGGTTTTATATATTCTTTTGATTATGAAAATGGTTCTATTCATGCTTACTATAATGGTTTATTTTATTTTGAAGCATTACCTTGTCATGACGTGTATGAAACTGTGATGGTTGTAGATAATTTTGGAAATAGTGTGTTACATATTGATTCGTCTAATGGTTTAGACAAGGCATGTGTAGCACCTGGTTCCTGGTATGTAAAATTTATCTAAGTGTTTTGCATTTTCAGCCTTGGACTCGGCAAGTTGTAGGCCCGACTCGCCGAGTAAAGACGGGATTTGGAACACGTTTAAGTTAACGACTCGGCGAGTCCATACTCTGGACTCGGCGAGTCCCCACTGTCTGATGAAACCCTAAATTTCAAGGGTTTGCACCCTATTTAAACCAACCTTATGCGCCCCAACCTCGCCCCCTTCACCCTCAAAGCTCCCTATATCGTCCAACCCTTGTTCCTTGTGAGATAGAAGGGTTTTGGTGTGTTTCTTGAAGATTTTGAGAGAAGAGAAGAGTAGATCAAGAAGAGAAGAAGGAGGCCAGACATCTTGGTGTTATTTCAAGTGATTCCCTTGAGGTATAACTCAGTTTCCCTCTGTTTTCATGCTTGTAGTCCCTTATAGCTCCATTAAAGTCCTCTTTGAGCCATTTCCAAGCTTGGGTATGATTTAGGATCTGTAATAAGTCGATTAACCTTTAGATCTAGGCATGATTGAGCTCCAGGAGCTCGGATCTACTGCCTTTATGGAGCCATATAGCATAAAAGACCTAGATCTACTCTTTTAGTGCATTTTGAGCCCTAAAACCTTCATTGGTGTTTATTTACACGTAAAGTTGGAAACTTTACGTGTTAATCGAGCCCTAGAAACCCAGATCTATGTATGGCATGAGCTGGATTCGAGCAAAATCGAGTATATAGTATTTGCATGGGAAAGACTCGGCAAGTCGTTCATCGAACTCGACGAGTCGAGTCGCGAGTCCCCGAGTCTTCCCCCTTTTCGTGTTGCGTAGTGGAGTAGTGAGTCATGGGGTGTGACTCAGTGAGTCGAAAGCCAGAATCACCCATGAAGGAACTCGGCGAGTCAATGCCCCGACTCGGTGAGTTCAAGGCAATCTTCTTGCCTCAAGAACAGACTCGGCGAGTTGTTCATACAACTCGGCGAGTCTCAGCATAGAATGTTCTTCGGATGAAGATGAACTCGACGAGTTGTTCATACAACTCGGCGAGTAGGATGAAGGACTATTGGACTTTGGTTGGAAGGAAAACTCATCGAGTCAATGCCTAACTCGATGAGTAGAGACGAGATTATGGTCAATCGAATGGATAGGGACTCGGCGAGTTGGCAAGCCGACTCGGCGAGTCGAGTCAACTGAAAGTTGACTTTGACTTTGACTCTTGGTTTGGTTAGGGGTAAATGGTCATTTTACCCTGAGTATTTGACTGAGTATTTTGTGGGAATTATAGCCGGAGGATTTTCGGGGCAGCAGCAGCAGAGGACAGTAAGTTCCCACGCAGATCAGCAGCTACTTTGAGGTGAGTTACCTTCCAGTAGCGATGGGTCTACGGCCAGAATGCCGGCCCACCAATAGGAGTTGTATGATAGATGATTGTCTCTGTGATATTCATCTAGGGTTGCTACTACCTGTGTTATGTTTATGTTCTAGTATGATATGATGCTATGTGATATGTGTTATGTGGTAGTAGTAGGGGTAAAATAGTCCCCAGTATCCGGTCGTAAGGACCGAAGGGGAGGCCAGCACCCAAATATGCTAGGCAGTATCCGGTTGTAAGGACTGAAGGGGAGACCAGCACCCAGATATGCTAGTCAGTATCCGGTCGTGAGGACCGAAGGGGAGGCCAGCACCCAGATATACTAGGCAGTATCCGGTCGAGAGGACCGAAGGGGTAGGTCGAGCACCCAGATATGCCCGGCAATATATGTATGTTATGTGATTATATGGTATGTGGTACAGTGGCGGAACTCACTAAGCTTCGTGCTTACAGTTTTCAGTTTTGGTTTCAGGTACCTCTTCTTCAAAGGGGAAGGAGCTGGCGCGGTAGCGGCACATCACATACATGCTTTGTATTCCGCACTATGAGATCTTCTTGGGAATTTGTTCTCTGACATTATTATGTTTTATAAAATATTTTTCCAAACATCTAATATCTTTTATGAAAGCACATGTTCGGTGAATGTTTTATTCCTAATGTTTTGCTAAGTATATGTTTTAAAAATGAAATTTTTGGCTCGTATTTTTGGGATGTTACAAGTTGGTATCTGAGCCCTGGTTTGAGGGATTCGGACACACCTTCGGGGGTGACTGAACTCAAATCGAGAGATTAAAAGTTTTAAAGAAGAAAATATTTTCTATAAAGCTAAGTAAAGAGTTTTAAGAAGGAACGAAGTGTGTGATGTGCGCGACCGGCCGAGCTCAAGTAAGTATTCCCCAAAGTACCCATACCAGCTTATGTTATGTTTATCAGTTTCAGTAGAACAACATGCTAGAATAGGACTAAGGATCTAGGAGTGATGCCTTATGTGCCTGCTTTATGTGCTTCAGTGTATGAAAATTGCATGCTAGAATTGAGTAGACAGCAGTAGGATAGCCTGTTAGGGTTATGCCTGATAGTATGAGTTTAGCATTGTATGCTAGTTCAGCTTTTCTCTATGAGGACAGATTTGCTTAAGATTGTTCCCTTTTTGTCTGAATTCTGCTTGCTTTGTGCTTCGTAGGACTCTGAGTGATGGGAGTTAGACATTAGGTGAATACGTCACGTCACATGTGATCAGGGTTGAATAATCTTAGAGTGCTGGATTTGGCCCTATTGCGCAACTCTTGTTTGAGTCTAACCGTTGTAGGGCCGAGTCTGTTACTCGAAGGATTATCTGAGCCTCACCACATGTGATGGTATTCAGGTAATGACTAATTGACATTACGAGGAGGCCTTCAGCAGCTGAGTGTCGGGTAGGGTGGAGTTAGAGATTTTCCTGGGGCAAGCCTATGATGAGTATAACAGTGATTAGCAGTAGTGAAAGGGACCTGGTGGAGTCAAGGCAGTCCATGGAGAAGGTACGGATAGATATGGAAGGTAGTATGGGCCCGTACTACTGAAAGCAGAGGATCCGTACCCGAACCGAGGAAGGCCAAGATAAGACCAGGGAACTTGTAGTAGGTGTGATCCCTCCAGAGGTATCAGTATCGCTAACAATTATTATTTATGTATTTCAGAATGGTGGTACTATGCTCGAGGCCAGCAGTTGGCAGTACAGGAGAGGGATCGGGTTCCGGATCAGGTTCCGAGCCAGTAGATGAGGGGCTACGCGAGTTCATCGTGTCAGAGATCACCAGAGGCATCCTTGAGTTGACCCCCATTATCTTCGGGTCAATCAAGGAAGGGATATTGCAGTTGATGGAGGATCGCCTCAGGGCATTCAGGAGCGACATGGCATTTGGCCAGTCGGGATCTCGCACACTGTCCTTCAAGGACTTCCGGGGCAGTGGTGCACCGGATTTTCACGGGGAGAAGGACCCCAAAGCTACCAGACGATGGATTGCAGACATTGAGTCTGCACAGATGATTAGCTTCTGCCCTGAGGGTCGAAGGTGAGGTTCGCAGCAGGGTGTTTACGATATCGAGCTAGGGATTGGTGGGAGTCCGTGGGTGACTCGTTGGGAGCCTAGGTTGTCGAGGCTATGACTTGGTCAGACTTCACGACCAGGTTCAGGGCAGAGTTCGCGCCGGCTGTCGAGCTTCAACAGCTAGCCAAGGAGTTCTTGGATATGAGACAGACGACAAAGACTGTGGCGGAGATCACCGCCAAGTTCCGGGAGAGGGCGTTGCTGGTGCCCCAGTATGCGGGTGATGAGGATATGAGGAGGACCCGCTATCATGACATGCTACGAGCTGATATTTGGGAGCATGTCAGTTTTTCAGCTTGCTCTACCCTGGACTCTATGATTGCCAGGGAAAGGGAGAGGGAGATAGATCTGGAGCACATCCGGAAGAGGAAGGCAGAAGAGGGGCATGTTATGGGGGCTTCGGGGAAGAAGCCCAAGGGATTGGATGCGGGGCCGAAAGGCCAACAGGGGCGGGGCCGCTGCAAGAAATGCGGCAGGGCGCACGAGGGAGCGTGCAAGATGTGATCGTCAGGCTGCTACAAGTGCGGCAAGTCAGGGCACTTCAGCCGGGATTGTACCGCCCTTGCACCTGTGATACAGACGTCTGAGTTTCTGTGTTTCCACTGCAACCAGAGGGGCCACAAGAAGGCCAATTTCCTAGTTGACAGCATCAGCGCCAGTAAAGGCGCCAGCTCCAGCTACCCTGTGGATTATTGATGGCCGGCAGGGCAAGGCAGAGGCTCTAGTGGTGAGGAGCCGGGTGTTTCAACTGACTACAGAGGAGACACGCGCCGCACCCGATGTGGTGACGGGTATGATTCTTTCCCTCTATTTTATTTTATATGGTGTTATGTTATTGATATGTGCCCTGTGTTTATGCATTAGGATCGTTCCATGTGAACGATATCCCAGTTCAGGTGTTGTTTGACTCGGGTGCCACCCGGTCATTTGTTTCCCTTGCGCTTAGCAAGAGGTTTACTGAGTCTTCAGGCATGTTGGATTGCCCTTTAGAGGTAGAGATTGCCGATGATCGATCGGTGCGAGCATCAGCAGTGTCCAGGGATTGTGTTCTAAGGTTATTTGAGGAGCACTATTTGGTGGATTTGGTTCCCATCCCGTTGCGGGGGAACAAGGTGATTATAGGCATGGATTGGTTGAGCCCTAATGGGGCGGTGATAGATTGTGCACATCAGCTAGTGCGGATCAGGACCCCGAGTGGGGGAGAGTTGGTGATCCACGGCGAGAGGCCACAGCGTGGACCTGCAGTATGTTCAGCAGCGAGAGCTAGGCGCTACCTTCAGTAGGGTTGCGTGGGATATGTCGCGTATGTTATGGATACCTGGGAGACGGGTAAAGTGACGGTGAGCAAGGTTCCAGTGGTGCGAGACTACACTGATGTGTTCCCGGAGGAGCTTCCTGGAATACCTACGGAGCATCAGGTAGAGTTCAGGATCGACCTAGCTCCTAGTGCGGCTCCGATAGCCAAGGCACGGTATCGGTTGGCTCCTCCTGAGATGCAGGAGCTGTCTACATAGTTGCAGGAGCTGTTAGACAAGGGATTCATTCGACCGAGCAGTTCACCCTGAGGAGCCCCGATCCTGTTTGTGAAGAAGAAGGACAGGTCGCATCGGATGTGTATAGATTATCGGGAGCTGAATAAGGTAACGGTGAAGAACCGTTACCCACTCCCGAGGATTGATGACCACTTTGATCAGTTACAGGGAGCATCTTGGTTCTCCAAGATTGATTTGTGTTCAGTTTATCATCAGATGAGGGTCAGAGAGGAGGATGTATAGAAGACCGCGTTTCGGACGCGTTATGGCCATTATGAGTTCGTGGTGATGCCGTTTGGGCTCACCAATGCTCCTGCTGCGTTCATGGACCTCATGAACCGCGTGTGTAGACCAATGTTGGATCGGTCTGTGATAGTTTTCATTGATGACATCTTGGTTTATTTCAAGATGTAGGAGGAGGACGAGGAGCATCTGAGAGAGGTTTTGGAGACCTTGAGGAGGGAGAGCTTGTACGCCAAGTTCTCCAAATGTGAGTTTTGGTTGCGCGAGGTGTAGTTTCTTGGGCATCTTGTCAACCAGAACGGGATTTCAGTAGACCCGGCCAAGGTGGAGGTCGTGATGAGGTGGGAGGTTCCGAAGTCTCCATCCGAGATTCGGAGTTTCCTAGGATTAGCAGGCTACTATCGGAGATTCATTATGGATTTCTCCAAGATAGCCGTACCCCTGACACGGTTGACTAGGAAAGTCATGGTCTTTCGATGGGGGCCTGAGCAGCAGGCCGCGTTCAAGATTCTGAGGCAGAGATTGTGCGAGGCGCCAATCTTATCCCTGCCTGAGGGTGTAGAGGATTTTGTGGTATACTGTGATGCGTCTATCTCGGGCTTAGGCGCAGTATTGATGCAGAGGGGACATGTCATTGCTTATGCCTCGAGGCAGCTGAAGCCTCACTAGGCAAACTACACGACGCATGATTTAGAGTTGGGGGCGGTGGTCTTCGCCCTCAAGATTTGGCGGCATTACCTCTACGGGGTTCGATGTACCATTTATACGGACCACAAGAGTTTGAGGTACCTCATGGATCAGCCGAATCTAAACATGAGGCAGCGTCAAAGGTTGGACTTGGTGAAGGATTATTATTGCGAGATCATTTATCACCCGAGGAAGGCCAACGTGGTGGCCGATGCGCTTAGCCGTAAGGCGGCACCGATCAGGGATATGTGTATGAGGATAACGGTGGTGACTCCACTGTTAGAGCAGATTCGGGAAGCTCAACGGGAGGCTATGAAGGAGGAACATCGGAAGAATGAGCGAATAGTGGGTCAAGTCACCTCCTTCGATTATCATAGCTGAGGGTTATTGACACTACACCATAGGGTGTGGGTGTCGTATCACGAAGGCGTGTGCCAGATCTTGATGGAGGAGGCGCACAAATCCCGATTCTCTATTCATCCAAGGGCAACGAAGATGTATCGGGATCTTCGTCTAGACTATTGGTGGCCCTGCATGAAGCGGGATGTGGCGTGGTACGTCGAGCGGTGTTTGACCTGCAGGAAGGTCAAGGCCGAGCATCAGAGACCGCACAGCAAGATGCAGCCATTGGATATCCCGTTGTGGAAATGGGAGGATATTACGATGGATTTTATCACAAAGCTTCCCCGGACGGCGCGAGGAGTAGATTCAATTTGGGTCATCATGGATCGTTGACCAAGAGCGCCCATTTTATTCCGATTCAGGGGAGTATCTCGGCCGAAAAGTTGGCCGATATCTATATCAGGGAGATAGTGGCGCGGCACGGGGTGCCAGTGTCAGTGATATCAGATCGAAATGTGCGGTTCACTTCCAGGTTTTGGTAGAAGTTTCATGATGAGTTGGGCACTCGTCTGCATTTTAGCACCGTCTTTCACCCGCAGACAGATGGTCTGAGCGAGCGGACCATCCAGACGTTGGAGGATATGTTGCAGGCATGCGTGCTAGACTTTGGTGGTAGTTGGGATACCTATCTTCCCTTGGCTGAGTTCTCGTACAACAACAACTACCACGCGAGTATTGACCGTCCCCCATTCGAGATGTTATACGGACGGAGGTGCAGGACCCCGATATGTTGGGGTAAAGTTGGCCAGAGGGTCATGGGGAGCACCGAGGTGGTGCTCAAGACGACAGAGAGAATCCAACAGGTTCGAAGCAGGCTTCAGACTGCGCAGAGTCGACAAAAAAGTTACGCCGACAAGTGTCGATCAGACCTAGAGTTCCAGGTCGGGGATATGGTTCTCCTGAAAGTGTCGCCTTGGAAAGGCGTCATTCGATTGAGGAAGCAGGGCGAGTTGGGCCCGAGATTCATTGGTCCGTTCAGGGTTGTAGCCCGGGTAGGCAAGGTGGCATATAGGTTGGATCTGCCAACCGAGCTCAGTCAGATCCACAGCACCTTCCATGTCTCCCAACTGCGGAAGTGCCTAATGGATGATTCAGCGGTGGTGCCGCTAGAGGATATACAGGTTGATGACAGCCTGAATTACATTGAGTGCCCAGTCGCAATCCTCGACCGGAAGTCGAAGGATCTGAGGAACAAGAGGGTGGAATTAGTGAAGGTGCAATGGCAGCACCGAAAGGGTTCGGAATGGACTTGGGAGCCGGTGGAAGAAATGATGGAGCATTACCCCGAGCTATTTCAGGATCGAGCAACAGACTTCGAGGACGAACTCTAAAATAAGTGGGGGAGATTTGTAGCACCTGGTTCCTGGTATGTAAAATTTATCTAAGTGTTTTGCATTTTCAGCCTTGGACTCGGCAAGTTGTAGGCCCGACTCGCCGAGTAGAGACGGGATTTGGAACACGTTTAAGTTAGCGACTCGGTGAGTCCCCGCTGTCTGATGAAACCCTAAATTTCAAGGGTTTTCACCCTATTTAAACCAACCTTATGCGCCCTAACCTTGCCCCCTTCACCCTCAAAGCTCCCTATATCGTCCAACCCTTGTTCCTTGTGAGATTGAAGTGTTTTGGTGTGTTTCTTGAAGATTTTGAGAGAAGAGAAGAGTAGATCAAGAAGAGAAGAAGGAGGCCAGACATCTTGGTGTTACTTTAAGTGATTCCCTTGAGGTATAACTCAGTTTCCCTCTGTTTTCATGCTTGTAGTCCCTTATAGCTCCATTAAAGTCCTCTTTGAGCCATTTCCAAGCTTGGGTATGATTTAGGATCTGTAATAAGTCGATTAACCTTTAGATCTAGGCATGATTGAGCTCCAGGAGCTCGGATCTACTGCCTTTATGGAGCCATATTGCATAAAAGACCTAGATCTACTCTTTTAGTGCATTTTGAGCCCTAAAACCTTCATTGGTGTTTATTTACACGTAAAGTTGGAAACTTTACGTGTTAATCGAGCCTTAGAAACCCAGATCTATCTATGGCATGAGTTGGATTCGAGCAAAATCGAGTATATAGTATTTGCATGGGAAAGACTCGGCAAGTCGTTCATCGAACTCGACGAGTCGAGTCGCGAGTCCCCGAGTCTTCCCCCTTTTCGTGGTGCGGAGTGGAGTAGTAAGTCATGGGGTGTGACTCAGTGAGTCGAAAGCCAGACTCACCCATGAAGGAACTCGGCGAGTCAATGCCCTAACTCAGTGAGTTCAAGGCAATCTTCTTGCCTCAAGAACATACTCGGTGAGTTGTTCATACAACTCGGCGAGTCTCAGCATAGAATGTTCTTCGGATGAAGATGAACTCGACGAGTTGTTCATACAACTCGGCGAGTAGGATGAAGGACTATTAGACTTTGGTTGGAAGGGAAACTCGTCGAGTCAATGCCTAACTCGACTAGTAGAGACGGGATTATGGTCAATCGAATGGATAGGGACTCGGCGAGTTGGCAAGCCGACTCGGCAAGTCGAGTCAACTGAAAGTTGACTTTGACTTTGACTCTTGGTTTGGTTATGGGTAAATGGTCATTTTACCCTGAGGTCGGTTAGCAGTATTTGACTAAGTATTTTGTGGAAATTATAGCCGGAGGATTTCCGGGGCATTAGCAGTAGAGGACAGTCAGTTCCCACGTAGATCAGCAGCTACTTTGAGGTGAGTTACCTTCCAGTAGCGGTGGGTTTACGGCCACAATGTCGGCCCACCAATAGGATTTGTATGATAGATGATTGTCTCTGTGATATTCATCTAGGGTTGCTACTACCTGTGTTATGTTTATGTGCTAGTATGATATGATGTTATGTGATATGTGTTATGTGGTAGCAGTAGGGGTAAAATAGTCCCCAGTATCCGGTCGTAAGGACCGAAGGGGAGGCCAGCACCCAGATATGTAAGGCAGTATCCGGTCGTAAGGACTGAAGGGGAGACCATCACCTAGATATGCTAGTCAGTATCCGGTCGTGAGGACCGAAGGGGAGGCCAGCACCCGGATATACTAGGCAGTATCCGGTCGAGAGGACCAAAGGGGTAGGTCGGGCACCCAGATATGCCCGACAATATATGTATGTTATGTGATTATATGGTATGTGGTACAGTGGGGGAACTCACTAAGCTTCGTGCTTACAGTTTTCAGTTTTGGTTTCAGGTACCTATTCTTCGAAGGGGAAGGAGCTGGCGCGGTAGCGGCACATCACATACATGCTTTGTATTCTGCACTATAAGATCTTCCTGGGAATTTCTTCTCTGACATTATTATGTTTTATAAAATGTTTTTCCAGACACGCGATATCTTTTATGAAAGGACATGTTCGGTGAATGTTTTGTTCCTAATGTTTTGCTAAGTATATGTTTTAAAAATGAAATTTTTGGCTCGTATTTTTGGGATGTTACAGCATGCTTGTGGTATTGTCGTATTGGACATGTTAACAAGAAACGCATTGCCCAACTCCAAAAAGATGGAGTGTTGGAATCATTCGACTTAAGGTTGGATGATACATGTGAAACTTGTTTACTTGGAAAGATGACTAAATCACCTCTTACAGGTTCGTTTGAAAGAGGTGAGGGATTGTTGGATCTCATACACACGGATGCGTGTGGGCCCTTTAGATCCACCACAAGGGATGCCAATCAATTTTATGGGACTTTTACCGATGATTATAATAGATATGGATATATCTACTTAATCAAGCATAAGTCAGAAACCTTTGAAAAGTTCAAAGAATTCAAATATGAAGCCGAAAATCAATTGGGCAGGAAGATCAAGATGCTCAAGTCTAATAGAGGTGGTGAGTATCTTAGTATCGAGTTCCACGACTACCTCAAGGAATGTGGAATTGTTTCACAATTGACACCTCCTAGGACGCTACAACTTAATGATGTGGCTGAGAGGCGTAATCGAACCTTGTTGGACATGGTTTGTTCCATGATGAGTCGAGCTTCACTACCAATCTCATTTTGGGGGTATGCCTTAGAGACCCCCACCCACATTCTTAATCTTGTTCGAACAAAGAGGGTTGCTAAAACACCTCACGAAATTTGAATAGGGAAGGTTCCCTCATTAGAACATATCAAGGTTTGGGGTTATGAAGCTTTCGTCAGACGAGAGACTCATGACAAGCTTGAACCTCGAAGTAAGCGATGTATTTTCATCGTCTATCCATAAAAGTCCATTGGATACTTGTTCTACAGGCCTAGTGAGAACGTGGTCTTCGTATCACGAAGATGAGTCTTTCGAGAAAGAGAGCTCATATGCAAAGAGGACAGTGGGAGTGCAATTGATCTTGAAGAAATTCAAGAGTCAAGAGATTAAGGAACCTCTAACACTAGCACTCAACCTGGGGAAGAATTCCTATTGAACCTATTCACCAGACGTTACCTCTTAGACGTTCCACTCGAGTTAGAATGACACCTGAGTTTTATGGTATCCATATAACTACGAATGGTGATACATTTGTTAGTGATAGTACAATGGTAAATTTGGATGAACCTTCTAGCTACAAGGAAGCCATGGCGGGCCCAGAGTCTGTTAAATAGAAAGAGGCGATGGACAGCGATATCCATTCCATGTATGACAATCAAGTTTGGAACTTGGTTGAAAATGTACCAGGTCGAAAGACAGTTGGGTGCAAATGGATATTCAAGAAGAAGACCGACATGGAACGAAAGGTGCACACCTTCAAGGTTCGACTGGTTGCGAAGGGCTTTACTCAAACCATAGGGGTTAACTATGATGAAACCTTCTCACCGGTGGCCAATATTAAATCTATTAGGGTTATGTTAGCCATAGATGCGTTTCATGACTATAAAATTTGGCAGATGGATGTCAAAACTGCTTTACTTAATGGAAAGTTGGTTGAGATGTTTACATGAGTCAGCCAAAGGATTGTGTGGATTCTAAATTCCCCAATAGAGTGTGTAAGCTTGAAAAATCAATCTATAGATTGAAACAAGTTTCTCGAAGATGGAATCTTTGATTTGATGAGAAAGTCAAAGATTTTGTTTCTCTAGAAGTGAGGATGAATCTTGTGTATATGTCAAAGCTAGTGGGAGCATAGTCATTTTCCTAGTGTTGTATGTTGATGACATACTATTTAGAGGAAACGACATTCCAACCTTGCAGGAAGTGAAATCCTGGCTTGGAAAGTGTTTCGCTATGAAGGATCTGGGAGAGGCTACTTATATTCTAGGAATAAGGATTTTGAGAAATAGGAGTAGAAGACTAATTGGACTTAGTCAAAGTACGTATTTGGATAAGGTGCTAAAGCGTTTTAGCATGGAGAATTCAAAGAAAGGGGAGTTACCTATCCAAAGTAATACCAAGCTGAGTCAGACTCAAAGTCTGAGTACCGATGATGAGATAGCGGAAATGAGTCGAGTCCCATATGCTTTCATTGTTGGATCGATCATGTATGCTATGACATGTACTCACCTTGACGTGACTTTTGCTTTGATCATGGTTAGTCGATATCAGGGAAATATGAGTAAAGCTCATTGGATAGCGGTTAAGAACATACTTAAGTATCTATGGAGAACTAAGGAATGGGTCCTTGTTCTTGGTGGCAGTGATGACTTAAGAATTATTGGGTATAGTGATGCCAACTTTCAGAAAGACAGAGACAACTTCCGTTCTCGGTATGGATGGGTGTTTCCCTTAATGGAGGAGCAATAACTTCGAAAAGTTCCCAGCAGGAGACCGTGGCTGATTCTACTTGTGAATTATAGTATATTGCCATAAGCAAAGCATCGAAGGAGACTATATGGTTGAAGAACTGTTGGATATAGTGTCTAAGTCCATAACTATATTTGGTATGTACTTGACCCGACCCGGCATGGTCCATTTGGGTTGCATGGCATCATGCACTTGGATAGACTAAATGAGAGAAATAAGACACTTATGGCTTATTAATATAATATAAGTTCAAATATATTAATAATAAGAATAATAATATTTAGTTAGTATTAATAAATAATTAATTTAGAATTAATTATGTGATCAAAAGAAGACTAATTAAATATATGGGTTGATTGAATCAATCATCCATAACTTATATAGTAGGCCAAGGCTCCATGGATTATCAAGTTGGGTTAAACCCATAAGATGCTCCATGGGTGCTCCATGGGGGTTACATAACCCATGGGTCATGGAAATGAAAGGTCATGATAATTAGGGTTTACATGGTGTAACCCTAATTGTAACATACTATATAAAGAAGCTATTATTCACTATTTTCGGCCACTAGAGTGAACAAAAGAGGGCTAGCCGAAATACTAAGTGTTCTTATTCTCTTAAGATTTTATTCCAAGTGTACTTGGTGTTGTGTGAAGCATTTGAGGCATCACACTTGAGATGTTAGGCTCACAAGATTTCAAAGGAATCCAAGCTACAAAGAGGTATGTAATTCTTACTAACTATTAGAATAAAAGATCCCCATGTATGCTAGATAGGATTATGAACCTTGGAAAATCATTTTGCATGTATCTTAGTCAAACATAGATCCAAGGTTTCTAGGGTTGCATGTACACCATAGGAGTGTTAGAATGCTCAAAACCCAACAGTAGTATCAGAGCCTAGGCTTGTTTGTTTGATACTTGATGCAAAATAGCTGGAAAACGCAGTTTTTTGTTCACTTCCTGCATGAACTCGCTGAGTCCAAGGGGAGACTCGACGAGTCCATGAAGAAATGCATGCAACTCGTCGAGTCAGTTCATGCACTCGACGAGTACATGCTGCAGTGTTCAGATTTTCGAGTTATGCTGCTGGAAATGGACTAGAAACATTACCCTAAACTGTTTTGGTGTTTTAAAACTTTTTTTAGTTGGTGTAATATTCATGCTAATCCATTTACAATGGCTATTATCAAAAATTACAAATTTATATAAGTTTGTTATGATTCTTGAAATTCTTGATAATCATGTTCTTGAACTTATGAATTTAGATGATCATAAGAATTATTTGTAACCTCCATGTTAGTTAATTCTTGATCATTATGTGTTTTAATGGAGACCATAACTTGTCCTCAAGTTATGGAAAACCAAGAGTCACACTTGAATTAAAACCATTAAAAGAACACAAGAGTTATGAAAATTAAGAGTCTTCATTTTAATACTCTAATAAACTCATAAGTTATGAGAAATAAAAAGTTTTGAAAGTTTACAAAACTTTCCCTAAATTTTTGGAACAAGTAAAGTCATAATTAAAACTTTAGTTCCAACCCTTAGAATTTTAAATATTAAAATTCAACCCTTATACTTTATAATATTATAAGTGAATAATAATTATATGTGTATAAGATAAAAGTCGTTTTACCATTAGTAGGCCTCATTCACGAAGCCGGTCTATAAGGGGCTATAAGGTTGTTGCCTATAAAATGGCAACTTAATGGGTGTCTATTCTCACCCACCGCTTCCTTGATCGGTGGAGGGTCGTTAGCCGAAAAGGTAGAACAAAGACTATAATTCTCATAATAAGTATTATGAATATACTAAATTAACTAAACTTTTATTAATTCCCAATCTTACTTACTTTAGGAAAATGTGTATAAGGTGCTAATCCATGAAGTTACACTTTGCACTTTGATTAAGTCGTTAGTGGAGCGTGTGTGGTTAACCGGCACACTAACTTGGACTTATCAAGGTAGGAAAAGGGTGACTTCATGTTTATCATAGTATCGTTGGAGCATGTGTGGTTAAACGACACTTCGATTGAGGGGTAATACATTAAGTGTACCAAGTAATTTGCATGGTTACTTCACTCCTTGTTTTGTGATCCTCGGCATCCCATTCACAAAACTTGAAGGTCACACTCGATATTGAAACATGCCATTTAAAAGTTCAATGAATCTCAAAGAACCTAGGAATTTCTAAACCAATTAAAACCTAATAAAATTTATTCCGTTTTATGGTGGAAATTGGTGAATCGTCATTCACCTACCTTCAAATATTTTATAGCTTGGATTACGGCATCCCTATTCTCAGTTATAAAATATTGTGTTGGGTCCTAGCCTTAATATAACATTTGGGTGCTTTATTAAGGACTATCCTAAAATCTAATCTAAACTTATTCTTTCATTTCAGATGTCTTCCAATAACAATGCTTCTGGCTCAAACCCTACTGGAACCTTCTATCTCATGAACCTTTGTGGGAGAGTCATCTTTGATGGATCCAATTTTATGGATTGGATCAGAAACATCAGGATGGTCACTCGCTATGAGGACAAAGAATATTTCCTTGATAGGGAGTTGAAGGAGATTGATGAGTCAACTGCTACCCCAAAGGAGATTGCTGCATTCCAAGCACATGAAAGGGATGCTACCAAAGTAGCATGTATCATGACAGCCACAATGACAGTTGAGCTCCAAAAGTCCTATGAGGACTATTACCCTTTTAAGATGCACATGGACTTGATGGAGCGATACCATCAAAGTGCTCGTCAAGAGAGGTATGAAATAATCTCCTCCATGATAACCACCCAAATGAAGGACAATGAGTCCCTCACGACCCACTTACAGAAACGGCAAAGGTTTGTGGATCGCTTGAAGAAACTGAATGTTTACTTTCCTGAGGAGTTAGCAATAGATATCATTTTGCACTCCTTACCTTCATGTTATGATCAATTTAGAATGACATACCACATGAATAAGGAAGAAGTTACACTTAGAAAACTTCAAGGAATCTTAAAGACTGCAGAAAGTAGTCTTAAAGGTAAGTCGGGTGTTACTACTCCTCCTACTCCTACTGCGGCCAATGTCTTGGCAATTGGGCATGGCAAAGGTAAGAAGAGAAAGAACCCTTCTAAGGGTACCAAGGGTAAGACCCTTAAAGGCTCCTCTTCAAGCAAAACCAAGAAAGGTTTTGTCACTCCTTCTGCTAACCCTAATGAGGCTGAATGCTTCTATTGCCATGAAAAGTCGCACTGGAAGCGAAACTGCCCAAAGTACCAACAAGATTTGAAGGATGGGAAATTAAAACCCAACCATGTAGGTATATACACTATATTGTCTAATAACTCACCTCATTCTAAGACTTGGGTCCTTGATACAGGTTGTGGAATTCACATATGTTCTGATTTGCAAGGACTAAGAAGAAGTGAGGATTTGGAGCATGGAAAGATAAACCTAATCATGGCGAATAGGAAAGTTTCACCTGTCACCAAGATTGGAGTTTATTCCTTGTTACTAGATAGTGGGTTTACATTAGACTTGAATAAATGTTGTTATTCACCAGAAATGGCAAGAAATGTTATTTCCTTTCATGCATTGTATAAACGAGGGTTCGAGTCGGGCCCGGTTAGGACTGAATTGATGTGTTCGATTAAGTTATTTGTCATTACAAATTAGAAATCGGGATACAAACTGTTGGACAGTGAGAATGATTTTGTTCCATGTCATTTTTTCACATGATATCTTGCAGAATAGAGGATTATATGATCCTTTATCTTTGGACACGCAACTGACTAGGTCATAGTTTGATAAAAGTTATGAGAGCTACGATTGCTTATCAGTTTTTGAAGTCATACTTGCAACTATAGTTATTAGAATTATCCAAGTGGGAGACTGTTGAATTGGATGTCTAAGCCCATAACTATAATCGGTATGTACTTGAATTGATAGTGACATGGTACTTTTAGGTTGCCTTCACACGTGCAACTAGGCAGGATGATTATTCGAGGAAGAGGAATAATTTATTAATTGATTAATAAATTGGAATTAATGATTTATTAATATGTTATGAAAATAACATATTAATTAGTAATCATGTTATTAGTTAACATTTAATCAGAAATTAATTTGGATTTGATTTTGGGATTTGTAACACCCAGAATCAGAAAGACAAGAAAGGAAAGAAAACCCTAAGTCAAATGGGTCAACTCGTCGAGTCCAAGGAGGAACTCGACAGGTCGGAGCGGGAACCGGGGGATCGGGTAAGTGACCAACTCGGCGAGTCGGCCTCATGGACTCGGCGAGTCCGGTCTGAAGAGGGAAACCCTAAATCCGGGACTTTGGGCACTAATTATGCATCTTATTCTCTCCATTAGGGTTCCTTATAGCCTCTCTCATCCAGAACCCAAAACCCTAAGCCTCCATTATTGCTCGTTCAAGTTTCTTGCCATTTTTGGGTGATTTGAAGAAGAAGGAAGGAAGGAAAGCCATTGGGGATTCAAGGATTTGCAGTAGATCTAGAGTTTGAGGGCCTTTCCAGAGCATTTGAAGGTAATAAGTCGTTACCTTCACTCTTTTGAATATAGTTTTCACTTGGTTGTGAGATTTGGGGTTTTTATGCCATGTTTAAGAACCATTTCGAGTTAGAGCCCAGATCTGAAGTTGCTACTTCAGATCTAAGTGTATTTTGGTCTAGAGAGTCATAAAGTATCAGTCTTGGGGGTGTAAGTGAAGCATGGTTGCCTTAAACCCTAGTTTGGAGTGTTTTGGGCCTAGAACTCCTTAGCTACATGTAAAGTTTGCAACTTTACGTGAGGAATAGGCTTTGGAAGAGTGGATCTACAGTTTAGAGTCCCTGCATGACTCAAAAAGCCCCTGAATGTATGAAGGACTGAATAGACTCGGCGAGTCCTTCGAGTGGACTTGGCGAGTAGTATGAAGATGGAGATGAACTCGACAAGTTGGATGAACAACTCGGCGAGTCTGTTGAAGATTGCCTTGGACTCGGCGAGTCTGTTCTTGGACTCGGCGAGTCAAGTCGCGAAACCCCAAGCCCTTCTAGTTAAGACTCGGACCAGTGAGTTGAGTGGAGACTCAGTGAGTTGGACAGGACATAACTCAGAAATCAGTAGACTCGGCGAGTCAAGTCGCGAAGGAGAGGGTTTTTGAGCTTATGAACTAGGCGAGTCAGTAGGCTGACTCGGCGAGTAGGGTCAACCTGGAAGGTTGACTTTGACCAGGACTTTGACTTTGACAGAGTTGACTTAGTTGAATTTTAGAGGACAGTTAGACTAAGTGTTATATTTGGTATTAGTAGATCGGGGAGTTTTTGGAGTAGCAGTTCGAGAGTGTCTGATAGCAGTCAAAAGGGTATCAGCAAAAACTCCAGCAGTACAGGTGAGTTTCCTTCCAGTAGGAACGGGTCTAAGGCCACAATGCCGACCCGTTTAGTTAGCAGTAGTTTCCGGACTTCGGTCCGATGCAGTAGTTAGTATGTTTGATGCCTTCGTGGCTCAGACATGATTTATGTGTTATGTGTTCCGGGCTACGGCCCAATGTAGTATGTAGTATATGTGTTCATGCTAGTTGATATGTTTATGCTATGTTATGTTGAGTTAGTTCCGGACTTCGGTCCGATGCAGTTAGTCCGGACTTCGGTCCGATGCAGGGGACAAGGTCCCAGTCAGTTTCCGGACTTCGGTCCGATGCAGGGGGGCAAGGCCTCGGTTAGTCCGAACCTCGGTCCGATGCAGTGGGCAAGGCCCAGTATGTGCTTTATATGTTTGTATGGTATGTGGTAGTTTGGGAGAGCTCACTAAGCTTCGTGCTTACAGTTTCAGTTTTTGGTTTCAGGTACTCAGTTCTCAAAGGAGGAGCTCGGAGAGGTTGCAGTGCACACACCATAGTCAGTTAGCCTGGGATGTTTTACTCTGATAATAAGTTTATGATTTGAATTAATACTATGAAATTATGTTACGACTTATGAAACGGTTTTTATAAATATGGTTTTAGTAATGTTTTAAAAGAAATTTTTAGTCGTGAAAATTGGGTCGTTACAAGATTAAATGAATTAATTGATAGTGTAGGGACTAAAAGTGCAATTGTTTAATAGTTGAGCAAAAGATCCATAACCTTCCTAGAGAAGGGTGGACGGTTTTGTGATGATATATGTAAGATTATTCTAGAGTTTCTAGAATATCTTATCATATATGGATAATTAAAGGAAGTGGATAATTACCATATTTGAAATTAGAGTTAATCCACAACATCCTTGGTGCACTATATAAAGAACCCTTAGGGCTATGATTTTTGGCCACTCTTTGATTGAAGATAGAGCCGAAAATTTCACCTCCTCCTCTCTCATATCATCCTCTTGAATTGTGTGTTTGTGAGCCATTAGAGGTGTTACATTTGTGACACTAAGTTCTCAAGCTTCAAGATCTACAATGGATTCATTGTTATTACAATATAACAATTAAGGTATGTAATCCAACCCTAGTTTTATATGAATTTTAAAAATAGTAAACCTCTCCTAGGGTTTCTTATTTTGTTTTAAACTTTGCATGTTCAATTAGAGAAAACCTAGATCCAAAGCACTAGGGTTGCGTGCACACTTAGGAATTGTTGTTATGCTCAAAACCCATAAACTTTAACAATGCATTTCCTATAAAAATGTGAATTTAAAATAGAGTGAAAATTATCTGTTGAGACCTAAAGGAAAGTTCTATTACCTGAAATTAGCTATGCGTGGATATAAAGAACGTCAAAAATCGATCTCGTACACGAAATTTATGGCCTTTCGATGATTTCAAAAAATACATGTGTGCGATGACGTGGCGACCCGAGAGCAAGCCACGTGGAAAGTGTAACATTCCAAAAATACTGACAAAATTCTCATTTTTAAACCATCAAATTCATACAACCATTTTTTCTAAAACCAATCCAAGTAAAATATATTTCGAACATCAGATTAAAATAATAACAATCAGTACGGAAGAGTCAATAGGGGATGTTGTGCAGTCAAACCGGGTCCTTCCCTTTCGAACTGGTAGTACCTGAAAATGTTTAAACCATAAAACAGTAAGCACAAAGCTTATTGAAGTTCCTCAAAATACCACATACCATACACATTGGGCCCCGCCTACATATCATGCCCCACCCTCATATCGGGGCCTACCCATCATACATACGGAGCCATCCCAACATATAAATGGGCCCAACCCATCATATAAACGGGCCAATCCCAATATACAAACGGGCCCATCCCAACATACAACGGGCCTAGCCCAACATACAAATGGGCCCAACCCAACATACAACACGCCCAACCCATCATACCAATCCAAGAGTCACAAAGGCAGCTAGCATCCTACTTAGTATAATGAGAAGATGCTGATGAAATCAACAGCTAACAACTCGACTAGCCCATGGTCACGTCGTGAGAATGCACCCGACCTGATTCCAACCCGGCCACACTCCAAATTAGCCAACTCAGTCACGGACAACTCAAACAGCAGACACCACGAGTGGACCCTCCTTGGTCATGTCGTGAACACATCTAGACAAAATAATCGAGAAAGCCACCACCGTCACCCTGTGACACTCTCCATGCCACGTTGTGACCACCGGTTGAGAAACATCAATATGAATTGAGTCCTTAATCCATTAAGCCTTCAACTTCAACTTTCCAAAAAGCTTATAAGGGTTCTAAAGGCTTATAAAAATGTTAACTTTATGGACATGCACGAACCATGCATGTCCTTTACCCAAACCAGGTTAAAAGAAAAGAATATGATCTAAAAATCATGCAAAGCTCCAAAAAATGCAACCATATTCCAGATCTGAATGATATAAGGCTCAAGGGACCTTGATGAGGCATAAAGTTGCAAACTTGATCTCATTCTAACATACAAACTCCTTTAATGGAGTAAAACATACAAAGAAAGCTAGATCTAAAAGGGAGTAATCATAAAGGTAAAAGCTTTAAGTCTTACAAATGGTCCAAATAATGATTCCAAGGGTGGAGTAGAGTGGTTTTCTTGATCTTTGCTCCAAAACCTTCTTCTTCTCCTTCAAAGTGTACCACAAGTACCAAAATGAACCAAAACTCTCAAAGGGAGGCTAGGGTTTCATGATAGAGGGTTGGAAGCTGAATAGGGTAACCTAATCCTCGGGGTAAGATGCTTAAATAAGAGAGAAACCCTAAAATTATGGGCTTGGGCCTTAACAACCATTCTCACATCGTGATCAAGCTATTGTCACGTCGTGACAATCTTCCGGATACGTGTTCTCATAATACTAACTGATCTACTTACAAGAGTGAGGTCTAGGCTAGATCTAGTGAGGTGTTTAAAGTGGATTTTCTAAACAGTATATATTATATATACCAAATGGATCCTACCTCCGATATGATTTTACCTGGTTGTACCTTATTTGATAGATCTCGATGTATTCATTATGATTGTTAAGGAATCTAAGGAATAATTATAAAATCCATATAAATACGAACAGATACTAAAGCATAGTAATATTCATATTTAGGATGTTGGAAAGGGATAATCTGAAGTATTAGCATAGGAGCTAACTTTCCCAAGGATCTTCCACCTTAGCCAAGTGATTGCATAATTACTTTCATGAACATGATTTTAATACAAGTATTATGAAAAGTACTAAATGTCTGTTGAATGTTTATATGTGAATTATATGCTTATTTACTGGAATATGTTAGATGTATAATTAATGATATACTATGTGCGAACATATATAGTTCTATATGTGTCAAGATGTATATATACTATTATTGTTATTTTTTAGGAAGTAAATGTATATTAGTACCTAATACCCTGTGTTAAAGTTATACACTAAATTAGGATAGTGTTGCCTAAACAAAGTTGGTTCGGTAGTTGATATTAAGTACTGTAGTCTTGCCTAGTGATGAGCTAAGACTTATGAAGGATTCTTAGTTTGAGTTAAGTTGAAGAGATGTTAGATTTACCCTGTATTGTAAAGATATTACATATGCAGGAATTTTGGGATGATTATATTACAATACTGTTTAGTTATACCCTAAGACTTAAAAGAGATGCATAGTTCAATTAACCTCGAATAATGGGTAGCATCATATTAAGGGTATGTGTGAGATGGGAAAGGAGAGTAGAACTTTGTTCGATGATTTTTGATGATCAATGGGGTGCGTTTCAGATACATGAGTGCCATATAAGTATCCCCCTCCTTTTTCCCTGTTGATGATCGGTGGGGTACGTTTCACATACATGATTGCTATATCAGTATTCTCCCTTTTCTTTTGATGTGTTTCGTGTGTCATCATTTACGAAGTGATCATACGAGCTTCGTGTGTCAGTATTTCCAAAGTGATCGAATGAGCTTCATAGACTACCAGATAGGATACACCTACATCAAGACCACTGCTAGGTATGTTTGAGCCATCCAGATGGATAGATAGTGTGCATCTGAGGGTATAACTATGTTCAATAATACCTTGGGGTCAGACCACTACTAGACATGTCTAAGTCATGTAGCAGAGTATAGATGACCATCCCTGATTTAATTGTCTTATGGTGCTAATGAACAGAGGTTCATACGAGTACTCCATTCCTCTCATTTGTTGCCTTTCTTGATCCTTGCCTTCTACCAAGGAATCACCAAAGCAGCATAGTCAGCTCATTGTTCACACTGATCCTACCGTATAAATCTCGTAAGGTTTTTGTATAGGATCAATATGTGAGCATCGATGAGATTGGGTAGATTGTCTTATAGATATGATATATTTGTGTTGATGATAATAATTGTTTTTTTTGCAGGTTTTAGATATACGGTTTATTATCATTAAGTTATTGTGTGATTGAAACCTTATGTATCTCACTAGGTTTCCCAATCGCCATACATTTTCAAACGGTAAAAGTACCAAAATAATAATACATTCAAAGGAATATGATAAGACACACAAAATACCTCAAAAACAATGAATTCCGAAACAACATTATGACATAATTGTATCAAATGGATGCCATATAAACATAAGACCTCAAGAAAAAAAGAGTTGGGAGGAAGCCTTAACCCACAAACGAGATGCCTCAGATAAAACCCCACCTTACTTGCCAAAGGTTTAAGAATCGAGGTTGAAGGAGAAGGTAGCAAAACAACATACACATCAGACAAATAATATCCATCGACATATCGATCTAAAGTAAAACTGTCAACGTTGGAAAACACACATGATATGTCAAGGGCAATGACAAAAAAAGATTTTTCAAAGCGGAAAGTACAAAACAAAGAAGGTTCCAAAATCTCCATATCCAATATATAAAGATAAGGATCAGTTAAACATTAATTAGGCAGTATAATCAACTGATGGATGTGACTAACCGCTGGCTGACTGAATTTAATGAAAACTGCAACTAGCTCATGAGCGACACCTCCATTACCAGAAATAATCATAATCTAAACCGATAGATGTGACTAATTGACGACTGATTGGGGGATTTAATGGTGTGGCTAGGTCGGCCAAACAAGTAAATACCGACATGGTACACTAAAACGCAACAACCGAGAGTAATCTTCACAAACGCAACAATTAACTACATGTTGATGGCAATATATGCTAGGAAAAAACCTCAGAATGAGTGAATCCCGAAAAAAGTGCAAGGTACATATATCCGCAATAAACAAACATAAGAAAGTACGAAACAAATAATTGTTCTTATCCGAACTATACAAAGAACTGGGTAAGAGGCTAATCCAACTTTTCCTAAGAAGCCTATAAAAGTGAGCTCAACCAAAGGAAATGTAAGGTTTTTCTTCCTAATTAAGCAACATCTCGATAGTAGTAATTTAGACATCAGAGAGCAATATTAGGGCAACACATCGATAGTACTTCATAACCTAGTGTCCATCTATTTTGCAACATGACTTTTCGCATGAACCTTGGAAGAGGGATTCCTCCAAGCGCTATCATACATTCAGGGAGCCGCTTAGCATCAAGTACCAAGATAAAATATAATTCCTTAAATTCTAATCCATCATATTACTTGATGAATTCCAAAACCCTTCAAAAGAATCAGCTAACCAAATGCTCTCTCTTAGGTATCTAATGTATTTTAAAATGGAAAAAATCAACTCCACCCTTGAACATCAATTAAGTCCATTTTGATTTTTGACAAATTATAGAGCCCATTGCTTAATTACCATTCATGTTTTTTAAGCTGACAAGTTGGTAAGTTTCGTGACCGTGGTTAACACTCAACACACGAAAAGCAAAGTAAAGACATTTGAAAACCATGAATGCATATGGGAAGAAAATGGTAGGTTTTGGTATTTCTAGGTATTATATTAGTCAAAATCAAATGTGTCTGGATCACTGATTGGAGATTTGCGAATCGCCATTTGTTGAAGCTTGAACATGGTCAAAGTTCAACCCACAAATTAATTAACCCACCATGCCAACAACTTCCTTCTGCCGTAACCCATCAAATCTTCAACTTTGCTTCCTCCTCACTTGAATGTTGTTGAAATTAGCAAGCACCCACTTGCCGATCGTTTCGCACAAATCGGAATTGGTTTACAATTCCTTAAACGTTTAATCTCGCTGAAGACATCTATATCGGTTTAGTGTTTTGATTCATTACATATAGGACAAATGAAGTCATCACTGGGGAAGCTCGGGCGGAAATTATCGTTACAGAAGAGCGATGTGAAGGAGGTGAGGGATCATCAGCCTTCCGCCCATATAGATGAGCTTGCTCAGGCTTCCAAGGTAGGGTTTGTGCTCCTGGATGCTTTCTATCTATCGCTTCTGATTTTGAATCCATTAATGTGCGCTTATTTCTTATAAACTTCAACTCTCTAGTATAAATCAAACGTATCAGTTAGGGTTTGATGTCAATTAACCTCGCAGTACCTTTTTTTCATCTTTGATTCGAACTATATCCCTGAAACCTGATTCGTACTGTATTACACATTTACACTACTCTCAACAATTATACACTAAGAACACACAGTTCAACAGATTAAGAAGGGTCTTTTTTAGCTTTAAATCCCCAAGGTCCTCAATCTTGCAAATTAAAATTTTGAAGTTGCCATTGATGAGCAGAATCAATGCTGCTAGGAATCGCCCCAAAGAGGATATGCCATATGCTAGAACTCATGTTCTCTAGTGTTTTCCTTCTTCTATACTTATGTTTTCCTTTTTTTTCCAGGATATGCAAGATATGAGAAACTGCTATGATGGTTTATTATCTGCAGCAGCTGCAACAGCAAATAGTATATACGGTAAGAGTTTCACTTTCTTCTTATTGGTTTAATCAATCATCAAACAAAATAGAAGCTCTTAGAAGTTATTGATTCTTAACCTCTAATTATCCTTCTACAATATGTACTTCAAGACCAATAACCTGTAATACATTTACATAATTTGCACCAATACATAAAATTCTTTTGATTAATATAAACATGTAAATGTCTCCATGAATTCTTGTTTTTAGAATTTTCGGAGTCACTAAATGAAATGGGGAGCTGTTTGCTGGGGAAAACTGGTGCAGATGCTGATGATGAAAGTGGTAATTACTAATTACATTTTTGTCCTTTTGGAAGGTGTTGTGTATGAACTTTATTGACATATGTTCCTTGCATACAGGAAAAATGTTATCAACTTTAGGGGATATGCAATTGGAACTTCAGAAAATTGCTGATACTTATGTAAGCATGTTGTCTTAGGGTTATTTCTTTTTTTCACTTAATGGGTTAAGCACTTAATCCAGACAGCTAAATACCAAAAAAACCTAGCTTAATGTATCAAGACACCAGTCATTTACTTATTTATCCTTGTTCTTTTTGCCAAATAACTTCTGTCTCGTTAAACTTGATGGATAGTGTAAAAATTGCGTAACATTGTCATTTGTCTCATTTAGAAGGGTTATCTAGTCTAGAAAAGAAACAAACTTTATGTATACAACACTTTATCCAAACAAATATATTAGGTTAAAACAAAAAGAAAAAGAAAAAAGAAAAGGGCTTTTAACATAAAAGTCCTTAAGTTTGGCAAGTTTTGTTGCTTTAGTCCCTGTGACGATTTTTTGTTCGTTAATGCCCAAAGTTTGACAAACATAAGGACTTTCATGTCAAATTTGAAAAAATACTTAGGATAAAAACATAAAAGATTTGTAACAAGAACAAAAATGAAAAAAACTTGGCAAATTTTGGACATTAACGAACAAAAAAATCATCACAGGGACAAAACCAACAAAACTTGAAAAGCATAAGGACTTTTATGTCAAAAGCCCAAAAGAAAAAAGAAAAAGAAAAAACAAACAGCATTGTTACAAATTAGTGACTCATTCATCTTTCCATGTCAGCGATCTGATGTGGTTGTGACAATTACTAACCCATCAGAGTCTCTCCTTAGTGAACTAAGGAAAGTGGAGGAAATGAAACTTCAATGTGATGAAAAAAGGTAAATTTTGCTTTTGGTATTTTCTAAACATGGTCATTGGAGTTGACTTTTGTTGACCGAGTTCCAAAATCTACAGGGAGGTTTATGAATACATGATGGCACAACATAAAGAGAAAGGGAAACAGAGAAATGGAAAAGTTGAACAAAAATTAAGAGAAGCTCAAGAGGAATTTGATGAAGTGACTAGACTTTGTGTTTTTAGGGTGAAATCTCTTAAAGAAGGACAATGTCGAAGTCTTTTAACACAAGCTGCTCGTCATCATGCTGCACAGGTTACACTATTTCTGACCTTTTTGTTAGATATGTAAAAAATGGGCCTTGTCCAGATATGTTTGAAGCCCATTAGGCCCAATGGCTTTGTTTTGGTCCAATTATTTTTTTAGAAAAGGCCAATTAGGAGTAGGATCTGTTAGGCCTAAAGGCGACTTGGGGATTGAGCCTTAGGTAGTGCTTGGTATGTAGTAATTGAAAAGGGAATGGAATGGAGGATTACAATGGAATGAAAAAAATTTGTTTGTTTGCCACATAGGAATAGAATGGTGACCTGGACTGATTTTCAATCAATGAGGACTAGTGTGTGTGTGTGTGTGTTTTCGTCCCTTGATGGAATGGAATGATGTATTCTAATTATAAATTACTTTTATTAATAGAATCTTGAATAACAATAATATTTTTTTGGGCTTTTGACATAAAAGTCCTTAAGTTTGTCAAGTTTTGTTGGTTTTGTTCCTATGACGATTTTTTTGTTCGCTAATGTCCAAAATTTGCCAAGTTTTTTCATTTTTGTCCTTTTTACAAATCTTTTATGTTTTTGAGTTTTTACCCTACCTATGTTTTTCAAATTTGATATGAAAGTCCTTAAGTTTGTCAAATTTTGTCGGTTTTGTCCCTAGAAACCTGCTATTATAGGTAGCAAGGGCAAAAATGAAAAAAACTTGGCAAACATTGGGCATTAACAAACAAAAAATAGTCACAGGGACTAAAGTGGCAAAACTTGCCAAACTTAAGGACTTTTATGTCAAAAGCCCTGTTTTTTATACTCTACAAAACTTTTTAAACTGCTTTTTGCTATTTTCCAAAAACAACCAACTCTTGTTTGTATTTTAAATCTACTTTTTGATATTTCATGGTATTTAATTTATTATATTTGTAAAAACATTTTTTTTTAATGTTACATAAACTTTCTTTTGACTATTTGAAATACATATAGTATCTTAGTATACAATTGAAAGGACATGAATTATGTTCATATGCTGCAATTTAATCTAGCCATATATATATATATATATATATATATATATATATATATATATATATATATATATATATATATATATATATCCTTTAATTGGATAACGTTTATTTTATTTTTTTTTTTAAAAAAAATATTGTTTTTTCGTTTGTAATTGTTGGAAGCAGTTGAATTTTTTTCGCAAGGGACTTAAAGTTCTAGAAGCAGTGGAACCTTCCATAAGAAATGTTGCAGAAAAACATCGAATTGATTACCAAATGACAGGAGGTGGAGGTGAAGGTGAAGGTGAACCAATGAGTGGAGGATATGAAAGCACAGATGATGGAGAATTGAGTTTTGATTATAACAAACAAAAGAAACAGCTGCTTGATGATGATGATGGCAGCTCCCCAAATCCAATGGAGGTATTTTATTATTATTATTATTATTTTTATTATTTTTTTGTCCTTAAATAATTTTATTTCTGTATAACATGTGCTATTTTCCAGCTGGACCAAGTGGATGTTCCATATCTAGAAGATTCAGAAGTAAGGATATTATATATATTTCTATTTTAATTCTCCTTCAAACATTTAATTTTTTTCCATTAAGAAGTTGGAATCTTTTAAAAGAAAATGAAATTTGAAGGAATTAGAAGATTATAAATTACTTGAATTTCCCATTCCTTTGTATAGTTCTGTTTGGAATGTAAGCGATCACAAATGACAAAATCCCCTTTATTGAATCGAAATTTATTTAAATATTTATAAACATATATAAATTACACTTTTTACGACGGAAATCTTTTTAAAACTGTTTTTAGGTGAAAGATAAATTACACACATATACGAAAGAAATACCAAACAAAATATTACATAATTCAAAAATAAACCCTGTGGTTTGTTTATTTTGACGGATGTGGTCCCTGAAAAGTATTTTGGTCATTCATACAAATGACAGCCGATGTTAATTAAATTATACGACTTTATGAAAGAAAAGTCAAATTCCATGACTGGTAACATTCTATGAATTCCATATTCCTTTGCAGCCAAAATACCGGAACGGAATTGAATTCCAATTCCGGCTAATTCCTAATTCCATAGTCGTTTTTCTGCAGATGAATCGGAATAAACATAAAGGGGAGCAGCTTTTTGGAAGGCAAACTAGAGTAAGCAGCTATTCCGCCCCACTATTCCCAGATAAAATCGACACATCAGAAAAACCAAAAGGAACACAACCCCCAAGGAAGTTTTACTCTTATGTCCTTCCTCCTCCCACTGTAGACACCCGGAATCCAATTTCAAAACCCTCCACCTCCTCCTCCTCCTCCTCCATTTCTCATTCCATTCCATTCCAGCCAATTCCAGTGGAAACCGATTCCAATTCCGGTTATTCCGCCACCCAACTACCTGCCCCAGCCCCTTCTACCGGAAGATTTTCAGACTCCCAAACCAAAGCCGAGAGTAACATAGTCAAAAGACAATCCTATTCCGGTCCATTACCGCCAAGTAAACAATTTTCATTCAAAATCGCGTCCACTAGCGGCCCGATTACCTCCGAGCTTCCACAACCGCCATCACGGATTCCGGTGTCTCAGCCGTCTCGGAGTGCCTCACCGCCGCCGATATCTTCGCCCAAAATAAGTGAGCTTCATGAGCTTCCAAGGCCGCCGGGTAATTTACCCTTTTCAAAGTCGGTTGCTATTTCTGGTATTAATTTGAGTAGACATTCGGCGCCTTTGTATTCCAAGAATCAAGAAATCTCTCCACCAAATAAACGGGCTATGCTAACGTCTATTTCTGCATCTCCTCTTCCACTTCCACCTCAAGTTGTTCCTCGAAGCTTTTCCATACCCTCCAAGGGAAATGACGTAAATACCCTTGGGTAGAAACAAGAATAGCTTGTCTTTGAGTCGTTGCTCAAAACCTGTTTTGAGCATTCAGATTTGAAGCAGCTATCAAAGTAGGATAAAATAGGAGGTTATCATGTCAACTATCAAGGGTAGTTTCCAAAATGAACTAAGGGCATTTTCGGCATAAAATCAAAATCCCAAAAGTTAAGATTTGGATTTTGGTGTGGGATTTAGGGTTTTATGATTTGGTTCTTTGTGGTTGCATGTTGAGTTTAAAGCTGATTTCCCGAGTTATTCTTTGAGTAGAAAGGTCTGTAAGCTATAACATATAAATATTGTGGATTTTGGTCGTGAGAAATTTTTTTATTTAGTTCACACGTAGTGGTTTCATTTTTCATATCTAATATCTAACATCTAACAAAATATGATTCATGGCATTCCATATTGATTTTATATGCGAGTGATCTATAAGTGTTTGGTTATAGCCTTATAGGCAATAATGACTTATAAACGCGGTCTTAAGTTGATTAAGATGTTGCGTGGGGTTTGAGATCTTGACTTTGTATTTTTAGACTTTCTCAAACCATTAATTTTACATTATACCTATAATTATAGTGTAAAAGATCGTATAAACACTAAAGTCTTCCAACCTATTACACTATATTTACATTAAAAGAAATATTCTAGATATGTTGTTCTTTATTCAATACTATATTTAGTGTTGTATTAAAATCTAGCACTATATATAGTGTTATACTAAAATACAATACTATATATAGTGTTAGGTATAGTGTAGGGTTAGAACATTATAATGTAAAAGTAGTTTTTTAGTGCAGGGTTGGAGATGCCCTTATGCTATGTTGATGATTTGAATTTATAACCAAAACTTCTAAAAAGTTTTCTAAGATAAGTAAAGGGTTATTGACATAGAAGCACAATAATGTTTTTCATTTGGTTTTAAAAGGTTTTTCAACTAATTTTCGTACCTCTAGCCCCATTAAAGTGACAAATTACTTAAAATTTATACCATGTGAGCCGGTCGCCCGATAATTAAATGTGACATGGCCTTTAGACTTCCGATTTCTTTAATTAAATGACACGTCATCAATGACATATCAACTTTGCCTTCGTATAACTGTTCAGAAAAGGCTTTACTCGAGTCATTTATCAAAATCGTGTAGAAGTGCTCAAGATTTTAGGGCTTTTCTCTCCCAGTTCAGTAAGTTTTCTCTCATCTAGGGTTCCTTTGTAGCTCAATTGAAAGTTCATGGCGAACCGAAATCCTATTTTCTTGAAAGTGCGTTTGCACTATAACAGTGTTTTTACGAGACACCTACATAGATATACCGAAGGTGATACGTTCATGTTTACTGATCATGATTTCTCTGGAATGGATTTACATGGGTGTTGTGAATTTCTAGAAAGGTTTGTCCGAGAACCTTTTGAGAAACTTTATTACTCAGCACGTGATCAAACTATGACAAATGCTCTTAGCGTAATAGCCAACGAAATGGATTATCAAAATTTTATTGATGTTGATTATCAAGCACCAGAAAGGATAATAGACCTGTATTTAGATCATATTTAGGAAGGATTTGAGGACTGGTTCGATGAAGAAAGTGATGAAAGTGGTTCAGTGATCTAGGGGGATGACAAAGAACCTTCACAAGGAATCCATGCCTATATGTTTGATGTTGGTTTGGAAGATGAAATCGATAGGGATTATTGTACCCCTTTAAACAAGACCAAGGACGATGAGTTTATGAAAAAGTTATGCCTAGAAGGTGGAGAAGAGAAAAATGTTGAGACCCAAATGGATAATGTTGAGGAATTGGACATTGATGTTCTTGAGGGACATCCTATCTTTAATCCTCAGATACACTCTAAGAAGCAAATACCAATTTTAGGCATGAGATTTGAGAATCCAAAACAACTTAAGAGCATGTTATGTAATTATGCTGTTAAGAATGGCTATCAACTATGGTTCGAAAAGAATGACAGTAAGAGGCTTCTAGTATTGTGTTGTAAAGGTGCTTGTTTTTTTAGGCTGTGGGAAAGTTGGATGAGTACAAAACACAGTTTTCAAATCAAATCTCTAAAAAGCGAGCATAAATGTGCTAGGAACTACAAACTGGGTTCAAATGTCAATTACCGATGGATTGGTAGCCACTACACCAAGGAGATTTTGCATAGACAAAAACTGACAATTAGGCAACTAAGATTGGAGGTCATCAAGAAATTTGGTATTGAATGCAGTATTAGCTAATGCAGAAGAGCCATACAGTATGCTATGAATATTATTGAAGGTACCTTGATTGAGCATTATGCTAAGGTCTGGTCTTATGGAGAGGAAATTAGAAGATCCAACCCTGGTTCAACAATCAACATGGACGTACTTACAATGCAAGATGGAACTAATCACTTTAGTAAGTATTATGTTTGTTTTGATGGTGTAAAGAAGGGGTGGTTAGAAGGGTGCAGGAAGGTGATTGGAATTGATGGTTGCTTCTTGAAAGGGTATGTTACTGGTGAGTTGCTATGTGCTGTGGGGAAAGATGCTAGGGACCAAATATACCCAATTGCCTGGGCAGTGGTATGTGTTGAAAACAAGGAAAACTAGAAATGGTTTCTGTAACACCCCAAAATCGGAACGGTGGAAACGTTCGAGGGTGGAGGACATCATGTTTAGTATCACAAGACATGTATCATATTAAGCAAGTAAAGAACAACCATATCATTATAAAGAAAGTGTTTACAAAGTATATGTTCACACAACATAGAGTACATAAGCAAATAATAGAACAAGACTTGAAGCTATACTGCTCCATCTTCTGAATTCCTAACGTGAGTACCTGTCTACTAGTTTCCTGAGAATACAAATTACTTGAAAGAGTTTATAAGCAATTAAGCTGGTGAGTTCATAAGATTTTAGTGATGTAAGTATGTTGTGGAAAGTTGTTGTAAAAGGCAGTTGAAAGATGTAGTGAGTTGTAAGTTTTGTTTAGAAAAGTTCGCCTGTTCCTCTAGAAAGTCCTATATTTCCTACTTTAATCAATAGATAAGTAAACATTACTCTACAATCCTTTCTATGAGTACTAAATGGATACAAGTTATATAAGACTCAGAGTAAACAAACAATTGATTGTGCGTATCTGCCCTAAGGCAGAAAACACACCTCCTATTGTTTGTTTGATCATTATTGTATATAACCCTGATGTATTCACTTGTTACTCATGGAGTTAATTGTAATAGTTCCTTTATATTTGATGGCAAAAATTCTTTAAGAAAACCCTTATTTCTTATTACAAAATGGTGACCACTGTGATTACTTCTATAATTACTTAGTTTACACTGGCTATATATAATCTAATCTCGAGTAGATAGTTAACTGAGTGAATCTGCCCTAAGCCCACAACCAAACAAGGAACAGGAAGTAAGGCAGAAAGCACACATCCAACTACCTATTGGGTATTAATGATATATAACCATGATGTATAAGCTAAGGTATTATAGATTTAATCACCTAAGGTCCTTTAAATTTATACTAGTTTAATAAAATGGATTAAACCCTTTACTGGGAAGTTTCTAGTTTTGAATACCAAAGTTCTGATTTGAAAAGTATGATTTGAACTAGAAAAGCTGTGCATTGAATCCGTGTCCTATGACCTGACCCACATCTGGTACCCCTTATGATGACTTAATGTATACGAAACATATATATAACTAAGATCGAATAGATAATAGGCTGGGTGAATCTGCTCTAAGCCCACAACCAAACAAGGAACAAGAAGTAAGGCAGAAAGCACACATCCAATTACATGTGGGATCCTATTATTATATATATATCCCTTGATGTATGCATTAAAGAATCATAAGGTTAGCATTATGGTCCCCTTCTACTGAATGTACTAGACCCGACTGTTCTGTTTGTCGTTTGTAAAATGTAATTTTTACCTAGTTTGTAACTATCTTGACTCGAAAATAGTTTGTATTAACTTCCAAGTGGTACTGTCACTTTACGAAAGTAATGAGGAATGTAAGTACTGTAGTATTGTATATAGTAACTACTGTTGTACTAAATGCCTTAAATTGATTATTAAGGTATAATGTGATGGCTAGATCCCATACTAAACGCTCTTCCTGTCATTCTAGGACCCACACGTGACCTCTGCAATCAATTGCAAGCCGTGAACATCCACATTAAAACTATGTGATCATGTATGCCCAATATAACTATCACCTTTTGTTTAGAACAATGCGTTAGTGATTCATTGGTATAATTAGATCCTGTAATAGTGCCATGCTATAGCATCTTAGTATGTTCGTTTTGTTGTAGTATCATAGTATGTCCTGTTTCTCGTATAGTATGTTCTGTTGTATAGTATGTTCTGTTGTATAGTGTGTAGTATGTATGAATAGTATGTACTAGTGTATAGTATTTCTCTCTGTTATCGTGTATTGTATATAGTATGCACCGAACCCCTAAACTATACCCATTATAGTTTACTAGTATTTTACTTGAACTGTTATTGAAAAGACTCATTTTACTACTAAGTTATGCTTGTGCTATAAAAACGGAGTTTTGTTAAACTATAAAGCAACATAACTATAAAATAGCTTTTGAAATGTTTTGACCACTTATAGAAGACATAAGCAACATTTTGAAAGATGTTTATAACAAATAATTACACAATTATCATTGTGTTCAACTTGTATTCCCCCCCTCTAAAAGCATTTAAAACAGTTAAAAGATTCATTACGGAGTATGAACTCACCTGATGTGGGTGATTCAAACGGGTATGCGTGTATAGATGAGAAGTTCCACGAATGAAGTCCCGATGCACAATAGGTCCTAAATGACATATAATGACACATATTGGCATGAATATAGTGTTTATAAACAACTATGTGAAAGGAAACACCTTCCTGGACTAGGAAACACTTTGACCAAGTATTGGGATCACATGTGATTCAACAAGGAATGTGAAATGGCACTAGAATGAGTTTACTACCATGTGTTTACGACCCAAGGGAGTTTACGGCTGTAAACTCATGGTCACTCATGTATAAGTGCAAGTTTGAAGGCTTGGGAAGTTTTAGGGACTTTTGCTGTACACTAGGATGGGAAAGACCACCTTCATTGAGGCTTTTGATGAGTTTACGGCCCAAAGGAGTTTACAGCCGTAAACTCATGACCATTTATGGATTTGAGTGAAGTTTAAGGTCTTACAATCATCAAGGAAGGATTCTGGGTCACTAGCTTTGCATCTTATAGGGTTTAGGTTTAAAACATGCCCTAATATTGAGTTTACGTCCAAGAAAGATCTTGGGCCATAAACTCATGATGTTCTTGGGAAAATGTGTGTTTCAAGTCTCCAAGCATGAGTCGTAACTGGATATGAAGTATAGGGAAGAGTACTTGCGACCTAGAAGCTTGAAATGGTCAGTTTTGGCCAAGAACACTAGTGTGTGTTCTTGGTGGAACTTGAAGATATAAGAAAAGAGTTATTTCCATGGATGAAATCATGTAAGGATACTAGATTAAGAGGTGTATCAACAAATCTAGGAAGAATACTTACATCTTTTGAAGAACTAGGAAGAAAGTCTTGATGATACTTGAGAGGATTTGAAGAAATCGGCCAAGGAATGAGAGAAATGACTAGAAATGACCAAATGACTTATATATGCTCTTGAGTTTACGGCCACATGAGTTTACGGCCGTAAACTCATGGTCTTGTCGTCGTGAACTCATTTAGATGGGGTTAGGGTTCGATTTGCTACATTGTGGTTCTAGCACTTTCTAATACTTATTCCTTAAGTATATTAGGCTCAAAACTCCTTAGAATGACCTTTAACCTGGCTAGAACTTAGTACTAATGAGTTTTACACTCAGTTGAGTTGATTGACTGGGCTTCAAAAGTAAAAAAAAAATTCGGGTTGTCACAGTTTCCGTCATTGTTAAGTGATGATCTCAATCTTGGTATGGGACAAGGTTTCACTCTTATGTCAGACCAACACAAGGTAAGAAAAACATTTTATTACTTCTCTTTTGCAAAGTATATTAACCCAATGCATTTATAACTACTTGTATGTTGGTATAGGGTCTTATAGAAGCTGTCAAATAATTGTTACCCCAAGCTGAGAATAGGCAATGTGCTAGGCACATTGTGGCCAACTTTAGTAAAAAGTTTCTAGGGTAACAATTTGTTAATTTGTTTTGGGCTGCATGTAATACAACAACAGAACAATATTTCAAGGAAATAGTGAAGGATATTGAGCTTATGAGTCGAGAGGCAAGTAACTACTTGATGGAGAAGGACCCTAGAACATGGTCAAGAGCTTACTATCGAGTTAGTAGATGTTGTTCTAGTATGGAGAATGGAGGATGTGAAAGTTCAATGCGGTCATAGTTGAAACCGGGAAGAAACCTATCATCCCAATGCTTGAAGAATTGAGAATGTACATGATGCACAAATTGTTCACAACAAAACTTAATGGATGGTCAAGTGATGTTTCACCTGAAATAAGGCTGAGGTTGAACGAGTTAAAGGTTAATCAAAGGTTTTAGGAGGTATTGCCAAGTGGACTCAACCAGTTTGAGACTAGGTCAGGAAGTGATTTATATGAAGCTGATTTAGATAAGAGGACATGTTCATGCAGGATGTGGCAACTTAATGGTTATGGGTGTGTTTATTATGTGGCTGCCATTAGCTACCTTAATAGAGATGTGGAGAAATACGTGGATCCTTATTTTTGTAGAGTAATGTATATGAAGACCTACCACTACAAAATTTGTCCAATGAATGGAAGCAAGATGTGGCATGAAACTAATTACATTCCACCTTTACCCCCCGAAGAATAGAAGGATGTTTGGTAGGCCAAAAACAAAAAGAGTTAGAGATATGAGTGAAAAGGATAGAAACCATATAGTTTCTAAGAAGGGTAAGAAGATATCACATGGTTTGTGCAAAGTGGAAAGACATAATAAGAAGACATGTCCAACTATTGATAGGCCAAGACCAAGGTAATTACCACTTCCCATTTCTTTTTTTATTCATTATTAAGTATGTATTATTTAACTGTATATTATGTGATTATAACTTGCTAAAAAAGTGGAGAAAATGACTGTAGAAGTGGCAAGTGGAAGTGGCACATGAATGAAATGTGGGGATACACATGGTAGTATGGTTAATAGGACTAAGAAAACAAAGGTAAATATAACTTCTTATTTATTATTTTTTTATTTGTTATAAATATGTGTCATTTAAGTGTTTATCATTTGTGTATGGGTGAAAATGTGAAGAAAATGACTGCAGAAATGGCAAGTGAAAGTAGGGCAGGAATAGAAGGTGGGGATACACAAGGTACTAGGGAAAGTGGGACTACACAAGTGACAAGGGAGAGGGGTAATGTTGTACTTCCCCAGGTTAAGAGGAGGAAAAAGAGTGAAAGGATCATCAAGAAAAAATTGGCAACCTAAGTTATAGGAAAGAATGGAGATGGGAACACTTCAGAAAAACCTGTCAGCTTAATGTAGTTTTTGCATGGGAACTGCATGGGAACTGCATGGGATGTGTCCTTTATTATGTAGGCTTTTTTATGTAATGCTTTGTACTGGAATTTGTAGTAAAAACATGTTAGGATGTTTGCTTTTAAAGATTCTATGTTGGAATTGTTATGTAACGGGTTGCACTCACTTTGGTTATTAATATATTCTCTTGTGGGATCCAATGTCCTTTGTGTCCTTTTTATGCATTAGATGGTCCCTTGTTTCTTGTCCCTCCTGGAAATGTTATGTAGACCATGCTACTTAAAAAATTGTTTGTGGACCATATAATAACTCATGCATGATATTATATAAGTAGTGGACCATATAACTTGCATTCTTTGGGGACCATAACAATTGATGCAGTATACTATCAAGGAACTCATAAAGCAATGTTAAAATAGAACAAAAATCCAAGCTTTCTATTATATAATTACTCCATACAAAAGGTGTTACATGACCATACGTAATGGGGATAAAGTACCAATGTCTATACTAAATTGTCAAAGGGATCATCATTCTATATACCACCATTACACCATTAAACAACCCTATACACCCTGCATCACTTAGCACAACTTTAA